>NC_143129.1:116325980-117575980 GCF_059928025.1 Delphinapterus leucas
TCCCATCTTCACAAAGAGTGTATGTCCCTTGTGTAGCATGGCTTAAGATTGACTTAGAAGAGCACAACATCACCATATCAATTGAAATAAGAGAGGACATGAGCAAAAGGCTCCAGTGGCTTTGCAGAGCAACGATCTCAAAGCCCTCAGATGAGAGACATGGCCACCCCCAGAGCCCTGCATGACACATGGTATGGAACCTGAAAAGGAGATGGGGTGACTGCCCTGAGTGCCAGTGGTGCAGGCACACAGGGTAAAGAATGCCTGCCACCACTACCCCACAGCTAAGTGCTGTAGGCTGAAAGCATCACTGTGGTTGAAACTTGGATGGGCAACAGATGACACAGGGATCCCTGCATGCAGCTCAAGTCCAGAAATCAGCAGTGGGTTGCTAGTCACCCAAAGACCTGAACTTATCACAATTAAGAAAGTGGAGAATCAGGAGGCTTCCATTGAAACTACTGAAGTCACTAGAGTGTAAGCTCTATCAAGGAAGTGATTTGGTCCGTTTGTTTACTGATGTGTTCTCAGCATCTAGATTAGTACCTGGCACATTAGTAGGAACTCAATAGTATTTGTTGAATGGATGAAAAATACACAGTCATAGCTGCAGGTTAAGGACCAGGAAACTGGGATCAGGAGTTGCTGCCATCACTGCACAATTGGCTAGAGCGTGGGATGTGGATTCTGGTCTCTGCAGTCACCATAACTTCCTCTTAACAACTGGAAACTGGTGTTTAGATACTGGAAAGCTGAGTCCAGTCAGTGCTACCACTGCAACTACCTC
Source organism: Delphinapterus leucas (assembly GCF_059928025.1). Lineage (NCBI taxonomy): Eukaryota > Metazoa > Chordata > Mammalia > Artiodactyla > Monodontidae > Delphinapterus > Delphinapterus leucas. The sequence goes on from NC_143129.1 coordinate 116,326,768, forward strand.
ACAATATCCACAAACTAGAGACTCGACACTGTCATCCTCAAACCATGTTTGCAAATAGTCAAAGCAGTGGCAAGAATTACCTGTGCCTCATTTCTCCTTTCAGATCTCACACTAGTATATCTAATTAGTGGATTTTAATTTGCATCCAAGATTTACCTTCAAGAGAGGTTTGGGTAATGTGTTTTCTTTAGGTCTCTGCAGTCAGGACCCTCACTAGAATGAGGTAGGTAGAGAAGATGGAAACCATTTGTCAATATCAAGTTCAAAAGGAGAGTGCCTGGGGACTCAGTCCTGAAACACACCGTATTCATTTTATACTGCTACAATAACAAATTAACTCAAACTTAGAGACTTACAACGACACACGTTTACTAACTCATACTTCCTATGGGTCAGGAGTCCAGCCGTGGCTAAATGGGGCCACAGGCTGCAGTCTGGGTGTCAGCTGGGCTGTGTTCTCATTAGAGGCTCACCTGGGGAAAGGTCCTTCGTGTTTCCTAAACTTGTTGGCAGAATTTATTTCTGTGAGCTCATGGTGACTTGCTTTCTCAAGGTCAGAAGGAAAGAGAATCTCTGACCTTCTAAGGGCCTCCATCTGATTAAACCAGGCCCCAGTCAGGATAACCTCCCTTTTAGAAAACTCAAAATCAACTGATTTGGGACCTTAATTATGTCTACAAAGCGCTATCACTGTTGCATATTTTATTGGCTAAAAACCAGACACAGGTTCCACCCACACCCAAGGGGAGTGTGTTATATAAGGCGTGACTCACTGGGGGGTTCACCTTAGAGTGTGTCTACTATATACTCCATGATTTAAAGGTCAGAAAAAGAAGGATAAGCAAGGCAAACCAAGAAGAATGGCAAGTGAGAAGAGGAAAGAGGGGGAAAAAGGAGATTGTTGGAGTATGGAAATCAAGTGAAGAAATTGATTCAACTGTGTTATAGGCTGTCCAGAGGCTGAGAAAGGTGAGAAGATGAGGATGAACAAATGACTGTCTGATTTGGTAATGTGACCTTGGCAAAGGTTTCAGTGATTGAATGTAAGCCTGATTAGAAGCCGATTCAAAAAGGAAAGGGGTAAAGATGTGGAGACACTGAGCACAGACAATTCTTTTAAGGATTTTTTCTGTAAAGGGAAGCAGAAGAATGAGGTGGTAGTTGGAGGAGATATGAAGTCAAGGAGGGGATTTTTTTTGAAAGTATTGTTTGTTCATTAATGAGAATGACTCAATAGAGAGAAAAAAATTTGAACATATAGGAAAGCAGGGAGGCAACCGTGGGAGTAGGAGGGCTTGGAATCCAGTGCACCAGTGAAGGGGACGGTAGGCAGGAGGCTGAGCCGCTCATCCATTGCAACAGAAGGAAAAGAGGGTTTAAAGGGACGGATGCAGGAAGCAGGAGGATTTGATGGTGAGAGTTTCTGCTGCTGCTTACATTTGTCTGCGAGGAATGGTCGATGAAATAGGAGGAAGGTGATGGAGTTTTGAGGAATGAAATAGCCCTGGGAGAGTCAAATAAATTGACCAGGGATATGCAGAAGAATCGTCAATCAGCAATAAGGGGCAACTTAAGGTCTGATGTCAGCATAATCATTTTTTTTTCTTGAGGTACATTCAGATTTTTAAGGGCAGGAACAGAGCAGGTAGGGACAGGACTATTCCCAGAGTTGGGATTTTTTTTTAGGATAATATAATGGAAGCAATAAAGGGTCAAAAGAGGTCAGAGCAGATTTAAAGGAGTAATTATAATGCGGGACCATGGAATCTAAGTTAGGTAAGGAGGGAATGAGGACCTGGGGGATGGAAATAAACAGTGAAAAGGCAGTAGGGTCAGATGAACAAAGTGCCTGGTGGAGTAGAAGAGTTTTTTGAGCTTCGGGCATGAGCTGGATGTAGAAGTAAAATGCTTGACACTGAGATAATTGAGGGGATGCAGCTATTATAAATGACGAGAACTAAGGATAACAGTGGGGGCTGGTGGCTGAAGTGGCAGAAGAAAAGATCACTGGAAGTAAAGGGATTGAGGAATACAGAGGCCATGAGGTTGGATGGACCAGCCATGAAGACATTGAAATCACCAAGAATAATGACAGGAGACTGGAGGAGAGAAACACAGTAAACCTGGTGTTGAAATCTCCAAGGAATGTGTGGGAGTGACGGGGAAGACAGGAGGAGGCACAGCAAGAAGGTCTGGAGGGGCAGTCTGATAGCATGAGCTTCAAAGCAGCTGATCGGGAGGGCAAGAAAGAGACAGTGGCTTGGAAGTGGCCACGAGGAGTGAGACAAGAACCTGGATTACCTTCTGACCCAGTGGTGCATGATAGGTGAGAGAGAACTGGCCACCACTCATGAGGGCTGCAGGGAATTCAGTGTCCTCAGGGGAAAGCCAGGTTTCTCTCAGAACTAGAAAGTGAAGGCACTGTTCAGAGAAGAGTGTGGATACAGGGGATTTTTCTGATGACAAACCAGTATGGGGATAAGGATCTGAGTGATGAAATTTGACCTGGGAAGCACGGATATCTTGAGGTCACTGAGATAAACATCTAAGACAAGATGGGGTTCCCTGGTGGCTGCTTCAGTAGAGGGAATAATTAATTCTAATTATTCTTAGAACTTGACTCAGGCAATTCTTAGGTGAGAACAGGAATTAAATCCATTGGAATTCAACTGATCCAATAATGCTGTTCATCCTTTTTCCTTAGTAACTTGTGTTGGTCTCCTTTCCAATCCTTATTGATTCTATCCTGCCTTAGTTTCTCATCAGTTCTGATCAAATCCAAACTCCTTAGCATGGGAAGGGCCCTCAAAGAGCTGCCCTGTCCTGCCCATCACCCTCAAGGGCCCCGACTCCACCACAAGCTCTTGCTGTGCCCCTTTGTCTCAGGGCTCCATCTCTTTTTCACTCGATTATCTTGCACTCATTCTTTTAAGCTATAATTCAAATCTTTGGAAGAATATACAAGAAATTGGTAGTCCTGATTGTTCTGAGAAGAAAACCGGGCCTGGAGAGGGGACCGTAAAGGGGAACTTTTCAGAGCATGCCCTTTTATACATTTTGAATTTTATATTATATGGATGTATTACCACATCTTTAAAAGTAATGAAAATTTAAAAATTTTTAAAGCATCAAATGGACCAAAAAAAGAGATACATTTCAGTGTTTCATCCTCCATGAAGTCTTCACTAACTTGACGCTTCCATCCACTGAGGCATCATCATGCCTTCCACATTACTCTATTACAGCATTTATCAGTCTATGTTGTAATTATCTGTAGACAAGTTAACAGTCTTAATGTCCTCATAGCCTGGAAGCACCTTGAGGGAAGGGACTTACTTTGTCTCATTCACCTTTGAATCTAGTACATGGCAGGTGCTCAGTAAAGGCCTGTTGAATTAATGAATGAAAAAAAATCTTCTGCACAGAAGGGAAAGAAAAGATAGGCAAGCAATTCTGCTTCTTTTACAGATGAAGAAAATGAGGCCCAGAGAGGTGATTTATTAAGGATTGGTAGCAGAATAAAATGAGAATCCAAGCTTTCTAGAGTCCAAGTTTGACATTAGAATAAGTTATAAAACTTTCACGTTGGGACAGCTGATGTGATGTGGATTATACTTACTTATTTTGACCTGAGTTTCTGGATTTTCAAGAAATTTCTGATTTCCAGAAAGCTGCCCAGTTAACCTCCAAAGGATACTTTCACATATCAGATCATGGGTCCTAAATTTGGGTTTGGAAAACATGTATTCTAAGGACCTCATAGACTAGGCTTATATTGCAGAGAAATCACAGGAAAATCTTGTGGCACATTTGTTTATCTTAAAAGCTGTGTTTCGTTTTATTGTTTTCCTGAAACACACACAGTGCGGTGGACATAGCTACACACAGTAGCTCTCTGTAGAGATGCTAGAATAGCACAGGGAAAAGTGCCTGGGTCAACTCAAAGTGATGTATTCAGTTCTCATTTGTTAGCATTTGCTGAATATCCAGGGCAGTGACCAAGGGCATTTCATTTTACACAGCAGCCATGTTTTTAATGTGTAAAGTGGTAGCGTTAACGATTACTTGAGCCAGATTTTAAGTACCCTGGGGAGGTCTGCTGTGGGCTTCAAGATCAGTGGTCTTCAAACTCTTTGCTCACATAACTCCCTGAAAGAATTCTGAAAAACTTGCATCCTTCCCATATTTTTATGTTGCCACCTATAATTTTTCAACATAAGTTTGCAAAGAGTATCATTTCCAGAGTATTGCATGCAATTCATGATATTTTAAAATAAAGCTGTTAGGTCACTTTTTAAAAGTTACCCCAAGGAATCTAAATCCCATGGCACTTTTTTACCCAACATTTTTTTTTTTTTTTTTGCGGTACGCGGGCCTCTCACTGTTGTGGCCTCTCCCGTTGCGGAGCACAGGCTCCGGACGCGCAGGCTCAGCGGCCGTGGCTCACGGGCCCAGCCGCTCCGCGGCATGTGGGATCTTCCCGGACCAGGGCACGAGCCCGCGTCCCCTGCATCGGCAGGCGGACTCTCAACCACTGCGCCAGCAGGGAAGCCCAACATTATTAATTTTAAATATATGTAACCTAGCTCTTCTTTAACAGCCAGGAAAGTTACATTGTTCCTTCTTCTTCTTGAACTCATATTTTCATTTTCATTTCATTTCCACATTTCCATTTCTCCCACAGAATGCTATCTTATTGCATATTTTCATGCTTGAAAAATTTGTATTGATCATTACATCATTCTTTTCAACTACATACTTACCTAATTTTACTTTCCAGTAACTCTAAGGTCCTAGGAGTTATGTCTCTGGATGGAGTTATTACTAAAATTATTAGTAGTACACTGTTGATCAGTGGCTGTATTACAAATTGACAACCATTTTTAACATAAAAATAAGATTTTATTGAAAATGCATCTGTTAACAAAATGGAGGGGACTTTTTCTTTTCCAGTGGATTTGCGGATGAATATTATAGAGTGAGATTGAGTTCCATCCCAATTCTATTCATGCGTTTGACAAGGTTCTTATAAATGCTGAAGCATTTTGTTCACAAAATAAGTAGATGGGAATGTAAGGTTTCTGCTGTAGCCGTGTTACTCAACTCCTTTAACTCCTTTCAATTATATGCCAAAACCCATGTGATGACCTCTCATTTAAACTCTTTTTTCTTCCCATTGCTTGTTAAATGACCCTTTATTGAATTATGGTCCTTTGCAGTTCTTAACTAGCTGGGCATTCCACCACACCACTGTTGTTGTCATTCATCTATGATGTCATGAGGATGACGGCAATCCACATCAGAGACCACAGACCTGGCCGTCCCCAGGATCTATTTAATGGTTCCAGAGTATTCTCTAGCTAAAGATTGGTGTCTCATCTGCTGGGCAATGTTGACGATCTCATCAAAAGTGATGTTCCACTGTGCTTAATGTTTTTCTGCTTCTTTCTGTCTTTCGGTTGTTCCTTGAAGGCTTCGATGATCAGGACTGAGACACAGGTACCACCTCAGTCTGGGCCTGTGTGTTCTGAATGGTCAGTTTCACTGTAGTCCTCAGACCCTTCCAATCCCCAGTTGCCTTGGAAATGTTATCACCAACCGTTTTTGGAGACAGACCCAGGCGGCCAATCTTGGGGGCCAGGGGAGACGTGGCACAGACTTCCCCACTGGTGCACCTCAGGTATACAAATTTGATCTCCTTGGGCTCAGACTTAGGCAACATGGTGAGGTGGCTGGTGTCAGATAAACCCGGATTTCAGAGGACCAAAGAAAATTGCACCTTGGCCTCCTTCAAGCCGAATCTGAATGAAAGCCATTTAAAAATTTTTTAGTGCACTAGCAGGTGACACTTTTGTTCCCCAGTCATCATAGTCATTCCCTTTCTCAACACTAACACCGGCTTCTAATTTTCCATGTTTTGTGCACCTGGGTTGAATGCACCATGCTACGATGTGGAATTTGTGAGAGGAATGACTTTCTTTTTTTAAGTGGAAAAATGGCGATTGTAAAAAAGGGATGGAAAAGAGGCTGCAAGCATGGTCTCAGGCAGATAAATTTTAGGAAAGTGTAGAAATGAAAGTTGAGAATGTGGAAGTGATCCCCTTAAAGCTATCCATGCTGTGTAGCACTACAGAGTCTTCATGTACACGGGCAGAATGTGGTTATCCCAGTTTGAAGATTTCTGTTCACTAATCGGCAGACATTTGAACAAAAATGATTGGAGAGCAAGAAAGATTAAGGCAGTCCTAAATAGGCTGGGAATGACATGGTGGTTAAGAGAAGAGCTCTGTAAACCCTAACTCTGAAATTTACTAGCTGGGTATTTTTGGGCAAAATAACCTCTGCCTTCTTAATTCCTAGTCTAGAAAGAAAAGCAATAATGATACCTACCTCATAGCGTTGTTGTGAGGATTAAATGAATTAATATGTAAAGCACTTAGAACACTGGTGGACAAATAATAATCGCTCAATAAATCATTAACATTAATACTAGGAAATGATTACATATGACTAAAAATGTTATATATGACTAACTCCCAAATAAGTTAACATTCCATATATACTTTGCTGTTAGCAAAGCTAACCCATTTAATTTGTAAATTAAATGAAAACTATAAGTACCCACAGCAAGAATGGGGCAGAGCCAAGATCCTTGCCCAGTTTGCATGCTTAATGATCAAGCTATGCTGCCTCTTAAAAAAGAAAAAAGCAAAAAGCAACAAAAATAAATGGAACAGAAGGTGTAGGAGTTGTAGTTATTCTTTCTAGGTCAAAGGGTAGCCTATGTTAGGCAAAATTTATAATATGCTTACTTTGGAGAGGCAAGAAAAATGTTTGATGTGTTCTTTCCTCATCTTCTATAATCACAGAAAGTGCCATTATTTCCATTTAAGACGTTCCCTCCCCCTACACATAAACTAATTACTAAATATATCAACCACTTTTGGTGCTTAGAGGTTCAGGGGTTTTGCCTTGCTACTGTTTGGGGCTTCAGGCAGATCATGTTCAACAGTCCTATCTTTGTTAAATGAAAATTAAAGGTTATTTTCAATATTATTTTATTTCTCCAGTATTTCTAATTGTCCCTACCCCTACCCCATTCTAAATTTGAGTCTTACGTTTGATAGCATATACCATAAGTTGTGAAAAACACAACAAAGAGCTTGAAAACCCTCATTTGAATAACATCGACTTTAGGAACAGCTGCTAAGATAAAATAAATCCAAGAAAGCTCAGCAACCAGGACGCAATTGCTTTTCTTTTTAAAGGGACAGGCAGATTCACACACGATTGTTAAGTCTTAAGCAGTTACTTTAAATCAATGCCGTATTTTAATTGATATCTAAGTTTTTCAACTCTGAACTTTTATGTGGGTGTTTTACCCAGTATGTAGAGGATTGTATTCCACTATATTTCAAGTTGAACAATTATTTGATGACATCATTGATAGAGGTTTACAAAGCAGGAAATAAAATCCACCAGAAATCAAGCCTTCAGATTTCTTCTTCCCTGAGAAGGCAGAAAGAGAAACTTTGCCTAGTGAAATAGAAATAATGAAATGACATGGAAATTTATTACTAAGATAAAATTGAATTGCCAGTTGCAGAATAAAAAGATAAGAACTGTTTTGTTGATTGCAACACCTCAGCCACCTCTACTGAGACTCATATTACAGAAAACTCTTCATTAAAATAGTTACCCAAAAGTCTGGGTTTTAAATAAGGAAAGGTGAAACTCTTTTAAGAAAATCCAACATATTAAAATATAATCTTATAGAATGGACAAATAATGAGATTATTTGTTCTACGAAGGTGTCATTCATCATGCAAATAGATTTATCGTAATTTTAAACATCTAGTTTCACTAGTACATTCAGATTATGACTTGATTTCTTATTTTTTTTGCGGTACACGGGCCTCTCACTGCTGTGGCCTCTCCCGCCGCGGAGCACAGGCCCCGGACGCGCAGGCTCAGCGGCCACGGCTCACGGGCCCAGCCGCTCCGCGGCATGTGGTATCCTCCCGGACCGGGGCACGAACCCGTGTCCCCCGCATAGGCAGGCGGATTCTCAACCACTGCGCCACCAGGGAAGCCCTATGACTTGATTTCTAAATGCATTATTTACACATGACTTTTGCTGGAATATACCAATAACATAACCTATATATAGGTTACCTATATACCTATAATATATAGAGCAGGGAAACATATACCTATAATATACCTATAACATAAAGCAAGTACTAGCCAGAAAACAGTGCTGTGGTCTGAAATTTTCAAAAAAGCAAATCATTTTGTGCAAAGTTATATTTATCAATGTGTCTTAATTTTTCTGGCCTAGTTAAATTAGTAAAGAAAGAAAGAAAATATAACTTAGAAAAATGTTAATATCTAAGATACATATTTATAATTCAAAGCATAGACACAGTCCCGCATTTTCCCTGCTTCTCATTTAATTATTCCATTCAGTCCTCTGTAAATAACTCCTATACTTCATTTTTCACTGACTTTTTTGCTCACTTGACTGTTTCCACATGTGGCACTTGAGTATATTTGTGCCAGTAAAATGAAATATCACACCATCAGGTCACTTCATGAAAGTTCTTTTTTCAATGTATTATCAGGATGCTTTTGGCTGCAATTATCAAACAACCTAACTAGAAGTCACTTAGACCATGAAGCATTTATTGTTTACTAAACAGAATGCCCAGAGGAGGAAAGGTGGGTTTGGGAGTTCAGTGATGTCAACATGGACCCAGGTGGCCCAGCCAGTATTTCAGCCCAGGCAGTCAGACTCAAGTGTCAATGGATTCTTCTGTGTTTCTGGGAAACTCTGAGTTCCTGTTATGAGCAGCAGTCTAAAATCTCTCAATCTCTCACACAGTAATCATTCAATAAATATTCATTAAACTGTTAAGGAAATTTTTAAATAAGAGCAGGGAAGCTAAGACTATGTGAAATAAAAGGGTGCTTTGGTGCAGAATTATATCACAGCTCTTCAAGTTAATGCTGGATCTTTGTGCTCTGTGGTTTTTACATAGATTTCAGTATAACTAAAAAACCATTTTGAGTCATTTATAGTCCCCCTACTTCCTTGTAGGGTCTTTTGCTGTCCGCTCAATGCTTGGGGTTTAAATCTGCCAGCTTAGAAGAGTAGACTAAACCAAATTGTTCCGTATGAGAAAGGTTTAGAGGCCACTGTAGTCAGCAAGGTAAGCTTTGTGCAGCATTTCTGTGTGTGTGCATGTGTGTATGTTTGCATGAATGTTCATTGCATTTCCTAAAGGAGGTATGCTTCTCTTTTGGAAATACAGGGTTTGAGAACTACTCTGGTTGGTACCTCATCACTTTTCTGTGATAGCACCTTATTAACTGTTGGAGTGACTTATGCACAATCAAGTTTTATATGAAATATTTTTAAATCAATAAATCAATTTTGGGACAAATGGAGAGTTGGAAACCAAAGAGTTAGCTTGGTAAAAGTCATCAGGTTCAGAAAAAACAAAAACAAAACCCCCAAAACAACCAACCAAACAAACAAAAAACACTTTCTAAAGAAATCGTAGAGCAAAACATTCAGCAGACCAGACAAAATCTAAAGCACTAAGAGCGAACCACCTAGAAGATGATCAAGCATTTTGGCCGCAGTTCTGTGTGTTTGTGTATGGTGGTGGGGCATGGGAGGTGGGGTAGGGCAGGGAGGCAGGGCGGGTAATGAGGAGGGATAGCTTTCTGAGAATCTTCACCTGGGTGGAGGTGGGAGGAAGGGGGAACCACAGTGGTCTGCTTTTTCTGCAGACTCAGCCAACACTTTATAAATGGCACAGGACTGTCGTTTCAAGCTGAACCACTACTGGCCCAAATCCAAAGGGACTGGCCAGAAATGAAATCATCTTTGGAAATGCAGCATGATGCAGAGGTTCACTCAGATAGCTAGAGGAGCCAAGCCCAGCTAAGTGTAAGGCCACCTTTTAGACCCGGAAGCAGACCTAGTGGTGTGGTCTCTGCTTACTGCTAGGCGTGCAGAGTCAGGGTCGCCCCAAGGCCCTACTCCAGTTCCCTCTTCTCCATTGAGTACTCCCTGACCACTCCAGCCCTCAGCGAGGATTCTAAAGTCTCATGGCCCTTGGAATTTGTCCTATACCATTTTGTAGTTAATTACAAACAGGTTTAAATTGATCTTGTGAATAAAATGAGGCTACGGATATGAAAGTTCCTCGTACAGAATCCAGCAAGACTTTGTTTCTTCACCCTGCCACCCCTGGAAAGACAATCCTGGCCAGAACACAGAATTAATGAAAGTGAGGCCATTAAGAGAGGTGACCCAGCCCCTCTTCTCATCTGTTAGAGCATACAGGCCCTGAAAAGCAATGGTCTTCACTAGATCCAGAAATTGTTGCTGCTATTGAAATAATCCAGATGGTATGAATTACAGCAGAAAGCCTTTCTAAGTTGGCCCATTATTATCCAGATTTGAATATACATGGTATTAGAAGCAGTGTGACCTGAATGTTTGCTGGGGTATTTGAAACACTGGTTTCTGAGGAACACATATGAGTAAATAGGGGGTGGATTATTAACTTACTACATGTATTAAAATCAGAGCCTATTTATTTCAGCAAAATTAAAATATTTTAAAATTATAATAATACATACTTATAAAAATTCATAAGTCACCGAAGATAATAAAATGTAAAGCAATCTTACTATTAACAGTATGGTTAGCAACCCTCCAGGGAAGGCATGAAGGGGCTGGGACTACAGAGGCAAACATGACCAACAAGGTCCCTGCCTTCAGGGGGATTACATTCTAGTGGGAGGAGACAGGCCATAAGTAAGCAAACAAGTAGACAAATAAACCAGACATGGGGAGGTTGCTTTACATATGGAAGTGGGATCTGAATGACGAAAACGAATCCGAGTCTTGAAACCTTCTTGGAAGAGCCTTGCAGCAGAGTGAATGGCAGGTTCAAAGGACCAGAGGAGAAAAAAGGGGGCCACTATGGCTGGCACTTTGCATAACCAAAGTAAGAGTTCTAAGAGGGGTATAGGGGCCAGATCATGCATGCATGACTGGGTAGGAAGTTCAATTTCATGCTAAATACAATGAAAGGCCATGAAAGATTCTTAATTGAAGATGGGGGGGCGGGCAGCAGAGAGGATCCGATCTTCATTTTTGAAAAAAAAGTAGGGGCAAGAATGGAAGACCGCAGACAGGTTGGAAGAGATTCATTCACACATACACACAAACATAGAGAGTTTAAAATACATGTATACTTTTCCTTCAACGTGTTATTAGTGTGTATTTTTAGAACTCCTCTTTGAAATTATGTTCACAGTCACTTTACTGTCTTAGAAAATCAAACACATCTTGTTTATTGACCTTTCCCTATCCACCCAAATGCAGGAACTTAGTTGGAAAACACAGGTTTTGGCATTTGAACATGACTCCAGAATGTGTTCATCAGATTTGGCTCTGAATAACTTTTGGATCATTCCAAAAATCAGATTTTTTCTCAAAGAGAGAATTCCTTTCAAAAATTCAGTGTCTCCTAATGTGATACTTGTGAGCAGCATCATGGGAACATGTATATAGCCTGCCAAAGTGATTTATTTGAAATGAAAAACATCCATTTGAAGTTATATTCATTTATTCACAAATAAGTATTGAGCACCAATCACTAAGTACCAGGCACTGTTTTAGACACTGGGCATACATCAGTGAACAATCAAACAAAATCTCTGTCCCTGTTGGGCTTACATTCTAGTAAAGGGAAATGGACTAAACAAATAACAAATGAAAAAAAAATGTAAACTCTGTACTATGGTTGAAGATTACATAAGAGCAAGGTAAGAGATATTTAGGAAGCTGGAGGGGGTTCCAGTTTTAAATAATGTTGTTAGCTTGGGCCTCACAAGAGGGTGACTGGTTAGATTTGAAAGGGGAGAGATAAGTAATATAGATTTTAAGAGGAAGAACATTCAAACAGAGGGAATAGTGCAAAGGTCCTGAGGCAGGAAAGTGCCTGGCAAGAACGAAGAACAGTGGCTAATGGAGAGAGCTGTAGGATATGAGGTCAGATAGGTAAGGAGACGGAGGGCAGGTCATAAGAAACTTGTAGCCACGGAAAGAAATTTGGCTTTAACACTGGCTGGGGGGAATCAAAACAGAAAGTCGTCATGATATGAATTATATTTTTAAAGAATTACTCTGACCACTGTGATATAGACTACAGAGGAGCAAGGTGGAAATTTTGATGTGTTTTGGAAAACAGCAACACTTGATAGTCACATCCCCTTAATTTTGCTAGAAGGGGGGAAAGTAGGCACAGTTAAGCATTAAAAAACATTCTAGATTGTGTCTTTCCCCTTTATTTCCTTTACCATAGCAAAGTTCTATTAAGTCAATTCCTTTACCTCTGGGCCAAAAAGCGTCCTTAGACTATTTTCAGGCTGTAGCCAGACTCTTTATCTTGTCCTGTACATTAGTCAGGATCTTCTTGGCTGCAAGTAACCAAATACCTGACCCCAAATGGCTTAGGTGATAGGCCACTTGCTATCTCATATGTGAGCAGTCTGGAGGTTTGCAGAGCCAGGGTAGGTTAACTTAGCCACTTAGTGACTTCTAGGTTCTGGGTTACCTTTCCTGTATTTTTCTTGCTCATTGTTACGGGATGTGCCACCACAGCTCCAAACATGTCTTGCTTACTGGAGGATGGCCAAGGCAAGAAGTAAAGAAAAGACTTCTTAGGGGCTCTCAGGGATAAAACCCTTCCCCTGAAGTCCCCTTCCCCCCACTTCCCATTATGTACTCACCAGAATTAGGTCGCATGCTTAGCTCCTAAACCAGTCATTGATAAAGGGGGATGAAGTATCAAGACCCATCTAGACCAGTGGCTCTCAAAGTATTAATTGGAGAAAGGGTGGGGGGGCAAGGGGATTTTAGGAGGTGATCCCCAAGACACTTTCAGGGAGTTTGCAAGGTCAAAACTATTGTTATAATACTAAAATGTTATTTGCCTTTTTTTTTCTCCTATTCTGAGTGTACAGTGGAGTTTTCCAAAGGCTACCTGAAATAGTGCAATAGATTAAATGCAGCAGATTTGAAGATCCAATTGCCTTCCACTAAGCCAGACACTAAAAGATATTTGCAAATTTTTAAAATACTATGATTCTTTTTACTATGTTAGGGGGAAATATAGTTATTTTCCATAAAAATTTGCTATTTATGATAAGATGTAATTATTATTATTTTAAAATAAATATTTTTAAATTTCTCAGTTTTAATTTCTAGCATAGTAAATATCAATAGATATAACCCACATAAACAAAAGCTCTTTGGGGCCCTCAAAAATTTTTAGGAGTAGAGCAAAAGATTCTAAAGCACTAGTTTAATCAGACAGCTCTGATTCATCCTTGCGGCTGGGGGCGGAGCCGAACTTCCCTGAGCTCACCTCTGCCTGAGCCAAGCCTTCTTAAAATCCTGCAATGTAAGTGGCTAGGTCACAACAGGGAGTGCCAGACGCTGCGTATCGAATCAACCGATCTCAAAGCTTCTAGCTAATCGGAGAGTGAGCTCTCGCTTTTTTGACTGTGAGGAGGTTAAAATGGTCAAAATGAACCTGGAAGTGTTACTTCAAACTGTCACACTAAGTTGCTTCTTAAGATGGGAAGGGGTGTGGGATTTTGGGGGATGGACAGTTGAAATTTCAAAACCCCTCTCGGGAGCAGGTGTAACCCCCTTTACTCCCATCAGTTGTCTGGGTTAGCGATTAAGGTAATTATTGGTAATAACTGGCTTTCCTCCCTACCAGGCTGCGGTAATAGCGTCCTTACAATGAGGGCCCTAACTGGCGATTCCGCTGTCATTCACTTATGCTTAACAGCATCAATCCAGGCCTCCTGATCGCTTAGGCCAAAGGCAAACAGGAGAATTACCTTGGTTTCTGAAGTTGTCGCCATGGCATGTTCATTTTCTCGCCTTGATCTTTCATTCAGGAATGGGGATATGTGTGTGTAAATTGGAAGGGGGCACTCCTCTCTCCCTTGTTCTTCAGTGTTAATATTTCTTGTCCTTCTCTCATACTATTTTGGTTTCAAAGTGCTCTCAGGAGCCTCCTTAAAATACCAAACCTGTTTTTCCTTTCTTGAGTAAATTTCTTGGCTTCACTTTAAAAAAAATCTATCCAAGTACATCTTGTGTTTATAACTCAACTCATATGCCTGCGATTTCTCCATCTGATCTCTTTCCTTTCTCTGGCCTCTCATCTTCCCTGGAGAATTTTAGGCTGCCGTGGAACAGGGGAGGAGCCTGCATGACCTCGGCTACGGGTGTAGCAGGCATACATTTTCTTTGCGCATATTTTGATCAGTGAGTGTGGGACTTTTTTGCATAAACGTCTAGTTCACAAGTGCCTTTTCTTAGTCTTTCCGCTGTCTTCCGCCTAGGTCCATTTCTTGTCCTAATTTTACATGAACTTTCTCCTTGGTATTCTCGTCTCCCGGCGCTTGAACCTCCCTTCCCCTAGGCCTGACCTAATTCTGGGTACCGGCTGTTGTTTGGTTTATTTCCCCACTTTTGCAAGCACACGTGGCTTTTCTGGGCGCTCCACCTTTGCTCCTAGGGTGGGTGCTGGGGTTCACCGGGGCTCGGAACACGTGCTTTAAAACAGACACGACTTCCCCACCCCGCCCCCAGCCCCACGAAGCTTTGGGCCCCGAGCTCCGCGGGCGTGAGGAGGGGGTGGGGAGCAGGGCCCGGCAGGGTGAATCACAGGGCGTAACAGGTGCCGCAGCTGCAGCTGCGCCAGCATCCCGCTTGGGCTCTAGGGATAAGGTTTTCTTTTTCTCCGGGTTTTTTTGGAGGTGGGGAGGAGACTCAGGGGCCCCCACCGGACCAATGCAGGCCGCGGTTGTTCATCGCCTAGCAACTGGCGGAGCCAATGGGAGGAGGCTGGCCTGCGGCGCCGGCGACGCGGGGGCGGGGTGGGAACCTTGCAAACCTGCAGAGTTCTGGAGGCTGCAGCGAGGGGAGAGGCGGAGCCCGGCCGGAGGCGGGGAAGGCGGGAGCTGGAGGTGGAGGCGGGGCCGCCGGCCCGGGCGCTGCGTGCCGCGGCGCCTGTGCGGGCCCTCGGGGCTGCGCGAGCAGGTTTAGGACGCTGATCGGTGCGTCTCCGCCGCACCCGGGGGCCGTGACGGTGAGAGCCTCGCCCCGCGCTGGGGATTGTGACGCGCTCGCCCGGGGAGGGGCGACGGTGCCGGCGGGGCCTGGGGCCTGGGGCCAGGGGCAGGCGGGCGGGGGGCGGGCGGGAGGGCGCGGAGGTGAGCACCGGCACCTGGCGCGGCGCCCCGCTTCTCTGCGGGAGGCTCGGCGTGGCCGTTGGGGCCGTTGGAGGAGGAAGGCGAGCGGTGACCCCCGGCCGCGCCTGGAGGAGGAGGAGGTGGGAGGTAGGTGCCAGCTCGGGGACAGCTCCCGCTGGCGGTCGCAGCGCTAAGCCCCAAATCCTATCGGGGATGGAGAGAGGGTGGCGCTTGGCGTGGGATGACGAGCGACGCGGGGACGTGGGGGAGGAGGGGATGGCCAGTTTGGGGCTGAGGTGTCCGCTTAGCAGAGGCTGCGGGACTCGCGGGCTTGGGGGATTGTTAGCTCGAGCCGCAGGGGACAGCCGTTAGAATGAGTTGCTGGTGGCCCGTGGCCACTGCAGAGGAAGAGAACCCCGCCAGCGGTCTAGTTAAAAGACCTGGGGAAGAATTTACATCATCTACAGGCAGGCATGTGTGAGAATATTTTGGTGTAGAATTCTGTGGTAAAGTACAGTAAACTGAATTGTGAGCTCCCCGCTCTCTTTCGAGCCTATGCTGATCGCCCAGTTATGCAAGTCACTTGGGCCCAGGAAATGGAATCTGCTAAATAATTTGTTCTCAGCACGTTTATATAATGTGGGGATCTTTAAGTTATTACCCCATTTCAAGGTCCGTAGTTGTGATTGCCAAGTTATCATTACTTGCAACGGGGATAATAGTTTTTGTTGAATCTGAGACTATTGACATATCCCTTTTCTGGACCCCATAATGGGGTGACGATTAGAAGAGGCACTCCTCCCAAGGGTGGTTCGGTGGTGTAAGAGGGGCTGCCTGGAATTCGAAATTGCTGGGCTCCCCTAACAGTTCAGATTAGAGTCTAGATCTAGAGTTGGCTGTGATTGATGGGAGCCTTGGAATCCTTCATGATTCAGGAGGGATTGGTTTACTGTTTAAGTAGGAGAAAATTCTGGTAGCCTTGATCCTGAACTGAAAAGGTAGGTATGACTTGACACATTTAGGGGACTGAGCAAAATTTGAAAAAATTAGAGATCTGGACAGAGAAAAAAAAAATGCCTTTAAAGTTTAGGTCAAGCTATCTCGAAATTTAGGAGTTTGAGGTAGATTTACGAATTTGGATTCAGTCAGCAAAACTTAATCCATCAAATCTCCTGTCCTAGAGCTATCGTGACCTACAGGTCTAGGGAGCTTTGGTTATTCATTCAAATTAAACAAGTAAAAGCTAGTAACTAGTTTGATGCTCTCTTCTGCCTGCTGTCAGTGAAAGTTTCTCAAACAAAACGGTTCTGTGACGAGAGGATGAGGAACTTATAGTTAAAATGAAGGCTCTTTTGGTGGCTTGGTGGACCTCTTCAGCCAAGTCATTTTATGTCCTTCCTTCCCCCATCTGTACAATGAAGATAATAAAGGCCCAGGATTAAGTAACATGGGTGAAGCAGCTTGAAGATAACTGTGAAGACTTAGTTATTCTAGGACGAAATGTGAAGATCTCCTCCTAACACATTGTGCCTTGTGACAGGACTTGTTAAAGCACATTGCGTTCCAGACATGCTGAGGCAGTGTATGAGAAAAAGAAAATGTTAACAGTTCAGATGATTTGCCTAAGGCCTCAAGGCTGACACATTATATTCTTGGGCTGTCTGAAAACCTGACATAGCTTCTCTTTGACCAAGCTAGCTGTGTCTCAGGTTTTATAAAGGTAAATATTTGAGTGCCTTCAATGTGGTATGCACCTAGAGATAAAAAGATGAAAAAGATGCTGCCCCAGAATTGTGTCATTTTAATTCATTTCACACACTTAAATTGGAGCACTTCCAAAGCCTTTTAAGTGATGTTTTTTCATATCTTTTACCAATAGTTGTAAACATGCCTTATTGGTTTGACTGGGTCATAAAGAGGTTTTGGTAGTCCTTGGGTCTCTTTTGTGTGTTTGGTGATGGTGCTCATGATTAGCTGGTGATGAAGGTACAAGTTATCTTGAATTCACGAGTTTTGGGGATGAGACAGAATAGAAAAGTGCACCATTCATTATCAGTAGTGGAAAGCTACCTAAAATCTTTACTTTTGATAATTGATCAGTATTATATAGTTCCTGCAGATTTACTGAATTATGCTTCAATGATTTACTCTTTTAATAAACATTTATTAAACACTTACTGAGCCTCTACTTGCCAGATCTGAGGATGAAAAATATCAGTGTTGCCTTGTGGAGTTTGTTTTTAGGAAATGTACAGTATAGTAAGGGAGAGAGCGAAAATGAAAATTGCGAATATGAGAAGGCTTTAAAAAAGAATTTCTGGACTTCCCTGGTGGCGCAGTGGTTAAGAATCCGCATGCCAATGCAGGGGACACGGGTTTGAGCCCTGGTCCGGGAGGATCCCACATGCCGTGGAGCAACTAAGCCCGTGCGCCACAACTACTGAGCCCTTGTGCCACAGCTAGGAAGCCCGTGCGCCTAGAGTCCGTGCTCCACAACAAGAGAAGCCACCGCAATGAGAAGCCCGCACACCGCAACAAAGAGTAGCCCCTGCTAACCGCAACTAGAGGAAACCCGCGTGCAGCAATGAAGACCCGACACAGCCAAAATAAATAAATGAATTAATTTTTTTAAAAAGTAATGATGATTAAAAAAAAGAATTTCAGTTGTCTTGATGGAGGAGGAGACGTTCACCCGGTGAACACATATGTTGCAATGGACCATTGAAGAAGTATAGGTGGTTTGGTAGTTGGGACCAGGTAGAGTGGGTTAAGGTTAAGGTTGGAGAGCAGGGCTATGACCTTTGACTAGTAGGTGATAGGGAATCTTTAAAGGGTTTTATCCAGGGGAATTATATTTGATTTTTACTTCAGAAGGGTATTTCCACCAAAATCAGTAAATTGCGTGGTCCATACACGATCCAAGTAATATCTGAGGCACAGCAGTCCTACACAGCGATTAAAAACTTTAATAATATGTTATTGAAGCCCCCAGAAACTTCAGAAAAGTGAAATGATTATTCATACAACCAACCTTTACTGAGAATCTTTCTTTTTATAATTGTGGTATAATTGACATGTAACGGTGTATTAGTTTCAGGTGTACAACATAATTTGATATTTGTGTATACTGCGAAATGGTTACTGCAGTAAGTCTAGTATCTTCTACTTTTACGATTGAGGGAATAGAGATACAAAGACAAATAAGATACACTCCCATTAACATATGTATATGTATAACTGATTCACTTTGTTATAAAGCAGAAACTAACACACCATTGTAAAGCAATTATACCCCAATAAAGATGTTTAAAAAAAAAAAAAAGATACACTCCCATTTTCAAGTAACTTGCAGTTCAGTAGGAGAAATGACACAGTTGTAATGCAGTGCTGAATCTGAGTGTCATAAGAGACATAAAAATGTCAGGTCTTAGCAATGTATGATTCTGAGATGAGAGAAGACACAAATTCTTTCAAATTGAAAATAAGTTCTTGAACAGATATTAAACTTTGGCCGGTTAAACAGTCAGTACAGTCTTAACTATAACATTTACAGTTCTCATCTATTAACCCTCACTTCACACATTGCCCACCCTCCCTCTTACTCTTTTGTGTGAAATTTTGGGCTTGACTACCATACTGCTAGCTATGAGACCTCAGCAAGTACCGTATCTTCTCTGTGCCTTAGTTGTCTCATTTGTAAATTAGGAATAGTAATACCTACTTCATAGGTTTGCAAGGATTGAATAAGAAAACACGTTAATATCCAGAACGGTGCATGGAAAAACACTTTACATCTTTTGAGCACTTAATAGTTCTATTTGACATAAAAATGCTGTAATTGAATAAGAACTAACTTAAAGACAGGATTTTTTTTTTTTTTTAAGAATCACTCATGGATCTATCCCTGAGTATCAGGCAAAGCCTCTACATTCAGAAAAGCTAAATATATTCTGTTAAACTCTGCTTCTCGAACAAGTGACCTTTGTTTATTATTTCCTTTTCTTATTTGCTGATCACTTTTCTGAAATCCAATTTCCATTTTTACCCCTCAGCTTTGTCATACAGTCACTAATTACCAGATCCAATGTAATGTTCTATTTAGCTCTTGCCCTTTTTATGGCATTTGTTGCTGTTCATCACTTCCTCCTCTTTAAAACTATTTTCCTTGGCTTTCCTAAAACTCCCCCCACCCCTGGATTTTTATCTCCTACATCTAGGTCACCTGCACTCACCTGTTACATGTTGATGTTCTTTAGGGTTCTTTCTGCTGCCCCTCTTTTTCTGTGTAGATTCAGCTATCACATGTATGCTGATGACTCCTAAATCTGCCCTGATGTCTTGATCTCCAGGCCCTAGAGTTTATCTCCATTTGAATGTCTCATAAGGGCATATATAAGCCCAGTGAGTTCTACATGGAGCTTTATAGCTCCACTCACTTAACCAAACCCACTGGTAACCTTAGTCCTCTGTTCTCTTTACCTGTGTGACACTGTTATCTGTCTAGTACCAAAGACAGATTTTTATATGCGAGAATAAATGCCTCCCTTTTGTATACTTGTCACCATGTTTGTCGGCCCAACTTGTGAAGTATTTCATATCCATCCTTCATTGTCCTCATTGTCACTGGCTAAGTTAGCCAGCCAACCCCTGACCATTAATTGCTCTGTGCCACAATATTTTTGGGCCAGACCTGCTGAAAATGGGACCTATTTTGGAAACATAATGTGGGAGGAGATTTCTAGAATAATATTGTTCTAAAAGAATTGAGTTTAATGAGTGGCTAGTAGATATTTGTAACCCGCCATTGCATATACACTCGGCCCTCCATATCCACAGACTCAACCAACCATGGATTGAATTCAGTCATTTGAATTGAACCCAGATTGGTTGAACCCTTGGCTGTGAAACCTGTGGATAAGGAGGGCTGACTGTATTCATTGTACTGTACTGTCATTTTATATAAGAGACTTGAGCCGCCTCAGATGTTGGTATTCACGGGGGCTCCTGAAACCAATCCATTTTGGAAACTGAGGGATGACTGTACTTTTTACCTGAGAGTTCGTATTGTTTAGGTTATAAAGTAGTTTAGGTTATAGAGGACACAGTCTTGAGTTTGTCAGTCTTTTGCCAGTTGATTGTAATCTGGTTGTTTGTGCTTCCTATCTAAAAGATGGCACCTTCAGCATGATTCTTTCTACAGGTGCCCTCGGAGAAATAGTGGGCTTGGTTCCAGACCACTACAGTTTTGTGAATATTGCAATAAAGTGAGTCACATGAATTTTTTGGTTTCTCAGTGCATATAAAAGTTATGTTTACACTATATTATAGTCTGTTAAGTATGCAGTAGCATTATGGCTAAAAAACAATGTACATACCTTAATTAATTAAAAAATAGTTTATTGCTAAAAAATGCTATTATCTGAGTCTTCAGCGAATCCTAATCTTTTGCAGTAGTAACATCAAGGATCACTGACTGCAGTTCACCGTACAAGTACAATAATAATGAAAAAGTTTGACATATTGTAGGAATTAACAAAATGTGGACAGAGACATGAAGTGAGCAAATACTGTTGTGAAAAACGGTGCAGATAGACTTTTTTGTTGCAGAGTTGCCACAAACCTTCAATCTGTAAACACGGTATCTGCAAAGCACAGTAAAGCAAAGTACAGTAAAATGTGGTATGCTTGTATTCTGTATCCAAGTTTTAGAAATCTCCTATGTAGGATCTAGCATGTAAAAGCAAGAAGACTTTTTAGAAATCATCAATAAATACAGTCTATCATCAGCTGTGTTATTTTATAATGAGGAGATGGGCTCAGAGAATTTATATCATTTGCTCCAGGCACTTAAAAAAATTATTTATTTATTTATTTACTTATTTATTTCTGGCTGCATTGGGTCTTCATTGCTGCACATGGGCTTTCTCTAGTTTCTCTAGTTGTGGCGAGTGGGGGCCACTCTCTGCTGTGGTGAGCGGGCTTCTAATTGTGGTGGCTTCTCTTGTTGCGGAGCTCAAGCTCTGGGCACACGGGCTTCAGTAGTTGTGGCATGTGGGCTCAGTAGTTGTGGCTCGCAGGCTCAGTAGTTGTGGTTTGGGGGCTCTAGAGCGCGGGCTCAGCAGTTGTGGCACACGGGCTTAGTTGCTCCGCGGCACGTGGGATCTTCCTGGACCAGGGATCAACCCGTGTCCCCTGCATTGGCAGGCGGATTCTTAACCACTGTGCCACCAGGGAGGTCCCTCCAGGCACTTTTTGAGTATCAAGAGGAGGCCGGGGTTTGTTAGGCTTTGGAATCAGATACAGACATACCTCTTTTTATTATGCTTCACTTTATTCTGTTTTTGATAAATAGAAGGTTTGGGGCAACCCTGTGTTGTCAGATGATGGTTAACATGTTTTAGCAGTGAAGTATTTTTTAAGAAAGGCATGTACATCGTTTTTTTCAGGCATAATGTTATTGTACATGTAATAAACTACAGTGTAATGTAAACATAACTTTTATATGCAGTGGGAAACCAAAAAATTTGTGTGACTTGCTCTATTGTGGTGATCTGGAACCAAACCACAGTATCTCCAAGGTATGGCTGTACCTAATCTTTATTCTTACCTTGCAGGGAAAACAGCTGGGTTTTCCTTTCTATCTTCCAGGTTTGCAACTGGGTAAGGTATCTAACCTCCCTGAGCTTCATGTTTTTCCATCAGTAAAGTAGTGTTATATCTACTCCTTCCTAGGGCTGTTGTAAGGGTGAGTGACGTGGCTGGTGAATACATCTGGCAGCTACTAAAGGCTCAGAGCAGCAGTTCTTCTCTCCTACCAGCTTCACATAATTAGCTAGAACAGAAGTTCTTAATTCCCTGTCCTTGATCCTTGGCAAATCTGTGGATGGCTTCATGGATCCATCCTCTGAAACTGTGGCCAAAACTGCCTGTTTTTCTACTTTTAAGTGGGAGGCTCAGAGGCTTTGAACTCTGTGACCCAAAACAACTTAACCTCTGGGTTGGCTGTTGTCAGGCCTAGAACCCCAGGGCTCTTGATACCTCATAGCCAGACTGGGTAGAATTTAGAATTGCTTGAAATATTTAAGGAACTTTGTGTGTGTGTGTGTGTGTGTGTGTGTGTGTGTGTGTGTGTGTGTGTGTGATTTCTTGGTCCCACCCCAAGTTTCTGAATCTGTAGGTCTGAAATGGGACTTGAAAATTTGCATTTTTAACAAGTTCTCAGGTGCTGTTGTTGAGGCCTATAACCAGTGATTGAATTTGGGCTAAATCATTGAAAAAACTGTTACAGATACATGATTACATTATCACAGAACAGATTCATGAATTATGTTTAGTTTCTTTGTTATTTCCATTGCCTTTAGTAAATGTCATTACCTTTTACCTAATTTTGAGAATGAAATACCAATAAATGACAATTGTTTTTTAAATTTTATTTGGACTTCTTAGCTGACTTTCAACTTTACAAAGTTAGCTTAATGTGCTTTTTTTTTTTTTTTTTCTTAATCCTCTTTTAAGAATGATTGCTGCAATTCCTCCCTCTGCCCTGGAAGAATTTGAAGCTGGTATACTGTCTCTAAATTATCATGCTCTTGATTGATACATCTAATTGCCTTCCTGCTTCTCTAAGCTGGCATCACTCAAGACTCATTTGAAAGCCTTTCTAAGTCACAGCGTGGCTAAAGTGTTGATTCTTGTCATAATATTACAGTAGAATACATCACACTAATACATCATTGAACTTAGTTGACATTCATTCAGCAAACGTTATTGGGTTCCATACTGACAGTGGGTCAGTTATGATACCTCACACCAAAGCAGGGTACAAACAATATGCTGACAGGCTTGCTGACCAGGAATGCAGCTTAGGTGGTAGGAGAGAAGTTTCATTACAGTTAGATCTGTACTACAGAGTTAATGCAAAGTGCTCTGGAAGCACAAAGAGAAGGGATGGCAGTTTGGGGAAAGCCTGGCAATTTGGGCTCTATATATTGACTAGATTTTTCAAAAAAATTTTTGAATTTCTGTAACATTTAATATTTTGTCTGCTTTTATACAGTTCACATTCCAGTTACTCAACTGGAATAATACTATTGGATTATACTTTAGTCTCAAGGCGAGGTGGTAGAGAAGCAAGAACCTGTGTGTGTGCTGGGTTTGAAAAAGCAGCTCACGTATTGTGTATTCCTTCCTGTCCTACAATAAAGATAGTAGGGTGTGTAGTTAAATGTGCTGGACTCTTATGGTTTGATTCTTGACTTTGTCATATTCTAGCTATGTGACCTTGGGCAAGAAAGCTGTCTGGACTTCAGTTTCCTCATCTGTAGTGGGGTGAAATGATTATTTGAGTTATTGAATCAGTTAATATGTGTAAAATGCTTTAAATTTACTTGTTTCAAGTAAATCGTTTATGCTTAATTATTCTTAAAATTAGGTAGAATCTCATTTGATAAACGTGGTTGTGAAGACAGTGTGTGTACATTCTGCTATAAAAATGTGAAGAAAATTTTAATATAAATAGCTGTATTCAATTCTCATATTAGGTCCCATGAGAAATGTAAAAATCGTAATTAATAGAACTGAAGATTCTTTAAAGATCATGTAGCTTGACCTCCTGAATTTACAGATGTGGAAACTGAAAACCAAAGAAATCATGGCCTGCTCAAGGTTGCTCAGTGTATGATGGAAGTGGCTGTGGGAACCGTGGTCCCTGGCTCTTGTCTGGGGCTCTTTCAGAGCCTCGTGCAGCTTCCCTGAGGTGGAAGTGCCCTGAAAAAATGAGTTTAATTGGAGAGCCAAGACCAGAACAGATGAAAACATGAGCAGGAAGAAGTCATTGTGTAATGAAATGCCGGACGGTGTGGCGTAGGCTCTAAGAACATAATGTCTCACTTCGCCAGCTGCGCTCCTGAAGCAGAGAAACACACTTTAGTAGCTGCTTGAGTCACAGAAGGTTGCTAGATTGAGAGCATTCTTTTTTGAAAAGAATGTTAATAGTTATAAATCAAAGTCAGCCTCCCTCTTCTTTCTTCGCACTGTGTTTAGATTGTAACTGAGCTGGAGGAAGAGTCCACCTTTGCCAGGCCAGCCAGTACTCTTGTATCTTCACTCTTTGCATCAGTGGGGGGGAAGCCTCCCTGATGGGCTGACTCCCCACAGACATGCTCTGACATGGCCAGGGTCAGTGTGAAGGCTGCAGCACCCTTGCCCACTCGTATGTGTGAACACAGGGCGGGGGTGGGCTAGGTGCTAGAAGTGTGATTGATCGATGGGGGGCATGTTTATTATTTGTCTACACTGATATTTCCACTTTTAGAGGGCAGGGGTGCTACTGTCTGGGATGGAGGTGGCAGTGCATCCATACACATTGTCTTAGTAACTGTGCCTGAATCCACTGCCTCTAAAAGTTTTACAAAATAATAAGTGCCCTAGAACATTCCAGCGGTATAAAGGTGTGCTGTAGAAGAAGTGAAAACGCTGGCCCACCTCTCACTACGCCCGAACGTCCCATTCCCCAGGAATGTCCTTGGGAACAGTTTGTAACCTTTCCACACCTTTCTCCTAAATATATTTAGATAGTTTGATTTAGCAAAAGGTGGTGATCAAACTATTCTTGTTTTTCATAACATTTTTTTTCATGCCATACGTGCAGGTCTGCTTCACTGAGATTGTATCCCTCAGCCCAAAGGGAAACGCATGAAATATTTTGCCGCAATTTGCGTCTTCACACTATTTTGTGCAGTCTTTGCCCAACTGGGAGATACGATCTCATGAGTGGTGGCAGGAGATACTGCTCCTGGGCCTCTCATCCATGAAGCAGCAACACATGAAAGTTAAGAGAATGGACTCTGGAGTGTGGGATGGGGAATATCCCCTGGCTCTGCCACTTGCCAGCTGCGTGACCTTGGGCAAATTATCTAACCTTTCTGTGCCTCAGTTCCCTTATCTCTGAAAAGGAAATGATGTGATAACATGTAGGGTTGTTGTGAAGGTTGCCTTCATGAAGTATGTAAAGCGTTTAGAACAGCACCTGGCACGTGTTTGTTAGATCAGCCCCCTAGGTACTCTGTACTTGGTTTTTCACCCCTTACCCCATTAAATACCTGTAACCACCCTACAGAGTAGATAGTATCACCCTGTTTTCCAGGTGAGGAAACCAGCTCGGTCAGGATACGACCTGTCCGACCCAGGCCTGTGAGGCTCACGTGGTTTGCACTGTGCTCCCCAAACTGTAAATCCTCCTCAGAGCCACAGCCTCAGCAAGGGGGTAGATGATTAGAGGGATACCAGATGTTCAGTTTCAGCCATTCAGATATATGTTAAAATTTAATTTATTTCTGTGGAAAAAAATCTGTACTATTATGCCACTCAGATGAAATCATTTGGATTTTAAATTTGTAAAAAGTAGGTTCTAAGAGGTTGAATTTAGTATTTATCTGTACTGAGATGCATAGACGAATGGTTTTGTATTAGATGGCAGAGGTATTTGTAATGGAATTGAAAGCTATAGTCTCCTTCGGAACAAAATTATAGTAGAAGGTGGTAATTTTTTAAGTAATCATAATGTATTTGGTTTTTGAGAATAATAACATCTATTAAAGTACACAGATAACTAAATTCTTAAGTTTTATGACTGAATTTGTAAGGACTAATGTTTAAAGATTAAGTTCTAACAATTTTATTTTCTTAACCCAACAGTTGGGTAACTCTAACTTTGTGAGAGTTTAGCAAAGACTTTAGTTGGTTATTTGTGAAAAATCCTGTGTAATATTTAGAAGTCCAGATGGTATCATGTTACTACCTTCCTGTATAATGAAAAAACTATTATTTTCTGATACTTGATTGAAGTTTGTTTTAGAATTCTGATTAGATAGGCAGTTGTGCCTTCTCAAGTTTGAACTTCAAGTGAACTTGAAAAGAACACTTAAAATAGTGTACTGTATGAAGGAAATCTTGTAATCAAGACATCACTTACGTTTCTGCCAAGCTCTCTTTCTGTGGGTAGAAGTGTTAGGAGAGATTTGGGGGATGATGAAGAGTAGTACTTTTCTCTAAAGGACTCACATCTTGTGCATCTTTTCCATTGCTGTTTCATTTATCCACTTTTGCTTGCTGGAATGAATGTGCTAATTTATCATCAGTTATTTACTTGGGTATTTGTTGATTATTCTATTAAGATGCGCGGCGGGTATAGAAATGGAGAATGTGACTAAAGAGTCTAACCAGGAAAGATGAAATAAACTAAGGAGGACCTAGAGAATAGAGTTTAATGGCCTGTGTGGAGGGGATGATGGTGGGTAAGCTGTGCTTTGAAGAAGCGTTAGTTTAGGGGCAGGTGAAAGAAGAAAGCACCTGTGGAGCACACAGGCTGGAGTGAGTGTGCCGTATGTGGGACTCAGTTCATTTTATAAACATCTGCTGAGTGCCTGCTGTGTTTCAGGAGCTGTGTGTACAAAGATGAATACATTCCCCACCCTGTAGAAGTTCATAAACTAGTTTGGGAGACATCCAGCTATAATAATATGGAGGGAGTTGTTGTAATACTGCATGATATCATTGTCATATACCTGATGGGTTGCTTTTGTAGTGCATGGTATCACTTTAGTTATGTTTCAGCAAGAAACATGTAATTATGGAAGGGACTCAGAAATGTAATATATATATGTAAATATATGTAAAAACTTACGTTATCTATTGCTGCATAACAAATTACTCCAGAGTTTAGCAGCTTAAAACAACTGGACTTTATCTCCCAATTTTTGTCCATTGGGAATCTGGGTGCCACTTTGCTGGGTGCCTGTGGCTCAGGGTCTCTCACTAGGCTGCCCGTAGGTGTTGACCGAGACTGCAGGCATCTCAAGGCTTGACTGGGGAGGATCTACTTCCAGACTCACTCGCCTGGCTCCTGGCCGGCCTCAGGTCCTCACTGGCTGCTGGCTGGAGACATTGGTTCCTTGCCACATCAGCCTTTCATGGGGCTGCTCACAACATGACAGCTGTGACAGCTTGCTTTCCCTGGAAGGAGGGATCTAAGATACAGCGAGTGAGAAATGACCCCAAATGGAAGGCATGCCCTTTTTATAACCTAATTTGGAAGTGAAATCCAGTCCCTTCTGCTTTATTCTGTTTGTTAGAAGCTAGTCATGAAATGCAGCCCACACCCAAGGAGCAGAATAACCTAAAGGTGTGTACAGGAATAACTGGGGCCATCCTAAAGGCTGCCTGCCCCAAAATTCTATAAGCAGTTAATATATATTGAGCAACCCTGAATCTTTGGGGTAGAAGGAAGAAGAAGAACCAGGCAAGGAACTTTTCTGTTGGAAAAAAAACGTATAATTAACCTGAATCACAAATGTTCTTGCTAAAGATCCGTAAACTTAGTTTTGATGTTGTCTTAATATTTATTCTAGGAATAAATGGTAAAACGAGTAAATTCCACCCTCATTAAACTTTCTGTGGAAGTGATCTCATTTCTGGGAGTTGTTTTTATGCCTTTTTAAAGCAAAGTAATCATAAATGAGAAAAAAGCTATTGTTTGTGGCATAGCAGAGAAGTTTACAAGTGTACCTCAATTTAAGTAGTAGGTAAGGTCCTTTAAGAATTGTGTGTTCTTAGTGGAATCATTTAGAATGAATTATAGGAACTCAGTCTTTTAAAGAAACTTGATGGAAATCTTTTATTATATTCTACTTTTAACATAGCTAGATTAATTGATTGTGTGTACGGTGTTGAAAGGTTGAATGGTAGAGAGAAAAGAAGCACACTTTTGAAGACTGTGATTTGTGTCCAGGCTTCACAACCAATTAGAAGTGTGACCTCAGGCAATCCTGTTGACTTCCCTGAGCTCAAGTTTACTGTCTGTAATATAGATAAATACACATGAAAGAAAATACTTTGACATGAAGAGTGATAGATTTTTTTTTTTTTTTGAAACTTACTAAAATCTTCATTTTCTTTCAGAAACAGTATAATTATGTTCAAATGTCACACTGCTTCCCAATTTTCTGTCAGGATCCTAACCTAGAAAATGCTACTCGGTAATTCTTAAGTTCAGCATAATCATTTTACTCAGAAAAGACGAGAGTACCCTTGCTTATTTTACACTCAAGTATGTGACGTTGTACTTGGGGCCTATAGCAACATAGAGGCATGCCAAAGTAGCTCTTCAGAAATAGTGAGATAACATTTTTACTGAAGTAATTGCAATTTTACTGAATTAGTACGATTTTCTGTTATGAAGATTTACTGGAATGTACTTGAGAGAAATACTTGGAACAGGGAAGTTTATTATATGCTTATATACATGTTATCCACTAGGAGGGAAAAAAACTGTGTCTTTCTGATGTGTCGAATAGGAGATAAAATTCTTACTTATGGATTACTTTATAGATTTTTTTCCTTTAATTTATTTGAAGATTGTTCCCCTTCAATCTTGGATGAATGAAATGACTTTTACAGGTTGTTTAAATCCTTTAATCTTCAGGTTTCGCTCATAAAGTTCACTCATTATTTTGGGAATTTGGGCAGCTACTCTAATTAATGGTATATTGAGAGAATTGGGGGTTACAGATTACTTGAACCAAAGCACAATTAACTGGTAACTGTTTTCCTTTCTTCTTCTGTGATGAACCTATAGTAACAGTGCTAGCATAACCAACCTTGTTTTTTATATGACTTGTCGTGGATAATCATGTCCACTATATAATGGTTTGCTATGACATGAGTAATATGTAATAATAATAATTTTTATATAAAGTATGGAACTTAATTCCGTGTTCCAGCACCAAGCTTTAATGGAGTCCTCCATGGCTGCTTTTAAAGCTTTCAAGTTGAAAGGGACTTGTGATGGTATTAGGTTTATTCAAAGCAGAGATACTTCTGTTATCTTTCTTATTTTGCTTCTGAAATTAATATTGACTTATTTTAATATAACATAATAGTTTGTAACCTTCATCAATGAAATTTTAGCTATGATTGAGCTAGAATAGAATACTTTGCTTAAATTAGTCTCTTGGTTTTGGGATGCATATTGATGAGTCTTAAGTCTCTGTTCTTAGAAAGACTGGTTGGGTAACTTTTCTTTTATCACAAGCCTCATTGTGTGTAATTTGGTGCCTCATTGAACAGAAGAGGATACATAGAAACTTTTTAAATGGTGTGAAATTATATACTCCTCCTAAGTTTTGTTTCATAGCACTTCAGAATGGAGTTTTGGTTTTCACTTTGAGCATTTAACTAGACCTGAATATTTTGCAAGGTTTTTTTGTTTTTGTTTTTTACAGGACAGGGGGAACAACTTACTGGTGAAACCTGGAGACGCTGGAGAACTAAATTCACAGACTGAGAGTAACTGACTTAAATTACAGTTTTAAAGTATGGATATGTAGTAGACACATATTGTGTTTAATAATCTTTCTGTATGAGGAGAAAAGGCACTTAGGCACACTGTTGTATTTTCTAGTGATGTCTGTCTCAGGTCTTCTAAGGATTTATGTTCAATCCTTATTAAGAGCAACAATGCATTTTGTTACAGGTTTTAGAATCCTGTCATTTATACCAAACCGTCAGATCTGTGTCTAAGTGATGATGATAACAACTGATATTAATTACGTGTGTCCCATATGCCAGGCAGTGTGCTAAATACTTTATGTGCATTATCTCACTTAATCTTTAGGGCATAATGGCAATTTACCAGTGAGGAAGCTAGGGCTTGGAGAGGTTAAGTAACTTACCCAAAGCAGAGCCGGGTTAGAATAGTTGGATTTATTGTCCCTTGGGTCCTGTTTTGCTTATAGCTAATATCTCTGAAAACCAAAAGTAAGATCATTTGTCTTTCTGGATGCAGATTCAACCTTCATCCTGCTCTTCCTGTTGCTGAAGGTACCCATTTAAGGTCACTGGGAAGTGCCAAAGAGTTCAAGGTGCTCTTCTCAAGGCACATGAGTAGCAAAATAGCAAAAGATCAGTGCCAAACTAGATACCCTTCTGTGTGCATGTGTGTGTGACATCGTAATGTATTATATGACACAATCATTTGCACGAGTATATATTTTATGTTGCTATGTAATCTAGGAATTATTTGTCATCTCTCTTTTGTCCTTGTTTCAATCCATCTGCAAGTCCTGAAGGTTCTGTCTCCAGGACACATCCCTAATTTATCCATGTGTCTCTGCTTCCACTGTCCGAGACATAGTGCAACACTGGTCTTCTTGCCCGAACAAGAAGTTGCAGTCGCCTGGTTTCGTCAGCACCCACTATTGCCCACCTATAATCTCACAGGGTAGATAGAGTGGCCGTAATGATCTTTTTTAAAGCCTAAAAAGAGATCACGTTGCTTTCCTGCCTAAACTGCTTTAAGAGCTTTTCATTGCAGTTTAGAGAAAATCCAGCTTTATACATCTATTCTTGCTTACTGTGCTTCAGGCTTACTGGCCACTTGTATATTTTTAATATGTACCAAGTTCTTTCCATCTTGGGTTTTTATACATGCTGTTTCCTCCACCTGGACTCCTCTGGTCATTGACCATCTTGTAGTTGATTCCGTATCATTTAGTTCTCAGTTCAAATATCAGCATCTCTACGCAGCCTTCCTTGACGGATCTAGATACCCCCCCACCCTAATACTCTCGTTACTGTGTTGTATTTTCTTTATTGTCATCACTCTGAGTGTGATGTTACTGTAACTTATTGCTTACTTGTTACCTGTTTCTTCCCTACCTGAATGTGGACTTCCTGAGAGCAGGGCTTCTCCTATGCCTAGAAAAGTGTGCCTGGCACATAGCAGCACAATTAAAATTGTATTGAATGAATGAAAAATTTCATGTCACTTTAACATTATATTGTGAATATTTCCCCACAGTCTTAACTATTCAGAAGAGAGGTGGTAAACTCTTGATCTACAGTCCAGATCTGGCCTAAAGACACATTTTATTTGGCTTATTAAACAGTAGTGGTGTTTGAGGTATAACTGCCATTCAGTCAAGTGTACAGCTTCATGAATCGTCCTGTTGTGTGTGCCTAAGTAGCCACCTCTCAGATCAAAGCGTAGGTGGTGCTCTGATCTCCCCCTTCCAGCTGTTCCCCCTTCCACTGGATAACTTGCGTAGTTACTCTTTTTAATTAGCGTCTAATATTTAAAAATTGGGAGATGTCACATAGAAATCCAGAATTTCAACATTTCTTAAAAAATGGAAAGATGTATCAGCACGGGAATTGCTTTCTTTTTTGGCCACAATTTATTGTGGCTGGGAAGCAGCTGTCCAAAGTGTTGACATGTGTTCTCCAGTTTGCCTGTAGTCTTCACCTCTCCTCTTCCTATCCCTGACCTTGAAACCAATTTCCAGTTGCTGTTTATAATTTCATTTGATTTTTTTTTTATGGTGGAGAAATAGTTACTACTTCCATTATCTCTGTAAAAAAGTGGAGGCATCGGGCTTCCCTGGCGGCGCAGTGGTTGAGAGTCCGCCTGCCGATGCAGGGGACACGGGTTCGTGCCCCGGTCCGCGAAGATCCCACATGCCGTGGAGCGGCTGGGCCCGTGAGCCATGGCCGCTGAGCCTGCGCGTCCGGAGCCTGTGCTCCGCAACGGGAGAGGCCACAGCGGTGGGAGGCCCGCGTACCGGGAAAAAAAAAAAAAAAAGTAGAGGCATCAATGATAGACTAAAACGGTTATGTGTTTCTTAGTCTACTTTATTCATATGCATTTCTTAACTTTTGTGTATGTGTTAGCCACCCTAATTCTACATGGCTGTGTTTAAAGGTTACACGGTATTCGAGCATATAAATGTATTATTTATGTAACCAGTCTCCTACTGTGGAACATATATGTTATTTCTGGGTTGTTTTTTTTTTTTTTGGTATTGTAAAGAACAATATGTAGGTGAATCTTTGTGAAAATTGTTATTTTATTAGGATAAAATTTTAAAAGAGGAATTCCTGGATCAAAATATATTTTCATTATTAAGATTTTTGATACATATTGCCAGATTGCTTGGTAGTAGTATAAATTGATCTAATTTTTCTGGAGAGCAGTGTACGGGAGTATTCATTTCACTACGTCTATGCCAACACTAGGAATTGTAATTAAAAGTTTTGTTAGTATAGTTAGTAAAAACAACAAAAAATGGGAATGCTGGCCAAGAAATTTTTCATCTTTTCATCTACATAAGTAGGAATTGTACTTTAAAGGGTATAGTTTGGAAGTATTTATTAGTTAGTACAATTCTGTACCTTATATTGTGAGTCAGATCATGTACCATGTACTTTGTGTATGAAGTAATGCGAATACCTTAGTATAACTCGAGAAGCCATTTACCTTGATTCTTGCACACGCACACACACACAATTATTATTATTAAGCTCTACCATGTTCTGTATGAGAGTACAGGAGAGTAAATAATGCAGAATCCATCTGTTTTGAAGTACATACAACTAATTCTTACACATTGGCTTTATATTTGCTTTCATATTTTTAATTAGATGCTGTTATTCTGTGATTTGTTTCCTAAGGAGATGCCTACATAGAAGAGTGACAGCAGCTGGGCTGAACGTTTCACTGCTGAACTGGTTCCTCAGGTATCCTGGCTCTGGCGATTGCTATGGGAGATTGGATGACTGTTACAGATCCAGGTCTGTCTTCAGGTAACTGAGTTTAGAATAGTTGTAAGCAAAAGCAGTAATTATAAAGGTTAATTTTCAATGACACTGTAATTACCAAAAATATTGAAGATGTAACTAGAGAGAGACATAAATAGTTGTAAAATATATAATTTTCATCTTCAGTAAAATTATCACGGAGAGCTAAGTATCGTGCCTGATCAGTGGGGTTAAGTGCTTTGGCTGACTAGTTGATTACTTGAGGAGGAGACTTTTCTGCATTTGAAATAAATTCATTGGCTACTCCAGTACATTGCTCTGATTTATTCCTTTAATCACATAAACTTTGAGTGCATAGACAAGTGGGTTTTATCTATCAGTTTCATAAATCTAAAGTATTGTAAAGTAAGATAGTATATTGTAGCTTAACATGCCTTTTCTAGGAGCACCACTTTATTAGTTGTATCTTTTTGGAAAAAATTATATAGTTTTCATACAAAAACCAGCTTTGTCCTAATTTGAAAAAACTTAAAAATATTTCTATAATTCAAAATCTTTGGTAATGGAGATTATGTTGTTAGCTTTGCATGCATTTTTACAAATTATTTACATAAATGCCTTTTACTGATTCTTTCAGAAAGCAAATATATCTCTCAATATACCTCAGAAACAAAGATGTCTCCATCAAGTTTATACTCACAGCAAGTGCTATGCTCTTCAATACCTTTATCAAAAAATGTGCACAGTTTTTTTAGTGCCTTCTGCACAGAAGAGAATATTGAACAAAGCATTTCATATCTTGATCAGGTAACATGTTTTGTTTTTGTAAGAAGCAATAAATAACATAAATCATGTTATATAATAGAACATATCAAAGGTATGAGAAAAACTTGTCAAGCGCAAGTACGTTACATATTGGCCCGGGACTTATATTAGATTTGCAGAGAACCTTGGTGACCATCTAGCCTAGATACACGAGGTAAACGTTTTTGTCTGGATCAGGTTGGATCCCCCATCACCCCAGGGGTTCCTCCACGGGGAGTCTTACCCTTATTTTACTGATGCAGAAACCTAGGTGCCTTCTCCAGATCACAGGTGATTGTAGAGCAGAGGCTAAAAGAGCGCAGTTCTCTTAATTCTTTGTCCTTTGGCATAGGTGCTACTTTCTTAACTATCTCAGGTTAGTTTTCTTTCTCAGAAAAGATTTCTGTCTTTTGTTTATTTATTAAGTTGTCCGGTCACCAACTTTTAGGAAAACATTTTCTCCTACTAGGAATTGACTACTTTCGGTTTTCCTTCATTATATGAAGAATCCAAAGGTAAAGAGACAAAGAGAGAATTAAATATAGTTGCTGTTTTAAATTGTATGAATGAGCTACTTGTACTTCAGCGGAAGAACCTTCTAGCTCAGGAAAATGTGGAAACACAGAATCTGAAACTGGGAAGCGATATGGACCATTTGCAGAACTGCTATGCAAAACTTAAGGTAGAAATTACATCTCAATCTGTATTTCAATGCCATTGTTATGTAGTTTGAAACTATAAATTTTCATTGGATTTATTTAGCAAACACATTTTAGGGTTTTGTTTTTTTTAAGTTTTAGGATTTTTTTTAAACTGGAAAGTAAAACTGAATGTAATTTGTACAAATCAGTTGTGCTGCTTCCTGATACTATCTATATCGAAGGCGACGATTTTATGAACTGTTTAGTGTCTTGCTGAAACTGTAGAAAGTTAGATTAGGAAGTACTTATATCTGAGGACAATAAAATAAGGATTCTCCCACCCTATCCAGTCTTGCTTAATAAAGTAGATGCTTAACTTAAAATAGTCTTATTGTGAGAGATTGCATCAATTTGATTGCATCAAATTTCAAGAATATTCTTGAGAGCATCTACGCCCTCTAGGAAAAATCTTGAGCTTACCGCTTGCAAGGCAGAACTGGTGTCATGCTGTAGTCCCACCCTTTTTGACCTGAAGTGTTCTGCTTTGCTTGGCCGCCTGTCTTCTTCATACTTAGCTCCAAGTCATTTTTGGCTCTTTCTCAGAGTGTGCCGTAGAAGTGTTAAAAAGTATTAAAAAAGAAATTATGAAAATGTTCAGTGGCAACATCACTGGAATAGGTAAAGAGTCTTTCAAGAGATCCACTTTGAAGGTCTTTTGTATATACATTAAAAATCGGTATTTAAATTAAATAAAATTTGATATTCAAATTTAGGTAAATTTTGTAACACTATAGTATCAAGCTTTATAGTAATTGTTTTAAATAAACATTTTGTGTGGTGCTAAACTTCAACTTTAGGTAACAAACCCTAGTTTATGTAACTTGTTTTTACTAATCTTTTAAGGATTCAGTTGCTCTGCATCCTATGTTAATTTTAGTCAAAATTGCATATGAATGTTTTAGGAGCAGCTGGAAACCTCCAGGAGAGAAATGATTGGTCTTCAGGAAAGAGACAGACAGTTACAATGCAAGAACAGGAATTTGCATCAGCTACTGAAAAATGAGAAAGATGAGGTGAGTTGTCAGTTATTGCAGATAAAGTTTAAGTGAATTTTTTTTTTTTCTTTTGGAATTTGAGGTGACCATAATGGTCACGACTTTAAAACAAGAAAGAACCATTTGTTCACCCTGTGTCACATTGGCCTGGAGAAACTGTGTGTATAGTGTCGTATCACATTTAACTGAGAGGCCAGGAGCCCTCCCCACCACCCTCTCCCCCAAGCGCATCCATTTGCCCTAGTAGGTTAGTCCAGAGCTCGTGACATCCCAGTGTCCTATACCATCTGTCGTGGACTCACAAGCACTGTTAATTTTTTGTCAGACACAAGGGCGCTTTAAATGCAGATCTTTTATTCTCTGCTATACCTTCACTTGTATCTGGAATGCCTTTTCTTGCAGTGTCTTAAATGTCAACATTGTTCATCCAGTCAGGCAATTACTTGACTAAATGGACACTCAAGTTACTGTTTAAAAAAAGCAATTCAGATTAAAAATCTCATTTTTAGGCTGAAGACATCATAATTCTAATCTCATCTTTGCTTTAGTGATTACTTAGTATTTGGACCTATAGAGTTAATGCATTTGAAATTATCTTTCAGTTTATGTAAGAAGAAATCATTATGTTTTTATTGCTCTGCAGTTTGATTTCTGACCACGTGATAACTATAAAACCATAACATTTTCAGTGTTGTGTATGTTGCTCACTATAATTAAAGACTTCTAAGGGAGCGTATTTCTTTAAGGACCTTGTAGTGATTTAGACAGATTTGTTTTACCATATTTGATTATTTAGTAGTATATTTAGTAAGTGGGTAAGAAGTATCTTAACTAAACCACAAGGTTACTTATACTTTTCCTTGAGTTATTTCACAGACAATTTTGACTTAATCTGTTGATTATACTTGAAATGTTTTGACTATAGTTCTTCCTCATTGAGGATTAAGTTGAACATGATCATCTCTAGCAGAGATAAAGAATGTCGGTATAGAACTTACTTCCTTCCCAGGGCTGCATGAGAAGTCTTAGTAGATATAAACATTGACCAGTAGTGCTTGGCATATAATATGTACTCAGCAAATGTCTGAACTGGATTCTCTCTGCTGTTTGTCTCACTCTAATCTGAGAACTGTTTTTGATCAGAGAAAAATGAACCTGTTTATCTACTGCCACGTGTCATGACTAATTGGCCTTGTCACAGATTGATAAAGGATAAAGTGATTCAAGTCATTAGTAAAAGGAAGTCATTACAAATGATCAGATGAAATCTACTTGCTTCAAATGAAGCTTTAATCACATTAATACTTCCATAAGAGTTTGTGGTTTCTAAATGATCAGAATCTGTATGTAGCGTGAAAGGTGTAGACGATAATTTAGAGAGTTAGCAGCTCTGGAAATTTCATAGTTAAAACATAAAAACTTTATATGCTTCATTTAATGATATCTTAAAGAGTGATTTCCAGTGGTTACAGAGAAGGAGGAATAATCCTAGAATTCTTAAACTATTATATGAGGAGCTGAATTCTAGGACTTCTTTTCTCTACTGAATTTGTAAATTTTAACTGGGTTTACCAGTCCTAAAGGAACTCACTTAATAGAAAATGCTTTTTTTAGGTGCAGAAATTACAAAACATTATTGCAAGTCGAGCTACTCAATATAATCATGATATGAAGAGAAAAGAGCGTGAATATAATAAACTAAAGGAACGTCTACATCAACTTGTTATGAACAAGAAGGATAAAAAAATAGGTAAGGAGCAGCTGGCTAAGATAAAGCAAAGGGAACAAATAAGCTAGTATTACACTAAGAAATAAATGTAGAGGGATTGAGCTCAATAATTCATGAAGTGTCCTTTTCATGCTTTATACAATTGATTTTAGATGGTATATATCCATGTAAACTAGAAATTGAGACAACTGGTTAGTTGAAAAATAGTAATTTTGCTTTGCTCCATTAGTTGCATATAAGAATTGCATATATATTTGTTAACATGACAGATGTAGGATTAATCCACAGAGAAAAGCTAAGCCAGAGGACACTCTAACCTTTCATAGCAAAGAACTGATTATATTAAAAATCAGGATCAGTTTCTGAGTACCAAAAGTGTGATTTTTGAGTTAACTTCATAAAATGGTTCATCAGGCCAAATCATTCATGCCAGTTTGAGTTCTTTTAAATTAGTTTAGCAGTGCTTTTTTTTTTTTTTTTTTGCGGTACGCGGGCCTCTCACTGTTGTGGCCTCTCCCGTTGCGGAGCACAGGCTCCGGACGCGCAGGCTCAGCGGCCGTGGCTCACGGGCCCAGCTGCTCTGCGGCATGTGGGATCTTCCTGGACCGGGGCACGAACCCGTGTCCCCTGCATCGGCAGGCGGACTCTCAACCACTGCGCCACCAGGGAAACCCTAGCTGTGCATATTTGAAGTACAGCCGACTGTGAAAGTTTTGTTTGTTAAAGTATACTTTTTTTCTATTATTCTTTTGAAACTTAATTTACAACTTATTTCATTCAAGTTTGTGCATAATTCCAAGTAAATAGTGTAGATTAAAAAGTAGAACTTCACTATTCAGCCGTAGAAAAGAACGAAATAATGCCATTTGCAGCAACATGGATGCAAGCAGAGATTATCATACTAAGTGAAGTAAGTCAGAAGGAGAAAGACAAATACCATATGATATCACTTATATGTGGAATCTAAAATATGGCACAAATGATCCTATCTACAAAACAGAAACAGACTCACAGACATAGAGAACAGACTTATGGTTGCCATGGGGGAGGGGAAGAAGGAGGAGGGGTGGACTGGGAGTTTGGGGTTAATAGATGCAAACTATTACATTTAGAATGGATAAACAACAAGGTCCTACTGTATGGCAAAGGGAACTATATCCAATCTCCTGGGATAAACCATAGTGGGAAAGAATATAAATGAAGAATGTATATATGTGTAATAACTGAGTCATTTAGCTGTACAGTAGAAACTAGCACAACACTGTAAATTAACTGTAATTCAATTAAAAAAAAAATAGAACTACACACACACAAAAGTAGAACTACACAGATAAAGTGTTGCTGGCCTGCCAAGATTCAGGGAACAGGAAATATGTGCATTGATTTATTGAAGAGTGGTTTCCAAGTGGGCTATAGGCTGTCATCTAACCTACATTATACATTATTCTGAACTTGGACTTGCATACAACAGCTGATGAGCAGATGTTTCAAGCTGTCACATGGTGGGCTAAGCCTGTTACCAGCAAGCAGTTCAGTGTTCACTGTGTCACTGTCATTCTGTACAGCAGCGCTGTTGCAGTTTTTTGAACATTTTATTTTAAAATTATTGAAAAATTTAAGTATGATAAGTAGCAGTTAAGACGAGGTTAGAAATCGAAGTATTCTGAGATTATAAATCTTAAACTTGGACACTTATTGGTTTTTAAGATTGGTTAACCTTGTGTTCATTCATAAAGGGAATAGCAAAATTAAAGAGCAGGATGAAATGCTAGAAGTATAAAATGTAACAGAGAAGTTTATTAAATACTTAACCCTATAGCGGAGCCCTTATATTATGGTCGTCTGGCTCTTTTCCTGGTCCAGACCCAACTGGAAGTGACAGTTCTGTAATGATTTTTATCAGCTCTAAAATTATAATAACTTATTCTCATCTTTTTTCCTTCTTATGCCAACTGCTTTCATCTCTACCTGGGGCAGAAGAGACATTAATACTGTCAGGAGCCTTGTCTCCTTTGATGATGAGGATGATGGTGGTCATGATACAGGGCATGGCAAACTTTTTCTGTAGTGATCCAAATAGTAAATATTTTGAGGTTTGTGGGTTCTGTGGTCTTTTGTCACTCTGCCACTGTAGTGCAAAAGTAGCTATAGAAAAGAGATGAACAAATGGTGTGGCTATGTTCTAATAAAACTTTATTTACAAAATCAGGCAGCTGCCCACAGGCCATAGTTTACTAGCCCCGATGATAAAATTAATAATGATAATTAAATGAACACTTATTAAGTGCCTACTGTGTTAAGTACTTTAACATTTCTTTCACTCTTCACAACTCTTTGATAGATACTTTCATTATTCCCACCCGATTGATGAAGAAACAGGCTTAGCAGTTAAGTAACTTGCCAAGATCTCAGGCTTATGAGTGATGGAACTGCAACTTAAAATCTGGGCTGTTTGAGCCTAAATCCTAATTTGTATACCAGTTGACTTACGTCCCTAATGCATGTAGACCGTTAGGGTTTTAAACACTTAAACTTGTGTGGTAAGAATTGGTTTTGTTCTGTGTGTTCATGTTTGTAGCTATGGAAGTTTTAAATTACGTGGGGAGAGCCGATGGAAAAAGAGGCTCCTGGAGGACGGGTAAAACTGAAGCCAGGTAAGGCACGAATGAAACTGACACATTTAATCAGACTTCCCTTTCTATACTGCATTTTCATACTGACAGTTTCTTTCTCAGGAACGAAGATGAAATGTATAAAATTCTCTTGAATGATTATGAATATCGTCAGAAACAAATCCTAATGGAAAATGCTGAACTTAAGAAGGTTCTTCAGCAAATGAAAAAGGAAATGATTTCTCTTCTTTCTCCCCAAAAGCAGAAACCTAGAGAAAGAGCAGATGATAGTACAGGAACTGTAAGTGGCTCTTTCCTCTCTAATACAGTCTTCAGATCGCTGATTAGAACAATTAAAACAGTAGATAGGGATTCTCAGTGGGGACGCTGTTGATATTTTGCGCAGGACGCTCACTGCTGTGCTACCCCCAGTCACTCTGACAACCAAAAAAATGTCCCTGTAAGTTTCCAGACATGCCCTAGGAAATGATGGAGGTGATTTTCTGGGGACTTAATCTGTGCCAAGCACCATGAAAAGCACTTTATAAGCATTGTCTCATTTTAGTCTTATAATAATTGATGCTTTGGGTACTATGACTATCCCTATTTTATAGGTGAGGAAATTGAGGCACAAAAGCTATCTCAGTATCACGCATGACAGAACTAGGATTTGAATCCAAGTCTGTCTCACTCCAGAGCTCATGCTTTTAACCACTGTGCCAAATATCCTTTAAGTAGCTTAAATGTTGAGTAACTTTAGCAGGCTCTACTTTTCAGAGAGTGAAACTTTTATTAACTTTGGGAACCAAAGAATCACTTAGTCCATAAATTTATTGAATGTTCATTATGTGTTCTAGTCCCTGGAGAGAAAAAGCTGAGAAGATTTTGACTGTTTCCTTTGCCTTAGTTCAGGCTGCTAAAGCAAAGTACCATAGACTGGTTGGCTTATAAACAAACAAAAATTTATTTCTCGCAATTCTGGAGGCAATCAGGATGCCAGCAGGGTTGGTGTCTGTGAGGGTCCTTTTCATGGTTGGATTGCTGACTTCTTTCATCCTCACACGGTGGGAAAAGGTGAGAGGGCTCACTGGGGCCCCATTTATGAGGGCTTCACCCTCATGACCTAATCACTTCCCTAAGATCACCCACCTCCGAATGCCATCACATTGGAGGTTAGGATTTCAACATGAGAATTTTGAGAGAACACAAACATTCAGACCATTGCATCCCACAGGAACCTTTTTTGAGAGAGACAGGCATATAGAGAAGTAATTATTATACACATTAACAGCTATAATAGGGTGGTACAGTGTGTAAAATAAAACAATTATGGCAATCAAGAAAGGCATCACAGGGGAAGTCACATTTGAATTGGCCCTTAGTAGGTGTTTTTTGAGGTAGAAAGCCTGGGGAAATCATTTGATGAGGGCATAACATGTAGAGGTCAGAAAAAAAAGTCACGTAATGGTGAAAATGTTTTTAAACTTAGTTCTTTACATATAAATTTAAATTCTGGACTCAAGCAAGTTCACATTAGTAACTAAAACCTGAAAATAACAATGTTGATGAAGAGTAGTAATTACCAGTAAGTCACCCAACATGTTTTATTAACCTATGTTTGAGGATTATTTTGTGGTTTCACAAATCAGTCCAACTGATAAGCTCATCTCCTTTTTTTTTCTTCTTTAAAAAAAGAACCTGAATGTTCTTTTTAGACTCTCCAATTTGGGGTCTGCTTGACATATCTTATATTCAGTTAACTAACCTTTTCTCTCAAAGTCTATCACTTTGGGTCAGTTCTTAACACTCACTAATACCTTGCCAGGGTTAGCATAGTTTCTGTAACTCCTGTGGTTTCTTCAGTTTTGGACCCAACCTTTACTAATGTTTCATTACCAGCTTTTAGTCAGCAAAAGTAGGTAGTAAATCAAGGAGATCTTTTTCAGATGATAGTATCCTGTATAATTTCTCATAATTCAAGTGTTGAAGTTTGGAGAAACAATAATATCTTAAGTGTATTTTCTGTTTTTTAAAAGATCCTTTTTTTCGAGATACATTATCTCTTAAAATTTAAGTAATTCACCCATTCCTTACTTGTAAGGAAAGATTTTGGCCCATTATAGCAAGAAGGGTAAGACATAACCTTGGAATGCCTAGGTAGCATCCAAATTTTCATTTATTATTTTGCTTAATTGTAGCCAAAATATATACCCAAAATTCACGTTAGATGCATTTTTAATTTTTTTGTGGTTTTAGAGTTTCACTCAATCTGGCAATTATTAATGTGCAGCAGTTAATTTTAATAATGAATTTGTAGCATCCTGGTGTGCCTTGAAATGTATAGCAGAGAAGGTGTAGCCCCTTGGAAGAATTACTGTCAGGTAGCTCCAGAGTGTTGATTGGCAAGAACCGGAGTCACAGTGAGCCACACCCTGGGTTTTTCCCCACCTACGCCCCCCGGGAGACCTAGACCTCTACCAACCCATTGCTGACCTCGGACTGTTGATACAGTTCTTCAGACTCAGTCACTCCCTCACTCCTGCTGCATCTATCGGTACATGTGGGAACAGTCTAATCAGCCCTTCTTTCTTTTCAGCGTCTCTTCTTTTTTTTTTTTTTTTTTCCCCAGCAAGATATATTGTTCAAATTAGTTAAGTAGTTAAGTATATGTATCTACTATCCTAATTTGTTAATAACAAATTAGGACCATTTTATGTAGATGCAGGTTATTATGACTAAATGTATTATGAATACATTTTGTATTGCTTCCCTATGTTCTTTATCCTGCTTTTGACTTTATTTGATCATATCAGTGAAGGTTGCTACATTTTCCTGTGATTTAATCTGAAAATGCATGTAAATAGAGTACAGAGAAAAATATCTCCAGTTTTATAAAATAAAAATTATATGAGAAAAATAGGATTAACAGTTGCTTTTACTTTGGAGATTATTTCACAGGTGTATTTGTCAAAGCAACCAAAAATTGGAGGCAAGTTGGACTGGAGCTGTGTGACATCAGGAAAGTTAGTCTGCTTCTCTAAGCTTCAGTTTCCCCACGTGGTAACATGATTTGAGGACTAATTAACATGTGAAAGCACCTAATAGCATGAGGCAGGTTCTTCTTCCTTACACTTTTGACACTAACTATGTTGGGCTTCAAATTCAGCTTTGAAGAGACCTGAGTTGGGGAATTTCTATCTTCAGTATTAATTGCTTTTTCTCAAGACATTTATGTTAAGGACTGGGTCATTTATGCTTCAGATACAGCACAGAAATGATTTTGATATGTGTCTCTGACCCAGTCTGATGACTACTGCCTGAGTGTCTAAAGCCATTTTAAGATTCTGGTCTTTCCCTCTCATCTCTGGCCACTTGCAGGTTATCTCTGATATTGAAGAAGATGCTGGGGAACTGAGTAGAGAGAGTACGTGGGACCTTTCCTGTGAAACTGTGAGAGAGCAGCTTACCAACAGCATCAGAAAACAGTGGAGAATTTTGAAAAGTCATGTAGAAAAACTTGATAACCAAGGTAAGTGCTGCCTGACTACAGGTAGATTGAGCTGTGACACTCAGTAAGCTGACTTCAGTCAGTCACCTAGAAAGGCAAGTTACAGGCTCAGACTGAAGTCCTTAGCTCAGTCTGGTGGTTCGAAAAGCAAGACTCTGCCTACTTCCAGACATGCGGTTTGAACCTCACTGAGAAAAAATGCTTTGCTCTCAGAGTGAATGTCTCTGAAAAAAGGACATCATATGTCCATCTGCTCTGAGTGCAGAAGACAATTGAATAAAGTGAACTGAGTCTCTTACTGTATCATGGAAATCGGGAAAATAT
The DNA here is from genome assembly GCF_059928025.1 of Delphinapterus leucas. Classification (NCBI taxonomy): domain Eukaryota; kingdom Metazoa; phylum Chordata; class Mammalia; order Artiodactyla; family Monodontidae; genus Delphinapterus; species Delphinapterus leucas. Next base: position 116,370,333 of record NC_143129.1, read on the forward strand.
TAATCATAATATAGTATAAATATGAACCTTTTGCTTATTATTCCTAGATACTTGCCTATTCCTAGGTTGCTAATAATTCATTTCTAAATTATTTTCAAAATAATAGACGCTTGTTGCAAAGTATCAATTAGGAAGTGTTGGTTTGGCCAAAAAGTTCGTTCGGTTAAGGAATACCTTGTTCAGTAAAGTTCTTGGGTCACTTGTAGACATGTGGGTGGACCTAGAGACTGTCATACAGAGTGAAGTAAGTCAGAAAGAGAAAAATAGTGTATATTAACTCATATATGTGGAATCTAGAAAAATGGTACAGATGAACTGGTTTGCAAGGCAGAAACACAGAGACACAGATGTAGAGAACGAACATATGGACACCAAGCGGGGAAAGCAGGGGGCGGACAATGGTGGTGGGATGAATTGGGAGATTGGGATTGACTGTATACGCTGATATGTATAAAATAGATAACTAATTAAAAAAAAAAAAAGAAAATTCTTTAAAAAAAACAAAACAATAGACATCTGATGCAAAATATCAATTAGGTATTGGGTTGGCCAGAAAGTTCGTTTGGTTAGTAAATATATTGTTCTTGGTGGAAATGAAAAAATGTCTTTTATTTTTACTTAAAAAACCGAACGAACTTTTTGGCCAACCCAATATATAAAGTAGAATATTCAGGTCTCTATTCCCTATGTGTAACACCTAATAGTTTGGTGCATACCTTTCTAGACCTTTCCCTGTGTGCTCGCAAAATATTTATTTTAAGTGTATACGAACCAAAAATTGAATATTACATGTTTTTTTTCCTACACTGTGCTTTTTTCACTTAACAGTCTATTATTTTAGATACCACTTCTTGTCATTATAGATAGTGTAAATAGATATATGTAGATGAATATATCCTTATTTTATATTTGTTAAGATTCGCATGCTTTTAAATCAAGAAAATTAAGATTTCTGCTAAGTAAATGAAGTCTATTTAAAGAAAATTTATTCTAAATGGTCAAAAATGACAAACTCAGTGCTAATTGTCTCCAAAAGTAAAGAGCAATCAGCAAAATTATAGTATCAAAATTACTTTACATGAGATTTTATTGATTTCAGTCATCATTGTCTATTAGTAAATAGCAAGTATTTTCGGACTTCATATTTGTTGAATTTAATAACAGCAAGATTTGTAGCACTGCACTGATCTTTGAGGAAGTGTCAAAAGAACATAGTTTATGAATGTTAATTTTTCTGTGAATATAGGTTGTACCTTTTTAATTAGGACATAATCGTGAATAAATATGAATTACAGATTAAATGTTGACAATAGAGCTCTGTAAGTAAGGATATCATTTAGTCCAGAAATAGCATGAATTTATAGTTGCCATGAACTCCTTAGAGCTGCTTTGTGCTTTTTAAAATTTTTTAGTGTTAAAATAATATACATTTTGTTTTATTTTATTATAGCTTATAGAATTTTTAAAGGGCAAAGGAAATACCTACCTTTTAGGAAACCTACAAGATTCCAGAAAGGGAAAAGTTCTGCGAGCCTTGATTTTTAAACATATGTGTCCGAACACCATAAACTAAAATGATGACTGCAAGGTTTATGTCAAATTACTGGTTTTGTGTTAGTTTCAAAGGTACACCTAGAAGGTTTTAATGATGAAGATGTAATCTCACGTCAAGACCATGAACAAGAAACTGAAAAACTTGAGTTAGAAATTCAACAGTGTAAAGAAATGATTAAAACTCAGCAGCAACTTTTACAGGTAAATGCGAGGCACCTTTTAAAGCTGGTCTCCCCTGTGAAGGGTCAGAATTTTACTTAATCTTACTATATTTTTACTCCTTTATTTCATAAGAGCTGTAGTATTTGGCATTTTTCAGTCTAAACTAAGTTCTGTACTTGCCCGGAGGTAGACCCCGTAGCACTCCTTAGTAGGGGCTTTGCCAGTTAGAAGCATTTGGGAGATGAGACTCCTCATTTCAGTTGACTTTCTGATTCTTTATCATTCCTCTCCTTCCCCTGAAGTTTGACCTGCTTTTCCCTTGTGTTCATTTCAACTTGTTGGAGGGCTGCAGGGACCCTCTGGCACTTACTGTGTTTTGAAATCTAATAGCAGCAGCTCGCTACCGCGGGTGATGATGACACCACTTCACTGCTCCGAGACTGCTACTTGCTGGAAGAGAAGGAACGCCTCAAAGAAGAATGGTCCCTATTTAAGGAGCAAAAGAAGAATTTCGAGAAGGAAAGACGAAGCTTTACAGAAGCAGCTATTCGCCTAGGATTGGAGGTATTTTAAGCAATTGGCTTTCCTTGTAGAGCGTTTGAAGGTCCTGGAGAGGTCAGTAGAATGCATCTAAGTTCCGCTTTTTCTTGTTTCTTTGCTATCCACTTTTTTTCTCCAGTATTTTACTAGTGATTTCACAAATAGCTTGAAATGGAAGCTATAACAGAAGGATATCATTTTGCCTTTACCAGATTTGGGAATTGAAAAATAATTTTTTTATTGAAAAAACTATAAGCATTTATCATCCTTTTTGGGTGGCTTTATTTTATTTCGTTTTGTTTTGTTTTGTTTTATGTTATTTTTTTGGCTGCATTGGGTCCACGTTGCTGCACGCAGGCTTTCTCTAATTGCGGTAAGCAGGGGCTACTCTTCATTGCGGTGCATGGGCTTCTCATTGCAGTGGCTTCTCTTGTTGCAGAGCATGGACTCTGGGGGCACAGGCTTCAGTAGTTGAGGTGTGTGGGCTCAGTAGTTGTGGCTCATGGGCTCTAGAGCACAGGCTCAGTAGTTGTGGTGTACGGGCTGAGTTGCTCTGCGGCGTGTGGGATCCTTCTGGACCAGGGATCGAACCCGTGTCCCCTGCATTGGCAGGCGGATTCTTAACCGCTGCGCTGCCAGGAAAGTCCGTTGGGTGGCTTTCTACTGTTAAGGGTTTAGCTTCACACAAGAGGTTTCTTTTGGGCATCTGTCATGTCTCCACTGTCAGTAGGTGTAGAGTCAGAAGAGAGTGCAACCAAGAACATGTCTTTTGTTTTTAAAAAAGGGGGTTAGGGGTAGAATACAGCAAAAATAAAGTTCTCTCTCTCTCCATCCCCTTACCCAGGGATGAATGCATTAACAGTTAACAGCTTGAACTGTGTGCGTATACACTTCGACAGGTCGCTTTTTTATTTAGCAGTGTATTGCCTACATATTTCCTTTTCAAAAATTAGAGAAGTAATGTCTGAAAATGGTTTAAAAAAAGAAATTCAATCCATACAAAAAGCTACAAGTTAAGACAGTATCCTCCATTCTTATTGCCAGTTTCATCCCTCAGAAGTAACCACTGTTAAAAGTTTGTGATTCTTCTGGGAAGTACTATTTTAACTTGAAATAAAGTTCAACCTTCCCAGAAGTACTATTTTGATCGATATAAGCCTATCGATCCCCCACTATGAAAGATAAGGAGTTTAGTGTCTTTATCATACCTCCCATCTACACTTTCTCATTTACATATGATTTCTTCATAATGTTTTTACTTTTTGAAGCTACTTTTTAAAGAATTATTTCTCCTGGTTGACTTTCTTGCTTTAAGTAAATTTGTTTAATGCTTCCATTTCAGGTTTGCTCAACTTCAGACAGTACAGGTTTATCCCTTGTTGCACTGCTCTTACCCTTCGGCTCCCCAGGTTTTGTCTGTGATATTAGTTTTCATTGTCAAGGATTATCACGTTTATATTCCGTCTTTTAATACAATTCAGGTGTAAGTACTTTGTCTAAGATGGAGACTTAAGAATTAAAAACCAGACAGAACGTTGGTGACGTAGTGATTATGTAAATGTTATTCATTCTATAGCCAAGTAATTTTTTTGGACACATAAAAAATATTCTGTTATTAAGATTTTGCCACATGGAGGAAAATCTTCCATGTATCACTATGTAGTAAATACTTTGACTTTCTTTGTAGCTTCCTTTATGATTTCCTGCATCAGATTCAACTTATATCTCATGTATAGTCTCTCTCTTCGGTTCCTTTTCCAATTTGCTGTATTACTTTCTTGAGTCATTTTCTCATAAGTAGCGTGTGAGTGAAAAATATTCTGAATTCTGGAATATCCGAAAAATACATTCTTACTTGATTGGTTTGGCTGGATACAGAATTTAGTTTTCCAACTTTTCCCCTCACAACTTTGGAGTTATTCCATTTCTTCCAGTGTTTTGTTTTGCTCACGAGAAGCCTGGCTGTTATATAGCCTGTATTACTTTGTAGATACCTGTGTTTTGTTTTTCCCCCCTCTCTGGAAGCTTTTGGAATTTTATGTTCTTAAGAGTTCTGCAATTTTACCAGGAAAAGTCTGGGTAGCTCCTTTCGGCCTGAAGACACTATATTTCTTCAGCTTAGGGATATTTTCTTCAATTCTGTATTTTTTCCTTCTTCTCTTGCATTCTGGAACTTCTGTTAGACAAATGTTTTGCCTTCTGACTACATCTATAGATTGACTTTATGTCCTGAATTCAGGAATATTTTCTCACTCTTATCTTGGGCATCACCAACCTGGTATTCAGCAAAGGTCAGTTTTATTATTCACTTCATCCACTGAGTTTTTGTTTCAGAATTTATCTTTTAAGTTTTCTAGTGTCCTTATTTTCTGCTTTTTTGGGGGTATACCATTATATTTTACAGATATTCATAAATCTGTCTGATAATTTTTGTTATTTGAAAAAAAAGTTTATCTTGAACTGTTTCCCTTGGCCAGTTCTCTTTATTTATCCTGGCCGTGTTTCTTTTATGCTGTTAGTTTTCTTCAGATGTCTGGTGATCCATGATTTTGTATTAATATTTATGAATGAAAGACTATAACGTTATCTTAAGTGGCTGACATGACCTCCCTCTGTAATTACAAAAGCCTGTGTCATCAATAGCTATCTTCCTCAGGAGGCAAAAACAGTTTGCACCAGCATTTCCTCCTGTCTTATGGGCTCACCTGTGTTTCTGAGCCCATATCCCCCCACCACCCCTGATGCTACTCCAAGAGATACTCTTGCTGCTTTGCATTACCACTCCCCATTCTCTGCCTGAGACTCTGTCTGCCTCTGGTCACTGAGGACAGTGGGGCCAGTGAAGGATGGGAAGGAAGTATGAGAGACCCGAGGGGAGAGGGAGAATTCAGGATTGCTAATTAGCTATTCAGGAGGAGGAGGTTTGACATAGGCCCGAAAGCTGCTAGCACTGGGAGATGGTTGGAGGATGAGATCAGTGCTTGATGAAGTCATATCTCTTTTTGTTTTTCAAGTGATTAGTTTACAGTGGGGTAAATGTCAATTTTTCTGTCGCTTGTAATCTTATATTTACCATGTTTTGTGTGTTCAAAAGTTATGCTCATATTCCATATGTTTAAAGTTATGCTAACATGCTTATCATTTTGTGTTATACACTTGAATTTATTCAGAATTGATGTGAAAATAGTAGTTGGCTTGTCAGGAGACACAGGTGGATTTTTATTTTTTAAACGTAATTTTCTTAACTGAAATTTTTCTTAGTTTTCTAGGGTTAATTCCTTTGACTAAATATATAGAGATAATCAGAGAGCAGACACAAATAGCTAGAGAAATCGTGTGAAATGGCAATTGTGTGAACGTTGAAGTATTTATTGATCGGTATTTCTTTGGTTTGCTTGTGATGGTAGAGAAAGGCATTTGAAGAAGAAAGAGCCAGTTGGTTAAAGCAACAGTTTCTAAATATGACTACCTTTGACCACCAGAACTCAGAAAATGTGAAACTTTTCAGTGCCTTCTCAGGAAGTGAGTACTTCATAAACTCTTTAATCTGAAAATGCATGTAAATAAAGTACTGTAGATTATTATTAATCTATAACTTTAGCAGTCACCAGTAAGAACTCTCTAATTGGAACTAAAAATTAACTTTGATATTTTATTTGCTGGAGTCAAAATAGAAATGACAGGAGGACTTTGCATACCCAGAGCAACTTTTGTTGTGAATGTAATAATGTCAAGTTTTGAAAATTCACAGTCTAGAAATATTTTTTAAACTGGATCCTTCTAAATGTTCGTGGACTGTGCATAACAAAGATCACCGGATTACCTAGACTAGACTCAAAGGGCTACAGTGGATATTTAATTTGTTCTCTCACACCTCACTTAGAACTGCAAATGAATCTAGTCTAGGACCCTAGTTAATTACCTTCACTATGTTTAATGCTTTTCCATATGTAGTGCCTTTTTTCCTTCCTTTTTTTTTCTTTTTTAAACAGGTTCTGATTGGGACAACCCTACAGTACACTCGAGGCCACGGCAAAAGAAGCCTCACGGTGCACCTAGTGGGTCTCCAGTTTGCACGTCTAAACTTACTAAATCTCTTCCTGCTTCTCCTTCTACTTCAGACTTTTGCCAGACGCGTTCCTGTGTATCTGAATATAGGTACTGGTCTATAGGTGATCTTCTTACATACTTGTTAAAGTGCTAGAGTTGCGTTGCAAAGGAAAAGTTGGCGTGTCTAGGAGGAGCACCAACAGTAGAGACTCTGGAGAGGAATTGAGTAGATTGACTCATTCATTGTACAAATATTTATTGGCTATCCATTATGTAGACACCTGTTAGGTGCTGGGAATACAGCAGTGAACAAGGTAGCTCTGGTCCCTGTCTTCTGGGAGCTAAGTCATATAATGTGATTCTTTTTATTTCACGTGTAAAATACAATTTAAAATACAATCTTATTTCAGGAGTTACTTAATAATTTAATTGTATTGAATAGAAGGATATTGTTTTGATAGTTTCTGTAGAGTACCTATTTTAGAGTTTCCTGTGGTGTGCCCGTTTTATTGGTGTGGAAGGACAAAGACCCGAGAAAAGCCCCCTCCCCTTGACTGGCGAAGAGGATCTGTGCCCAAGGATGACAGGGTAGACAGAGTTGCTCCCCACCCCCAGGAGAGCCAGATACTGCTTTTAACTGATGCGTTGTGGTATTTTCCTCTGTCTGAAGTTGTTACATCATTTTCTAAGGTATAATATCAGTACTCTACCTCAGAGCCTATTCCAGGATTGATTTTGAACTAAGCAGATAGAACCTTCCTAGGGAAATAGAGAGGAGTAGCAAAGAGCAAAGGGACATGTCGCAGAGTGTGGTGGTGATCGCTCTCCTCTTCACTAACGTAGGAGACAGTGGCACGAGGGCCTTCCCAGGCGCCTTAGGAAGCAGGAGCCAGGGCTGCAGCGCAGTTGGCCTGTTGTAGTGAGAGAGAGACTGGTGTGGAGCTAAGTGCTGAAGACACCAGCTAGCCTTTGGACCAAGAATTGTGAAATAGATTTTTTTTTTTTTTTTTTTTTTTTTTTTTTGCGGTATGCGGGCCTCTCAGTGTTGTGGCCTCTCCCGTTGCGGAGCAGAGACTCCGGACGCGCAGGCTCAGCGGCCATGGCTCACCGGCCCAGCCGCTCCGCGGCATGTGGGATCTTCCCAGACCGGGGCACGAACCTGTGTCCCCTGCATCGGCAGGCGGACCCTCAACCACTGCGCCACCAGGGAAGCCCGAAATAGATAAATTTTTAAACAAAAATATGAAGTTTTAAAAAAGGACAAGGCACTCTCATTTGTAGTTGGCCTTTAAAAGGATTAGGACTCTAAGTAAACACTGGGGGACAAAAAAAGGAACTGGGGGAAGAGTCCTCCAGGCAAGTGTAGGAACCCTGAGGCTGGACACGGGTGTGTTTGTGGATGGCGAGTGTAGTTAGTGAGCACGACCAGGAGGTGTGAGGGTGGGAGGTGACATTATGTAAAAGTTCAGATGTATACACAGGTAGAGGGAATGAGGTCAGGGACCCTGTGTACCCATCACCCAAGTTCAGCAGTTACCAACTCACAACTAATATTGTTTATATACAGCCCCACTCTGCTTGTGCTCCCACCACGCACTTGAGATTTCATTTGTCAACTATGTTAGTCTGTACTTGTAAGTCGGATATCGTTCTAAGGGCAATGGAAAAGCATTGGAGACCTTTTAAGTGAGATAATGATTTTTTTAAAAATCCAAGGTTTAGAAAGATTACTTCATTTTGGGCTTCCCTGGTGGCGCTGGTGGCGCAGTGGTTGAGAGTCCGCCTGCCGATGCAGGGGACGCGGGTTCGTGCCCAGGTCCGGGAAGATCCCACATGCCGCGGAGCGGCTGGGCCCGTGAGCCATGGCCGCTGAGCCTGCGCGTCCAGAGCCTGTGCTCTGCAACAGGAGAGGCCACGACAGTGAGAGGCCCACGTACCGCAAAACAAAACAAAAACAAAAACAAACAAAAAGATTACTTCATTTTATTACATGAGAAACAGATTGTAGGAGCACAAGCCAGGAGAGCCAGTTAAGAAACATTAGTGGAGTTGAGGTGAGAGATGTGGTAATTTGCACCCTACGGTCATTACATGAAGACAGAACTGTGCTTGGATTTAGGCTGTGTTTTGCAGTTAGAGCCAATAGGTTGATGTGTGAAATATGGGAAGTTAAAGTTTGTTTAATTTACAATCAAAAGATAATATAAGCTCAGGGTATGTTCTTACATAGAATGTTATTGAAGCCCCCAAATTTGACCAGTCAGAACTCTGTGTATAGATTTAGACAGACATTCTGCTCACCATTTACAAATACAGGCAGCCCTCGGAGATGTTGCAGATTCAGTTCCAGACCACTGCAATAAAGCGAGTATCGCAACAAAGCGAGATACTCAAACTTGTTGGTTTCCCAGTGCATTTAAAAGTTATGTGTGCACTGTACTGTAGTCTATGAAGTGTGCAGTAGCACTATGTCTGAAAAAACAATGTACGTACCTTAATTTAAAAATACTTTATCACTAAAACATGCTCGTTAGTCTGACAACCCAGGGTTGCCATAATCCTCCGTTTGTAAAAAAAATTCAGTATCTGCAAAGTGCCATAGGTTGAAATGCCGTAAAATGAAGTATGCTTGTAATGCATTCTGTACCTAAAAGAGAACTTAGCTTAGTTGCCTCAATTATTTTTATGTATTTAAAATGTTTACATAATTATCTTTAGTTATAAAGTATTTAACATAAATATTCCTTGAAGACTTTGTTTTGTGTTTAATAAAAAGTCCAACATTTAGTACCTACATCATAGGGTACTGTGAGATTCAGTACCAATATATGTAAAGCACTTAAAACAGTACTTGGTCCATTGTAAACCTTCAGTAACAGGCTATAAAAATAAAAATATATGTAAACATAAGTGGATTATAAAAATGCTTTTCTGTTTCTTGTGTTCGAGAGCTGCACTGAACAATGTCAGTGGCATAGAAACAGAATTTTGGAGCTTAAAGAAATTTCATTAAGCTCTTCACAGATGCTGGCCACTGAGGGTAAAACAAAAGAGTCATGTAACTGGTTATCAGGAGAGAAGCTGTGCAGCTTGACATCGTTCTTGAAATTTTTAATTATTTGGTATATTTGGATTCCTGCTCCTAAAGCACCTTGGATCTGGGTTCGTAATAAGATTATGACAAAATAATTAGGAATATTTGTAGCTAATTTCTACAGCAACAACCTCATTGCTCCTTCACTGTAGAGTGGAATGTTACATACGGGCTGTGCCTGGATTCCGTGCAAAGTACCTCTTGTGCTAAGTTACGTAGAGAACTTAGTTCATCATTGATCTCATCTCATCTGAGACGGCAGGGATTCTGAATCTGAATTATAAGCAAGTTCCTTTTTTTTTTTTAAGCAAGTAAGTGTAAGTAAAATTGTCAATTATGTTTTTGGTTTAGCGTTTTAGAATTAAAGCAACTTAATTTTTTTTAGGATTGCCACATTATAAGGTTGAGTTAGTTAACCAAAGTCACACCAAAAAATGAACATTTAGGCAAAAGAAGTTTTGTGAAAAAAATTACGTAAGATATTCAGTTGATAAAAATGTATTGTTCATTGGTTCAATCCCATGATTTGTAAGTAATCATTTAACTAAATTTCCTTGTTTTGAGGCTGGTTGCAGAGCATACCTCGGACTGTATCTCTGAAGCTAGGGACTGTGTCTGTGTTCAGACACTTAGATTGTTATTGTCCGACACTCAAAGTTAATTGAGCATCATCGCTAAGTGCTTAGTGTGTGTTAACGCATTTGGTTCCCACCCCAACCCTGTGAGGTGTAGGTTCTATTATTATTTCCATTTTACAGCTGAGGAAGCTGAAGAACAGGGAGGGTTAACTTGCCAGAAGTGACGTAGTAAGCGGTCCAGCTGGCATATGAACATCAACCATCTGTTCAGGGTCCGGACTCCTAACCACTTTGTGGCCCTCATTAAATATATGCATGAGTGAACGGATGGAGGCCGAAAGCATGCATGAACAAATGGACGAGTGAAGAAGGAAACTGTAAAGAGATTAGAAACTAGTGACAGAAAGACAGGGGTATGGGGAACGTTAGCTTTCAAAACTCACATGTTCTCTATCTACCTTAGGCTCTAGTTGGGTAGCATCCTTCACAGTAGACTGAACAGATAAATAAAATAAACAGATGGATAGATAAAAGTGACCATGTTGAAACACTTCTGTGTTTTTGACCAGTGTGTCCTCGAAATTTGCTTAGCATGAGACAAGGGAGTAATCAGATTTTAGACATTCAGGCATATCTAAGGTGTGAAAGGAGGAGGAGATGATGATTGAGATCTCCCTTTTCTTTCCCCAACAGTTCAATCAGTGTGCTAAATACAGCCCCTGAAGAATCTAAGCCAAATCAGGTTGGAAGAGAATGTACAAATCAGAAGTGGAGCGTGGCATCAAGGCCTGATTCACAGGAAGGTTGCTGTAGTGGATGCTCCTCGACCCACGCGGATGCTCACATAGAGAAGGATGACTTACCTTAGACATGTGAACTGGGATTTTTTTTTTTTTTTTCATTAACATGTTCATCAAATTTCACATCTGAGTTGAAACAGGGTGTGTTATAAAGTCAATCATCTCTAATAATTTAAAATGGTCTGTGTTGTTTGTTTGGACTTCCCTGTTCCTCCCCCAAAGAGCTAAAATGTTAAATCTATTTAAAAGGATATAAAAGCTTTGGATATGTATTTTTAGTAACAGAAGCACCTGGTTCTGTGAATAAAGGAATGTATAAACGTTTGGATGCAAACAAAGCACTAGAATGAGTTTCCTCTTATAGGTATTAAAAATAGCACTTTTAGGAAACTGGTTATTGTAAATGTTTAATTTTGTCTCATATATAGTTGGCATTGGAAGTTTAGCCTTTCCTTGAATGTATACTGTAGCTTTTTAACAAAGCAAGTTATATATTTATTATGTTTAGTGTGATTTGAAATACCCTCTTTCATATGTTTTAAATAAAGTGAAATTTATGTATGTTTTGTACATAGATATACATGATTATGTTAAGAGGCTTTAAGATTTAAAGATTTTACACATCCATAATTATAGTATTTCATGCCAATAAAATTTTTATTAGTGATATTCTGTTTACAGATGTATTAGAGCCATTGCCACCTTATGTTTAAGAATTTTTTGAACCCATCTGAGCAATAAATACTGAAAAGGTATTCCATGAAGCCAAGTTCTTTAGATCATTAACATTACTAATGTTACATTTTGGAGATTTCTACAGCATTAGGTTCTTTTAATATGCAGGATACTACAACTTTTCAAAGGCTTATTGATTTTAGCGTAATAGAGGTGAGACAAGAGTACCTTTGGATGAAACCATTTAAGGATATTGGCTTAGGATATTTGGATGATAGAAGCTATTAAGATATTTAAGATGTTTGGATGGTGATATTTTCTCTACCAGATGGGTACCCATACCGTAACACCTATACCAGCAAAGGCTTTGTACAGTTGCCAATAATTCTTTAATATAATTTTTTCAATGAGATATTTACTGATAAGGAAATCTGATAACATAAAAGCATCAGATTTTATAGTCCAGATATGGTCCTCTGGACAAACTTGTCATTTCACTTTCAGGACTGATTGCATGATTCTTCATGGTTGTTATTGTTATTATTATTGATAGTAAGAATAATGTAAGTGTGGGCCCAAGCACTTTCCTAGAATTTTCATCAGAAAGCTTTAAGTACCTAACTCTATTTGTCTCTGCATGTAGAAGCCTACACATATCCAGTCCTTGCTATAGGTATTGTAGCCTAGGCCCATCTGCCTTCCCATTTTCTAGCAGTTTAACCGTTTGTATTCACTCACCTGGTTGTGGCTGTTCAGTTTAAGTTTGTCATGTTAAAAAGTACTTTTGTCGGGCTCCCCTGGTGGCGCAGTGGTTGAGAGTCCGCCTGCCGATGCAGGGGACACAGGTTCGTGCCCCGGCCTGGGAAGACCCCACATGCCGCGGCACGGCTGGGCCCGTGAGCCGTGGCCGCTGAGCCTGCGCATCCGGAGCCTGTGCTCCGCAGCGGGAGAGGCCACAACAGTGAGAGGCCCATGTACTGTAAAAAAAAAAAGAAAGTACTTTTGTCATCCACTCACTCACTATATATATAACTTTGGAGTTGCGTAGCAGCAGCCATTTTTTCAGGGTTAATAGCATATTATTGAGTATCTTGTAAGACATTAGTGAAAGTGCTCATGAGAAAGTAGTACCACATTTATAGTCTCAAAAAGCTGGCTCTTGAGCAAAAGCAAATTAGTCACCGCATTCAGCTTGGTGCATGCCCCTTTTTTACCATTTAAAAATATTAGAAATGATGCAGAATTTCAGAAGTAGTACCATACTCCAAAGGAAGAAACAGCTGTGATATCGTTCTTTTGCTATTGAGCAATAACGTGATCGAAGAAAAGCAATCAAATTTTCTAAATAGGCAGTGATACATTTGTCAAGAATTGGGGTTTTTTTTTCAGGGCTTTCTATGATATACTCGGCTAGAAACAGTGTTCTAATTTTCAGAGTAATCTCTTATTTTAGGAATATTGCATTCCACAATGATGAATTTCTCCAAAGCAGCATCAGTTTTTTGTTTTTTTCATTTTAAAGTTGGTTGAATTCTCATATTGGAGAGAGAAATTCCCTTGAGACTTACTTTGAAATCTAAGGTGTGAAAGAAACAGTAAAATGAAAGCCAGGATCATTGTGCTTTTGATAAAAGATCTGCCAGTAGTTGTATGTTTTACTTAACAGCGTAGAGTCTGCTTTACATTCCAGCTCCAATGACGATTCGTAGTCACGCTAAACTTCCTAGAATGTTGAAACGGTTTCCATGCTGGATAAATCCTGACTCCACACATAAAACTCCTAGATTTTATTCGCCTTCCCTCTCTAGGTGTTTGCAGTTTACTAGTAATACAGCCGTGCTGCAGTCTTGCATTTAGCCAAGATGAGGTGAGAGAGAACCATGTTCACTTTTGCTTGAAAGTCTTCCTGACCATTTTCAGTGTCTTCTTCTTTATCAGGATGCAGATCTGAAACATTCTGTGCCTTACTTGTTTTTATCCATTTTGAATTTTCAAAGCATAAAAGTGGCAAAGAAAATTTAAGAGATTTTATTTCCTACTCTTAAATTTTTATATCTTCAATTTATGATGAGAAACTTAATAGGAGAACAATCCTACCAGAAAATTAAGATTAAACTTAATAAATAGGTACTTTCTTGTAGAAGCAATGTATTAACTGTGTAGATTCACGGAACAATCCATGGCAAATTGTTTTCCTCATGGTATAATTAAAATACTGTCGTTACTTAGAATTGCATTTTTCGTACCTTTGCTGCCCAGACTTGTTCATAGGCCTGTGGTAACACTTTTTTGGGGGAAACATATTCCATGGTACATGGTGAGAAGGAGAGCGCCCTAGAATCCAGTTTTGACCTGCCCTGGTGGAGCGTTTTAAAACGCCCGGAATGCCAGGAGAGGTTTTGCAGTGTGTATGCACAGAATGCTGTGAGCTAGCAGACCCCTTATGTGATTGCCCTGTTGTAAAAGTCTTGAACACCTGTTGCCTGATGTAAATCATGTTCTTATTTCTAGATTGGATTTAAATTAAGTATGGGTCTTGGAAGTCTAGTAAATATACTTCTCCCTATGTTTGTCCTTAATTTTTTTCATTCTTTTCATAAGCATATAAAAGTAGCTGCTGTGTGTCAGGGCTTATTACTACCTTCTAGTTACTGGGGAGGGAAAGACAGCTAAGCACGCTCCCTGCCACTGAGAATCTCTGGGTTGAGTGGAAGACCAGCTATATAAACCTAAATTGTCATAAACAATGGGTGATGCTGTTCAGACATTCGGTCTGGTGATAAAACTTGGACTCGTTGTTCTGCTCCAGGATCACGTATCCGTCTCCTAACAGTGACGTGGCAAGCTTCTAGTTAAAGAGTCTTTGCGTTATTTCCTATGGGAAGAACTATGTAATTAATATATTACTGTTTTGTTTTTGTTGGGTGTTGGGTTTTGTTTTTGTTTTCTACAATCAAAATACCTGCAAAGCAGCATTAAGGATTTCCGCCCACAAGAACATGTATTATTATCTAATAGAAAAAGAATTTACAAAGATTTGGGCCATGTAGATAAGGGTAATGAAATAGGTTATTCTAGTCATTTCTCTAAATATGATGTTTTTTTCAGGTTGGATGTAGATTAAAGTGGAATGGACTGATTAAATTATTTGATTTATATAAAAATACTTCACTTGACTGGTTGGTTTTTTTGGTTTTGTTTTTTTAACGTTTACAAATACCTGATTTCAGAGATCTTAGGAGGTACTGTAATGCCAGTGTTACATAAAGATCCTGGTAGAGACCCTCTTATGTTTTAGATTCAGAAATACTTATACCTCATATGACGCTTAACCCGTAGTGAGCACACAATATTTATTAATGAGAGAGATGAAATACTAATGAAACAAGTAGCACATTACTTCATTGGCATGAATGGACTACATTTCAGGTCAAAATCCTGAAACTCTTCTTTCTCAGGAGGGCTAGGAGCCTTTTGTTTTGGTTGATTTCCAGCCCTATCTAGCTTGGTTCCTCGCACAGAGAATTGGAATAGAGTAGGCCATTCTACAGTGAAAAACACCAAACTTGTGTGGTTCAATACAAAAATTCAATTCTTGCTCATGAAATGACCAGCGTGGATTGGGCGGTCTGCTCGATGGCCCGCAATGTCAAATCGGAGAAAGAGCAGACTGGCAGGTGATGGTGGATATTAAGAGCCAGATCTGAAAGAGACACGCACATTGCTTTGTCCACAACCTAGACTAGACGTACAGCCTCAACCTAACAACAAACGACTGGGAGATGCAGAAAATGAGGCTAGTTGGTGAGCACTGATAGCTCTGCTACAAAATGTGCTTGATGTGTTACTTACTTTAAAAAAAAAAATAACCAGCAAAACATATTACTCTGTGCAAGGGATTTTTTTACTGATTATTTATTAAAGCTTCAAATCGTCTTAATTTTTGGAAGGAATGTATTTTAAGGCTTCTCTTGCCTTCTCTAACCTTTTCATAATACGAAGTTTTTTAATGTCTAAGTGGTAATTTTACACGTTTACTAAAATATAGTATACTGAACACATTTTCTTTTGATTCAGCAACCCTGCAAAATAGAATATTAACCTTCCTATTTTTAGAGAGTTGGTAACAGACTCAGGAGATATCAAGGGACAAATGCAAGCTCACATAATTATAAGTGACAAAATCAGAACTGAAAAACCCAGATCTTATCATCCCTAAATTTCAACTTATTCCAGACTGCTGTAGTGCCTTTTGGTATGGCTTTCTGAGTGAAATTGTTCAGTTCTTAACCCATAATCTGTCACCCTGTCATCTCCAAAGGTATTGATTGTTTGATCCACATACGAAGCTCACCCTTGTTTTTGTTAATGGTGACCATGGCAGTCCTATTCAGAACTGAATCTCTACCTTTTCAAGTTTAGGGCATTAAGGATCTAATTGAGATAGCCAATTTAATAGCAAATAATACTCTAACTAAAGGTCACTGAGTAATGCCAAGATACACCTAGACAGCCTGCTTTTTCTGCCGTGTCTTTTGTTCTCTCGTAGTGTGTGCACCACGTCCCTCTGTGACTACAGCCACAGTGACCAAAAACATTGTTTTGTCCAATGGTCCAGTAATCTTTTGCAGATATCACCATGAAAAATGAACGTTAAAGTAGTAGAATTAAGTAACGTGTATGAATATTTTTACTCAATTTAGAAAGAACAGCTGCTTGCAGGGCAGCTGGAGATTTTCTAGTTTCCCTGCTGTGTCTGCATTTAGATATTTCGTTTTCTTGTTTCTGGTTTGTCAAGACAGTTTCCTGGTTACAGTGCTCCATTAAAGAAAACCACGCCCCAGCCCAGTGTACTCATTAGAAAAAAGCAGACTTTTGCACGTTCCCTAAAGCCCTCAGACTGAGACCCCAGAACCTGCCCTCCATTCCAGTTCTCTGGACCCAATTCTCTAATATAGCTGGTGTCTAAGCTGAGGCGGAAGCTGTCCAGCTAGGGATGGGGTCAGACACTGCTGGTTCTCAACCCTAACAAGTGTCGGCACCTAGTCCTCTCCAGCCCCTACGTGTGGTCATTACTTGATTACAACATCATAATTAACTTACCCCGAATACCTGTGCCTCTAACTCTTTCAGGATAACCTTTTTTCCTGATTTTATATCAGTGAAAAGTTTCAATGAAACAGTTCTGAAAGAGTTGCCCAGGAATGCAATGCTTTTATGGAGGATCAACTAAACTCTTTTAGCCTTTTTCTTTATCAGTCGCTTTTACCTTGAAAAGTAACTAATTGATAGATTATTTTTGGTAGTTTCATCCCTTTTTAAGCAAAAGGAATTAAATAGTGAAAATCTCTATAGATTATTTGAATTTAGTGAAATCAAACTTTCCCAAACAGTTATTTCTTCTAGGCTTAATGCCCTAAAGAAAAAGGGAAATCCGTCAACAATTAGCCATACAAAACAATGTCATATGTTAGTTCTAAGAAGCTATTTTGATCTTAAAGAAACCATGGGAAATTTTAACTGGAATTAGAAAATTCAGCTTTGATCCTTTATTTCTGACACAGGATTGCTCATTTTTATCAAAGGCAAAGATTTGAGGAAATGACAAATTCAGTTCATGCTTTTAATTTAAAATCTATAAATTATTGTCCAAACTGAGAACTTTTCAGTAGTGAAAGGGGAGCTGTTCATAATGAGGCCCGTACCAGAGGTGTAAAGTGGGATGAACGGTCACCTTACTTGTGGCTGAAGGCTCCTCCAAGTAACCAGAACTCTGACTTGAGTTTCGACTGTTGAACCCTAATCCCTTCAAAACTACTCCCTTTAATTCATGCCTCAGGTACGGTTTCTATCAATAAAAGATGGAGTCAAGTTGTTGTCTATCTTAAGGTACAGTCAGTTCTCCTAAAACACTTGGTTTAGAAGTGCAACGCAAAAAATCAAATTTGTCCCAGGGTGATTGATACATTAGGGGACGGTTTAAGCATAGTGCAAAATTTGCATTTGCTAATGCGTGATTCTGTCTGTGAGAAACACCAGATGGATACGGAAAACTACCCCCAGCTGAACTGAGCTGGGTAGAGACACATAAAACACATAGACACCTCAAATATCCACCAGCAACTTCAGTTTACCACGTGTGTTACAAGCAACACCCACCCCTATCTGGCATTACAACTTCCCCTTCCATTTCAGGCAACTTCCTGCCGCCACTTTACAATAACTCACAAGCTACAACCTACCAACACCCCTTCCATAAGCAAACTTCCAGCCTTTTCCAAGGTCAAGTGCTGTATTTGTTGTGGTATTTATGTGTTTCTTAACCATTTAACATGTATAAAACTCTGCTGCTTGTTTTATTAGGATTTTTTTTTTTTGAGTCACTGATGAAGTTTTTGAGTGTTGTGCCCATAATCCTATTTTCTCCAAACCCCCTGTGTTATTTACTGTGCGATTTAGCACATGGTGGTCTTAGGAGTGCATTTGTTGTATGAGAGCAGAGCTGATAGAAAAGAGCAGCCTTCTGTCGACTCATTTATAACTCAGACTGCTGGAGAGCCTCTCAAAATTCCATGCCAACTTCCCTCAATCTACACATCTGTGACACAATCAAACTGCTTTTTGTGGGTAGACACTTACTACATTTTAAACAGCCCTTGCTGTGTTCCAGACACCACACTAAAGCCATAATAAGCAATTTCTTTTATTTCTCCCAGCAACTTTATAGGTAGGAGCTATAGTTATACCCACTCGACAGATGAGGAAACTGAAGCAAGGAGAGAGCAATTTGCCCATTGCCACACAGCTAATATATGGTGGAGCTACAGCTGAGCATAGGAATCATATTAAAATTATTTTATAGCATTTTCTCTCAATCTGATAACATCTATTTTCCTTTAATAGTAACTTAAATGTTATGCCTATAAAGCTTTCCCTATAAGCTTCTATAAACAGGCAGTCACCTCTCTGCTATCAGAATTGAACTTTCTTTTATTCTCTCAGCAAATGTTTATTGAGTCCCTAGTAGGATTGCAGTGCTAGGTGCTGGGGCTGTAACATTGAAGGCGACTTGGTCATTGTCAGAAACTAACAATCTACCAGGGGAAGCAAGTGAGTGAACTATTGAAGGCAGTGGGACAAGCCCTACAATACAGGTGTCAGAGCGCTCAGAAAGTCAGAGAAGGGGGGCAGCAGCTTTGACTGGGAGGTAGGAGATCAGAGAGGATGTTTGAACTAAATATTGAAGAGTAGACATTCCAGGTAAAGGAAACAGAACAGTTAAGGTCAAGGGTGTGAAACCACAGAACGTTTATTGAAACTACAAGTGGTTCTGTTTGCACAGAGTAAAGGAGACCAGTGGGAGAGTAGGCAGGGACGAGGTTAAGAGGGTCTTGGATATAAGGGATTCTGAATTTATCCTAAAGGCTTGGTGATGCTATTGAATAAATCAAGCAGGAACGTGACACAAGCAGACTGTTCCTCCTCTCTCCTTGTCACAGCGCCATGAGCATTCCTCTATTATAGCATTTATTACAAATGCCTTGATTGTGCATACCTCTGTCGTAGGATTTATCACGATCCTAATTTCCAGATGGAAGCAGTATGGAGAATTGCTGGAAAAGCAAAGTGGAGATGAAGCCAGTTTGCAGTAACCCAAGCGAGAAGTGATTGAGAAAGGGGATGGATTTACAGGTAGATCTGATTGGATGATGGAGTTAAACAAAGCACTCTAGGCTGATTTCCCACTCAGGTAATGGCAAATGATAGAGTGTAAAGGAGGACAGCCTTGGGAGGTCACGTGGGAAAGAGTTAACTCAGTACCCTTGGGCTACCTGTACATTACTCCCAAGAAAGTTCTGTCTTTAGGATTGGCCCTTGGCTGGCTCCTGGGAAATAACCTCTGAGGCCTTGGAATATTCTGCCCAGTAAGAATGTTTTTATATGCCTGAAGCCTTGGGCCGTGCTGTACGGTGTGACCACATAAGTTCATTCTCACAATGTGACTCATGGTGAATGCCTGCTTTTGCCCCATGGGGCTGGCATCTGAGTAGCTGAGGTCATTCACATGGGTGCTCCACGCCTATGTGACTGACTCCCAATAAAACCCCTGGATGCCAAGGCCTGGGTGAGCTTCCCTGGTCGGCAACACTTCACAGGTATTGTCACACATGAGTGTGACTCCACTGGGAGAGGATACCTGGAAGCTTGTGCTTGATTTCTCCTGGGCCTTTGGAGTTTGCC
Organism: Delphinapterus leucas; assembly: GCF_059928025.1. Classification (NCBI taxonomy): domain Eukaryota; kingdom Metazoa; phylum Chordata; class Mammalia; order Artiodactyla; family Monodontidae; genus Delphinapterus; species Delphinapterus leucas. The sequence goes on from NC_143129.1 coordinate 116,390,027, forward strand.
CATGTGCCTTTTCCCTCTGCTGATTTTAATCTGTATCCTTTTGCTGTAATACATCATAACCATGAGCGTAACAGCTTTTCTCAACTTGCGAGTCCTAGTGAATCATCAAGCCTAAGAGTGGTCTTGGGGATCCCTGATGCAGGGATAATGAATTGTTCTGGGTGTGCTGAATTTAAGGTGTCTGAAGCATCCCAGTTCATGTGTCCAGTAGGCAACTGGAAATACGGGTTTGGAAATCAACAAAGAGGTCTGGGCTAGATACTGAGTTCTGAGAAAACATGTAGGCACAGATGAGGTCCAAAAGGAGAAAGAATGAAAGGCAGAAGGTAGAGACTTGGATATGACTGGCATCTAAAAGGCACGTGTGTAAGCAGAAGACCCAGGAGTCTGGTTATCGACCGTCCCTAGGAAGGAGAGAATTTTAAGGAAGTTCAGGCAAAGAGGTTGAATTCATTGAGAAACATCAAGTCTTCAGCAAAAGTGAATTTACAAAGCCATTCAGTATTCAACAACAGTGGATGAAGGTGTTTCCTCCAGCTTTGACAAGTTTCAGTCTTGGTCCTGTGCTCAAATAATCACAATGAAACTTATCCCTGCTAAGCCACCAAACTGCTGTGTGGCCAAGAAAGTTGGGATAGTCAGTTCCTATTGCCGACAAAAATTCACAGAATTGACCATGTTTAAGTCCATGTGAATGAAGGACATTCACCACTGGGACCACTGGTTCTATAACAAACAGCTCTTGTGTCATTGTGTAATAAATTCAAATAGATTTACATCTTTCTGCAAAGTACCTGCTTCTTCACACGTTACCATCACTTGTCTTACCAGATTCCACTTCGAATTGTACTGAATTCGTGTTTTCTCAATGTCTTTGAAAATGTCCTCACCTGTAATTGTTCCAGGCCAACTATTCAGAGGCTAATTCTTCCATCACTTCAAACCTGCTGTTGACCCCTCAAATAACAGCTGGGCAGTATTTGTAACATCTGTTGACTCATCAAGTGCCAAGGAAAATCACTTGCCTTGGTTTTTAAAATTTACTGTCGATGTTTCTCATAATGTCCTCAGTTCTTTAAGTAACTTCTTGCTAAAACTGAATAACACATGTCTTCAACTACAGTAATCAAATACTACCTGATTAACTCATCATTGGTAAACACTTCTTGCTTGGATAACAAATGAACTCCTTGGAAACTTAGTTTGCTTGCAGACTCGTTTTCATTTTTTATTCCTGTGAAGAAATTCTGCTATAATAAGAGATTCCGTTTTAAACTTAAAAAATTTTCTGACCGCTGCTTTCCTGTGATGAACGTTTATCTAATAATGTTAACATACATTGTATTCCTTCAGCACAGATCATATCCTTGCATAATAAAACCATGCTTTTTTAAAAAATATTTTTTTAAATTGAAGTATAGTTGATTTACAGTGTTGTGTTAATTACTGCTGTACAGCAAAGTGATTCAGTTATACATACATTCTTTTTCATATTCTTTTTCATATGGTTTATCACAGGATATTGAATATAGTTCCCTGTGCTATACAGTAGGACCTTGTTGTTTATCCATTCTATAGATGACAGTTTGCATCTGCTAACCCCAAGCTCCCAATCCATCCATCCTCCATCCTCCCTCCCCCTTGGCAACCACAAGTCTGTTTTCTATGTCTACGAGTCTAAAACCATGCTTTGATATCTAATTTGATAGCAAAATTCTATTAAGAATACAACATTCAAAGTTCACTCCTCTTGTCTCAATTTGTCGTGATGAGTATACACAGGTAATAAAAGGAATTTTTAAATGTCACTGTATGGTGTAACCTGTGCCACTTGAAATGTGGACAAGATGTGACTGCAGTCTGCTGTGCCCAGTTATGACTGAGCAGCCATGCAAAGAGACGAGGGCATCACATATGGCCCATCACATCTCCTTGACTCTGCCACGTTAACATGGAAGCAGTCATAATGGGGCATAAATGAATAAAAATGGTGGTGTTAGTATAAAACTTAGGTTATGGTCACTGAAATTGAATTTCATTTAATTTTTACATGCCTCAAAATATTCTTTTCAGGGAGACAGTAGTGGGCTTGACCAGGTTTGGGGTCGCCATCCCAGCTGCCTAGACTGGTCCTCAAGGGGTGTAACCAGCAATTCCATCATGGCAAAGTCATGTCTGATCCTGTCTATAAATGATGGAAACCCAGCTGGAAGTGACTTAGGCAAAACAATTTGGCAACTCATGTAAGCGTTGAAAAAGTGTTAGCAATGTGCCCCAACAGAACAAGATGCCAACCTCTAGTTGGAAATACAGAGCAAGGGGTCCACCCAACAGGGAGAAGGAGTTGGCAAGGCCTATGGATGTGGTCAGGACCCCAGACCCATGGGCAGACTCCAGTTCCCAAGGCATCTGAGCAGAAACCCAATCCCAGGGACAGGTCAGTGGTTCTCATCCACAGCTATGTGGCAAGAAATTAGTTACAATAGAGTATAAATGCTTGCAAATGAATTCCTTTTAAAAATGTTATTTGGAGCAAATTTAAGCTTATCTTTACTATCATTCCCACATACTTGCATTTCCTTAGGTTTCTTGAGAGCAATAGAAGGGTGTAGGCTAACTGCTAGCACAAAGGGTGTGTGCTGTGTATGTGGATGTCACCATTCCTGCTGGGCAGCAAGATGGCTTTCAAGAGGAGACCCACTGTGGTAATCTATCCCATGGGAGCCCAGAGCCCACCGCTGCAGAGACTGTGGTGACGGAGATGCAAGAAACTCTAACCCCCAAAAGCCCTTGATCTCAGGCTACCAATGGGCTGCTGGTATTGGTCAGGTTTGCTCCAGAACTCGATGGTTCTCAGCGGACAGGTTGAAGTTTATCTCTTCTGCCTCTAGGTTACAAAATATTCTTTCCATTGAGGTTTGGGAGGAGTTATCCAAAGCTCTTCTTCTGCCTGCATTTTCTCCTAGAGTTCCTCAGAAAATGTTCTGCCTGATCCATTGCTGCCTGACCCTGGAAAGAGGTCAGAAATGAGGTCCCCAAAGCCAGGATATATTGGGATTTACTTTCTGGAAGCTGCCTGTGCGTGTCGCCCTCCCGGTAGACCTTTCCTAATGCACTGTGGCAAAGTAAAGTGACAAGAATGGGGGCGATAACACTGATGCCAAGAGTGACAGAAGCAGCCTTGGCACTTCTGCCTTCAAACTCTACCTATTGCTCTGCCTACGTGCAGAGGGGAGAGGAGGGCTGTCTCCTCAACCTCCTGTGCAGAAATCAGATATCTCCACCTCCCTAAAGCTAAGTGAATTTTCAGAAGATGAATTATTGTGTTATGTAATTGGCTCCATTTAATATCTGGGGAAATAGGGGGAAGTAGTATTGGCTCAGTTTGGTGGGTCGTGTACTCCATGATGTCTTTGTGCAGGCAGAGTTCTCCCTCCCAACTGTCACCGACCACAGCTAGAGAAGGAGCTCAGGAGAGGGGCTGCTCCCAGAAGCCAGCAGCAGAAGGGCTGCCCCCAGGGACCTTGCAGGGTGGCTTGAGCTCCATTTCCAGTGGCTGGGTATCCCAACTGGTCCTTGAACCTGTGGTCACCGGGACAGGAGCCACAGCCTGCACGATGCACTCCTGAACACAATGGAGCCCTTGACAGGGAAGTAAGAAAGCCGTTTATCCTCCCCTGCACCTGGGAACAAACTTAACATTTTCTGTTTCACAGACAAGACTCTTAAGGTGAAAACTCTCACTTGAGGTGAGTTAATGAAATAAACAGGCAAAAATAAAATCCCCAACAGGATTACAAAAGAACTCTTATGTCTATTTTTGCTCCCAGGGCATTGCATTTTCACCTTATTCTGTTCCTCAACGGTCATCTCGAAACGTTTCCGGTTCTTGTTTTCAGGTTTGGAAGGCCTGTCTCCCCCCTGTCCATGTGCACCCCAGGAGAAACGTGGGTGTGGGGGAAGGTGGCAGATTACAGGTGCCCTGGTGGTCCAGTCAGACTGCCCTTTAAGATAACACGATCAATCATGCTAACAAGAGGGGTGGGATTCCCGTATGTTTGAGTGTGTACTGTAGGAACAGCCACAATGTACATAAATAAGAATGAGGCAAGACATAAATTATGTGGCTTAATAGAAAAATTCTTACTGGTTGCTCAGGCAGGTCAAAATTAGATGATCTCTTCTGTGGGATCAAGTATAAATATTCAGGTCTTACAGATTGCTTCCATGTCCTAACCCACCTCAGGGCTTAGTCTCTGAAACTGATCAAGAAAGCTGCAGTCTGTAGACTGGAAAGCATTTAGCGTCAAACTGGCCATTCAATATTTATGATGGCTCAGGTCAGAGCATCTCCACAAACACTCCCTGACAGAGATAATCATCCCACCAGTTCTAAGAAATAGAATGTTAATTTTGAGTGACTCATTTAACATCGAAGCAAACTATTAAGTTGTCTATTTTGAAATTCCAGTATATAAAATTTTCAAAGGGCTTTAGAAGCCATTTAGGATGCATGTTCAGCTCTGTTATGGAACATGAAGAACATTATTAAAAAGAAAAAGATTCTAGGGCTTCCCTGGTGGCTCAGTGGTTGAGAGTCCGCCTGCCGATGCAGGGGACACGGGTTCGTGCCCCGGTCCGGGAAGATCCCACATGCCGCGGAGCGGCTGGGCCCATGAGCCATGGCCGCTGAGCCTGCGCATCTGGAGCCTGTGCTCCACAACGGGAGAGGCCACAACAGTGAGAGGCCCGCGTACCACAAAAAAAAAAAAAAGAGAAAAAGATTCTAAATGCATGAAGAATAAGGGGCTAATTCTCCCACTCCTGAACATTTAGAGCAGAGTCTGAGAACCTCTATCCCTTTCTCCTTGTCCCCTGCATGGGGAGAGGCACGCCCTGGAACAATTCCAAGGAGACGCTTCTTCCCTATCTTCTTCTATTGGAGATGATGCATGGACAGGTGGGTTAGAAGCTTATGGGCTACAGTCCAGTCCTGTCACCGTCAAGCTGTGTGCCTTTGTGCCAGTTGTTTTGTCTCTCCAAGCCTCTGCCACTACATGGTGGAGGAATTGTCTAGTTGTTGGGAGGCAAAGATATTGAATAATATCCTCTGAACTGAGAAGGAATTTTGAGATGGAAAAAACGAAGCGGGCAACTCCATAAAGTGCAATATGAAGCTTATTATGGGTAACTTACACACAGGCAGGAAGGATGGGGCGGACAGATGATGCAGACATATTAGCAGTTGCACTCCGAACCACCAGGGGGCTACAGCAGGATTTAAAGGAGCCAAAGCTAAAAATAGAATCTGACTACCCAGTGAGAAGCACAGTTGGCGCTGACTGGAACTGGGGATTTTTCCTCCCCCCGGGAGTCTCATGACCATTAACCATCTGTGTTAGCAAAAGGCATTCTTCCAGTTTTCATATCAGATGAAGGTGAGGGTAAAAGGTGATAGTGAACTCACCTAGCTTGGGCACAATTCTTGTGACTAGGCTAAAGTTTAGTGCTCAGGGAGGGGGCAGGACTGGGGTCCTGCGACGGAGCTGACAAACTGGTCAGCCACACACTAGTTCAATGCCGAGTCATGTCCCCTATGAAGCTCCCCATCCTGCTAGCAGGGGAGGCTTCAACACCGATGGAGGAGGATCATAAGGAGGTATAGCATTTCCAAGGTTAGAAAATTTGCAAATGCAGCTTCGAGATTCATTTGAGTCTCATAGCAATCACGGAAGCCTAACCTCCAAGCAAATATTACTCTTCCCTACCGGAGTTGAACGAACTGAGGTCAGGTAATTTCAACAAACTGGGTAATGCTATTTGAGGAGTCAGCCCTGATGTGGAAACGGGCTCGTGAAAGAGAAGACAGAAAGGCCAAACGGCAGAGTAAGGGCCTCCAGCCCTTAGAAACAAGGCCTGGCTGCCCCTTGGCTTATCTTATACATAATATCGTGTATAGCAAAAGACACTAGAAGAAAAGAAGTACTTTAATCATGTGCTTATTTCTAAAATGATGGGATTAAAGATGTTTTATTTATTTTCATCTTTACGATATTTAAATGTTTTCCAAAGTTTTTTACAATGAATAAGCATGACTTTGGAGAGGGGAAAAAAATAAGTGGTATTGCAAAACACAAAAAACAAAACAACACAAGTGGAGGGAAATATGGATGGAGAGGCAAGAAGGTGGGAAATGAAAATCAAAACCCAAACCAAAAACTGGTCTCGGAAAACCAGGGCGGGCCCACTCAGACTCGCTCCACCTGCATCCCGGCTTGGGGAGTCTGAGGCCCCTCGGCCGCCTCGCCCCGCACCCGTGTGCCCCTCCCCTCGGCCCCGCCAGAGGGCGCCCTGGGGCCGGCCCGCCGCGTCCTCGCCCTTCGCGTTTCTCTGGGTGCTTCTCCGCTGGGTGAGGAGAGAGCGCTCCCGGGCCGCGGGCGAACAGGAAGCGCCTGTGCACAGTGACGCGGGATGTGGATGCAGCACAGCGCACCCGCGCCTCGCCCGCCGAGCACCGCGGCTCTACACCGTCCAGCCCGGCGCGCGCACGGCCCCGCCATCTCCCCGCAGAGAGCGCAGCGGGCAGCCTCGCCCGGCCTGGGTGCGATGCCCACAGCTGCGGGTGGCCCTCAAGGCAGATCCCGGCCCAGGCTTCCTCCTACCCGTCCCCGCCAGGCTCCTTCGCCCGATTCCCCTCCCGGGCGCTCCAGCCTCGCCCAGAGGCCACTCTGGGTCACCTCTGCGCACCAGGGCACACCCAGGGGAGTGCATGACAAGATGCCACTTCCCCCAAGAGTGATTGCATTGCTTTTCACACTAAAACAAAAACAAACTTTAAAAAAAAGGGAAGTAATACACACATAGTAATATGTGGTTGTGAAAAATCCAAATAACCCGTGTGTGTATTTTAAAAAATCAGTCTCCTTTCACCACCGTCTTACCAACTCCCTTCTCCGTAAACAGTTACTAGCGATAGGTTCTTAAATGCATTCATGTACATATAATAAGTATACCGTTGTGGATATTAGTGTGTTTGTCCATCCGACCATCAGTCCATCCATCCATACTTTAATGCATGCATCTATCCACCCATGGAAGAATATTAATCAAAACGTTAACGGTGGTAATTTTTAGGTGGTAGAATTAAAACGATTCTTATTTTCTGAATGTTCTACAGTGAAAATATGGGTGCAGGGGGAGCTGTTACTATTTTTAAATCCATTTCCTCTCTTAAGGCTGTCCTCACCTCTACAATAAACGAACTAACCCCTATTTCCCCAGATATTAAATGGAGCATCTCTGAGTCTCCCCATCTTACTGGAGAGATCATCGTCATCACCATCTCCCAGCTTCACCAAGCAGCGCTCTGATCTCCTGGTAACAGACCTGAAGGTTTGTGTCTCAGTGATTAATGACTATGATGGACTTGGCTACTGCCTACGATTTTACCAGTTTCAAGAGCAGATTAATCGGAAAATGTTCGCTGCTGGCTTCTGGGAAATAGCAATAGAATCACGATGATAGTGTTATCTGTGGATTAAGAACTTATACGAAGAGGTATTTTTTTTGTGTGATTCTTGAAAAGTGATTTTGAAAATTTTCTTTGATTTTTGGAGGCCAGAGAACCCAAGTTCTTATTTAAAAGCTTGTTCAAACCAATCCTGAATCTTTATTGTCTTTGGGAGTTATGTAGCTTAGCCATTACAAGGTTCCTCCTTTCCTTCCCAGTGTTTGAAAAGCAGAAAGGGGTTTGGTGCTCTAACCTGAACACATGGCACCCAACATCCATTTCTGGGATGTTTGTGAGGGGCAGACATACAAAGCCTGAGAGGGTCCCCTGCAACGTTGCCACGCAGGGGTAGTTTGACTTTTGCCTGTGTAATAGATTTATTAAAAATACATGTATTAAAAATCACAATTTTAGGGCTTCCCTGGTGGCGCAGTGGTTGAGAGTCCGCCTGCCGATGCAAGGGACACGGGTTCATGCCCCAGTCCCGGAAGATCCCACATGCCGCGGAGCGGCTGGGCCCGTGAGCCATGGCCACTGAGCCTGCGCGTCGGGAGCCTGATTGAATAAGCACCTGCTTCACCACCAGCCAGTATGATCTGGGCAGGGAAAGAGAGGATAGGAAAGCAGACCCACCCAACCCTCAGGGAACTGACAGAAATCCCATTGTGTTTCCAAGCTTGTGGGAAATGCATTAGTCCAGGGATTCCTAGACTTTTACATGGCACAGACAAAATTCCAAAATAAATTTAGGGATGGTGAAGTATGACAACTTTTAATTTTGCCAAGTAAGGTCATTGAAAAAGAACCTGTCATCTACTGGCACTACTGCTTTTTATAAAAGAAAGGACACATTGACAACAAAAGACATGATCTCAGAATAGAGGAGTGTGTTTTAAAAATTAATTTTGCATAATAAAATATTTTACCATATTTTCCTTAACTTTTCATTTTTTGCCCATTTTCCTGTCTTAGTTCCAAGAGCACAAGGACTGTAATTTAATCTTTGTTTGATGGGGGCTATTCTTACACTGTTTTAGGGCCATCATGATGACTATTACTGAACAATATAGTACATTGAGGTGAGAAATATTAGCTATTTGGCCGAATTTACACTAATCCTGAATTTATACTAATCATAGGATCCTATACTAATCCTGCACCCAAACTTTCCAATATGGGTAAGCATACCACCATTTATTTTAATTTTAGATTGCTTTTGTTGTTTGTGTTGAGTTTGGATCTATATACTTCCTAGATAATTGAAGGTCTTTTTACTTGGATTCTTGTCAGTTGAAGACTCTCTGCTAGTGACCACCCAAAGAACTGAGCGCTTTGATATCATATTCTTTGGCCTAAAGTATTTTCCAAATTACAATTGTTGAATTTCAAGAAACCAATGCTCCAAAGATGGGTTATACTAGCCAACGCCTTAAAATGAAATGGGGGAGGAGGAGACGATGGGAGGCAGGGAGATGGGGAGGGCAAGGAAAGAAAAAAGGGATGGAGGCAGAGGAGAAGGGGAAGGACAACAAAAATCAACTGAGATGAAAAGGGTGCTGTATACAAACAGATTTTTTTAACCTTTCCTAGAATTGCAGCAGATCCTGGGACCAAGAATCAACCTCCTATTTCTTGAAAGCAATCAGAAAGGCATTAAATCACCCAGAAGTTGGAAGCGGTTTGTCAGAGAGGATTCCGTGAGCTGTCAGTGTTTACGACATATATCTCAACCTGCTGACATTGTCCAGCCCCAGGCCTGGTGGAATAGCTACAAGGCAGCTCCCTGGATAATAAGGGGGCAGGAGGTTTTCAGGGCACAGGCTGTACTGTATTACAGAGTAGTAATGGAAACCTCAACCTTGAATATGACTTTTTGTTTTTCAAACTGAAAAGTTAAAGTATGTCAGCCAGGGAAATGAAAAGCCTTTAGCGGTTTTACCTTGTCTTGAGACCCAGAGATTTGACCCAGGTCCTGGATGTCTGGGAAAGGGATTCATTTGCAGCCTCGAATTTCTTGAGCTGCAATTCCCAAAGAACCTTCCATCAGAATGGACTTTGCAGAGAATTCATACAACCTTGGCACTTCCCCAGGCTTTATCCTTGACTTGGTTCCCCCATTCTTTTCTGGTCAAGTTATCCCAGATTTGTGTCTGCAACTGTCACTCAGACACACACACTACAGCCCTTGACTTCTCTCCAGAGCTCCAGACACATATTTTTGTCTCCCATCTAACAGGCATCTTAAACTCAGCAGATCCCCAATCAAATGGACCACATTCTCCCCCCCAGCAGCACCCTCCCTCACTTGGTTTACTTTGGGCAGCTGCACTGTCATTTACCAAACTGCTCGAGCCAAAACCTCAGCGTCACCCTAAACTCCATCTTCTTCCTTCACTGCAGTCTCCCCATGGTCACCGAGGTCTGTCCTCTCCTACGCTACCGTGCCTCGCTCTTCCATCCTCTTTGTTCCATTCCCCTGTCCAGGCCCTCAGCCCCTCTCACCTGGACCGGGGAAACTGCTTTCTAACTGGTTTCTGGGTCACGGTATCACCCCACCAGAACCTGTCCACATAGATGTCAGGAAGATCTCTGTAAAACACAGTTCTGTTTCCATCTCTCTCCTGCTTAAACCTACCTGGTAGTTCCTCATTGTCAGTTGGATAAAGTCCAAAGTGTTAATACTTGCCATGTCAGATCGGGTCCTTCCGATCTGACTCCCATCCACCCTAGTGTCCTCCTGGGACCTTCTCTACCAGGCATCCTGCGGGAGAGACTATAGATAATCTGCTGATTTACATTCTCCCCTCCTTTCTGATTAAGATAATAATTCTTAATTATATTTGCAAGTCTTTTGTGAGGTTTGATGTGGCCGAGTGACAAGTTCTGGATAGTGGAATGTTAGCAGAAGTATCATGAGAGAATTTCCGAAAACCTTTCCAGGGGGCGCTGGTGAGCATCTTTTGCTCCCTCTCCACCCTCCAGCCCGGAACTCAGATGTGATGGATTCCATCTTGGACCATGAAGATGAGGGACACACCCCAGGGGAGGAAGAGCAGCAAGCTGGATGGTGCCATGGAGCAGGACTGCCAGAGCCCTGACTACCAAGCTCTGGAACTTTCTGCCAGAAATATACTTCTAACGTGGTTAAGCCATTGTCATTTTGAGTCTCTGTCCCTTGCTGCTGAACCTAATCATAGCTGATCTAGAATTTGGTACCGGATAGGGGATGCTGTAGGTAACCACACGCTTATCTTTTTCTTTCTTTATGCTCCAGAGGGACTCAAGGAGCCAGCCAACCCCCCAGTGTTTAAATTCTTCACTCTCTTATTACCATAGCCACTTGGCCTTCCAACATTCTGGTTTCATAGATACTTTTTTCCCCAGGTGAGCACAGGGATAACTTGCGTAACTGTTCCGCCGCTGCATACCGCACACTGGTACGTTTTGCAAGTGCGTCTGATTGGCAGAATCACATCCAGAACCATACCTTCACGGCATTCTGGAAATATGGATTTATTTCCGGTTCTGCAGTGCAGGCAGCACCCTGGGAAGGCACGTGGAGTGCATCAGTCCAGACTGTTCATTTTGCACGTGTTCCTCAATCCAGCCCCGCACGACAGCTCTTCTTCAGCAGACTTGCCAGGACGTGCTTGCCTTCTTTACATCATTTCTGCAATTCCTTCTGCCTTGAATCTTGCCTTTCCCCCTCACTCACCCCTCTGCCCCGGTGAGTTTATGCTTATCTCTCAACCCCTGACGGAGCAAATCCATCCTGCCTGCTGTGGGATCTGTGCAGAGCTTGGAATAATCCAGTCACTGTCCTTAAGTGAAATATATTATTGGCTCACAGATCCCTCTTCTCCACTAAAAGGTGAGCTTCTCAAGGACCGAATGATAAGCGACTGCCGCATCTGTGCCCTCTTCTGCCTCCTACTTCTATCCCAGTCTGGCACAGGCACTGAGGAAATGTTTGTTGAGCTAGTGAACATTGACAATGGCTCCAAACTAAGCTACCTCCTCCCTCAGACTGCAGGGTTCAGAGTAGATTCCAGAACATGTACATGTATGGCTGAGTCGTTTTGCTGTGCACCTGAAACTATCACAGCATTGTTAATCAGCTATACTCCAATATAAAATAAAACGTTAAAAAGAAAAAAAAGGGGACTCCAGAGTAGAACCAGCTGTGTGTGAATCTCGGCTCTGCCGGGTCCCAGCTGGGGCATCCCGGGCATACTATGTGACATCTCTGTGCGTTAGTTTCCTTCTCTGTGACATGAGTTCAATAACACCCACAGGGTTGTTGGGAGGATTAAACGACGGCGTCTGTGAAGCATGTGGTACAGCACCCAGCACACACATGGAACTCAAACATCAGCTAGTATCATTTTGTGGGTGTCGCTCTCTTGCGTGCTCTTCACTTTCCCTTTTTTCCTCCGCTCTCTGTACTTTGCTTATCAGTAACATTTCGACACAACGAACATTTTCCGAGCCCCGGCGCTGTGCCAGGACAAACACAGCCTTGGGGATCTTGCTGGCTTTTAGGGAGGCAGACACAAACCATGAGCCCCAGCAAAGCATGGCACTTGAATGATAGGAGCCTTCACCAGTTTCCATGGAAGCACAGGGGAGAGAGGCAGTCGCCTCTGTGGATAGGGGGTTGGGGTGGGGGGAGGACAAATGATTTACAGAGTGGGGTGGTGATTCTTGCGATGGCTTTTAAAAGAGGTGTGGGAGGAAGAGGAGACTTCTGGGCAGAGAGAATAGCGTGTGTAAAGGCAGGGAGATGTCCAACACACAGTGTGGCTTAGAGGACTACCAGTAAAACTAGACCAATGGTTCTCACACTTGAGCTTCCATCGGAATCCCCAGGAAGCCTGGAAAATATGCAGATTGCTGGGCTCCTCTCCCAGAGTTTCTGCTTCACTAAATCTGGGGTTGGGCCTGAGGTCTTGCATGTCTAACAAGTTCCCAGGAGGTATTCGCGTTGCTGGTCCAGGACCACGCTCTGAGAGCACTGGGGGGCCAGAGCATGATGGGGGAGTGGGGAGCAGGGAATAGTGAAAAGGAGAGCTGGGCTTCACAAGCTAGCTCAGGCGTTTAGATTCTATAAACAATGACAACAGTACTTAAAGAGAAGAGTACACAATCAGATCTATGTGGCCCAAGTGGATGTTAAGGGCCTACGACTTCAGAAGGGAAGACTCGTGAGGAGTAGAATCCAGGTGAGCTGTGGGTAGTCTGTGAGTAGCTCGGCACAGAGCCCAGTCCCCAGCCGCTCAGCCCAAGCCTCTCTCCCTGGGCTGCTCCTTTCTCCTGAACGCAGAGGAACAGGTGCTTCTCTCATCTCCAGGGTTAGGGCTTCTGCTCCTGCCTTCCATGCCATCACCGTCTCCTCTGGACTCATCCTCTTCCAGATATCTTCAGCCTTTTTTTCTGCACACCCCTTCCTGATGGGCATAGTTTAAGCCAAACCTTCAACCATAGTGCACTCCAGGAATCACACTACCCAGCTCCTTTCAGCTGCTACTATTAATACATTTTTTTAAGCCAAAAACATCTCAACGAATGGTCATCACCTGCCCCATTTCCTCACACCCGGTACCTACCCTCTGAGTCTCATTCTGCACCAGCCTAAGCAGTGAGATAGCAACTTGCTTTTCTGGTTTGCTTTACTTGCATCAGCCTTGCTTCTACCAAAAATTCTTAAGAGAACCCTACATCAAGAGCTCCAGTAAACATAGTTAATAAATGTTGAAAATGCCAAAACAGAATTGAATTTTTAAGCCTCCAAGACTTTATTAACCTTTCTACTTCAGGACAGCTTATAGGAAATCCATGTGACAGAATATATTATTATTTTCCTGTTAGGAACAACATAATCCAATTTGTCTAAACTGATGGAGTCAAAAAAAATTTGAGACTTATGTAAAGTATAATTCCATAGAGACGTATGTCTTAAGCTTTCCTGGTCTATCTAGAGCTATGTTCCTTAGAAACAGGATTTATCCACCTTTGTATTAATTACTGTAAGAAGTGTCCATGAATTATCCATCACTTGTTTCTACATTTTAAATTTTTTAAAGGCTTGAGATAGGGGAATTCCCTGGACGTCCAGTGGTTAGGACTCTGCACTTCCACTGCAGGGGGCACGGGTTCCATACCAGCGCATGGCCAAAAAAAAAAAAAAGAAAGAAAAAATAATAAAGGTTTGAGATAAAAATGGGGCCTGTTGGGTATTGGGAGCATAAGCAAAGCCTACTCTTAAAGGTTCTTTATTCAAATGTTGTAAACAAACATGGAACATCCCTTGAACCCAGTTCAAGCCCTTGGATGTACAACAGGGGTTGTTTTACTTCCTGAACAGGCAGTTTTCTGAGTGTTACTTAGAGCCAGAAATCTCGCACTTCTGTTTGAACTTTTCCCTCTCTTCTGGACCATTTATATATCTGCTGCAAATCCTTGATGTCAAATAGTCTTTTCACAGGTACCTTCCAACAGTGAGGGAATTGAAGTATCTCCAAAATCAATTTCTAACTCAGGCAGAATGCCTTTTATAATGTCAATAGTCAGAAGAGCTAGGAAATTCTAGAAACAAACAGAGGCCCATTTCCTATCAATAAGCTTGCTCCTTTTTAAAAGTTTTTTCTCCACTTTATTCCTGCTGTGACTTTGCAAAAATACATAGCTTTCTCAACTTCCCTGAGAGCGAAATTAACTTTATTTTTCTAATCAGTGGGAACACCACCAATTCTTCCACGATGATCAGAATCTTCTGAGGTTAAGGGCTTCTCTCTTTTTAAGGCAAACAACTTCTTCTTTTAAACATAGTTCCAGGTCCATTTACTTGATTTGATTAGGGGCACAGAGCAGAAAGCCTGTGATCTTAGCTCCCACGCTCCCCTTCCCCTGGACCCCCCGGAGACTAACTCCCAGTGTGCAGGTAGAGCCGAGCCTGTGCCGCATTCCTGAAGGAGCCCAAGATGTCCATTGAGATGCAGCTGGGGAAGGGGCAGGAAAAGGAGAAGAGGAGGCCTCTCTGTGCCCCCAACTCCAGCGATCATCCCCAAGCCAAAAGAGAAAATTGGCTGTGTTATTTTTACACTTGAAGCAATTCAGTGAAATCCAGGCCTTTATCTTACCGGTTGCGTTGCTTTCTCAAGTGCAAAATCTTTAGTGGTCATTTAAAAGCCACCGGAATATTTTCTCCTTAACACTGGTTCCTGCCAACTTGAAACTGGCTTTCTCAGTTCTCTCTTTCTCATCTGGGAGGAACCCCGTCGGACTTCTGCCTACAGATGATAAAACCCTGCCCCATGTCCGCACCAGATCTGTCCTCCGAGTCCAGGTCGGGAGGCTGGCTGAAAGAAAGGGTGACCACGGGGACACGGGGATGATCCCAAAGAGCAATTAGGCTGCTGCCCGGGGCCTGGTGGTTCCTGAAGCTCATAGTTTTTCAGAACTGCAGTGGTAGGGAATTGGGGAGGAAACTATGGTAAGTGAAGACCTAAAATGACCTGAATGTCCTCAGGTATAACATGGAAATGTTCTCCAGCTCTCTGAGAGCTGTCCCAAGGTTAGCACATTAGGGCCTGGTACCAGACAGATACTGGATAAATACAGGATGAATGAATAGACACACTGCTAGAGTGAACTAAACATAAACACTAGGGATGTTCTTTATATTTTCTTTCAAATGTTTTGATTTGAAAAATGTCTTAGCCATTTCCCCCATCTTGTTTCCAGATTCAATCTCCCCAAGTTTATGAACATGACGGTTACTGACCCAAAGACCCCTTCATACCATTAAAGCTTCATACGCCTTCATACCATCAAAGCTGACTGCTATGATGGCATCCCATCTCTCTGCCCCCGTTAACTTTGAGGACGCCAGTGGGAAGGTTGGAAATATTTATGCCCCTGAAAATACGTCGAACACTATAATATTCTCAGGGCTCTCTACCTGCTGCTTGTGACCACCAAGAAAACAGTCTATGAACTGCAGAGGTGGGTGTGAGTGCTTCCCTGTACTTGCCGACCTTCCTCCCAGCTGTGAGATGGAGATGATCAGATGACAGGACCTCAGCCCTTGCCAACAGAAGGTTGTGAAGACCAGTGGGACTGGAACATGAATGGCTGCTCAGTCTACACTCCGGGGGTCCCAGGACGAGAGCTTCCCAGTACCTTCCCTGGACCAGCACCCCAGGGGGCATGGCACTCAGCACCCACTCTCCTTAATCAATGTTGTACTGATTTGATCAGTGGTTTTCAAACTCTGTCCTACACAATCTGAGATGTTCTGCCCAGGAACCATGGTGAGGGATGGTGTGTGAGCAAAAATTCAAGCATCCCCTCTTCTAAATTGAACAGCCCCACTTTTTGTTTTTTAATTGATTTTGTATGTTAGGTTTCTGCTCTTTTATGGGAAGGTAATGCTCCATTCTTCAAACAACAGTGATAGCTCACGAGGCCAAAGATTAGGGTTCTAATGGTTCTAACATGGGACTCTGCTTCCTATGGGCACTTAACACATGCTCATTCAATTGAAGAAGCACTGCCTTCTCTGAACTTCATTTCCAAATTGAAACATTTGGGACTGAGTTTCCATTCCTGTGACTCACTGTAGGAAAACTGAAAAGAACCTGAAGTCACCCATGTCTTTCTGCTGTTGTTTACCCAAATCAACACCTGTTGTTTACCAAACACCTAGCTTATAGTAAGCACTCAGTGCATGTTGTTGAATGGATAAACGACTAAATGAATGATGTGTGATCCTGCACAAGTTACTTGCCCTCAAATGTAAAATGAGCCTAAATCCACCTTTTTTGCAGTGTATGGTGAAGATATAATGAAAGAAGATGGGTAAATTGTTTATCACATAGTAGGATCAACGAATATTCACTTTATTTTCTTCCCCTTCATGTAAACAGTAGACCTTGTTCTCTCTTTTTTTTTTTTTTTTTTTTGTGGTACGCAGGCCTCTCACTGTTGTGGCCTCTCCCGTTGCGGAGCACAGGCTCCGGACGCGCAGGCCCAGCGGCCATGGCTCACGGGCCCAGCTGCTCCGTGGCACGCGGGATCCTCCCGGACCGGGGCACGAACACGTGTCCCCTGCATCGGCAGGCGGACTCGCAACCACTGCGCCACCAGGGAAGCCCCGACCTTATTCTCTTTGACCCTCTTTTCCTGCCAGGAAATCACTTAATCTGATGGAAATAATTGATGGACCAATCACATCTGATTTCCATAAACAGGGTAGGAGGCCTAGCCTTCAGATTTCTGTCCATACAGAACTTGGCCAGATGCCAATGTAACTAATAAATATACTGAAATACTGTACAAGTTTGGGATACATAAGATCTTTGAGTGATTACTTTGATGATGGAAAGTTATCATGTGATACCAGAGCAATAAAGCAATTAAATTACTTTTCTTCATTTAAAAAAATAGATGGTGGAAACCTTACAACATTTAGATGAAAATAACCACCGTGGAATCCATAAAGATGTTGTACATAATTACCTAGAATTGGTACTTCTCACTCACAGATCTACCTGGGAGACCTTAGATAATATTTAGAAGCAATTTGGGGATAAGATTCAATATAGGTAAAACTAGATTAGGGTTATATCACTTGATCAGGGATTCTTGTAATGGACCATGATGAGATAAATTAACAGAATTCTACAGATGTGGAGGCATTGACAGCCGAGTGCACAGCTACTAGCAGGAATTTGGGACGCATTCAAAGCTTTGAAAGTTAAGCTACATGGTGGTGAACTTAACAACATGGAAACAAGTTTGCTCTTCTCCATGACCTACGATCTTGTCAAGGCTGATGATCGACTGCTACACGTGGCCACAGTGGATAAATCCTAATTAGGCACCTTTTCAAAAAAGTATAGACTAACAGGGAAACTAATAGTTTGTTTAGCTTTGAAATGGTTTTTAAATGAGAGTTCAAAGCCGAGTGGACAAAATATGTTTTCTAGCTAACTCTTCAAAATCGTGCTCTATTCCAAAGGACACTACATCTTTATGAGGATAAGTTATGCTGTGCTTTGAATTTTGGAGGTATTGAGGTTGCAACGTTGGGAGAAGATTATTGTTTGAAAAATTTTACGAAGAACTAGGGAGAGGGGACAGCTATAGAGCTGTTCAGACCAACTGCAGCCAGTGGACCCTTGCTGGGTTTGAGTGATTAACTCTGAAATGCTCTGAAACCATCAGCTTCAAAATCTACCCCAGATTTTTTGTGAGGGATGGATGTTGTGCTTGATGAAATAAAATTCATATTTTAAAATAAGACAAGAGAAATCTAAACAGAAAATTTCTTCTCGGCCCATTTGGGCCTCCTCTCTTCCCTACAGTGTGCATTGTTCATCTGCATTATTCATTAACCGGACTTCCCCAGTGGCAGAAATACCTGCTCTGCCACAAAGATCAATTTTCTCCTTTCTCCAGCCATGTAACTCCTTAGAAGATAACATTCCTTTCTCAATCCTGTAAGGGGTCATGATGACCCACCGCTCACCTTGTGCGTGCAGACTCTTTGGTGAACTTTATGTACAATGCCAACATCTCACTTCCCTTAAAGATAGTGATTGGTGCAGAACAGATGGGTCAGACGACCTGGGGAGACACGGGGCCACATCTTTTGGATGGTCTTAGCTTAAATACTTACTTATGACCTTATTGATGTCACTAGCTATATTACTTGTATTCTGCCTATTTTGCAAGATTATTGCTCCTTGCATTATCAGCTGTGTGACTGAACCTCCGATAAAAACAATAATGACTAGAGGACTTGAAACGATTGACCAAATACAAAGTTCTATAAGAGCAATGATTTTAACAGTGTACCTCTAGTTATGGGAAGAAGCAACAAGAGGGAAACATTTCCTGGACCAAAACAGGCTAGGAAAACAGGCTGTCCAGGGGCTTTTAGTTACTGTTAATAGAGCCGAGTCCAGTAACAGTACATTGAATGACCTATCAATGAAATCCTCGCCTGACCTGGGAATAAGCATTCTTAGCACCGTGGGACAAACCTGTCATAAAATGTTTCCCAAACCTTGATTGAAATTAAGACCGAAAAGGAAGAAACTGTAAAATAAAGACTATTGCCCACCATCCAGTTCTATAAGAATCAAGTCATTAGCCACTGCAGTCACTGACCTACAGTACACCCTGAAAGAATTCAGAGCAAAGATCAGGATGAGGTAATTTGTGTTCTGGGAAAAACAGAAGAACTGGGCCTCACATAGATATATTCAGGAGAAAATTTTATGAACCCAGTTTCTTGCATCTTCCCATACTTAGAAAAGCACTAAAACCTTTAAAGAAGATATCTGTTCCTTGCGAACAGCAGTAACCTTCTACCAAGATGTGTGCTTGATCGTACATACCCCTTCTCTGAAATCACATATATACTGGCCTCCCCCTTTACGTCTATGGAACAGTCCTCAGAGCTTTCTGAAAGATTTTCTCCTTGGTTATAATCCCCAGGTTGATGTGAATAAAATTTTCCATTTGTTTTTTAGATTGTTGATTAATTTTTCATTGATCTGTTAAATCTCCCAAACTCTATCTTTTATTACTGAAAAATATTTGTGATATTTGCTGCCTCTGGCACAGCTTATGCTCCCGTGATTTCTTAAAAGCTCACCAACAGTGGTTCGTCATCCTTTACATAAGATCACTAACAACAGCTTAGCGCATATTGAGTTCTTGATATAAGCCGAGTACTGTTCTAAAAGCTTAATACACTATTAACATATTTAACCCTGTGAACTAGGTACTATTATTGTCCCCATTTTATAGATGAGTCACGTAGTGTATGAAGCACATAGTATATAAAACTTGCCCAAAGGCACACAGGTATCAATAATAAGTAAAGCAAATATTTGAACCCAGGCAATCTGGTGCTGGATCCTATAAGGTGAGCCTTTACACTACACTGTCTCTGTTCAGAAACCTGGGGCAATTGTTTGGCCCTTGACCTCTGTCACATCACCTCCTCCACTGTACCTGCTTGTCCAGCTTTCTTTCCCTCCACCTGAAGTTCGGTGTGAAGCCTTCCTGATGGATGTACCAGTGAATTTCCTTAGAAACACGTCCATTCAGTTGTCTTCTAAGACCCACCTTCTTGTCATTTGTGCTTTACCAAATGAGCCATCTGCAATTCAACCGAGTTCTTCTGGTTCTGACTGTACATTGCTAACTACCATGCAACACTAAAATAGTATCTGTTCATAGCCATCATTGTTAAGTATTGGTCGGAAAAGCTAGTGTTTTAATCAAATTATCTGTGTTATCTAGTTAAGAGTGACCATGAGTGAGCCACTCAAGGCCCTTCTTTCAACCACCCCACTCTCTCTTTGGTGGGAACTGGTGACTACCCCACTCATTTGGGAAGACTCCATTTCACACACTGGCTCTTGTAGGATATGGATCCTCTATGTTCAAGTATTGTAAGGTGACTTCATCCTGTCCTAACACTATTCTTTGGGTGATTGGTATCATTCAGATATCAATCATAGATTTTTAAAAGTGGTTGTGAGTCTTTGGAAATCCAGATGTAGAGTCCAGAACCTGCTTCATCTCCAGGGTCTTTACTCTGAGTTTCCAGAAACTGGACGCTCACAGAATGATCTCTGTCCTACCAAATCTGTACAGTGCACACCCAGTGTAGCCAAGGCACAGTCCCTGATTTTTAACTAATTTTGGAGTCTATCTATCTTTAGCTGTCCATGCCAAGAAGATCAGAGAAAGCGGGATTTAGCCTAACATACTCATTCAAAGACTCTCTTGTTTATAAATGAAAATTTCTACAGACATCAGACAAAAGCAGGGCATTTGAAGGCTTTAAGATGACTTGTATTGCATCTATCCATATTTCTGCAATTTGTTCTATGGCTGCTCTAAATGTTTCCTAATGTTCCAAGTTATATTTTTTCCTTATATGTGCATTGAAGGGGAAGGGTGGATGTGTGTGTACACACACACACACACACACACACACACACTCACTCACTCACTCACTTATAATTGCCACCTGGAGGTTTGGGGTTGGTCCTGGAGTAGGGCATCACTCAGTATTTGCTTCATGCCTCGTTGTGTCCCAAATACCCTTTTTATTCTTTCCTTCTCCAAAATCTAATCAAGCTCCTTCAGCGACCTAGAGACACCTGCTGGTAGATGCTGATACTATACAAATACTACTCAAGACAGATGACCCAAGACAAGTCATTCAAAATTAAGCCACAGAAGAGCTCTAGAAATGGGGGACTGAGAGGTGGGGTGCTGTACCTAGGCTGTGGCTGTGGAGATAAAATAAAAACCCCTGACTTGAGAAAGATTTGAATTGCTAACCCATCTGTCAGTTCATACCCTAAACACTGACTCGGTTTCCTTCCCTTAGAATTAACTAACAACTAGCGTCATCAGCACAGGCAAAGCCATATTTAATGGAGTGCAGAGTAGGGCTAGCCGGAAGCTTATGATATTTATTTTGGATAAACTCTGATCCATGTATTACTTATGGGTATTTGGGGGGCCTTTTTAGAGAATTCTAATGGGGGATAATAATAGCATTACCACAAAAGGTAGTTTTGCTTTTTCGTTTTTTTTTAATGACTAAACCAACAGTGTCTGGCACATTGTAAGTGCTATTATGATTTTTATTGCCTGATGATGGGCTTGCTTTGCAGGTTTCCATAACTTTGCAGCTGTGGCCCTGAGTAAATGCTATGAGGATGATGTGGTCCTAGTTGTGAAGGTCAGGGGCAATGCTGGGCAGCTTACCAGCATCAAACTTATTCTGAAGTTCCTATTCAGGATTTCTTTCTTTCCTTCCTAATTCCTTCCTTCCTTCTTTCCTCCTTCCCTCCCTCCCTTCCTCCTCTTTCTTTCTTCTTTCTTTCTCTCTCTCTTTCTCTCTTTCTTTCTTTCTTTCTTCTCCTTCTTCTTCTTCTTTTCTTTCTTCCTTCCTTCCTTCCTTCCTTCCTTCCTTCCTTCCTTCCTTCCTTTCTTTCTTTCTTTCTTTCTTTCTTTCTTTCTTTCTTTCTTTCTTTCTTTCTTTCTTTCTTTCTTTCTTTCTTTCTTTCTTTCTTTCTTTCTTTCTCTCTCTTTCCACATCTCCCTTTACTCTGAGCAGCAGGTGGGACACTTCCAGCAACAGTTAAAAAAAATTAATTTACAAAAACCAAGATTCAACGAATCCACCTGGTTGGATCCCTTAGGAGCTCATACGTAGATGCCAACCCAGAGTAGCAGGAAGAGAACTCCAAAGTCAATGGATAGCAAGGCCACCAAGGAGATGAGAAGCTTTTTGTACATATCATGAGTGTGCTTGGTGAAGGTGGCTTCATAAACAAAGTACCAGCGAGTGAAGAACCAGCCAATAGCCAGCAGCCCCATGGTCAGATAGAGGAAGACAGCCAGGTTCCCTGGGATGGTGTATCTGTTCGTGGCCTTGAGCTCCATTTTTCTGGACACAGAGTAATCCACCAGTTTGCCCCGTCTGGGTTTGCATCTGCTGCTTTGGACCTTCCTGTTGGGGTTCAGGCAGAGGCTGTGATGGCATCAGGAAGACTACCCAGAATGATCCTGTAAAAAAAAAAGTGAGCTCTGAATGGTAAAGATGGTAGACAAGACAAAAGTTGTCTTTCAGCATACAGATGGCCAACAGCCACGTGAAAAGATACTGAACATCACTAATCATCAGAGAAATGCAAATCAAAATGATGATATCACCTCACACCTGTCAGAATGGCCATCATCAAAAAGACCACAAATAACAAATGTTGGCAAGGAGGTAAAGAAAAGGGAACCCTTGTACATTGTTGGAGGGAATGTAAATTGGTACAGTCACTCTAGAAAACAGTATGGAGGTTCCTCAAACAACTAAATATAGACCTACCATATGATCCAGCAATTCCACTCTTGGGTATATATCTGGAGAAAACAAAAACACTAATTCCAAAAGGTATAGACACCCCAATGTTCCCAGCAGCACTATTTACAATAGCCAAGACATGGAAGCAACCCAAGTGTCCATCAACAGATAAATGGATAAAGAAGACATGGTATACACACCACACACACACACACACACACACACACACATACACAATGGAATACTACTCAGCCATATAAAAGAATGAAATTTTGCCATTTGTAACAATATGGATGGACCTGGAGGGTATTATACTAAGTGAAATAAGTCAGACTTATAACTAGTAACTCACTAGTGGTTACTAGTGATAAGAGGCAAGGGGGAGGGGCAAGATAGGGGTAGAGGGTTAAGAGGTACAACTAATATGTATAAAATAAATAAACTACAAGGATAATGTATAGCACAGGAAATACAGCCAATATTTTATAATAATTATAAATGAAGTATAATCTATAAAAATGCTGAATTACTATATTGTATACCTAAAACTTATATGATGTTGTAAATCAACTATACCGCCAAAAAATGTTGTCTTTCAGTGAGTTGTTTTTAAAATCTATAAATGTATTTCTGGAAACTTTGAGTGGAGGATTTGCACAGCAATTTTTAAAAGTCTGAATAAATATATGAACACATAAATAACCTGGTGTATGAACTCGCTGCAGACCCAGGGAAAAGCATGGAAGCCACAGAAAAGCAGAAAAAAGTGATCTCCCTTCTCGGTAGAAGCTTCTCCTTGCTCTGGACCCAGCCATTCGTCATGCTTGACGATATGATTTCTACGTTTCAGGGTTTCCCCTGCAGCAAAGCTTACACCCCCTCGTCATATTCTAGGTCTCAGCAATGGGTGAACAGAGATATTCACGAGAAACACAGCATTTCTTTGCTACTGAATGTTGCCACTTTTAGACAGTGTTTTTTTTCCTCAATTAAACTTAAAACATTGCTCTTGATCAGCAAAAGCTTCTTCCTCTCAGGGCTGCTTGCATCTGCCTTGGATGTGCATTTTAATGTTACTTCATGGTGAGGAGAATTGGGGGCATTTTCCTCCTTGCCCTAAATGATTTCCTAAGAGTTTTAAGATCATTGTGCTTTATGCATAGACTCTACATCTAATCTGGATGTAAAAATTGTTATTATCTATGCATCATGACAACAAGAGGGGTTTTATAATTTGAGAGGGCTAGATTAGCTTAAGCTACTGAGATAGAAGATGTTATGTATATTTGAGATACAACGTAGGGATCTCGTTGTTCAGTTTAAATTGGGTCAAAATGCCAGTGAAATGTAAATGACGTTCATATGATATTTTAACATGCCATCTTTTTTCTCTTTTGAAGATGACGTTGGCACACCATTGTAATCATGTCTGTCAACAAAATGACCTTGAACT
Source organism: Delphinapterus leucas (assembly GCF_059928025.1). NCBI lineage: Eukaryota > Metazoa > Chordata > Mammalia > Artiodactyla > Monodontidae > Delphinapterus > Delphinapterus leucas. The sequence goes on from NC_143129.1 coordinate 116,413,886, forward strand.
CCATTAAAAAATGCAAATAACTTTGCGCATAGAATTTGATGCCAAGATAAACATGCAAACAAAGAATTTCAGGTTATTATTTCCTGTACCTCAGGATCAGTGATAAATGGTTCTCAAAAAATACATAAAACAAAACACAAAAACAATGCTGATTGATTTGCGATCTTCCATAATATAAATACTTCTGTTGTGGCTAATTTTGAGCTACCAACAGTTACTAGCTTACAAAATTCCTGAATACTTAACAGTTAGGTCTGGTGAGCTGGCATGAGCTGCTTCTGGGGCACCACTGTATCTATTTCTCTTTCATGTTCTCTTACCTCTGGGCCTTTGCACCTGCTGTTCTTTTTGCCTGGAATGCTCCAGTGACCTCTCTCCTCACTTTGCAAGTTGGCTCTTCACTTAGCATCATTGGAATCCTTAAATGAATTAAACAGTGGTATAAAGCACTTGGAATGATGTCTGGCATACAATGAACACTATTTAAGAGATGTTTATTAATATTCTTTTCCTTCACTGACCACCTAAGACTGAATTAGGTGTTCTTCTGTGTGCCCAGCCTGCTGTGCTTCTCCTGTGGTGCCTCCCTGACTCTGTTTTACTGGCTCCCTTTCCAGCCCTTGTTGGATCAACCTCCATAATAGATGGACTGGCTTTGTTTACTGTTACATCCCTGCCTAGCAGAGTGCCTGGAAAGTAGAAGACACTCAATATATATTTGTTAAATAATAACCTGATAGATCATTGAATCTGTTATGTACTACCAACTTGAATGAGGAATTAAGAAGGTCCATGTGGATGTCAAGAAATGGTTATAAGAAACAGGTAGAGGGGAAGATTTGGTGATAGCTAAATAAACTATATTTTCTGAGGATGTCTAGACTCTTATATGTGCTGACAGAAAGGGTGTTCTTTGTTTGGACTAACCAAAGTGGAGAAAGTTTCAGTTAGGATCTTCCGATGTTTCCACAGACAATCCCATTATCATGTGGGTGTGGGGACTTCTACACTGTGCCAACTGGTGACTTTCTCCAGCATTACAAGAACCCTTGTAATCTCAGGGGCTCTCTCCCTATTTTTATTTTATTTTATTTATTATTATTATTTTCAACATCTTTATTGGAGTATAATTGCTTTACAAGGGTGTGTTAGTTTCTGCTGTGTAACAAAGTGAATCAGCTATACATATACATATATCCCCATATACCCTCCCTCTTGTGCCTCCCTCCCACCCTCCCTATCCCACCCCTCTAGGTGGTCACAAAGCACCAAGATCTCCCTGTGCTATGCAGCTGCTTCCCACTAGCTATCTATTTTACATTTGGTAGTGTGTATATGTCAATGATACTCTCTCACTTCGTCCCAGCTTACACTTCCCCCTCTCCCCATGTCCTCAAGTCCACTGTTTATGTCTGAGTCTTTATTCCTGTCCTGCCCCTAGGTTCATCAGAACTTCTTTTTTAAGATTCCATATATATGTGTTAGCATATGGTATTTGTTTTTCTCTTTCTGATTTACTTCACTCTGTATGACAGACTCTAGGTCCATCCACCTCACTACAAATAACTTAATTTCATTTCTTTTTATGGCTGAGTAATATTCCATTGTATATATGTGCCACATCTTTATCCATTCATCTGTCGATGGACGCTTGGGTTGCTTCCATGTTCTGGCTATTGTAAGTAGAGCTGCAATGAACATGTGGTACATGACTCTTTGAGAATTACGGTTTTCTCAGGGTATATGCCCAGTAGTGGGATTGCTGGGTCATATGGTAGTTCTATTTTTACTTTTTTAAGGAACCTCCATACTGTTCTCCATAGTGGCTGTATCAATTTACATTCTCACCAACAGTGCAAGAGGGTTCCCTTTTCTCCAAACCCTCTCCAGCATTTATTGTTTGTAGATTTTTTGGTGATGGCCATTCTGACCGGTGTGAGGTGAGACCTCATTGGAGTTTTGATTTGCATTTCTCTAATGATTAGTAATGTTGAGCATCCTTTCATGTGTTTGTTGGCAATCTGTATATCTTCTTTGGAGAAATGTCTATTTAGGTCTTCCAAAGAGCTAACACCTATCCTTCTCAAACTCTTCTCCCTATTTTGTCAAGATCCTTATCTTACACTGGTAGGAGAGGGATGGTGCCGGTTGAGGGAGGTTATCTCTAAAACAGCTCTAATGAAATCTTGCAAGCTGTTCAGCCAAGGCTCCAGATGACTTCATTATCCCATTTTTAAGATTTTACCATTCTTAAGTATGATTTGTTTACTGCTACAAAGTGACATAGAATCAAGTCGTAGAACACAGAATTAACAAAAATATCTGGTACTATGTGAGCGAATGAGATTCTCCCCCTCCTCCCTGAATACACAGTTGTACAGTATATGCTGTCTTCAGGAATTGGATTTATAGAAAACTTCTATTGTTCCTGACAGCATTCAAAATTATATTCTCTATGATCCTTTCTAATCAGTAGAATTAACTTCTAGAGAAAAGAAGCTTGATCGTATATTGTACTCATTGATATTGCTACTGTTTTTAAAAAGTCACACTTGTTATCTCTCAAGATGCTTATAACACTGTCATCTCCAAAATATATTCAGTGCAGCAATGTGTGTCTGCTGTAGTGACGCCCCCCAAAAGTTCTGATTCCGGCGAAGAGGTTATTTTTTATTTTGCTCTTAGAAAGTCATTCACATGGATATTTTGTTTCAAAATATTTCATTTTTTGCATGAAATATGCATCATTATATAAAACCTTAGTATTTCATTTCTTAAATCTCTACTTTTCTACAACATTTTTGGAAATTAATTCTCTCACTGTTCTTGTGAAACTTGGTAAGAGATTGAGAATTTTTTCATATTTCATTGCTAAAGTGCAAACATTCTGAAGAACATGTTGAATCCTGGTTGGTTGGCCTCTTTCTGCCTTCCAGAACCCTTCTGAGATAGAATCAGACAACCATGGGATGTTAGAACAAAAGAGACACTGGAAACTCTAAACTTAGTCCCTTATTTTAGGGATGAGATGACTTGGTTCCACTGGCATGGTTTATTTCCAGGGAATAGAAATCCATCAAACTATTCACATGGGCAAGAAAAAATTAGGAAAGGAAACCAGCTTTTAAAAGGGACTGCAAACAAATGCAAACAAACAAAAAAACCCACAACAAGTAAAAAAGATAAAATGGACCTCCAAATTAGAGTACATTTTTTTTTTGTTAGTCTCCTCTGTACCACCCCACCCTCCATCAGCAGAAACATAAGAAAGTTCAGAGAGTGATTATTTGCTAAAGCCTGTGTTGGGTGTGCAGTTCTTACAGATTACAGAATTGAAAAGACCGAATCTGACATAAAAGTTGGATATCAGGCCACTTTAAAACTTATGCAGTTGTCCACTTGCAAGGGTGGGACAACGGCACACAAGAGTGGTGATGATGAGTGCCAAAGTAGAGATGTTTAAGAGACCACCTCATACTAAAGGCAAGCTCCCTGAAAACAGCACTTCAATTTCCAGGAGTGGTCTTGAAACAGAGGAGGCCTATGTGGAGGCCTTCCTGGTGCAGGTAAGTAGTACAGAGACAAAGATAGCACAGTCAGGCAGGGAAATAACCGTAGCTTAAACAAGTCATCTCCCAAGCACTCCCAGTTCTGTCTCAGGTAAAGGTAAAGTCTAATACACATTCCTCAGTTGTTTTGCAGAAACCATATCCTAACCAGATGAAGAATCGTGACCCTGAGCACATATACCCGCCCCAGATGAGCTGGAGCCTGAAGATTGATAATGTTAACCCCTGTGGTCTCACCTGGTTACCTCACCACCCAATAATCAGAAAATTGTGCATGAGCTGATTACGTTCCCCACAAATGTCACTCCCCTCACTTTGTCTTTAAAAACCTATCCCTAAAAGTCAACAGGGAGTTCGGGTTTTTTGGGCATTAGCTACCTGTATTCTTCACTTGGTGCCCTGTAATAAACACTGTATTTTCCTTCACCACAACCTGATGTCAGTAGATTGGCTTTGCTGTGTGTTGGGTGAGCAGACCAATTTGGTTCAGTAACAGTCTCTCTGGCTGCCTGGGGATGCTATTTATGTAATCCTGGGCAATTATGTAATTGCTGCCAATGATGTAACCTGGGCAAATGAGCTCATCATTCTATGTTCTATCCCTACCAACTTCAAAGAAATTCCATGAAGATGAATCAGACAAAATGCATGAGGACAGGAGTTTTAACCTGGGGTTCTTTGGAATTCACAAGTGAATTTCATGTAAGATTTGTGTGTATATGTGAACAGTGCATTTTTCTGGTTAGAAACTTTTATCAAATTCTTAAAGAAATCTGTAAACCTGAAGTGGTTAAGAAGCATTTACAGTCAGCTGATCCTTACTACTTGCTAATTCTGTATTTGTGAATTCACATACACATTAAAATGTGTTTGTTACACCAAAATCAGCACACCCAGTGCTTTCACAGTCATTCACAAACATGTGTGAAAAATTTGAGCTGCCTGATGTGCACATTCCCAGCTGAGGTCAAACAAGGTGATGCTCTCCTATCCTGTATCATTTCTCACACTGTATCCTTTCCATGGTCTATTTAGTACCACTTTTTTTGCACTTTTGTGCTTTATGTTGCTGATTTTGCTATTCAAAATGGACCAAATCATAGTGCTGAAGTGCCATCTAATGTTCCTGAACACAAGAAGGCTGTGAGCTGCCTTACAGAGAAAATATGTGTGTAGATAAACTTCATTCTGGCCTGAGGTATAATGATATTGGCTATTATTCTAATGTTAACAAATCAACTGTATATTAAAAAAGGAGTCTGAACAGAAACACACATAAAACAAGGTTATATATTGATTTATTGAAGAAGATGTTGTGACCAGAGGCTTGCAGGAACTTAACGCTATATTTCCTCTAAGAGCAATGATTTACTATTTGCTAATTCAGTGTTTGTGGTGACTTTATAAAACAACTACCACAAATAAGGAGAAGCAACTGCACTTAGAAGAAGGGTGGGGAGAGAACATGGAATAACGTTTAAGAGTAGCACTTTGAGGTACATATAAACAATGATATTACTCAGCCATAAAAAAAAATGAAATAATGTCATTTGCAGTCACATGGATGCAACTAGACATTATCATACTTAGTGAAGTAAGTCAGAAAGAGAAAGACAAATACCGTATGATATCACTTATATGTGGAATCTAAAATATGACACAAATGAACTTATCTATGAAACAGACACCCAGACATCAGAACAGACTTGTGGTTGCCAAGGGGAAGAAGGGGTTGGGGGATGGATGTATTGGGAGTTTGGGATTAGCAGATGCAAGCTATTATATAGAGAATGGATAAAACAACAAGGTGCTACTGTATAGCACAGGGAACTGTATTCAGTATCCTGGGATAAACCATAATGGAGAAAAATATGAAAAATAATACATATGTGTGTGTGTATATGTAACTGAGCCACTTTGCTGTACAGCAGAAATTAACACAACATTGTAAATCAACTATACTTGAATAAAATAAATTTTAAAAAAAAGAGTAGCACTTTGAAATTGGAGATAATTAGCTTGGAGTTACTGAGAGTAGAGCAACTAACACCTGTTACCACCACCAGGGAGGAGGGCCCTGCATGGAAGATAGCAAAGAGATGACAATGCCTCCCACCAGGAGCAGCTGTCCCAAGATGTCAACCCACTGCACCGTTTACAGGTGTTGGGGTCACCACGAAAGACATGACTCACACAGACACTGGATGGAGCAATGCTTTGCTTCAATAGTGTCAGTTCCCCAAGGCCAGTGGGTCTTGCTGTGTAGCTGATGCTGGAAGATGGTCTGCCAGCACCCCTCTGTGTTGCCAGTGAAGGACCCTGTTTCCTCCTCACCAAGACCAAACAGATAGAGCAATGTGTTTAGCCAGGTCCCGTGTGATGCATACACTTGAAGCAGAACAAAGAAGTACACTTTAAACTCAGAACAGGCAAATGATATTCCCAAACAAGGTGATACACCCAACATAGGCTGTGAGGGCTCCTCATCTCCATGTAAGGAAATGTTCTAGGCCCAAGGCACACTTTGGCAGCTGTGCAAGCATCAACAAACTGCATAACTACCCTTCCCAGCACTATCTATCTCTTGCTAGCTGTATCGATTGAATTATTAAACTTTGCTGAGTTCAGTTTCCTCATCTGTAAAATAGGAGATAATAATAATGACAATAAGAATAGCTACTTTGTAGGGTTTATAGATTAAATATGATAAAGAGCATAAAGAAAAAAACCTTCCAGCTTTGTGCCTTGAATGTAAGAGCTCAGTAAATATTGTCAAAAAGTCAAGGATCCGATCTTCAACCTGTCCATGATACCATGTTCCCCAGGTGGGAGGGAAGTAGAGACAGTCATTTATCCATTCCACAACTATGGAATGGATAGATGAGGAGGTGACAGATGAGCAGAGACCTGAAACAAGTGATGGAAAAAGCCACAAGAAGCTTGCATAAGAGTGTTCCAAGAAGAGGGAATAGCAAATGCAGGGACCCTGAAGCAAGAACAAGGTTGAGATAAAGACTAGAAAGGAGGCCACTGAGTTAGCAAGCGAAGACTGAAGCTCAGTGACAGGGAGAAGGCAGAGACGTAGGGCCTCTAGAAGTAGATATTCAAATGGGGGCTACTATAGTGGACACGCAAAAAGATGATAGTTATTTGGACTAAGGTATTGGTGGAGGAGGTGAGAAATGATTGGGAGGAGAGTTTATAGATGATGGGTTAGATATGGTATGTGAGAGAGAGAGAGAGCGAGAGAGAGAGACAGGGAGAGACAGAGAGGTCTTTGGCGTGAGTAATTTGGTGATTGGATAAGGGATTACTTACTAAGATGGGGAACACTGGAACAGGACCAGGTATGGGATGGAAATCAGGGGCTCTATTTCAACAGGATGAGCTTGAGATACCTCTTGAACCCCCAGATGGAAATACGGAGTAGGCCATTAAATGTGCAAATTAAATGTGCTCAGGTGAGTTATGAGGGTGAAGATATAAAGTTAGGAATCATAAGCATATAGATTGTATTCAATGTCATGGGACTGGATAAAATCACTCAAAAAGCAAGTGTGGATTGAGAGGAAAAGAAGTCAAAGATTGAGCCCTGGGACACTGCAGCATCTAGAGGTCAGGAAGATGAGGGGGTCCAGCAAAGAAGGCCCAAAACAAGTAGCCACTTCTGCATTTGACTGCAGTCCCAGGCATCCTATGAGCAGACGCTGAGCCCTAGGATGGGCTTTTTTATAAAAAAAAATTAATTAATTTATGGCTGTGTTGGGTCTTTGTTTCTGTGCGAGGGCTTTCTCTAGTTGTGGCAAGCGGGGGCCACTCTTCATCACTGTGCGTGGGCCTCTCACTATCGCGGCCTCTCTTGTTGCGGAGCACAGGCTCCAGACGCGCAGGCTCAGTAATTGTGGCTCACGGGCCCAGTTACTCCGTGGCATGTGGGATCTTCCCAGACCAGGGTCAAACCCGTGCCTCCTGCATTGGCAGGCAGATTCTCAACCACTGCGCCACCAGGGAAGCCCTAGGACGGGCTTCTTCTGACCCCCAAGTCCCACAGCCCTTTTCCAGGCCTCAGCCCAATGCAGCCATTTCAATAACCAGAAAATAATTAGATTAATTAGATTAATATAGAATAAGCTTAGGACAATTGTAATATTCATATATATTTACTAAATAGTATATACAAATGAATCAATAAATGAATATTGATGAATTTTATTTTTATTCCTCTTTAAGTTCTTACGTACTAATCATTATTTGTGTTTGATTTTTCCACCCAGAGGGACAATTGCATTTGCTTCATTTTAAGATCTATCAGAGGAAATTTTTTCTAGGCCAGAAATCCTTCCTATTAGCTCTGATGGCATCAATCTTCCAGAGTTTTATCAACTAATAATATTTTGTTCTTTAAAAAAAGGATATGCAAATTTTAAATCTTACAATTTCATTCAACAAGATTTTAGAGGTACCATATGTTAATAATATTAATTTATTCATTTAATTATGAAACCAAAACTTATGTAATATTTGTATGTACAAAATCACACTATTAGTTGTGTGTAGAATATAATACTCCAGTAATGAAAATTACTATTACTATGTGTCAAGTGGTAAACAAAGTGCTTTACATGCACTTCCTTTCTTTCATGGGATTCTCATAGCACCCTAGGAGAATAACGCTACTGTTGTGTGTTTCATAGAGGAGAAAAAAAAATTCAGAGAGTTAATTAAGAATCTCATGGTCAAATGATTAGAATTGGGCAGAACTGAGATTTGAACTCAGCAGTCTATTATTACAGAACTTGAGCTCTTACTCTGCTCTGTGGCCTGTTTATTAATCAACATCATCATCATCATAGTTTTACTTACAGCATAAAACAAAAACCAAGCTTGGCCGACATAAGCATGCATCTCCAAAGGAAAACATGACAATGACTGAAATTCAACTGAGGCTGGAGGAAAATCCCATCCAAGTCTCTATCGAAAATGTTAACATTTTCTGTGACATATTCTGGAAAGAGCAAGACGAAAACTGGGACATGGGCCTCCAAACAAAGAGCAAACACAGCACAGCGGCAGCATAGGCAGTGCCCCAGTGAGGACCAGGGTTCAGCTTTCCCACAAGAAGGCCCTCAGCAGCAAAGTCACAGCCGTGGCAGCCTCAGCATCTCCTCGGCTGCAGCAAGACGAAAAACACTCTTGGAATTAAACAGAAAGAAAGCAAAGCCCAGCAAAGAACTTATTTTGGGCAAAATGAGCAGTAGGTGGAAGTAAGAGCAGCAACAGCAGCGATGCAGTCAAGGGGGCAAATACAGCCTCAGCAGCACTAAGCACAGAGCCAATTAAGCAAAACCATCCTTGGCAGCAGTGAGAGTGAGGGGGAAAAGGAATTCTTTGGCATCTTCGCAAAGGAAAGGGATTACAGTTGGTAGTAATCATGCCACCAGGTTTAAGGACTGGGCTTCCAAAATCTATTTGGAATATACTAGATAGATACTATGATCTGATTCTGTAATTATTCACTGGACATGTTTTAATGAGATAATATACAAATATATTATAAATATAGTATATATAATCTATTTATATTAAAGTGTTTTGTAAACAGGAACATACAATTAAAAATTATATTGTTGCTATTAATGATCATTATTTCATTAATATCAAAATGATCACAAATAATATTATTACAAATTAAAAGTGTCATTTAAAAAAATCCATACTAAAGAGGCTTTTGGTCATTTGGTTATTATTCACTTTCTATGTAATTTAAATGGGACCTGTTTCCTACCCTATAATTCTGTTAATAATCACCATTTGGTAAGGTAAACCTTATGAAGATGACCAATGGAACTTTATCAAATAAATCTGGGCTAAATGAGGCTAATCATTCTGTATATGATTCCATTGCCTTGTTTTCCCCCATTCCAATGCTTTTCAAATTGAGTCTGCCTGCTTTCAGAATTCTTCAAATGATCATTTTAATTGCTTCCCTTTACATCCTATTTTAGTTTTTGTTAGAAGGCATTTAATGAAGCTTCACTTATCAACTGGAGACTATTTTAAAATTTTACTTGATTTGTGATGTCTTGGGCTCTGCTTCCCCACTTAAAATTACAGCAGTGTAGAGTTCTATTTTATGCAAAGATATCATACTTATCAGTTTATTTGCCTTAGTTCAAAGATTCTACCAGAAACCTACCAATTTAAATTCATACTGTCCCCCAAATATAAGACAGGTCTTATTCCTCCAGTGAATTCTAATTCTGAAAGGAACACATCTTTCATTGATGAAGAAAGCAAGTTCTGGCTAGGATCACCTAGGCAATAGAGATGGGATTTAAGGAAAGTAAATTAATGCCATTGCTGTCTAGTTCTTGTTCACGCCAGAACAACTTATGGTAATTTTTTTCTTGCACTGGAAAGGAACATGAGGGAGAAAAAAACCAAGCTATAAGCCAGGATTGGAAAAATTACTTTTTCTTTTTAACATCTTTATTGGAGTATAATTGCTTTCCAATGGTGTGTTACTTTCTGCTTTATAACAAAGTGAATCAGTTATACATATACATATATCTCCATATCTCTCCCCTCCTGCGTCTCCCTCCCTCCCACCCTCCCTATCCCACCCTTCTAGGTGGTCACAAAGCACCAAGCTGATCTCCCTGTGCTATGTGGCTGCTTCCCACTAGCTGTCTATTTTACGTTTGGTAGTGTATATATGTCCATACCACTCTCTCACTTTGTCCCAGCTTACCCTTCCCCCTCCCTGTGTCCTCAAGTCCATTCTCTAGTAGGTCTGCATCTTTATTCCCATGTTGACCCTAGGTTCTTCATGACCATTTTTTTTTTTTTAGATTCCATATATATGTGTTAGCATACAGTATTTGTTTTTCTCTTTCTGACTTACTTCACTCTGTATGACAGACTCTAGGTCCATCCACCTCACTACAAATAACTCAAATTCATTTCTTTTTATGGCTGAGTAATATTTCATTGTATATATGTGCCACATCTTCTTTATCCATTCCTCTGTCGATGGACACTTGGGTTGCTTCCACGTCCTGCCTATTGTAAATACAGCTGCAGTGAACATTGTGGTACATGACTCTTTTTGAATTATGGTTTTCTCAGGGTATATGCCCAGTAGTGGGATTGCTGGGTCATATGGTAGTTCTATTTTTACTTTTTTAAGGAACCTCCATACTGTTCTCCAAAGTGGCTGTACCAATTTACATTCCCACCAACACCCTCTCCAGCATTTATTGTTTGTAGATTTTTTGATGATGGCCATTCTGACTGGTGTGAATGATATCTCATTGTAGTTTTGATTTGCATTTCTCTAATGATCCATGATGTTGAGCATTCTTTCATGTGTTTGTTGGCAATCTGTATATCTTCTTCGGAGAAATGTCTATTTAGGTCTTCTGCCCATTTTTGGACTGGGTTGTTTGTTTTTTGGATATTGAGCTGCATGAGCTGCTTGTAAATTTTGGAGATTAATCCTTTGTCAGTTGCTTCATTTGCAAATATTTTCTCCCATTCTGAGGGTTGTCTTTTCATCTTTTTTATGGTTTCCTTTGCTGTGCAAAAGCTTTGAAGTTTCATTAGGTCCCATTTGTTTATTTTTATTTTTATTTTCATTTCTCTAGGAGGTGGGTCAAAAAGGATCTTTCTGTGATGTATGTCAGAGAGTGTTCTGCCTATGTTTTCCTCTAAGAGTTTTATAGTGTCTGGCCTTACATTTAGGTCTTTAATCCATTTTGAGTTTATTTTTGTGTATGGTGTTAAGGAGTGTTCTAATTTCATTGTTTTACATGTAGCTGTCCAGTTTTCCCAGCACCACTTATTGAAGAGGCTGTCTTTTCTCCATTGTACATTCTTGCTCCCTTTATCAAAGATAAGGTGACCATATGTGTGTGGGTTTACCTCTGGGCTTTCTATCCTGTTCCATTGATCTATATTTCTGTTTCTGTGCCAGTACCATATTGTCTTGATTACTGTAGCTTTGCAGTATAGTCTGAAGTCTGGGAGCCTGATTCCTCCAGCTCTGTTTTTCTTCAAGATTGCTTTGGCTATTTGGGGTCTTTTGTGTTTCCATACAAATTGTGAAAGTTTTTGTTCTAGTTCTGTGAAAAATGCCAGTGGTAGTTTAATAGGGATTGCACTAAATCTGTAGATTGTTTTGGGTAAAATAGTCAGTTTCAAAATGTTGATTCTTCCAATCCAGGAACATGGTATATCTCTCCATCTATTTGTATCATCTTTAATTTCTTTCATCAGTGTCTTATAATTTTCTGCATACAGGTCTTTTGTCTCCTTAGGTAGGTTTATTCCTAGGTATTTTATTCTTTTTGTTGCAATGGTAAATGGGAATATTCTTAATTTCACTTTCGGATTTTTCATCATTAGTGTATAGGAATGCAAGAGATTTCTGTGCATTAATTGTGTATCCTGAAACTTTACCAAATTCATTGATTAGCTCTAGTAGTTTTCTGGTAGCTTCTTTAGCGTTCTCTATGTATAGTATCATGTCATCTGCAAACAATGACAGCTTTACTTCTTCTTTTCTGATTTGGATTCCTTTTATTTCTTTTTCTTCTCTGATTGCTGTAGCTAAAACGTCCAAAACTATGTTGAATAATAGTGGGGAGAGTGGGCAACCTTGTCTTGTTCCTGGTCTTAGTGGAAAATGTTTCAGTTTTTCACCATTGAGGACGATGTTGGCTGTGGGTTTGTCGTATATGGCCTTTATTATGTTGAGGTAAGTTCCGTCTATGCCTACTTTCTGGAGTGTTTTTATCATAAATGGGTGTTGAATTTTGTCAAAAGGTTTCTCTGCATCTATTGATATAATCATATGGTTTCTCTCCTTCAAATTGTTAATATGGTGTATCAGATTGATTGATTTGCGTATATGGAGGAATCCTTGCAATCCTGGGATAAACTGCACTTGATCACGGTGTACGATCCTTTTAATGTGTTGTTGGATTCTGTTTGCTAGTATTTTGTTGAGGATTTTTGCATCTATTTTCATCAGTGATATTGGCCTGTAGTTTTCTTTCTTTGTAACAGCTTTGTCTTGTTTTGGTATCAGGGTGATGGTGGCCTCGCAGAATGAGTTTGGGAGTGTTCCTCCCTGTGCTATATACTGGAAGAGTTTGAAAAGGATAGGTGTTAGCTCTTCTCTAAATGTTTGATAGAATTTGCCTGTGAAACCATCTGGTCCTGGGCTTTTGTTTGTTGGAAGATTTTAAGTCACAGTTTCAATTTCATTACTTGTGATTGGTCTGTTCATATTTTCTATTTCATCCTGGCTCAGTCTTGGAAGGTTGTGCATTTCTAAGAATTTGTCCATTTTCTCCAGGTTGTCCATTTTATTGGCATAGAATTGCTTGTAGTAATCTCTCATGATCCTTTGTATTTCTGCAGTGTCAGTTGTTACTTCTCCTTTTTCATTTCTAATTCTATTGATCTGAGTCTTCCCCCTTTTTTTCTTGATGAATTGGGCTAATGGTTTATCAATTTTGTTTATCTTCTGAAAGAACCAGCTTTTAGTTTTATTGATCTTTGCTAGTGTCTCCTTCATTTCTTTTTCATTTATTTCTGATCTGATCTTTATGATTTCTTTCCTTCTGCTAACTTTGGGCGTTTTTTGTTCTTCTTTCTCTAATTGCTTTAGGTGTAAGGTTAGGTTGTTTATTTGAGATGTTTCTTCTTTCTTAAGGTAGGATTGTATTGCAATAAACTTCCCTCTTAGAACTGCTTTTGCTGCATCCCACAGGTTTTCGGTTGTCGTGTTTTCATTGTCATTTGTTTCTAGGCATTTTTTGATTTCCTCTTTGATTTCTTCAGTATTCTCTTAGTTATTAAGTAGTGTATTGTTTAGCCTTCATGTGTTTGTAGTTTTTACAGATTTTTTCCTGTATTTGATATCTAGTCTCATAGCATTGTGGTCAGAAAAGATATTTGATACAATTTCAATTTTCTTAAATTCACTAAGGCTTCATTTGTGACCTAAGATATGATCTATCCTGGGGAATGTTCCATGAGTACTTGAGAAGAAAGTGTATTCTGTAGTTTTTGGATGGAATGTCCTATAAATACCAATTAAGTCCATCTTGTTTAATGTATCCTTTAAAGCTTGTGTTTCCTTATTTATTTTCATTTTGGATGATCTGTCCATTGGAGAAAGTGGGGTGTTATAAAGTCTCCTACTATGGTTGTGTTACTGTCAATTTCCCCTTTTATGGCTGTTAGTATTTGCCTTACGTATTGAGGTGCTCCTGTTTTGGGTGCATAAATATTTACAACTGTTATATCTTCTTGTTGGATTGATCCCTTGATCATTATGTAGTGTCCTTCTTTTTCTCTTGTGATAGTCTTTGTTTTAAAGTGTAGCTTGTCTGATATGAGAATTGCTACTCCAGCTTTCTTTTGATTTCCATTTGAGTGGAATATCTTTTTCCATCCCCTCACTTTTAGTCTGTATGTGTCCCTAGGTCTGAAGTGGGTCTCTTATATACAGCATATATACGGGTCTTGTTTTTGTATCCATTCAGCTAGTCTATGTCTTTTGGTTGGAGCATTTAATCCATTTACATTTAAGGTAATTATCGATATGTTTGTTCCTATTACCATTTTCTTAATTGTTTTCGGTTTGTTATTGCAGGTCTTTTCCTTCTCTTGTGTTTCCTGCCTACAGAAGTTCCTTTAGCATTTGTTGTAAAGGTGGTTTGGTGGTGCTGAATTCTCAGATTTGCTTGTCTGTAAACGTTTTAATTTCTCCATCAAATCTGAATGAGATCCTTGCTGGGTAGAGTAATCTTATTTGTAGGTTTTTCCCTTTCATCACTTTAAATATGTCCTGCCACTCCCTTCTGGCTTGCAGAGTTTCTGCTGAAATATCAGCTGTTAACTTTATGGGGATTCCATTGTATGTTATTTGCTGTTTTTTCCTTGCTGCTTTTAATATTTTTTCTTTGTATTTAATTTTTGATAGTTTAATATGTGTCTTCATGTGTTTCTCCTTGGATTTATCCTGTATGGGACTCTCTGTGTTTCCTGGACTTGATTAACTATTTCCTTTCCCGTATTATGGACGTTTTCAACTATAATCTCTTCAAATATTTTCTCAGTCCCTTTCTCTTTCTCTTCTTCTTTTGGGACCCCTATAATTCAAATGTTGGTGCGTTTAATGTTGTCCCAGAGGTCTCCGAGACTGTCCTAAATTCTTTTTTCTTTATTCTGCTCTGCAGTAGTTATTTCCACTATTTTATCTTCCAGGTCACTTATCTGTTCTTCTGCCTCAGTTATTCTGCTATTGATCCCTTCTAGATAATTTTTAATTTCATTTATTGTGTTGTTCATCATTGTTTGCTCTTTAGTTCTAGGTACTTGTTAAACGTTTCTTGTATTTTCTCCATTCTATTTCCAAGATTTTGGATCATCCTTAATATCATTATTCTG
The DNA here is from genome assembly GCF_059928025.1 of Delphinapterus leucas. Lineage (NCBI taxonomy): Eukaryota > Metazoa > Chordata > Mammalia > Artiodactyla > Monodontidae > Delphinapterus > Delphinapterus leucas. Next base: position 116,428,918 of record NC_143129.1, read on the forward strand.
AATTCTTTTTCAGGTAGACTGCCTATTTCCTCTTCATTTGTTAGGTCTGGTGGGGTTTTACTTTGCTCCTTCATCTGCTGTGTGTTTCTCTGTCTTCTCATTTTGCTTAACCTACTGTGTTTGGGGTCTCCTTTTCGCAGGCTGCAGGTTCATAGTTCCCGTTGTTTTTGGTGTCAGACCCCAGTGGCTAAGGTTGGTTCTGTGGGTTGTGTAGGCTTCCTGGTGGAGGGGACTAGTGCCTGTGTTCTGGTGGATGAGGCTGGATCTTGTCTTTCTGGTGGGCAGGTCCATGTCTGTTGGTGTGTTTTGGGGTGTCTGTGACCTTATAATGATTTTAGGCAACCTCTCTGCTAAAGGGTGGGGTTGTGTTCCTGTGTTGCCAGTTGTTTGGCATAGGGTGTCCAGCACTGTAGCTTGCTGGTCGTTGAGTGGAGCTGGGTCTTGGCGTTGAGATGGAGATCTCTGGGAGATTTTCGCTGTTTGATATTACGTGGAGCTGGGAGGTCTCTGGTGGACCAATGTCCTGAACTTGGTTCTCCCAACTCAGAGGCACATGCCTGACCCCTGGCTGGAGTACCAAGAGCCTGTCATCCACATGGCTCAGAATAAAAGGGAGAAAAGAAAAAAAAGAAGGAAAGAAAAAGATAAAATAAAATGAAATAAAATTATTAAAATAAAAAATAATTATTAAAAAAATTTAAAAATTTTTAAAAAAGAAAGAAGAGAGCAATCACACCAAAAAACAAATCCACCAATGTTAACAAGTGCTAAAAACTATACTAAAAACAAACAAACAAACAAACAAAACGGACAGACAGAACCCTAAGGCAAATGGTAAAAGCAAAGCTATACAGGCAAAATCACACACAGAAGCATATACATACACACTCACAAAAAGAGAAAAAGGGAAAAAAAAATATATATCTTTGCTCCCAAAGTCCACCTCTTCAGTTTGGGATGACTCGTTGTCTATTCAGGTATTCCACAGATGCAGGGTACATCAAGTTGATTGTGGAGATTTAGTCCGCTGCTCCTGAGGCTGCTGGGAGAAATTTCCCTTTCTCTTCTTTGTTTGCACAGCTCCTGGGGTTTAGCTTTGGATTTGGCCCCGCCTCTGCATGTAGGTCGCCTGAGGGCGTCTGTTCTTCGCTCAGACAGGGCAGGGCTACAGGAGAAGCTGATTCGGGGGCTCTGGCTCACTCAAGCGGGGTGGGGGGGGATGGAGGGGCACGGATGCAGGGCGAGCCTGTGGCGGCAGAGGCCGGCGTGACGTTGCAACAGCCTGAGGCATGCCATGCATTCTCCCGGGGAAGTCCCTGGATCATGGGACCCTGGCAGTGGCGGGCTGCACAGGCTCCTGGGAGGGGAGGTGTGGATAGTGACCTGTGCTTGCACACAGGCTTCTTGGTGGCTGCAGCAGCAGCCTTAGCATCTCATGCCCGTCCCTGGGGTCCGCGCTCATAGCCGTGGCACAGGCCTGTCTCTGGAGCTCCTTTTAATTGGCGCTCTTAATCCCCTCTCCTCGCACACCAGGAAACAAAGAGGCAAGGAAAAGCCTCTTGCCTCTTCGGGAGCTGCAGACTTTCTCCTGGACTCCCTCCCGGCTAGCTGTGGTGCACTAGCCCCCTTCAGGCTTGTTCATGCCGCCTGTCCTCTCCCTGGGATCCAACCTCCGAAGCCCGAGCTTCAGCTCCCAGCCCCCGCCCACCCCGGCGGGGGAGCAGACAAGCCTCTTGGGCTGGTGAGTGCTGGTCGGTACTGATCCTCTGTGCGGGAATCTCTCCGCTTTGCCCTCTGCGCCCCTTTTGCTGCGCTCTCCTCCATGGCTTCAAAGCTCCACCCCTCCGCCACCCGCAGTCTTCGCCCACGAAGGGGCTTCCTAGTGTGTAGAAACCTTTCCTCCTTCACAGCTCCGTCTCACTGGTGCAGGTCCCATCCCTATTCTTTTGTCTCTGTTTTTTCTTTTGCCCTACCCAGGTACATGGGGAGTTTCTTGCCTTTTGGGAGGTCTGAGGTCTTCTGCCAGTGTTCAGTAGGTGTTCTGTGGGAGTTGTTCCACATGTAGATGTATTTCTGATGTGTTTGTGGGGAGGAAGGTGATCTCCATGTCTTACTCTTCTGCCTTCTTGAAGCCTTCCCCTGGGTAAATTACTTTATTCCCAATTTTCAAGTACTAAAAATAACTTTAAAATTGGTTTTGAAACAAAACCAGTATGATATAACATTATAAAATATTTTTGTCACCTAGTAAAGGCCAACCATAAATTAAAAGGTATTTTCTTAAGATTAGATCTTAAATCAGATAAAAGCCCAATTATTTTCAAGGAGTGTGTCTTCATTCAAAATAAGGGAAAACACACTCAAAACTTTAAAAGCAACCACCTCCCCCACATGTACACATAAACTGCGTCAGAGATATATTTGCAGATCATTAGAGGCACTTCTGTAAATTCTATGAAAAGATTTTGTGCCCTATTGTCTTTTTGAAATTTATTCTGGTTGCTTCAGGATTCAAAAATTAAAGCTCTGGAAAGCAAGGAGAGTGGCAAAAGCAGTAGTTGCAATAGGAGCTAAAGCATCAGTAGCCACAGGGATGCCTCAAGCTCTGACAGGAGCAGCAGTGGCCATGCCATCAACATCCCTCTCCTGCAGTCAGACACAGGAGCCCACCACAGTAGCAGCCAAGCCTCAGCAACGTAAAAGCCCATTCTTCAGGGGCGGCAAAGTAGTGGGCAGCTCAGGCTGTAGCTTTGTCCAACAAAGGTAGGGAGGTAGCATTTGAGTAAAAGACCACCGAACAAAACCAAGAGTTAAAAAGGTGGTTTGTCAAATTTACATTCCCACCAACATAAGGGTACAAACTTGTAACGAGTACTAAATAAGTCATAGAGAGCTAATGGAGAGGATAATGAATATAGACAACAATATTGTACTGTTATGATGTAATATAAATACTGCTTCAATGGCAATCATATTACAATATATATGTATCAAAATAACATGATCACACATTAAATTTATAAAATGTAACATGTCAAATGTATTTTAAGAGTAAAAGGTGTTTTGTCAAGGTTAACAGGATGCCCAGTTGCCCTACAGACTTCAAAAGCACTGAAAGCATTTTTTAATATCTAATATTTCTTAACATAATAAAGACATAATAGGGAATATTACAATCAAAATTTTCTACTTGAACTATTTTTCTTCTTCATTATAGAGCCTAATGTACTGGTTGAGCCTGTGAAAAATGGTCTCACACTAACAGCCCATGATTATGTCATTGGGCTTTTTCATTGTGGAAAAACATGCCAAGTCTATTACCATTACCATTATGATTAAATCTTATCATTATTACAATTGCTTATTAAAAATACCATATTCTTTCCTGTTGTCCTTTATTAAAAACAAAGATCCAACTTTCTTTTTGTATTACTGGAAAAAATCCATGGCTTGTGGAAACTCTGATTCTGAAAAAAAAAATCACATTCCAAAAGGCCAATAGCTAAGGATGCAGGGAGCTCTGCTCAGTCATGAATGTTAGCAGGTAGTTCTGTAATTCAGGTACGAAGGGAAATGTACCTCTTTCCTCACCCTTGAGTTGCCAATATTCCCCAAATCTACTTTTATACTAAGAGCAAATTAACTTTCTTGAGTAACATTAGTTTAGCTAATATAACAGGGTCCTTTACTAGTTTATCACTATGAACTCATGCAACTTGTCTCACATGCTGATAGGATATCTCCAGCATAATTCAGTTGAAAAAGGGGCGCCACCAGTTTACAGAAAACACACACTGAGAGACAGAGTGAACATCCTTGTGGTGAGATGGGTGCAGTAGGCTGCCTCAAGTCTTGTGATCTTTAAAAATCTCCCTGGAGACTTGGGGTCAGTATCAGCAAGGACGTCCTGCTTGTTCTCGGGCAGAGGCAGAGGGGGCAGGTGAGTGGCTACTGCCCCAGGCCTGGCCTTGGCCTTGCTGATGCCTCAGCTTGGCTTCCTCAGTTACCCCAAGTTAACAGCTTCAAAGGGATTGACCCCTGCAAACCAAATCTAGGGATGACTGAGGCATAATCTAAAATGCCACTTTCTTTCTCTTTGTCCACCTTCCACTAACCAGTGAAGATACGTGAGGCCTCTAGGGCTACATAACTGGTAAAGACATAGGCCTGGGAGTAGAAGTCAGGGCTTTTGATGCTGTCCAAAATCAAAAGTGCTGAAAGGCCAGCACTGACACCAATGGCATCATAGTGATGATCAGGTTCAATATGCTAAGGACCAGAATTGTAGTCAGAAGGAAACATTAGCTCCCTACAAAACGAAGTGTTGTTTATCTGGCCCTGACTTATGGGAATACATGTTTCCATTGAAGAAACATGTGGAGCATGTTGAAGCATGACAGATTTTGGGGCCACCATTATACTATTTCATGCACAGTACTGAAATGCAATTGTTCTTAGCAAAATTGTCACCACCATTACCATCCCCACCATGGTCACCATCACCATTAACGTCACCATGATTATAGTCTATATGACCTTTAAAACAGATTTCTTTTTTTTATTATTAGTCATCAATTTTATACACATCACTGTATACATGTCAATCCCAATCTCTCAATTCATCACACCCCACCCCCACCCCCCACCACTTGGTATCCATACATTTGTTCTCTACATCTGTGTCTCAATTTCTGCCCTGCAAAGCAGTTCATCTGTACCATTTTTCTAGGTTGCACATACATATGTTAATATATTTGTTTTTCTCTTTCTGACTTACTTCACTCTGTATGACAGTCTCTAGATCCATCCACATCTCAACAAAAGACCCAAGTTCGTTCCCTTTTATGGCTGAGTAACACTCCATTGTATAAATGTACCACATCTTCTTTATCCATTCGTCTGTCGATGGGCATTTAGGTGCTTCCACGTCCTGGCTATTGTAAACAGTGCTGCAATGAACATTGGGGTGCATGTGTCTTTTTGAATTATGGTTTTCTCTGGGTATATGCCCAGTAGTGAGATTGCTGGATCATATGGTAATTCTATTTTTAGTTGTTTAAGGAACCTCCATACTGTTCTCTATAGTGGCTGTATCAATTTACATTCCCACAAACAGTGCAGGAGGGTTCCCCTATCTCCACACCCTCTCCAGCATCTGTTGTTTGTAGATTTTCCTTTTCTTTTTTTTTTTTTACATCTTTATTGGAGTATAATTGCTTCACAATGGTGTGTTAGTTTCTGCTTTATAGCAAAGTGAATCAGTTATACATATACATATGTTCCCATATCTCTTCCCTCTTGCATCTCCCTCCCTCCCACCCTCCCTATCTCACCCCTCCAGGCAATCACAAAGCACCGAGCTGATCGCCCTGTGCTATGCGGCTGCTTCCCACTAGCTATCTACCTTACGTTTGGTAGTGTATATATGTCCATGCCTCTCTCGTGCTTTGTCACAGCTTACCCTTCCCCCTCCCCATATCCTCAAGTCCATTCTCTAGAAGGTCTGTGTCTTTATTCCTGTCTTACCCCTAGGTTCTTCATGACATTTTTTTTCTTAAATTCCATATATATGTGTTAGCATACGGTATTTGTCTTTCTCCTTCTGACTTACTTCACTCTGTATGACAGATTCTAGGTCTATCCACCTCATTACAAATAGCTCAATTTCGTTTCTTTTTATGGCTGAGTAATATTTCATTGTATATATGTGCCACATCTTCTTTATCCATTCATCCAATGATGGACACTTAGGTTGTTTCCATCTCCAGGCTATTGTAAATAGAGCTGCAATGAACATTTTGGTACATGACTCTTTTTGAATTACGGTTTTCTCAGGGTATATGCCCAGTAGTGGGATTGCTGGGTCATATGGTAATTCTATTTTTAGTTTTTTAAGGAACCTCCATACTGTTCTCCACAGTGGCTGTATCAATTTACATTCTCACCAACAGTGCAAGAGGGTTCCCTTTTCTCCACACCCTCTCCAGCATTTATTGTTTGTAGATTTTTTGATGATGGCCATTCTGACTGGTGTGAGTTGATATCTCATTGTAGTTTTGATTTGCGTTTCTCTAATGATTCATGATGTTGAGCATTCTTTCATGTGTTTGTTGGCAGTCTGTATATCTTCTTTGGAAAAATGTCTATTTAAGTCTTCTGCCCATTTTTGGATTGGGTTACTTGTTTTTTTGTTATTGAGCTGCATGAGCTGCTTATAAATTTTGGAGATTAATCCTTTGTCAATTGCTTCATTTGCAAATATTTTCTCCCATTCTGAGGGTTGTCTTTTGGTCTTGTTTATGGTTTCCTTTGCTGTGCAAAAGCTTTGAAGTTTCATTAGGTCCCATTTGTTTATTTTTGTTTTTATTTCCATTTCTCTAGGAGGTGAGTCAAAAAGGATCTTGCTGTGATTTATGTCATAGAGTGTTCTGCCTATGTTTTCCTCTAAGAGTTTTATAGTTTCTGGCCTTACATTTAGGTCTTTAATCCATTTTGAGCTTATTTTTGTGTATGGTCTTAGGGAGTGATCTAATCTCATACGTTTACATGTACCTGTCCAGTTTTCCCAGCACCACTTATTGAAGAGGCTGTCCTTTCTCCACTGTACATTCCTGCCTCCTTTATCAAAGATAAGGTGACCATATGTACGTGGGTTTATCTCTGGGCTTTCTATCCTGTTCCGTTGATCTGTCTTTCTGTTTTTGTGCCAGTACCATACTGTCTTGATTACTGTAGCTTTGTAGTATAGTCTGAAGTCTGGGAGCCTGATTCCTCCAGCTCCATTTTTCGTTCTCAAGACTGCTTTGGCTATTCGGGGTCTCTTGTGTTTCCATACAAATTGTGAAATTTTTTGTTCTAATTCTGTGAAAAATGCCAGTGGTAGTTTGATAGGGATTTCACTGAATCTGTAGATTGCTTTGGGTAGTATAGTTATTTTCACAACGTTGATTCTTCCAATCCAAGAACATGATATATCTTTCCATCTATTTATATCATCTTTAATTTCTTTCATCAGTGTCTTATAATTTTCTGCATACAGGTCTTTTGTCTCCTTAGGTAGGTTTATTCCTAGATATTTTATTCTTTTTGTTGCAATGGTAAATGGGAGTGTTTCCTTAATTTCTCTTTCAAATTTTCATCATTAGTGTATAGGAATGCAAGAGATTCCTGTGCATTAATTTTGTATCCTGCAACTTTATCAGGTTCTTTGATTAGCTCTAGTCGTTTTGTATAGGGCCAGGTGGTATATGGAACTCTGTATTTTCTGCTCAATTTTTCTGCAAACATAAAAGTACTCTAAAAATGTTATGTTCATTAAGTATTTTGTATTTTGCTTTTATATTTTAATATAAAATGTTGACTATTTTAGAATAAAAATAACTTTTAGAAGCATAAAAATAATTAAAATTTTTGTTTAACATTGACTTTCATCTACTTTTTAAATATATATATTAAAATTTCATGTGTTCTGAATACAACTTACTACACTTATTTTGAATCTTTAAGATCATTACTCTCAACAGACCAGAAATTATGTGAAAATCTTGATTATAACAGCATGACTTTGCTGAAATAAAGACAAGATAAACAAATTTAATGGAATAATAAAAAACACAGAAAATCCAAACAAATAATTAACATCTTTGTAATAATAAGTGTAATTATCTTAATAGTTCACTGATATTCAGTTATAAAAACTATAGCCTCGGACTTCCCTGGTTGCCAATGCAGGGGACCTGGTCTGGGAAGATCTCACTGCGGAGCAGCTGGGCCTGAGTGCCGCAACTGCTGAGCCTGTGCGCCTAAAGCCTGTGCTCTGCAACAAGAGAAGCCACCGCAATGAGAACCCGGAGCACCGCAACGAAGAGTAGACCCCTCTTGCCGAAACGGGAGAAAGCCACACTCAGCAACGAAGACCCAATGCAGCCAAAATAAATCAATCAATCAATCAATCAATCAATCAATCAATTAAAAAAACTCAAAACTATAGCCTTACACACACACACACACACACACACACACACACAGAGATAAATTTATCTATTTAGTCACTATGAAGTATATTTTTCAAGATAGAGAAGAGTTTGTTGGCTTGGCTATAACTGAAATATTTAGACTTGGAGGAGGGTGAGGTCCGGGATACCTGGTCTAGGGTCCTGGTTAGGAGGGTTCAGGCCTGGCTTCTGGGGTCCGGGTTTCCAGAAGGAAGGTGGCCCAGGGACTAGGCTAGGAGTTGGTATGCCACTCTGGGGCCTTGAAAATGCCACCAACAACTTTACCCCTGCTAAGGGACTTCTCACTGCATTTCTAAGCTGCTTTTCCAGAGCTTCTCCCCTGAGGATCTTCTTCTGCTCGCGTGGGAGGTGGGAGCCCAGTGGAACCAAAGTGGGTTCCAGTAACCCATCTTCTAAAGCCCTGGTGTTGCAGACGCTTGTGCTAGTGAGCATTTGGTGGTTTATAAATAACTTACAAGTGCTTTCAAAATCTCCTGTGTGCTGTGCGACAGCCCTGTGAAGTATTCAGAACAGGTATTAAGTCCGTTTAGAGACCTTCCATCACCTTTGGCCAAGAGGGCTTAATGGACTTGCCCAAGGTCATATGGCTGACTTGTGATGGAGCTGCAACTACAAGGGCCATCCTTTGATACTTAGTTTTATACTTTGGGCCATCCGGAAAAAGTAGGTTAGGGTCAGATTGCTGAAAATGGCAGATTTAGGACTGTTCGGAAGTAAAACCAGCCACTAGTTCTCCATCCCCCGACCCTCTTCCTTTAACAAAAAGATGTGCCCATCATTAAAGGAAAAAGGAAAAGACCCGTTCATCCGTTTCATAAACTGCAGGAATCGCAATGCCTGAGGGTTGAGGCATGTAGAGTAAATGTGGTGTAAGACGTTCAGCGTGGTAAGGAACAGAAAATCATAGAGTGTGTGTAAAGAGAGTAGCGATTCTCAAATCCAGCCTGCTTCTCCCCCGTATGAATACAGGCCCACTGTGGCCAAAGGTTCCATTTCTTGAGAGAAGCCAGAAATCTGGTTTTTTTTTTATAATACGGCATTTCCCAAATTTCTAAAGTGTAGGCCAAATAAATTTGCCTGTGGGACTCCAGTATGCACCTTCTATGAAAGTAGATGATGTGGTTCTATCCCCACCCCTATTCCTTTATCCAGCTTTTAATGAAATGTGGGCAGAAACATTATAAAATGTGCTTAGGCAAAGGACTTTGGGCTTAAAATCTTCCATTTTTCTTCTTCCTGTCTGCTATTTCAAGAGAAGCTATTTCTGTCAACATTAAAACAGTGCTCTGGGTTTGGGCATTTTTGTTGCATAACCCACTTAAGCTAAAATTCTTTGTCCAGAGACCTGATCTTTAAAGCACATTCCAGCTCAGTGGAAGTCAGAGATTATATGTCAGATCATTGATGTAGTGTGACAACTGGGGATTTCCATGTAGAAATAAGTGGACCATTCTCCTTACTGTGGGGATTCACTGTGGAGTCTCATTTTTACAATATTTGAATTGTATTTTTTCAAGCTAAATAACTGAGAAATTTAGTCATTTCATACAATTCAAAACTGCAATCAGCCTAACATACAAACTTGGGGCCTAATACATCTTCACCTCATGACAACACAAGAATAAATGAAGTCTCTCATGATCAGTTTGGGAGCCAATTTACCACAATTGCTGTGGGTTAAAAAAAAAATCACTTCTGTGTACCCAAATAACCTGACGTGATATGGAAGTTGTTAATCAGTTGAAAGCATAGGCCCCCTCTCAAAAATTATGTGTAACACTAAGTAATGTGTTCTTTAATTTTTCACCAGCACATAATAAAAATGTGAATATTGTTTGATCTCAGAATGTTAACTCTACAATATTCTATGACAAACATGTTACTGATAAGAATGCAAAAACATTGCATTACTAATAACGAGAATGCCAAGCATTTACAAACACTACCAAAAGATGTTGATATTAACTGTCAGACTGTATCCTCCCAGCAACTTCGTGAATTAAAACTTAGTGTCCTTAAACCGATTTGTAGGCAGAAAATGAGATACTAATCAGTGGAAAACTATATCGAGACTTCTAGTCTCAGTTTTGCACTCATTTCACTTTGGCTTCCTGTTGAAAAATAAAATCTCTAGGAAAAAAAAAATTAAACTTCAGGTGTGTGGACTTCCATTTGTGCCCTTGCCCTGGGGCCTGCAAATGTTAGGGGAGGCTCTGGAGATGTCAGGAAGCCTGTGATGTTGGAAACCATCTTTGCACCATAAGGAGAAAATCTACCCGATAACAGAGCCAACTCAGACAAAAGCAGAGCCAAGAAATGGAGAATGAGACTGAGAACTAGTGATATGATTAACGTCTCCAGGTCCTGAAGATCTACCCATGAAAGTTCAGTTCCTTAAGGTAATAAATTCCCACTTTTTTTTGCTCGAGTTTTCTGTCATTCGTATCAAGTGTCATCCTGATTTGGTTCAGGAAAATTCAATACTTTTATATGCAGAGTTAGCAGCAGGAGTGACAAGATAGCAGTAGGTAAGGAGAATGGGAAGGAGCTGAACTGCGGAGGTTTTGAAAAATGGGGCATGAGTGAATTGTGGCAGTAAAAGAAATGTGAATGTCACTCCAGGAATGTAAATGTAAAACATCACTTCTTAGCCTTATACCTAAGAGCACCCTAGTGGCCCACAGATAAACTAAAAACTGGTTCACAAAATTTGTATGAATATGTATATGCTGTTTTCTGGAGAGAGAGTTCATAGCTATTCGCAGGTCCTCAAAAACAAAACAAAACAAAACTGTGAGCTCCCATAATAAGAAATACTGCCCTACTAAATGGGGAAGGCTTCTGAAATAGTGGTGAGATGTAAAATCGAAAAGCGTACTTTGGAGAGATTATAAAATCACTAATTATGGCAGTGACTCTCAGATTATATACCACAACCACCTGCATCACAGTCACTGGGGGCTCTTGTTTCAAATTCACATTCACAGCCCCCATCCAGACTCAGTGAACCAGAATCTCTGGGGGCAGGGCCTAGACACTCCATTTGGAGTATATGATAGGTCAATATTTTGAAATTTTACATGACTTTCCCATTTGATTGATAATTCTGCAGAATTTTATGTGGAAAGCATGTTCTTTCAGAATTTCAAACATTGTTTCATTGTCTTTGAGCTTTAGATGTTGCTGTTGAGAAATCTGATGACATTCTGATTCTTGATACTTTGTGATTTTTTTTCTCTCTGGAAGCTCTTAGGATCTATTCTTTGCCCTTTCCTTCTGAAAACTCCTGTCCTTCATTCCTGGAATTTTTCTTGAATTACTTAATTGATGATTTCTTCCCATCTGGACTGCTCTTCCAATTTTCTTTCTTTTTGAAGAGTATTTTTGTGTTACTTTGCTCAAATCTTCTGTGATTTTTCCCTCATTTCTGTGATCTTCTTTCTAATTGCCAAGAACTCTTTCTAGTCCCACCCTGCTTTTTAAAAAATATCATCCTTTTGTGGCTTCATCTTCTCTTGCCTTTCTGGGGATATTACTGAGAGTTTTTTTTTTTTAATGTTCTCCCTACAATATTTGTTTCCTCCATATTCCTTTTTCTGTTGTTCCTTTTATATTATTCAATTGTCTTGTTTGTTGTCCATGATTAAAAGTAAGAGATAAAAAGTAAAGAGAGCTCTGAGTGGGTGCCTGGTGTTTCTGACTTTAAATTTTGCTACAGGATGATCTGCGGGCATGTTGTCAATATCTTTGGTCAGGCACAAAGTCAGTTATATCCTATTTTAGGTATGGTACCCGAGCAAGTACCAGAGAATTCACCCTCCCCAGAGCATTAAACCTCCAAACTTCAGCCTGGGTGGGAGAGGGGCAGCTGCCCAGAGACATAAGGCTGGAGAAAGGATCTAGAGATTTCACTGCTTCTCAAGCAGCTTTCACCTATTCCCCTTTATTTTCGGACATCCTAACCTCCATCTCCCCTTCACCCCTAATTCCTGAGGCACTTCTTGTAGTTCCGGAACCTTTTGAAGATTCTGGTTTAAACTGCGTTGTTTCTCAAGTTTCCACACTGTTGGGGCCTGGGACACTTACCCCTCATACTTGTGCTTTCAAGCTTCCAAAATGTTGCTGTCATTTCCCTTCCCTTGTGGGTTGAGGTTTTCACTGGAGTTTAAGCATGGGAGGAGGCGAAATTAGAGGCCGTATTCGAACCGCTGTCTTAATTCAACAGGTATCTGTATCTTCAAAATCTTTGGGCCATTCCAACCATGTAGCACAGTCATCCCTTCCAAGGCATCCTACTTCTCCATTGTGAGGACTCCCCCCAGTTTCAGACTCCACAAGGAAGACACAAACAACTATGACACAGAGCCAAAGAGAGGCACATAGATGGTAGGCGATATACACTTGAGTCAACTGTCTGCCAGGCACCGAGGCCCCGGCTTCCTGGGCTCGACGTGCTAGGGGCACCGCGGCCTCGGCCTCTGTCCCTCTCTCCCGCAGCCCCAGATCCCCCGGACTTGGCGACCGCCCAGCTCCTCCCCTGCCCAGCCGGGCAGCTCGGCCCGGCCCCTCCCCTCCCGTCCATAAAGCAGGCGCCGCCAGGGAATCCGGGACAGCTCTGCTGATTGGTGAGCCGCTGGCATGGCCTGGCCGCAGCTCCGGAGCCGGCGCCTCATTCCCTCGCTGCACGGGGCCCTGGGGCTGGCTTCTCTGCTGCTGCCGCTGCTCCTGGCGCTGAGCGTCGGGCTCGGGGCCGACTGCCATTGCCAGGCCCCAGCGCTGTGCCGTCCCATCACCCATCGCCCATCGCCCCGACTTCGAGGTCAGTGGCCTCTCTCCCCTGACGCTCCGGGTCTGGTCCTCAAGGCCCTAAGAGAAGTTACTGTAGAATAACCAAGCCCGAGAAAGAGGTGTTGGGGGCGCAAAACCAGCTTTGACCGCTCGCAGAGGGGCCTTTCTGTCCACAGATTTCCTTCAGCCTTAAAGATGAGGAAATTTTGGCTCAGAGAGGTTGAGTAACTCCTCCCAGGTCTCACAGTAAGTATTCCAACCCAGATCTGACTCTAAGTGCAAGTTCCTTGCATTGCCCTGCTGTGCCTCTCCCCAGGCAGTCTGGCCAGATAAGCAAGGAGGCTGGTAAGGAGATACTCCCTAAGTAGCAACACCCATTGGTTTCCAGGAGAATTGAGGATGAGTTTGAAGGAATCTCAGCACTCCCACGGTCCAGTGGAAGACTGAACGTTCTGCTTACTTTGCTTTTCTATACCTGCCACACAAGAAGGGGGATAAAAATAGGTCTCTAAGTAAAAATTCCATCTACCCACCTAAGAATTTATAAGGCCTTGGGCAGCTTTAAGCAAACACTCTTTCGGAGGTAATGTGAAGACCACTTGTCTGCCTAGAGTTTGATGACTGCACCAGGAACTGGACACATCAGGAAGGTGGAAAAGTTCAGTCCAAAAGAGCAATTCTTGTGTAAACATAGTGACAATTGCCAGTTCTTAATCTAGCAGATTACATTTGAGGCAGGGACATTTAAATATCAGTTAAAAAAAGTAATATAATTGCTTAGAAGAAGTAAAAACGGTGGAAGTGTTTATGGAGAACCTGCCTAGTGTGTAAGCCTAACATCTGAAAGACTTTCTGTAGCACCCAATACCTCTTAGTCGGTTAGGCGGCATCTGTGGGCATTTAGAAAACCAATTATGCAAAGAAGCCAAATTTTGTTCATTTGTATGCTGGTGGTTAATGGTCTTTTCTCTCTACTGACCTATATTTTTCAAAGACAAAGACTAGACTGCATTACTTTTTCCCTTATATATTCAATTGGTTCATCAAGCTATTTTTTTAGTATTTCTATTATATCACAAGCTCTCTGTACATTTTTAACATATTCAATCTTAGTTATCAGAATTGAAATAGGGGTAAGGTTTGTGACATAAATATGATTCTAAGAAGTCTAAAAACAATGGGCTGTTCAGTTTCACATTTTGTAATTTTTATTATTTCAGTGGGTAACTGCCTAGTAGAAAAATGGGTTATGCACAGTTAATTCTGAAAAATAAACAAAAAACCAAAAAGGAGACAGAAAATTAGGAAGAGCCTGGTTTAATTTTTATAGCTCTCTCCCCACCCTCACCCATCCATTCTCCTCACAGTGGCCCACTGATCATAGATATCACTCTCCCTTTCTCTGTCCCCCTCTCCCTGTGTGTCTGTCTGTCTCTCTCATTTTTTAATGCAAATCTTATGATCCTCTGCTTAAAATACTTTAATGCTTCCCATTCATCTCAGGAGAAAATAGAAACTCCTCAGTGGTCTACAAAGCCCTACTTGATCCTGCCACCACCTACCTCAGTAGTTTCATCAGTTTCACCTGTTTCCACATACTTTCAGGATTTTTGTGCTCCAGCCTCACTGACCTTCTTTTGGCTCCAGAAATTCAGAATTCTCCTGAGGTATTGAGACCTTTGCCCTTTTTTGTTCCCTCTTCTGAGAATGCTCTTTTTTGTGCACTGGTACCCCTCCTCTGTCCCCTGTCTAGGTCATTGCCCAGATTTCAGTCCTCCCCTAAAGAGTGTAGTCCTCAGGGAAGTTTTCCTGCCCTACCAGGGTCGCAGGTCCCCTTTATATGCTGTCATGGCGCCCTGCATTTCCATGTAGCCCTTAACACTATTGCATTAAATAACCAATGGACCTCGTCTATGTCACTAATGCCTAACAATATACCCTGCCTATACCTTACTGGGATTCAATAAATATTTGCTAAATCAATGAATTAACACCTTATTTGGGATAAAGTAAAAATGATCAGTGCTTCTAATATTATCTGTGGAGAAAAAAATACAGGAGAAACATAACATCAACCACCTTAGTATTTAACTTGAGTACTAGTCTAAGAAGTAAGGTTCACCAGAAATCATTCATAGTAAATGCAGTATCTATGAGTCCATCTGCAGCAGCCAGAAACTTGAGTATTTTCAACCTCCTCCCCTTCTCTTACCTTACTCATTCAGTGGGTCAGAGTCCTGTTAATTTTGCCTTCTTAGGATCTTCCAGATTTATTCATTTATCTCATAGTCTCCGCTGCTCCACAACTTTAGTTGAGGTCACCATCATCTCTGGCCTGCATTCTTCCAAAGCTTTCCTATTAGATATTCTGCCTCCAGTTTTGCCTCTTTAAACTATTTTCCACTTCAGCTGAAGGGATTTTTCTAAAATGCATACCTAAAATACATATATTCTCTTTTTAAAACCCTTTCCCTTGGGATAATTTCTCAAGAGGGCTTCAAGGTCTTTCATGATTTAACCCTGCCTACCACCCTCAGGTTCTTCACTGTTGTCTCCCTCCAAATTTTAGGCGTCAGCAAACCTCCATGCTCTGCCTCCAGGCCTTCACACTTGCCCTTATTTCTTCCTAGCCTACCGTCTCCTACTTTCCAGGCCCCACTAATTTCCTCTGCCACCAGTTAATTGGGACCCCTATGTCTTATTCACTGTTTTACTCTCAGTGCCTGGCATATGATCAATGTTTAATTGTTACTTTGGGTGCATGATGACCCTTAGCTAGCCATAGTCCATGATTTCTTCTTTTAATTTGATAATATTACTAATTATTCATAATGGTTATTTCGAAGATTAATGACTAATGATTTTCTGTGATCTTGATATATTATTTCTTCATTTGGAAAACTTAAATTTGGGGCTTAGTATTCCAAAATTATGAGGTGTTTTAAAGACATTTGGATGTCTTTGGAATGAGTTTGTGAAGTAAATTTTATTAATCTGTCAAAAGCATATATGTACAAAAGATGTATATTTCTTCCATAGGAGATGTATCCATAAGGGATATCATTAATGCTACTTTCAGAGCATCCTGGTTAGCTCAACAAGTTAAGCTGGCCAAAACACAATATATGGATGGAATTAATCTAGACAAGAAGTTGCTCGTTCATCACATGAATATTATGCGTTAACTGCTTTAGTCAAAAAACTGCAGACTCTTTCCAGCGTGAAATTGAGGGATCACAGGTAAAAATTCATTTGGTGTTTTTTGGAAACCCCTTATTTTTCCTACCAAAATGTGTTCATAGGGGGCTTCCCTGGTGGCGCAGTGGTTGAGAGTCCGCCTGCCGATGCAGGGGATGCGGGTTCGTGCCCCGGTCTGGAAGGATCCCACATGCCGTGGAGCGGCTGGGCCCGTGAGCCATGGCCGCTGGGCCTGCGCGTCCGGAGCCTGTGCTCCGCAATGGGAGAGGCCACAGCAGTGAGAGGCCCGCATAACACACACACACAAAAAAAATGTGTTCATGAAGGTATGGCAAATAGAATCTCAGTTTTATTGAGTAGGAAGAGTTTCAGTACATCCTAAAAAATTTTCTGGAACTTTTGAGTTCTTAACTAGAGAAGTTTTATAAAATTTTAAGGTGCCAAATCTGTTCTTTATTCACATCAGGATACAATACTGGAATTGCCCCACCTACCTGCCTTGCAGCAGAGTTAGAAATATTAGATAGGCAATGGGAATCAGGAAGAATTTAGCTGCCCAGGCTCTGCTTTCATCAGTGCAGGACAGAAACAGCTCTTGCCTAAGAGTAGAGGTAGTTCTGGGGAAGTGTCTCACTTGCTCCATAGACTCTGAATTACGTTGTAAAGCACCCAAGGCCCAGTAAGGCTCAAAGCCTAATTCCATAGAGCTTGTCAGTGCTATGACAAAAGGCAGTATTTCCCTACTACCATAATGAGCATGATCAGAGAGAAGATCACAACATAAGGCATCTTGCCAGGCAATGTGTGAGTAACAGAAGGACAGTGTGGCCCCAGATCAGTGATTCTCAAAACTGGTCATACACCAAGATAACCAGGAATCTTAAAAAAATTAAACACACACACGTACACTGGATCCCACTCCCAGAGATTCTTATTCAGAGAAATGCAAACCAAAACTACAATGAGGTGTCACCTCACACCAGTCAGAATGGCCATCATTAAAAACTCTACAGGACTTCCCTGGTGGTGCAGTGGTTGAGAATCTGCCTGCTAATGCAGGGGACACAGGTTCGAGCCCTGGTCTTGGAGGATCCCACACGCCGCGGAGCAACTAGGCCCGTGAGCCACAACTACTGAGCCTGTGCATCTGGAGCCTGTGCTCCGCCACAAGAGAGGCCGTGATAGTGAGAGGCCTGCACACCGCGATGAAGAGTGGCCCCCGCTTGCCACAACCAGAGAAAGCCCTCGTACAGAAACGAAGACCCAACACAGCAAAAATAAATAAATAATTAATAAACTCCTACCCCCAACATCTTCTTTAAAAAAAAAAAAAGTCTACAAATAATAAATGTTGGAGAGGGAGTGGAGAAAAAGGAACCCTCCTACACTGTTGATGGGAATGTAAATTGGTGCAGCCACTATGGAGAACAGTATGGAGATTCCTTAAAAAACTAAAAATAGAGTTGCCATATGATCCTGCAGTCCCACTCCTGGGCATATACCCAGACAAAACTATAATTCGAAAAGACATATTCACCTCAGTGTTCATAGCACCACTATTTACAATAGCCAACACATGGAAGCAACCTAAATGTCTGCTGACAGGTGAATGGATAAAGAAGATGTGGTATATATACACAATGGAATATTACTCAGCCATAAAAAAGAATGAAATAGTGCCATTTGCAGCAACATGGAGGGACCTAGAGATAATCATATTAAATGAAGTCAGACAGAGACAAATATCATATGTTATCACTTATACGTGGAATCTAAAAAGTGATACAAATAAACTTATTTATAAAACAGAAATAGACTCACAGACAAAGAAAACAAACTTATGATTACCAAAGGCGATAGCAGTGGGGGGGAGGTAGGGGGGAGATAAATTAGTAGTTTGGGATTAACATATACACACTACTATATACAAAACAGATAAACAAAAAGGACCTACTGTATAGCACAGGGAACTATATTCAATATCTTGTAATAACCTATAATGGAAAAGAATCTGAAAAAGAATAGGTATATATATATGTACAACTGAATCACTTCGCTGTACACCTGAAACTAACACAACACTTTAAATTAACTATATGTCAATAAAAAAGTATATTACAGAAATTATAAAGGAACACATTAGGATGTTTCCTTATTAAAAAAAACTATACAATAATTTGTTAGTGAACACATAAAAAATGATGTAAATTTTTTTTTTTTTTAAATGATGTAAATTTTGACATCCAAAACAGAAAATGTCGGGTGGTGGAGTATAAAAATGTAGAGCTTTTGTATGTGTTCTAAGTTGTTAACAGTTTAAAATAGACTGTTGTAACTATAAGATGTTTTAAAAAGTTATTTTTTCAGGTGTACAACATAATGATTTGATATTTGTATATACTGCAAAATGATCACCACAATAAGTCTAGTTAACTTCCATCACCATACATAGTTACAAAATTCTTTTTAATGTAAGCCACATGATAACCAAAAAGCAAAAACCTACATTAGATATACAAAAGAAAATCAGAAAGGAATCAAGCATGCCACTACAGGGAATCACAAAGAAAGAGAGCAAGAAAAGAAGAAAGGAAAAAAGGAATTAGAAAATAGCCAGAAAACAATTAACAAAATGGCAATATTATGTAGAAACCTATCAGTAATTACTTTAAATGGACTAAATTCTTGAATCAAAAGACACAGAGTGGCTGAATGGATTAAAAAAAACAAGATCCAACTATACGCCGCCTATAAGAGACTCACTTCAGCTTTAAGGACACACATAGACTAAAAATGAAAGGATTGAAAAACTAGTTCCAGGCAAATGGAAACCAAAAGTGAGCAGGGGTAGCTATATTTATATCAGACAAAATAGACTTTAAGCCAAAAATGGTAACAAGAGACAAAGTTCATTATATAATTATAAAAGGGTCAGTTCATCAAGAAGATATAACAATTTCAAATATTTATTGTGGGTGCTCCACATCAGAGCACCCAAATATATTAAATAAACATTAAGGTATCTGAAGGGAGAAACGGACAGCAATATAATATTAGTAGAGGACTTTAATACTCCACTTTCAGCAATGGACAGCTTATTCAGACAGATAATCAATAGGGAAACGTCAATAAGGAAACTGTAGTTAGATACAGTTAGGCTGGTAAAAGGTATAAACTTTGTTGTAAGATGAATAAGGTCTGAGGATTTAGTGCATAACATGATGACTATAGTTGATTGTACTGTATTGTATAATTTGAAATTTGCTGAGAGTAGAATTTTAGTGTTATCACCAAAATAAATAAGGTGATGGCTATGTTAATTAACTTGATGGGAATACTTTTGCATATATATGCATATCATCATATTGTACACTTAAAATATATTACAATTTTACTTGTCTATTATACCTTAGTAAAGCTGAGAAAAAACTGCTAGGCTAGACAGTGAGTTTTTTGAAGGCAGGAACCAGTTCCTTGATGTCTAACACAATGTTTAAAAATTACTTATTGAATATATGAATGATACCTGCCTTTCAAAATTTTAAATCTAGTTAAGTAGGATATATATAGTATAAACTAATGACTCTAAATCTATCTCAGAATCACCTGGGAGTGCCTGTTAAAAATATGCCCAGAAGTTGATTCTGGCATAGATTCTAGGAACTGTATTTTTACCAAGTGTGATAGGTGATTCTGTTGTAGTTGGTCAACATGAATTTGAGAGTCACTGGAAAAATAATAAGTGATGTAACGATCAACATCTCTGTGGCTTTATACAAGTAGGGAAGGTTTGTCAGTGTGGAATTCAGCTTTTCAGATGAGTACAATTTAGATCAAGAATAGCAAATACCTGGTATACAAGCCGCCATACTCCTCTCCTCACACATTTTGGTCTCAGAAACTTTTCCCTCATTCTCTAGATTGCTGTTGTTAATAGGGTAGAATTAATGTATGGAAACTTATTTGCTAGTCCTGATTAAGCTATAGTGAAAGAGCAAGGGGGAAGAGACTGAGCAAAGATTTTGCAGTAGGAATGTCTATTTCCATGTTTGAGGGGCAAGTAGAGCAATTTGGGCTACTATGTCAAGTTCATGTTAGTTAAGTTAGTGGGAAGTAGAGTAGTTAAGTTAGTGGGAAGTAGAGTTGCCAAGATGAACCAGATTGTGGAAGATCCAGGATGTGACACTGAAGAGTATGCATTTTATTCTGTATGTAATGGGTAATGTGTATAGAAAGTATCTGGGGAAGATTATTTATGGTAGTACGTAAAAAAGTCTAGAGGAGAAAGAGAGACCTGTAAGGACTAACCCAGTAATACAATAACTTGGAATTTATGGTTTGAACTGGGATGATGGCATAACCCTAACACTCAGCAAGTGTTCAATATTCATTCAATTAATTAATTAATGGAAAGGAATGGGCAGAAAAACTGTGAGAGGCCACCCAAAGGAAAATGTGAGATTAGTTATGGGGTGTGAGGGAAGAAGAGTCACAAAATGGCCCAAAGGTTCTTAAACTGGTGACCAGAAGAAAATGACTAATATAGAGCCCCAGGAAGGAGAAATGAGTTTTTGGGAAAAGAGGATAATTTAGGATTATAGAATTTGTGATCACAGAATTAAAGAGCTAGAAGTGCTCTTGAAGAATTCTTTCTACACCTTCATTGTTACATGTGGGAAAACAGATCAGATATTTAAAATGAAATAACCTAGTTACAAGAGAGCCAAGATAAGAACCAAAGTCTTTTGATTTCTTTTCTAATTTCTTTTCTAATAATGCTGCCTTCTCAAAAATATGAGATTAACCATGACAGGAAACCCAGGTGAAAATATTCTCACTGCTCAGGAGGAAACCCAGGTGAAAATATTCTCACTGCTCAGGAGAGAGGTAAGGACTTACAAAATGGATTTGAAATTTACCTGCTTAGAGGTAATCACTTTCTCTATTACCTTATACTTCCATTTTGTAAGAGGGGACAGTGATAAAATGAAGTCCAATATGTAAAAATTTCACTTTATAACCTATTTTGCTGGAGAGCTTTGGGGAAAGCCTAGACTTACAAAGCAGAGCTTCCTTTAGTGTTAATAATGAAAGAATTACAGAGAGAATTTTGAGGAAGTCCTAAAAAGAGTTATAGTAGAATAAATTAGCCAAAGTGTAAAAATTTAACTAAAATACCTCAATTTTTTGTAATATTAATCAATACATTTATTGAGAGCCTAATTAAGAAGAAAACTTTTAATGAAGCTTTAGAATGTTTGCAGACCTATATTAATAAAATAAAGCTAATATTCAGTTAAGGCAATAAATCTTTTTTTTTTACATTAGGTCTCGGAACTTACTTATTTTATAACTGAAAATTTGACCCTTTGACCAACATCTTAAGGCAATAAATCTTTTTTTTTTTTTTTTTTGCGGTACGCGGGCCTCTCACTGTTGCGGCCTCTCCCGTTGCGAAGCATAGGCTTGGGATGCACAGGCCCAGAGGCCATGGCTCACAGGCCCAGCTGCTCCGCGGCATGTGGGATCTTCCCGGACCGGGGCACGAACCCATGTCCCCTGCATCGGCAGACGGACTTTTAACCACTGCGCCACCAGGGAATCCCGGCAATAAATCTTTTAAAGAGATTCAATCTTATTGAGGACTGGCTCACTATTCAAAAATGAAAGATAATTTAACACTCAAGTTTTATTTGAATATTTCCATAAAATAAGACCATTTAAGTGATTTGTTCAACATTTTGAGTTGATTAATTTATACTTGTAGCCATAAAACACCACTACTCTTTAACTATAATGTTGGACTAAACTTACCATGTAAAGTAATTGTAAATCAAGGGCTCAAGCTGCCAGCACAGTCCAGTAAGCTTGTGCCAAGAGATGACCAATTTAGTTTGCATGATATTTTTAAGAACTTTCGTATTCGAATTCTTTTAGTGTGCTTTTACTCTCTAGTTGCTTATGGGCCCTACCACACCCTACTGTGATTACAACAGTTTCCTTCAGTCAGTCGAGTTGCTAGTCTGTCCTCTGGAGGCATGTGACTTTAAACTCCTCTTCTACACAGTGCCTGCTCCTGGTCATTGTATATGTCCAAATATGCCTGTGTCCAAATATATGTCCATTATCTAAATATATGTCCAAAACATTGTCCAAAATATATGTCTGGGTCAGTCCATGTAGGCAAAAAATATATTTCTTAGAATTGTTCTAGTTCCATACATGTCAAACCTTAAGTCAGACACATAAGTGGTTCTTTTTGAGGGGGGGAGTAATATGAGGCAAGAGAATATATAATCAACAAAACATCTGCCATAATATGCATATTTGATCATGTTACATAAAATGGTTTTCCCACAGGTAACCTTTGATGTATCTTGGTCTCCAAACTGCTTAGGTAGGAGGTGCTATAATTATACTGGAATTGCAGATGCTTGTGACTTTCTCTTTGTGATGTCTTATGGTGAACGAAGTCTGGTCTGGTCACAATGTATTGCAGGAGCCAATTCTCCCTATACTAAGACATTAACTGGTAAGAATTCACAAAACAATTATTTATCAGCGATATTAATTCTATAACCTCAAACATTAAGATATATTTTAGTATTTCTAAGTCATTTGTATACCTTTTCCATTCGTAACGCTTTCTTGAAACATATAAAAACCTCTTAATTTGAGAGCTTTAAAGTTTACAAAAAGTTTTAAAGTTCTGAAGTTTTCAATTACCTCTAAAAAGTCTTGGGAGGCAGGTGTATTATATTAACTCTCTATTATAGATAAGATGAAGGGTGATAAGTTCTCATGATTGCACAGCTATTAAGTATTATATGGTTGGAACTAAAGCAGGTGTTCTAACTTCAAGTCAACACTCTTGTCAGAAAGTTACACGAAGAAGATATTTGCTTACTTAGAATTTGATAGAATATTTTTGTTGAAATAACCAATGTTAAATAATTTAATAGCAAAGGTAGCTATAATATGAGTACGTATTATACATGATTGATAGGACTGGCTTTATCTTTTTTGGCATTTACTATTAGTACCCATGCTACATTAAAAATTATATTCCTATTAGAATTAAGAGTACTTCTGGGGCTTCCCTGGTGGCGCAGTGGTTGAGAGCCCACCTGCCGATGCAGGGCACACGGGTTCGTGCCCCGGGTCCGGGAAGATCCCACATACCGCGGAGCGGCTGGGCCCGTGGGCCATGGCCGCTGAGCCTGCGCGTCCGGAGCCTGTGCTCTGCAACGGGAGAGGCCATAACAGTGAGAGGCCCGCGTACCACAAGGAAAAAAAAAAAAGAGTACTTCTGATCTGTCATTCATATGATGTGGCCTTTGCATTATTCTTTCCAAAGTTTGGATTGGTTTATATCCCATCAACCAATTGAATTAAAGATTGCTTGCTATCTTTTGGACTTAAGTGAGATTTTCTGGGATAGTTAGCATAGATTTAAGTGTTGAGTAATAAAAATTATTTTCTTTTTCATATAGAGGTAAAATCATAGAACCTGGCCTCATTTTATCATGTCCTAATTGTCTGGATAGAATAGTCTGATCATAAGCATATACTTTTTAAAATTTGAAAAATAATTTGTGTTATAATACAAAATAATTATTTAACCCAATGTTTGCCAACTGTGTTTATGAAAGAGATGATAATTATGTATATCAATAAAAGGTTCATTATCAAATATGTTTGGGAAATGATGCATACTCCACCCCTCTCTTGGATATTTAATAGTACACAATAACTTTAAAGCCTCTGAAAAACAGCAAATTTACTCAACATTCTAGCTAATCTTGGAACATATCTTGGTGGGAAAACATAATTTGCAGCATGGGCAAGAAAGGGGTTGATAGTACCAGGAATTTGTTCATTTTTCTCTTTGTTTCCTATAACTACAGATTATCTGCTACAGAGTAAGATGGGGTCATTTCTTATCCCAAGCTGTAATCCATGCTTATAGGATATTGATAAAATGTGGAACACTTGTGTGTTCTGTAAGTAATTGTGAGACCACACCTGCCAGAAAGTTTAAGACTTATAGAACTTTTTTTAAAGCTTTAGAATCTAGAATATCAAATCCATGCCTTAGCAGTTAATAGACACAATTAGCATGCTTTCCTAAAATGTGTCATTGTTACTAAAATGTGTCATTGTTCCTAAAATTAAATTTTGTGAATTTTTTGCTTCAATTTGTTCTAAATTGTTTTGAATGTTCTCTATTATTCAAAAAGCAATTGTTTAGAAAGTGATACCAAATTTATAGTTCTTAAGAGATGACTTTTATAATATATTCGAGAAACACTATATTAGTATTTTACATAAATGTACCTGTTGTTACAAACTTGGATTCTGAGTGGTTGCATAGCTTGTATGAACACATTAGTAGACATATGAAGAGAAAAAAATATGCTTTTTCTGTTCCTATTTGATTAGGATATGATGACTACATCAAGATAGGCATTAACCCTAAGAAACTTGTAATGGGTATTCCCTGGTATGGTTATGATTATACCTGCCAAAATCTATCAGCGGTAAGAACAGATCATTTCTTATGTAATTTTTTTCTCTTTCTATTATATTTTTTAGAGTCTGTTTTGTTTCCTCTATATAAACTTCATTTTATTTTTAATTTAGAAATTTCTCTCTATATAGAATATATACACTTTATTGAGAATTTATTTAATATAGTTTGAGACTAAAATATAGACAGTTTATTTTAAATAATTAAATCCCATACAAGTTTCTGAATATTATATTTCTATTTAGTAATGAAATTTAACTTTTATTCCATATAGTCAGGTTATCTATTTATAGTATATATTTTATGTCTAATAAATAATTTTATTATATTTTTGGATTTGCTTAATTGCTTAAGATTTGCTTAATTGATAATCTATAACATGAACATTTTTGCATTTCTAGAATCATGTTTGTACCACTGCAAAATACCCTTGTAAAGATGCTGTATACTGTCAGGTGGCCTATCAAATGATCATGAAGCAAGTAAATAGTTCTACTTCTGGAAGACTGTGGGATAAAATTCAGCAGTCTCCTTATTATCACTATCAAGTAAGACTTTTCACAAGTTATCAATCTTTAGTTTTCATAATTGTGTATTTTCATAATTACATATTTGAAAGTAAGATTTTCTATCAGTTTTCTTATAGGGTACAACATACAGACTGCTGTTTACATGAGTAGACTTGTCTTTGAATCTGTGTAATCAGGAACTTTACTTCCCTTGTGAGCAATTCAAGTTATGCTAATAGTGGAACTGCTCTGCATGGACCACTTGTCATTTTAGATGATATAATAAAAACATGTGTATCACAAACAGGATTTCCTTAAGAGTTGTCAATTATAAATGATGTCTGTGGCTTTTGAAAGAGCTTTGGGCCAAAATGGGTTGCTTGCTCTGAAAACCTCTATTTCAAAGTAGCCCCAAAATTCTGATGAGGCTCTTATATAGGGAGGAATGAGGCTGAGAACAGGAGATGTGTCATCAGGGACTTCACAATGGAAAATGGTATCATTTCAAATTTATTCCACAATTCAAACTATGTGATATTCAACAAAATTAAAAATTAGAGACAGAAAAATATTACAAACAGAAATTTGAAGAAACAGAGTAAATGACTAGCAATTCTGTCAGGTAGTGTTTGATAAATAGGAATTGCCATACCAAAGGGACAAAGAAAAGTTATCTTTTCCATAGTTTACCTTTAGCATAATAAAAACTTTTTCACACTTCAAAAATCTAAGTACAAACCATCTTTAATTTACCTTGAATTATGTTACTACAAAAGGAACCCTAAAATGATATGATGAACGTTAATTCCAGCAACAATTTATATTTCTTTCTAATGGTCTGGTACCCATTTACAAAAGGATGACTGCAAATATACAAATTTAATAAATTATAATTGATATACATGCCTGTATATCAATTATGTAGAAAGCTTTAGTGTAGAGCTTTTTAAACTTTAGAATCTTAAGTATAAACATTAAACTAGGGTACACTGTGATCCTGTCTTTACCAAACAGTATTTATAGAACTCTGTTCTGGGAACTGTTAATAACACATAGACACCACACACCCACACACACTAGTGGTTACCAGTGGGAAGAGTAGGGGCGATGGGCAAGACAGGGGTGGGGGAGTGGGAGGTACAAACTGTTGGGTATAAGATAGGCTCAAGGATGTATTGTACAACACAGGGAATATAGCCAGTATTTTGTAATAACTGTAAATGGAAAGTAACCTTTAAAATTGTATAATTTTTTTTTCATTTTAAAGATTAAACTTAAAAAGAATATGCTAAAAAAACACAAACACACACACAAACACACACAAATACACATGCATGTGCCATGGCCAAATATATTTGGAAAACACTACAAACTGTAAGTCTCTCTTGGAGATTTATAATATATAACATTATATTCAAGGATTTAAGATGTACTACAGTACATAAAGCCACTTAATTGTTTAACATAGAACCCTGTTTCCTAGCACTCTTAGAAACATGCAGGGGAACAGTGTTTCATGGATATCAGTTTGGTAAAGGGTTTGTTTAACCAATTATACATAGTTTGGAAATATGTAATTTAGAATAAATACTTTACCCTATGATGTACTGTTTTTTGTAATTCCTGACTTATTTTTTCTTTAATGCATAAGAAGACACATTCTTTAAGATTTTAGAACTCAGGAAACATTTTGATGAGCCTTGAAAACCATTCATTTAATGGCACTTCAGACAACCATCTATTTATAACCAATTTGTTCTTCTTCATTCATTGTAAAATTCCACAGCAACCCAAATCAAGTTTTTGTTTTCACTGAAGAGAATCATTCTGCTTTCTTATGCTGTCTCAGCAATAGCAGCTTCATCTTGCACTCAATATTCTTGGAGGCATACATTCCTTAACCAGACATCTGTCAAACTTACATATACTCAGTTTTTTATCCTTTGATCCTTCACTATTTGAGGCATTTGAAATTTCTTAACATATCAAAAAGGCTCAAAGTACTAGCTAGAATGATGGCAAAATTCAAAGGTGCATGTCTTTGGGTTTGCCCCTGACTCTACAAAAATAAATCTTTCTATATTTAGGTACAGGTTTTGCAAGTTGCCTTTTATTGAATCACAATTGGAACTAGAGCATGTATAGCTTTTTCTAGCTCTAAAGATTTTAAAGAATGGAATATAAGATATAGTATGAGATATGGTTGTATGTAATGAATCTACTATACTTAAATATGCCATAGCTTATTCATTTACCAAGTGACTATTGTCCTTTAAAGCAGTCATATTAGGAGATGATTCTAATTCTCGTGGTGCTACCATAAATAGAAATATTACTGGTATTCATTGAGAACTGTCTTTAAAGAGTTCCCCAGACGTATATAAAAATCAGTAAATTATTTTAAATCACAGATCATTCTATTTTTACTTCCTATCTTTTTCTCTTCCTTTACCCTTTTGCCTAATTCTGCTCCTTTCCTCTTTCTTTTATCCTTTATCCATAGCTTACATACCTTATAAAAGAGACTGTGTTTAGCACTAGATAGAGGCAAGTGATGTTGGGGAGAAGGACTTTACAGGGTGGAAGGTGAGCATAAGACTAGTTTCTAGTTTGTGGTTCTTAGGTGGGTGCCTAAGTCACCCATGGGGTCCAGACCCAACAAGCTCTTAGACTCAATTCTGTAAGACCTAGAAAAGGAGATGTTTTCTTTGTCCACTGCCATTCATCATAAACAAAATCACCTGTTGAGCTCCTAACTAGGCACATTTCCAGGAACTGTAAGGAAATCCAAAAAAGTATATAAGCTGGTTTTAGAGGACAAAAGCAGTGATTCTCCTTAACCTTGGCTACATATTAGAATCACCTAATGGAACATTAAAACATAACATAAAGAAACAAATAAATATATGTTATAGCACTAGCCCTGGAAGATTTTGATTCAATAGGTTTCATGTGGTGTGGGTCCCAAGAATCTGCTTTTAAAAGCCCTCACAAGTGATTCAAATGTGTACAGTACATCTTGGTTGATAATCATCAGATCAGAGCAAGGAAAGAATCTTAGGGCATGAGAAGGACTTTAAATAGGATATACTGGGAGGCTCATTTGTGTAATCTCTATTGTTGTAAAAGTGCCATAAGCAATGATATCTAGAAAGTATTACATATACAACCATGGAAAGTATTATGTATGCCCTAAAATTTTTATTATTTCATTGAACCCTTCTTGAATCATTGGATTTAAGAAACACTTTTCCCTCTTATTGCACTGAATACTTTAAAGTTACATTTTAATTTATTTGTATAGGATCAGGCTGGCCATTTTCATCAAGTGTGGTATGATGACCCTCAGAGCATTTCTCTAAAGGCAGCATATGTACAAAACCGTGGCTTACTCGGCATTGGCATGTGGCATGCAAACTGTCTTGACTACTCTGGAGATGCTATAGACAAACAGCAAACTGAAGAAATGTGGAAAGCTTTAAAACCAAAGCTGTGACAGAGATGAACATCTTTTGTTAAACTATTAAGGTTTAGAAAAATGATCTGTTTAAACAGATGTAGTTTCTTGAAGAGATTAAAAAATATATACCTTTTTTCAGATTGCTACATATTTTAGTTATTAGTGTACTCAAAAACAGATAAAGAATAAAGAATTGCTTCGATTGTTTGAATTTGAAAAATACATAACTATTTATATCTTCAGTGTACAACAACATAAAGGTAAGAAACAAGTCAACCTACCATATCAAATATTCTTCTGTATGATGTTTAATATTATAGTTGGGAACAACTGCTTTCACAATTTTATTATGCTAAAATTTCCTCCATATTAAAATATATGCTTACCAATCAATGCTAATTTCTAAAATATGTATAATTTGAAGTAGAAATTTTTTGCTTAGAAATACATTTTTAAAAATTTAGTCTTTGGGAATCAGTTTGCTCTATATTTTTTATTAATCTAAATTTAAAACCTGCAATTTTGTGTCTTTAGGTTCATTTGATGCAAATCATTTTTCTCCTTCCTGATTCCATATAGCACTCATGTTCTCTGAGTCACCTGAATTAAACTCACTTATGCCTCCGGCGGGGGTGGGGTGGGGATAATGAATATAAAGGATCAAAATACTTAGAAAATACAAGAAGATAACTTAGTAGTAATATTTTGAATTAGTAGGTTAGAGCCACCTAATATTTTCCAACTAAATTATTTTTTTGAGGTTATATCTTAAATGTTTATGAAAAACTTGGTGTTGAACCCGATTCTATTCATTAGCATTTACCCTTCCAATTATTAATATTCCTTCATTTATGGACATCTATAATATATTTCTTGATTAGTTTTGTTTCCATGGTTAAATTTTTTCATTTTCTATATCTGCATTTTACTTTTAATTATCTAAAGACATTGGTTTCTCAACTGTTTTATTCTTTCTAAAAGAGACATTTTGTGCAAAGAAATGTACAGAGGTCTCAGTTTCCTTTCTCAAGACAATTAAGAAGAATATTGTGTAGAACTTATATTAGTTCCTATAAATACTTAGATTAGAAATCTGCATCCTTAAACTCTGGATTTACATAAATCCTGCCTTCCCTGTACATTTTTCCCTCTCCAAATTGGAATAAATGACAATTCAGTCATCTGTTAGGAGAATATTTCATTTCCTACTTGCACAATTATTTACAGCAAAGTAAAACCAACCATTTTCCATAGTACTTGCTGAATTACTGCTGTCTTTGTATTTTTAAAATAAATTTTAAAAATTTAAATTCTTAGTACTAATCTCTACATAGCTGTAGATGCAAGTTAGATTCATATTTATTAAAATATATGATTTTTCATATTACAGTCCTTCTAGGTATTACATTTTAAGACTATTAAAAAATGAAAATAATGAAATATAGTACTGTAAAATAATATGTTACACATCTGAAACCTTCAAAAATAGTCAAATAGACACCATTTTGCTTTTTTACGTCTAATATTTCCTGAAACACTGTATAATAAACACATGAAAAAGGAAAAGATGTAAAACTTATAATTTATATGAAAGCAAGGAGAACAACGGTTAAACAAATCTGTTCAAGTAAGTTTTTTAACAAATAAAAATATTAAGTTAACATACCTTATTGAGACTGAAAAGATGTAATAAATTTCTTCTGTGCCAGTTCAGCTTTCAATGTGCGTAAATCTGAAACTGCTTGTTTTCTCATCTATAAAAGAACAACTGACTTTCAAAAATGAACTTTCATCTTACCTTTCTAAAATTATATAATCATCATATAAATAGGGTTTTTATAACGGCTTTCATGTCTTCTCTCATTTGCCTTCAATGCCTTCACTTGCACCGGATTACTATGGTAAATGTGTAGTTCATAAGTCCCTTTGAATATGCATGCTAGATATGCTACCAAATAATTTCATTTATTAGTATATAGGCATGATAAAATTAAACGGTTCTAAAAAACTAGAGTGAGAAAGAATTTTATCTTTTGCTTATTTCAAAATCTGTTCTCATTGTGCAAAGAAAGTAGTAAAAATAAAAACAAAAAACCTCTGCATCCTAAAAAAATTTCCAAAAAAACCTTAATTCTCAGCCCTTAGAAACTGAATAAGTACTTAAGAAATACAAGTGTGGCAAGTGCTCTTCTAAGTGTACTATGATACTTTCAAATTTTTAATTGAAGCAGATACTGTTATTTCTCCCCATTTTACAGTTGAGGAAACTGAGATGCCTAGAAGTTAAGTAACTTGCTCAAGGCATAAAACTAGTAAGTGGCACAGCCAGGATTCAAACTTAAATCTGGTACCAGAGCTCTTGCTATTCCAAGTATTGTCTGCGGACCAGCAGCATAAGCATCACCTGGGAGTTTGTTAGTACTGAAGACTTTCAGGCCTCCCCTCGGACCTACTGAGTCAGATCCTGCTAATTTTAACAGGATCCCCAGGTGACATTACATTGAATTTTGAGAAGCACTGATTGTGCTATATTATCTTGAACATGGTTGAAACAGTCAAGCTAGGTTTTCTGCCCCTTAGTTCTGTATCTTATGGGTAGTTTGGGGTAAATCATTCAGAAATCAATAAAAAATTCTTATAATGTTTACTATGTGACAATTAGGCACTATGGTAAAATGTAGGATTTTTTTCCCCCAGTGCATAGGCTGAAAACTTGGATCTCTTTTTTTCCATTTGTGTTTCCTGTTTTTTCACTAATAATTCTAATTTGGGTTCAAAACATTTATATGTAATATTTATAAAATTAAAATATACAAAAATGGTAAGAACTAATTTGTATGCTTTCCAGAAGAAAAGAGCATTGGAGGTATTTTTATTACTCGCTTCTACCCATCCAACTATCCTTAAGGGGACAAGTTTCCACATTTGATTTCTCTCCTTTTTTTTGAATGCACAGGAGTTTTCATTCACTGAACGAACTATTTTTTTGAGTGCAGACTGTATAAGAATGTTAAATAACTCCTCTTTTTGGTTTAAAATTGTCCTTTGCCTTTTTCCTTTTCTGTAGTTTAAGTTTTAAGCTTCTCAGTGCTGAGCCAGGATTTAGCCTTGAGTATGAGGCTAGCGAAAGTATCTAGAAGTGCGCTGTCCAGTAGAGTATCAACTTGCCACATGTAACTATTTAAATTGAAATTAAAATTAAATCTAAAATTAAATTCCTCAGGCACACAACAATCTACATCCTTATGTGGCTAGGGGCTACCTTATCAGACAGTGCAGGTATGAAACATTTCCACCTTCACAGAGAGTTGTATTGGACAGTGCTAATTCTACATAGGGGTCATTATTCTGGGTCATAAAGCTACTTCTGATAAAGAGGTGAATCGAGAGCACTCATATAACATTATATATATATATATGAAAATAACCAGAGAGAATGAGATAATTACCCAAGAGAGGACAAAAAAATAAAATTAAATGGGAGCTCAGAGAGCTCAGTGGTTTGTCAGACTTATTTATGAACAACTCTAATGTAGGAATATTACTTCTTTCAAAATATTTTACGGAGACTCTATACTGATTCACAAGGTTCTTTTACTTTATTTCTTAGTGAAATTTTATTCAATTTTACTTTGGCCTTGTTAGGAAGCTTTTCACAGAATTTCATTATTATTGTATTTTTTTTCATTCATGCTTTCTATTTTTTAATTTTTATTTTTTTTGAATTTTATTAAAAATTTTTTTTATAGAGCAGGTTCTTATTAGTTATCCATTTTATACATATTAGTGTATATATGACAATCCCAATCTCCCAATTCATCCCACCAACCCCCACCACCACTTCCCCCTTGATGTCCATACGTTTGTTCTCTACATCTGCGTCTCAATTTCTGCCCTGCAAACCAGTTCATCTGTACCATTTTTCTAGGTTGCACATATATGCGTTCATATATGATATCTGTTTTTCTCTTTCTGACTTACTTCACTCTGTAAGACAGTCTCTAGATCCACCAACGTCTCTACAAATGACCCAATTTTATTCCTTTTCATGGCTGAGTAATATTCAATTGTATACATGTACCACATCTTCTTTATCCATTCGTCTGTCGATGGGCATTTAGGTTGCTTCCATGTCCTGGCTATTGTAAATAGGGCTGCAATGAACATTGGGGTGCATGTGTCTTTTTGAATTATGGTTTTCTCTGGTTATATGTCCAGTAGTGGGATTGCTGGGTCATATGGTAATTCTATTTTTAGTTTTTTAAGGAACCTCCATACTGTTCTCCATAGTGGCTGTATCAATTTACATTCCCACCAACAGTGCAAGAGGGTTCCCTTTTCTCCACACCCTCTGCAGCATTTGCTGTTTGTAGATTTTCTGAGGATGCCCATTCTAACTGGTGTGAGGTGATACCTCATTGTAGTTTTGATTTGCATTTCTCTAATAATTAGTGATGTTGAGTTGCTTTTCACGTGCTTCTTGGCCATCTGTATGTCTTCTTTGGAGAAATGTCTATTTAGGTCTTCTGCCCATTTTTGGATTGGGTTCTTTGTTTTTTCGATATTGAGCTGCTTGTAAATTTTGGAGATTAATCCTTTGTCAGTTGCTTCATTTCCAAATATTTTCTCCCATTCTGAGGGTTGTCTTTTCGTCTTGTTTATGGTTTCCTTTGCTGAGCAAAAGCTTTGAAGTTTCATTAGGTCCCATTTGTTTATTTTTGTTTTTATTTCCATTTCCCTAGGAGGTGGGTCAAACAGGATCTTGCTGTGATTTATGTCATAGAGTGTTCTACTTATCTTTTCCTCTAAGAGTTTTATAGTGTCTGGCCTTACATCAAGCTCTTTAGTCCATTTTGAGTTTATTTTTGTATATGCTGTTGGGGAGTATTCTAATTTCATTCTTTTACATGTAGCTGTCCAGTTTTCCCACCACCACTTATTGAAGAGGCTGTCTTTTCTCTATTGTATATTCTTGCCTCCTTTGTCAAAAATAAGGTGACCACAGGTGCATAGGTTTCCCTCTGGGCTTTCTATCCTATTCCATTGATCTATATTTCTGTTTTTGTGGCAGTACCATATTGTCTTGATAACTGTAGCTTCGTAGTATAGTCTGAAGTCAGGGAGTCTGATTCCTCCAGCTCCGTTTTTTATCCCTCAAAAATGCTTTGGCTATTTGGGGTCTTTTGTGTCTCCATAAAAATTTTAAGATTTTTTTGTTCTAGTTCTGTAAAAAATGCCATTGGTGATTTGATAGGGATTGCACTGAATCTGTAGATTGCTTTGGGTAGTATAGTCATTTTCACAATATTGATTCTTCCAATCCAAGAACATGGTATATCTCTCCATCTGTTTGTATCATTTTTAATTTCTTTCATTACTGTCTTATAGTTTTCTGCATAAAGGTCTTTTGTCTCCCTGCGTAGGTGTATTCCTAGGTATTTTATTCTTTTCGTTGCAATAGTAAATGGGAGTGTTTCCTTAATTTCTCTTTCAGATTTTTCGTCATTAGTGTAGAGGAATGCAAGAAATTTCTGTGCATTAATTTTGTATGCTGCAGATTTACCAAATTCATTGATTAGCTCTAGTAGTTTTCTGGTGGCATCTTTAGGATTCTCTATGTACAGTATCATGTCATCTGCAAACAGTGACAGTTTTACTTCTTCTCTTCCAGTCTGTATTCCTTTTATTTCTTTTTCTTCTCTGATTGCCGTGGTAGGACTTCCAAAACTATGTTGAATAATAGTGGCCAGACTGGACATCCTTGTCTTGTTCCTGATCTTAGAGGAAATGCACTCAGTTTTTCACCATTGAGGATGATGTTTGCTGTGTGTCTGTCATATATGGCCTTTATTATGTTGAGGAAGGTTCCCTTTGTGCCCACTTTCTGGAGTGTTTTTTTATCAAAAATCGGTGCTGAATTTTGTCAAAAGCTTTTTCTGCATCTATTGAGAGGATCATATGTTTTTTCTTCTTCAATTTGTTAATATGGTGTATCACATTGATTGATTTGCGTATATTGAAGAATCCTTGCGTCCCTGGGATAAATCCTACTTGATCATGGTGTATGATCCTTTTAATGTGCTGTTGGATTCCGTTTGCTAGTATTTTGTTGAGGATTTTTGCATCTATATTCATCAGTGATATTGGTCTGTAATTTTCTTTTTTTGTTGTACCTTTGTCTGGTGTTGGTATCAGGGTGATGGTGGCCTCATAGAATGAGTTCGGGAATGTTCCTTCCTCTGCAACTTTTTGGAAGAGTTTGAGAAGCATGGGTGTTGGCTCTTCTCCAAATGTTTGATAGAATTCACCTGTGAAGCCATCTGGTCCTGGACTTTTGTTTGTTGGAAGATTTTTAATCACAGTTTCAAGTTCATTACTTGTGATTGGTCTGTTCATATTTTCTATTTCTTCCTGGCTCAGTCTTGGAAGGTTATACCTTTCTAGGAATTTGTCCATTTCTTCCAGGTTGTCCATTTTGTTGGCATAGAGTTACTTGTAGTAGTCTCTTAGGATGCTTTGTATTTCTGCGGTGTCTGTTGTAACTTCTCCTTTTTCATTTCTAGTTTTATTGAATTGAGTCCTCTCCCTCTTTTCCTTGATGAGTCTGGCTAATGGTTTTTCAATTTTCTTTGTCCTCTCAAACAACCAGCTTTTAGTTTTTTTGGTCTTTGCCATTGTTTTCTTTGTTTCTATTTCATTTATTTCTGCTCTGATCTTTATGATTTCTTTCCTTGTACTAACTTTGGGTTTTGTTTGTTCTTCTTTCTCTAAGTTCCCTTAGGTGTAAGGTTAGATTGTTTGAGATTTTTCTTGTTTCCTGAGGTAGACTTGTATAGCTATAAACTTCCCTCTTAGAACTGCTTTTGCTTCATCCCATAGGTTTTGGATCATCGTGTTTTCATTATCATTTGTCTCTAGATATTTTTTGATTTCCTCTTTGTTTTCTTCAGTGATGTCTTGGTTATTTAATAATGTATTGTTTAGCCTCCATGTGTTTGTGTTTATTTACAATTTTTTCCCTGTAATTGATTTCTAATCTCATAGCGTTGTGGTCAGAAAAAATGCTTGATATCATTTCAATTTTCTCAAATTTACTGAGGCTTGATTTGTGACTCAAGATATGATCTATCCTGGAGAATGTTCCGTGTGCACTTGAGAAGAAAGTATAATCTGCTGTGTTTGGTTGGAATGCCCTATAAATATCAATTAAATCTATCTGGTCTATTGTGTCATTTAAAGCTTGTGTTTCCTTATTAATTTTCTGTTTGGATGATCTGTCTGTTGGTGTAAGTCAGGTGTTAAAATTCCCCACTATTATTGTGTTACTGTCAATTTCCTCTTTTATAGGTGTTAGCAGTTGCCTTATGTATTGATGTGCTTCTATGTTGGGTGCATACATATTTATAATTGTTATATCTTCTTCTTGGATTGATCCTTTGATCATTATATAGTGTCCTTCTTTGTCTCTTGTAATAGTCTTTATTTTGAAGTCTATTTTGTGTGATATGAGTATTGCTACTCCAGCTTTCTTTTGATTTCCAGTTGCATGGAATATGTTTATCCATCCCCTCACTTTCAGTCTGTATGTGTCCCTAGGTCTGAAGTGGGTCTCTTGTAGACAGCATATATATCGGTCTTGTTTTTGTATCCATTCAGCAAGCCTGTGTCTTTTGGTTGGAGCATTTATTCCATTCACGTTTAAGGTAATTATCGATATGTATGCTCCTATTACCATTTTCTTAATTGTTTTGTGTTTGTTTTTGTAGGTCCTTTTCTTCTCTTGTGTTTCCCACTTAGAGAAGTTCCTTTAGCATTTGTTGTAGAGCTGGTTTGGTGGTGCTGAATTCTCTTAGCTTTTGCTTTCTGTAAAGCTTTTGATTTCTCCATCGAATCTGAATGAGATCCTTGCCGCCTAGAGTAATCTTGGTTGTAGTTTCTTCCCTTTCATCACTTTAAATATGTCATGCCACTCGCTTCTGGCTTGTAGAGATTCTGCTGAGAAATCAGCTGTTAACCTTATGGGATTCCCTTGTATGTTATTTGTCATTTTTCCCTTGCTGCTTTCAATAATTTTTCTTTGTCTTTAATTTTTGCCAATTTGATTACTATGTATCTCGGCATGTTTCTCCTTGGATTTATCCTGTATGGGACTCTCTGTGCTTTCTGGACTTGGGTGGCTATTTCCTTTCCCATGCTAGGGAAGTTTTCAACTATAATCTCCTCAAATATTTTCTTGGGTCCTTGCTCTCTTCTCCTTCTGGGACCCCTGTAATGAGAATGTTAATATGTTTAATGTTGTCCCAGAGGTCTCTTAGGCTGTCTTCATTTCTTTTCATTCTTTTTTCTTTATTCTGTTTTATGACAGTGAATTCCACCATTCTATCTTCCAGGTCACTTATCCGTTCTTCTGCCTCAGTTATTCTGCTATTGATTCCTTCTAGTGTATTTTTTATTTCAGTTATTGTATTGTTCATCTCTGTTTGTTTGTTCTTTAATCCTTTTAGGTCTCTGTTAAACATTTCTTGCATCCTCTTGATCTTTGCCTCCATTCTTTTTCCGAGGTCCTGGTCATCTTCACTATCATTATTCTGAATTCTTTTTCTGGAAGGTTGCCTATCTCCACTTTATTTAGTTGTTTTTCTGGAGTTTTATCTTGTTCCTTCATCTGGTACATAGCCCTCTGCCTTTTCACCCTGTCTATCTTTCTGTGAATGTGGTTTTTGTTCCACAGGCTGCCGGACTGTAATTCTTCTTGCTTCTGCTGTCTGCCCTCTGGTGGATGAGGCTATCTACGAGGCTTGTGCAAGTTTCCTTATGGGAGGGACTGGTGCTGGGTAGAGCTGGCTGTTGCTCTGGTGGGCAGAGCTCAGTAAAACTTTAATCTACTTGTCTGTTGATGGGTGGGGCTGGGTTCCTTCCCTGTTGGTTGTATGGCCTGAGGGGACCCAACACTGGAGCTTACCCAGGCTCTGTGGCGGGGTTAATGGCGGTCTCTGGAAGGGCTCACGCCAAGGAGTACTTCCCAGAACTTCTGCTTCCAGTGTCCTTGTCCTCATGGTGAGACACAGCCACCCCTCGCCTCTAGGAGACCCTCCAACACTAGCAGATAGGTCTGGTTCAGTCTCCTATGGGGTCACCGCTCCTTCCCCTGGGTCCCGACGCGCACACCTCTTTGTGTGTGCCCTCCAAGAGTGCAGTTTCTGTTTCCCCCAGTCCTGTTGAAATCCTGCAATGAAATCCCTCTAGCCTTCAAAGTCTGTTTCTCTAGGAATTCCTCCTCCTGTTGCCAGTACCCCAGGTTGGGAAGGCTGACCTGGGGCTCAGAACCTTCACTCCAGTGGGTGGACTTCTGTGGTATAAGTGTTCTCCAGTTTGTGAGTCATGCACCCAGCAGTTATGGGATTTGATTTTATTGTGATTGCGCCCCTCCTACCTTCTCATCGTGGCTTCTCCTTTGTCTCTGGATGTGGGGTATCTTTTTTGGTGAGTTACAGTGTCTTCCTGTCAATGACTGTTCAGCAGTTAGTTGTGATTCTCATGCTCTTGCAAAGGGGAGTGAGAGTACGTCCTTCTACTCCACCATCTTGAACCCATCTTCCATTCATGCTCTTGTTTTTGTTAAGGTAACAATTTTAAGACAGTCAGTCCTTACTACCCTTATGCTACTGACAGCCAAAGTTAAAACACCAAAATATTTTATTTCAAGATAAATGTTATAATCTAATTAGGGGAAATGCAAAATACCTTAATTTCTGTTATTCGTTTCATTTTGTCAGTATCCAATTTTCTAAGTTGGTCAATAGCATGCTGTACTTCAGTGATCTGAATGATAAAGTAATTCTGTATGAGACATATAAAGACATCTTTGTTTAGTATAACATCTATTCATTTTTAATTTTAATTACCTGCCAATACAAACTACAAAGTGTTATCAAATATCAAAAAAGGAAATAATGAAAATAACCCATTCCATAAAATAAACTTTTTGCTTTGGAGTAAATTACTATTGAACTGTTGATTTCTTATGTTTTAGGGACCACTTTCCTTTCTGTTTTACTACCATTTTCATGTATTATAAAAATAAATATGTATTTGTAAAAGTTACCATTAAATTAGCACCATGAAAACCAACAACTATTACTATAAGAGGAATACATTAGATTAAGATACTTAGCAAGGCTTTAGAAATTGGCATAATGGTTTATCAGTGGAATCATATTAGAATTACTTAAAAATATTTAATAATGAAATAGTGTATTTTATAAGAAAATCTGTTTAATGTGAGAAAAGCTATTCTAGAAGACTTTTAGTTACTTTTCTTCAGAAAAGTTTATGAGCTGTAATAGTCAACAAAGAATTTAAGCTGCTTTTGTGAAAAAAACATTATCATATATTGAACTTGAGAAAACAGTAAGATAAAAAGTTTCAATAATGCTTAAAAAAAAGTATCAGCTAATAAGAAGAAACTTCTACTTGAACTTATTTGGATTTTATATTAAATAGATCTAAAATAGTAAACTTTTACTCATAGAAACAGAAGAGGTTGGTGGCTCTGGCAGAAGCAGGAGGTGGGGATTAGGGGAAATGGGTGACGGTGGTCAAATGTATAAACTTGTAGATACAAGATAAGTAAGTTCTAGGGATGTAATATACAGCATGGCAATTATAGTTAACAATGCTGTACTGTATATTTGAAAGTTGCTAAGAGAGTAGATCTTAAAAGTTCTGATCACACACAAAAATAACTATGTGAGGTGATGGATGTTAACTAAACTTATTGTGGTGTCCATTTTACAACATGAACATATGTCTTAACATTATGTTTCTACTTTAAACTAATACAATGATATACGTCAATTATATCTCAATAAAACTGGGAAAAAAGTAAACTTAATATTTCATCATGTCTAAAGTTAAATCTATACTCAGTCATAATTAACATATTATAAAATCTTTTTTGGATAAGTGGTATCAACAAACAAAAATTAAACTGATAAATGGCCTCTGGAATTTGTTGTTTAATTATATGGTAGAATTACTCAACTAAAAAATAAACTTCATGTCTCTCATCTGTCAAGATTGAAGACTATCTCAAGAAAATGAATTGATCAAAATTTAATATAATTTATAATTTATTTAGATTATCACTACCTATAGATTCTGTGGTTATCAAACTGTGCTTCCCACCCCCAACTGAAAGAAAAGAAATGTATTACTCACTATTACTCCCTTGCCATACTTCATTAGGTATTTCACTCTTACCCATAGAATCTTGACCCTTTCCCCTGGTACAGAGGTAGATCCTAGCATTCGCTGGTAACTATGATCAATCCAGGGTAGGCTTGGTTGATCCCCAATCAGGCCAAAGGGAAAGTTTTATATAGTCCATGCGTCTAGAAGAGGTTGTCTCTTGTTTTGGAGACATATATCCCTACTTGCCATTGGTAACTCTGTTGCTACCCTGAGGAAAAGCAGTCTTAGAATGAAGCCAACACCGAAAATAATAGGGAGGAAATATCAGAAGTACCTAGGCCCTTAAAGACATCATTAAGCGGCTGATTTTATCTCCTCAGCACTCATTACAGGAGATCATGAATTTACTTATTGTTTAAGCCAGGTTAAGCCAAGGTTTTGTTACCTGTAGCCCAAAACATCCTAGATATGATCATACTAACAATTACAAAGCATGTATTTTAAATAGAACTTCTCTAACAGAATGTGAACATATTTAGTAGTACCTTAGAGTCTGTGATGGTTGCCAGATTCTTTGGTCTCATCTTGATCACCCTGGCTTCAAGCTGAATGAGCAATTTTTTATAGTAAGTTGCAAATCTTCTCGAAGTTTTGTTAAAATCTCCTCCAATGATGCTGTAACTTTCTTTGTTTCAAAGTACTTTTTCTTCCAAACATCATAGGCTATTTAAAAAAAAAAAAAGCAAAGGCTATAGTTTGTTTAAACTTTTCAACCTGCAAAGGACCCTAGAGTTAATTTAAACCATTCCTCTCTCCTCTCCTTCCTCTCTTATATTCTGAGGAAATTAGAGTTAAGAGTAAAATGTTTATTGGATAATAAAAGGACTTGCTTATAAATATAGTAAAATACTGATAAATCCAGGAACCAAAATCAAGTTCTTCTTTAAGCTTGTAATTTGTTTAGAAAATCTTTCTTCAAAATACTACCTATAGCAAGAAGTGTATACTTTTTTATTTTTATTTTTTTGCGGTACGCAGGACTCTCACTGTTGTGGCCTCTCCCATCGCGGAACACAGGCTCCGGACGCGCAGGCTCAGTGGCCATGGCTCACGGGGCCAGCCGCTCTGCGGCATGTGGGATCTTCCCGGACCGGGGCACAAACCCGTGTGCCCTGCATTGGCAGGTGGGCTCTCAACCACTGTGCCACCAGGGAAGCCCAAGAAATGTATACTTTTTATTTCAATTACTTTTATCTATAATCTGATTTGAATTCACTATTTATATAATTAAAGCTATGAAAGAAAAGGCAAAATATATTTTTTCAGATTTTCCTTATTTTTCAGCCCCAAAATGACTTGTTTTGTGTAATCAGCTGATTCTGATTCATCATTTATCAACATTGTTCCAGGTATATCCCCAAACTTCTGTAGGGCAGAATTTCTTAAACCTGAGACTTCTGGTTTAGAAAATTAGAAATTAAACTCTGCCAGTTTAGGAATCACTTTGACACCAATGAGATTCTAAATATAAACTTAATTGGAACACAAACTGCATGCTAGCATACCAGAATATGCTTATGTTTCTTTTTTTCAGATTATTGAAGAAACAAAAACACCAAATTTTAAAATTCTATATTATAAATTGATTTAATTAAAAATATAAAACTATGGGGCTTCCCTGGTGGCGCAGTGGTTGAGAGTCCGCCTGCCGATGCAGGGGACACAGGTTCGTGCCCCGGTCCAGGAAGATCCCACATGCCATGGAGCAGCTGGGCACGTGAGCCATGGCCGCTGAGCCTCTGCGTCCGGAGCCTGTGCTCTGCAACGGGAGAGGCCACAACAGTGAGAGGCCCTTGTATCGCAAATATAAATAAATAAATAATAAATATATATATATATATATATATATATATATATATATATATATATAAAACTATATGGAACTTTTAACTCAAGATTTTAATTATTTTCCTCAGCCCTATATCCAATCCCTCTGCAAGTTTTACTGGTACCACTGCCAAAATACTTCGAGCATCTGGCACATTATCCCTTCTTCAATGCTACATTCCTAGGCAATCCACTATCATCTTTTGAAAGCTGTATTATTTTTCTAACGGTCTCTCTGCTTCCATACTTGCCCCTCTACAGGCTATTCCATACTGCAGTCATCCTGATATTTTTAAGATATTTTAAAAATCACATAAATCCTTAGTTTAAAAATCTTCTTATGTCTTCCCATATTACTTGTATTGATAATAAAATCCAAACTCCTTGAATTGGCCTATCTGTTCCTTGCTGATCTTTTGATTTTCTCCCTCTACATTCCTCCTTATTTATCACACTCCAGCCGTACTGGTCTTAGTTCAGGTCCTTAATTCTGCAAGCTTATTTCTATCTCTGTACCTTGATTTTTAGTGTTCCTCCTGTTTGGACTCTTTTTACCCTGTCTCTTCACATGCTTACCATTTTATTAATCAAATCTTAGTGATATCTGCTCAAAGAAGCCTTCCTTGAAAGCCCTAGCTAAACCATCTCTCCTGCCCCACCATTCTTTACTGCACTCTTTTAATTGACTTTTCAGCTCTAATCAGTAGCTGACATTGTCTTACTTACTTATTGTCGGTCTCCTCCCATTAGAGGCAAGCTCCTTAATGGCAGGACTATGTTTGTCTTGTTTACTGCTGTATCCTCAGCATTTAAAACAATGCTGAGAACTGAGGTATATAGTAGGCTCAATAAATATTTGATGGCTGATACATACCTTTTATCTTGAAACATTCCTGTTGAAATAGAAAGTGACCAATGATTCTCATTTTATAAATAGAAGGAGTGCAGCACAAAGAGGAGAAATAACTTGCCTAAGTATAAGATTATTCTAGTATTAGAATCACTGTCCTGTGATTTCTAATCCATTGCTCAATACTGTCTGATAAAATTGTTCTTTTAACAGCACCACAAGGCCAAATCACTGCCACCACTTCTGGGACACACTTTAATATTATGAGGTAGAACATTAAGAAATACCTCCTGACATTGTCTATAACCTCTAGTCAGATCTAGTATTG
The DNA here is from genome assembly GCF_059928025.1 of Delphinapterus leucas. Classification (NCBI taxonomy): domain Eukaryota; kingdom Metazoa; phylum Chordata; class Mammalia; order Artiodactyla; family Monodontidae; genus Delphinapterus; species Delphinapterus leucas. The sequence continues at coordinate 116,471,676 of NC_143129.1, forward strand.
AAGCAATAATTTTGCTGTAAATTGAGAATCCTAAAGGCAGTTAATTCCATATATACCTTTTACCCTTTTTATCCTCAAATACAACACAAAATGCAGGCCTCTCAAATTATTTAACATTTCTCAAACCATTATCCTATACTTTCTCCACCCTGGCTCATTTTTCCATTTCTACCAGTTCTAACAACATTGTTTCTAATTCTATTGCAAGGAAACTGTCTATTTTTCCTACCTCATTTCTCTCATTTATTCACTCATCCAGTCAGTTTACCAAAGCAGACGCACACACATACCAAAAAAATTGAGCACCTAGGGGACACTAAGGGACTTAAAGAAGGCTTCGAGAGTGGTATCTTAGCTGAGATTGAATGACTGGTAGGAAATAACCAGGAACTGGGAAGAAGTGGGTAGAAGGAGAAGATAGGAAAAGAAGATTTAGGTGGCAGAGGGGAAAGAATGCCTGAAGGCCTACAGCCAAGAGAGGCACAGTTCAGATTCTAGTACATCTACCACTTTTCCTGCAAGCCTTTCTTGACCTCTTCCATCTAATTTAGGTGCTCTTCCTCTGTACTCCTATGCATAGAATTTGTAATTCCTTTATCATAGCAGTCAACAGTATGTACCACTACTGCTTAACTTGATCATCATTTCCCCACTGGACCATAAGCATTTTGAAGGCAGGGACAAGATTATGTTGGCCTATTAGTATCACCTCAGCCCCTGGAACAGTGACTAAGTTCAGTAGGCCCTTAATAAATACTTATTTAATAAATGAATGTTGAGATGAATAAACAAATGTCCATTTTAAAAAATAATTGAATTTTAATAAAAGGCATGTTGCATTTATTGTATAGAGTTGAACAATGATTTCATCTTTCCTATAGTGAATTTATATTAGTGTACCACTTAAACTACAACAGTAAAATAGTAAATATTTCATTTTATCATTTATTCCAAAGGCATAAATTCTGTAAAACTTGAGTTTCATTTATAGTGATAAAAGATATGTAATAAACTTTACCATGATATCGCTTTAATTTGCCTTGTTCCAATAGCCTTTCAACTTTTTTTATTAGTTCTTCTTTAATTATTTCCAGATATCTTCTTTCTTCCTTTACTTGTTTCATTTTTTTCGATAATATTCTCTCCTAGAAGATTATAACCCATACTCATCAATGTCCAAAAGCTAAAAGACGGCTCATATTCTAAAATATAGAGTATAAAACTAAAAAATGCTTACAACAGCAAGTATGAATTTTACCCCAAACTCTGGTTTTCTGGCTGCAGTACAGCATGTGCCACGATGGAAAACACTGAGGAGTCATTTCAGTATCTGTAGGGGATTTATATATATATAAACAATACAGTATGTCTCTTCTGCATTTATATACATGTATGGAAACTAGGCAAAGCTCATGTAGTTATACATCTTGTTTTAATTCTTTAAGTAAATTTATCTTGGGACCGAAGTTATTGTACTTAAATCTTACATGGAAAAATGTATATTTTAGAGTACATATTTAAAAAGCAGAAATAATATTAGTGACACACATATGCAGTAATCAACATAACAGTCATAGACTTTAAAATACTTTAACTTCTTGTAGTAAAACATATATAATTGACCATTTTAACCACATTTAAATGTACAGTTCAATGGCGCTGCATGCATGCATTCATAATGTTCCGCAACAACCACCACCCCTTTATCGCCAAAACTTTATCTTCCCAAACTGAAACTGTGTATGCATTAAACAATTAACTCCTCATTAACATTATTTAACTTTACCTCACAGAATCATCTGTACTTACATCTGTACTTATGGTATCATCATACTTACTCTCAATCTGTAATATATCAGTATATATATATGATATATCAGTTATTCCTGGAGAAAGAGCAGGTTGACAAGGAACTGAAGGAAAATCAATAAGGTCTGGTAAGCTGATGCACTCTTTTTTACCTAGCCGTAAGCAAACATGATAATCAGTAAGATCTGGTAGGGTTACACATTGTTTTTCACCTATTTGTAAACATCTGGTAATGCACAACAGTAATGCATTGTTTTACTTGTATGGTGATGAACTCCCAAATCTGTCTTTATAACTATAGACACTCTCTTGTGCTCTAGCTTCTCCATTCCACTGGACATTACTTGGACATTATACCACAGGAGCTTCAAACTTAAAATTCAAAAAGAAGAAAAAAAAGAATCCATATTCCTTTCTAAACATGATTTCCTTCCAAGATTTCTGATTTCAGTTACTTGTTATGGCAACTTTTAAATGTTTCTAAGATGGCTATTGATTTTTTTTCATTTTGAGCCAATTTTGATCATGTATATTTGCTTAGAAAATTGGAGATCCTAGCACATTTTCAAATTTTAGCATACATTTTATTCTCATAAATTTTATCACCTCTGTATTTGTGTTATATTGCCTTCATCTCACCTAATTTTTGTGTTTCTACTCTTGTTTTGATAAACTACCTCAAGCCTTACCAATGTTAATGTTTCTGCCACTACCACTTTATAGACCTTGAGTTGTTTTCAATTCTGCCAGGCTTTTAACTTCTGTAACTTATTAGCTTCTACTTTTATCTTCATTAATCCCTTACCCCTACTTTGTTTGTTTTATTATTCTTTTTATATTTTATTGCATTGACCTTAACTTACAAGGTCAGGTTCCCACAGGATAATGGCAGCCACTAAAATCTCTCCACTCATGCTCTCAACTACTATAAAAAGAAAGCAAATACAATCACCCATATTTATATCTGTAGAATAACTAGGACACAGAATCCTCTAATTTACATATACTTTTTACATGTAAGTGGGGAAATAAACACCCTAGACCAGCAGAGTGTGCTTAGGAGCTCACACCTGAGCAGAGTCTGATGGGAACTATGCATTAAAGAGCACAATACACAGATAACACAGTAAACATCAACCACAATTTAGTCTTAAAGGAGAAGGTCCTGCATGTGGTGGAAGAATAGTGAGTAAGGGTACCAAATGGTAAATCAAAGCTCTTTCTATGAGGAATCTAAAAGAAAGGGGCTTTTAAAATGTAGGTGGCCAGAGGTGGTAATTATGGGAAAACACAGCTACTGGGTGAGAGGAAAATTCTTTGGAAGCAAGAGATGTTCATCAGGGCTAGGTGGTAAGAGAAAAGAAGGTGGTCAAGTTAAGAGTTCTGCTGAATTAAATTAGCAGGAAAGAATACAAAGAAAAAAGACCACTTCCCTTAAGGCCCCATTTATTTAAAAATACATAAATAAATAAATGCATTTCACTAAAACAACAGGAGAGAGCTTTCCTAATCTATTGATACAAGCTAAAATAAACCACCAGAACACCTGTTTCTCTATAAGAACACCTGTTACTGATTCAGAAAAATCCAACACAAATAAACATAGACAAAATCTACAACATAATATAGCATCCATACAAAGTTACTTTTTGAAAACTCTCAAAACTGAGAACTATAACAAAACAAAACCAGCAGCCAGGAAGCAGAGAAAAAATTAACAATATTCCCAACATAGATTAAATTAAATTAAATCAAATCATTTTAGGTATTAATGAACACCACAAATCACATATTTAGAAACTCAGAATAAAAATGGAAAAATAACAGGAAGATGTAAAATGGAAATTGACCAAACTGAAGAAAGAAATTAAAGAAAAAACAAAACTGTCTCAGAAATGAATAACAGGTATCCAAAAAGGAACAGATATGACCAAAAATACAGTAAGCATAATAGAGAACAGAAATAAAAGGAATAAAGAAAATTAAACATAAAGAAAATAGTAAACTAGATCATAGAGAAAGTAGTAGAGATAAAAGGTAAAGAAGAACTAGGATAAGACCAATTGAGGTCTCTGAAAAAAAAACAAAAAAAAACCATGGAATGGATCTGCTATTTATATTGTTTTCTAGAGTTATAATTTCTTGAAATAAAAGAAGTCCTGATTTTCATACTGAAAGGGCCCACTGGGTACCCATAAAAACCAGACCTAGAACTCTCAACTGAAATATAGCCTGATAAAACTACTACACATTAAAGGGATCCTCTGGCCTTCCAGACAAAAATAACCAAGCCAATTTACAAAGAAAAGAAAATCAGTTTGGCATCATACTTCTTAACAGTAACATATAAAACATCAGTAGAGCAACATTTTAATAAACTCAAGGAAAAATTATGTAAGCCAAGGATGTTACAGCCAATCAAGCTGTCCTTCAAGTACCAAGGCTCTAAAGCAGGGATGAGCAAACTTCTTCTGTAAAAGGCCTCAGAGTAAATAATTTAGGTTTTGTGGGCCACATATGGTATTTGTCATAATTCTTATTTTTTTCAACTTTTTAAAAATGTAAAAAACATTTTTAGGTCCCATGCTTCACAAAACAAGCTGTGGGCCTTGTCTGCCTATTCCTGCTCTAGACAAAATTTTAAATACGTAAGAAGTAAGGGAATATCGTACCTGGGAGCTTTTTTTTTAGTAAGTAGAGCTTTACCCAATGAAGAAATGATTGAAAAATCTTGTGTAAAAGAACTGGCAGTAAGTGTTGAACATATTTAATTATAGATCTAAGACTAAAACAAAGGTGAGGAGGATAAGACAAGAAGCACAGCCCATAAATGTTCTGCTCTTTTACAAAGTAGAAATAACACAACTAAAACTACATGAGAGGAGAAAGGAGGGGGAAAGATGACTTTTTAATTGCCTTGAATTTAAAGATAGGAGTCAGAGGATAATTTTAGAGGTAACAAATCAAAATCAGAAGCATAAATTTTAAAAAAAGGAAAAAGGAGGGTTAGGAATACTAGCACAAATTTGTATCAGTATAAAGGTAAACACTAGAATGAGATTCAGGTTTCCTAAATACCAGGAGTAGGGGGGAGTGCAAATAAACCACATAGTAACACATAGTAACTATAACATAAAGTAAAATGAGAAATCTGAGGTCAAATATATCAGTCCTATCAAAAACATAAATGGACATAACTCATCTACTAAATGAAAATGACTTTCAGACTGGCTTACAAAGGGAAACCCAACTCTAGCGTGTCTGTTAAAGACATACCTAAAACAAAGCAATTCAGAAAAGTTGGGGAAAAAAGTAGGGGAGGAATATAGGGGTATACCAAATAAATGTAAACAAAAAGAAAGGAGAGGTTAGTATCTTGATATGCAGTAAGGGAGAATTCAGGTCAAAAAAGCATTTAATGAGTCAAAGAAGGGCACTTCATAATGCAAAAGTGATAATATTACTATTTGCATGAGAACAACTTTGTGCCAAATAATACATAGAAATCTAAATAAATCAAAAACCACAGGAGATGTAAGGATAAACAGTAAAATACTAATAACAGAAGATTCTAATATATCTATTCTCAGTCCAAGACATAGAAAGAAAAATGTAGGAAAAAAAAAAGGATATGGAACACTTAAACAACATATTAAACAATGTAGATTATAGACAAGGCACAGAGTAGGGGAAGATATTTGCAATGCACATAAGCATCAAAGGACTACCCTCCAAAGTATATTAAAAACTCCTACTAATCAGAAATATATGGCAGACAACACAATAGAAATACTTGAAAAGGTAGTTCTCCAAAAAAGTTATCAAAATGGAGTCTATAAAATATAAAAATATGATCAACTGTATGGGTAATCTGGGAAATGAAAATTCAAACCACAGTGAAATAGCATTAAGCACCCACCAGCTGGAAAAATTTTAAAGTGTGAAGACAGCATATTTTATTAATATCTAGCAACAATAAAACAATTATTTGCTGAATATGGCATGCCTCTGCTCCAAAACTCAAAGGCTCTGAGCTGTGATTCTCCTCTCAGGACTTGTCTCAGACTCCATTCAGCATTCCAACCAACATATCATATATAACCAACAACCAACATACATATGTATTCTAACATATCAAGCATCACTGGACCAGATGGATATTAGCACACAACTGGCAGCACTGCTTGCTGTGCCTCTTGGATCACCTTGTGAGCCTTCTCTTGCTCTGGGCCCACTCAAAGTTGGCAGTCTTTTAGATTACTTGATTAAAAAAAAAAAAAAAGATTGGAGCCATGCATCCGAATGCAGTAAATCTCCAAATTCCAAACAGGTCCATCAAGTGACTCATTCTTCATGGTAGCTGGGGCAAGATAAAAAACCTGGTTTTTACTTTAAAGGGCATACATCAACATGTCCCAGATCATGAAACTCCCAGAAATTTCACTGAATTGGCAGGCTCCTGAATTTTGAGGTTTATCTCCCCTTCTCTAACATTTAAGGTTAGAAAATTTAAGACATTTTAATCTGCAGTTCCATTTCAATTTCAGTATAAATATTATGGTGCAATACCACATCTAAAAAAATGCAGCACTATTTACAATAGCCAGGTCATGGAAGCAACCTAAATGCCCATCAACAGAGGAATGGATGAAGAAGATGTGGTACATGTATACAATGGAATATTACTCAGCCATAAAAAGGAATGAAAATTGGGTCATTTGTAGAGATGTGGATGGAGCTAGAGACTGTCATACAGAGTGAAGTAAGTCAGAAAGAGAAAAACAAATATCGTATATTAATGCATATATGTGGAATCTAGAAAAATGGTACAGATGAACTGGTTTGTAAGGCAGAAATAGAGACACAGATGTAGAGAACAAATGTACGGACACAAAGGGGGGAAAGCGGCAGGGGGTCGTGGTGGTGGTGGGATGAATTGGGAGATTGGGATTGACATATATACACTAATATGTATAAAACAGCTAACTAATAAGAACCTGCTGTATAAAAAAATAAATAAATAATTTTTTTAATTTAAAAATCATACCTGATTGTCCTCTCTTCTAATGATATTAGTTCTATCATCTTCATTTTTCCAAAGAAACTGACTTAAAGGGGAATGACAGATTTGTAAGTCATATTAAAAAATGATTCCATGAATATTAACTTTTCATGTTTTTTATTTAATATTCTATAAACACAAATATAACATTAAAAATTTTTAAAGTCTGCTTGAAACCATTATATTATCTTTCAAACTCATTAATTATCAACATAAACTACATTTAGCATGAGTTATAAAATAATATTTCATTATATTATAGCTAAATTCAAATCATAGTCCAATGTCTATAGCAAGGTAAAATAACTGGAAATTTTGTAAACATACTTTGCTTATAGTTCTTTTGTGAATAATTGTTTATAAAATTCCTTAATTTCAGAAGACTATATGCAAAACTGTTGTTTAAGTACTATAATTTTGAATGAAATACCAATGTGAAACTCAAACATGATTAGTTTACTCAAAACCAGGAATATAAAAGAGGCAGAAAAATTAATTCTAAGAAAGGCAAATGAAGACCGAAATTTTTCTGTCATTAGATTGCCCCTGATGACAAAAGGATTACAACAGAATAAATTTAAGCAATAAATTATCCCTCATTATGTTGGAAGGGAATATTAGTATCTAACAGTAAACATCAGAATCAAGGTAATTTTAATTAAAAATGTCACTAACTTCACTCATATCTTTGTTCTAATTAGAAGTCTTTATAACAGTACCCTGGATATCTCACTCTTTTTCTTATAGTCTAGATTATGACATGTAGAATCACCATCCGTATTAATTACCTTTTTTTGCCGCTAAAATAATCATTATCGGAATCTTCCTGTGATCCTGGCAATTCAGAATTTCCAATTTGATTATTTCCAGTCTGATTTTCATTTGGAGTGGCTTTTCCCCCAGCTGATGATGATGCCCATCCATAGCAAAGAAAGTTCATAATATTAAGAAAATACTAACATAAAATTTTGGTTTTTTATGTACATACTATATACTCTTGTCCCATGTTTCAGAATCTCTATGAACTTTACTCTCCCAAACTGAATTTCATGAAACTTTAGTTTATGCAAAAGGAGAATTCTTTGGTAAATTCAGTTTGGGAAAAATTGGATTAAGCAATCCTAACAGAACACAAATCCCCCCCCCCACACACACACCCCTATGGCAGGATTTCTCTGTTTTTATGTACAGTATGAACCTGCAAGAGGGGGTAAGTTGGGTTTTATTCAAACTTTGTTGTCTTCATAAAGCTTTTGCCAAAAGCATCTTTTAAAAGGGTATTCTGAGGATCCTTCTCTGGAAAGTGCTGGGTATAAATACAGAGCATGTAATGCCATGTGTTATTTCACATACATTTTCATTTATAAAATCTCCCTTCATTTTAACAGAATTTCTCCATATAAGAAAACCACACAATGTCTTTAAAACATTAGCACTAATGTTCCACATGATCTACATGAACAAGAGATCCGTGAACCTGGTAGTGTTAATACAGATTTTTTTCCCTTGGGGAAATCAATTTTTTTTAATTTAGAAAAAATTGGAGTCATATTAGTGTGTGAAAAGTCATTTTACAAGAGTTGCCACAGTATTTTGCAACCAGAAGCCCATATTGGTTTAGTTTTAGTCAGGTTGCTACCACTTATTTCCTATCTGGCACTGGACTTAGTCATTTAAAGACAACAAATAGGGATTTTCTAAAAAGATATATTCAAGGCAAAGGAACAAAAAATGGATATATCAGCTGTTTAAAACTGATAGTAAAATACCACTCCCCCCACCTGCCCCCCAAAACAAACAACAATGGAAAACTCAGTAGATTCTGAGTGACATTTTGATAGGAATATATGACATGTATCTCTTATTCCTAATAACAGTTTAGAGAATAATGCAATGCACCATTCAATACCTATGCAACTTAATAAGAAAGCAGGTCTATTTACTTTTGAAAAAATATAGTGTTTTGAGAGCTAGAGTAGATGTACATATAAAATGTTATAGATTCACAGAAAAAGGAGTGTGTTATTTGGGGGGAGAATTCATTTAATTCATAAATGTTTAGTATATTTGCTTTTCCATCACAATTTATTTGCTGTATGCAATAAGGTAAAAAAATTCAACTGACTTTTTTTCAATCGATTCTTAGAGTGTAGTTCCAGCTTTATTTATATGTTTATAAGTTTAATTTTGATTTCTTTAATTACCTACCACTTTTTAAGAACTGAATTATCAGTAAATTGGTGGGTGTAACCATATAAAAAATTGTAAAGTCTTTGAAATACAAATGTATCCCAACATTAAAGTTGTTTTGCTTTGGTTTGATACTGTTTTCCTGGCTAAGATATTTCTGAACTATAATAATAATATCAAGATTTTATGAAACAATAACTTCTTTTCTCCTTTAGCCTTAACTTTATCTGAAACTATTATAAAAGGTGGTAGACTTTACGTAAGTGCTGTAAGTACTTTGACTTTATTTGATTTTTAAATTTTATTTATTTTTTTTTGCAGGCTCTAGAGCACAGGGTCAGTAGTTGTGGCACATGGGCTTAGTTGCTCTGCGGCATGTGGGATCTTCCCAGAACAGGGCTTGAACCCATGTCCCCTGCATTGGCAGGCAGATTCTTAACCACTGCACCACCAGGGAAGCCCTGATTTTATTTTTATTTTCGAACAGTACTTAAATTGTCTTTTTTACCTCCCAACTGGTGAAACTAGTTTTTAAAATCCCCATATTGAATTGTAGCTTTCCTTTTATACTGCCTATATTCGTAAGGCTAGATTTGCCCAGAATTTGCCCAGACCTGACTGTTAAAATGTACTATAACAACCTCTTTGTCTTTCCCATTCCAGTTGAAATCACCTTCTTCCTGATTCTTGTTAAGAAGCTTTTTCAAAGTGTTTTCTAAACAACTGGGATCTGTTCCAGGTTCTTCCTTTGACAAAGTTACACTAAGTGGTCTGTGTATTATTCCGTCAGCCTCAGCAACACCATTATTAGTCTGGTGCACATCTAAAGAAACTGCTGATGATGCTGAATAAATATTTCCTAAATGATCCATTATAGGAAGCAAATATAACTCTGACTGAAGAGCCTAAAACATACAGGAAATTTAAAAAAATTAGCTTACACTTTAAAAAATAAGTTAAAAAATTAGTATAAGTTTAAAATGTCACATTACATACATATGGAGGAGCAAATGATTTGAGTTTCAGTTCTGATTCTTGCTTTGCCTTCACCTGGAAATAAATGAGGAAATAAAGCTTCTGTAATTACTTTTTCAATTACTTTTACCCTCACTTTTTTGCAGACGGCGTATTTCTGTGACATAAAAATCAAATCAAAAAGCTAGTAACTAAGGCTATGTTCTAGAAAATGTAGAATATAATCCTATTTCTATTCACTGTACTAAACATAATAGAAATTCTATGTCATTTAATAATAATTATGGCTATCACTTGTGTGGACTTACTATGTGCCAGGCATTATTCTAAATGCTTTACATATAAAGCTCAGTTAATCCTCACAATTCATGTGATAGGCACACATATTGTCTGTAGTTCACAGACATGAGGCAAAGAGAGGTTAAGCATCTTGCCCAAGATTTTATAAATAGGAAGTTTTCAAATTGGGATTCAAAACCAGGTAATCTGGTTCTAGAATCCAACTTTGTAAACTTTATTTCCTAAATATTCAGCCCATAGAGTTAATTTGTTATTCATTCATTCTTTCAACAAATATTGAGGTATACTATGTGTCAGGTAGTGTTCTACATGGTGGGGATACAACTGTAAACAATGCAAAGTCCCTGCTCTCACATAGCTTATATTCTACTTGGGAGAGCAGATGTTAAATAAATGTGATTTAAGATAGTGATATGTGATTTATGAAAATAAAACAGAGTGCTTTAATAGAGAGGAATTCAGAGAAAGAATATCTGAAAACTAGGTGGTCAGAGAAGGCCATTTTTGAAAGATAATAACTGAGCTGAGAACTGAATTATGAAAACAAGAAGCAAGCTATTTGAAAATCGGGGGAAGTGATTTCCAGGCAAGTACAAAGATGATAAAATAGAAATGAGTTTGCTGTATGTGAGGACCAAAGGAAAATTTTTGTGGCTAAAGTGTAGAACCAAGGAGAAAATAGTAGTAGATCAAATCTGAGAGGCAGCCTTTTCCTGAGACTCTCCTTATCTCTTGCCTAACCACTGCAAAAGTCTCCTGGTTACAATTCCTGTCTCTAGTTTCTTAAGGCTCTCATCATATCATCTTTTGCTCAAAAACTCCAAAGCTTCAGAAAAAAAAAAAATCCAAATTCATTAATCTGGCATTCAAGACCTTCAATAAACAACTTTTACAACTTGTTGTCTACTATTCCCTTTCACACAGTCAATGCTCTAGTAAAAACCGAACCACTCACTTTTCCCTAGAGTTGCCTCCTTTGCCATTTCTGTGCTCATTCTATTTTCTCTGCTCAGAAAGCTTCTCCCACCCAACATCTTTGCAAGATCAAATATTTTTCTGTCAAAATCTAAACTGATGATCACTTTTTCCTTAAAGTTCTCCATCTCCCCTCTTGTCCTGCTGGAAGCAGTCTCCTTTTCTTCTAAATATACAGAATATGCTATTTTAATTATTTATGTATTTTATCTTCACCACTACACTGAATATTCTTTAAGAGCAGGATCCATAGTCAATTCTTTTTTCTCATTTTGTATACAGAAAAACATCAATAAATATTTGTTGAAAATATTATAATAAAATATTGATATTAGAAGCATTTTAGAAGTTGGCTTAAATTGTCATTAGGTCCCTTCCAATCTAGAATTCTGTGATTGGTATTTTGCAATTTTACTTATCATGAAAAAGAACAAAAAGTTATGAGGGTTGTTCCTTTCCTTCCCTGATTAAGGAAAACTAACTTAATGATCAGTAAATTAATATTCTGCTATACTAAACAGAACTCTAATGACAAAAACTTTAAATCTACCTACTGAGCCCAAGAATTCCACATAGCAAATTCCTTTATAGTTTTACTTTGGGGGAAAATTTTTTTTCCCATTATCATTCATTATTTAATTTTTTCAATAAACATTTAAATGCCTCTAAGTGCTAAACACCTTGTTAGGCACTGGTTGTAAATACAGTAGTGAATAACATAAAGTCCCTGCTCACAGGGAGCTACAGTCTAATGGCAGTTATGTTAAACAAATAATCGCATAAGCAAATACATAATAATGATACGTTAACTAGCATAGAATAGAAATATACTGCATTTTAAAGGGTTTAAATATGGAAAAATCTTGATTAAAGAAATAAACCTTATATAAATACGAGAAACCAGAAGTGAGCATATATGTGTATATATACACGTGTGTGTGTGTGTGTGTGTGTGTGTGTATTCTGTTTCTATTTTTAAACAGTTCAGTGAAAAAGTAATTGTAGATATACTGGTTTAATCGCTATTCACAGCTCTTCAACAGGTTTCTAATTTCAGATAATTTCTCTCTTAATTCTCTTTGGGTATAGCCATAGTAATACACAGGTTATACTCTGTTTTCTAGGTGGCAGTACTATGGCTAAGTGACATCTGTTCCTATAGTACTTTTTAACTGTTATATAGCACTACCTATAGATAGTATTCATTAAGTCAGGGACTGGATCCATCACATGAATAAGATATTTTTCACTTAGAATTTTTGAATTTCCAGAAAGCATTTTTCTCTGCAGAAAAAAAAAAGATTGCTTTTTCAGGCACATTGTAACATGACTACAAAATACTTGCCTTATAAATCCAGCTAAAGTTAATTTGTTAACAACTTCTATTGCAATGGTATTTAACTGATAGTTCCAAGATCCTTCAGGGACATAAAAAACATGAAGTTCCACCAAGTGAATAAATTGAGAATAAAATCAGTTAAAATTATTTTTAAAGTGAAAAAAATCAACTGATGTCCTCTAGAATTTTAATTTTAATAAACATAATTGAAATAAACATGGAATACATGTATCCTCTGAACAAACACAAAAAAACAAAATGAAGAGCCAAAAATTTTTTAGGTTGGCTACTTGGCACTTGGAGCACATTTTCCCTTGGAAACAATGTCATAGCTGTGGTCCTAGAGTTCCTTAACATACCGACATACAATGCTTGTTTTGTGGCTTGCAGTAAGGATACCAGATTGCCAAGATCAGTTTTCTTATTACCAACCTTTCCGCCTTCCCTGACCTCTACCTACACAGTTGCATTGGTGTTATCTTGTGGAATCCTTATCCTTTACATATTGTCTCCCTAACACAGCTGTGATGAGTGCTAGTTCTCGGCACCTGCTAAAGTGTGAATACTAGGGCTTGGGGAATATTTTTGTTTCTCAGAATTCAAGGAAGAACCTATTCCTGACCAGTGATGGGGAAAGGAATGGTTGTTTTCACATAGGGCATGTCTGTGCTTATATGCACTATCTTTTTTCCTATTAGTGTTTTATGACCTCAATTAGAATTCATCTATTGAGAAGAATATTTAGATTACTACAACAGAACAATTACAGCAAATAAAGGCTTATTTTTTAGTCTAATGAAAGTTTGCTATTCATGTATATTAAAAGTCAAAGCATTGAAATGATTATACTCTATGATATTGAGAAACATTTTTTAAATTTTAAGTAAATATGATCTTATATTAATATTAGTAATTTTTATAGGAAATGACAATGGCTCTTAACATCTTTTTATTTATTTATTTATTTTTTTGCAGTATGTGGACCTCTCACTGTTGTGGCCTCTCCCGTTGCGGAGCACAGGCTCCGGACACGCAGGTTCAGCGGCCATGGCTCACGGACCCAGCCGCTCCGTGGCATCTGGGTTCTTCCCGGACCGGGGAACGAACCCGTGTCCCCTGCATTGGCAGGCGGACTCTCAACCACTGAGCCAGCAGGGAAGCCCGACAATGGCTCTTGAACTGAGTATTTTGCTCAAGTTGTTTTTATAGACCAAGCGGATTACTTGTATAGTTCTGATGTCAGAATATTAACCAACAGTTTAAGATGTTTGAATAGATGGAACAGTGAAGTTTCCTATATGCTGTATTTTGAATATCAGGGCATTTAAAAGATTATTCTCTAACTATACCATCCTATTAACAGCTAAAGCTATACTATATATTAATACTATAATATTAAATATTAAAGCTTTACTATTAAATATTTGTAAAACCTTCAGAAATCTGAAGTAAATATGGCCTTGCCCATTATATAAATGTATTAATATTTTACAGGAGAAAATATATTTCTTTAACTAAACATTTTACTCTGCTTTCATAGATGAAGTAATTACTTCTATATATTTTATAACAATTCATGAATTATAATTCAAAGTATATAGACTTTCATTCTATAATTGAAAGAGGAAGCAATACAAAGAAAATATAGTTGACAAAACTTTCCTGACCTTTGAAACATTTTGTGAAGTAAATTAATTTATTGGGAATTTGGATTTATTCATTCATTCAACAAATATGCCTACTATGTGCCAGCACATAGTAGGTACTACAAATATGTAGTGAATAAAACAAAGATCCTTGCCTGCATGCAGCTGAGATTCTAATGAGGTATCAGGACAAGAAGAAGTGTGAAGGAAGTGAAGCACTCACCTCAGGTACAAAATTTAAAGGGGTACCAAAACCTCAGTAATCAAGATAAATAATATTTTAAAAAATCTATTCAGGGACTTCCCTGGTGGCGCAGCAGCTGGGAATCCGCCTGCTAACACTGGGGACACGGGTTTGAGCCCTGGCCCGGGAAGATCCCACATGCCATGGAGCAGATGGGCCCGCGTGCCACGACTACTAAGTCTGCGCTCTGGAGCCCGCGAGCCACAACTACTGAGCTCGTGTGCTGCGACTGCTGAAGCCCGCATGCCTAGAGCCTGTGCTCCACAGTGGGAGGGGCCAGCGCAATAAGAAGCCCGCACACCACAAAGGAGAGTAGCAGAGTAGCTCCCGCTCATCGCAACTGGGGAGGGCCCATGCGCAGCAACGAAGACCCAACACAGCCAAAAATAAAATAAATAAATAAATCTATTCAATGCAAAAAATTCATGATGAATAAAATATCATAAATTTAAAGACAGAATGGTACTATTAGAGCCTGAGTAGAAAGGAAAAATATGAACTGCTATATACATGTTTTTTTAAAAAATACATTTCTTAATGGTTAACTTTTTCCAGAACAACATAGTTGAAAAAATATTGAAAATTTTGAAAGCCTGTATTAAAACTCACAACATCATTTTAAGGTTAAACATTCTATTTATATCAAAACCCAACTTTATCCTGGCTTTAATGGAAGTAAATCCATCAATAATATTCTTATTAAAACTATTATTTTAAAAATACATTAAATAGGACAGGGAACTATAGTCAATATTATGCAATAACCTATAAGAGAAAAGAATCTGAAAAAGAATATATATATATTCATATATATATATATCTGAATCACTCTGCTGTATACCTGAAACTTACATGATATTGTAAATTAGCTATACTTTGATTAAAAAATTATTTTAAATAAGTAAAAATAAAAATAACTATTTTACAATAAATAAATAAATAATAAATATACATTAAAAGGTATACAGATGGGCACATATTTTGCCTTTTGCCTCAGGCTCCAAAATGGCTAGGCATAGCATTATTAGATCCTGTTTCTATTTAAAATGTTGATATCTTGTCACAGCTTTTTGCATTAATTTTTCATTTTAAAAATCTTTTATTAAAATATTTATCTTAATTACTTAATTTTTTGGTGCCTGCTTAAGTTTTGCACCAAAGGCAAGTGATTCATTTTCCTCAGACTAGTCTCAGTCCTGTGAGGGACATAGACAATAAACATTAAATATAAAACACTGGTAAGTGATATAGCAAATCAGAAAGTGGGCAGTACTGGGAAAAGAGAATAAGTAGAGCAGGGCAAGGAAATTGGGAAGATAAAAGAGGGAGTAGTTTTCAGTTTTAAATAGAATAGTCCGGATACAAATCTAAGAAAATTAACAATTCCTTAATGTCAACTAATATCTAGTCCATATACAAATTTTGCCAACTGTCCAACTGTCCTCAGAATGTTTTTTCAATCTAGAATTCAATCAAGGATAACATATTGCATTTGGTTGTTACGTCTTTTTTTTTTTAATTGAAGTATAGTTGATTTACAATTTGTGTTAGTTTCAGGTATACAGCAAAGTGATTTAGTTATTTTCTTTCAGATTATATTCCATTATAGGTTATTGTAAGACACTGAATATAATTCCCTGTGCTATACAGTAATCCTTGTTGCTTATTTATCTTATGTATACTAGTGTGTATCTATTAATCCCGTACTCCTAATTTGTCCTTCCCTCTCTCCTTCTCCCCTTTGTCACAACTTTTAAAAAGCTTAATTTGGAAGAGTATTCCAGACCTGCCTTTTTTTCTCTTCATGGCACTTTTTAAAGAGACTGGACCAATTGTTTAACAGGCTGTTCTGCATTCTGAATTTACCTTATTAACTCCTAAGGTGTCATTTAACTTATTTCTCCAATCCTTCTCTCTCCTGTAAACAGTTGACTTTATAGCCCTCAATTGACACGTGTTAATCAACTGGGGTAAGTACACTTCACAATACCCTGTATTACATATTACTTCACATTTGGGCATACATAATGCTCTACTCCCAAATATTTGTATATTTAATAATTATTAAAGGGATAATAGAACAGACTATAAGGGACAAGAAAATGGAACCTGTTATAGAGTTATTTGAATATTTAAAGTGTGAGGTGATAGTGGCTCAGACTAACATGCTAGCAATATAGGTGATGGGAAGTGGTCAGATTTTGTATATAATTTGAAGCTAGAGTCCAAGAAGTGAAGTTTGAGTAAGGTGTGATGTATGACTCCAAGGTATTTGGCCTCAGATATCGAAAGGATGGATTTGCCATCAACTGAGATGGGTAAGGTCATGGTTAGTATGGGTTTGGGCTGCAGGGAGAACTGTAGTTCATTTTCAGACATACTGAGTTTCAGCTGTCTATTGGTTATCCAAGCGGAGATTTCAAGTAGGCAGCTTGAGAAGAGAGCAAAGAGCTGACCCCTGAAATTCCCCAATATCAAGGGAACAGGAAGAAGAAAAAGACACAAAAAAGAAGACTGAAAATGAATAACAAGGAATGTAGAAGGAAAACCAAGATAATGTGTATGCTAAAAGCCAAGTGAAGGAATTATGTCAAGGAAGACAGAGTGATCAACAGTGTCAACTACTGTGCACACACAGATCAAGCCTATGTGGAATAAGAATTAAGCAATAGATTTAGTAATGTAGAGGTGAATTTAACAGAGCAGTTTTGGTGGAATAGTAGAGTGAAAGCTTGACTGGAGTTGATTTAAAGTGAAAATGAGAAGAAGGTATTGGGGGTTTAAGAAGGTATGAAATAGTTATCTAGAATAGTGGAAGAGTGAATGAGTGAGTGGGAGATAGTCTTATTGCCTACTAGCAAAAAGTTCCACTTGAGATTCATGGTCATTAATTTAAAATGAGAATAGTCCTATGCTGGTATATTTTTCTCCAGCCATGTTCCACTGTAGGTACATATGAAGAATAGGTGAAGAAGATTAAGCAGGGTTTTTGTTTTGTCAAGGACTACAGTGAAATGAGAGAGGGCAAGGAGTCAAAAGTATGTGCAAGAGAGTGATCAAGAATGCTCCATGAATTTGCAGGGCAGAAATAGAGACAAAGATGTAGAGAACAAACGTATGGACACCAAAGGGCGAAAGTGGTGGGGGGTAGGGGTGGGGGTGGGATGAACTGGGAGATTGGGATTGACATGTATACACTAATATGTATAAAACAGATAACTAATAAGAACCTGCTGTATAAAAAAATAAAATAAAATTCAAAAATTCCAAAAAAAACCCAAAAGAGTGCTCCGTGATATTTAAGCCAGCCATGGAAGGCATCCTGAGAAGAGGAATAAACAAACAAAAAAAGGTGATAGGATCAATGCACTGGAGATCCCAGAATAATTGGGGTCCTTAGAGATACAAGAACTGTAATCAAGTACTGGGATACACAAAGTTGGGTTCACAGTGGTGTTGGTATCTAATACTTTATATAATCCATATTTTTGCTTTATCAAAACTTTTCAAAACCAATGATAAGCAGGTTTTTCTTAT
This sequence comes from Delphinapterus leucas, assembly GCF_059928025.1. NCBI lineage: Eukaryota > Metazoa > Chordata > Mammalia > Artiodactyla > Monodontidae > Delphinapterus > Delphinapterus leucas. The sequence continues at coordinate 116,489,753 of NC_143129.1, forward strand.
ATTTAGTGTAAAAAAGATTTCTTACCTCTGATGAGGAAGGTCGACTTGGACTGAGGGACATATTCACCAACGTCTGAATGGGGTAATTATCAGTTGGAATTTTGTAGGGTTTTTTAATCTTTCTTCATTGAAGTAGTATTTAATAAAGGTTATAACAGATTTTTGGCTTGTTTAAGATAGCATTCCACTCATTTCTGGTCTCTGATTCATTCAAAAAATAAACAGAAAAACACAAAAGGCTTTAGACTCAAAATGAAAACTTGATTAAGTATACAATCTTATTATAATAATTCAAAAAGATATACTACTAGTAAGTAGGGCTGGTAACTGCAATGAAATGAACATATATCCCATACAACTAAGTAAAGTGGTAAAGTGGTAAATTATAATAGACTTGTGACTAGAACATTTTTTACTATTCTAAACAATTCATTTTCTCTTGGTCAAAAATTAAGGTTAAATATATATAGTGTTTTACACAAAGCAGAAATATACTTTTGGAAGTAGAAGACTAAACTTATACAAATGCTGTAAAATGATGAAAATTGTTTTACCCTTTACATTTCTTCCTGGCCTTGGATACCTCAATAATAATAAATGTGAACAATTATTCCAGATGAAAATATCAGTCTTTGAGTATATCAGGTTTGTGTACCTATGTTTGTGTAGTATTTCTTGTGTTTTCCCTCAGAAAATGTATGACAGTTTACAAGAATACACAACAAAATTTAAAGTATATAAATATATAATAAAAGTTAAAAAATAAGGTAGCAGAATTATTACTCTAAAAAAGAATTATCAAAGTGGGGCAATCCTTAGGGATATACTATAATACCAATAGTAGAGAAGTTTTTTCAAGATTCCAAAGCTTTGCTTTATATTAAGATAGTGATTTAAATCTGACAAAACTTAAAATTCAAGCTGAGGGTGCCTGCAGGATAGGAATGGAATGGAGAAAAGAAAGAAAATTGTCTGGCTACCTTTAAATATGAGATCACATGAGGCTGTAGGCAAGCCTCCTCCAATCAAAGGCCTGACTGAGGGCTATAATTAAAAAATTTCTTAAACCTAGGGAGGGTTCCCAAAAGTGTTGTAAATAGCGCACCAAAATGGGAAGCCACTGGTCTAAGCTAACCGTACCTCATAGAAATTTTGGGGGAGGCGTTCTCCCCTAAGCTAAATGAGGAAAGTAAAACATTCCAACATAGGTTAATAGGTATATCGGTCTTTCAGTATCATTGAGGTAGCCACCCAATTATTTAAAAAAAGAAAAAAAAAACACAAAACTATCCTTGTTTTACAAATCTGGTCTCTACAGAATCAGAGGTATGGCTCCAAAAATAATCCAAAGCCCACCAATCCTTTTATCACTCCCAAAAGCTTCCCTATTTATCCTAAGAGACTTGTAAGTATTAAAGGGGAAACAGTCATCCTAGGAGGAACTTGCCTGTGCCTTTGAGATGCAAATATCTGACCTGGTTTTCTCCAGGAACCCTAATCTCTGCCATCTTTTTAAAATGCAGATTTTGAAAAAGGGGGTAAATTGGAACTTGTCAAGGACAAATAAAAATCTTAAGCATCTTTTCCATAAATATTATTAACAAGGGTTTAGCCATCTAGACAAGTGAGCTTGATTTGTTACATCTGCCAGAAACCCAATTTTAATCCAACCTCTTTTGCAGACTGATGGGTTTTACATTGCTGTACCTGGCTCATGGCTGAAATTCTGGAATGGGAACAATGAGGTCTCTGTGTTTGTTTGTGTGTTCGTACGTATCTATGTGTGTCTTAGATGTATGGTATTGCCGAAAAGTAATTAGTAAAAGAGCTCTATTTCACTGACTTAAAGGAAATTAGCGCTTATATACTCAGAAATAGAAAATAATCTGGCCAGAATGAATTTCACCTGATGGCGCAGTGGTTATGAATCCGTCTGCCAATGCAGGGAACACAAGTTTGAGCCCTGGTCTGGGAAGATCCCACATGCCGAGGAGCAACTAAGCCCGTGCGACGCAACTACTGAGCCTGCGCTCTAGAGCCCGTGAGCCACAACTACTGAGCACACGTGCCGCAACTACTGAAGCCCACGTGCCTAGAGCCCATGCTCTGCAACAAGAAAAGCCATCGCAATGAGAAGCCCGCGCACTGCAACAAAGAGTAGCCCCAGTAGTACTGGAAAATATTCAGTACTAAATTGATATCTGGTATTGAAGGTGGCTTAAGCTTGTTGGCTTCATTAATATAGACACGTCTTTAGAGTCATCAATGTTAAGTATAATATTGTACAATATTTCTGTTGTACTTAGGTTTACTAGACTTTATTATATCTATTGCAAATTTGTCAGTAAGAAAAGCAACCCAATGTGGAAAGATTTTTAAGCAAAGTTAGATATGTGTCTTCAGTAAAAGAAGGCGTGAGGGGGCTTCCCTGGTGGCACAGTGGTTGAGAATCTGCCTGCTAATGCAGGGGACACGGGTTCGAGCCCTGGTCTGGGAGGATCCCACATGCCGCAGAGCAACTAGGCCCATGAGCCACAACTAATGAGCCTGTGCGTCTGGAGCCTGTGCTCCGCAACAAGAGAGGCCGCGATAGTGAGAGGCCCGCACACCGCGGTGAAGAGTGGCCCCCACTTGCCACAACTAGAGAGAGCCCTCGCACAGAAACGAAGACCCAACACAGCAAAAATAAATAAAATAAATTAAAAAAAAAGAAGAAGGCGTGAGGATGAAAAAATACTGAAGAGTTACGCATGATCAGGATTTCCTAAGATGGGATTGAATTTAGGTGGGTAAATGGATTTTGTTGGGAGTAAGCTAAGTCTTGGATTTGGTTTCTCTTTCTGTTAAGAGAACAAGCTTTTCCTTTTCAAAAAAAAAAAAAAGTTATTTATTTATTTATTTTGGGTTGCATTGGGTCTTCATTGCTGCACGTGGGCTTTCGCTAGTTGCATTGAGCCGCGGCTACTTTTTGTTGTGGTGCACGGGCTTCGCTTGCTGCGGAGCATGGGCTCTAGGTACACGGGCTCAGTAGTTGTGGCTTAGTTGCTCTGCGGCACATGGGATCTTCCCAGACCAGGGAATTAGACCCATGTCCCCTGCGTTGGCAGGAGGATTCTCAACAACTGAGCCACCAGGAAGGCCCAAGAACAAGGTTTTCTTGGAATACTGTTTTTTTTAATAAATTTATTTATTTTATGTACTTATTTTTGGCTGCATTGGGTCTTCATTGCTGCGTGCGGGCTTTCTCTAGTTGCAGCGAGCGGGGGCTAGTCTTTGTTGCGGTGAGCGGGCTTCTCATTGCGGTGGCTTCTCTTGTTGCGGAGCACGGGCTCTGGGCACGCGGGCTTTAGTAGTTGTGGTGTGTGGACTCAGTAGTTGCGGCTCGTGGGCTCTAGAGCGCAGGCTCAGTAGTTGTGGTGCATGAGCTTAGTTGCTCCTCGGCATGTGGGATCTTCCCGGACCAGGGCTCAAATTCGTGTCCCCTGCATTGGCAGACGGATTCTTAACCACTGTGCCACCAGGGAAGTCCCTGGAATGCCGTTTCTGATAACATATTGTGTGAGTTTCTTTGCCTTTAAGTGATCTGTATTTGCTTTTGAGATCTCTTGTAACTTTGGTTAACAAATAAGTATTGTCTCACAGTGACCAATGACCTTATTTGATCAAGTGTTGAAACTTTTTGAGAAACTTCCCAAATATCAAATTTTAATCAAAGTTCTTTTGACTTTCAGCTAACTTTGGGATGTTTTGGAGGGCCCCTGAGGCATCTCAGAGAGAAATATTTAACCAGTATTATTTGGTATGTTAAATTACATAGAGAGCATTATCACACGAGCGATTAACCTACTTAAGATATACTGTATAGATGAATGTTATTAACACAGACATTCTAAAAATTATATAGTTTCTGGAATTTGGATATGTCCTGGTATAATGCTATAGTTCTAGCTGTCATCTTAAAATGTTGTCTGTCGCTTCTTTATGGATTACACTGTAATCAGATGTTTAACCATGCCTTTTAAGTCTTGTCATTTATAGACAGTTATCCTTGTACTCTGATGCTGTTACAAAAGTACTTCCTCTTCAAGAAGATTGGGTCGGGCTTCCCTGGTGGCGCAGTGGTTGAGAGTCCGCCTGCCGATGCAGGCGACACGGGTTTGTGCCCTGGTCAGGGAAGATCCCACATGCCGTGGAGCGGCTGGGCCCGTGAGCCATGGCCACTGAGCCTGCGCATCCGGAGCCTGTGCTCCACAATGGGGGAGGCCACAACAGTGAGAGGCCCGCGTACCGCAAAAAAAAAAAAAAAAAGTGGGCCATGGCTCAATTCCTGGAAATCCTCACCCCTCCCCCAAAACAGCTAGAATACTCCTCCCACTCATTAGCCTACGAAATTACCCACTCCTATAAAAACTGACAACCCCCATACCCTGGTGCCTTTCACCTTCTGAGATAGCCCACACTGTCTATGGAGTGTGCTTCTTTCTCTTAAAAAAAAAAAAAAGATTCCAAAGCTTTGCTTTATGTTAAGATAGTGATTTAAATCTGACAGAACTTAAAATTCCTGTGATCTAGTACTGATTACGTCTCTATGAAATCCTATCAGACTCCACTAATTGTTCTAATGGTATCAAAATTAAAAGATTATATTCTGGGACACACAATCTTTCAAATCAAATTATTTCCACATATTACTTCCTATATAAATTTTTTACAACAATTAAAACAAAATGTGATTTGTCATTTTAACCATCTCAAACGCTATTTTAAATACATTAGTACTTTAAGGAAACATTAAATATTTCTATTTCTGTATCTATCCAAAGGCTCTTTCTGACATTGTACTACCATTAGTCTCAATTATGAACCTAACAAAGCACAACTCAACTTCTTTATTAGATAAGAATTAATGGTAATAATCTATATTAAATACAGCATACTGGCATTCATTAACTAGTATGCCAACTGGGAGACTACAACTTTCAATTTTTCTGGATGCATTAAAAACTTGATATTCTAACTCAGAACAAATTTTTCATTCAGTGAACTCAAGATAGAGCAATCAAGACCTGCTTTACTATTATCCTAAATTAAACTGCCCCCCTATAGTATTCCTTCTAAAGGAACAGCAAACAAGCCGTGTTTTGAGCTACAATTCCCTTTGTCATTACTGACTGTATCAATACTAAAGACCAAATCCTGGCTGGCCAGAGACAAAGTGGCCTGGCATGTATAGATGAGCCCTTAGGACTTAAAATTGGGAGAAGAACTCAAGATTCAAGTATGTAGTTAGTAGATACTGAAGCAAAATGAATGTATAAAGGGAAGTCATGAAGCAGTATCATATCCATGAAGCAAGCCCATGTTATGAGAAAGCTGTAATTATTTGTAAACCACAACAGAAAAAGAGATAAAGACTAGAGAGAATGACTGATTGAACCAGTAGTGAGATGCCGGCTGAGGAGATACATAGGTAATTCATGTTTATAGCTAAGCACTAAAGAGAAGAGTCAAATTTCTTTTGCTGTTGAGGTCCCTAACCTTGCATCTACTCCTATTGGGGTCCGACGATGGGGAAGCGGGCTGCGGATGGGCCGCCCGTTGGACAAACTTGGGTCACTTAGGGATGCGTCTCTAAGGGGAAAGGGTGGCAGTGACTCAAGCCCGTATTTCTAGCTCTAACGCCTCGGTAAGGCTCTCCCCTTCCCTTCCCTCAACCTCTGCCGCCAACTCCGTCAGGAAAACAGGAACCGCCTCGTCGTCCCGCCACCAGGCCTTTTACAAAGTCCCTCAATATCTGACTTCTCTCACCGGTCCCCTCGGGTCTTGGAGGATAACGACAAGCTCTTTCCTTACCTCTACCAAATCGTCCTCTCCAGAGAGGGAGAGCGGAGAGGATGGGTGTCTGGTCGCGTTAGCATCCCACAGCTGCCGCGCCCACCATCCGCTCCGCCCCTTCTCGCTCCCAGCTCTCCCCTCACCCCACTGAGGCTCGGGCTCCCGCCCGAGTGAGGAGCTGAAACAGAAGGCGGAGAAGGGCGCGCATGCGCGCCGCGGGTGGAGCCACGGGGCAAAGAACCGGAAACTTAGAGACAAAGTTCCGAGCCCCGCCCCCTGCTCAGCAGACCCGCCGCCCCGCCGTCCCGCCGTCTGGCACTGCGGACCTACCACCGATCCACCGACGGATTGCCGATCTGCCCAGCTCTCGCGTGCGCCATGTCTGGTTCCTCCAGCGTCGCCGCTATGAAGAAAGTGGTTCAACAACTCCGGCTGGAGGCCGGGCTCAACCGCGTGAAGGTGAGCGGGGGCGGGCGGCTGAGGGGGAGGGGAGGGCGGGGGAGGTGGCGGGGGGGATCCGGCAGGCGAGCTGGCGCGGCGGGCGAGGCTCGCGTCCGGCTCTCGCCACCCCTAGGGAGGACGCGCTCTCGGCGGCGACGGCGGCGATCTCTGCGGCCAGCTTTAGAAAAGTAGCGGCGTGGGTCGGCGCTGTGGTTTGGGGGGCAGGTTAGTGTGCCCTTCCGCCCTAAGACTTTTCAAGGCGAGCTGGCCCTGGCTTGAACAGCGGCTTTCCGCATTCCGGTCCTCCTCTCGGTCTCCCTCCCTCCGTAGTGACTCCGCGGCCGTGCTCGCCGACAGCTGTTCCTCCGCGCGCAGTCCGCACCCTTCCCGGCCCTCTCGACCAGCTCTTCTGTTTTTTGTCACCCGACGGGGTTTTATCCGACTTTTGATTCAGAAGTATTTTTTCTTTGCATTTCAGAACTTTCCCAAATCCACTCCCTTTAGTAGTAGAGTCTTACTTCCAGCTCCTCTCATTCACCGAACACACACTTGAAAACGAATTCTTGCATAACTTTAAAGAAGCCTGTTTTGGAAACGTTCGCCATGTCTAAGGTTACCACTGGTGCCCTGTACAGCCTCGTACAAAGCGTGCATTTCGTATCTGTTTGGCATCGTTTGCTGTGTTGTGACTTTGGGTATATCTACTGGTCCGCGCGTACCCGAAAAAGTAATTAGGGTGGACCAGTTTTATTTATTTTGGCATCTGTTTAGCATTGATCTTGTCCTGGGGTATTTACTTTGGGGAAAAGGCCTTTTGTGTCTGGTGATATGACAACCTGACGTTCAAGTGCTATTTCGAGTTCCCTGATTTTTTAAATCCTGCGTGGATTGGCTTCTTTCTGGTGCGGGTCAGTTTACGTGTGAAACACTTGTAATTAAAAAAGAAACAGAGAAGAGTATAAAGCATGCACTCTGTTGAAAGAAAAAGCCAGTTTCCAAGATGATTTGATTCTGTACTCATTAGGCTAGTTTTTACTTCCCCCTGAAATGTTTTGTGGAGTAAGATGGTCTCCTATTTACCCATTTCCTTAAGTAGAAATGTCAGGGACCTAGTTTACTCAGTTGTGGTCATCTCGGGAGGGAAGGGAAATTCCCATGAGTCTTGGGGTGGGATTCTCCTCTCTTCCTGTCCTTTAAGTGTTGTAAACTCCATTGCTGTCTCGAATCCATTTCTCTAATCTCCAGATTCTTACCTCATTCCAGTGATTTATGGTTAGTCTTGGCTGGATTTAACTTTGAAATCACTATCTTATCATTCAGGCGTGTCTTTATCATAGATCGGAGTGGCCCGGGAAAGAAAAAAATGCGGGGAGGGGAAAAATGCTGATTGAAAGCAGAAAGTGTTAAGTAGGGGTATTTAGCCCTAATCTCCAAAGGAAATGAGTTGAAGTCCTCAGGCTCACGCTTTACCATGAAAACTCTAGCCCCTCCAATAACTCCCCAGCATGATGCCTTCCTCCTATTCTTAGGAGGGTTTTCGTCGGAATCATTAAAGGCACCACAAGTGATTTGGTTTTATTTAGAAATCTGTTTGTCTGATCCCAGGGCTGTGTGTAACAAGGAGAGGAGGCATTACACCTTGGGACTTTAAATGAGCTTTTCATTAGACATGTTGCAAAGTGTGGTTAGTTCGATTTCATTTTGTGCTTCTGTTTTACCCATGACTCTATGCTAGATGCTTTTGTAGTGATATTTTACTTTCGAATTACCACAGCTTTACTTTTTAAACCTTTATGTTTGAGTAGTTGATAGAAATTATCACAAATGCTTGACAGACTCTCCCACTGTTGGGTAACCATACACTTAACCCAGGGCACTTTTGAAAGAGGGCGCTGATTATTATGCCAGGATTATAGGGTTTCAGCCTCCTGGATGGTGATTATTACAGTGCCATAGGGGCTAGAAGCTTGTTAGAGTTTTAAGCCTTTGTGTCCATTTTCCCACTGATTGGAATTGTCACTGATCATTTTCTCACTGATGGTCACTTGGCTGGATCTCTTGTCACTGAGATCTCAATTTAAATGTCACCTCCTCAAAGACACTTTCTCTTAGGTCCTGATCTAAAAAAACACTTGTTTTTCTGCAGAGCACCTTGTCTCTTTTCATCTGAACTGTTAGCTCCATGACAGCAGGGATCTGGCTGTTCTTACATATTCTCAGTCCCTAAAATTTTATTTGGCACATAGAGGTGATGAGAAGTTTGTGAAAGGGAGTTAAGCTGGCGCCTACCTACACTTTAGGCAGATAATTAACACATTCTTTACTGCTGGTTAATGTGAATGAATGAAACCATGTTATACAACAGTGAAAAATTATACCACCATTCCCCCACTGTAGCTACACCTTTTAGGGGAGCAGGGTACCCATTTGTTATAGTACTTGGTACCAGGAATTTATAAACTGTTTACTCACACAGTTGCTAAATAAATTCATGGAACTCATTACCCTGGATTGGTATATAAGCCAAACATATAAATTAGATTCCAATAAGAGTTTAGATTCATCTCATGATGATGGATCCTTTTATCAGGTTAATGTCTGGGGTACAGCTGTCATGTGCAGAAGTTCTTTGTAGAGAGCATTTGTGATGCCCTAAGCTCCCTTTCAAAGGCTAAATATTACCCAGCCAGACTGGACACCTGTTCTCACCCTCCTTAAGGGAAGTTAAAACAATAAAATAAATGATTATCTTCTCCATCTTAAACCTCAATTCAAGAGTTAGGGTATTGTATGTATTTGAGGCATCCTTTAGTCATTCATGTTATATATCTGAACTATTCAGTTTATTGTTTTGGTGTCCTGTATCACACCTTACCAGAATATATACAAATAGTAGATGTTTAAGTGATACATGATATAAAGTTATTTTAACTATGAAGCCACAGAAGTTCCTAAGTCCTGTTTAAATGGCTTTGCATACATATATGAAAATTATTAAATCACATTTAAGGCATACACAGTTTCACAAAGGCAGGCTGCTTGGTAAAGTTGTTAAAATAAACTGAAGTTTGCTAATCAGCCTTTCAGTCACATGACCCTGAGCAGAAACTGTCACTGTCCAGTTTTGTAACATTAAACAGCTGATGGTACATATACCAAAACAATAAACTGAATGGTTCAGATTTTGAACATGATCTTCACTCAGAGTAGCATTTTCCCATTTCCCATACTGCTTTCAAGACAGAGTAATAGTTTACTAGCATTTTAACACTTTTTAACCTATAATATCCTGTGTACTGCTTTTAATAAAAGACAAGATGTTGAGTACCCTCAAGGTTACAGTAGAACAACCTATTTATTAATAAACTAGCAGGATGTGCTGTGCTTTACAAATAAACAGAATTGTACTGTTCATACTTATTTACATGCAGTGTTTTAAGTATATGACTGTTGAGCTTCAATTAGTATATTTCTTTTTTGAGTTAAGATAAGTGTTTATTGGCAGGTATTTTTGAAGATTTGAGAAAAACTTAATTAAAACATTGTCACCACCTCCCACCCACTTCCCCCACCCTTTGTTATATACAGGTTTCGCAGGCAGCTGCAGATTTGAAACAATTCTGTCTGCAGAATGCTCAACATGACCCCCTGCTGACTGGAGTATCTTCAAGTACAAATCCCTTCAGACCTCAGAAAGTCTGTTCCTTTTTGTAGTAAAATGAATCTTTGCAAGGTAAGTTTCCTTAAATGAAAACAACAAAGCCCCACACAGTAGGGATAACTAGTCAGGTCTCTTTCTTTGCAGCACTTATAAGTTGAGCAAAATCATCCCATACACTTTTGTTTGGCACTTATTAGAGTTTCCAGTCTTTGTTTTGTGAGGATTGATGAAATTTGCTGATTTAGTAGTCATAAAGACTCATTGTTTCTATTTTACCATAAAGGATTAAGTAGAGGATTTAATAACCATAAAGAGGATATAGGAGTTACTAGAAAATTTCACTGCTGTGACAAGTCATGTTACCTTTTATAGCATTGGCCTAATGGTGTATTCTGGTGCCCCCAAATACTAGTTTAATTTTTGTGTATCTAGCAAATATTTAGACATTGGACTACCCTGGCTGGTCCAGTGGTTAAGACTCCGTGCTTCCAATGCACAGGTTTGATCCCTGGTCTGGAAACTAAGATCCCACATGCTGTGCGGCCAAAAAAAAAAGAGGATAAATCAGTAAATAACAGCACATTATTAAAGAAAAAAATTAGACATTAAAAAAAATCTGCAGTGTTCATGGTGGTGGCTTTTGAAGTACTATCAACTGATTTGGATTAATGATGATCTAGTAGAACAGCATAGCAAATAATTGGGAGTTGTGAATGCAAGAGAAACTGAAGAGATAGCCGAATAAGCTTACATGGTATTGGCATTTGGACTGGGGAACAACAGGTTTTAATTTTATTGTTGTTAGGTAAAGATAAAATGAGAGAAATGAAGTATATATGTTCATGGTGGCAGACAGTGGATTGGTTTTCAGAGGATTAAGAAACTAAATTTGGGGCTGGTTTAAAGCATACGTTAACGTGTAACTTACAGAACAAATGTCAGTGTACGCAAAAACATGTTAATCCAAAAGAGATGTGACAAGAAAACATGATGTGGATAATTGAAAATGTAATCCAAGGGTACTACCTTCATAAATCCATAGGACTTTTGTCAGAGCATTTACTCATATTGACCTACGAGAAGCAAACTTAAATAGTGCTTCAAAAAAAAAAAGACTGTGTATGGCACACACCATCTACAGACATTCTGACTCCTCCAAGTGCAGGAAGCTGCTTCCTAAAATACCATGTTACATAGTTGTGCCCTCCCTAATTAAACTTCGTAGACTTGGGAGTGTCCAGGAAGTTTGTATAAGTACATGTTTCCAGTAAATACAATGATGGGTTGAATTGGTTAAGATTTTCGAAACACAGGAAAAAAAAAAACCCGCCTTTGAGTTTAAGGGAAGTAATTCTTTTTAAGTCTAGCACCTTCATATTTAACAGGTTAAAAGTCGTTTGCTCCTGGCAGTATTAATTCTTCATGGCAGTTTTGGGAAATTTCATATTTTTACGGTTCCTCTTGTATTCTCTTCACAAAGTGTTTATTTTCATTTAAAATACTGTTAAGCCTGGCTTCTTAATTGGCTGTTAATAGTTTCATTTCATAGGAGTCTGCAGACAAGTGTTTAATGAGTTGCTCAGGGTTAAAATATGGTTGGGATAAGAATCTAGATTTAAAAGTAAAATAATGGCTGTTAATTCTGGCAGTATAATAAGCCCTTAGCTTTGTGGATATTATGATTTGAAACACTTTTGGCTAGGAAAAGAATATTTGGATGTAAAAGCATTTCTTCTCAAACTTGAAAGTAGGTCTGGGATGTTATGCTGATGTTGGTTGTCCTAGGCACACTGAGTGGCATGGATGCAAAGAGTCTGTATTTAAGTCTTTATACTCATAGCTTTTAAAAATATATATATTTATATAATTTTTTTAAAAGCATAGATAATTTAGCAACAGATAGTACAAGGTATTAAAATAGAAGTTATCATGATCCACATACCTAGAAATAACCACTGTTAACAGATACTCCCTTTTAAGAGAAAAAAACTATCATTGAAAAATAGTGATCATAGTATGCAGTTTTTTTCTACACTTGAATTTTCTTATTTCATTTAATAGTCTTTGTAAGTTCCCTGGTGGTCTAGAGGTTAGGATTTGGTGCTCTCATTTAATAGTCCTTGTAAATGTGGTTGTACTATAAGTTAAATTATACTTCATCGAATATTGAGTTTTCAAATTTGAGGATACACTGAGGCGAAGATCTTGGTGCCCACTGTATACTTTACCCATTTCTTTAAGATAAATTCCCAGAAGTAACAATAAGGAATGACATTTAAAATGTAATAACCTTGAAAACTGCCAAATTAAACTTTGCTATTCCATCTGGAGCTTAAGAGTACTTTTTTGCTGAGCCCTTGCCAAACAGATCTCAGATTCTTTGCTACTTTCTTCTGCCTATCTCATTTTTGTAATTTGCACTGATTAACTGAGGCTACACATTGTTTTTTTCACCACTGATTTTTGTGGTGAAGTAACAGATTTTTGTAATGAAGTAACAGAAATTTTTAACTAAGTATAAAAAACCACTGATTTTTGTGGTGAAGTAACACATTTTTGTAATGAAGTAACAGAAATTTTTAACTAAGTATAAAAAACCAGGTGTCTACTCTTCTGAATTAAATGGTTTACCTTTTTTTTTTTTTTTGGTTGCTCTGTGTGGCTTGTGGGATCTCAGTTCCCAGATCAGGGATTGAACCCTGGCCCTTGGCAGTGAAAGCCCCAAGTCCTAACCACTGGACTGCCAGGGTTCCCAACTTTCAAGAAATAAAAGATACTTTTCCTACCTTTCTATATAGATGACTTAACCTGAAGTTGTTATGCCCCTGTTTTTACTTTTTATATATATTTATTGTTTTATAGTTTTAAACCATAGGTATTATTTTTAAGGAACAACTATTACTGCATTACTTTTGAGATTTGTGTTAATCCATAGATTGTTTTGTCGTTTTAATTGCTGTATAGTATTCTGTCATGTGTATGAACCTTAGTTTATTTATCCATTGGCTTATTGAGTTGCATTTAGGCTACTTCCAGTCCTCTGCTGTTAAACCATTACTATAGTCAATATCCATGTACACATTTCTTTTTGTATATAGGTTTATGTGAGTAAATAGAAGGGATTGCATCTTGCTCTCCTCAATACTATTGCTCATTTCCTAGAGGTGTTCAGATATTTCTCAACTTCAGAGATTTTTATATTAACCTTTTTAAAAAGTCGGATCCGGAGTGTATTTTGGCAATGATATTGGCAAGTCAAACTTTAAGTCTGTTTATTTCTAAACCCTAAGTTACATATACTTGAGAGTGGTTATAAATCATACGTTATATATATATATATACTTGAGAGTGGTTAAGAGAAAGTTACATTTTACACCACAGGCATTTTCTATCCTGTTTCTCATTTTTTTCCCTAGAAACCCTGTGATGTCTGTTTTGTTTTTTTTTTTCTTTTTTAAACAGGCTTAGTTTAATTGAAAGCATTTTATAAGCTGACATTCAGATGAATACCTTAAATGTAATGTAAGATGTACTGCTATTCAGAAAAAAAGCTATTGTTCTTATGATACTTTACCCTAATTCACTGTTTTTTTTTTGTTTTTTCATTTCAGGTTTTTAAACCACTTTTCATAAACCGGTGAATATTCAAAGGAAAGCTAAATCTGAAGCCTGTACAAAAGCCTGTCTCTATAACATGTGCCATACTATACAAACTTCTACTTTTGTCAGTCTACCTCTCTGAATATTCATGAATTTCTGTTTCACAAGGGTAATTATTTTATATACACGGGTGGCAGCATACAATAAAATACTTAGTATAAAAGTTTTTGGATTAATTACTGGTATTAAATATACTATGTATAATATTAATTTGTTTTGAACACCTAAGAACAAAATGACAATTTTCCCATCATCTTTAAGGGGTTAAAATTTTTAGTGTTTGTTCCAGCAACTCATCTCACATAACTTTATGCCATACATTTGCAAGACTGTTAGAGAATTAAAGGTAAGTTGCAAATTTGTTCTTTTAAGGTCAGGAGGAGGCTGCTAATAATACTAGTTTCTGTTGATGAGTTATTTACAGGGTTAGCTTTGTTTTCTAATGAACTACTTTGTGGGGTATTACCATTACACCTAGAAGTTATTTACTTCATAACACATGGCTCTCCTAGTAAGGATAGTAAAGACTAGATATGTAAGAATTCCATTACAAGATGGAAGAGAAAAATTTCAGAGCCCGAGGTAATTCCTGTGGAGCACTACAGTACAATGTAATGAGGTAAAGAAGTACCAAGGAAAAGGGAACCAAAGATTAGCATCAATAATTTGCAACTTTTGCTTTTAGTCCTTGGCAAAACACTTTGCTTTAAAAATTTCTACCCTTCTTGAAAGGCTTAAGGAAATGTTAAAACAGCCTAGAAACCTCACCCCCAAATATATGTATTTTCGGGAAACAGAATTAAAACTATGAAGATCAGTCTGATAGAAAACAGTGGGCTACACAGTATTTACCAAGCACTGTATTTCTCTCCAGCCCACATGTTCCATGAAAGTACAAACAGGAATGTTAGTTTGAATGCTGATCCCAATTTCAACTATTAACAGTTACCTAAAAATAAGAGAATTAAGCTTTAGGAAACTTGAATTTATAAACTCTTACCAAAATGACCTTTTATTTGCTACATAAATAGTGAGTGGCAATTCATGGCACTTGGTACTTTATCCAGACATGACAGAAGGCTTATGAAATCAGTAAATGCCATTTTGAAAAGGTTCTTCTTTCATAAATTCAAGATAGGCCTGTTCAGCACAATCCAATACTATCCCCTCAGTGCTTTATAAATGGAATTTTCTTCTACTTGTATCCATTTCCCGGGGCTGAAAATTAGAAAAAACAACAACAACAAAAGTAAACAATCTGTAACAGTGCTATAAAAAAAGGACCTCTAGGTTTGTCTCTGAGACAGTTTAAGTCTTTAGCTCTAATATAAAAAGTATTGGAAACTACTGCTCCAATATGTGTGTGTATAATAGATATAAAATTTTAGTCATACTTAGGTGAAATATTTCTTATTAGGTTGAAAAATTATGTGTTTTAAAGTATTAAAGTTTTCATTTATAATTTAAAATGATCTCCAAACCTCTATAAAACCTTCTATAAAATAATTTGAACTTTAATGTAACTTCTATATAACTTTTATAAAATAATTTTCAAGCATGCTGCAGAATCATATAACACAGGCTCATAAACAGACTGCTGGCCCACTCCCTAAGTTACTGATTCAGCAGGTCTGTAGCCCAACAGTCTGCCTTCGTAACAGGTTCTTAGGTGATGCTACTGGTCCCACTTTGAGAACCACTGATCTTTAGGGATATTTCAGATGAACCAGGGTTAATCTCTAGACCATAACGCTGTATCAGAGATTGATTATTGCTAGCTCCTGGGAAGAAATTCAGAAGCCTAACTTAAGGTATAAACGCCCAAAGCTTAAAGTACGTCGTTTTATTCTCATTCCATCCTTTTAAAATTATCTAAATGGCTTTTCAAAGAGTAAGCACATACCTTATGTACCCATTCATATTCTCCATATTTAGAATCAAAGGTTCCTTTCTGAAGAGATCTTAATTTTAAGGTAAAACGTGGTCCAAGTTCCTGAATTCCCACTTTCTTTTCACTCTTGAATATGTATCTTCAAAGATAAAATAGAGTTAAGGAAATTAGTGTGAATGAACCCAAACTGTTATTTCTTTAATATGACAGTTTGAAAGATAATTTCTCATCTACAATACTTGTCAGAATACATTAGAAAACAGGTTTGTGTGTAAAATGTATTTCACCATTGAAGTCCAAGGAGTTTCTCACCTGTGAAATCTGAAGAAGATATAATCCCGTTGATTGTGGAATGTGGCAACCTGCCTTCCAATGAATTGAGGATTATGGGGAAAGAGAGATGCAAACATACGTCCAACAGAATGACCCAGCCGTGTTGTAAAATTGTTTAAAATTATTTCAGGTATGTGTTCTGTGGGGTCCTTGCCTCTTCTCTAGAAAAATGATGAAAAGTCACAATAACGATCTCACTGCAATTTCAAGTTTTCGAATTTACATGACATTGAAACATTTTAGTTATCTTAATGGCTTAATCAAACCCATGAAATAAGATTTATCTAAAATTATTTAATATGCAGTGAATGCACCAAAAAGAAAGTTCTACTAAAAAGTGACATGTTTCATAGTAATGAAGGCTATTGCTTGTCTGCCATAACTCAGTTATAATCTCACAAGAAAACGGTCAGTACACGAAAGTATCCCTTTAACCAGAAGAGGAAATACCATTATTAAAATCAATTAGATCTATATAGGTTATAGCATTTACTGATCAAATACTGTGAGAAGACCAATGCCAATCAAGGAATGCATAAAACTTACCTTAATTTCTTTACGCAGACGAACACTGCTCATTTTAAAATGAGCAGTTGGGCCATTTGGCAAGTGACTCAGAATTAATCCATCTGTTCACAAAGCTAAGAACACATTTAGATTACATTCTGTAATCTAAGTTTTAAATTGTTTAAATAACTAGTCCTTTGTATGCCCAAAGCCTCCTAAAATCTGTAGCTAGGTAAATAGGTGGGTGCATGTATTCCTCTGGCTTAACAGATTTTCTTACCATACCCAAAACTCAAGACACAGAAGTCAACCTAAATCTTTCAGAAAAATAGACTAACCTACAGCAGTCCTACTTTTTCTCTTCACAATATGGTAAATAGCTATAGGGTATGTTCGGCATTCAACTGAAATAGGTGAAAAGAGCTAAAATCCACTACTATAATACTCTAACAGAATGAGATTCTAGCATACTTGTAGCATTGCAAATGGAATATAAGTTTACCTCTATGTTCAGAGGCTTTATAACCCTTAAAAGGCACACTTTCATACATATATATGTCTTACACATTTGTTAAGGTCAGGATATGCAGTTTTGAATATCATCCTACAAGACCAGAGACAAACTCTTCTGGAAATCAAGGTTATTAGTGTTCTCAAGAGACATGGTCTTAATTCTTGGGATTACTGTACCACAATTTAAAATCAACCTATTAATTAAACACTTACCCTACCACAAACAGAATTAGGCTAGACACTCTAAACTACAAATGAAGTATAAGACAACTACCTACAATCAGCAGGATTAGCAGCCCAAGGGCTTTAAAAGTTTGGAATGCGGCTAAACTACACAACAGACCTCAAGTCTTTGTAGCACAACTTGATTCTTTCAAATACTTAACCTTAAAAGGAGGTCAGAATTAAACTCTTTTTCTGCACACAATATGAGTTTTATAAAACAGATGTTGCCATATTTAAAAGCCATCAACATGATGAATTGGGAGACTGGGACTGACATGTATACACTGATGTGTATAAAATGGACGACTAATAAGAACCTGCTGTATAAAAAAATAAAAATTCAAGATTAAAAAAAAAAGCCATCGACATTCTCCCATTCATCTACTGAAAAACTATGGTGGTTATTATCATCACCTTCCTCCTCCCATCAAATCCTATCTACTGCTTTTACCTTCCTAAATTCCTCACTTCTATAGCTTCCTCTTTACCCCAATTGTTACTGTCTTAATTGAGGTCCTTGAGATTTTCCACCCAGATTAGGAAAACAGTATTTTGCTTGGTTTGACCTCTCTCACCATTTCAAGTACATCTTCTAATATAGACTAAATCAAGTTGGATTCAGGCCTTGGTTCTACAGTTACTAAAGCTATGGGACTCGGCTGTGTCACTGTATCTGTACCATAGCTCCTCGTGTGCTATGTGAAAAACTGGATACTGTGAGAGTTTGACAGCTGTAGCTAATTTCAAACTACTCTCACCACAGACTCATCTATAGATTTAAGACATCGTCATAGCAGTCATACTGTGGCTCCAAACTACCTTTCTAACCTGTTGTCTCCCCATATTGCTTCCAAGCTGGTAGACACTGACACAGTCTCTCACACACCAGACACACTAATCCTATCATGTGATTTTTGCTCATTGTATTTCAAGTATCTACAATATTTTACTCATCCATTAAGACCCACTTCAAATGCCACCTCTCTTTACAGTCAAAATTAAGCTCTAAATAGTCTCGATCTCACTGTTACTTACTACAGCACTTGTCATTTGAGTTACAGTCATGTAAAATGCCTTTCTTCCCAACAAATCTATTAACTAATTTCTGACAGATACTAGTGCCTACTACATAGCAGATTATCAGTAAATGTTTGAATTCTTTCCTTCCCTTCAAGGACTCACCAAAAGTTCAACCTCATGAGGTACAGGCAAAAGTATTTCTGTATCATTTGCACGTTGAAAAAATCATAAAATCTTGAGGGGGTTAAGAGAGGTAGAAGTCGTTAGTTTCAACCTAAATCAAGGCTTGGATCCTTTCCAGAACATTCCCAGTAAATTGTCGTTTGTGTCAAAAGAAACTACAGAATCCAGGCGTATCAATTCCTAAGTACCTGCATTGTACAAAGGCTTTATGTTATTGCTAATCTCTAACCCAAACCATGTAAAATAGGAGTCATACTGATTTTAGCAATGAGGAAGAGTCTGAGAAGGGTCAGGTAGATTCAACCCAAGTTTCAGTGCTACATGGCAGTAGATCACAACTGGGGTGGGGTTACACCTGAGCCCAAACTCTTGACTGGTAATTTCCATTTAGAAATGTATAGAGGCATTTTGTTACGATTGATACAAAGGCTAGGAATGTAAAACACCCTATAAGCTGCCAAAAGCACAAAGACTTATCCTACCTCAAATTTCCATTTAGAAATAATGAATAGAGGAAGTCTGTCTCTCTCCAGAAAAAGCCTTCATGCTTCCCACTGCACCACAATTAATAAAATGCCTAATACAGGCCAGGCACTATGCCTCTGAAACATAATACATTTAATGTGATCCTTGTGGGAACCCCAAAGATAGGTATTATTTCCTACATTTAAAATATGAGGAAACTAAGAAACTTGACTAAATTCACAAAAATAGCAAGTAATGAACTCTGAATTTGATATCACATCTGCCTGACCCAAAGCCACAAGGCTACTGGTAGGATAACAAAGCTCTTTTCTAGAATAAGTCAAAAATGTATACCCCTATAAATTTCCACCATATGGCACACAGTAGCCCTTCCTACTGTCAATATATCTTTAGACAGCTGTCATGTTCCCACTTTCTTATTTCCAGGCTGGATATCTTCAATTCTTTCAACTTTTCTCCAAGTGCCATCATTAGGAGTCATGATTTGTTATTTGTGAGCCCATGTTAAGTCTCTAGGAATCACCATTTCTATTAGGTGCTTACAAATTATTCTCCCTTTAATTCTACATTTTTGGGGGGGGGATCATGGCAAAGATTAGCCACTGTCCTTCCTCCATTTACCTGTCTCGTATCTTCCTTAGAGCAACAGTCTCATTTACAAGTTTCTGCAGATATTCTTTGCCTTATCTTACAATCTCTTATCCAAGATGGACTTCCAGTCCAGCTTACCAATGTGCATTAGTCTGAAGATCATTCTATGTGATCAAGTAAATCAAGAGATTTGTTTTCCTAGTGTCTTTCACTGATACTCTGACATCAGCTGCATTACTAGATGTTAATCAGAAAAGAAAATGAAACATCTTTGAAATTATAAAAATTAACATCCAGGCAGGATTATACTTATAAAACTTCCAATCATGAGGACTTTTAGAAACTGCTGCATGATTCTGTATCCAAAAATTAAGTCTTGGGTAATTTTCCCTCAGTATCTGTGGGGGACTGGTTCTGGGACCCACCATGGAGGGCAGATCCACAGATGCTCATCCCTTATATAAATTGGCGTAGTAGAGTAAGCCCTCCAACTTTCAATACGGTTGGTTGAATCTGCAGATGCAGAACCTGTGGACAGGGAGGGCAGGCTGTATATATATATATGTTTATATGAATAGGAGTAAGCAGTTTCACATTTGGATTACTTAAGTAGCCTAATTATTTCCTTAAATCAGGTCTGTGTACTGATGGTACCTTAATTACCTGACGGTTAACTTACCCTCTAGGGTGTCCAATATGGTAAACAGAAAAATATTAATACATTTTGGGTAAAAAGACAACACAGTATTATAAAGTAAAGAGAATATAAGCTTTCTAAAGGCAAGAGATGGATAGAATGTTTATTGAATTGATAAATGCTTGCTTCTTAGCAAAGAGTTACTAGCAGGCTTGCTAGTAATGAAATGATGATGGGTTTTTGACTGCCAAAAATAGAGGAACGCAGACCTTGCCACCTTATGTTGGGAGGGTAGTTTTAAAAAGGCAACAACTACCTTAAAACAAATCTCTTCTGGAATAGTTAAGTATTCAAGAGATTTTTGTTACTTTGTTACAGTAACTCACGATCCGGCCAAATTATAAAATGACCAACAATATACCACAATACAAAGCTAGTTTTAGTCTTAAAAGTCTCTGAAAAGCAACCTGTACAAGTGGGGTAAAGTCTTTAACTCACATTGAAAACAATAAAAGCCATAAAAATTATTTAGATGAAAAAAAAACAGCTTGTAAACCATTATTTTTTAAAAAGTGTTCATTGATTTAAGAAAAAAAATGTTAACCTGGCAGCAGAGAAGTACTGTCCCTATTGTTTATTAAGTCCTTAATAATCTTGTTTTAATAATTTTGACTCATTCAACTGGCCATCTTTAAAGTTACTGAGTTCACAGGCCACCATGAGATGAGTAAGTAAAACAACAGCAATGACAAAAAATCTAGGCATCCTTTATATGATCTCTTACCTCACAACAGGAAGAAACACCTAGGGTTTAGGGAACACATTCACCTCAGATCTGTGATTCATGGTAAAAGGATAGATTATTCTTGGCATCTGATATACTAGTTAATACATAATATGGGCCCAAATACCTACTTCAAAAATGCAATCCTGTGATACCACCTCTGGCACCATAAAATCTAGTCATATCAAATGAGAGCTGCAGATCCCCAACTGGGTCAGCACCTTCACGCCTCTATCTTTCCAAATGGTTATTTCTGCAGTGGGTACTCTTCCTCTTCCTTACCTCATTCACCCATATCCACCTAGACGGGGTTTAAGCACTTTTTTCTATCAAGTACTTCCTCCCTGATATCCCCAGGGCAGATTTTACCAGAGTTTGCACTGTATCCTGTATTTCTCTCTTAATTGTACTATCCACACTATATTTTTGTTTGTTTACATGTTTCTTTTCTCCTACTAGATTATGAATTCCCTGAAGCTGTCTCTTGTTTAGACAGGAAAACTTCCATAAAAAAACAAAGGATACTTGGTATTTTACGATCTTCATTAATAACAATCAGGTCTGTGAAATCTCTTGAGATGCACTGTGGAATAATTTTTTTCAGAGCCAGTCCTCTTCTGTAATAAACATGTGAGTTTGGTATAACTGTGGAGAGCTGTTCACAGAGTCGTACTGTTCTCTATAAAACAAAATAACAAAAATCCTCAAAAGTGAAAAAGAATACAAATCTGTGTAGCACATATTTATAAGCAAAGAAGTAATTATTATAAGATAGTGTTATTAAAAGAGAGCAAGGCTAGGGAAAGAGTGAAACCTAAACAATGTTTCATCCATCAAAGGCTGATCAACCTAAAGCAGTGGTTTTCAACGAGGGACAATTTTGCCATCAAGGGATGTTTGGCAACATCTGGAAGCATTTCTGGTGGTTATGACTGGTGGTAGTGTGGGGTTTGGCTGCTACGGATATCTAGTGCATAGAGCCCAGAGATGCTGCTAAACATCCTATAATGAACAGGACAATCTGCATAATAAAAAATTATCCAGCCTAAAATACTAACAGTGCTGAGGCTGGGAAAGCCTATCCTGAAGAATCATGCTTAGTGAACCTATATCACATCAGCATTACATTTTATTTAGCTTATTTACAGGCATAATCTAAGGCAATTACTAATAATTTAACTCTTCTGAACAGAGTTCTTTTAAATAATCTAAGTAATGTAAGAAAATTAAGAATTCAAGAGCTATACTAATTGATATGTTTACCCCATGAGGTCTATCTGATGTAGTGATGAGAATCTTGGGAGAAGTTTGTCTGTTGAAGTAAGAAGCAAATTCATCCGTAGCTTCATCATAAGCAACCTGAAAACAGAAAAAGAGATAATTTTACATCAAACATTCTACTGGGCCAGCATTTTAAAAGTAGTTACAGTAGGGATTCTATAACACTGACTACCTAGCTGACTGGTGATTTTTTGAAGAGGGCCCAGGAGGGACTTAGGTTAATGGCAACATGAAGAGGTTGGGTAATTTTCTATTTGAAGAATACTAATATAAAACTGGAAAAAAACTGTCAAAAACAATTTCAAGACACACACTGAGATGCGTTTATTCTTGAAAAATGGATACATCTGTGGGCAAGAACATCAAGAACCTTGCCTAGAGCTATTCCATTTCCTCTATCAACCTGATTGGTGAAAACAGTAACTTTACCAACTTCAGGACTGATAGTAGGCGAGAACCAGCAATCCTGAATCCAGAGGTGGTGGACCAGATTCAAGGAGGGGCAGGTGTGAAGACGCTATCTTTGCCAATCCAAGGTTACAGGCCCAGTTCAGGGTAGATGTGGACCAGCCAAAAATTTATGAGAGCTCTGGAAGTAAAAATCATAGAGGGACTGACATAATCTCTCCCAAAATTCCTGACTGACAGCTAAACTACACATGAGAGAGACCTGAGAATCCAGTGCACCTGAAAGGCAAGGGAGACTTGAGAAATGGCTGCAACTCTGAATGCATTCCTCAATCCACACACAGCTCAGCTGGCAGAGGGCATGTATGTCTTAGGGGTTCATGGTGTCACACCACAACCTCTACCCAAATCACTGGCTGACCATTAAGCCACACAAACACTGGGACAGTCCCTAGGGAGGCATGTTAAAAATAACAAACTGAGTAGTAACATAATGCTACTGTCAGACAGATTCCAGTTTAAGTCCAGACAAGTTACTAAAACAAAAAGAATCAATAACCCTTAAAAAAATAAAACAATCCAGAGTTATTGCAATGTTTTCTAAAATGTCCAATTTTCAACCAAAATATCAGATATACAAAGAAACAGAAAAGTATGACTTATAATCAGGAAAAGAGAAGTCAATAAAAACTGAGTGGGCCCAGATGTTGAATTTAGTGAAAATTTCAAAGCAGCTATAACAGATATATTCAAGGAATTAAGGAAAAATACAGGCTTAATAGCAGATCTAAGGTACAGAATAATCAATAAACTTGAAAATAGATTAATAAGTATCCAATCTGAAGAATGGAGAACACAATCAGCAAAAGGAGCAAAGCCGCAGAAACTTTTAGAACACTCTTAACCATTTCAACAGTGTGTGTGAAAAGGAAGTCCCCGAAGGAGAGAAGAGGGCAGAAAAAAATTTTCAAAGAAATAAAGGATGAAAAACTTAAGGTCCAAACTCAGAAAACCTTAAGTAGAATAAAAAGAAAGAACAACACCTAAACATATCAGTGTCAAACTGGTAAAAGCCAAAAAACAGAAAATTTTGAAAGAAGAAAAAAATAAATCATGTACATGGGAACAATGATTATTAATGGCTGCTTTCTCAAGAGAAATAATGAAGGTCAAAATGCAATGGAACAAGTTCAAAGTACCAGAAGAAAAAAAAGTCAACCAAGGATTCTATATCCCACAAAATTCTTTCAAAAATGAAGGCAAAATAAGCACACTTTCAGATAAACAAAAGCTGAGATAATTAGCTATCAGACCTGCTATAAAAACAAAGGCTTAAGAAAGTCCTAGAAGCTGAAAGAGAATGATACCAGATGGTAACTCTGATCCAGAAACAGGAAAGAAGAGCATTGTAAATAGGTAATGATGAAGGTAAAGATAAAAGACTCTGGGTGTGTTGTGTGTGTATGCTCTTAATTTCTTTAAAAAAAACAGGATGTTTAAAGCAGTAATTACAACACTGGGTTTATAACATAGACAGATGTAATATATAACAACGTGTGCTGACAATAATAGCATGATTAAGAGTGGAGGGTCATGAAGCTATACTGGTGCAAACTTGCTGTATTTTACCAGAATCGTGTCAGTATTTATTTGAAGTAGATTGTGATAAATCATTCTTCAGAATAGATCTTATTTATGCTAGGACAGAAATGCTAGGACATTTCTTTAATTGAAAAGGACTGAAATCAAACAAAATATGTCCCAAACCACAATAAAATTGAATTAGAAATCAACAGCAGAAAGGAATCTGGGAAATCCTCAAATATTTGGAAATTAAAAAGGACACTTCTTGAAAATCATAAGCCAAAGAAGAAATCACAAGAGAAATTAGAAAATATCTTGAACAGAATGAAAATGAAAACACAACAAGCATACCAAAATGTATGGGATGTGGCTAAAGCAGTGCTTAGGGGAAAACCAGAGCTTTATATGCTTATACTAGGAAAAAAGTATAAAATCAATAATCTAAGCTTCCATCTTAGGAAGCTAGAAAAAGAAGAGCAAATGGAAGAGCTTTCATTTGCTCTTCCAGGTAAGCAGAAGGAAAGAAATAACAAGGATCAGGGGAAAACTAATGAAATAAAAAAATATAGCAAACAAGAAGAAATCATCTTTCATTAAAAGAGGTACTCAGATTTAAACAATAATGAAAGAAATGCATCTTAAAACTTGGGGGCTATAGCAAAAGTGAATTTTATGACCTTAGTTGCTCATAATAAAAAAGATGAAAATAAGCTAATCAAAAAAATAAAAACAGTAAACTCACAGTGTAAAAGAAATAAAGGTATGAGGAGATATAAATGAATTAGAAAACAAAGATTCAATAGAGAAGATTAAAGAAAACAATAGTTTGAAAAGAAAAACAAAACAGATACACCTCTGGTGAAAAGCCCAAATAAATAAAATTAGGAATGAAAATAGGACATTACTGTAGTCTCACTCATGAACACACATGTACATGTTCTAAACAAAGTATTAAAAAACCAAAACAATATGTTAAGATAAAACATCTTTTTTTTTAAACATCTTTATTGGAGTATAATTGCTTCCCAATGGTGTGTTAGTTTCTGCTTTATAACAAAGTGAATCAGTTATACATATACATATGTTCCCATATCTCTTCCCTCTTGCGTCTCCCTCCTTCCCACCCTCCCTATCCCACCCCTCTAGGTGGTCACAAAGCACCGAGCTGATCTCCCTGTGCTATGCGGCTGCTTCCCACTAGCTATCTATTTTATGTTTGGTTGTGTATACATGTCCATGCCACTCTCTCACTTTGTCCCAGCTTACCCTTCCCCCTCCCCGTATCCTCAAGTCCATTCTCTAGTAGGCCTGTGTCATCTTAACTAAATTGTATTTATCCCATGAATACAAGAGGTTTAAGATTAGAAAATCTATTTCGTTTACTACATTAGTGCAATAAAGGAGAAAACTGCACATTCATCTCAATATCTGCAGAAAAAGTGCATAAATTATCTTAATATTTGCAGGAAAAGCATCTAACTTTCTACATTCATTCATTAAACAAAAAATCCAGCAAAAAAAGAATGGAATTTCCATAACTCATAAGAAGAATCTACCATTAATGACACAAACATTAATAATGATACACGAAGTATTCTCTTTAAAATCAGTAACATGGCACAGATGCTAATATTGCTTTTTCAATTTATTTGACATGCTGGAGGTTCTAAGTAAGAACGAAAGAAACTGTTAATGGATTGAAAGTAATTAACAAAAACTTATTTGCAGAAAGGATTAAACATGAAATGAAAACAACATTCAGACAAATTATTAGAAATGAATTTAGGTAAACTACTGGTTAGAAGATCATGATCCAAAAATCAATTGCAGGGACTTCCCTGGGCACAGTGGTTAAGAATCCGCCTGCCAATGCAGGGGACATAAGTTCGATCCCTGGTCCAGGAAGATCCCGCATGCCATGGAGCAACTAACTCGTGCTCCACAACTACTGAACCTGCACTCTGGAGCCTGCAAGCCACAACTACTGAGCCTGCGTGCCACAACTACTGAAGCCTGCAGGCCTAGAACCTGTGCTCCGCAGAAAGAGAAGCCACCGCGATGAGAAGCCTGTGCACCACAACGAAGAGTAGCCTCCGCTTGCAGCAACTAGAGAAAGCCCACGCGCAGCAACTAGAGAAAGCCCATACGCAGCAACGAAGACCCAACGGAGCCAAATATAGATAGATAGATATTTTTTAAAATGTATTAAAAAAATCAACTGCATTTTTGTAAATCAGCAATTTAAACAGTTTTCAAAGAGATGTGCTTTACACTAATAAGAAAAAATGTAAGATACCCAGGAATAGCTCTAACAAGATTCATGTGTACAACTTGTATTAAGAAAACAATGAAATTCACTGAAATACATTTTCAGTATTTAAATAAGACCTAATTAAGCAATATATATATAT
Organism: Delphinapterus leucas; assembly: GCF_059928025.1. Classification (NCBI taxonomy): domain Eukaryota; kingdom Metazoa; phylum Chordata; class Mammalia; order Artiodactyla; family Monodontidae; genus Delphinapterus; species Delphinapterus leucas. Next base: position 116,516,204 of record NC_143129.1, read on the forward strand.
CCTCAAACTGATCTGATTTAGTACAATTTATAATTTTATATGGAAGACCAAAGGTCCAGGAAGAGAACACTCCTGAACAGAGGGATTTGAGGATGGTAATGGGGAGGGGCATCTTGCCCTAACAGGTATCAAAACTTATCATGAAGCTAAATAATTAAGAAAGTAAAGAACTGATCCAGCAACAAACTACCAAAAAAATAGCCCAGAAAAAGACTAAGCATATACGGATACCTAATATATGACACAGCATTACAATTTACTATGGGAAAAGGTTGTACTGCTCCAAAAATGGTGCTGGGGAAACTGGTTACGTATGAGGGGGAAGGAGGGAGCAGTGGAAGAGAGAAACTGGTTTCCTTTCTCACACCAAACAGAGAAATTCATTCCTGATAATTAAGTACATAAATGTGAAAAGTAGCTCTCCACAGTTCTTTTAGGAAAAAAACTATGATATCATATGATTACAGGATAGAGACAAATTTCTTAAACATGACAAAAACAGCATTCACTACAAAAACAAAAAAAATTAAACCCAACTATATTACGGACTTTTGTTCATCAGAAGACACCAGAGAAGAAAGTAAAAAGAGAATCCACAAATTGGAAGATACTTGTAATACATGTAAAGGATTAGTAGAAATTAGAGAAATTCTACAAATCAGTAAAATGCACTACAGGATAGAAAATAGGGCAAAAGACATGAGCTGGCATATCTCTACCAAAACCACAGTACATGCACAAAAAGATGCTCAACCACTTTAGGAATCAGGGAAGTGCAAACTCAAGCCACAATGAGATAGCCCTTTATCACTAACTTGAATATACCAAGCAATGGACAGAACGTGGATGACCAGGAATATTGCTCTTACACCATGGGAGTGCAAAATGATACAACCACTACTTTGGAAAACATTTTGGCACTTTCATGTAAAGTTGAACATTTATACATCCCATGAACTAACAAATTCTCCCCTATGTAAATATTTAGGGAAACTTTTACATTACATGTTTTTGATCCCCAATTTATCTCCAGCCAAGGCCTGTTCCATACCTTGTCAATGATAATTCCATCATTCTGTCCTTCTAATTGCTCAGGCTAAAAACCTCAATGCCATCTTTGAATCCTCTTTCTCTAACACCTCATATCAAGAAATTCTTAGTGGCTCTAATATCAAAATACACCAAGGCCAAAAACTCAAACCTCAGAATCAGACTGATTCTCAACATTCACTGTAACCACTGTGGTCCCAATATCATCATCATCACCCCCACCACCGTCATTATCATCATCTCTTTCCTGGATTAGCTTCCTAACTAGTCTGTTTACCTCTCTGACTGCTATCTCAGTAAAGCAACCAATTACTTAAAAAAATTAAATACAATCACATCATTCCCCTGTTCAAAACCATCCAATGGCTCCTCATTTCACTAAGTATAAAAGCCAAAGTCCTCACAATGGCCAGCAAAGTCACTGATCTGGCCTCTTCCCTTCCCCGTATTTTCCTGGCACCTCTTCTACCACCCTCCCTCTTGCTCACTTAATTTCAGCATACTGGCTTCCTTATTGATTCTCAAAAATAAACTAAGCATGTTCCTGCCTTAGAGCTTTTGCACTGGCCATGTCCCCTTATCCTGGATTACTTTCTGCCCAAAGATGGCTGATTTCTTCACATCCTTCAAGTCTTTGCTAAAAGGTCATCTCCTCAATGAAGCCTACCCTAACCATTGTATAAAAATTGCAACCCTAACCAACAGAAAAATGGGCAAGAGACATGAACAAACAATTGATTAGAAAGAAAGGAAGAAAACATGAAAAGATGTCCAACCTCATTCATAACAAAAGAACAGCAAATTAAAACTACATGGAAATACTATTTCTCACCTATCAGACTGGAAAAAATTATTTGTAATTGCAAAATCTTGAGTGAGAGTTTAAAGAGTAACATATATTTATTTATATAATCTCCAAGTATCTCCCTCCCAAAATACTGATTAAATTCAAAGGGGAAAATAGTACTTATAGTGGAGAAACCTGACAGACACCACTTTAATCATGTGATGAAAGTTAATATAACCAGTAATGGGAAAATCAACAATATGTGACTCCTGCTAAGAGCACTGAAAAGAACATAACGTCACAACTGTGGTACTCCTGTCAAAAGTACATAAGCTGAATATAATCATGAGCAAACACCAAACTCATATTAAGTGGCATTCTACAAGTATACCTGGTCTGTACTCTTCAAAAATGTCAATGTCATTAAAAGCAAATTCTGCGGAACTGTTCCAAACTAAAGGAGGTTAGAGTCATTGTAATGGGATGAAATGCAAGAACTGGGATTTTTCTTTTATGAAAAATGACATCATTGTGACATGTGAGTAAGCTGTACAGATCAGATAATAATGTATATCAATGTTAATTGTCTAATTTTGGAAACTGTACACTGTGCTTATTAAAGAAAAAGTTTATAGGTAAAACACACTAAGCATGTATGAGTAAAGGGGCTTATATCTGCCACTTACTCTCAAGCATTTCAGAGAGAACATAAATGAAAATGAAGTGTGATACAATTTAACATTTAGGAAATCCAGGTGAAGTGTATACATGAATTCTTACTTTTCTATTAAGTCTGAAATTATGTTGCAATAAATAAAATGCAGGCACACACACACACAGATACTCTCTCTCATGCACCCCCCCTTTTTGTAAAATTGCAAACTCGCTCTACACCAAGTTGTCCTGAATCTCCTTTACCCTATTTAATTTTAGTAACCTACCATCTGCTAACCTATGGTAATTTATTTTATTATGTTCATTGTTTGTCTCTCTTCCTAGAAAGTAAGCTCTGGGTGGGCAGAAATTTTGTGTGTATATGTGTATTTTGTGCACTGATGAATCCCATGTCCCTAAAACAGATCTCCATACATAGCAGGCAATCAAGAAGCATTTGCTGGAAAACTGACTGACAAACTGAATGAATGAATGGCTATACCAGGAAATATGTGAAAGAATGTTGGTAACAGCATTGTTTGAAAGCAAATAAATATAACAAAAACAAGTTTCCCATACACAAATCAAAGAATACATATATATACAAAGTTTTAAAACCTTGATTCTCTCACTGTACTGTTGCAAACTATTTAAAGGGAAAATGTGAAAAGTGGAAGGTTATCTTGAAACCAAGAGTTTTATGAGGACACAAAAATACCATCAAATGTCATCCTTAGGTGTCAAAATGTATAACAAATACTACAAAAATCTATAGTATGAGGAATGCTTTTCAAATGACATTAAAAAACACTGGAACTACTATAGAGATTAAATGACAAATAAGTTTACCTAGGCATAAAATACAATACCTTTCTAGGAAATAAATAATTACTCCCTTTTTCTACAGCATTGTTGGGAAACTCAATTATGAAATAATCTACAATAAATAATGATAATATGCCAACATTACAGTTGAATCAGTCCATTATACATCTTCACCAGTTAGTACTTTAATTTAAACATTGACATACGAATAGACAATTTATCAAGTGTGGTCATCCAAATTCATTTAAGACTTCTAACATTACCTCTTCATCATTAGGGTCTACTGTGGTTTCATCATATACTCGCTGGTTGTCAATGGTCTTCGGTATAGGCTTTGGTGGAGCCTAAATAAAAGAAAAAGGGTTAAGTCTTAGGAGCATTTTACATTAATAATTTTGCATTATGATTGGGGAAGAATAACAGAAATCTGCAAATAATACAAAAACTCAATCTGTTCCTCATTTCAACCCACTGCTACATCAATCCTAATAACAATATTGAGTAAGAGGCTTTTTAATTCTCTGAGCAGACACATGCACATACTGGAAGAACTGCTGACACTAAATAAAATGGCTTAAAACCAGGCAGAAGTAGCAGAGAGAAGAAACTGGAATCAAAATAATTATTCATGAAGAAGAAAAATATCAAATGGGAAAAAATTACAAAGGTACATATATATGTAGCTTTGTTTCAATACTTTCAGAAAGCTATTCAGAAATATATAAGAAAAGCTATAAATCTGTTTCCATCTACTGAACTAGTAAATCTAGTTTGGGGGATTTATGGTAAGGAATGAAAAGGGGGAGCAATTTATACAAAGAAATATGTATTATCACTATGGTTAGTGGAAATGAACAGTAAATAGGGCAGATGTCCAACAACAGGATAATGACTACAGCATTTCCAGCATAATGGAATACCATGAGAATCAGCAATCATGCACAATATTGTTTGCTTAGACCAAAATATTGTGTAAATGAAATTTTAAGGAGCAAGAACACAGAACTGTAACCATATACTGACTAAAGCTAATCCAAAATATATGTACACTAACAGAGATGAATATGAACTGACAAACTAGGATTTTTTTATTATTCTATGAAATGAATATTAAATTTGAAGTAATTTTTTTAAAAGAGGCAGTTCTAGGAAGTCATCTTTCAATCCAAAAACAAGAAAGGTGATATTCTCAAATGGTGATCAGCATATTAATTTGCTATAACTGACTGATTATTGAGAGTTTAAAAAAGACTAACATTGCTTGATAGGATTTCACAGGTCAAAACAGTCTAATATTGGCAACTTCCTGTGATTTAACCTAATACTATAAATAGAATTCACGAAGAAGAAACGTTTAGTTTGTGTGTGTGTGTGTGTGTGTGTGTGTGTGTGTATAGTCTATTATTTTTCACTTTCTCAAAAATGCTTATCATTTCTTGGTCCCTCATCTTAAGAGATGGGAGGGGGGAAAAGTTGAACATTTTTTAAATTTTGCAAGTATAAATTGTAACCTAGAACTAACTATAAATAAAATGAAACTAAAATGAAAATAACTTAGCTGTGCAATAATGCAGAAGTATTTAGTAGTTCTTTTAAAATTTTTCAATAGAAAGATTTCACTTTTTGTTAATATCACAAAAATAGCCAAATCCTTTCTTGATGCATTATCTCTTCTCTCTTCTTTGCCATAATCCACTCAGGTATCTCACCTTCCTCCCACTCCCCATTCTCACTCTTCGCAGGTTCCTAACCTCAGAGTCAGCTCTCATTCTTACATGCCCCAACCCTACAACAGAAGAGGCTGTGCCCAGCCATTCCCCAGCCTTGCATAACAAAGTGCATCAAGTCAGAAGAGCTCCAGTTACAGGCCTAAACCGGGGATCTTCCCCATTCCCAGTCAGGGAGATGTGTCTCTGCCTCTCAAACACATAAAGTTAAGTAAAGTAAGCAAGTTGAAGTATACACACCATTTTGAAATTTTGAAAACATGCAAAACACCACTACTGGGTTTACTGTTTAGGGACACAAACATAGTAAAGGTAATAAAGGAAGTGCATGGGAACAATAAAGAGCAATTTCATGAGTGCTTATCTTTTTTTTTTTTTTGGCCACGCTACATGTCAAGAGGGATCTAAGTTTGAAACCGGTGCCCCCTGCAGTGGAAGCACGGTGTCTTAACCCTCTTAACCACTGGACCACCAGGGAAGTCCCAATGAGTGTTTCTTTGGAGGGGAAAACAATCAGAAAAAAGTACACAAGAACTTGAACACTATCTACTAATGCATAATTTCTTAAGCTGAGTAAAGGATAGAAAGGGGTATGCTGCCTTATTTTTATATCATTTTATATATCCAAAATATTTCATAATAAATTTTAAAAGAAAGTGATTCAATGTAAGTATCAGGGAGCACTCCATAATACCAGACAGAAAGCAGAGGACTAAAAGTTTCATTTACCTTATCACCAAGAGCCTCTCTCTCTTTTTTAAGTTTTTTCTTAGCTGCCAACTTTTCCTAAAGGATTTGAAAAAGAAAAGAACAATATTGAGAAACCACCAGTTATATCACAAACACATACTGAAGTTACAAATTACTAATGCTATGAATATTTAAACTGAGCAATCTTAGAAATGTATTAAAAGAAACATCCTGACTTACATTTTCGTAGCTGTTATTGTAAACCAAATGAGCTAGCCAATCAATAAGATTTCTCAAAGATTCTGCTCCTTCAAAACACTAATCTAAATTGACAAGTTTAAATGTTTAAAATTTCACTAGCTTTATCTTTTACTATAAAACCTCAAATTAAGTGAAAGTGCAAAATGTACATCTAAACAAGTTAAATAGTTTTTGTTGTTTTGTTTTGCATTCCTTTGCAAGTTGCATCCTAAAGAAAACCGTGGCTATGCTGGTTGCTTGTCTTGAAAAGTACTAAAAATAAACGGTAATGAGAGAGTTTTCAGGTTGTTTCCAATAAAACCATCACTAGTTACTCAAGTATTTTATAAACAAAACATGCTTTTAAAATGATCAAGAACCGGCAAGATGTACCGTAAATCTGTAACTTCTGTCGACTTCTGAACAGAATGCTTGACACACAATATAAAATAGGTTTTTTTTTTTTTCCCCCAGCGCCTGTTGACCCTCAATCCATCAGATCTCGGATTAGAAATTATAGTCCCAATAAGTCTTCTAGGACACCCTTCCCCCATACGTGCACACCAGAATGGGTTAGATGCCCCTTCTACATCCCCTCCATCCCCCAACTTCCACCCCAGAGGAGCGAAAGGGACATCGCGCACGCGCTCTGCCGCCTCCGCGCCTCATACCTTCCGCTGCTGCTGTTTCCACCGCGTGAACATTAAGTGTCGCCGCTGTTTGTTCTTAATCTCCGAAACGCTGAAGCCTGGAGGAAAGGCAGCCGCCTTCGAGGGTTGGACCCCACTTTCCGTCGTCCCATCCTCAGCGACTGCAGCCTCCTGAGGTTCTTCAGTAGCAGCTTTGCGTTTCAAGCCTTTGTTTCCGCTGCCGCCGCTCTTTGCCCCGGCCTTCGCCATGGTATTTTTGCTCCTTGTGGTCTGTACGGAAACGGAAGTAGCTTTCTCCTCCGACCCCCGTCCTTAAGCTATTACTTCCGGGGTCGCAAAGTTCTTAAAGGAAAATGTATAGTTTTGTGAGTTCTAGCGGTTTAAGAAGGTGCTGAAATTTAGGCTTAAGGAGAGTTTAGGGAGCTTGCCCAGCAGTGTGAACAATGAAATGATGAGTTGGTGGAATCCGTTATTGAGCGTTTTCCGTGTGCCGACCCCCTAAAACCTAAGAACAAAACAATCTTTGAAGTATAGAGAGTTTACATTCTACTAGAGACAACAATGAGCTCCAAAATAATTAGTGTGGTAAACTATTAATATTAAGTAGTGCACGGTGTGGAAAGAATAGAACAGGATAAAAGAAGATGAGGGGATAGAGGGGCAGACTACAACTCTTAAATAGGATTCTCAGAGTGGGCTTCATTATTGAGCAGAGATTTGAAGGAGGTAATGGGGCATACTATGCAGTTAACTGGGGGAAGATCTGTTAATCTGAGAAAAGCTGTCCAGGCAAAGGAAACTTACAGCTCCAAGGCTCCTAGTCAGTAGCAAGCCTAGCTTGTTCAGGAAACACCGTGGAAGCCAGGAGTCAAATGAGAAAGGAGGAGAGTAAGTGCTGGGGGGGGGGGGGTTAGGGTGCCAGATTGTGTAGGGTTTTGTAAGGACTTTGGCTTTTATGTGACGTGAAGATTTCTTGGAGCATTTTGAGAAAAGGAATGGCGTGACCTGACACATTTTAAAAGCATCACTCAGACTCTTCTCTTGAGAAAGGACTGTAGGGGAGGGAAAGTGACAGGAGGGGCGAAATGAATGTCATGAACCAGGGTGGTTCTAGTGGAGGTGGTAAGAAGTGATCAGATTCTTCCTACGATTGAATAAAAGGCATGAGAGAAAGAGAAGAATCTTGGATGACTCCAAGATTTTTTAACCAAGTGACTGGAAAGATGGAGTTACCATCAATTGAGATGGGAGAGACTTCATGTGGAGCAAGTTTGAAGGGTCAGATCAAGACTTCAGTAACGGAATGTTAAGTTTGAGATGCTTACTCGTCATCATGTTGTCAGGTAGTCAGTTGGGATGTGTGATTCTGCAGCAGGAGAGAGAGCTGTGGGCTAGAGAGCAAAACTAGGGAGTCATCAGCAAACGGATAGTATTTCAAACCATTATAATGAGTGTAGATAAAGAACTGAAAAATAGAAGAGGATGAAGGACTGAATCCTGGAGCAGTCCCACATGAAGAGCTGTAGAGAAAAGGAGGACCTAGTAAAGGAGAATGAGAAGGGAAAAACAAGAGAGTAGAGTGTCATGGAAGCCAAGTGAAGAAAGTGTTTCCCCAGTGGTTAAATTTTGCTGTATTTCTCATTTTAATTTTTTATGAAAATGCCCTCCAAACAGAATTCCTTTTGGTTTAGAGTCAGCACATGATTTTCCAGAAATTGTCTTAATTTCAAGTTATATGTTTCAATATTGACATTGGGTGTTTTGATAATCCAACATTTTGGTGTCTGTACTGTGTTTTTCACCTTTTTAAGTTCTTTTAAACAGGACATTAAAAACATCAAAACTGTCTTTTAGAATAAGAGTCCCACCAAAACTTACTACCAAGCCACAACTGCAAAATTGTGATTAGAAGACAAACCTATCATGTTTAGATCCAAAACTGGATTTGAATTGTACAATACAATAGAAAGGAACAAATAGTGTTGAGCTAAAAAATCACTGACATACAGGTTTGGCTGTAATAATTTATAAAATATTATGCAGTTTATTTAAAGAGGAAAAATCAGATCAAAAGCGAGGAGTTGGAGGAGGAGGAGGAGGAGGAGGGGCAGCAGGAGGAGACAAACCAACCTTTATCTAAAAAACATAGACTGAAAAAAATATTTTGGAAGTCTCTTCTAGCCTTAATATTTTAACTCCCTACATATAATACATTCTTTCCTTATAAGAATACAAAATAATCCTGAACTAGATAACTGTCTTTAATTTATTCAGTGGTGCCCTACAAATGAGACCAAAAGCTGTTTATGGGCTTCCCTGGTGGCGCAGTGGTTGAGAGTCCGCTTGCCGATGCAGAGGACACGGGTTCGTGCCCCGGTCAGGTCCCACGTGCCGCGGAGCGGCTGGGCCCGTGAGCCATGGCCGCTGAGCCTGCGCGTCTGGAGCCTGTGCTCCACAACAGGAGAGGCCACAACAGTGAGAGGCCCGCGTACAGCAAAAAAAAAAAGACTGCTTATAGAGACTGCCTTCATGACTTACTGGTAATAATAGTTGTGTGGGTTGAATAAGACGATTTCTATGATCAGAATAAAATTCTTATCTGGAAGAAATCATAAAAGCATTGATCAATTCATCAAATGTGTATTTAATGCTACTCAATAAATGAATAGAGTGAGTAAGTATGATGGAAACAGTGGGCTCTATATTCAGATCTGTGTTCAGATTTTGGCTCAGATGCTATAAAATCTCAGTTAAATCACATAATCTCTGTGAGCTTCATTTTCTTCATCTGTAAACTGGGCTAATTATATTACCACATAGGTTATTGAGATAATGTACATTAAAGAAATACACACACCCAATAAATGCTAACTAGCTATTTTTATTACGTCTAGATCTAGAGACTAAGCTAAACATTGTTGAGAAAGAAAGACATCATGTTTGCCCTCAAGTACCTTACAGTTCAGCAGAAGATAAAACACAATTCTAGTGTAAGTATTCAGTAGTGGTCAGTGTAGAGTGCTGCTTAATATGAGGTCCATTTCTTCCATTTGTTTTTTCTCAGTAATTGCTTCATTGTTCATTATTTTCAGGGCCCCCTTCTAATAGAGTATACATTATTTTAAAATAAAACACTTATTTTTGATATTTAATAAATATCTTTTACTTGTTTTAGTTCTGACATTTGGGAGACCATGGAATACAACACTTGGACACCAGATGAGTTCAGTGATCTAAATAAATATATGACCTAAGATTCTGTTGAGAAAATTTGATCTGTATTTTACAATATGACTTAAGCTCTTTATATCACAGAAACCATTCCAAAAGTTCAAAATATTAATCCATTGCATGAGAAAAAGGAATATCAGTTTTAGGGATGGAAGATTTTTTATTTGCAATGTGGTATAACCCTTGGGCAAACACAAAGTAATAAATTAACGCTTTCTGAGCTTGAATTATGCCATTCAGTTTGTTGCTCAGAATTGTTAAAAGAAAAACCAAAACAGAGGCCACATTTTGAATATACTTTTTGACCAAACACTCATAGTTAAATAACCAAAACTTAAACTATCCTGATTTCCCCAAAGTACTGACTCCGACCTAAAACAATCCTGATTTCCCCAAAGTACTGCCTCTGACCTAAAACACAAAAGCTTTCTTCAGGTCAGTGTACACAGTGCTACTCCCATAAAAAGACGTTAAGTTTCTAGTAACCAATCACAAAAAAAAAAAAATGTACTCCCTCATCCATGCTTTATAAATTCAGCTGTAACTGCTGAATGCTGAGCTTCTAACCACCTTTCAGCTCAAATCGCCCTGTTTGTGAGTAGTGTTTCTTGCTTGATAAAATGTTTATATCAAGTAAAGCTCTCCAAATTTTCTTTTGACAGAACAATAGAACTATTACAAAGCTAGCGTCTCATCTATGAATGTTTCCTTGGTACCCAAGACCTGTTTTGGGCACTTAAACTACTTATCTAATGGAAGTTTGAGAGTTCTCTTTTTCGTTTACAGTATTCTTTACCTTAAGTTACCTTAGTGACTAATGAGGTTTGTTTCCCAGACTGTACTGACACAGGAAGTTGGTTGAGAAGTTATTACAAGGATTCCAAGTGTCGAAAGGACTCTCACAATGTCAGCTCTCCTTTGAAAGAAATTAAAGTCCACACGAGTAGAATGAATACAATTTTGTGAGGAGATATTAGAACCACACCCTCTCCTATCTAAAACTGAATTAGAATGACTCAAATACAGGGACTTCTCAGATACTGAAAACCTGGAGAGTAATTGTGTGGTGAATACTATCATCCCTATATACTCCACACTGTGAAATAGACAATGCATTTCCTGGCCTTTCCAGAAACCAAAAATATATTAGGAAACCAGAAGTTTTCCTCCAGAAATAAGTCTTTAGATTGTATCTTTGGAATAACTTCTGATCATTTCCTTGAGACCTTTAACTTTTTTTCGGTAGACTCTAAACTTGGCCATGATGGTGTAGGATGCAAGGACAGTGCTCTCTTTATTTTCCAAGTAGCTTGATCCTTAGCAATAAGGTGAGATGTCTGAATAAACAGGGTTTTTTTCTGCCTGTTAATATTTCCAGAGCACGTAGAGGTCCACCATGTCAGAAATGGTGATACATATTTCTGATCCTTACCTGACCAGGGAAAGCAGCACCACAATTAAAATGCAGTTTCAGGGACTTGCATGGTGGCGCAGTGGATAAGACTCCGTGCTTCCAATGCAGGGGTCCCAGGGTCGATCCCTGGTCAGGGAACTAGATCCCACATGCATGCCACAGCTAAGAGTTTGCATGCCACAACTAAGGAGCCCGCCTGCTGCAGCTAAGACCCAGTGCAACCAAATTAATAATAATTTTTTTTAAATGCAGTTTCACTAAAATATCATCGCTTAAAGTGATTTCTTATTGTTTGAGTTCATCAAAGGAACTTTTATTTATTTCTTTGTAAGGTATACTGTGCCTCTGAGTGGTGTTTCTGACTATGTAGCAACCGTAAATATAATTTAAATATCAGCCTGGAATGGCTTTTATATATCTAAGTATCTAGTGTTCTTTTGATTCATTCATTAAACAAATATTTATTAAGTCATACTTTATGCCAGATCCTCTGGCTATAGCATTATAAAACAAACAAACCTATCTCCCTGCCTTCAAAGAACTCCAGTGGGGAGAGCCCAAGTAAGAAAGCAAATCCCAAAAGTATGAGAGGTTCTATAACCACTACCTTGTTTTATAATGAAGACCAAGTTTCTTCTCATGTCTTCTTCAAAGAGCCAGATTAGGTGTGTTTGTAAGTCCCTTGTTGGTAGCTCAGGATGTATTTCCCATCGATATTAACCTGCACGTAGTGATTAGATCACTCAGACCAGAGACACAGATATTCATTTATTTGTTTTCAACCGATGCTGTTTATTTTCCCCATATTTGTCTTAATTTTCCATAATCATAGAAAGAATTACTATGTGAAATAAAATATTCTCTACCATGTCATTTCATGAACATAAAATATAGCAAACATTCTATACAATTATCAGAGACACAATATTAAAAATGAAAGCTAATGAAGCATAGTCCTTAGCTTAGGCTAGCGGTTTTCAAACTTTTTGTTTTAGAACTTTTTGTCCTTAAAAATTATTGGGGACCCCAAAGAACTTTCATTTATGTGGTTTCTATCTATCAATATTTACCATGTAGAAATTAAAACTGAGAAAAAATATATTTTACTTAAAAATAATAACAATAGACCCATTATGTGATAACATACACACATTATGAAAATGACTGTATTTTTCCAAACAAAAAAGCTAATGAGAAGAGTGACATTATTTTACATGCTTGGCAAATCTCTTTTATGTCTGGCTTAATAGGAGGTAGCTGGGTTTGTATCTACTTCTATGTTTAACCTGTTGTGACATACCATTTTGGTTGAAGTATATAAGGAAAAATCTGGCCTCAAACAGGTATGTGGTTGGAAAAGAGGAGTATTTAAGAACTTCTTCAGATAGCCATGGATGTTCGTCTTTGATATTACATTAAAATTTGACTAGTTTTAAGTTTTTTAAAGGCTGGTTGCAATGTACAATCTGAAATCATATTAAGCAGCTCTTTATGCTCTGTTACATTAAAATCTAATAGTCCATTTTTCATTTTTAATGGATCTTTTACCCATGCATGATTTTGTAATATCACGCATTCACTGGTCATCTGGAAAATATTGGTTCACTGAGTTATGCATTTCTTCTAAAAGTTGACACACTATATTTTACAATATCAACAAATCACGTTTGTTAAAATCACTACTAGTCTCATCAGAAAAGTCTTCAGGTACTAGTAAGCTGCCAAGCTTACAATGGGGGATAGAGGTTTTCTGAAATTCTGATTTTCTTGAATAGGGGCTTCCTTTGGCTCCAGGTCACTGATGGTAGTACCTATAATGCAATGCAGGGGATGGAAGCAAGGAATTAGGAGATTTGTGAGTGGTGAGGGCCTCTTGTTGATATATACTTCCCATGGCTATTTCTCAGGCTAGGCCATCTCACTGTTACCTTTTTCATCTATGGACTCCTGAAAATTGCCTGACTTTTCCATTGCCACCATTAGTTAGCTAGAGCCACCTTATCATTAACTTGAAAATATTTTGGGAGTCTACCGATAGAGACAGTCTGAGGGGTGCTTTGTGGGGGTCCTTCTACGCTGTTCATTTGTGCAAGATGCACATCACCATCCCACCCTATGATGGATCATTAGGCAGCATCTTGGGAGAGCCAAAGTTTATACTATTAGCTGTTTCTGACTAAGGTTTTTCTTCTTTTCCAACCCACGATGGAAAAGAATGCATTCTCATAGCCACTCTTCTTCTTGAGGCAATCAACAAACCTTTTCAATTCTTCTGAAGTTTCCTTTTTTTTTTCTTATAGCAACCAGTTGAAATAGAGATAAAAGACTCCTTATCCTTTATCCCTTTACACTCTAATAGGGATGATAAGGTCTTACATAATGTTGGCCTTTGGCTCCACAAAAATTGAAAGAAAGCTAAGCTTCATTTAGGGGAAATAACAAAAGTCGGTAGCTTTCCTGGAATTTCCATCATACGAGCCAGTAGGACCTCTGGGACAGAGAGGTAAGGAGATGGAAGAACAGTCTGAGGAACTGAAGACGTGTTCATGAGATAAGCATTCACAGCAGCGATGTGGGCAGAAACTGCAGAACTGGATTATACTCTTCTCTATTTTTTCTCTAGGTCACTCCTACTTACTAGATTAACTAGGGTAAAAAAGTGGAGATTAGAGATAAAGGACCCCTCAGTAAGTGACCAGGTTCCAAAAGTTTCCACCATGTACCAGTACCCTCCAGGAAGATTTTGTTGATTTAGTTTCCCTACAATTATCCCTTCTTTATTCTAAAGTCTAGAGTTCAGAGGCAGATTAGTATATTCCAAAATTTGCCTTAGTCCAAGGCACTATTCCTACGACAGAGACATGCTAGGAAGTTCCAGGGTTCTCCAGGGAGCACTAGATGCTAGAACATCTTGTATTTGCTAAAACCTTCAGAAGGCATAATAGAGCTAACCTGAAGTATGATCCATGGCCCAGCAGCAGTGGCATCATCTGGAAGCTCGACAGAAATGCAGAATCTCGGGGTCCATACCCAGGCCAACCGAGAGATCCCCAGGTGATCCGTAAACACATTAAAGTCTGAGAAACACTGCTGAAGATGTGCATTACATCCCCCACCCATATTAATTTCCACTGATCAGTCAGAGGCCTTGTTTCAGGCCAAAAATTTATTGTTGGTTTATAATGTTATTGTTAAAAACAATATTATTTTTTAAATGATTACATTGCTTGAAGGGAAGACAGACTGGTGGAACTACTGCAGAAAGCTAATATATTTGTTTTATTTTTCTTAGTCGTTGCACAGACATGAAATGAGATTTAACAGACCCCTTATCTGACTGGTAGGCAACAGATAAATCCAGGGACCTATGATTATACCTTGTCAGAACAAAATAGCTTTATTTTTCTTTCATGCAACTATCAACAAAAGTGATTCCCAAAGTTTAGTACCAGGACCAGCAGCATCACATCACCTGGGAACTTGTTAGAAGTGCAAATGCCTGGGCTAGCCAAGACCCTCTGAGTCAGGCTCTGGGGATGGAACTCAGAAATCTGTATTTTAATAAGCCCTCTAGGTGATCCTGGTGCATGCCCAAACTGGAGACCCACTGGTCTTGATCCATAATTATCTTCTGATACATATAAGCCGACCATTTAAGGTTTTTTTTTTCTCTAGTGTCTAAGGTAAGCTTCCTTAACTGGGAACCAAATCAGCCTCTTCCCATGTCTTCGTTTGGAAAATCTAGGTGCCTACACTAGGTGATACCAAAAGAATGATCACATCAAAATGTTCTCATGGATATACTAAAAAAAAAAAAAAAAGCCCCCAGAACAAAAAACAAACAAACAAAAAAACCCCTCTAGAAATGATGATAGAGCTTGTATTGATACAATCGTCACCTTTAGGTAAATAAAAAAGATTGGGCTTCCCTGGTGGCGCAGTGGTTGAGCGTCCGCCTGCTGATCAGGGGACACAGGTTCGTGCCCCGGTCCGCGAAGATCCCACATGCAGCGGAGCGGCTGCACCCGTGAGCCATGGCCACTGAGCCTGCGCGTCCGGGGCCTGTTGCTCCGCAACGGGAGAGGCCACAACAGTGAGAGGCCCGTGTACCGCAAAAAAATAAAATAAAATAAAAAAATAAAAGATTAATGACTGCCTACAAAACCATATTTAACTTTTTCCAAAGTTAGTTAAGAATCTGATACTATGGTGTGCCCAGGTGGCCCTTGGACACTCAATTCATTTTTATTACTGCTCACATTAATATTTTGACTGAGTAGCCTCATTGTCCAGAAACGACTGATATTTTAAATAGCAGCAGCAAGACGTTAGACACTCCTGCTAAATGCAATGTGATATATGGATTGAATCCTGAAACAGAAAAAGACATTAGTGGAAAATGAATGAAATTAGAATAAATTCCAAAGTTTAATCAATAGTAATATACCAATGTTGGTTCTAAGTTTTGAAAAATGTACTATGGCAATGCAAAATATTAACATTAGGGGAAACTGGGTAAGGGTATATAGGAACCCTGTATTATTTTTGCAACATTTCTGTAAATCTAAAATTATTCCAAAACAAAAAGTTTCTTAAAAATATCTCTCCCTGACCCTTCACTTAACAAAACTGTTGCAGTATTACCAGGTAAAACAAATTAAAGAACTGCTCTGCACCAACCCAGGCTGCCCATTTGTAAGTCGACCAACATTGTTTAATTTGTTTTCTTGGGATGCCAGCAAAGCTACTAGCAGTCACAAAACACATTTACTAAATGTATAGGACAGGCAGTTAAAGCAGGAAAGGTGCTTCCTTTATTCTCCATTTCTTGAACTTTTGTGTATACAGTTTCCACTTGAATACTTTGTACTTGGTGATATGTTGTGTTAATAATAATCCTTAAATCATTTCATGATGACTGTTCCCATCTACCGCCACCCTCCTCCAGAGCACTTAATGCAGTGTGCTGCAGGAAGTCGGCATTCAGAGCTCAGATTTCTCTGACTACTGACTGACTCAATGTGCTACCTGTAATTATATTTTAAAATTTAATCAAGGCAGTTCTAGGAACTCAAGGGGATAAAGTCAAAATCAACTATTCAAGTTAAGTTTGTATTAATTGTCTAGAGTGAATAGACTTCATCAAAACTTGTCAAAATGCAGAATTCATCAGTGGAAACCAGAATATCAGAAATTTAAATCATCCCTATGAAATACACTTAAGACTGAAGGTGAATAGTTCATGGTGAAGTTAACATTTCTAAAATAAATTTTGAGCTGAATAGAAAGTTACCAGTCTTACTTCTTTCATGCTTTTTAAAAATTGTATTTTGTTTTTTAAAGTAATCAAGGATCACAAATATTATTTTGCTCTGGTTGTTGATATGTGTTGAGAAATTCTGAAAAAGGCTTGTAATAGAAGGAAACATTTATCTCTCCAGTCTTCCTCAGTAGTATCTATGTAAAATAAAGCCAAAGCTACTTAAAAATACCAAGAATTATGATACAGCTAACCTTAGATATTCTCAAAGTGTTTCTGATATATCATCTCAGTCCTCCTAAAATTCCTATAAGTAGATACAAGTCAGGAATTTCACCATTTTTCCAGTGGGAAAGCGGAAATTCAAAAAGATTTAAAACAGCATCCAGATTAAACTACAAATTGTAGTTCTTAGGCCATTGCTCTTTTAACTTACAATGTGTCATGCCCTTAGGTCCATATTACTTAGAGTAAATGATTAAGTGAACACAACCTCATATAGCTGCATATAACTCATTTTCTTTTCTTGACCCTGCAGTGAATGTTCAGGAGCAAAGCACTTGATGAAGTAAGCTGTGGATCCTTTAAAGAGGCAGATGCATGAAGTTGGAAGCAGTGAATGTGAGAGCAGTATTTGTTTTTCATTTAATTATTTCAACCCACGTTTTCTATTGTGGAGATGATAAAGCTTCATACAATTTTGGCAAAATGAATTTAAGCAAAAATGCATATATTTGATGTATTGTTTCCCATATCGATGACTAAATAGGGAGATTTACCTCAGGGGCTCCCAGTTGTAGTAAGTGGGAAAGAATTATCTTTATGATTTCCTGACGTGAGGTAATAAATTGAAAATTATTTGGTTGACACAATTACAAAATTGTTGGTCAGAAGCCAGGAGAATTATTGATTTCTCTTCTAGGTTTCTTTCTCAGTAACAAAATAGTTTTCAAATACCTGAATAAGATTTTACATTCACACCATTCATGGGGAGATTTAATATTTGAGCAGGTAAATGGAGGTTTACTATCGGAATGGTGCCTTCTAGCCTTATACAAAATGAAGATGAACCTAATGTACTTTACATAGCTGATAAAAGGTATTGTCTATTTAATATTTTATCTCAAATTAACATAAACATTTCGGCAATTGTTTTGAAACTAACATCTAACAAAGTGGTCAGGTTTTGATGTTCTAGATAAGAAAATACGGTGTGTTAACTTTTCCAGAGGAACATTATATTGTCATATCAAACACTTAAATAGGAGTCATGGCATTGATCCATAGGCATCTTTATTAAAAATATGTCTCCCTAAACTTGGAATTGTGTTTAATGAACATAGCACATTTAGTCCACATAAACTATTAAGTAAGGTACTTCCAGTACTCATTTATTCATTCATCCTATATAAATATTTCTCAGCCCTCACAACCAAGCATGGGCCATGTGAGGAAGCCAGAGAAGCAAAACACAATAAAAGGCCCCTCTCTGCCAGTAACTTAAAATTTAATGAAAAATCAAAACATACAAACATGAAGTCTTATATCTTAATCCAGGTGTTAAATAGCACTGGAAAAAAACAGTACTGTAAGGATTAGAAGATTATATCTCCAGATACAATCTTAAATATTAAATGAGGGAGAAAGCCCTGTGTTTTGGAAACAATGTATTATAATGGTTAGGAACATAGGTTTCTAAAAAAAATTTTTTGGACAACATTATTACCTAAAATCATTCTACTGTGCTTAGATCTCTGAGGCTTATTTACTACTCATTGTAAGTTTGTACCCTTGAACACCATCTCTCTTAACAGCACCTCCTCCCCCCATGCCCTGGTAACCACCATTGTACTCTCTATTTTTAATAGGTGTAACTTTTTTAGATTCCACAAACAAGTGGTACCATACAGTACTTGTCTTTCTTTCTGACTTATCTCCCTTAGCATAATGTGCTCAAGGTCTATCCATGTTGTCATAAATGGGAGGATATCCTCCTTTCTCCTGGCTGAATAATATTCCATTGTGTATATGTACCACATTTTTTTAACATCTTTATTGGAGTATAATTGCTTTACAATGGTGTGTTAGTTTCTGCTTTATAACAAAGTGAATCAGATATACATATACATATATCCCCATATCTCTTCCCTCTTGCATCTCCCTCCCTCCCACCCTCCCTATCCCACCCCTCTAGGTGGTCACAAAGCACTGAGCTGATCTCTCTGTGCTATGCGGCTGCTTTCCACTAGTTATCTATTTTACGTTTGGCAGTGTATATATGTCCATGCTACTCTCTCACTCTCTCCCAGCTTACTCTTCCCCCTTCCCATATCCTCAAGTTCATTCTCTAGTATGTCTGTGTCTTTATTCCCGTCATGCCCCTAGGTTCTTCATGACCATTTTTTTTTTTTAGATTCCATATATACGTGTTAGCATACGGTATTTGTTTTTCTCTTTCTGACTTACTTCACTCTGTATGACAGACTCTAGGTCCATCCACCTCACTACACATAACTCAATTTCGTTTCTTTTTATGGCTGAGTAATATTCCATTGTATATATGTACCACATCTTCTTTATCCATTCACCTGTTGATGGACACTTAAGTTGCTTCCATGTCCTGCCTATTATAAATACAGCTGCAATGAACATTGTGGTACATGACTCTTTTTGAATTATGGTTTTCTCAGGGTTTATGCCCAGTAGTGGGATTTCTGGGTTGTATGGTAGTTCTATTTTTAGTTTTTTAACGAATCTCCATACTCTTCTCCATAGTGGATGTATCAATTTACATTCCCACCAACAGTGCAAGAGGGTTCCCTTTTCTCCACACCCTCTCCAGCACTTATTGTTTATAGATTTTTTGATGATGGCCATTCTGACTGGTGTGAGATGATATCTCATTGTAGTTTTGATTTGCATTTCTCTAATGATTCATGATGTTGAGCATTCTTTCATGTGTTTGTTGGCAATCTGTATATCTTCTTTGGAGAAATGTCTATTTATTCCTCTGCCCATTTTGGATTGGGTTGTTTTTCTGATATTGAGCTGCATGAGGTGCTTGTAAATTTTGGAGATTAATCTTTTGTCAGTTGCTTCATTTACAAATATTTTCTCCCATTCTGAGGGTCGTCTTTTCATCTTGTTTGTGGTTTCCTTTGCTGTGCAAAAGCTTTTAAGTTTCATTACGTCCCATTTGTTTATTTTTGTTTTTATTTCCATTTCTCTAGGAGGTGGGTCAAAAAGGATCTTGCTGTGATGTATGTCATAGAATGCTCTGCCTATGTTTACCTCTAAGAGTTTGATAGTGTCTGGCCTTACGTTTGGATCTTTAATCCAATTTGAGTTTATTTTTGTGTATGGTGTTAGGGAGTGTTCTAATTTCATTCTTTAACACATAGCTTCTGGTTTTCCCAGCACCACTTATTGAAGAGGCTGTCTTTTGTCCACTGTATATTCTTGCCTCCTTTATCAAAGATAAGGTGACCATATGTGCGTGGGTTTATCTCTGGGCTTTCTATCCTGTTCCATTGATCTATATTTCTGATTTTGTGCCAGTACAATACTGTCTTGATTACCGTAGCTTTGTAGTATAGTCTGAAGTTAGGGAACCTGATTCCTCCGGCTCCATTTTTTCTTTCTCAAGATTGCTTTGGCTATTCAGGGTCATTTGTGTTTCCATACAAATTGTGAAATTTTTTGTTCTGGTTCTGTGAAAAATGCCAGCGGTAGTTTGATAGGGATTGCACTGAATCTGTAGATTGCTTTGGGTAGTATAGTCATTTTCCCAATGTCGATTCTTCCAAACCAAGAACATGGTATATCTCTCCATCTATTTGTATCATTTCTTTCATCAGTGTCTCATAATTTTCTGCATACAGGTATTTTGTCTCCTTAGGTAGGTTTATTCCGAGGTATTTTATTCTTTTTGTTGCAGTGGTAAATGGGCGTGTTTCCTTAATTTCACTTTCAGATTTTTCATCATTAGTGTATAGGAATGCAAGAGATTTCTGTGCATTAATTTTGTATCCTGCTACTTTACCAAATTCATTGATTAGCTCTAGTAGTTTTCTGGTAGCACCTTTAGGATTCTCTATGTATAGTATCATGTCATCTGCAAAGAGTGACAGCTTTACTTCTTCTTTTCCGATTTGGATTCCTTTTATTTCCTTTTCTTCTCTGATTGCTGTGGCTAAAACTTCCAAAACTATGTTGAATAAGAGTGGTGAGAGTGGGCAACCTTGTCTTGTTCCTGATCTTAGCAGAAATGTTTTCAGTTTCTCACCATTGAGGACGATGATAGCTGTGGGTTTGTCATATATGGCCTTTATTATGTTGAAGA
Organism: Delphinapterus leucas; assembly: GCF_059928025.1. NCBI lineage: Eukaryota > Metazoa > Chordata > Mammalia > Artiodactyla > Monodontidae > Delphinapterus > Delphinapterus leucas. The sequence goes on from NC_143129.1 coordinate 116,537,074, forward strand.
AAGTTCCCTCTATGCCTACTTTCTGGAGGGTTTTTATCATAAATGGGTGTTGAATTTTGTCAAAAGCTTTCTCTGCATCTATTGAGATGATCATATGGTTTTTCTCCTTCAATTTGTTAATATGGTGTATCACGTTGATTGATTTGTGTATATTGAAGAATCCTTGCATTCCTGGAATAAACCCCACTTGATCATGGTGTATGATTCGTTTAATGTGCTGTTGGATTCTGTTTGCTAGTATTTTGTTGAGGATTTTTGCATCTATGTTCATCAGTGATATTGGCCTGTAGTTTTCTTTCTTTGTGACATCTTTGTCTGGTTTTGGTATCAGGGTGATGGTGGCCTCGTAGAATGAGTTGGGGAGTGTTCCTCCCTCTGCTATATCTTGGAAGAGTTTGAGAAGGATAGGTGATAGCTCTTCTCTAAATGTTTGATAGAATTCGCCTGTGAAGCCATCTGGTCCTGGGCTTTTGCTTGTTGGAAGATTTTTAATCACAGTTTCAATTTCAGTGCTTGTGATTGGTCTGTTCATATTTTCTATTTCTTCCTGATTCAGTCTTGGCAGGTTGTGCCTTTCTAAGAATTTGTCCATTTCTTCCAGGTTTTCCATTTGATTGGTATAGAGTTGCTTGTAGTAATCTCTCATGATCTTTTGTATTTCTGCAGTGTCAGTTGTTACTTCTCCTTTTTCATTTCTAATTCTATTGATTTCAGTCTTCTCCCTTTTTTTCTTGATGAGTCTGGCTAATGGTTTATCAATTTTGTTTATCCTTTCAAAGAACCAGCTTTTAGTTTTATTGATCTTTGCTATCATTTCCTTCATTTCTTTTTCATTTATTTCTGATCTGATCTTTATGATTTCTTTCCTTCTGCTAACTTTGGGCGTTTTTTGTTCTTCTTTCTCTAATTGCTTTAGGTGCAAGGTTAGGTTGTTTATTTGAGATGTTTCCTGTTTCTTAAGGTAGGATTGTATTGCTATAAACTTCCCTCTTAGAACTGCTTTTGCTGCATCCCATAGATTTTGAGTCATCGTGTCTCCATTGTCATTTGTTTCTAGGTATTTTTTGATTTCTACTTTGAATTTTTCAGTGATCACTTCGTTATTAGGTAGTGTATTGTTTAGCCTCCATGTGTTTGTATTTTTTACAGATCTTTTCCTGTAATTGATATCTAGTCTCATAGCGTTGTGGTCGGAAAAGATACTTGATACAATTTCAATTTTCTTAAATTTACCAAGGCTTGGTTTGTGACCCAAGATATGATCTATCCTGGAGAATGTTCCATGAGCACTTGAGAAGAAAGTGTATTCTGTAGTTTTTGGATGGAATATCCTATAAATATCAATTAAGTCCATCTTGTTTAATGTATCATTTAAAACTTGTGTTTCCTTATTTATTTTCATTTTGGGTGATCTGTCCATTGGTGAAAGTGGGGTGTTAAAGTCCCCTACTATGAATGTGTTACTGTCGATTTCCCCTTTTATGGCTGTTAGTATTGGCCTTATGTATTGAGGTGCTCCTATGGTGGGTGCATAAATATTTACAATTGTTATATCTTCTTCTTGGATCGATCCCTTGATCATTATGTAGTGTCCTTCTTTGTCTCTTCTAATAGTCTTTATTTTAAAGTGTATTTTGTCTGATATGAGAATTGCTGCTCCAGCTTTCTTTTGATTTCCGTTTGCATGGAATATCTTTTTCCATCCCCTCACTTTCAGTCTGTATGTGTCTCTAGGTCTGAAGTGGGTCTCTTGTAGACAGCAAATATATGCGTCTTGTTTTTGTATCCATTCAGCCAATCTGTGTCTTTTGGTGGGAGCATTTAGTCCATTTACATTTAAGGTAATTATCGATATGTATGTTCCCATTCCTATTTTCTTAATTGTTTTGGGTTCGTTATTGTAGGTCTTTTCCTTCTTTTGTGTTTCTTGCCTAGAGAAGTTCCTTAAGCAGTTGTTGTAGAGCTGGTTTGGTGGTGCTGAACTCTCTCAGCTTTTGCTTGTCTGTAAAGGTTTTAATTTCTCCATCAAATCTGAATGAGATCCTTGCTGGGTAGAGTAATCTTGTTTGCAGGTTTTTCTCCTTCAACACTTTCAATATGTCCTGCCACTCCCTTCTGGCTTGCAGAGTTTCTACTGAAAGATCAGCTGTTAACCTTATGGGGATTCCCTTGTGTGTTATTTGTTGTTTTTCCCTTGCTGCTTTTAATATGCTTTCTTTGTATTTAATTTTTGACAGTTTGATTAATATGTGTCTTGGCGTATTTCTCCTTGGATTCATCCTGTATGGGACTCTCTGTGCTTCCTGGACTTAACTATTTCCTTTCCCATACTAGGGAAGTTTTCAACTATAATCTCTTCAAATATTTTCTCAGTCCCTTTCTTTTTCTCTTCTTCTTCTGGAACCCCTATAATTCGAATGTTGGTGCGTTTAATGTTGTCCCAAAGGTCTCTGAGATGGTCCTCAGTTCTTTTCAGTCTTTTTTCTTTATTCTGCTCTGCATCAGTTATTTCCACTATTTTATCTTCCAGGTCACTTATCCGTTCTTCTGCCCCAGTTATTCTGCTATTGATCCCATCTAGAGTATTTTTCATTTCATTTATTGTGTTGTTCATCATTGTTTGTTTCATCATTAGTTCTTCTAGGTCCTTGTTAACTGTTTCTTGCATTTTGTCTATTCTATTTCCAAGATTTTGGATCATCTTTACTATCATTATTCTGAATTCTTTTTCAGGTAGACTGCCTATTTCCTCTTCATTTGTTATGTCTGGTGGGTTTTTGTCTTGCTCCTTCATCTGCTGTGTGTTTTTCTGTCTTTTCATTTTGCTTATCTTACTGTGTTTGGGGTCTCCTTTTTGCAGGCTGAAGGTTCGTAGTTCTTGTTGTTTTTAGTGTCTGTCCCCAGTGGCTAAGGTTGGTTCAGTGGGTTGTGTAGGCTTCCTGGTGGAGGGTACTAGTGCCTGTGTTCTGGTGGATGAGGCTGGATCTTGTCTTTCTGGTGGGCAGGTCCACGTCTGGTGGTGTGTTTTGGGGTTTCTGTAGAATTATTATGATTTTGGGCAGCCTCTCTGCTAATGGGTGGGGTTGTGTTCCTGTCTTGCTAGTTGTTTGGCATAGGATGTCCAGCACTGTAGCTTGCTGGTCGTTGAGTGAAGCTGGGTGCTGGCGTTGAGATGGAGATCTCTGGGAGGTTTTCGCCGTTTGATATTATGTGCAGCTGGGAGGCCTCTTGTGGACCAGTGTCCTGAAGTTGGCTCTCCCACCTCAGAGGCACAGCACTAACTCCTGGCTGCAGCAACAAGAGCCTTTCATCCACACGGCTCCTTAATTTGGGATGATTCGTTGTCTATTCATGTATTCCACAGATGCAGGGTACATCAAGTTGATTGTGGAGCTTTAATCTGCTGCTTCTGAGGCTGCTGGGAGAGATTTCCCTTTCTCTTCTTTTTTCTCACAGCTCCCAGGGGCTCAGCTTTGGATTTGGCCCTGCCTCTGCATGTAGGTCGCCGGAGTGCATCTGTTCTTTGCTCAGACAGGACGGGGTTAAGGGAGCCGCTGATTCGGAGGCTCTGGCTCACTCAGGCCGGGGGGTAGGGAAGGTCACGGAGTGCGGGGTGGGCCTGTGGCGGCAGAGGCCGGCATGACGTTGCCAGCCTGAGGCGCACCGTGCGTTCTCCCGGGGGAGTTGTCCCTGGATCCAGGGACCCTGGCAGTGGCGGGCTGCACAGGCTCCCCAGAAGGGTGGTGTGGATAGTGACCTGTGTTCGCACACAGGCTTCTTGGTGGCGGCAGCAGCGGCCTTAGCGTCTCATGTCTGTCTCCGGGGTCTGCACTTTTAGCCGCGGCTCGCGCCCGTCTCTGGAGCTCCTTTAGGCAGCGTGCTTAATCCCCTCTCCTCGCGCACCAGGAAATAAAGAGGGAAGAAAAAGTCTCTTGCCTCTTCGGCAGGTCCAGACTTTTCCCCGGACTCCCTCCCGGCTAGCCGCGGTGCACTAATGCCCTGCAGGCTGTATTCACGCCGCCAACCCCAGTCCTCTCCCGGCCCTCCGACTGAAGCCGGAGCCTCAGCTCCCAGCCCTGCCTGCCCCGGCGGGTGAGCAGACAAGCCTCTCAGCTGGTGAGTGCTGGTCGGCCCTGATCCTCTGCGCTGGAATCTCTCCGCTTTGCCCTCCGCACCCCTGTTGCTGTGCTCTCCTCCGCGGCTCCGAAGCTCCCCCACTCCGCCACCCGCAGTCTCCACCCGCGAAGGGGCTTCCTAGTGTGTGGACACTTTTCCTCCTTCACAGCTCCCTCCCGCTGGTGCAGGACCCGTCCCTATCCTTTTGTCTCTGTTTATTTTTTTCTTTTGCCCTAACCAGGTACGTGGGGGGTTTCTTGCCTTTTGGGAGGTCTGAAGTCTTCTGCCAGCGTTCAGTAGGTGCTCTGTAGGAGTTGTTCCACGTGTAGATGTATTTCTGGTGTATCTGTGGGGAGGAAGGTGATCTCCGCGTCTTACTCTTCCGCCATCTTCCCGGAAGTCCTCTTGTGTTTTCTGCCTAGAGCAGTGCCTTTAGAATTTGTTGTAAAGGTGGTTTGGTGGTGCTGAATTCTCTTAGATTCTGCTTGTCTGTAAAGGTTTTAATTTCTCTGTCAAATCTGAATGAGATCCTTCCTGGGTAGAGTAATCTTGGTTTTATGTTTTTCCCTTTCATCACTTTAAATATGTCCTGCCACTCTTTTCTGGCTTGCAGAGTTTCTGCTGAAAGGTCAGCTGTTAACCCTATGGGGATTCCCTTGTATGTTATGTGTTGTTTTTCCCTTTTAATATTTTTTCTTTGTATTTAATTTTTGATAGTTTGATTAATATGTGTCTTGGATTTATCCTGTATGGGACTCTCTGTGCTTCCTGGACTTGAGTAACTGTTTCCTTTCCCATATTAGGGAAATTTTCAACTATAATCTCTTCAAATTTTTTCTCAGTCCCTTTTTTTTTTCTCTTCTTCTTCTGGGACCCCTATACTTCGAATGTTGGTGCGTGTAATGTTGTCCCAGAGGTCTCCGAGACTGTTCTCAATTCTCTTCATTGTTTTTTCTTTATTCTGCTCTGCAGTAGTTATTTCCACTATTTTATCTTCCAGGTCACTTATCCATTTTTCTGCCTGAGTTATTCTGCTATTGATCCCTTCTAGAGAATTTTTAATTTCATTTATTGTGTTTTCATCATTGTTTGTTTGCTCTTTAGTTCTTCTAGATCCTTGTTAAAAGTTTCTTGTATTTTCTCCATTCTATTTCCAAGATTTTGGATCATCTTTACTACCATTATTTTGAATTCTTTTTCAGGTAGACTGCCTATTTCCTCTTCATTTGTTAGGTCTGGTGGGTTTTTACCTTGCTCCTTCATCTGCTGTGTGTTTCTCTGTCTTCTCATTTTGCTTAACTTACTGTGTTCGGGGTCTCCTTTTCTCAGGCTGTAGGTTCGTAGTTCCCATGGTTTTGGTGTCTCTCCCCAGTGGCTAAGGTTCATTCAGTGGGTTGTGTAGGCTTCCTGGTGGAGGGGACTGGTGCCTGTGTTCTGGTGGATGAGGCTGCATCTTGACTTTCTGGTGGGCAGGTCCACGTCTGGTGGTGTGTTTTGGGGTGTCTGTGACCTTATTATACTTTTAGGCAGCGTCTCTGCTAATAGGTGGTGTTGTGTTCCTGTCTTGCCAGTTGTTTGGCATAGGGTGTAGCTTGCTGGTCACTGAGTGGAGCTGGGTCTTGGCATTGAGATGGATATCTTTGGGAGATTTTTGCTGTTTGATATTACGTGGAGCTGGGAGGTCTCTTTTGGACCAATTTCCTGAACTTGGCTCTCCCACCTCAGAGGCACTGCCCTGATGCCTAGCCAGAGCACCAAGAGCCTGTCATCTACACGGCTCAGAATAAAAGGGAGAGAAAAAGAAAGAAAGAAAGAGATACAAGAAAATAAAATTTAATTAAATAATTTAAAATAAATAATAATTATTAAAAAAATTTTTTTAAGTAATAAAAAAAAAGAAGGGAAGAGAGCAACCAAACCAAAAAACAAATCCACCAATGATAACAAGTACTAGAAACTATACTAAAAAAAAGAAAAAGAAAAAATCGGACAGATCGACCCCTAGGACAAATGGCAAAAGCAAAGCTATACAGACAAAATCACACACAGGAACATACACATACACAATCACAAAAACAGAAAAAGGGGGAAAAATATATATATCGTTGCTCCCAAAGTTCACCTCCTCAAATTGGGATGGTTTGTTGTCTATTCATGTATTCCACAGATGCAGGGTACATCAAGTTGATTGTGGAGATTTAATCCACTGCTCCTGAGGCTGCTGGGAGAGATTTCCCTTTCTCTTCTTTGTTCGCACATCTCCTGGGGTTCAGCTTTGGATTTGGCCCCGCCTCTGCATGTAGGTCGCCTGAGGGCGTCTGTTCTTTGCTCAGACAGGATGGGGTTAAAGGAGCAGCTGATTCAGGGGCTCTGGCTCACTCAGGCCTGGGGGAGGGGGGGGTACGGAATGCTGGGCGAGCCTGCGGCGTCAGAGGCCGGCGTGACGTTGCAGCAGCCTGAGGTGCGCCGTGCGTTCTCCCGGGGAAGTTGTCCCTGGATCCTGGGACCCTAGCAGTGCCGGGCTGCACGGGCTCCCGGGAGGGGAGGTGTGGGGAGTGACCTGTGCTTGCACACAGGCCTCTTGGTGGCTGCAGCAGCAGCCTTAGTGTCTCATGCCCGTCTCTGGGGTCCACGCTGTTAGCCGCGGCTCACGCCCGTCTCTGGAGCTCCTTTAAGTGGCGCTCTTAATCACCCCTCCTCGCGCACCGCAAAACAAAGGGGCAAGAAAAAGTCTCTTGCATCTTCGGCAGCTCCAGACTTTCTCCCGACTCCCTCCCGGCTAGCTGTGGCGCACTAGCCCCCTTCAGGCTGTGTTCACGCAGCCAACCCCAGTCCTCTCCCTGGAATCCTACCGAAGCCGAAACCGGAACCTCAGCTCCCAGCCCCCGCCCGCCCCGGCGGGTGAGTAGACAAGCCCCACGGGTTAGTGAGTGCCGGTCGGCACCGATCCTCTGTGCGGGAATCTCTCCGCTTTGCCCTCCGCACCCCTGTGGCTGCACTCTCCTCCGTGGCTCCGAAGCTTCCCCCCTCCACCATCCGCAGTCTCTGCCCGCGAAGGGGCTTCCTAGTGTGTGGACAACTTTTCTCCTTCACAGCTCCCTCCCACTGGTGCAGGTCTCATCCCTATTCTTTTGTCGCTGTTTTTTTCTTTGTAGGCTCACGGGCCCAGCCGCTCCACGGCATGTGGGATCCTCCCGGACCGGGGCACGAACCTGTGTCCCCTGAATCGGCAGGCGGACTCTCAACCACTGCGCCACCAGGGAAGCCCCTGTTTTTTCTTTTTTCTTTTGCCCTACCCAGGTATGTGGGGAGTTTCTTGCCTTTTGGGAGATGTGAGGTCTTCTGCCAGTGTTCAGTAGGTGTTCTGTAGGAGTTGTTCCACATGTAGTTGTGTTTCTGATGTATTTGTTGGGTGGAAGGTGATCTCCACGCCTTGCTGTTCTGCCATCTTGAAGCTCCTCCCGCATCTTTTTTTTATCCATTCATCTATTGGTGGGCATTTGGATTGTTTCCATATCGTGACTATTGAGGAACATAGGTCTTAGAGTCAGCCATATCTGGGTTCCAGTCCCATCTTAATGCACATTTGCTATGTGGTTTTGGGCAAGTCCCTTAACTTCTCTAAGCCTCTGTTTCCTTCTCTTTTTAAAAAAAAGTGGATAATAAAAGCACCTAGCCCATGGTATTGTTGTGATGATTAGATAAGATTGATAAAGAAACTTTAGCACAATCTGTCTGGCACTCAGTGTGCTCTCACTAAGTACCTCATATTACTACTAGTAGTCCATTATTGTAATCAGAGAAGATTTCCCAGAGAGGACAAGAGCTAAGGTGGACTTGCTCAATGTTTGTGTTGAGGGTAAACCGTATCTCATTTGTTGCTGTTACTGAGGTTAAAATATGTTCAGTGATGCCTAGTTGGAGATGTACTCAATGACATTGGTAAATGCATGGAAATTCATTCATTCATTCACTCATTCATTCATTTATTCATCAAATATTTCTTGTGTGCCTTCTCATTGCTAGCTACTGTGCTAAGTGTCAGGAGTACAAAGGTAAATAAAACTACTCAGGCTCTTTTTTCATTGAACAAATACATAAATATATGTAATTATTATAATAAGTGTTATGAAGATGTATACTGTGCTCTGAGAGTGTGTAACAAGGGAATACTTGCCTAGTTTAAGGAATAGTTTCCTGAGGAAGTGACGTATGAATGGAACTCTAGACGAGTGGGAAGTGGGAAAGGAGGGGTGGGGAAGGGTGTTTTGGCCAGAGGAACAGCATATGTGAAGGCTGATCTTGGTGTGCCTGAGGCCTGGACAGACCAGAGTGGGTGGAGTACAGAGCAGGGAGGCGGGGCAGGTGGGACTGGAATCAGGGCTTTGTGGGCAGTGTTAAGGAGTTAGATCTTTATCCCAGGTGTGTTAATGATAAGCCACTAAAGAGTTTAATCAGGAGGGTTGTGTGACCAGATCTGTGTTTTACGAGAGCACTGTGGCTGCTGTGTGGAGAGGGCCAAGAGTGCTGGAAGCAGAGAGAAGTCTCTATGATCGATTGTGTACCAGGTGGTTGAAGGGACTTAATTCAGTGGGATATAAACATGAAAAGATTCTACTTTTGTTGCTAACCACTGTCTTCACATGTGCTGATCCCATTTCCTTTCAGATTCCTTAATGACATCTCTAGCAGATTATCATAGTTTGCAGATCATTTACTGTTATTAAAAAGTCCTGTCTGGCCTAGTCCAATCTTATACCCAATTTAAACCTTTCTCCACCCACCCCCACTCAGTCCAGTTATAACCCAAGGACTGAAAGATGTCTCTGGAAGTTGGGTTGCCATGTGGTCTGTTTTCTTACCTTTTTCTCTGTTCCGTGGCCTATGGGGCCTGAGTGTAGAGCTGGGGAAAGGTTACAAATGTCTCCCACTTAATTGGAGCTGCTGCTGATATACTCTGTTTGGTAGGCATCAAATGCTGCCTCTGTCTGATGAGGCATTCTTCACAGGGTCATGCAAGGTCCTCTGCATAGTTCTCTGATGTGGGAGGGGCCACCTCTTTTGACACCCTACTTTAGCAATGTACACCACAGCCTCTTGGTGTTGTGGCACCCTCACTTGGGCTCTGGCCCTCTTGGACACCTACCAGCAATTCCCTTCAAGTGTAGCTTTCTTCTTCAGTGTCTTCTGGGAAATCCAACCACTGTGCCACTCGAACTGATGTCACTTTCCTTTATTCTCAAGTTCTGTTTTTCTGCTGCTCAGGGTGGTGCTGAGAGCAAATTAACAAGTCCACTGCCTAAGTAGATGTCCAACCCAGCAAGGAGATGCTTGTATTTCCTTCTTCCACACGTTTCTTGTCTTTACAAGAAATTTGATTGGTTTTATTACCTCGGCATATGGGGAGGGAAAGAGACACATCATTTATCCCCAGGGACTCTCTTTATGTTACTCTAGTGTGTGTGTGTGTGTGTGTGTGTGTGTGTGTGTGTGTGTGTGTATAAAATGCAAAGGGAGGGTGGGAGAGACTGATGCTTGCATTTGCAAAGCTAGTTCTGCTGCTTCTCATTAACCCACTCTTTAGATGATAGGGGTTCCTTGGAGCCTGTTGTTGTTAGCTCTAGAGCTTTGGTGGCAATTCTGAGAACACAGGGAGATAACAATTTACCAGCCTGAAATATTGGATATGGGAAGTGAGAGGGAAAAGAGTCAAGGATGATTCCCCATCTCTGACCTAGAAAATGGATGGATGGCAAGACAGGGAAAGGTTAAAGCAAAAAAAAGACCAAGTAGTCAGGGTAGAGGGCAGGCCCTGAGTTTGATTTTGCACATTTCAAGTGTGAGGTGCTTTTTGAACATCTAACTGGAGTTTTCAAGTAGGCAGTTAGACATATGGCCTGGACCTCAGAAGTATGAGCTGGAGGTATAAATTTGGGAGTCATTTGTGTATACATAATAACTGAAAGCATTCATATGCATGTAAACAAGTAGGGAGGTTATAGCATAAGAAGAATGGTAGGTCTAAGATTGATTTTGAGGAACACCAACAATAAAGGGTGAATAGAGGAGGACAAAAAAAAAAAAGTTCGGTAAAAGAGACTGAGAAATAATAGTAGAAGAAAAACAAGGAGTACGTGACTGTAGATTGGTTCAAGATAGTGGAGTAGAAAGACGTGCTCTCACTCCCTCCTGCAAGAACACCAGAATCACAACTAACTGCTGAACAGTCATCGACAGGAAGACACTGGAACTCACCAAAAAAGATACCCCACATCCAAAGACAAAGGAGAAGCCACATTGAGAAGGTAAGAGAGGCAAAATCACAATAAAATCAAATCCCATAACTGTTGGGTGGGTGACTCACAAACTGGAGAACACTTATACCACAGAAGTTCACCCACTGGAGTGAAGGTTCTGAGCCACATGTCAGGCTTCCCAACCTGCGGGTCAGGCAACGGGAGGAGGAATTCCAAGAGAATCAGACTTTGAAGGCTAGCAGGATTTGATTGCAGGATATCGACAGGACTGGGGGAAACAGAGACTCTACTCTTGGAGGGCACACACAAAGTAGTGTGCGCATCGGGACCCAGGGGAAGGAGTGGTGACCCCATAGGAGACTGAACCAGACTTACCTGCCAGTGTTGGAAGGTCTCCGGCAGATGCAGGGGGTGGCTCTCGCTCACCATGAGGACAGGGACGCTGGCAGCAGAAGTTTTGGGAAGTACTCCTGGCGTGAGCCCTCCCAGAGTCAGCCATTAGCCCCATCAAAGAACCCAGGTAGGCTCCAGTGTTGGGTCGCCTCAGGCCAAACAACCAACAGGGAGGGAACGCAGCCCCACCCATCAGCAGTCAAGTGGATTAAAGTTTTACTGAGCTCTGCCCACCAGAGCAACAGCCAGCTCTACCCAGCACCAGTCCCTCCCATCAGGAAACTTGCACAAGCCTCTTAGATAGCCTCATCCACCAGAGGGCAGACAGCAGAAGCAAGAAGAATTACAGTCCGGCAGCCTGTGGAACAAAAACCACATTCACAGAAAGATAGACAGGGTGAAAAGGCAGAGGGCTATGTAACAGATGAAGGAACAAGGTAAAACTCCAGAGAAACAACTAAATAAAGTGGAGATAGGCAACCTTCCAGAAAAATAATTCAGAATAATGATAGTGAAGATGACCAGGACCTCGGAAAAAGAATGGAGGCAAGAAATGAAGATGCAAGAAATGTTCAACAAAGACCTAGAAGAATTAAAGAACAAACAAACAGAGATGAACAATACAATAACTGAAATGAAAAATACACTAGAAGGAATCAACAGCAGAATAACTGAGGCAGAAGAACGGATAAGTGACTGGGAGACAGAATGGTGGAATTCACTGCTGTGGAACAGAATAAAGAAAAAAGAATGAAAAGAAATGAAGACAGCCTAAGGGATCTCTGGGACAACATTAACTGCAAAAATATTCGCATTATAGGGGTCCCAGAAGGAGAAGAGAGAGAGAAAGGACCCGAGAAAATATTTGAAGAGATTATAGTCAAAAACTTCCCTAATATGGGAAAGGAAATAGCCACCCAAGTCCAGGAATCACAGAGAGTCCCATACAGGATAAACCCAAGGAGAAACACGCCAAGACACATAGTAATGAAAATAGACAAAATTAAAGACAAAGAAAAAATATTGAAAGCAGCAAGGGAAAATTGGCAAATAACATACAAGGGAACTCCCATAAAGTTAACAGCTGATCTCTCAGCAGAATCTCTACAAGCCAAAAGGGAGTGGCATGATATACTTAAACTGATGAAAGGGAAGAACCTACAACCAAGATTACTCTACCCAGCAAGGATCTCATTCAGATTCGTGGAGAAACCAAAAGCTTTCCAGACAAGCAAAAGCTAAGAGAATTCAGCACCAACAAACCAGCTCTACAACAAATGGTAAAGGAACTTCTCTAAGTGGGAAACACAAGAGAAGAAAAGGACCTACAAAAACAAACACAAAACAGTTAAGAAAATGGTAATAGGAAGATACATATTGATAATTACCTGAAATGTAAATGGATTAAATGCTCCAACCAAAAGACACAGACTTGCTGAATGGATACAAAAACAAGACCCATATATATGCTGTCTACAAGAAACCCACTTCAGACCTATGGACACATTCCGACTGAAAGTGAGGGGATGGAAAAATATATTCCATGCAAATGGAAATCAAAAGAAAGCTGGAGTAGCAATACTCATATCACACAAAATAGACTTTAAAATAGAGAATGTTACAAGAGACAAGGAAGGACACTACATAATGATCAAGGGATCAATCCAAGAAGAAGATATAACAATTATAAATATATATGCACCCAACATAGGACACCTCAATACATAAGGCAACTGCTAACACCTATAAAAGAGGAAATCGACAGTAACACAATAATAGTGGGGGACATTAACACCTCACTTGCACCAATCGACAGATCATCCAAACAGAAAATTAATTAGGAAACACAAGCTTTAAATGACACAATAGACCAGATAGGTTTAATTGATATTTATAGGACATTCCATCCGAAAACAGTAGATAATACTTTCTTCTCAAGTGAGCACAGAACATTCTCCAGGATAGATCACATCTTGGGTCACAAATCAAGCCTCAGTAAATTTGAGAATATTGAAATCATATCAAGCATCTTTTCTGACCACAACGCTATGAGGTTAGAAATGAATTACAGGGAAAAAAACGTAAAAAACACAAACACATGGAGGCTGAACAATGCTTTACTAAATAACCAAGAGATCACTGAAGAAATCAAAAAGGAAATCAAGAAATACCTAGAGACAAATGACAATGAAAACATGACGATCCAAAACCTATGGGATGCAGCAAAAGCAATTCTAAGAGGTAAGTTTATAGCTATACAAGGCTACTTCAAGAAACAAGGAAAATTTCAAATAAACAATCTAACCTTACACCTAAAGGGACTGGAGAAAAAAGAATAAACAAAACCCAAAGTTAGTACAAGGAAAGAAATCATAAAGATCAGAGCAGTAATAAATAAAATAGAAACAAAGAAGACAATAGCACAGACAAATAAAACTAAAAGCTGGTTGTTTGAGAGGACAAACAAAATTGATAAACCATTAGCCAGACTCATCAAGAAAAAGAGGGAGAGGACTCAATTCAATAAAATTAGAAATGAAAAAGGAGAAGTTAAAACAGACACTGCAGAAATACAAAGCATCCTAAGAGACTACTACAAGCAAATCTATGCCAATAAAATGGAAAACCTGGAAGAAATGGACAAGTTCTTAGAAAGGTATAACCTTCCAAGACTGAACCAGGAAGATAGAAAATATGAACAGACCAATCACAAGTAATGAAATTGAAACTGTGATTAAAAATCTTCCAACAAACAAAAGTCCAGGACCAGATGGCTTCACAGGTGAATTCTATCAAACATTTAGAGAAGAGCTGACACCCATCCTTCTCAAACTCTTCCAAAAATTGCAGAGGAAGGAACACTCCCAAACACATTCTATGAGGCCACCATCACCCTGATACCAAAATGAGACAAAGATACTACAAAAAAAGAAAATTAGAGACCAATATCACTGATGAATATAGATGCAAAAATCCTCAACAAAATACTAGCAAACAGCATCCAACTACATATTAAAAGGATCGTACACCATGATCAAGTGGGATTTATCCTAGGGAATGCAAGAATTCTTCAATATACGCAAATCAATCAATGTGATACACCATATTAACTAATTGAAGGATAAAAACGATATGATCATCTCAATAGATGCAGAAAAAGCTTTTGACAAAATGCAACACCCATTTATGATAAAAAGCTCTCCAGAAAGTGGGCATAGAGGGAACCTCCCTCAACATAATAAAGGCCATATACAACAAACCCACAGCGAACAGCATTCTCAAGTGAAAAACTGAAAGCATTTCCTCTAAGATCAGGAAGAAGACAAGGATGTCCTCTCTCACCACTATTATTCAACATAGTTTTGGAAGTCCCAGCCCTGGCCATCAGAGAAGAAAAAGAAATAAAAGGAATACAGATTGGAAAAGAAGAAGTAAAACTGTCACTGTTTGCAGATGACATGATACTATACATAGAGAATCCTAAAGATGCCACCAGAAAACTACTATAGCTAATCAATGAATTTGGTAAAGTTGCAGGATACAAAATTAAGGCACAGAAATCTCTTGCATTCCTATACACTAATGATGAAACATCTGAAAGAGAAATTAAGGAACACTCCCATTTAGCATTGCAACAAAACAAATAAAATACCTAGGAATACACCTACCTAGGGAGACAAAAGACCTGTAGCAGAAAACTATAAGACACTGATGAAAGAAATTAAAGATGATACCAACAGATGGAGAGATATACCATGTTCTTGGATTGGAAGAATCAATATTGTGAAAATGACTATACTACCCAAAGCAATCTACAGATTCAGTGCAATCCCTGTCAAGTTACTAATGGCATTTTTTACACAACTAGAACTAAAAATTTGTATGGAGACACAAAAGACCCCGAATAGCCAAAGCAGTCTTTAGGGAAAAAAGCAGAGTTGGAGGAATCAGACTCCCTGACTTCAGACTATACTACAAAGCTACAGTCATCAAGACAATATGGTCCTGGCACAAAAACAGAAATATAGATCAATGGAACAAGATAGAAAGCCCAGAGATAAACCCACACACCTATGGTTAACTAGTCTATGACAAAGGAGGCAAGGATTTACAATGGAGAAAAGACAGTCTCTTCAGTAAATGCTGTTGGGCAAACTGGACACCTACATGTAAAAGAATGAAATTAGAACACTCCCTAACACCATACACAAAAATAAACTCAAAATGGATTAGAGATCTAAATGTAAGACTGGACACTATAAAAATCTTAGAGGAAAACATAGGAAGAACACTCTTTGACATAAATCACAGCAAGATCTTTTTTGATCCACCTCCTAGAGTAATGTAAATAAAAACAAAATAAACAAATGGTACCTAAAGAAACTTAAAAGCTTTTGCACAGCAAAGGAAACCATAAACAAAACGAAAAAACAAACCTCAGAATGGGAAAAAAATTTTGCAGACGAATCAATGGACAAAGGATTGATCTCCAAAATAAATAAACAGCTCATGCAGTGCAATATTAAAAAAACAACTTAATCCAAAAATGGCAGAAGACCTAAATAGACATTTCTCCAAAGAAGACATACAGATGACCAAGAAGTACATGAAAAGCTTCTCAACATTACTAATTATTAGAGAAATGCAAATCAAAACTACAATGAGGTATCACCTCACACTGTTAGAATGGGCATCATCAGAAAATCTACAAACAGCAAATGCTGCAGAGGGTGTGGAGAAAAGGGAACCCTCTTGCACTGTTGGTGGGAATGTAAACTGACACAGCCACTATAGAGGTTCCTTAAAAACTAAAAATAGAACTGCCATACAACCCAGCAATCCCACTACTGGGTATATACCCATAGAAAACCGTAATTCAAAAAGACACATGCACCCCAATGTTCATTGCAGCGCTATTTACAATAGCCAGGTCATGGAAGCAACCTAAATGCCCATCGACAGATGAATGGATAAAGAAGATGTGGTACATATATACAATGGAGTATTACTCAGCCATAAGAAGGAGCGATATTGGGTCACTTGTAGAGACGTGGATGGATCTAGAGACTGTCATACAGAGTGAAGTAAGTCAGAAAGAAAAAAACAAATATCGTATATTAACGCATATATGTGGAACCTAGAAAAATGGTACAGATGAACCGGTTTGCAGGGTAGAAGTAAAGACACAGATGTAGAGAACAAACATATGGGCACAAAGTGGGGAAAGTGGCAATGGGGGTGGTGGTGGTGTGATGAATTGGGCGATTGGGATTGACATGTATACACTGATGTGTATAAAATGGATGACTAATAAGAACCTGCTGTATAAAAAAATAAATAAAATTTAAAATTCCAAAAAAAACCAAACAAACAAGGATCATGTGGTGGAATAGAATCCAAGAGAAGAGAATGTTTCATAGAGGAGAGAGTCATCAACGTGTTGAATGCTCCTGAGAGATCAGGTACACTGAGGACTAAAATGTCCATTGGATTTAACAACCTAGAGAACATTGGTGACCTTAGTGACTGTCATTTCAGGGGAGTGAAAATGGAAGTTAGGTCATAGAAGTTTAAAAAAGAGTGTGTAGTGACAAAAGGAAGACAGAGAGTAGACAAATCTTTTATCAGTCTGTGGGGGGCAGGACAGTGATAGGGTGGTATAGAGTAGAGGAGGTGGGATTGAGGGAGGATTTTTTAGAGGTAAAGAGACTGAGTGTATTTGAAAGCTGATGGAAAAGATCAAGTACACAGGGGCATTAGGAAATGAACATACAAGAGAAAAGGCATTTCAGGTGGGATCCAGAGCGCAGGAAGAGCAATGGCCTTAGGAAAAAAGAAAGTAAGAAAGGATTGGTATAATTTTATGTAGATGTGTAGGCTTCAGTTTGGGAAAATTGAGGGAGTTTTTGACCCTTTTGAGTAGTAGAAGTAAGGTCATAGGGGGAGATTTTAGCTAAACTGAAAACAAGAGTATTCATTATTATTGCTTTACCATCATCTGTAGAAGCCGTTAGGTTCCAAATTCCATTTGACTTAAGACATTTTTCGAGGTAACATATCTCTCTCACCTGCCAAGGCATCCTCACATATTGTTCCAAACATGCTGAAACAGCACAGTTATTTTTCCCTAGCCAGTAATCTGATTTTACTCATTAATACACATCCCATCAAAAGCTAAACCATAAGAGATTAGGGAGGAGGAAAGGTAATATTTTAGGATTTCAGTAGTCTTAAGGCTTGATTATCATTAAAATCAATAGGCTTTGACCCTGGACTTTAGGGCCAATGCTTATTTTCATAACTACCAAAATATACAATGTCCTTAGTCAACTTGTAATAAGCACAAACTACAGAAATAAGTTTGGATTTCCAAGCATCTTCCCATATAAACAGTGACAATTTGGAAACTCCTGAACGAACTTACAGCGTATTTTATTATATAACTTTTACTGAGTGACCAAAATGCTTAGAAAACCAGGAAAGCCAGTTTTATATGGCACCAACTTCATTTCAACTGTTCTTACAGTGAGTGGATAAGTTATTTAAATTTCCTTTAACAAAAGTCAGCTTCAGAGTAAATGAGTTGGGCTTCTCTGATACATGACTACAGGTTAGTAAACTTTGTAGCTCTGATCTAGGAAACAAGACTGACTGAAAATATAAATACTGACTCATGAAGTAAGTAGATTCATTAATTAGTTCTAGTTCCCTATGCTAAATTGGGCAAAATTGTTTTTCACAAAGTTCAAGATTTTTTAAACTCCTGCCTTTTTCCCAAACTAAAAGGCAATGCCCTTCCTCTCTCAGCCACTTCAAATTAAATAACCTCATTGGACTCATTTGGTTATTTCCCAGTCACTAAGCTCTTGCGTGAGAAAGTATGTTCAAGTGTCCCTGGGTGGATTTGGATTTGTGTTTACCCTATTTCCCCCATTCATTTATCAGTTCCTTAAGGGTCATTCTGTGTTGCAGTGGTTTTCAATTGTTTCTTATGTCCTGATGATTACTTCACCAAAGAATCTGAATCCTACTATCATAGAAACAAACTCATGTTTTCATGCACTTTTTATTATACTTCTCATTTACTGTATTATTTTAATGGCCCAAAAAATTGTGGTTATATGTTAGGGTGTACATTTTATTGCAATAAGAATGGTGGCTAATTGCGTAGCACAGGGAGATCAGCTCGCTGGTTTGTGACCACCTAGAGGATTGGGATAGGGAGGGTGGGAGGGAGATGCAAGAGGGAGGAGATATGGGGACATATGTATATGTATAACTGATTCACTTTGTTATAAAGCAGAAACTAACACACCATTGTAAAGCAATTATACTCCAATAAAGATGTTAAAAAAAAAAGAATGGTAGCTAACATTTATTTAGCACTTTTTACGTGCTAAGCAGTGATCTAAGTACTTTACATCTGTGACCCATTTGTCCTCTCAACTATTCAATGTGTCGGGTACTATTATGGACCTCACTTGTATAGATTAGGTGTCTGAGGCACAGAGAAGTTAAAATATTCTTGCCCAGAGTCACCTGACCAGGACCAGGATCCACACCCAGGCAATCTGGCTCCTGTACCCACATTCTTAGGGACAATGCTATAAAATGATCCACCATATAAAACCAATGTTTCACTAGTAATTAAAAATATATAAATAATTTGAACTCTGAACTTTACCACTACAGAAATGAAATGAAGACAAATAAAATTTGCAGAAGTAATATCAGCAAGTAAAGTAGGCAGAAAATGGTGCATTGTGCTTGCAAGTGGATATGGGGATTAAGGAAGAGTGAATATTCAGAGATTCTAGTGAAAACCTGTGTCCTACCTAGAACATTTTTCCTTCCCCACTGGTAGTCTGCATACCCCTAATGGAGAATTAATGTGGTAGTAAACATTCTGTGTGACTCCCTACTACACCTCCCGTATATGACTACAAACAGAGTGGGCCCTGGGTGAATTTTGGTGTCTGATTGGGAAGTTCATTAGTTCATTCAATGACCATTTATTCAGAATCTACCCCCGCCAAAAGCTCGTGTATCTGTAGGGGAGTCAAACATATAAACAAATAATTACAACAGTAAAATAAAGTTATCTGGGGATACCAAGATGAAGAAGAGAAGTGGTGGGGAAAGGATGATAGGGAGAAGAAGGTATCCCTGAAGAGGAAGTTTTCAAATTGGGTGAATGGGCTCTGCAGACAGACAAGGGATAGGGAAGGCCTTTCCAAACACAGGGAGTGGCACGTTTAAAGACTCGTGGATATGAATAAGATAACGTATTCAAGGAACTGCAAGTTCCTTGCAGTGTTATGGGAATGTATGGTGCCCTGAAGGAAAGGAATTGAAGTTGGAGGGATAAGCAAGGACTAGAGAAATATAAAGGAATTTAGAGCTTTATTGGAGAGAATGAAGAGTCAATGAATAGTTGTAAGCAGGGGAGTGACACGATGAAGTTAGTACTCAGACAAATTGAACTTCAACTTCTTCCAGCTGATTGTCACACGTGAACAATGTCTTAAAAAGTAATCATGTATATGAGATTTATATATATATATATATAAAGTGGTCATCCGTAGTTGGCAAATATTGTTTATACCTGCCCAGCATCCATTCTTTCTTTCTGTCATTTTCTGTAATAGCATTTGATTCTCCTTTCAGCGGTTAACCCTTCCAGTGCCTACCACTGCCTGCAATTATCAGACAAGTTATTCTACCTTCCTTAGCTGAAAGTTGAGCAAGGGATCTGAGTAAGTTTCCTCCAACTCCTGCAGGAATTTAAATTTTGTGAGGAGTGACTCAAGGATGGGAAAAGATTGTAGCTGTTGTACTTGGTGTCAGCACCCTGAAGGAAGCCCGTACTTCCTGTTAGGTGATCAAAATCACTGCAATCTTCCCCTTTCTGAAGCTAGATCTTCCCAGATTGCTTTTGGTTCCTTAAACTTCCCTATAACCTTCCAGTAAATTCCACTTTTGAGATAATACATTCTTTTCTTGCTCAAACCAGGTGCAGTTGGCTTCCAAGCTAAAAACCTTAGTTTATACATCACCTGCAGGGATGATCTGCTTTACCTTTACCTGCTGACGTTAGCTGGAAATTTTGTACTTAGGTTGTTGTGCTCTTCCCAGCCTAGACACAGCAGGCAGCCCTTTTCTCCCTGGGTCTCGCTGCTGCATTAGTGTGCTGGCAGGACGTGGGCTCAGGTTTGCTTTGCTCTCAGTACCTGCAGACCTCCCTCTCTCTCTCTTCTCCTCTCAGCCACCAACCTAGAACAGAGGGAATCTCTGTCTATGACAGTCTTCTTCCCTTTTTATTTCTGGCCAAGACACTTTTTCTATGTTTAGCACAGAAACATTCATCCCCTTCACAAAGCCATTGTGCTCTCTTAAGATCCTGAAAGAATAATGAAAAAGATTTGCAGACCTCTTCTGCTTTCCATCTTGTCCCAAAGCTACTAGGAGGCAATAAATGCATCATTTTCTACGTGCCTGAATTGGGAAGCAGGTTGAAGGTAAAAGAAAAATGAAAAGACACAAAGGAGGAAAAGAAAAGAAAGGAGGAAAAGAAAAGAAATTAACACTTTGAAATATCCCAGTAGTTTCACAATAAAAATAATGGTACCTTTCAAGATAGCTTCATTATTCTTTATTGTTTTTTCTGTTTGTGTATTTCGCTTCATTTTATATTTTATTCATGGATGGAGATTGTAGATTTATTACTAGGTGTATCGGGTTGTTTTCCTGGGTACATAGTGACTGTTTTTAGTCACTGTACTGCCAGCAATGATTATGTCTGTGTCACAAGATGAACAATATTCATGCATTTTGCAAGTCATCAGAAAGAGCTCTGGGAAGCCACACTTCCTGTCAGAATGTATGGGGCCCAGCCTGTCCATCTTAAATATTGGCTTTTGGCAAGGTGTTGTTCTTAGTCATATCCTTCATGCACACCTTCTGACATTCAAAGCTTCCTGTATGCTTTTCTGTAATATCAAATCCAGATGGTGGAACATACGGAGGTGCAACAAATGACTGTGAGTGTTGTAACATTTTTCATGACTGGTCTTTATAATGGTGGACTTTCTTTCCTAAGTCTCTATCTCTGCCACATTCTGTGATCTTTTTTACCAGGTTTTATAGACATTCTTATAGAAGCAAGGCTCCAGGGCGCTAAATGGTTCAGCCTCTAATCCTGGTGACACTCTCAGTCTCTCTTCTCATATCATTCCTCTCTTAGCCACAGAAACTTGCAGCTTTGCAATATGTAGAAGATGGAGACAAAGTAGAAGGAAAAGGCACCAAAAGGAAAAGAAAAACAATAAAGAAAGCTGGAGAGAAGAATGAAAACTTGAAAGAGAAGAAGAAGAGAACCAATACTCAAAATATTTTGAAAGTTTTAAAAAGCAAAAGATTAGAGTTCGTCAACAAAAAATTTTACCAGTGTCACTTATGCCTCCTCTCCTCCTTTTACATCTGCCCTCCTTCCCCATCTTTCTCCCCCTCCCCAAGCCTTTCTGATACAGTACATTTTAGTGGACACAGAACCTTTCACAAAAGTAATGATGGTTTTGTACATGTTCTTTAAATATATATATTAGATCTATTGCTCATCAGTACTTGGGATCCTCTAATTAAACAAGAACTGCTTCTAGCTGCTATATCATTACTGGTAGTGAAGTTATACTTCTTGCGAGGGACTGCCTGAGAGGATGACCCAAGGAGGGAGTCAGGATTTGAACCCACCTCTTACTACTCTCCTCAGGATGGAGGTAGCTTGTACTCTGGACCTCATAAAGTCATTTTCTAGTCTTGTTCATGTTTATATTTTGTTTTATTAGGATTTTTTTTACCTGCATCTCCTTGGTATTATTTGAAAACTTTTGTTTGGCTTTAGCTCTTTTCTTGGATATGAATGTAGCCAATAGTAATATAAATGGTATTTTGTTCAAGAGTGATGGCAAAGAAAGCCTAGTTCATTCCTTTTACTATAGGTTTGCCTTCTAAGGAGAGGCTACCATGAGATGAAGGTAGCATTATTTATGCTAGCAAATGTTATGTGCTTTGGTGTTCCTTAGTTCTTTTTTTATATATATATTTTATCTTAGGTTTATATAGCTCACAGCCCATCTTTATACTGTAATTCATCTAATTCTCACAGGTTATCCCCAATACTATTTATCATTCATTTATTCAACAAACATCTATCAAATTGGGCACTTTGAAAATAAAGTGGGAGAGATTTCAACCAGAATATAAGCTCCATGACTGCAGGATTTTAGTCTATTTCGTTCACTGCTATATCCCTAGCACCCAAAACAGTGCCTGGCACATTGGAGGCACTCATAAATATTTGTTGGTGAATGAATAAATGAATATTAGTGTGATTTTTTTGAAAAATTCATTTTAGGGTAAGAGATATACTAAGTATATTGGATCTGGGATTGTGAACAGCATAAAGACCATCATTAAGAAAAGGACCCATTGGAGGACTTGAAGCACCCAAGTGCCAGAGGAGGAATATTCCTTTATGTTCAGAGTGGATAGCTATTTGATGTTCCAGATTGTTTTTACCTCAAAGGAGATATGTAGTTAATTTCATCTTCACCCTTGTTTAGAAAATAAAAAGACTCTCATCTATAAAAACAATGAATTAGTTTTATTAGTCTTTTCTGTGTTCATTTAGTGCCTGTCTCTAAGGAATTCCAAGGTGTCCATCAGATGGTTGTATTAAGCCTCACAGCTCAGCACAGAGGTTGTGAGCAGAGCTAGCCCTTGGGGCAGGCAGCATGTACTTCTGCAGACAGCTCCTTAGCCAGTGCCAGCTGACTCTCACTAGAGTTTCCATTTTTGAATTTTCTATTTACTGTTCCTCTATTTCTGTATGCTTCTTAGGGTCAGCAGTAAAGAAAGAGGGAATTGAAGATGGGGCCCTGGTGGAGGACTTGGCTGGCACCCTCTGTCACCCACTTTCTTTCCTGTCTGCCTAGCTCAGAACATCTTTTTTTTCTCCGTTTGCTTTTCCAGCAGCAAAGTCAAAGTGGGAACCAACTGCAGATTTGGCTGTGGGCACTCCCAGGTAGAGAGGTACCATCTCTTTCCTTTTGTAGTCACAGGAGCTGAGACTTCAGTGCAACTTTTCCGAGGTTATGCAATGCCTGCAGCGGTGAGACCAGGAGTTCTGTCTGAGGCCTTTGCCATTTTACTCCACCAAAAAACCTTGCATAACACAGTCTAATACTTTTATGTCTCAGTCAAAGTGTTGAGAGATTTCATTTTATAAGAACTTTAAGTCCTACACATAAATCTCTCTCTGGTCAGTGAGGCTTTGTGTTTTTTTGTTTGTTGTTTGTTTTTTTCCCAGTAACTTACTCTGTGTTCATCCTAGGCAAATATTCCTAAACCAGCTGGTTAGAAAGGACACGGTGATGTAGTGGGAAAAGCACAAGATTGCGAATCAGGATCTCATTTCTAGAGTGGACTTTGTTGCTGACCAGCTGAATCAAGACCCTGTGTCTCATTTTTTTGGTTTATAAACTGAGGGAATTGCATGAAATGAACAGTAGCAGTACTTTGAGCTTTAATGTTCTATTTAGGCTCAAGACCTCTGGTCCCTCCTTTCTACCTTTTTTGAATAACGGAATATAAAGCATTGGAAAGAACTGTAGCATCAGTTCAGTAAAAGTTAAGTCTGAGCTAAATAGAATCTAGACAGCCTACCTAGTCTATAGAGGAGGGAACTAGGTGAGCACAGAAAAGTCAAGTTACTTGCCTAGATCAACAACTAATTAAGAGCAGAAACCTGACA
Source organism: Delphinapterus leucas (assembly GCF_059928025.1). Taxonomy (NCBI): domain Eukaryota; kingdom Metazoa; phylum Chordata; class Mammalia; order Artiodactyla; family Monodontidae; genus Delphinapterus; species Delphinapterus leucas. The sequence continues at coordinate 116,560,651 of NC_143129.1, forward strand.
ATTTTATCAATCATGAATTTTTTTCTCAGAAAAATTCCCCTCATTATCTCGTGGTGGTGGTGCTGGTGATGGTGGTCGTGGTGTTGGTGGGTATAGAAGAAACAGAAGTTTTCACAAAAAAGTGGAACTTCTATTTCTGCTGAAGTGGCACTGCCCATTTTGATATTCCCTGCATATCTCTTGACAAACTATTGGTAGCTGTTGTGCAGAAGCATGTGTTAGTTGCTTTAGGATTGAACACAGACCGGAGACTCCTCGAGAAAAAGGCTACCCTGTTCCTTAAGAAACTAACACCTTTCTTTAATTTCTTTTCCTTCTGACCACTTTTAAAATCATGCTTATTGTTCAAATGGTAAAGGAGGTTAGAAAAATCTGTTCAGTCAAGAAGCAGGAGTTCCAGTCCTGCCTCTGCATGGGTTTTTGGAAAATCTCATGGATGAGTAACATAAACTAATGTGAAAATAATAACACTGCTCTACACACTGTTTTCCTGCTCTGGAAGCAGCGTTGTCTAAGTATGAACTCATCATGCTGTCAGAGGCCGGCTCTTCCTGACTTTTCGCCCTCTTTGAACACTGTCCCTATTCTCTATGTTACGCACACTTCAAACTTGAGTCATCTTTCACTTCCCTCCCCACACTTCTCTGATACATTGGAGCAGTTGCTAAACTCCATGGATTCCTTCTTTGCAATATATCTTACATCAGTGTTCCTTCTTCACTCCTGTTTTTCATATATGTCACATAAAGTCATATTTTGTGAGCAGTTAAGAACACAGGTTTGAAGTCAGACAAAATTGGTTTGAGTCCTAACTCTGCCACTTAGTACCTATGTGTCATTGCTTAATCTCCCTGACTCTCAGTTACCTTATCTGTAAAATGGGAATCATAATTTTATTGGCCCCAAAGATTTGTTGTGAAAATTAAATGACAGAATGTATATAAAATACTCAGTAGAGTGCCTAGCATATAGGTATTCAGCACATAATAGTAATTATTACTGTTTACCCCTCCCTGTCCATCCTACTTCCTGCTAGCAGATTAATCCTCTCAAAGCCCGGCTCTGACGTTCTCTCTTCCTTACTCTCGAAGAGAGGCCTCATCTGCAGCTCGACTGCCTGAGTAACCATTTACTAGCTCTGTGCTCTTGAGCATGTTTACTAACTTCTCTCTGCCTCAGTTTCCTTACCTGTGAAATAGGGATAATAGAATCTACCTCAAAGGGTTATTATGAAGTTTATATTATTTAATATTAATAGTTAATATTTTCAAGTACTGGTGCACAAGTTAATATTAATTTTTTTTTTTTTTTTTTTTTTTTTTTGCGGTATGTGGGCCTCTCACTGTTGTGGCCTCTCCTGTTGCGGAGCACAGGCTCTGGACGCGCAGGCTCAGCGGCCATGGCTCATGGGCCCAGCTGCTCCGCGGCATGTGGGATCTTCCCAGACCAGGGCACGAACCCGTGTCCCCTGCATCGGCAGGTGGACTCTCAACCACTGCGCCACCAGGGAAGCCCTAATATTAATTTTTGATAAATAAAAACCTATGCTGTCTTTTATTTACTATTTTATAAACATGCTCTGTATTCCTTCCTTTTTTTTTTTTTGCCTTTGATAAGTTTACTTATTTATTTATTTTTTAAACGTCTTTATTGGAGTATAATTGCTTTCCAATGGTGTGTTAGTTTCTGCTTTATAACAAAGTGAATCAGTTATACATATACATATAACCCCATATCTCTTCCCTCTTGCATCTCCCTCCTTCTTACCCTCCCTATCCCACCCCTCCAGGTGGTCACAAAGCACCCAGCTGATCTCCCTGTGCTATGCGGCTGCTTCCCACTAGCTATCTATTTTACGTTTGGTAGTGTATATATGTCCATGCCACTCCCTCACTTTGTCACAGCTTACTCTTCCCCCTCCCCATATCCTCAAGTCCATTCTCTAGTAGGTCTGTGTCTTTATTCCCGTCTTGCCCCTAGGTTCTTCGTGATTTTTTTTCCCTTAGATTCCATATATATGTGTTAGCATATGGTATTTGTTTTTCTCTTTCTGACTTACTTAACTCTGTATGACAGACTCTAGGTCCATCCACCTTATGACAAATAACTCAATTTCATTTCTTTTTATGGCTGAGTAATATTCCATTGTATATATGTGCCACATCTTCTTTTTCCATTCATCTGATGATGGACACTTAGGTTGCTTCCATGTCCTGGCTATTGTAAATACAGCTGCAATGAACATTGTGGTACATGACTCTTTTTGAATTATGGTTTTCTCAGGGTATATGCCCAGTAGTGGGATTGCTGGGTTGTATGGTAGTTCTATTTTTAGTTTTCTAAGGAACCTCCATACTGTTCTCCATAGTGGCTGTATCAATTTACATTTCCACCAACAGTGCAAGAGGGTTCCCTTTTCTCCACACCCTCTCCAGCATTTATTGTTTGTAGATTTTTTGATGATGGCCATTCTGACTGGTGTGAGATGATATCTCATTGTAGTTTTGATTTGCATTTCTCTAATGATTAATGATGTGGAGCATGCTTTCATGTGTTTGTTGGCAATCTGTATATCTTCTTTGGAGAAATGTCTATTTAGGTCTTCTGCCCATTTTTGGACTGGGTTGTTTGTTTTTTGGATATTGAGCTGCATGAGCTGCTTGTAAATTTTGGAGATTAATCCTTTGTCAGTTGCTTCATTTGCAAATATTTTCTCCCATTCTGAGGGTCGTCTTTTTGTCTTGTTTATGGTTTCCTTTGCTGTGCAAAAGCTTTGAAGTTTCATTAGGTCCCATTTGTTTATTTTTGTTTTTATTGTTGATTCTTCCAATCCAAAACCATGGTATATCTCTCTGCCTATTTGTATCATCTTTGATTTCTTTCATCAGTGTCTTATAATTTTCTGCATACAGGTCTTTTGTCTCCTTAGGTAGGTTTATTCCTAGATATTTTATTCTTTTTGTTGCAGTGGTAAATGGGAGTGTTTTCTTAATTTCACTTTCAGATTTTTCATCATTAGTGTATAGGAATGCAAGGATTTCTGTGCATTAATTTTGTATCCTGAAACTTTACCAGATTCATTGATTAGCTCTAGTAGTTTTATGGTAGCGTCTTTAGGATTCTCTATGTATAGTATCATGTCATCTGCAAACAGTGACAGCTTTACTTCTTCTTTTCCAATTTGGATTCCTTTTTTTTCTTTTTCTTCTCTGATTGGTGTGGCTAACAATTCCAAGACTATGTTGAATAATAGTGGTGAGAGTGGACAACCTTGTCTTCTTCCTGATCTTAGTGGAAATGGTTTCAGTTTTTCACCATTTGTTTTTATTTCTTTGCTCTTGCTGTTCCTTCCACCTAGAATGCAGGGTAGTTTAATGGAAAGAGCACTTGTAACCCAGGGAGAGTAGTAGGTTTTACTTACATGCCAGCTTCGACTTAGTAGTGGTTACATGGATTACTTGTAAAATACTCTGAGGCTTAATATGGTTTCAGTGAGAAGTCATCTAGTTTTGTCTCCCATGGGCCCTGAAGGGAGAAGTAGAGACATCCTTGTATTTTGCCACAATAAAGAAGAAGTCATAGTCATTTATAAGAATCACAATGTTTTCATAATATAAATATACAGCTTACAGTGAAAGATAAATTTTCTTAATACTGAGGGCTAAAGAAAAGAATTTTCCATGGCTGTTCACTTTATTTCATTTTATAGCATTCTTCTGATTTCTTTACATACTTGAATTCATTTATTCCTCATTTATATACAGCATTGTTATAATACAGCATTTTCTGAGGTGGATACTATTATTGTCCTCATCTCCTTTTTACAGATGAGGAAGCAAAGGCAACGGGAAGTCAAGTAACTTGCATGAGATCATGCAATTAGTAAATGTGAGTGCCTGGATTTGAAAACTGGTCAGTCTAGTTCCAAAGTCTACACTTTTGGCCACTATACTAAATATGACTCTTGGTCCTTGGGTTACTTTTTAAGTAAATCTAATTTAACTAAACAATAAGGTAACTGCAATTTGAATAAATTTAATTCCGTACTTTCAGACAATTCTACAAAGGCCCAAATCACTTTTCGAATATGTATCTCTCTGAACATTGGTTTAATCCAGTAATAAAATTAAGAGTATCTTGAGCAATGGATTCAAACCACTGCTTGCAGAAGCCTAGGGTTGCACAGACGTTTTTCTGGGGTCTGAGGGCTGGAAAGTGGTGGGTGTAAAAGTGGCTCTGAGCCTCCACTCTCACTTCAACCAGGGTAGCCTTATTTTATCTATTTAAAAATTGGGATTCTAAATAAGATTTGTTTTGAAGAAAGATCTTTGCCTTTCAAAAGTGAAAAATCACTAATCAAGGGAAATAAATGGGCAGCATATTTTGGGGGGCAACTCTTATTCAATATTATTTCTGGTCAGTGAGCTGCCAATGTGAATTTGGCAGCAGCATTTGCAAAATTATACTTCTGGGAAGAACCTGGAGTGCAAATAATGTTGCAGCTATGGTCAGATACACACTCATTAATGGTCAATGGCACAAAGGGCAACAGTAATATTCTCTAACAAAAGCATTCAACCTAAACTCACATAATAGTCACTAGGATATTCCTGTACTCAATGGCTCATTTCTTGAATTTTAGTGATTTATATGTTGAAGCAAAGCATTAGGTCTCCTTGTAAACTTCCCCCTCATTTCGCCTCCCCACTGCCCCAGTTTCCTTGTCTTTGTTGTTAGTCAAGAATGCATGTTTAAGCTCTCTTAACTCATGCATAATAGAAAAAATTACATATCTGGCCTCAATGGATTTTGTAGTATTTTGAGTGTTCAATTTTTATTTATTTATTTTTTAATATTTTTTTTTGATGTGGCCCATTTTTAAAGTCTTTATTGAATTTGTTACAATACTGCTTCTGTTTTATGTTTTGGTTTTTTGGCCGCGAGGCATGTGGGATCTTAGCTCCCTGACCAGGGATCAAACCTGCACCCCCTGCATTGGAAGGCAAAGTCCTAACCACTGGACCACCAGGGAAGTCCCTTAACTGTTCAAATTTCTTTAAAAATCCTGCTTTTTAATAGTAAGCCATGCCCAGATTATCCTGAGATTGGAAAAATTTACTACTTTCCATTAAGTTAAGACACGTGTCAAATGTCCAACAGCAATCAGCGTCAAGACTGCAAAGAACAAAGAGCTTTATTTGGGGTCTCAAGGATTGCAGTTCAGGAGGCACAGATTTGACAGAACCAAAAGAGTGTTCCAGGAAAGAGAAAGAGTCAGGGGCTTACAAAGGCAAAAGCCACAAGGTTGTTAAAACTGTCTGGCAGGAATTATGATCGACTATGACACAAGAAAGGAAATATTATCTTTAAGGGATAAGCTGTCATGAGTTATTTTAGGGTAAGGGTCCAATAAGTATTTTGAGTTTCTGGAACATAGGGAAGATGTTCTGGATGCCTGTGTTGACAGTAAGTGGTCAAAGTTCAGATTTCATCTGGGCTGAGACATACTTTAAGTCACACTTCCTCAATGGCCTCCCAGCTCTATTTTAGAGAGCTCTATTAGCAATACCAACACCATCTTGATTTTCCTTTTACACAACTTTGGTTTGGAATAGAGGGAAAACTGAAAAGGAGAAGATAAGCAACACTTGGAAGAATGCTCCTTGGATTTACTTCTCAGAATACAGTGAGGGCCCTAAACATGCCCTGTTCTTCTCCAGAATCCACTTGTGAAAATGCAAGTATTGGGTCACCCAGGGTCCTAGATTAGACTTTTAGAAGTATGCTTCCAAAATATCATCTGTCTTCAAGAAAGGCACAGTTCTACTAGCAACCAGTTTTTCTGTATTATAGGAAGCAGGACTGTGGTGCTAATTATTCAAAACTTTGAGTGAGTAGCTTATTTGGCCTTGGGATGCATTGCATTCCTGACCTGTAGAGGATTTCCTTTCCCATTTATGATTTGCTTTATTTTTTAAAAATTTATTTATTTATTTTTGGCTGCATTGGGTCTTCGTTGCTGCACGTGGGCTTTCTCTAGTTGCGGCGAGTAGGGGCTACTCTTCCTTGTGACGTGTGGGCTTCTCATTGCAGTGGCTCCTCTTGTTGTGGAGCATGGACTCTAGGTGTGCGGGTTTCAGTAGTTGTGGCACGCGAGCTATGATTTACTTTAGGTGAGTGGTATTTAAAATGACTTTACACTCACCAGCTGGGGATAGGCAGAGTGGGTTTGAGAGAATGCTAATAGCAGGAGAAAGTCCTCTTGATATTAACATTCCATGTAGAAAATCTACCAAATAGTAATCCACATAGGGGATAATTGAGAGTTAGTTTTACAAGCAAAACTCATTACTCTAGTTGATTTGTGAGTTAGTTCTGCTGTGACTCTGATCTCCATAGCCTACCGAGTCAATACCTTTATCTCTAAGAGTGAATTAATAAGATACTGATAGAGCAGGAGAAGGGAAATCCTCAATCCTCAACACTGGCACTGCCAACAAAGCCGTGGATACCTGCAGACTTAATTTAAATGAAGTAAGATTTCAATTCCAGCTGAAACAAGTTGTAGAATTCAAAAGCTGTAGAATTTAAATGGCTACCTTTTTCATTTAAAGTTACCTTTTTAAAAGCACTCTTGAAAGCAAATCTTCCTATGGAAGGCAAAATCCTGATCTGAAACAAGGTTGTATTGAGTGAATATTCAAACAGAGCACCTTCCAGTGGAGTTTTATAAATGCATTTGTGTTGGGTTTCTTGCAACTTCGGTTTGAAGGTAATGAATTTTAGAGAAGTTGGACCCGTAGTCAAATGGAAAATTATTCTGGCTCTTTCCATAGTGGTTTTGGGTGTATGATGATGATTCATGGCCATGACTTAGCTAATGAAGTGGAATCTTTAGTTTTTCAGAGCAACACTGCCTCCTTGTGTAATGAGAATTACCTTCTAGTCCATTAATCTATATAATTAAAAAAATGTATTTCCATTTGAATTTAGATGTTTAAACAACCCAAACCAGATAGGGTGCCTCACTGAAGAAAATCTCTTTGTACCCACATTTGATAATTTCCATTGATAAGACCAACTGTCTTGTTTCCAGGGACTGTTTGCCCAATTTGATATTATCTATATTTTTTGCTCTTACTCCTAATCCCTCTCATTATGACTTTAAACTGGTAGAAAGCAATAGAGAGAGTAGATGAAATACAAAGCAATATTTTTGCTACTCATTACATTATCTTTGGAAGTTTTTATTGGAAAGAAGATAGAAACCTTTGGATAAGTGAAACAATCCACTAATTAGAAGATTCAAATTATACAGGTATTCTAACTTTATCAAAAGCAGTTGATCCAAAGTAGTAAAGCCTGATGCATTTAAGTTATATATTTTCTCACCTTTTCCTGCTTATTCTTGGTTCAGGGGATTGGTGCTATTTGGCTCCATGCAATTCATTCAACAAATATCTATGTGCATCTGTTAGGTACCAGACTCTCTTTTAAATGCTGGAGATTCTGTGGAGAATAAAACAGAAAAATCCTGCCCTCATAGAACTTATCTTCCAGTGCGGGAACAGATAAGAAAGATACTAAAGTAAAATATATAGTTGACCCTTGAACCACATGGGTTTGAGCTGCATGGATCCACTTTTATTCGGATTTTTTTCAGTAGTAAGTACTATCATACTACAGGATCCGTGGTTGGTTGAGTCTGTGGATACAGAGGAATTATGTGTTACACACTGATTTTTGACTGCACAGAGGGTTGGCGTCCCTAACCCACTCATTTTTCAAGGGCCAACAATCTTTTATTTTAGATGGTGATAAGTGCTAAGGAGAAAAAATAAAACAGAGAAAGGGGGTAGTGAAGGTCCAGAGTGAGAAGTGACCTTCAGTGTTAGCTAGGGCGACAGGGAAGGCCTTACTGAGGAAGTGATATTAGAGTGAAGTGAGGAGAAGAGCAGAAAGAGCAAACCACACCATGAGGATGTTTGGGAGAAGACTGTTCTATGCACAGGTAACAGCAAGTGCAAAGGTCCTGAGAAGGGAATGTGTGCCTGGCTTATCTGAGTGACAACAAGAAGGCCAGCATGGCTGGAGCTGAGTGAATAAGCAGTAGAGTCATAGAAGATGAGACCAGACAGAATCTTATAGCCTTTGTAAGGGTTTGGGGTTTTAGGCCATTGTGGGGTTTTGAGCAGAGGAGTGAGATATTTTGACTTATTTTTTAATAGAATAGAATGAAAACAGGTAAGAGTGAAAGTAGAGTGGAAGGTTAGAAGACTGGATTTTGATTTTGTAACCATTCCATCATCTATTCTGGAACGTGCATACCTTCATGAACCAAGAATTCGTTAGTAATATACAGGATACTTCTCATGATCAAGGGTTTGTTATTAATAACAAGTTACCATATAATAAAGTTGAATACTGAGTAGGGAATAATTTTTAGAATTCTCAACAGTAATCAACAAGGAGATTTTTGTTTGAACAAGCAAATGATTAGATTTGGGAATAGACATGCAGATATGATTCTAATTAATATTCTCTGTGTTTGTAGAAACCTACCCCATTTAATAAAATTGTGCCTTATGTAGAAAGAAACTTAGGGCACTTAGGAATAGTTCATCTTCTAAAAGAGCAACCCTTTCCTGAACGTGTTAATCTAGTCTAAAAATTTCAGCTACGAAGATCTTTTGACGAGAAACGGAATAAAAACTTGCTCTCTTTTCTTTTGTATACAGGCACTCAGCCGTCACACCAATTCTACTTCCCAGCAGTCTTTGTTTACATTGCAACTGTTTCTTTTTTCCCAGAATTACTTTAAATGCACTGCATCACCATTGTACTCAATTCACTTTTTAAAAAATTAATGTTTGGAAAACTTTAACATTATTACCCGAAAGCTAGTCCCTGAAAGCAAACCGTGGTTTCTGTATACACTCTTAGTAAGGGCTTAACACATTTTTAGATTTGCAGAGATCCCTTATATAAACAACGCTTCCACTCAGGAATCATTAATTTGAGCAATAAAGTCTTTAATAGTGTTGATGATGTTCAGCTAACACTGATGTGGCAACTCTCAAGGACACACCTCATGCCCCCTAAAAGACTCTATCAGTGGTCTGAGGTAAGAAAAGCCTTCAATGATCCCATGACTTAATACAAAAATCTTTCATTATTTGTTCATTTGACATATATTTACTGGACACCTACTATGTGCAAGTTGATGTGGGAGGATACAGATATTCAAGAATCAAAAGAAATAGCCTTGTAAATGTATGCATTATCTTCAACTTATAGTTTCCTACTAAAAACAACTTCACCCTGTCCTTAGGCATTACTATTCATAAACTGAAAATGAATCTTAATCACATAAAACATAAATATACGGCACGTTACATATTCTGTATTGACCCTGGATTTGAGAATCACTGTCTTTTCTCCTCAGGCTTAGAATAGAGAAGGATCTATTGTCCCTTTTCCTTCCACTTCCCACCCACGCCCAAAGTTCTTAAACATTTATTTCATCTTGTCTGATCACAGTTGCCGATTCCCTCTGATTAGCCAAGCTTATTTGACACGAACCCAGTATTCAAGCCTTTGAGGAATTTCCCTGTCAATTCTAGGATGGATTACCACCTCTGTTCCCTCAATTATGTTTCCCTGGATACCAGAAAAAAATTCAAGCTCTTTGCCTAAGCTGTGTTTAGGGCCAGTCTTGCTAAAGCATGGAATTTACTAGGTGCTCATAGCCTTGTTCAAGACCCTTCTCTACTGCAGGCCTTCAGGGGCCCTGTGATGTCCCGAAGGCTCTTGGTGGCCCCTCAGGATCATTTGATAGGTCTCCTTCCTACCCAGAGCAATCTGAACCTCTCCTAGCTGCCTTTCCTTCTTCAATCTTTTGTCTAGAATTTTATAAGATAAACTTTTAAGCAAACAAATCCTCGTGGATCTCCTCAAACCACAGTAAATCACAGCATTCCACCTTTGGGGTAGCTGCTCTGTAGATTTATAACCGTAGTATATTTTCAGAACTAGAAAGAACCTTAGCACTTTTCTGGTTTTGTTTGTTTGTTTGTTTTTTAATAATCATGATCTTTGCTTAAAAGAAACCTTATTTGGAAATCCAGCATATAAAACAAGTAAGAGTAGAGCTGCGCTAGATGGAGGAGTAATGGGTTCCCACATCCACCAGCTTCTCACTCTCCACATCCCCAGAGCACCCCAGAGACACCGTAGAAACACTCTCCCACAGAGACCTCTGAAAACCGCCTGATTTGCTAGATGAGGATTGCCCAAGAGCTTCATTTTGTATACTCCCTCCTGCCTCTTGGAGGTCTGATCTCTATTCTTATAAACTTGAGGCTGTTATTTACCTGCCCCCAACCTGCTTGGAGGGTGAGGTGCCAGCCCCCTGGCAGTCACAGTCTTAACAACACTTCACCGTGGTGGGGAGTGTCATGAGGCTGTACTTGATGTATAAGGGTCCTGGAAGCTATTCCAAGAGCCTGCATACAAGTGCTAAGTTTTCTCTTATTACAACATTACACTCTTAAAAATATTTAACAAGAATAGAGACGTGAAAATGTTCTCCTTTCCAGTGACTGTGATGAGAAAGTACTTCCCTGTGAGTTTGCAAAGACACAAAACATTTCTCATTCTCACTTCAGCTTTTGACCAGAAAAATCCAGCTGATTTTCCATTCATATCAATAGTCTCTGTCCCTGGAGGAATCTAAGCCCATTTTCATTACTTTAATGGAAGTGGATGGAGGACTAACACGAGGCTGATAGTGGTGATCATATTTTGGAAAAGTCCATGTTTGAGAACACATTGTTTTATTTACTTGACCTACAGGACAATTTGGGACAGATAGAAGATAATCAGGAAGCTTGACGTAGGCAACTTAATTTCGTTTAGGCTTCTGATTTAGAAATAAAGCCCCATGTTTAATGCTGAGGGAAGAGGAGGGGAGCAAATAGAAGGCCCCTTTCTTTTTTATTGCTGGTAATTAGATTTTGCCATCATATCAGACCACACCCTTCTGGGGAGGCAATGGGGGTATAGAGGAAAGTTCAGGAGCTTTCAAATCCTTCATTTTTTTTTTTTTTTTGTCATTGATCTATGCTTCCCCCCCCTTCTTTATTTCTTCTCTCTCTTTCTAATTTATTTATTTTATTTATTTCTGGCTGTGTTGGGTCTTTGTTGCTGCACGTGGCCAGCGGGGGCTACTCTTCGTTGCGGTGTGTGGTGGCTTCTTTTGTTGTGGAACACGGGCTCTAGAGCACGGGCTTAGTTGCTCTGCGGCATGTGGGATCTTTCCGGACCAGGGATCGAACCTGTGTCCCCTGCATTGGCAGGTGTATTCTTAACCACTGCACCACCAGGGAAGTCCCTCTTTCTTCTCTTGACAGTACCTTTAGGCTCCTAAAATGTGCTTGGTGTTGTCAGCTCCTGGGGTCACAACACTAAATTACACAGTACGGTGCGTACGGCCTGGGGAGGATTCCCATTCCATCTTTGCCATTTACTAACTGAGCGACCTTTGTCAAAGCACTTAAAGTCTCTGAGCTTCAGTTTCATCTTTTGTGAAATGGGAGTAATAGTAGCTCTTCACAGAGTAGCAACAACCAAATAATTATATGAGATAACATGTGCAAATTACCTCCCCAGAGTGCCTGGCACAGACTAGGGGCTTCAAAAAATGGGACCCCATTATAGATTCCCATCTTTATAGTCATTATAACCTGATATTTAGGTTCATTTTCCCACATTCTATGAGGAATTCTCTGAGGGTTTTGACGTCTGGCTCTAAATTTCATTCTGCCTCAGTCAGCAATTCATAGGCCAACAATGGCATCCCAGAGATGCTGAATTCTCAAAGCCCCATCCATACTCCAGCTTCTGTCCTTCAACCTCTCTCTCCAAGTTCACTGTCCCACTAAATGGGATTTTCAGTTCCTTTGACATCTCTGGTCTCTGGATGTCATCTCAGCTTCCCAAACTGTCAGCCTTCCGCACTCCACCCCATCCCTTCTCTCCGCCAGCTTCATTTCCTTTCATGTTCCTCCTGCACACCACAGCCAAACATTCGCTGCCACAGTCTCACCAGGACATTACTCATTGCATTGGCCGTGGCAATCTATCACTCTTAATCAGCCCAATTACTTGTTTTTTTTCTTCTCATACCTTTGGTTTACCCGTTGCTGCTGGAGAAAAGCACTCAACCATGCCGCCACTCATCTCCTTCAGTTTATATTTCCAGTCTTACTGTCCTCTCAATACTGCCCAGGGATTCTTTTACAAACCTTTGGTCGGTTTGACTTTCCTTTCCTCCTACAGAACTACACCAGCATAAAACCTTTACTGTTCTCCTTAAACCCTCATTTCAATGCTGTCCTCCTGAAAACACCACCCCCATCACCATCCGAAAGTCATTTGTACTTCCTCCCTTAACTGTCCAGCTGTCCAAGAAGAACATATACTCTTACTCTTTTCTAAGACTCAGCCTTGATTCTTTCCCCTCCCAACTTCTCTTGAGCCTGTCAACCAATCACTTCTTCTCTCATCTGTCTCTCCCTCTTCATTGGTTCTTCCTCATTAACCTTCAAACATGTTCAAGTCAGCCAGTCTTAGGAAAGTTTCTCCTGCCTCACTCTCTCCTCTGGGCACCACCCTGTTTCTCTCTTCTACTTCAATGCCAGATTTCTCAATAGTGTTGTTTATCCTCATCACTTTTACTTTTTTATCTATCATTTAAACTGTCACTAGAATTGAGTTTGGCCTTCACCACTATACTCCCTTGGGGTCACCAGGGATCTTCTAAATAGCAAAGCCAATGGTTTCTTTAAGTTATCATCCTTCTTGGCTTCTCTTTGGTTTTTGACACTGTTGACTTCTTCTTGAAATTTTCTCCTACTTTGATCAATCTGATAATAATTTCTTTTAGTTTTCCTCCAAAATATCAGAGGATTCTGTCTCAGTTTCCACTAATGGTTCCTTTTCTGACCATTCTTTAAATTTTGGTGATGTTCCCCAAGTTTCCATTTCCAGCCCTCTTCTCTTCATTTTCTTTATTTTCTCTTTGGATGATCTCACCCATACCTATGATTTTAACTCTGATATGTAGGCTGGTGATTTTTAAATCTGTGACTCCATTTCTAAATCCCTCTCCTAAACTCTACTCTTTGTGGTAATAGCTAAGTGGATAAGTTGTAGACCCTTCAAATTCAGTGGAGCTTACCTGCCCCTCCTTAATCTGATCACCCCATCCCTACCACTTCTCAGTTTTAATGTTAGATGCTTTCAGTAATTTCCATGGTGAAATAAACTAAGGTCTTTGTAGAATTCTCTTTCTTTCTCCCTCTCCACCATTACAAGTAACTAGTGATTAGCAAAAGTTACTAGTTAATATTATAAGCAATTTCCTACCCCTGGACTTTTCAAAAATTCAAATTGCACCCAGAATTTAAATTATCAAGGCGGGAAAAGTCAATCACCAGGTTCACCTGAGTTGAAGAGACAAAACAAAGAAATGGCCCTAAGAAGTGAGAAACCTGGCACTTAGTCAGGATTTGCCTTATGTCTCGTCATGTGCAGCAGGAAAGGAAATTTCCAGTGTCGTTTAAATAAGTTTCTAATATCCTTGGAATACAATTTTGCAGGTAAGGTCTAAAGCTATTAACTAGCTACGTCCAATTGCCTTATTTTTTGTTTTGTTTTAAAATGAAAAAACAAAAACTAACCTGGGCATCTCGGTCAGCAGGGGGAGCACTACTGCTTTGCTCTGGGAAGCTTTTCACCAAGGCAACGACTATCTTTAATATAGATCACATCCTAGCAACGAGGAGGAAAAAAACAATGATATGATAGATAAATTTGCTCCCTTGTGGTTGCAATTTTTAAAAATAGCTTTTTCTGCCTTTGTAATTCAATAGTGTTTGCTTAGTAAGGTGTCATCTGCTGTCTTTTCATCTTCTCTGTCCTGCCTTTCAGTCACATTCTAATTAGAGAGATGTGTTTATTTAATCCAGGAGACAGGGTTTAAAATGGGTCGTGGAGGCTAGTGTAACAGCACCTAGTGAGTATTTAGGCTGTGTCTATGTGACACAGAAACGAAGACACTGACGCTCATTTTATTTAAACTGGTCAATACAGTGAAAGAAATCGGTCAAACCAGATTACTGTCTAAAAATGACCTTTTGTTTAAGCAAATTGATTCAAGGATATTGAAATGGGGACATAGTGTCCTTCTCAGACTGAGCTGGAGTGAAGCCTATCAAGCAAGCGTGGCAGCGTTGTGAAAAAAGAGTCAGGAGACCAGGCTGTCATCTGGATTCTGCTCTGTGATCGTGGACAAAACATTTAACTTAACTCTTTGTACCATGATTTCTTCTTTTATTAACTTCATACACTTTTATGAAGAGGAAATGACATAATATATTTGAAAATACCTTGAAAGATCAGGGAATATCTACGTAGTAATTTACACAGAGATCTAGTTTGACACATATATACCTGTATGCACATAGGCTATAGGTGCATACATAGTGCATATATACCCTATGTGCATATATGTATGTATGTGTGTATATATATACATATATATAGCTAAATAGATATATCTGTATAAGATATGTATGTATATATATGAAATGTATATATACACAAGTAAATATATGTGTATAGATTTGTGTATATATGTGTATACATAAATATGAAATCTATACACATAGGAGGTAAAGAGGTAAGAACAATTCTTTCTGAAAGTATTGTACTGTTTATAATAATCATTCCACTCACTCAGAATAATAATAGCTTACAGGTAGAAATAATAAAGAATCCAGGACTCTGTAGATAATCATTTGCTTCCTAAAATTCTTATTTGGTGAGGAGAAGTTTGTATGTCTTATTTCCCATGCACATTTTATAAGGAAAAAATTAGAGATGATGCTTTAACTAAAGCTTATAATATACACCCACCCTTATCTGATAATATACCTGATTAGACACTTTGCCAGTTAACTTTTCCCTTGTCTCATTTGTACCCTGAATAGAAGCACGGCATCAAAATATTTTTGTAAGCATTTTGCGAGAAATAAATGATTAAAAAATATACATGATTCCTAATAAAGAGAAATCTAGTTCAGTATGATGAAAAGTGTGCACCTTATTCACTTAGTTTCTTTTTTTTAATATAAATGTATTTATTTATTTACATTTTTGGCTGCATTGGGTGTTCGTTGCTGTGGCGGCTTTCTCTAGTTGTGGCGAAAGGGGCTACTCTTTGTTGTGGTGCGTGGGCTTCTCATTGCGGTGGCTTCTCTTGTTGCAGAACATGGGCTCTAGGCACGCAGGCTTCAGCAGTTGTGGTGCACGGGCTCAGTAGTTGTGGCTCGTGGGCTCTAGAGCGCAGGCTCAGTAGTTGTGGCGCACGGGCTTAGTTGCCCTGCGGCATGTGGGATTTTCCCGGATCAGGGCTCGAACCTGTGTCCCTGCATTGGCAGGCAGATTCTTAACCACTGCGCCACCAGGGAAGTCCTTTACTTAGTTTCTAAAATGGCTGATTTTTTTTCAATAAATCTTTCTCTTTTTCCAAATGACAAAAAATAATTTAATATGTGACATTAAAATTGTTGCTTTTTAAAGTAGTGTATTTTAGAGAAACAAATGGAATAGCTTTCATTTTTACCAATATATTCCTCCATTTTAAATGCAGTTGGATCTAATTTGATCTGTGACTAGTTAACTCAGTGGTTCAAAGTGAGGTGCTAATGAAGTCAAAGTAATAAATTTAATTCCTATGTGATTTAGGTTTATGCATTACTGTGGTCACAGACACACACATCCCTAATCCTAACTAGTCATTCATGCTACAAATAATTATTGCCCTCCAGAACTGAGACCAGACAATGAGATGTCATCTATATAAGCAAAAACTATCTTCATCAATAAGAGGTAACCAACTAAAGTCCTTTACCCTACTTCTAAGTGTTTTCAGTGTCATTTTGGAACAGTTCATTCACAATTATATTTCATATTTATGTAGTGCTTAGGAAAGGTTATAGGTTGAAGAATTCCAGGTATTTTACTTGAACCCTTTAGGAAAACTGATATCATCTCAGACAAAAAGCTGAAATGCAGTGAAAAATATCCTGGACTGGGAACCGGACATACTGTATTTGAATCCCAACTCTTCCATTTACCACTTTTGAGCACTTAGACAAGTCACTTAGCATTTTCCAGCCTCAGTTTTCTGATGGAAGAAGGGAGAGAAATACCTATCTCCCAGCTTATTGGAGGGATTAAATAAGATCATATATGTAAAGTACTAAGCATAAGACTTGGCACAGAGTAAGTACTCGGTAAATAGTAGCCATCTTTATCCACCTCATCATTATTATAGCTCCTATCAAAGAGATATTGTAAGAATTAAATGAATTCTTTCTTGAACTGAAAATATTTTATATACCATTAAGCATTAAATTCATGTAAAATCTATCTCACTAGAAGGAAATGATGCTAAGAAAAGTTAAATGATTTCTTTGTTCATGAATTAAAAGTTCATTTGGCAAGTTATTGTGTATTATGCACAAAATACTTGGATAGGGCTCAAAAAGTCTCATATGAGACTTTCTCTTCTGGGTAAGATATAGTACGCCATGGCAGGCCAACACTCCTCCCAGTACAACAACTAGGGTAATCTGGATAAATGACAAAAATTATATTTTAAAGGCATCAAGTTGCTATGGAAGCAATAAGGATTAGATGAACTAAAATTTCAGAGAGAGTAGAGTCCTTTCTAAAGTGAGTTGACTCTGTGTGATATTTGTTCCCAAAGGTGTTTGCTGATTCTGAGTGTGGGATGATAGGTTTGTTTAGGCAGAGAACCTCTGCTGGGGCAGAGAAAAAGCAGTAAAGTTCTTAGCAAGTATAATAGGATGATGGGACAAATAGGAAGGAGAAGACTCAAACACATGGCATATTTCCCCCATAACATATTTGCTGAATTCTGGTACTGCACAGGAGGCTACAGAGCTAGGGCAAAAGCTTCAAAAGGCAGAGTGAAATCTACCTCCCTTAGTCTTGAAATGCTTAGGAAACAAAGGCCCTCTGAGGAAGACTTTGCCTCCAGTATCTCCTCAAGACATTTACCAGATATTTAAGCTGTGCAGGACAGAAGTCTGATGAGCTGGGCTGGAATTTCTGAAGGGCAGAGCTGGATCTCTTGTAGTCTTTCGGGGCTGAGGAGTTGAAGATCCTTAGGTTTACAATCACAAGCCCAGGAGAGCCATATGCTAGGATGGCAGATCAGAGGTAGAGCAAGTCTTAGTAAAACTACAATTCAGGCTCAATGCACCTCAATTTCTCAATATAATGAAAGTGACCAACTCCTTACTCTCTCTGCCTAACAGAGGAAAGGTGAGGCCCTCTTTGGTAGAAGGTAACATTTGGAATCTTCATGATATTTTTATGCCTAATGTCTGGTATATAATATAAAATTAGTGGACATTTGATAAGGCAATAAAATGTGACTAATAATCAAGAGAAAATGCAGATAATAGAAGTAGGCCCATTGATGATCTAGATATCAAAATCAGCAGTCAAGAACTATAAAATAATTCAGAGCATAAAGAGGAAGCCAACAAAGGCACCAACAATTTCAATACAGAGTAACAATCACTTATGATTGATCTATGGTTTGTGGGGGAATGTCCTCACTCAAGAGAAATTATCCTGTTTCTCTCCATTTCATGGAGGGTGCTGGTAAGATAAAGGGAAGAATGATCTTTGGACTGTACAACAGGACCAGGGCCTCATGACCTGAATTGTGAGTGAGAATAAATCCAGATCACCAAATACAAAATTCCAAAGAAGATCCAAGGAGTACAAGCAAAAAGTTCAGGAATCAGTAACTGACGTGTGAAGGTGAGGACTGAAGACTTACCCTGTCCAACAAAGCAGCACACAGGAGGCAGGCTGGAGGGCATATATTTGAGAGATATTAAGGAAGCAGAATCAAGAAGAGATGGTGGTTGTTTGGATGAGTGAGTGAAGGAAAGGGAAGAATCTATGGTGTTATTGATGAGTGGTTCCTAGACAGGGAAAAACCAAGGAGGAGGAGGTCTGAAGAACAAGACTTGAATATGGGACATTTTAAGTACCATCCAGGTGGAGACGTTCATTCACATTGGTTTACAGACTCACATGCACATAAATAAACACAAGTAAGAACTTTGTCAGAAATATAGATATAGGTGTCACCAAAGAAATAGCGGAGAATGTTTCAAATGAGACAATAGCCAGAGATAGAACCCTAAGAAATATTGACATTTGAGGGTTCAGATGGGAAAGGTAAACTTGAAAAGGGACCCGGGTAGGACAGAGGTAGCAAGAAAATAAAGCAAAAAGCATCACAGGAGCCTGGAGGAAAGCATGGCTTAAGAAATGGGGCACAGTCAACTGTGCAAATGCAAATATGAAAAAAATAAGATTAAAACTTAAAAAAAAAGAAAGCATTGGAAAGTAGCAAGGAATTTCTTGGAGAAGTGGCCACAAGATTCAGGGCTGTTCCTAAAAGTTTGATTATGAAGGAAAGGAAAGGCATACATAGGTCAGTGCTGGGAGAGGGTGGGGTACTGTAGGACCTAGGCAGGTTTTTTGGTTTGTTTTGTTTTCAAGCTGGGAGAGACTTGAACATGCTTATATGCTGAAGACAAAGATCTAGTAGAGAGCAAGGGGCTGAAAATGAGGGAGAAGGTAAATAATGGCGTCGGTTCCCGGAAGAAATAGGAAGATATGGGATTTGGTTTAAAAATAGGTATATAATGTCTATATGTATATACTTATATATCAATAAGACTATATAGGTAAAAATCAATTCTCTGGATGGGATTTTTAATATAATGGTATGGAATATATTTTATATATGGAATATATAAAATGTATATAATATTTTAAGTGGAGGTGCTATTAGCAGCCAACATGATATAACCCAAACTTAAATGCCACCTTTAAAACTTTATTTTGGAGAGTGATTTTCCAAAATGCTTTACTTTGCCTTCTTAAACAAAACGTTCTGAACATAATTTGACCTTTGCTTGATGACTCGCTCTGAACATCAATCATTGTCCAATGCTATAATACTGCTGTGCCCTCAGGAACATTTGAGGTCCTCAGGGCTCTTAGCCCAATGCTAAATGGCTCCAGACAGCTGTGCATTTACAGTTCTTCTGTCTTCTCACCCTGTCATTTGTCACTTCTCTGCTGTTTTCAGTGTGTCCTGACTCACTGAGGGCTTCTCATATGTTGCCCTCACTATGTATGCACCTGCCGAGTGAGGGCCCGAGAGTGGCTCCGGCCATCCCCAGAGAGCAGACACAGACGTGGGGACAGCTTGTTCAGCCACTCGGGTGCCTTTATGCGGAGTCCTGGCCCAAAGGGACTCGGGCCTTCCTGCCTCCAGGTCTCCAGAGGAAGCTTCAGTTGGGAGCTGAGGGCACTGCAAGTCTGACTTCTTGGATAGAGACACAACTGGCAAGCCCTCCAGCTGGGCCCAGACTGTCCTTGGTCACCAGGCACTCTTCCTTCTCCTGGAGGTGTGTACACCTGAGTCATCAGGAGGCTCTGATTAAACCCTCATTTGCATATGGCACTGCTGTAAATGAGTCACAAAACCTGACCAGTGTTTTGTTTTTGTTCTTCTGTCAGTGAGGCCAAATTATTTTGGCCCTGGTAAAAGTGGCTGGATTTTAATAGCTTCCTTTCCTATTCTTTAGGAAACATCTACTCCAGAGACAGATTACCCGATAGTTAGAATCTTTGTCTAATATCCCTGGTAGGAGATGTACCTCTCTCTCTCTTTGACTGAGTAGGCCCTCTACACACACAGGTATCCACAAAAGCAGAGGCAGAAACCAGGTGGTAACTGCTGCTCCTTCCCTGCAATTGGGCCTGTACACCGACATCCATATTAACTGCCTGGATGGTTTTGACTAATTCTTCCGGTTCCTTCCCCATTCCTAAGGTCTTGCATAGATAAGAGGGAGTTGGCCCCTGGGGGTTCAGAGTTATGAAGGAAACCAGAACGTTACTCCAAAATATACCACTTTGGCAGAAGGATTATTTTAAGCCAAAGGCACTTGAAAAAACAGCAAGTAGCACTTGAAAAAACAGCAAGCACAAGAAGGGTGCTCTGACCTCCGCTTTTCTTCCTAAAAGCAGGAGATAAAGCTTCCATGTGAAAGATGTCCTCCCTCTACCAGGAGGAAAGAAACATTCTTATCACCCGAAGTGGGGAGTTGAGGCTGAGAGAATTCTGTACAAACAGACCTTGAAGTGGGGAGTTGAGGCTGAGAGAATTCTGTACAAACAGACCACGTTAAAATGACTCTTCTTTTTTAACCTCCCCATATTTTTGAGTTACTTTTCTACAGTTGCTTTTGGCTGTTCAACCTCGTGTAAAAGCATTTAGGTTTCACCACTTCTTTGGGTCTTCATTTCCTTATGAAGACCCCCATGTCACATAAAACTTATATTAAATAAAACTTGTATGATTTTCTCCTGTTAAATCCGTCTTATGTCAGTTTAATTCTTAGACCTGGCTGGAAACTCTAACAGGGTAAAGTTTTGCTTCCCTTACAGTTACTTCTGGAAAATTATAGCTTTGCCTCTGGAAGAAGTGGTCAGAATTTTCTGTTGTCCTCTCCTTTAGAATGTCTAGTAAATCTCTAGAAGCAGAGGGTTGTGTAGCTGTACATCAGGCATCAACATACAGGTGGACTCACATTTTCAGAGGCAGATGTGATGTAGTCAGTGGTATTCGCAGGGGCTGTCAATGGGTTTCTCAGCAGTCACTTGCCATGACATTACCAATGGCAAATGTCGCTATCCAGCACTTATATAGCACCTATTAGGTGCGCAATGATTATTGAATCGTCAATAATGAGATCCTGGAGGCTGTAAAAGTCAAAATAGCTTCCTGCTTCTCTTGCTCCAAAGCATTTTTTTCCCCTTTGGTGTTATGTAATAAGCTTTGTGGGAGCAGTTGGTTACGGTGGTAAAATCTACTTCCAAGTAAGAGAATAAAAAATTGAAATTGATAAAAAACAGTTACATTTGATCAAAAAGACACCTTTTTGTGTAAACCCATAGACGTGTGTATTCATAGATACATAGAAAAATCATTTGAAAAAACGTACATAAGAATATTAACAGTAGTTTTGTATGGGTAATGGTGGAAGTGCTTTGAAAAGTATTAATTGGCTTTATAGAGGTATAATTTGCATATGAAAAAATATACCCATGTTGAGTATACAGTTCGATGAATTCTGACAATGTATACGCATGTGTAATCACTATCACCGCAAAAAGTTTATCCACGTCCCTTTTAATCATTTCTACCTTCCCCACCCTCCAGGCCCAGGCCACCACTGATCTGCTTTCTTTGCAGAAGGACTTTGAATTTTCTTCCTTTTGCTTATCTGTATAATATCCTTCAGTGAACATCTATCTTTTTTTAATAAAGAAAAAAATAAGCTATTTTAAAATTTAAAAACAATTTAGAAACTATGTTAAAAAACAGGAAAGAAATGCAAAAAATTAATCTATGAGATAAAGTTATTTCCAAATTGATTTATATATTTCTCCCGCATAACATATGCACCAAAGGGTAGGATTTTCGTTGTCCTTCTTTGCCCCCTGACTCTAAAGGACTTCCCGCATCCACAAACCCACCCACAGTCCAGTCATTTAGCTGACCCAGAGTCACTCAGCCCAACCCTGCCCACCCCTTTCATGATTCAGTAACCTCTAGGGGTTATAACAATCTTCTCACCCAAAACGGTAAAAAGGGAGATAGCTCCTTTTTCAGAAGGTTGTAGATATATGACATTGATATAATTTATTGCATGGGACAATCATTTAAATTACTTCTTTTCCTTCAATTCTCTTTGAAATACCTCCCAACCATAGAATGATAATTAAACATAGCGGAAGCTTAACACACTCTAGGTGTGTCAAAAAGAGTGCCTTCCATGGATAGCTCTACTGCCAAACCACTGGAAACATTCTGAGACTACAGGAAATGAAGAAACAGTGGTGAATGAAATAGACAGGATCTTGGGATTAGGTAAGGATGCTCCAGACCTAGGAAGCTGGCAGCTTCTCTACCTACAAAGGTTATGAAGAAGATCCAAGATTAGGTATCAGGTACACAGAGTACTTCCATTAAAACCAAAAAAAAAGATCAAATATTTATTGACTACCTGCCTGCCTAGTATCCAGATACAAAATCCTCCTTTGTACCATGTATACTTCAAGTGATACAGTCTAGTAACCTTGATCAGAACAAACGATTTTATTTAGCTAACATTGCCCTAAGCGGGTAGGGATACAATAAACATTGATGCTTATCTTGTATAAGAACTTTTCATATATTATTTTTCTTAATTTTCTCCATTTCACAGATGAGGAAATCAAGGCTTTGAAGGCTTAAATGAATTGTTTGAGGCTGCATGGAAAGCAGCAGAACTGAAATTTAAACCTCCAAAGCCCTGCTCTCATGAAGGGACTCATGCCTGTTTGCTCTGCAAATAATGACAGCAGCGCCCTTTAGTCTACTTATTAATCTTGTATTGAAAGCATTTGCAAAGAATTCTCATGGATGTTTGTAAGGCTTATGCCTGCACCTTCCTCTTCTCTGAGAATATTTCTTATATTCATTTCATTGTGATTCCTCAAGTGTGAGATAAAGTAAAAAATGACTGGCTTTTATTTATTTGTCTATTTGTTATTGAGAAAACACTATCACCATGGAGAAAGGGAACAATTCAAATAAATGGCATTCTCAGTTCCTTTACTTTATTTACACCAATCTGTTAGACTGATTTCTTCACAGGACTGAGTAGTTATTAGAATGTGGTATAGACAGAACAATTGTTTTTCCTTCAACCTCTGAATTAATAAGATTAATTAATACAGTAAATCTTTATTTTTGTCCTGATAGTTTTAAATGGAAGGTGGGGACATTTTTTATGCGCTAAGCACTAAGTGTTTTACAGAGATTATCTTATTTCTATTATTAACATTCTTGTTTTTCAGTTTAGAAAGTGGCTTAGAAAGGTTAAATAATTTGTTGAAGGTCATACAGCTGGTGATTGCTCAAGATCAACAGAGCCAGGTTTCAAATGCAGGCTGTGTGATTCCAGAGCTGTTACACTGTACTGTACCTCTTCCCAGATTCCGCTGGGCTCTCATAGGACGGCATACTGAATTCATTCACGTAACACGAATACATTTGACATTTCCTTCAAAGAGCATCGCAAAAAAAATGTGGGGGGGGGAAAAACAACAAAAATTCAAGCAATATTAGAAATAAATGAGTCAAATGGAAACAGAAGAAAAGAGGGGCCTGTTAACAAGGGAGAGGGAGCAAAATGGGGTTAGGGACAACGGGGATCTTGATCTCTAACCAGCACTGACTAAGGCAAGGAGTTGTGTCGATGCTTTAAAGGATATTAGGCAGAAAGTTACATGGCATGAGCCGATGCCTATAGAGGAATGAGTTATTTTAATTGGCTGGTGTGTGGCTTCTTCTTTTGTAAAGAGAAGTGTCAGAAAGGGTGGGAAGAATGAGACTAAAGGGATGGTCTTTTAAAGTGATTAATTGGAAAGGACTATATTCATTTGAATGTGTAAGTACTGGCAAGATGGATGAGAAATCATTTTAATCCCTTTATGGTGCTGCCTCACAGAGGCCTGTTAACATAAAGTTATAACAACTGGTCTGAATAGAGCATGGTTCTAATAAGGTCACAGTCATATAATAATGTGTCATATAATAACAGTCATATAATAAGTCATAGGGACTGTCTACAGTAGAGGACATCTTTTTCACCTGACCATGCTCACCCATCCACGTGCAGGATGCTGGTGACAACGGATTCTGAGCTAGAGAGTATGTGCAAATTCATTGCCATTGTTACACAGAGACTTCTAGATATCTTGCAAATGTTCAGTAATAGAATCATTTTATGGTACAAAAGCAAATATTTATTGAGCATCTACTATATTTTGTGTTCCCATTACGGAAATAACTATAGTTATTATTAATTTAGGCATGAAATCCTAATAGCTTTTTTAAAATTTAATTTTATTTATTTTTTTATACAGCAGGTTCTTATTAGTCATCCATTTTATTTTATACCCATCAGTATATACATGTCAAGCCCAATCGCCCAATTCATCACACCCCCACCCCCACCCCCCACCGCTTTCCCCCCTTGGTGTCCATATTTTTTCTTCTACTTCTGTGTCTCAATTTCTGCTCTGCAAACCAGTTCATCTGTACCATTTTCTAGGTTCCACATATGTGCGTTAATATATGATATTTGTTTTTCTCTTTCTGACTTACTTCACTCTGTATGACAATCTCTAGATGCAACCACATCTCTACAAATGACCCAATTTCGTTTCTTTTTATGGCTGAGTAACATTCCATTGTATATATGTACCACATCTTCTTTATCCATTCATCTGTCGATGGGCATTTAGGTTGCTTCCATGACCTGGCTATTGTAAATACTGCTGCAATGAACATTAGGATGCATGTGTCTTTTTGAATTATGGTTTTCTATGGGTATATGCCCAGCAGTGGGATTGCTGGGTCATATGGTAATTCTATTTTTAGTTTTTTAAGGAACTTCCATACTGTTCTCCATAGTGGTTGTATCAATTTACATTCCCACCAACAGTGCAAGAGGGTTCCCTTTTCGCCACACCCTCTCCAGCATTTGTTGCTTGTAAATTTTCTGATGATACCCATTCCAACTGGTGTGAGGTGATAACACATTGTCATTTTGATTTCCATTTCTCTAATAATTAGTGATGTTGAACAGCTTTTCATGTGCCTCTTGGCCATCTGTATGTCTTCTTTGGAGAAATGTCTATTTAGGTCTTTGGCCCATTTTTGGATTGGGTTTTTTTTTTTTTTTAATATTGAGCTGCATGAGCTGTTTATATATTTTGGAAATTAATCTTTTGTCTGTTGATTTGTTTGCAAATATTTTCTCCCATTCTGAGGGTTATCTTTTCATCTTGCTTATGGTTTGCTTTGCTGTGCAAAAGCTTTAAGTTTCATTAGGTTCCATTTGTTTATTTTTGTTTTTATTTCCATTACTCTAGGAGATGGATCAAAAATATTTTGCTGTGATTTATGTCAAAGAGTGTTCTTCCTGTGTTTTCCTCTAAGAGTTTTATAGTGCCCAGTCTTACATTTAGGTGTCTAATCCATTTTGAGTTTATTTTTGTGGATGGTGTCAGGGAGTGTTCTAATTTCATTCTTTTACATGTAGCTGTCCAGTTTTCCCAGCACCACTTATTGAAGAGACTGTCTTTTCTCCATTATATATCCTTGCCTCCTTTGGCATAGACTAGTTGACCATAGGTGTGTGGGTTTTTCTCTGGGCTTTCTATCTCGTTCCGTTGATCTATATTTCAGTTTTTATGCCAGTACCATATTGTCTTGATTACTGTAGCTTTGTAGTATAGTCTGAAGTCAGGGAGTCTGATGCCTGCAGCACCGTTTTTTTCCCCTCAAGACTGCTTTGGCTATATGGGGTCTTTTGTGTTTACATACAAATTTTAAGATTTTTTGTTCTAGTTCTGTAAAAAATGCCATTGGTAATTTGATAGGGGTTGCATTGACTCTGTAGATTGCTTTGGGTAGTATAGTCATTTTCACAATATTGATTCTTCCAATCCAAGAACATGGTATATCTCTCCATCAGTTGGTATAATCTTTAATTTCTTTCATCAGTGTCTTATAGTTTTCTGCATACAGGACTTTTGTCTCCTTAAGTATGTTTATTACTAGGTATTTTATTCTTTTTTTGCAATGGTAAATTGGAGTGTTTCCTTAAGTTCACTTTCAGATTTTTCATCATTAGTGTAGAGGAATGCAAGAGATTTCTGTGCATTAATTTTGTATCCTGCTACATTACTAAATTTGTTGATTAGCTCTAGAAGTCTTCTGATTGCATCTTTAGGATTCTCTATGTATAGTATCATGTCATCTGCAAACAGTGACACTTTTACTTCTTCTCTTCCAATTTGTATTCCTTTTATTTCTTTTTCTTCTCTGATTGCCGTGGCTAGGACTTCCAAAACTTTGTTGAATAATAGTGGTGAGAGTAGACATCCTTGTCTTGTTCCTGATCTTAGAGGAAATGCTTTCAGTTTTTCACTATTGAGAATGATGTTTGCTGTGCGTTTCTCGTATATGGCCTTTATTATGTTGAGGGAGGTTCCCTCTATGGCCACTTTCTGGAGAGTTTTTATCATAAATGGGTGTTGAATTTTGTCAAAAGCTTTTTCTGCATCTATTGAGATGATCATATGGTTTTTCTTCTTCAATTTGTTAATATGGTGTATCACATTGATTGATTTTCGTATATTGAAGAATCCTTGCATCCCTGGGGTAAATCCCACTTGATCGTGGTGTATGATTCTTTTAATGTGTTGTTGGATTCTGTTTGCTACTATTTTGTTGAGGATTTTTGCATCTATATTCATCAGTGATACTGGTCTGTAATTTTCTTTTTTTGTAGTATCTTTGTCTGGTTTTGGTATCAGGGTGATGGTGGCCTCATAGAATGAGTTCAGGAGTGTTCCTTCCTCTGCAGTGTTTTGGAAGAGTTTGGGAAGGATGGGTGTTAGCTCTTCTCTAAATGTTTGATAGAATTCACGTGTGAAGCCATCTGGTCCTAGACTTTTGTTTGTTGGAAGATTTTTAATTACAGTTTCAAGTTCATTACTTGTGATTGGTCTGTTCATATTTTCTATTTCTTCCTGGCTCAGTCTTGGAATGTTATACCTTTCTAAGAATTTGTCCATTTCTTCCAGGTTGTCCATTTTGTTGGCATAGAGTTGCTTGTAGTAGTCTCTTAGGATGCTTTGTATTTCTGTGGTGTCTGTTGTAACTTCTCCTTTTTCATTTCTAGATTTATTGAATTGAGTCCTCTCCCTCTTTTTCTTGATGAGTCTGGCTAATGGTTTATTGATTTTGTTTGTCCTCTCAAACAACCAGCTTTTAGTTTTATTGGTCTTGCCATTGTTTTCTTTGTTTCTATTTCATTTATTTCTGCTCTGATCTTTATGATTTCTTTCCTTCTGCTAACTTTGGGTTTTGTTTGTTCTTCTTTCTCTAGTTCCCTTAGGTGTAAGGTTAGATTGATTATTTGAGATTTTTCTTGTTTCCTGAGGTAGGCTTGAATAGCTATAAACTTCCCTCTTAGAACTGCTTTTGCTTCATCCCATAGGTTTTGGATCATCGTGTTTTCATTGTCATTTGTCTCTAGATATTTTTTGATTTCCTCTTTGTTTTCTTCAATGATGTCTTGGTTATTTAGTAATGTATTGTTTAGCCTCCATGTGTTTGTGTTTTTTACGATTTTTTCCCTGTAATTGATTTCTAATCTCATAGCGTTGTGGTCAGAAAAAAATGCTTGATATGATTTCAATTTTCTCAAATTTACTGAGGCTTGATTTGTGACCCAAGATGTGATCTATTCTGGAGAATGTTCCGTGTGCACTTGAGAATAAAGTATAATCTGCTGTGTTTGGTTGGAATGTCCTATAAATATCAATTAAACCTATCTGGTCTATTGTGTCATTTAAAGCTTGTGTTTCCTTATTAATTTTCTGTTTGGATGATCTCTCTGTTGGTGTAAGTCAGGTGTTAAAATTCCCCACTATTATTGTGTTACTGTCTATTTCCTCTTTTATAGGTGTTAGCAGTTGCCTTATGTATTGACGTGCTTCTATGTTGGGTGCATACATATTTATAATTGTTATATCTTCTTGGATTGATCCCTTGATCATTATATAGTGTCCTTCTTTGTGTCTTGTAATAGTCTTTATTTTAAAGTCTATTTTGTGTGATATGAGTATTGCTACTCCAGCTTTCTTTTGATTTCCAGTGGCATGGAGTATCTTTATCCATCCCCTCACTTTCAGTCTGTATGTGTCCCTAGGTCTGAAGTGGGTCTCTTGTAGACAGCATATATATGGGTCTTGTTTTTGTATCCATTCAGCAAGCCTGTGTCTTTTGGTTGGAGCATTTATTTAATTCATGTTTAAGGTATTTATCGATATGTATGCTCCTATTACCATTTTCTTAATTGTTTTGTGTTTGTTTTTGTAGGTCCTTTTCTTCTCTTGTGTTTCCCACTTAGAGAAGTTCCTTTAGCATTTGTTGTAGAGCTGATTTGGTGGTGCTGAATTCTTTTAGCTTTTGCTTGTCTGTAAAGCTTTTGATTTCTCCATTGAATCTGAATGAAATCCTTGCCAGGTAGAGTAATGTTGGTTGTAGGTTCTTCCCTTTCATCCCTTTAAATATGTCATACCAACTCCCTTCTGGCTTGTAGAGTTTCTGCTGAGAAGTCAACTTTTAACCTTATGGGAGTTTCCCTGTATGTTATCAGTCATTCTTCCCTTGCTGCTTTCAATAATTTTTCTTTGTCTTTAATTTTGACTAATTTCATTACGATGTGTCTTGGCGTGTTTCTCCTTGGGTTTTTCCTGTATGGGACTCTCTGCACTTCCTGTACTTGGGTGGTTATTTCCTTTCCCATGCTAGCGAAGTTTTTGACTATAATCTCTTCAAATATTTTCTTGGGTCCTTTCACTCTCTCTTTCTCCTTCTGGGACCCCTACAATGCAAATGTTGTTGCGTTTAATGTTGTCCCAGAGGTCTCTTAGGCTGTCTTCATTTCTTTTCATTCTTTTTTCTTTATTCTGTTTTATGACAGTGAATTCCACCATTGTGTCTTCCAGGTCACTTATCCGTTCTTCTGCCTCAGTTATTCTGCTATTGATTCCTTCTAGTGTATTTTTCATTTCAGTTATTGTATTGTTCATCTCTGTTTGTTTGTTCTTTAATTCTTCTAGGTCTTTGTTGAACATTTCTTGCATCTTCTCGATCTTTGCCTCCATTCTTTTTCTGAGGTCCTGGATCATCTTCACTATCATTATTCTGAATTCTTTTTCTGGAAGGTTGCCTATCTCCACTTTATTTAGTTGTTTTTCTGGGGCTTTATCTTGTTCCTTCATTTGGTACATAGCCCTCTGCCTTTTCATTTTTCTATTTTTTTTAAGTCTCTCATATTGATCTTTTTCTGTTTCACTTGTTACTATCTTAGTTCAGGACTTCATATCTCACATCAGAATTATTGTCAGAGCCTCCTAAAATGGCATAGAATAGAAAAGAATAGGTTGTTTTATAGTTGAAGGGATATAATTTAGTTTAAATCAGTTACAAGGCTTAGCTTCTACCAGAGATTACCTTCTCTTAAATCATTGCCTTTATCATAGTGTTCATCTATCTTCTCAGGATGCTCAGGGATTTCCTATTGAGTTCAATTCATAGTTTGGCTTTAAAGTTCAACCATGCATTGTGGCCCTATTCTACCTGTTGTCTCATTTTTCTCAAGTTCCCAAAGCACATCCTCTCCTTTGGATGAGCCTAACTTCTTAACAGTTGTCTCCTCCTCATGTGGTATTAGGTCTGCCTCTGAGACTTTGCTCATGCTATTTCTTTCTCCTCAAACATCTTTTCTCCCATTCCAACTGTCTAAATTCCACCTATCTCTACATCTTCAATTAAGCCTTCTTGGCTGTTCCAGTCTTCATTTGTCATCTCTCTCTGAACCAATAGTGAAATTATAATGCCTCCCATAAATTAGTGTTTAACTATAGAACTTCAGGATTGAAAATGACTTTAAGGTCATCCAGTTATACTTCTCAGTCTATGTGCGAATCTCCCCTACCACAGCTTTCCCAATGAGTTTTGCTCTTCACTCAAACACATATCTTGGCAGATCTTGCCAACTTTACATTCATTCATTCATACATTCAACTAATATTCACTGAGCATTCAATGTTCCAGGAATTGCACAGGGACTGGGGATTTGACAGTGAACAGGATGGAAAAATCCATGTACCATCATGAAGATAATATCATATAATGATAAATGCTAAAATAAAATAGAGTGTTGCACTGGAAAGTGCTGGAGATGCTAACTTAGATTGTGTGACCAGAAAAGGCCTCTCATAAGAAATTACCTTAATGCTGAGGCCCTTAATGGTAAGAGGCCAACCATGTACACATCTGGGAGAAAAATTTTTCAGTCAGCAGGACTAGCAGTTGCATGACTTTGAGGTGGGGTTGGTGAGTTTGAGGAATAAGAAGAATAGCAGTAGGTGAAGTGTAATGAGTGGGTGGAAGAGCTGTGGGACAGTGGCAGGAAAGGAAGTCTGTGGTAGATCCTGTAGAGCTCATTAGCCATGGCAAAATATTTAGACAACATGGTTTGTACTTAATTTGAGCTGAATGTGGTTCAGTCTATTTTCTATTCCTTTATCCTACCTCAGCCTCTAGATGTCATATAGAGCAAGTGTAGAACTTCCTCCACAGAATAGTCTTTTATATATTTGAAGATATGTGTCCTGTCCCCAGTGAACCTTTCTGGGGATAGACATTTCCATTTCTTTCTACTGTTCCCTCTTCTATCACAGAAGCCATATTTATTCTGGCCAATTTCTTCTATACATCCTTCACTCTTTCTATATTCCTCATAAAAATGATACCTGGGCCACTAACATAGGATAGAGTATGCCTATTTCCTTACTCTTTAAAATGTTCTATCCATGCATCTCAATATTATAGTATCTTCTTTTTCTTTCTTTTTTTAGCCAATCACACTGTTTAGTCATATTGAGTTTTCTGCCAAAACCTCTGAATCATTTTCTACATCATCTGCTGTTAAATTATATTTTTCTTCAACCTGTACCTCTGTCATGGTCATTGTGGGTTTGTTTGTTTGTTTTTTTTTTGCATTACGCGGGCCTCTCACTGTTGTGGCCTCTCCCGTTGTGGAACACAGGCTCCGGACGCGCAGGCTCAGCGGCCATGGCTCACGGGCCCAGCCGCTCCGCAGCATGTGGGATCTTCCCGGACCGGGACACGAACCCGTGTCCCCTGCATCGGCAGGTGGACTCCCAACCACTGTGCCACCAGGGAAGCCCTCATTGTGGGTTTTTGTAGTCGATTTTGGATTCAAGGGAAGAGACTTACATTTATCTTTATCATATTTAGTATTATTTAATCTATCACACCAGCCTTTCAAGATTCCTTGTGAATAAATTTCATCATTTGCTGGATCTACTATTTTTTTACCTGTTTGTCATATACAAATTTAATAAACATATTTTGTGGTTACTCATCAAAGTCATCTAAAAATGTTTATGGAATAGGGCTAAGGACAGAACTCAAGTATAAGATCTTTAAGGGCAGAGACTGTCTGTCTTGTTCATTGTTGTTCCTTTTGCTCATCACAGTGTCTAGTACAGACTATGTTTGATGGATTAAATTGGAAAAAGTGCTCATGCTCTTTGGTATGAAATCAAGAACCTCCTTTCAAATTGACACAAATCCACCTTGACTACTCTTTGAATAAAGTATGAATTCATTGGACTATATTCACATTCACCCAATGTTATCATCTTGACCACAGAATATCAAGAGAGACCTTTGTTTTGTTGCTGCTCAAGGATTCCCTACCTACTACAATTTCTTGATCCACCAGTCTTGTAACTCTTGTCTAAATGGAAATGAGGTAGTCAGAGATGCCTGTCTTGTAGAGAGCCTGGTTCAGGCTGACACCTGCAGATTGTCTAGTTGATCATTTTCTAAGTGCTTACAATATGGCCCTTTAAAGGTCCACTACAGGATCATTCTGGGGATTACACTTCAGACCACACCTTCTGTTCAGTTTTGGAAAGTAAGATAATATTTGTCTGTCTTCCACGTTTCCTCAAAGATCTCTGATCTTTCAGTAGTTTTCGCTATCATTCTTTGGGCCTGGAAACATGAACTCATTGTAGGGAGCTGTGTGCGCTCTTAAAATTGCTTTGCCGAAGTCTTGATTTAGTTATCCCTGACCATTTTTTCCCTACCTTCTCAGTTTGAATACCACTCATCTTTACTGAAAAGACAGAAATAAAAGAGACAAAGTTTTTTTTGGCATTCACAAACTACTATTTTTTCCAATGTAATCCTGATCAAATATAACTATAAAACATTTTTTTTAACCTTAACATTTTTTGAAACAAGTAGCCTTTGCTGTTTCATGTAATTCTGTATACAGATTGGTGCCATTCTTTTATTCTTCTTTGTTCATTGGCCTTTTTCTTTTCTTTTCTTTTATAAATTTATTTATTTATTTATTTTTGGCTGTGTTGGGTTTTCGTTGCTGCGCGGGCTTTCTCTAGTTGCGGCAAGCGGGGGTTACTCTTCATTGCAGCACGCGGGCTTCTCACTGCGGTGGCTTCTCTTGTTGTGGAGCACAGGCTCTAGGCACGCGGGCTTCAGTAGTTGTGGCACGTGGGCTTCAGTAGTTGTGGCTCATGAGCTCTAGAGCACAGGCTCAGTAGTTGTGGCGCACAGGCTTCGTTGCTCTGCGGCATGTGGGATCTTCCCGGTCCAGGGATTGAACTCGTGTCCCCTGCATTGGCAGGTGGACTCTCAACCACTGCACCACCAGGGAAGTCCCTGGCCTTTTTCTTTTATGCTTTGTATGCAACTGTTATATATAAGCTCATGAGAAAACTGTGTAATTACATTGCTTTTTCCCTTTCTTCTTCATAGAGAAATCACATAGTCAGAATTTCACTTTTGATAACTTCTTAACCTCTTGAGCTATATTCCCTATAAGAATCTTCTGCCATGGAATCATATTTTCTTCTGTACCTCAATCTCAGACTTTCTAATCTTGGAGTATATTCAACCTTTCTTTCCCTGATGAAAAGAAAATGAAAACTTTCCCAGGGATATTTTTCTCCTGGGACACCATTACTTTCATTTCACCAGCAAACTCCTCCTTTCTGGCAAGTCTTAGGTTCAGAGTTGAAATTCCTCTAGACATTTCGTCTACTTTTTGGGAGATGTAATTGTCTGTGTATTAAGCCGAAAGTTAATCAAGAATTATTTTAGCTGGATGAGACCCTTAGTAAATGTCTGAATATTTGAAGCTACACCATAACTCTTATTCCATCCCATCAAGTGCTTTCTATTGCTTCCTGTGAAAGCCTATTTACCATACCATGCTACAATATCAAATTTCTCTCCTTTATAACCCATATTCTGTGTTAGTATATAAAACACCTGAGATTATGAGACTGTGAGACTTGTTTAGGACACATTTCTCTATTATTTTTGTTGAAATGATTTGGCACCACACTCACACTGTCATGCTTTTTTCTACATAATTTAGATAAGAATTGTTTGCTTGCAAGAATTAGGTACCTATTCAAACTAACCTAAACTAATAATAGGGGAGTTAATAACAGAATGTAAGGGTATGTCATAGGATATGTGACTATGGAGAATAGCTGGCTCCACAAGGAACTCAGCTGACATCTGGACACTTAGGAATTGATACCGCTCTGTGCTTCTTTGATTTTGAGGTTCATTTGCACCATTCTCCAGCTTCTGCAGCCCAGCATTCTCTGCTTCAGTGTGTACAAGGCAGAAAATGGTGAAGCTATCTCCAGTGGACATGACCCTCCAGATCAAGTGTCCAACCCCCCAAACTCTGTCTTGGTACCCCTACTGTAAACTGTCTATATCTAATTGCCTTGGAATGGCCTTTGACTTATGTTCTTTGGTATCACAAACTCACTCAGTCCTGCCATTTGAGCTAGAGAAGAAAGGGTCACTTGATACCACAAACTGGGGGAAAATAGGTTTTCTAGGAGGGAGTGTGAAGGCACAGCAGAAAAATGGCTTGGAGTTTCCATGTTAGAACTGCCATCCCCCACTCTAATTATTATTGCCATAGGTTTATTTCTGTTTCTAATTTCTTTTCTTCACAATTACATTAAGTAGTTTATAGACAAACACAGTCTTACACTTCTTTGAAAGATACATTCCCATCTTAGACATGGTTCTTTAATTTCAGTGTTTTAAATCATGGTTTAGGACTTAAATTTCATCTATTGATATCACCCATGTTTTCCTCTTTCTCCCAAAGAGAATCAATTAAAATGTCCCCTATATTCTCAAATATTTCAGTTTCCTTCCAATGATGTTATTACCCTAAAGATATGTCCCCATTGTCTTTACGGGAGTCAGAATGACTGGGTAGCAATGCTGGGCATATGCTTGAGAAAGATAGCAAAACTAGCTGTCCTTTGGTTTATTGTAGCTGCCTCTAAGCTTCACCACAGGGAACTACCAACACCAAGATACATTCCTTCATCCCAGGGTCAGTATTTGATATTCTCGAACTACCAGGACTGTTCAATTATGGCATTTTTTTTCCATCCTCAAGGGAGGTCTAGCCACTTCCTCTCTCTCCTTCAATGGGAAACATATCTTTACGTGCATTTCCAGCAAACCAGTATCTTCTTTTTCTTTCTCTGTCACATTCCTATACTCTTTATTCTATGGATTCTGATTTTAATTCTCTTCTCCTTCAGATTGTTCTGTTGAGCTTCGGATGAAACAACTTTTCTAGAAGGTCTTGGTTTATCAATACTTTTGGGAGTAAGCTCATACCTATTGGGTATGTTTAGTTCAATAGAATTTCTTCACGTTGTCTTTCTCTTTTTCCTTCCCATTCATTCCTCGTTACACTATTGGATCAAGTTTTTGTTACTGAGCCCAAGCTCACTCTTCTGGCTGCACAACAGGCCAATAAATCAGGAGACAAGTTGTTGGGGCAAGGAAGAACAATTTTAATCGGAAAGCTAGCAGACCGAGAAGATGGCAGACTAGCGTCTCAAAAAAAAAAACCCCCATCTTGTCCCAGTCTAAATTCTGGCTCCTTTTATGCAGAGGAGGGGGAGGGGCCCACTGTGTTACCAATGGCTTAGCAGGACCACTAACGGTTACTCATTGACAGTTGCTCGCTTTGGGGAGGGGCCCACTTTGGCGCCGACCAATGGCTGAATGGGGCTGCTATAGCTCATGCCTGCCCCATCCCTATTATAATTCCCCACTGTCAATGTCCATTCCACAGTCTTGTGGGAAAAGGGATGATGATCTTTCTGGCTACTTCCCACTGAACAGGGGCAATGAGGGTGTGATTGTGAAATGGAATTGATCAGTTTTGAGTCGGGAATGTTGCTTAAAATTTTTAGTAAGCAATACAATTCTCTTTCTTTATCTACAACTATTTGAACCTAATGAAATTCCTTCTACAATGAAATATTAATTTCAATACTTATTATTTTTGAAGAGCAACCTTAACCCTTCTAAAAGTTCACAAACCCGTTGCTCTCTAGGCCTCTCAGGCCTCTAGTCATTTTTTGATGACAGTGGGGCTACGTTAACCCAAGTGTGATGAATCCATGGCTTTACTCCAGCTAACTTGACAGATGAATGCGTGGTGAGTAATACCACATGTGGTCCTGTCCACCTTGCACTCAACTGGTGCTCAGGCCCTTGTTCTCTTCAGATTTTAAGGAGGACTCAGTCTCCAGGCCAGAAAGGATGTAAGGCTACCTCAGTTGGATAGGCAGACCTGCTGGAAGCAAACTCATGAACAGAGGTTAGTATTGTGCCCAGAGTTTTAACATAATTGGCAACTGCTGGATCTTTCAGAGCATTTATAGATTCTCCCGCTGGGGCAGACACCTGGAGTGGCCTACCATACAATATTTCAAAGGGGCTTAATTTAAGCCTGCTTCTGGGAGCCACTCTGATCCATAGCAGGGCAACTGGCAAGGCCTTATCCCAAGTAAAATTAGTCTCTTGACATATTTTAGCAATGCTCCTTTGAAATGTATAATTCATGTTCTCAGTTTTTCCTATTGATTGTGGTCTCCACGATGAATGTAGCTTCCAATTAATTTGCAGTGCTTTAGACACTTGTTGGGTTATGCTAGAGATAAAAGCAGGCCCATTATCACTTTGAAGGGAGTTAGGCATTACAAATTGGGGGATAATTTTCTTAAGGAGGACTTTTACCACTTTGGAGGCTTTTTCTGTTCTGGTAGGATATGCCTCCACCCATCCTGAAAAAGTGTCCACAAATACTAGCAGATATCTGAAATTTCCTGTGGCTCGAAGCATTTGAATAAAGTCTGTTTGCCAGTCCTCGGCGGGGCAGGTTCCTCTGTGTTGGGTCCCCGTCTGGGGAGTTCTGAGAACAGTCTTTGGGTTATTTTCAGCACAAATCATACAATTTTGCGTGACTTGCTGGATGGTCCTTTGCAGGTTAGGCCCCATTATGTATCTCTGAATCCATTGTAGGGTGGCATTGCTCCCATAATGGGTACTATTATGAGTGTGCTGCAGCACAGTGTCCAAGAGGGCCTCAGGAATCAAAACAATTCTTTGTGCACTACATTTCCAGCCAGGTGAGGTGTGATCAAGAGTGAATCCCCACTCTTTGGCCCTCTCCTTGTCCTTCTCTGAATACACTATCTGGGATTTTGAGAAGCTGACCTGTGATAGAAGTGACCCTTTCATGGCTTGACAATCCCCTTCCTTTGCTGCTTTCTTTGCAGCTTGGTCAGCTAACTGGTTGCCTTTCATTATATGAGTTTCACCCTTTTGGTGGCCTGGGCGGTGCATTATGGCCACTTGTGAGGGCTTATGGACTGTTTCTAAGAGTGACAGGATTTCAGAAGCATGTTTTATGTCTTTATTGTTCAAAGTGTGGCACCCCCTTTCTTTCCAGATTGCCCCGTGAGCATGCACCACGGAGAGTGCATAGCGAGAGTCTGTGAATATATTTACTTGCCTGCCTTCAGTGAGAAGTAGGGCTCTTGTCAGAGCAGTGATTTCTGCCTTCTGAGCTGAGCTCCCTGGGGGCAGAGCTTTTGCTTCAACAATCTTTTTAAGGGTTACCACCGCATACCCATCGTACCACTTACCTTGGTCCATGAAGCTTCCATCGGTGAACAGTTCCATGTTCTGGCTCGGCCAAGGTTGTTGAGTCTGGTCTGCTAGAGTGCACGAGCTCAATGACCCATAGGCAGTCCTGCTCTGGGGATTGTGCAGCATCAATCGGAGCAATGCCGCAGGATTTAGGGCTGAAGTGACCTGAGGTCCTACATTGAGATTGTCTAAGAGAATGGCTTGGTACTTTCTCATTCTCCCAGAAGTCAGCCAATTGCCCCCTTTTTGTTCCAGTAAAGAAAGGACATAGTGAGGGACACACACAGTGGTGGGTTGCCCCAGGGTAAACTGCTCAGCTTCCTGAAGTATGTCACAAGTAGCTGCTATAGCTCGAAGGCAAGGAGGCCATCCCTTAACAGTCTGTTCTAGTTGTTTTGAGAATTCCCCAGAGTTTGAATTAACACCCAGAGATTTATGCCTTGTCTCTCATGGACATAAAATTTGAAAGGTTTCTTTAAGTCTGGTAGTCCCAAAGCCGGGGCTGGGACTAACTTTGTTTTTATTATTTCAAAGGCTGTTTGACACTTTGTAGTCCAAGTAAGGGGCTCAAAATCATGCCTCTTATTTTTTTTAATTAATTAATTAATTTTTATATTTATTTTTGGCTGTGTTGGGTCTTCGTTTCTGTGCGAGGGCTTTCTCTAGTTGCAGCAAGTGGGGGCCACTCTTCATTGCGGTGCACGGGCCTCTCACTATCGCGGCCTCTCTTGTTGAGGAGCACAGGCTCCAGACGCGCAGGCTCAGTAGTTGTGGCTCACAGGCCTAGTTGCTCCGCGGCATGTGGGATCTTCCCAGACCAGGGCTCGAACCCGTGTCCCCTGCATTGGCAGGCGGACTCTCAACCACTGTGCCACCAGGGAAGCCCTCATGCCTCTTTAAAGCTTCATAGGGGGCCTTTACTATGAGCCCATAGTTCGGGATCCAAATCCGACAGAATCCTGCCATTCCCAGAAATCCCCTCAGTAGTCTGCGAGTCTTGGGTGTTCTCAAGCCTGCCATTGCCCGTTTTCTATCAGGCAAAAGACCCCGCTGTCCTTGGGAAAGGACAAAACCCAAATATGTGACTTGTTGCTTACATACTTGGGCCTTTTACTGGGAGAACTTATATCCACAAATGGGCAAATAATTCAGGGTTCTTATGGTATTTTGTAGACACTTATCATATGTAGGACTTGTTATGAACAAATCGTCCACATATTGGAGTAAGAGTCCTTCATCCAATATTAAGTTTCTAAGGTCCCTAGCCAACATTTCCCCAGACAAAGTAGGGGAATTCTTAAATCCTTGAGGCAGGACTGTCCAACAATACTGTTGGACTACCTGTGCTTCTGGGTCCTGCCATTCAAAAGCAAACAGCTGCTGTGATTCTTCTGCAGTAGGAATGCAGAAAAAAGCATCCTTCAAGTCCAAAACTGAGAATCAGCTGTATTCTCCCAGAACAGTTGTAAGCAGAGTATATGGATTAGGTGCCACAGGGTACAAATCTTGGACTATTTCATTAACAGCCCTCAAGTCTTGGACAAAGCAATACTCTGCTGAATTTGGCTTTTTGACCGGGAGGATAGGGGTGTTATATGGGAACCTGCAAGGTATAATCATTCCTGTTTTAAACAACTTTTCGAGAATTGGCTGTATTCCCTTTTGGGCCTCTTGCCTTAGAGGGTATTGTTTTAGATGAGGTGTCCCAACATCCCTTTTTTAAAAATTAATTAATTAATTAATTTGGCTGCATTGGGTCTTAGTTGCGTCATGCAGGATCTTCATTGCGGCACGTGGGCTCTCTAGTTGTGGCTTGTGGGCTCAGTAGCTGCGGCACGCGGGCTTAGTTGCCCCGCGGCATGTGGGATCTTAGTTCCCTGACCAGGAATTGAACCCGTGTCCCCTTCTTAACCACTGGACCACCAGGGAAGTCCCCCAACATCCTTTTTTAATGGGATTTGTATTGGTCATGTGTTTTTGGCCTTCTCTGGGGTGCCATCAACCCACACTTCTGGCCTTACCTTTTCATAGACCTTGGAGGTTGGGGGAGAGCTCTGTCTCCTTTTCTGGGGCGTCCATGAGTGCCATATGTAGGCTTATAGCATGCTCTGGTGTCAAGCTGTCCTGGCAAAAAAGTTACTTGAACATTTAATTTACAAAGGAGGTCTCGGCCCAAAAGAGGGATTGGACACGCTGGCATAGATAAGAAACTGTGTTTCAGGGTGAGGTCCCCTAATTGGCATTCCAGAAGTAGTAAGAAATAACAATTTTCTATTTCTCCAGAAACTCCCATGACCAGGATGGACTGAGATGTTTTCTTTGCCACCTTGGTGTTTACCATGGAGCATGTTATACCCATATCTATCAGAAAGTCAATCAACTTGTCCCCCACTATCAAAAGTTACCCAGGGCTCCTGTGGGGAAATTGGAATTGGACACCTCAAGTCCAAAGGAGCCCCCAGGCCTCTTCATTCATCATGAGAGTGTTCCTCTTTTTCTAACATATGAGAAGTTCCCATCTTTCTTTTATTGTTTTCTTTCTTATTCTTTAGGCTGGGTCAATCATTTTTTCCAATGCCTGTCCTCCTTAGAGGAAGCACATTGGTCCCTCCATGATGGTGGCTTACCTCTCTTTGTGTTACTTGCTTTCCCGGAATCCAGTGCTGATGCCAGAAAAGTGGCATTCCATCTTGCATCCTCTTGCTTCTGTCGTTGTTCCCTGTTAAGGTTGCTCCAACTGTTGTTGATCACTGTAAAAGCAACATCTACCAATTGAGAAGGGTTCATTCAAAATGCACCATCTAACTTTTGCAATTTTCTTCTTATATCTGGGGTGCTTTGCCCAGTGAAGGTCATATTTACCATTCTCATATTTTCTGGGGACTCAGAGTCTGTGTCAATGTAGCACCTGTAAGCTTGATAAATTCTTTCTAGAGACTCTGATGGATCCTCATTGGGTTTTTGGTGTGTCTCCTGAATTTTGTTTAAGCACTTTTGCCTAGGTACTCCTTTTCAAAGACCCGCTAAGATACACTTCCTATAATGTTTTAGGAGTGGCATATCTCCATTATTAGGATCCCAGTCAGGCTCAGCAATAAGAACTGCCAAATTTGCTTCTGGAGCTCCATCTGGATCTGCTAGATGAAGCTGATATGCTTCCTCTCTAGCCATGTCAATGACGATCCTTCTTTCATCCCCAGTAAGCGTCATATTCATAAGAGTGTGAATGTCTGCCTAAGAGGGATGGTGAGTGGCAAAGATAGAAGTGAAAAGTTCAGTCATATGGAGGGGGGCTTCTCAGTACGTAAGGTTATGGTTTTTCCAGTTAAACAGATCTGAAGTTGACAATGGCTTGTGCATCCGTAGAAACCCAGCTGGTTGGCCATCTGCATTAAGGCCTCCCACAGGATATCAGCACAAGGGAAATTGCCCTGCTCCAGAAGTGACTCCCAGTCCAAATTGGATGCCCTGTTGGGTCTTATATGGTAAAACCAAACCAGGCCCCTGTGCCCCTGGGGTTAACATAGAAACTTCTAATTGATGCCCATAAGTAGGGGAAACAGGAGGCAGTGAATATGTTGGTGGCATGGGGGTGGTCAAACAACTGCCGGTGCAGCCTGCTTGGCCAGTGGGGGAGTCTGGTTGGCTGGAGGGGGCATTTTAAGTTTTGGAATAACATGTCCTCACTCTCACTTTCACCTTCTCCCTCTTGAAGAGCAGGTTTTTTCCCTTGGTTTTCCTTTTAGACTGCTGTACCGTAAGGTGGGAGCCTTCTGACTTCTTTTCCTCCTGATGCAATAGCATAAATGCTTCTATGTAAGGAATCCCATCATTTTTACCCGCTCTTTCACAAAACAATTCTAATTGCAAGATTGTATAATAATTAAGTGAGCCATTCAAGGGCCTTCACTCTCCTCATCCTAACATATGTTGGGCCCACACACAATTACAATAGAGTATCCTCTCTTCCTTAGTCATAGGCCCGCAGCTATATTTTGCCCATTTATTTAAGATACACCCCAAAGGGCTTTCCTTAGGGACAGATGGAATATTTCCCATATTTATAAGTTCAAGAACAACAAAACACAAAAAGCACAAGCAAATTCCAATACCAAAAACACAAACAAGATTCCATCATGAATGAACGTAAAACAAAAGCCAACAAACCGGTTTACAAATCAGGTAGAGTCCAACAATAATTTCCCCCTCCAACAGGGTACCTCAATCGAATGAACAAATTGGCTTTTCCCTTAAAGGAAAAGCCCTAACTGAGAGGAGAAAATGTTCTCAGTTGGCAGTTCCCAGTACATACCGGAGTGACTTACCCTACTATATGGGGCCCATTGGCTCCCAAATGTTGATTCCTTGCTCCAACTGCCAAGCGCTGGGGCAGCTGGTGCCACTTCAGGGAATTTCAAAGGGAAAACCCTCAGGACAAGTGGTCCTGGCAGCTGCTAGGGCCTTACATGAAAATTCCCCAACCAGGGCTGGCAGGCCACAAGCAGCAGCGCTCCTGGCTGGCTTCGCCAAAATTTGTTACCAAGCTTGGGCTCAGTAACATTTTTATCCTCTTCATTTTTAAAGTCAGGATTTTGTATTCTTCTAATCTGATTTTATTGGAATTATTTATGCTCAGATGCTCTCTGCAAAGCTAAAACATATTTTTCAAACCTCCTTATGTTTTCAAGCATGTAAGTTAGTTAGCTAGTATTCAACATTCCCATCACTTATGCTTGCTACTGACAGGAAGACAAACTTTGTTTTTTTTCTCTGCTTTCCATTGAACCAGTGCCATTATGTCCTATGAATTTTGGTTGATTAAGACCTCAAGATATGTATTATCCTATATCACATCACTTTTTAAAACTTGTCTCTTGAAATAGAAGTTAAGAGCATAGGCTTAGAGGTCAGATAGACCTCTGTGATAGTGGACAAGTTACTGAAACTCTGTAGGCCTCAGTTACCTTGTCAGTAAAATAAGGATTATAACAGTTCCTACTGCATAGCACTGTTATGAAGATCAAATAAGAAAATGTGGGTTGACTGTTTACTAGATAGTAAACACTCAATAAGCGCTAGCTTTAGTTATTCTTATGATTACTTTTGTTAGATTGTAAGCTTCTTGGAATTAGGAACCATGTTTCAAATTTTAGTAAACAATGAGTGCTTAATACAAATTTATTATTATTTGCTTATATAATAGTTATATTTAGTGATAAGAATTCCAGAAAATGAAACACACTGGAATTAAGATTGCTAGATTTGATTCTGATTTCCTTATGTTACACTTCTTTATTTCTCCCCAAGTTGGTGGGTTGTTTATTTCTTTCTTCTAATCTGACTTCTTTTTTTTGGCTGTCACTTATTTTATTTTTTTATAAAGTATTTTATTTTATTTATTTATTTTTAAAATTTTGTTTATTTGGTTGCCTTAACTGCAGCAAGTGAGCTCCTTAGTTGTCACATGCGAACTCTTAGTTGCAGCACGCAGGTGGGATCTACTTCCCTGACCAGGGATCGAACCTGGACCCCCTGCGTTGAGAGGATGGAGTCTTAACTACTGCACCACCAGAGAAGTCCCTGACTTATTTTTTCCTTTTGGAAAAATATTACTCATTTCTAAATTTTCTTTTGTCTTTTCTCACTGTAGGGGGATTCACATTTAAATTCCATCAGTCTTTTAAGTGTCAACTGGGCCAGGCTCTGTGCTATTTGCTTGAAGATACCTAGATATTATCTCCATTTCATAGAGAAGAAAACCAAGGCTCAGAGAGTTCAGGTGAATGGTCCAAGATCGTACAGTTAGTAAGTAGTAGCTCAAGAATGACCAATTAGACTTGACCATAAACCATTGAAAAGAACTCTAGGAGGAATATGACTAAGTAGTTTGATGTACAGAGAGATAGAAATGTTTTTTTCTTCAAAAAGGGGTGAGGAGGAGAGTCAGGGAATTCTTTGTGAAGATGAAATTACTCTAAGAGATGGCCAGTCAATCCATGGACAATTGAGAGCTGACTAATCTGGAACAAAATTTTTTCTTTCACTCCTTCTATTCTCACTTTAGATATACATAACAGAGTGTGTTTATGGCATATAAATGCTAAGTAGAGGGGTGGGATAGGGAGGGTGAGAGGGAGACACAAGACGAAGGAGATATGGGGATAAAGGTATATGTATAGCTGATTCACTTTTTTATAAAGCAGAAACTAACACACCATTGTAAAGCAATTATACTCCAATAAGAATGTAAAATAAATAAATAAATACATGCTAAGTAGATAAATTGCCACTATTTGGAAGATAAAATGGTAAGCATGGGAGAAAAACATTTTATTTGATGGTATGTGAACCATAAGTAAATTCACAGGCTTTTAATATATAA
Source organism: Delphinapterus leucas (assembly GCF_059928025.1). NCBI lineage: Eukaryota > Metazoa > Chordata > Mammalia > Artiodactyla > Monodontidae > Delphinapterus > Delphinapterus leucas. Next base: position 116,603,973 of record NC_143129.1, read on the forward strand.
AGAATAGATCTAGTAGAAGAAGATACCATATCAGTGTTGAAAATGATAGCACATATGTCCTTTCACCAAGTTTAGTTACAGTTCTCATAATATAAAACTAATCCTTGGAATGCTTGGTAAATATGCTGATTCTGGGTACAAATGAATCCTCCACTTCTGAAGGCTTGGTGTGGGCTCCGATTTAGGTCTCCAATACATGTCCAGCGATTTTTGGTGCCCTTTTGGGAAATACACCATTTGGCATGATCCTGATAAGAGCTGAAATAAGATTGTCTAGATAACTTAATTGCTTTGACATTGTAGACATGGTAAGGAAGGGAGCAGTTTGAAGGAAGCTCTTGTCTCTTTCGCTGCCAGGTTTCTGTTAGCAAGTGAGTCTTCAACCGTTGAGCCATCCAGGCTGCAAAGATGTCTAGAGTTTATAAAGAGAAAAATAGTGAGGTTTATTTAAACTTAGATAAATCCCTGAAAATATCTCAGGAATAGAACCATCATGCACCCCTGATATGTGGATGTCACAAGCACAATAATAACAACATGACTGAGAGAGTGGATAGGAGAACATTTTATAAACGCTAAAGTGATATGCAAATAAAAGTCATTATCATTATTACTAGGATGATATTGGTCTCTGAAAACGTCTTCTATTCCACACATACAAGAGCAATATAGGCTTTTGTCCTGAAAAGACCTTTGGAAAGAATAAGGATAGAGCAGTAACCAGAGGCCAGCATCTAGAGATCTTTATAAACCATGCCAAAGTGTTTGAATTTTCCTGAAATCAATGGGAAATTTTTTAAGGAGTGTTATTGGGGGATTAATAGAAACTGCTTTATGACCATAAATATCAATTGAGAAGCAATGTGCAGGATGAATTGGGAAGGCTACATTAGATTGGAGAGAGGAAAACCACCAGCTTGTCACAATAAGTGTGGTAACAAACACAGGTGTGAACCATGGCCATGGCAGAAAGTTTAGAGGGGGTAAGATAAATGTGAGTTATTAAGGACTGGGAACTGATTTAACTTGATGATTTGATAAGGGGGAAGAGAAAAAAACAGGGATCAAGAGTTCTAGGGGACCATGCAGAATATGAGAAAAAGAGTGAGATATGTTAGGAATAATGATGAGATGAGTTTGGCGTGTTGAATTTTGTGTGGCTGTGCCACCCTGCGAGCAGAAATGTCCCACCCACTGATGAATACTTCTGTCAGAACAGAGGTCTAGGGTGGAGATCTAGACTTGGGAATCACCTAGCAGGAATATGTATATGCGATAAGGGTAAGTAGAGGACCACAGGGCAACCTAGTCACATAAGGAGTATGCAGAGGAGGAGGACCTGGCAGAAGAGACTTATAAGAAGTGGGAGGAAGACCAAAAGACTGTGTACTTCCAAAACTCAGGGAGGAGAACGTTTCAAAAAAGAAAGGGTTCCAACTGTGCCAAATTCTGCGGAAGCTATTTCTGTCCTGTTAATTTTGGGATCTCTAATGCCTAACACAGGCAAGTAGTAGGCATTCAGTAAATTTTATTCAATATTAAAGGAAGGAAGAAAGTTAGGAAGGAAGAAAGGAAGGGAGTTAGGAAGGAAGGAACGAATGAAGGAATGAAAGAAGTAAGTTAGGAAGGAAGGAAGGAAGGTAAGAAGTTAGGAAGGAAGGAAGGAAGGACGGAAGGAAGGAAGGAAGACAGTGAGGTCAATTAAGATGGCCATTGGTGACTGGAGAGAGACTGTAAGGTCTATAGACAGAGAAGCAAGACTGTAGTCAAGGAGCAGTGAGCAAGTAAAGACCCTGAAGAGTTTTCTAAAAGTAAATTTAGAAGAAAAAAAACAGAGGTATAGGGAATCTAGAATTGAGGGAGGGTTTTTAGGAATGTTTATATTCTAAGGGGCTTGTAGAGCAGGAGAGCTGAAGTAGAAGAGGGAGAACAGGTTGAGTTTATGAAAGTATTCTGAGGCTGGGATAGGTTCCAGGGCACGGAGTGCACTGCTTCTGTTTGGATGAGAGAAAACTGGTAAAAAAAGAATGAAAATAGCTTAGATTGTGGAGGGTGGGGTGTGCTCTTGAAGTGGTTTCTTTCTGGTGATTTCTATTCTCTCTATGAAGGAAAAGGTGAAGAGGCAGGACCTGAGGGTAAGGAAGGCTTAAAATAACTACTTAGGGAGTGAAAGAAAAAGGAGACAGCTTGGTTCTGTGCCCAGCTGAGGCTGGAGACTGAGTTTTTACTGGCCTCTGGCTAGATGGTTGTGAGATACTTTTGTGGTTGGATCAGCAACCCTTCTATTCAAGTGGCTAATATTTTAATTGACCCTTGGTGTCCCTTCTCCCTTTCCTTTCTTTGTCCTCCCTCCTCTTCTACTTCTACTCCCCTGAATAATCAGAATATTTCCTCTTTGCAATCCAAAGTGAGTCCAGCAGCAGTGTAATAGCATATTGTTTGATGATGGGCTTTCATACCGTCAAGAAAATAATCAGACTTTGCAAAATGGAGGAATTTTTGTCCCTGGGCTGACTGAAGTGTGGTGAGATGCCGGCCAGGGATCTCTGATGAGCTGGATCTGGCACACAGCTGGGGCATGTGAACGAGCTCCTGGTGAAAGGTTACTGGGATGGAACAGCTATAAACGTTTGGGTTGCAGACCAAGAGCTGAGAATCTGAATCAAGAAACAATAAAGAAAAGTTGAGAATTAAGACACAAATGGAAATGCTTGTTGGTATTTTAGGTCTTGTTGTGAATTAAAAAACTAAATAGAATGAAAAACAAAAGCAAAAGTATTCCCTTCTTTAAGCCAATAGCCTTCAAACTTTTGGTTAAAATAGTTGACACTCCCTGCTTTCCAGGCATTATTATGTGGGTTTACTAATTTAATCAGAACAACCTTATTATTAGGTAAGTTCTTTTATCATTATCCTCATTTTATAGATAAATTAATGGAGAATTTATGTCACATGCCCAAGGTTATAAGCTTGTAACTGAAGGAGTTGGTATTAAAGCCCAGGCAGTCTGGTCTTGGAGGCCATGTGTTTTTTCTCCCATGTGTACACATACAAAAGTAGAGAACACCCATGTACTGATCATCCAGCTCCAAGAATGACCAACTCATCAGCATGCACACCTAATCTCTATGCTATTAAGCTCTCTAGTCATTATAGGAACTCAGCTAGTTAGACTAGGGCTTAATTTGGGTGAGAGGCTCAATAATCCTTTCCATAAGATGGAAATTTGATAAAAAACAAAAATATTCTAAACCTCCTATATCCAGAGGCAAATAATCACTCTTTACTATTTAGCAGCTTCCTCAGTAAAAAGTGATTGGTAAAATACCATTCCTACTTCTCTTCCCTATTCCTACTTTGGATTTTCCAAATCCAAGTATTTTTGGCCCTTTGAACTTGAGATCTTAAGGGAGGATCATCTGGTTTATGCTCCGAAGTGTCATGTTGGTGGCCTATAGGCAACATGAGGTCTACACAATTTAAAAAATAAATAAGATTGAGACCATATTGGAAAATCAGAGGATCTATCTCCCTCTTTCCTTCTCTCTCTTGTATTCTTACATCCTCCCCTAGGTTTCTGCTTCCTCTAAAAAATATGGAGATGTAGGTCTGTATTCCCACAGAACCACAGTATAATGGAGCTGAAGCTTTTGAGGGAAGCTAGGGGAGAGTCAACAACCCAGTTTGTCACTGTCCCCACTGCCCATGCAATGTCCACCTGTGTCACCCATTTTTCTTACCTGCCTGGCCCCTGTAGACATTTGAAACTACTGCCTCTGATCAAGTTCAAAGACTTCATTGGTGGACCAGGAAAGCAAGGTCCAATAAGTGAGCCTGCCCGAGATCTCACCAAAGCCAATATTAGAATCTAGGTATCAGAGGGTTTATGAATAGAGAAGCAAATGAAGTGATAAATTTATTAATATATTTCCAAATCCCTTCTTCAATATTGTTATCTCTCTTTCTCTCTCTCTCTCTCTTTTTTTACACACTCTAGTGTTACCTATTGCTTCATACTGGTTGTACTGGAAAGTTATGCAGATGCCAGTTTGTCCATTTCGTCTCCCTGTGGGTGGATACTCATAGCCTTCTTCAGGAATTGGAGGAAAATGGGGAATGGAATGAATCAACCAGAACCCCTGGATTCTGTTCCACAGAAGTAAACCTACCAAAGATACAGTAAATACAGATAAATTAGAAAAACAAAGCTCCTTTAAAAAAAACAGAGTTCAAAGCTACAACATTTAAGCCCTTTATACTTCAGGCTAATTTTTTATTAGGCTAATAATTACAAGGATCACGCTCTTTTTCAATAATTTCAAAACCAATTCAGGTACACATCATATTGCCCCATTACTGTTAATAACCCACCACAAAAGGGAGCTAGGGCAGCCACCCTGTGAAGAGTTGAGAGGCATTTCATGTTGAAACTACAAGGAAAATTTGTTTTGGCAGAATGCAAATTTGCTAAATTGGTATTTGACCTTGTTAGACTATGTAGTCACCTGGCAAGCTTCAGATAATGTCTTTACTGCTAAGCAGCTAAGCTATTTTCAAAAGCCAGCTAAAAAGCAGAGTTGAAAGAGAAAATATCAAATGAGAACATGTACTTGCAGTAATTTATTGTGAGAAACTGATGCTCATTTATGTGCAGAATTCACCCAGTTCCGCAAGATTGAAAAAAGAGGCAGAGAGAAAAAAAACAGGGAAGCCATGTTCTAAAACACCCCAGTTAATTGTATTTAGTAAAAATCTCTAGAGCAGACTAACATGAAAGCCAGAAAAGAAGGAAACAGAAAGATTTTCATCATCTTGTGACATGGCACAAAGAACCCTGTCCACCAGGCATCTATGACTATTTCTGTGTTTATAAATATATCAAGACAGTTTTGGTATGCTAACTAGACTTTCCAGTTTGCATATGACCATGGAGACATAAAAGTCATGTTTGCCTTAGTGTTAGAACAGAAACCAAATGCCTGCCAGTTATTTCTTTTTCAAAGAATACACTTTAAGGAAGCAGAGTATTTGTCAGTGACTTTGTCAGTGGCTATGGAATCAATACCTGTGTCGAGATGGAAAATGTTCAAAGTTCAGTTGCCTCACAGAGCTGGATGACCTTCAGGGACTCTCTTCGGCCCAGATGAGTATTGCTGTTTGTCTGAAATCCTAACTTCCTGGTACAAATGCCACAGGATGTCGGGACACCTGTTGGCAGGGAACTCCCCAATGTGACATCAGGTCCCACTCCTTTTCCAGCCTTTTTTCTAAACGCTTGTATCAACTAACAGGGTGGAGCGAAAATGGTGGTGGGAGGTTGGTAAAGGAGAGGTTGCAGAATGCGGCATGTTATAAAAATTGTTGGGTTCCATGCAAATAGGACCATCAGGAAGGCAACTTAGCTAAATCAAAGGCTTTCAATGCTCATGACATTTGACAGCCATTACAAATGATATTCTGAATCAGAGGTTGCAAACAGGCAGCCCACAGGCCAAATCTAGCCTGCAGATACATATTATTATGCTTGCAGAGTATTTTTTAAAACTTTGAATTTATTACCAACATTTAAAAACTGGGGAGATTTCCCACAAACTCTAATTTTCTCTGGAAAAATTGCATTCCCATAAGGCAAGCTGAGTAGTAACTGCTTCCTTAGAGCAAGTATATACTCTCCAGTTCTCTAGTTACCTGCCAGTTCAGCCCCCTTGGCTTGCTGACATCACTTGCCTGCCCCTGAAGACATTTGAGTTTGGAACCTTCTGAAGAATACTTGTTGCCATGGAAAGTTATTCATGGTATATTAAGTTGAAAAAAGTTTGAAGTAGTCATTACAATAGTTTTATAAAAATGTTTCAAAATATGTATCATAGAAAAAGTAGAAAGTATTAAGTGTAATTATCTGATGAGTATTAGGATTACAGATTTTTTGTTTACTATCATTTTGAATTTTTCAATAACATATATATACATAGTTTATAAATTGAAAAATACCAAAAATCACTATAATAAAAATTATTATAATTATAGAACAAAATATATAACAACAAAAATTACTATAATATAAAAAATATGTTAAAATACTTTTTCAAAAATGTTTACTGTATTTCAAATGGAACTTGACACTAAGAAGGGTGAATTTTACTCTATGCAAATTATACCTCTATAAACCTGACTAAAATGTGTGTACAGTATACACACACACACGCATATATAGTCTGGCTGGTATTCCCAGTAGTCAATATTGGATTTCTTCTTTAAAGTATATATTAAAAGATACATTAAGAAATAAAATGGGATTTGTGAGAAGGATATTGCAAAGTCAAAGTATATCATTATAACCTGTGATACAGAAATCACTCATTTTGATGACTCAGACCATTAAAAAGAAAAGCTATCTTTTTAGTATGGAGTATAAGACTACTGAAGATGGAATGTTTACAAAAATACTGATTTCCAGTAGGAAAGAGAAAATAAGAGCCTTTGTCATACCTTTGGTGTGTCCATACTTTCTGCTGTAATTCATGGATTTAGGGACTCCATCATTGTATATTAGATAGGCTGTGTTGTTATCCTGCAGGGACATTTTAGGGTTATAATGGCATAAATCTTTCACTCATAAATGCTCACAACATTTCCACCAGCTACCCGGCCTGCAATACAGAACTTTCATTAATACACATGAGAAGTCATCCGTTCTAATAGGCAGCTTTCCCATCGATATGAATTCTGTGACGTGCAAGACAAGGGACAAGAAGTCCATTCTCAACCACACATGGTTTTGTCTTGTGTGACAGGAGCCCTGTGCATTGTGATGTGTGTGTGAGGGCAATATTCCTATTTCAGTTATTTTGGACCCATGTTTCTGATCTGGCAACTAGTGTATGATAAAGGGGTACTTAAATATTCATTCAGGAAATGCAGTAGGAACAACCAGCCAAGGATTACAGCTAAGTTTTCTCCACTGATATTATAGGCACAATGCAGAATTGGCTGTCAGGGTCTGATTTCCTCTGCTTACTTTGTGCTTCACTGCTTGGTCATAGCTTCCTGTTTAATCAGGGTTCCTCATTCTCTGCTTCTACTAGCTCCCTGATAGGGGAGGATTTTTCTTCAATCCATTTCTCCTGTCACTTCACCATTTCAACTTGACCTTTTCCTGCTTAAAATAAGTGGTATGATTGAATGTGATAATGGATTTCCTCTGGTAAGGCAACATGCGAGTACATTCCCCAAACAGTTGGTCAAATCTCTGAGTCAAAGTGAAGCTACTATTTTGATAGTATCTCTTTGTCATGTTTTGGAAACTTGCTTATATTTTTTCTGTGTCGTTCCATTTCAGTTGTGTCATGATGCAGTGACTTTTAATGAAGCCAATGATGTCAATATTAAAAAGTCTCAGTGACATAATTAAAAGCAGGAAAGGACAACCCATCCCCTTAAAAAAAGACCCTTGCTTGTCCCTCAGAAAAAAAATCAATAACTGAGTTTCTTACAGGTGCTTCATTATTTGATATAATCTAAAACCATTTTTTTAAAAAAGGCACAACATAGTCTCTACAGCATTCTTGGCTACTATGTTTAGGAATATTTAGGAAAGTAAGCTGTTTTCTTACCTGCATTTTCTGTAATTGACCATCACTACCGTTGGCATTCAGATTCTCCACTGGAGAACTCTGACAGTTAGTTATCCTGTGAGCCTGTATGGAATGCGGTGACAAGGCCATTGTGTGCCTTTGGGGTACAATGTGGAAGGCCTCTGGGAAAATTCAGTAAGGAACTTAATTCTTTTAATAGATGAAGTTTAACATTCTAACCAGAGGTATAACGGCCAGCTAAGGTAAATGGGATGTAGCTCTAGTGAAAAGAGGCTCCTTCATAAAGTGAAAAAATCATGACCTAAGAATAGGACCTGGAGATTATCATACTAAGTGAAGTAAGTCAGACAGAGAAAGACAATATCATACGATATCGCTTATATGCAGAATCTAAAAAAATTGATGCTAATGAACTTATTTACAAAACAGAAACAGACCTACAGACTTAGAGAACAAACTTATGGTTACCGGGGGGGGAAGGATAGCGGGGAGGGATAGATTGGGAGTTGGGGATTGACATGTACACACTGCTATATTTAAGATAGATAACCAACAAGGACCTACTGTGTAGCACAGGGAACTCTGCTCAATATTCTGTAATAACCTAAATGGGAAAAGAATTTGAAAAAGGATGCATGTGTATGTATAACTGAATCACTTTGCAGTATACCTGAAACTAACACAATATTGTTAATCGACTATGGTCCAATATAAAAAAAAATTTAAAAAAAAGAAAAGGCAGACCTAGGCTTGTGCCTCTAGACCTTTTTTTTTTTTTTTTTTTTTGGCCTCGTGGCTTGCAGGATCTTAGTTCCCCACCAGGGTTTGGGATCCAACCCAGGCCCTCAGCAGTGGAAGCATAGAGTCCTAACCACTGGACCACCGGCGAATTCCCAGGACATCTTTATTCCTTTAACACTTATGTTGGGTATTATTTTGACTACTGGATGTTGAATAAGAAGGGTATGGTCTCTGACCCCAGTCTAGCAGGGAATAGTCAGGTAAATATAGGCAACTGTGATATAGTTTGATAAGTGTTATTATCAAGGTATACGGAAGGTTCTCATTTACAAAGGCAAAAGAAGGGATATTTTCCAACATAACCCCGATATTGGCATAACTTGACATTTGAGATTTAAAACCAGTTGGTCTGATCTTGCATTCTACTCTCTGTCAGAAGTTCAATTCCAGATCAGAAGGTGGGGAAGTTGTGTTCTCATGGTCACTTCTGGCACATAGTTCCAACTTCCAGAGAACACTCAGTCTTTTTGGTTGTTCTTCTTTGGGCTCCATGCCAATCAGACATGGAAATCAGCCCCTTTACTGTCATTTTCTTCCCAGAATCCACCACTCAAGACATTGCGTGTGAGCAGGTTTTACAGAAGGTATGAAACATTGAATGGTTTTACATCACCAAGCTGACCTGCCTCCAATCTCCCTCCATGTTCTGTATACTTTTTAATTCCTAGCTCCCATCTACCCCTTCTTTATTTTGCAGAGCAGTTTAGCTCTCATGCCCTCCTAGGCTCTGGGGCTACTTTTGCACTTCCAAAGATCATTATTATAGTTTGCCAAACGAAGACCCATCTTCCCCAAAAAAGATAAATGACAGAGGCTGCAATGTTGCTCTTGCCTTTCTCTTCTTGGACAGTCTGCAATTGGGAGGGGAAGAATGTGTTTATTTTCTCACTGATGGGTTATACTCCAGGTTTTCCATCCCCAACCTTGGAAAGCAGAAGCAGCTACAGGTAGTTTTGCTTTTACACAATAATCGACTAATTCAAAACAGGGATGTTGCTGAGAATGAACAATTTCTAAAAGCCCCTAGGACAGTGTTTGGAACATCACATGTACTCAAACAGCTTACAAATAAGTTTTGACTTTGTAACTTGGCTCCGATGGCTGGTCTTAATGACAGGTGAATAAAGTGGGTATTTGTGCACAAGGTGACAGCTCTCTGCATATTTTCAGTAAATGTTCAAATAGTGGTGCTAGAGTCTAATTCAGTATTGTTGTGGGGATTAAATTAGTTGACATATGTAAAGACCCAGCACGTTGTAAGTGCTGAGTTATTTTACATATTTACTTCTCTATAAATTATTGTTAGGAAATGCGTAGATGAGTATAATTGGATGTTAATTATTGTTCGATTTTACTTGTCACCCCTCGTTGAAAAGCAGTATCTTGTCACACTGAACAGCAGATGGTGCCTGGAATGTTGGGAGACTGCCCACATTGAGGTAGTTAACTCATTGCCTGATGGAGTCCAGATAGCAGGTTTAAGCTCCATATTCAGGCAAGTTAGTTCCAGGGCCTTGAACTAGAGCCCTAGCTCTCAACCTACTGTTTTGAAAATGATTAATTAAAAGGAAGACCAAGTGGAACCCTTTACTTTTCCCACCAAACTCATCCCACCATGGCTTAAACAACCCATAGCTCATGGCATATTGATCACAGATCTATATTGCATTGTAATAGGAGAGGGCTCTTCTATTTCCATTAAAGGAGTAAGATAGCGAGTACTGAGCACATTGGCAGAGTTTGGCAGCCAAAAGATTTCAATATGTAATTAGTTCACACTTTGCCCAGTGATGCCATTGGACATAGTGCCGAACATATCAACAATTTGGCATTGCTTTGGAGTATGTTGATGTATTCCCTAAGGTCTTAGTTAGATTGATTCAGATTCTGAGCTAGCTTACTTCTAGTTGCTAGGATTGGGCACTGGGTAGACAAGGAGTTAAAATCTTTTGGAAGCCTTGGAGTCTGTATTATGCATTTTATATGATTCAAATAAATGATAACTATAACATACCTCGGAAGCATATGCTTCATATAGCTGTTGTAATGTCCTTCCCAAAACACTCTTGGTGGTATTCATTAGTTGCTTACTCCTTCTCCAGCTTCTGGTTGCAGAGTCTAGGTATAGGTACTCTACCCCAGTCTCTCGACTTTCCTTGTCTTGCCTTTTAGGCAACTTATAAAATGTAAACCTAACAAAAGAAATAATTATGAATTACTAACATTTCCTAACTCTTTCCCTGATGGCAGCCACTGTGTCAAGCACTTAAATGTATCATTTCACTTATGTTTCACAGAAGGCCTCTAAGTCTAAGGAAGGGGATTTGCGCAAGCTCTCTGCCTCTTTTTCCACCCTTACTGTTGCTCCTTCCCAATGAAGGAAATGCAAATCTGACTGTACGTGTTCTAAAAACATTTGCTGGCCTGGGGGGTGGGATCCCCGTGGTAGAAGTTCGCATACTTTGAGAATGACTTCTCTGTTCTTTCCACAGAAAGAACAGAACTCTGTTCTTTCCTTTCCTTTCTCTTCTCTGTTTTTCTCTGCTGCCTTAGGTGCTTGGCATGCTCATCTCTTTGTAGTGGGCTGGCTGGGTCTGAGATTTGGGTTTAGTCATCAGAGTCAATGGAGGCTTTCTTGAGCCTCTGGCCTAAGCCACATTCTTCAGCTCAGTTTATCAGAATGCTCTGCATTGAGGATTCAGGTCCAAGACCAGCCAATTAAGTAAATGCCTTGCTTTCTTTACTATTGTCTCCTATCTGTATATCTCCTTTGGTTATCTCACAGGGAGGAGAGGTTGTTAGACCCGCATGGCATTCAGCCATTCTTGGATCATCTAACCCAGGGTTTCTCAGTGTGCTGTATTCACATTTTGGGCCCCATTATTCTCTGGGAGCCTGTTCTGTGCATTGTAGTATCCCTGGCCTCTTCCTATTAGATGTCAACAGTACTCCCCAAGTCGTGCCAATCAAAAATGTCTCCAGACATTGTCAAAAGTACCTGGAAGGCAAGATTGACCAGTTCTAGCCAAACACTCTTTAATAGCACAAACCCCACGATTAACCCTCAAATACTCACACTGGACCAAACATTGGAATGCATTCACTATTACCCCACAACAGTGTCTCACACTGCTGAGAAAAGCTTCAACGTTCACTTGGTTCTCATCAGTCTTATGCTTCCATTTATGCTCTTTCCTGCCCTGTCCAGGCTTTCTTACTCTCAGGGCCAGGTCCTCACACATGGCAGGAAACATGAAATTATTCTTTGATGCTGACCTCAAGTTCCTCTGCCCTTTAACTCTCGCAGGTAGTGTAGCAGCTCGAGACTGTGCCTCCCTGTCTGCTTAGCACAGCATTCTCTCTGACAGATATTGCTAAGTAATATGTCCATTCGGTTGTGGCAAAAATAAATTTTATATATTGATCACAATTTGGTGGCCCACCATGGAAATGTTTGTCAACTATCATGGCACACCAATTAAGGACTAGTGCTTTTAAACATCTTCCTTGGGTGACCATCTCCAATTATAATCTGAAGATTTCTGAATCTATTTCTAGCCCAGATCTCTATGCTGAGGTCTAGATAAACCCAAATACAAAGATGTCTCAGAGACCTCCAACTCCATATCTTCGAAACCAAGTTCACAATATTTTGCGACAACTCTACTCATCCCCTGCTCTTAGGGAACACATCCACACAGTCACAGAAGCCAGCAACCTGCAAGTCTTTCTTAACTTCTTCCTCTCTCCTACTCCCCTGCGCCTATCCATTACCAAGTCCTCTCAGCGTGTTCCTCCTCTCTATTTCCTCTTCTTTAACTTGGGTCCATACTTCTTCTCACCTGTAACACTGCCGAAGTCCTATTGGTTTCCATGACTCTAGACTAGTCCCCAGCCAGCTGGCCTTCAGAGTACTGCCAGTGGGCTTTCTAAAATGCAAATCTGACTTTATCAAGTCCCCACTTGAAGTCTGTCAGTAGCTCCCTTTCATGGTCAAGTTCAGACTCAGCAGTTCAGCACATGAAACCCCTCATGACCTGGGTCTCACCTATCTCTCTAAGCTCCCCTCTCCCCTCCTGCCATTTCCCCACATTCTCCCGAAGCTCCAACTTTACTTAACTGCTTCCAAACTCTCCCCATTGCTTATTGCCTCTGGACCTCCTCATTGCTTCTTCATTGACCTGAGATGCCCTTGCATCTCCCTTGTTTTTATAACTAACTCATAATTGTGCTCAAAACTTAGCTCAAAACTATTGGGTTGGCCAAAAAATTTGTTCGGGGTTTTCCGTGCGATGGTATGGAAAAACCCGAACAAACTTTTTGGCCAGCCCAATACTTCCCCAGAGAAGTCTTCTGGGCTCTATCCTCCCCAGTGCCCCATCTAATGCCCCATATATGCCTTTACCACATAACGATGAGCTCCTCGAGGGTAAGAACTATGTTTTGTTCATATTTGTATTTTCAAAACTCAGCACAGGGCTGGTGTGAGCTCAGTAACTGTTTGGTGAGAGACTGATTGAGTGGATCTATGTTCTCTAGCCTGAAGTTTACACAAAGCTTGATGCCAACCATAAAGGCTAACCTAAACACCCTAATTAAAGAGTGAAAAAGTGATCAAAGCTTTTGGAGAATCCATGACTGTAACACAAAGCTGTGTTTCGTCTCTTTGACACTGCAGGAGACTGGTGACTTACCACCCACTCCAACAGCTGTCTGTGCTGTCCAATAAATAAGGTTAACCAAACAGTGCTCTGTACCATCAAGCCCTCTTTCTCCTTCACATAAGGAGACGCTCCAGTGTCAGGGAAAAATTAACCTCTCTCCTTCATCAACTCTAAAAGGATGTTGGAAGGGTTCTGTTAGGAAAGCCACAATGCAATTAAAGGAAATTGCCAACTGAGAGAAGCTGTCAGCTCTAACGCACCTCTGTGGCCACCAGCCTTGCCCTGCTGAGAGCATGAATCAGGCCCACGAGGGGCTGCTAAGCTCTTTCTCAAAGGGAAGCTCTCTCATTCAGAAGCCTACCCTATCTGGATACGTGGCTCATTTACACGCTTCAACTTGCTTTCTTTTTAAGGGGAGAGGTGGAGTGGAAGTCTCCTGAACTTCACAGCGCACCAGTTAGCCACCAGTACTCTGGCTTTCTATCTGCACGCACCAAGCCTTACATTTCATTTACCTACCAATCCACAGCTTCACCTTCCTCGTTTCTGCACGATATTGTTGTCGCTTTCAGGATCCCAAAGAGGCCAAGGAAGAGCAAAGCCAGGGGTGTTCTTAGAAGTCTTGCTGTCATTTTCTATCTGGCACCTTTATTCCATGGCGCAGCAGGAAACTTTCCCCGTGGATCGTGGAGTCTGAGTTTCAAGTCTCTCAGACTGTGCTGGCTCTGACATTTGATTCCATTTGCTTCTGCCATTTGCTGTTTAGGCATTTTCAGAATGGGACGAATCCCATGTAATTGTGTGATTCTGTCACAACATGCCGGCGTGACTCTGAATGCCTTTGTGCTGAATTGTTGACTGCTGAATAGTTTGCAACGTCATCAAAAAGTCCTGGCAAGAAAAAAAGGATGTATCGTTAACTCTTGGGAGTAAACATCATGTAGTATGAAATTCAGTGGACAGGAGAACTCTGTATTGATAAATAGATGTTGAATAAAATCTTTTTCATGTTTTTTCCTTTATGATTGTCTCTCTATGAGTGAGAGCAAATGTTTGTGGTTCAGACATTACACAGAAATGACAAAACTTTATATCTTAGTAATAATTAGGATCTATCACTTGTAATATTCTCTATCTTAAGGAAACATTTCCTAAAGGGTACTTCAAAGGCTTGCTTCAAAGAAAGAGCAAATTCAGTTGTATTTTACTGAAGATGTTTACATAGCCTCTCCACCTCCTGGTTTTAGCCACTCAGCATGGTGCTTTACTCCAAAGAGGCCTTGGTGTCCAATTGGTTGCAATGCAATCAGGTAAACATATTGACCGCTCATGCTTCAGATCAAATAAAAATGTTACAAGCATCTGTTTTGCCCAAATTATTCTTTCCCATTCTTGAAACTGAATCTGAAGTTGAAGGCAAAGGGAAAATGGCTCATTTCCATGACTATACAAAGGTGAGACCATTCTATTTTTGGAGGAGGGAAGAAGTAGATAGGCATATGAAAACATTTCTTTAAGTGCATGATGCCTTTGAATCAATTATTAAAGATGCTATAATAATAAATAGCAGTTTACTTTATGCCTGAAAGTCATTATGGCTCTGATCTGTCCCTTTGCTTATGGATCCAGATCAGAGTCACTTAGGGATTCAGACTAAATTAGACCCTTGCAAACTGGATCACTTCTATGGTTGAGCTGGTGTTGTTCAGGATCCTTGGGGTTCATAAAAAACGAAGGGCTTAGAGCTCTTTCTCCTAAAACAGAATTTTGTGAGGAATGTTATGGGCCACCTGCCCACATTTTCCTGTGGTGCTGGCAAAAAGGGACCTCAACCCAAACCTGCTAAATAAGAACTGGGTTCAAGAATCTACATTATTTACAAGTTTTTTGGTGATGCTGCGGCACCCTAAACTTTGAGACTTAATGCCCTGAGGCCAACGTTGTGCTGTATCTGGTTTCAGAACCTACCAAACTGGTAAACCGAGAAGCATTTTTCTGACCATTCCTCCATGGGTATCATTTTATTTAATGTATGTGTTTACTGCACTCAGAAAAAAAGGATTTCAGCAACCCCAAAATTTCATCAGTTTTTTAAAAAAGTCCATAGCATGAAGTTTACTTTTCTAAGTTAAAGTGAAATAAGTTTAATTTTATCTTGTGATAACTTTTGGCATTATAATGATAACAGGTGAGTACACTAGGCTTAGGATTCATTAATTCATATACAGAATGCAAGCAACTTGTTTTCATTTATGTAGGCTAAAGAACATTTGTTGAATAGGATATAAAATAATTTTCATTTTCTCCTCATTACACGCTTAGCACAGTGCCTGGCAAGTAGTAAATGATCCATAAGTGTTAGCTAAGATTATTTTTACTACAACCTGAGCCCTTCCTGTGATTGAGCTGCAGGATATGTGTATTAGGATGGTTTTGCTAAAGCCAATTTTATTTCAAGATCTGGAAAAATGCAATTAGGTTCTTTCCTTTCAGGTGTCACTTTCAATAAGCTTTCTTATCTCTCGTTGTTGCTGAACTGGTCATGCTGATGGTCAGTCAACAACCTTCCTTATGCAATCACTAGGTGTCAAACACTGTACCTGTGGTTGAGGGGTTCCAGGGATTTCAACATTACCCTAAAGCCTAGATTCCAGTCCTGGGTTTTTACTAAAATCAGCAAAGCAGTGTCGTGGAAGGAAGCACAGTGAATTCGGTGGATGGAGAAAACACAAACTGAGCAGAATGTTTTTCACATTACCCGCTTCTGAAGCCCAATTAGTACAATATTATGAAAATATCACGTCTCCTTCACAATATGGTTACCTCTATATAGTAGAACTAGTAGAAAATCCCTTCATTGTAATTTGGCCAAGTATAGTGAACAAAGACGAGTACTTTACTTGGTAATGGGCTTCTTTTTTAATGGTTGAAAGTTTGCATTCATTCATCCAATAATCCTAGAAAATCTCAGTCTTTTTTTTTAATTTAATTAGAGCTTACAGTGTTGTGTTAATTACTGCTGTACAGCAAAATAATTCAGTTATACATACATATTCTTTTCTTTTATAGGCTTGTCCATTATGGTTTATCACAGGATATTGAATATAGTTCCCTGTGCTATACAGTAGGACCTTGTTGTTTATCCATTCTCTATATAAAAGCTTACATCTGCTAACCCAAACCTCCCACTCTATCCCTCCCTCAACCCTCTCCCCCTTGGCAACCACCAGTCTGTTCTCTATGTCCATGCTTCTGTTTCCATTTCATAGATAGGTTCATTTGTATCACATTTTAGATTCCACACATATAAGTGATATCATACGGCATTTGCCTTTCTCTTTCTGACTTACTTCGCTTAGTATGATAATCTCTAGTTGTGAAAATCTCAGTCCTGATCTCTTCAAATTTTGCCTCTTCCACATTCTCTCTATTGTATGTTTCTAGTACATTTTTAATACTATTTAAAAAAATTTTTTTAATTGTAGTTGATTTACAATGTTGTGTTAGTGTCAGGTGCACAGAAAAGAATATATATATATCCTTTTCTTAACATCTTTATTGGAGTGTAATTGCTTTACAATGTTGTGTTAGTTTCAGCTCTATGTATACATATAACCCCATATTCCCTCCCTCTTGCGTTTCCCTCCCGCCCTCCCTATCCCACCCCTCTATGTGACCACAAAGCATCAAGCTGAACTCCCTGTGCTATGCGGCTGCTTCCCACTAGCTATCTATTTTACGTTTGGTAGTGTATATATGTCCATGCCACTCTCTCACTTCGTCCCAGCTTACCCTTCCCCCTCCCCGTGTCCTCAAGTCCATTCTCTACATCTGCATCTTTATTCCTGTCCTGCCCCTAGGTTCATCAGAACCATTTTTTTTCTTTTTAGATTCCATATATATGTGTTAGCATATGGTATTTGTTTTTCTCTTTCTGACTTACTTCATTCTGTATGACAGACTCTAGATCCATCCACCTCACTACAAATAACTCAATTTTGTTTCATTTTATGGCTGAGTAATATGCCATTGTATATATGTGCCACATCTTCTTTATCCATTCATCTGTCGATGGACACTTAGGTTGCTTCCATGTCCTGGCTACTGTAAGTAGTGCTGCAGTGAACATTGTGGTACGTGTCTCTTTTTGAATTATGGTTTTCTCAGCGTACAACATGGACCTACTGTATAGCACAGGGAACCCTACTCAATATTTTGTACTAACCTACATCGGAAAAGAATCTGAAAAAGAATATATATATTCTGATCCAGATAAAAGTCAATGTTCAACTCAAAAGTAGCTGAATATATATATTCTTTTTCAGATTATTTTCCCATGTAGGTTATATTACAAAATATTGAGTAGAGTTCCTGTGCTATACAACAGGTCCTTGTTGTTTATCTATTTTATATACAGTAGTGTATATATGTTACTCCCAAATTCCTAATTTATCCCTCTCCCCAACCTTTCTGCTTTGGTAACCATAAGTTTGTTTTCTATGTCTTTGAGTCTGTTTCTGTTTTGTAAATAAGTTCATTTCTAGTACATTTTATGTCTCTTTCATATATTCTGTCTCATGTGTGTCTGCATTAATCCCTGATTCTTTATTTGGATCAATCTCCCAGTTCTCTAATTCTCTCTTTGGCAAGATTAATTTGTTACTTTACCTCTTACAAATAACTAGTTCTTTCTTCAGTTGTGTTCAATCTGTTTCTTAATCCACTTATTAGTGCATTTCTAGAAGTTCTGTTGGGTTATTTTTCAAATTTTCTTTGTCTTTTTCATAGTGCCTTATTTCTTGCTCCAGAGAAGCTATTCAACCTTCTCTTTCATTTCTGCAAAAATATTAAATATATGACTTTTATTTTGTGTCTGATAATTCCAATCTTTGCTGGTCAGACTTTGCTACCTGTTATTTCTATGACTCTCTCTCATGATACTTTGCTACCATGTGTACCTTTGATTTTTGATTATGAGTTCATGTTCCTTAAAGCTTTATGTGTGAGAATTTGAGGTTGAGATAAAGTTGGGTTTCTCCAGACCCTGATCTGTGCTGGCTTCATCAAAGTGCAGTCATCCTGTGAGGACTCCTGGGAGTTAGACTGTTGGTTTTATTTATTTATCCTCAATAACTTTTTGAGGTATGGTTTACATACCATAAAATTTTCATATTTAAGTTCAACTTTATTTTTGTTCAAACTGTTAAAAGACTGTTAATATACAGAGGAAAATCTAGAATGTGACAGAAAGTTGAATGCTTGTTGCATCATTATTTTGATGAAATGGGATGAGACAAACAAAATGACTCAGGCATTTGTAAAATAAAGAATTGTTCATGAAAAATGTGGTTAAAGGGAAATATAAGTAGAATAAGTGGAAGAGGACCAGACAGTTTTATTTGGTTAATTCCTACTCATCACTTAGGGGGCTTTGTGGATACCAGTTCCTCCTGGAAGCCATCCCCCATCTCTCTCAATCCAGCTTAGGTGTCCCTTACAATATAGTCCCAAAACCCACTGTATTTTTTCAATTAGAGTAATTATCACAATGTGTTCTAAATACTTGGTTTCTTTTCTGAAGTTCCTCTAGAAAGCAGAGGTCAGCAAACTCCTGTGGGTCAAATCTGGCCCACTGTCTGTTCCTGTAAATAAAGTTTTATTGGAATACAGTCACACTCATTCATTTATGTACTATGTATAGCTACTTTATGCCATAATGGCAGAGCTAAGTAGTTGCAACAGAGATCATACAGCCTGTAAAACCTAAAATACTCTTTGATTCTTTACCAGAAAAGTTTATTCTACTCTAAAGCTTGTTCTAATCTCTATCAGGGCAGAATAGTGACTGCCTTGTTTGCTGTTTATCTCCAGCACTTACCACAGTGCTTGTCACTAGAAGGAATTAAATAAATAGAGATGAATGTATGGATTGAATGAAAAAGGTTTCAGAGACTTCAGTTTTGGGGTTATGCAGATTTTAGAATGAAGTAAACCTAATCAGAGAAACAAATAAATGTGGGTATGTAGGTAAAATCCCATTATAAAGAACTTCACTATAATGTTATATCAGGGAGATAGCTGAGTATCATAAAAATAATCAGGCAAACCTGGGTTCCATGCCTGGTCCTACCTCTCATTAGCCATGCGGTTTTGACCAAACTGTTTAACCTCATGAGTGTCAGCTTCCTTTTCTAAAGGTGGGACTCATGAGCTGCACCTTTACAAAATGCTATCAGGGTTCGGTGAGATGCTGTGTACATAGCCTCCAGCAC
Organism: Delphinapterus leucas; assembly: GCF_059928025.1. Taxonomy (NCBI): domain Eukaryota; kingdom Metazoa; phylum Chordata; class Mammalia; order Artiodactyla; family Monodontidae; genus Delphinapterus; species Delphinapterus leucas. Next base: position 116,623,305 of record NC_143129.1, read on the forward strand.
GTAACTGGTGCTCATTAAATGTTGGTTCCTTCTTACCTTGTTTCTTTTCTATCATGATGCAGTTACTTCTTTGTCTTGCAGATGGACTGAAAACAGTCCTTTAGTGATACGGTTCTACTGACTACAAAGAAACCTCCATTACTCGTGTTTTCAATGGTCCTGATCCAGAAAAAAGTCAATGTTCAACTCAAAAGTGGTGCCACGTTGTTGAAGGCACGAAGCTGAATTTTAATCCTGCCCCAGAGGGGAAGCACCCTTCTTTCCTTCCCCTATTTCACAGTTTAAACAAACCTGCGATAAACACAGAATTCATCTGAGCTTAGAATTTATCCGTAATTTAGAAAAATGACTGAAGTGCTTGAAAAACCAATGGTTTGAGCAGGGGGCATCTCCCAGTTTTGGGTAAGTTCTGCCTAGTATAGTGTAGGTAGAATAACACTGTTCGGTCTCAGTAGGGCCCTTTACACTATACCAGTCTGCCTGTCAGCTATGTGACTTTGGGAAGCTCACTTAACATCACTGATCTAGTTTATATTAAAATAAGCGTCCTTCCCACCATATCACAGGGTTTTGTGAGGAATAGATAAGATAATATAGGTCTTTACTGGATAGAAAATTTTTAAATGGTATAGAAATGCAAGTTTCTGCAATAGCCTGCCCACTTCCCTCCTTCTGGGAGGGATCAGAATGCTTCCTTTCTCTCCCTAATGAGTGTAGGGACTCTGACGTAGTGAGAAAGAGCGTCACTTTGGGGCAAATGGTCGAGGTACTCCTTCTCCCTCTGTCACCCAGGAACTGTGTGACCTTGGCAAGTCACCTAACCCTAGTGTCTTCCTTTGTAAAACTTGGTTAAGGATATCTGCTTCACAGGGTTCTTGTAAAGGGTTAGAGGAGCTCATATATAGAAATTTCCCATCAAACCCTCACTAAATTGTTGCTACTATTATTTTTATTTTCAAGCCTCATACATTAGGAAAGAGAAATCTTTCAGTGTATGCATTTCAGTAGAATTTCCTTCCAACTGCATGTTTGGAGGTCTCCATCAATTCTTCATTGTGAGGTTTTCTGCTCCTATTCCTAGAGGCTCCTGAGGCCTTGTTCCAGTTCCCTGCCCTAAGGCTCTTCATACTATGGAGAGGCTGGCAAGAAGAAAATTAGCATTTCCCTTGACATTTAGTGATGAGTCTCTCATCCTTTGTAATAGGCAGAAGTATGAAAATAACGGAGCACCTGTAGATGGAGTCTCCATTAGGTGACAGATCGCCCTTTCTGCAATAATTATGCATATGAGTCGTTATATTGTGCTTGAAACATCTGCTTGACAAATCCCTTTGGAGCCACACTTTGAACAAAACTCAAGGCATATCCCCCCTTGATAGTAAAAATAAGCCACTCTACAGCCTAAAGCAACATGACATTTGCTAGCAGATATCAATATTTTTCCATCTGAGATTTAGTTGATCCTAAGCAGCCAAAAAATACCAGATGCCTCTAAGATTATTATTCATCATTATTGTTCTTATCTTTATGTATTATTAAGATCCAACAAAGTGATATTAAGATGGTTCATATGAGTGCCCCTTTTTCTCATATTAGTTCAGCGTTTTTCTCAGAAGTCTTCTTGTTCACAAATGTCCAAGAAAATAGCCGGGCAAAGGAAAAATCTAGGTGGAAAATTGAAAGGACTTCTCTAGCACATTCCAAAGATAGAGAGGGAGGCATGTTTCCATGCATAGTTCTTCCATCTATCACTGCACACTGCAACTGAATTGATGTTTAAGTACGTGTGATGGGTCCAAAATAGCTAGCACTTCTGTATTTCCCTCTGTTATGGAGGGTAGAGATATGCTTACAAAAGCTCTTCTAATACTTGAGAGAAAATTCTAGTCATTTTAAAATTAAAATTTATAAAAGTTTTCCCTTATCTTTCCTAATATTTTTTCCACCTCAAATCCATCCACTGGGCCTTATAGAGCTTAACAGACTCCAGGCTAAGAACTCCTAGACCTGTAGTGACAACCTACATCACTTTCAATATGACGTGGAAATAAGAGAACACTCAGTATCTAAACGAAAATGCGTAAGATTCATTTAAAATCTCTGAGAGTTCTCTCCTACATTACTTGCAGGCAATCGATGATTCTCTATCCCTTTATATTTCAAGACATGTCTAAGAAAAGGGAATTTTTCTTGTGTAGAGCCAAGTATAGATTTACTCCTACTGACATTTACAAGTCCAGAGTATTACTCTAGGAAATTGTTTCCTTTTATGACTTTGTTCCCTCAAGCCACACAAGCCTGAGGAAAGACAACCAAAGTATGAAGGCAGAAGTAGGCCATATTATAGCAGCAGTCTTTGATTTTAGCCACCCTAGCTCTGGATTGGTGTACAGTCTGACTATTGCTCTCTAACAGTAACTGGAAGGACCCTTTGATGGAAAATATGACATATAATTATTATTTATCAATGATAATCATAGCTTCATTTATTGAACATTTCTTATTTGTCAGGCACTTTTCTAAGTACTTTATGTTTTTATGTCCTGTAATCCTCACAGCAATCCTGCTAGATGGGCACTACTATTATAAATTTTATAAATGAAGAAATTTGCCGCCATTCACAGAGCTAATAGGTGGTGGAACAGAGACTCACACTTGGCTTGTCTGACTCCATCCTCTCAGCTACCCGCCCAACCTCCAGATGAGAGCAACCTTGGGATTTTACTGTACGGTCATCTTGGACATAGATCCCTGCCCTACACTGTGTGTTATACACAATAGGATTCTGGCACCTACTTCCGGTTTCTCAGACTGCAGAACTGGGGAGGTCTTATTGATGAGAACAGCCTCAGTCTGGCCTGGGCCATTATCTGTTCTGTCAGGTCCTGCTGAGGGACTCTTGGGTGTCCCACACCGTTCTTGTTCCATCCTGCTCCAGTCTCAGATGGTCATGTCCTCTTTATTCTTTTTTTTTTTTTTTTTTGCGGTACGCGGGCCTCTCACTGCTGTGGCCTCTCCCATTGCATAGCACAGGCTCCGGACGCGCAGGCTCAGCGGCCATGGCTCACGGGCCCAACCGCTCTGCAGCATGTGGGATCTTCCCGGACCGGGGCACGAACCCGTGTCCCCTGCATAGGCAGGCGGACCCTCAACCACTGCGCCACCAGGGAAGCCCTGTCCTCTTTATTCTGACTCTTTTCTCAGTACACATGATTACTCAGCCTTTGCCAGAGCGTCACAGTCCAGGCGGGAGCTTGCTAAAGAGTGCTGAGCTCTCCCACGTGTGTCATGCATGAACCCCAGGATAGCTGCACGGTGCTAGAATGCTCTGTCTTATTAGCAATGTGAACACTTTGTGCTGTGTCACTAACTTTGTCTACCTGCAATTCTGCCCTTCCTGGCCCTTTTTCTCCAGCCAGCTGTGCCTGTGATCTCCAGGCTGTGGTGACCAGAGGGCAGAAGTTGCTTTCCTCACTTTCCCAGGAAGAGGAACTTCCTGATTGGGGTCTGAGCCGAAGCAGCTTTTCCTGTATTGCAATCTTTGGGGGATTTTCATGAACTATTCCATGTCACTACACAAGAGGTGCAGGTGTTGGGGCAGCATTTGGTCATTCATGATACATTTATTAAGCACCAATTGTGTTCCAAGCATTCTGCTGAGCACTGGGGTTGCCATGGCGACCAAGATAGAAATTGTTTCTGCTTTCATAGTTTACTATTTTTGAACAAATCAGACCCATGAAGAGGCTATTGTAATGTGATTTGATAAAGACTCTGATAAGGCAATAACAGAACATTCTGAGAGCACATAGAAGGGGCACCTACTCCAGACTTGAAGGGCTGGGGCAAATTACCTAGTGGAAGTGACATCTGAGACTTAAAAAAGTTGAGCCAGAAGAAGTTAGGCAGGTAAAGAGATTGGTATAGTTGGGTAGCAAGGAGGAGAAAGAATGTTCAAGAAAGAGGTAATAGCAAATTCAAAGGCCTAGAGGCAAAGAACACATGCAGGGCCTGGGTGACAACAATTAGCTCAGGATAGCTGAAGTGGAGTTTGAAATAGGGTGTGGCAAGATATGAAGCTGAACTGATGAGCAGGGGTTGGGAAATGAAGGGTAGCTATCATTTAATCTTACTCTGTATCTCATGGGTACCACTTGCTTTCAACAGACTAAATACTTGGGTATTTAGTAGCAGGGGATGGGACTGAGGAGTAACATTTGTTAAGTCCTGCTGTGTGCCGAGGATGATGGAAGGTCTCAGAGACCTTTGGTCTGGGACCTCAGCCCATACCATCCAGGGACCCCAAGCCAGCCAAGTGCCTCCCTGGCCCGGGTAGAATCCCTTGCGGTTCAAGACATGTCAGAGTCTTCCTTCTGCTGTTTCCAGCAGTGCTCCCCACTCTAAAAACTAGTGCCCTTAATCAAGTTCCCCTCTGTTATCTCTTCTGCTGCTACATCCACAGCCAGGCCTGACATGGCCACTCTTACTGGGGTTGACCTCACTGTACCACCAGGTACCAGGGACTGAGCCAGCCCTTTCACATTCACCAGCAACTCTAACTTGTAGGGGCAGTTATCTCCATTTGTACAAAGCGGGAAACTGAGGCTCAGGGACATCAAATTATTTGTCACAAGCCACAAAGCTGTAAGTGGTAAGGCAGAATTTGGAGCTGGTCTGATTTCAAAGCCGCTACAATCACACAGCTGTGCCTCTTTCCCTGTCAGCATTGTAGTTCTTATTAGGATCCTTTAAGTCTGCTCTTTAGGTTTTCTTATTGATACTTTTCTGGAAGATGAGTCCCCCAAAAATTGGGTCAGATGCATCCAAGGGGCCTCTCCAAGAGTTGTCCCTTACATGTGTCCCTCGTACAGAGGAAGCACTGAATTCAGACACCACAGACCTTCAGGGTATGTTCAATAACCAACAGCAGCATGCCCTACCAGGCTCTATCCCCAAGATTTAAGACAACCTTCACTACCCCACTTTGATTAAGAATATGACAATAATTTCTGATGTTGGCTAGCATTTTTAAATTCCTCTCAAGGGATTTGGTGATTTTTTTTTTTTATGCGGGTAGATATTTAGGCAGCCCTTGGCCTATCTGAGCATATCGCCTACGTGGGATTCGCAGACGAGGTTTCTTCTTTGCGACCCTCCCCAGATTCTCACTGCATGTTGTTTTTGGTTTACTTTTATTTTGGTCACCTTTTCTCATTACCATTTTAATGTTAATTTTCATGCTAAATAAAATAGGTTTTCCTGTCCCTCGGCTCCCTCCTGCCTCTTCTCTCAAACACCAATAAAGCCCAGGGACAAGTCTTAATAGAGTCTAACAGTGGAGATGGACGTATTCACTAGGGAGGGCTCCAGCTTCAGACAGGGATACTAATGAATCAGTCACAGGCTTTTATTAAGTGTTTCTTCGCTAAAAGCGTAGCTTTCCTTGCAGCCATTTGGCTCTGGCTCTGTACTGCTGAAGGTAGTCTAGACCCTGTCACTAATTACTCTTCTTCCTGGCAGCAAGTAGAAGAAGCAATTTTCAAATTGTTTTTATTGCTCACAGGGCAGTTTCTCCAGAATACTACTCTCTATAAAAAAGGGGATATAATTATTTCCAGTTAACATAGTCAAAAGATTTTATAGAGGAAGGCAGTTTATGTAGTAGTTAGAAGTACACAATTTGAAGTCAACAGACCTGAGGGTGAATTCTTGGCTCTATCCTTTACTAACTGGTGTAAGTCACTTAAATTCTTTGAACCCCAGTTTCTCCCTCTGCAAAATGGGAATAATATTAGTTCATAGGGCTGATATAAGGATTAAGTTAGTAGAGATTAAATAAGAGTAAATAGTTTGGCTCAGGAGGTATGGTTATTATTGTTGTTGCTTATTATTATCAAGAAAGCCATCTACCTGTGTCTCTTCAGGCCAATCTGATATATTTTCGTCTTTTCCTTGTGATTCTCTTTTCTCCATACAAATTCTCATTCTCCTTCAAAGGTAGGGCATGATCTTTCTTTCAGGAATACTCTGACTCTTACCTTTCATGATTACATGATAAAATTAAGGTTCAAAGAAATTGCAGTTGACTTCTTGTTTTCATTTAGCCTTCTTCATTAAGATGACTGTTTTCATTGCAGAATGATGAGATGGAGCTTGTCCGAACTGGCTATGGGAAGGATATGGTAAAAGTTCTCCACATTCAGCGAGATGGAAAATATCACAGCATTAAAGAAGTGTCAGCTTCAGTGCAACTTACTCTGAGCTCCAAAAAAGATTACCTGCATGGAGACAATTCAGACCTCATCCCTACAGACACCATCAAGAACACAGTTCACGTCCTGGCAAAGTTCAAAGGTGTATGTGTCATTCTACTTCTTAGCTGCTGCCCATCTGGATGCAGAAATCACCGTACTATGTTATGAGGATACTACTTGCTTATTTCAAGTTCCCTGTACTTTTTAACCCTATTTTTACATTTAAACCATTGAAAAAAATTCCTTTTCTAATTCTAAAAGTCTCAGCTTTACAGGAAATCTTGCTTTTTTTTTTTAAACTTACCTCTTTATTCTCTTTTCTTTTCTTCTTTTTTCCCCATTTGTTCTCTTTTCTTGTTTCTCAACTCACTACAACATCTTTTAGGCAGAGAATCCTACTTGACAAATTTACATGTTATCTGTTAATTAGGATCATTGGCAAATCAAGGCCCTGAGAAAATTTCCTAATAGAATTTTACACATTTTTGTCATGCAATTATTTGAGTCCTATTATTTTTTTCTTTTAGAATGGTGTGCATTTATAGAAGAAAGTACCATTTCTCTTCTTGGTATTACTCTAGAAGAAAATCAAATATAAGATACATTTCGAGATCTGTCCAACTTTTAATACCTTCCTGATTTTCCCAACTCCGTGACCACTTAGCATCCACATTTGATGGTAGTTGTACTTTTCAGAAGGGTCTTGGAACGGATAGACTCTAATCTCTTAGCACTTTTACCTCAGGTTTCTCTAAGTGTGAGTGAAACTGTGCTGGACGACCAGCAGATTTCTGGGCAATTCAAGATAATTTTTTTATTTGCTAAGAAGTCTAGAAAGGCAAGAAATGTAGACTGGAAAGCTTCTTTTCTCATGCTTTTGCATGAAATTCACACCCATAATACACAAAATGAGCAAGCTAATTTTTTTTTTTAGAAATTTATTTATTTATAGCTGCATTGCGTCTTCGTTGCTGCATGCGGCTTTCTCTAGTTGCGGTGAGTGGGGTCTACTCTTCGTTGCGGTGCGCAGGCTTCTCATTGTGGTGGCTTCTCTTGTTGCGGAGCATGAGCCCTAGGCACGCGGGCTTCAGTAGTTGTGGCTCACGGGCTCTAGAGCGCAGGCTCAGTAGTTGTGGCACACAGGCTTAGTTGCTCCGCAGCATGTGGGATCTTCCCAGGCCAGGGCTCGAACCCGTTTCCCCTAAATTGGCAGGCGGATTCTTAACAACTGTGCCACCAGGGAAGCCCAAACAAACTAATTGAAATATTATTTCTGCAAGGTCTGTCTACACCCTGAACCTTTCTCTTGCTAATCAGAATGGCCCAGCAAGTATAGGCAAGGCTATGGAAAAAGGCATTGCTTTCTTTAAAAATGAATTGAAAATAAGCTCTGTACTGTGTTAGAGAAGAGGGTCTCTATATAACACAAATTCTTATATTTCCTGTACTATGTGAGAAGTTCAGAAAAGTGAAAGAATGGACCTGGATGTTAAAAACAATTTAAATGTATTCATTGTAGATAGAGTGACTGCATAATTTCTTATCCAAACCAGGATACTTTTCAGAGTGAAATAGGATGCTTATTAATAATTATTCTGAGACAACAGGTATAAAACAAAACTATCCTTGGGAAACCTATACAGTCTACCTTAATTATAGGCAAAGCCATAAATAATCTGTAGACTGTACTAGGACCATAAAACATTGCCTAGAGATTAACCTGAAGAATTTGGATGGAAGTAGGGAGCTGCTTTATGGGGGTGGAGAGCTGGGGATGGTCAATAGAAGGCCTGTTTGCAAGGCAAGGAAGTTGAAGTGACCCTTCATTAATATTTTTCTTTGGGAAACTGGGAGGTCTGTTTCCCAGCCTCATGAAGAGAGCAGAGTGTTTTGAAGTATCCTGCAGTACTTTGGCTGGCATGGGTGATGATTGAGCTCACCGTGAGGAGAATCTGGACGTTAAGTTCCTTTCTGCTCGTCCACTGATGGATAGACACATCCTCTCCTGCACACAGTTTTCTTTTAAAAACAGGATAGTCTCACCTGGTGATGGTGATCCATTAACTACACTTAGGAGCCCTTGTGAAAAATTGGGATTAGGACCAATTCATCTCTAATTCTTTCTAATTCTTTGTTTCTCTGACTCTAAAAAACACTTTATCAGGAAAAAGAGTCCCATGGATATTTAAAAATGATTTTTAAGTAGGACAAGTATTTCTGATCATTCACATTTATTTCTTTTTACAGATCAAAAGCATAGAAACTTTTGCTGTGAATATCTGTGAGCATTTCCTTTCTTCTTTTAACCATGTTATTCGAGTTCAAGTCTATGTGGAAGAAGTCCCTTGGAAGCGTTTTGAAAAGGTTACCTCACTTATTCGTGCTCTCAGTTTAATTAAAGAAATTGGCTTTATGACATATGTTGAAATTTTACTGGAAATATTTTTTTTTCTAATTTTCAGAATGGAGTTAAGCATGTCCATGCATTTATTCATACTCCCACTGGAACGCACTTCTGTGAGGTTGAACAGTTGAGGAGTGGTGAGAAAATGTTTTTCATGTTTTGATTCTGCAATAGCAATTTCAGGGTTTTTTTTTTTTTTTTCTTCTAAACAACTCTGTTTATTAACACCCAGGAAAACTGTAGAGAATTTTGAAGTCTTTTAAAGCTGAGATGGGAATGAACAGTGTGACCTTGGATTACATTAAAGAACTATCTGCTTTTTATCTTAAAAATATAAAAATGAAATAATACCCTTTGCAACAAATCTGTGGGTTGAGTGGGGTAGATCATTTTTATTGCATGATTTTGAAGTGAGGGAAAAAAGGGCACAGGCTGACAAAAGCTCAAATCTCTGAATTTTCTGACCAGTAATTTTTGTACCATACCATGCTTTGATTATAATAACCTTTATAGGAAATACCTAGAAAATAACAATCACATTTCCTTGAAATTTTGTCATAATAATAAAACCACTGATATTATTATAGTTACCATAAAATAAACCTCATTTAAAAATAGCAGTGACAATTATATAATTCTTTCTATTTACCAAGAAATCTAAAAATTAACTGTGGAACATAATTACAATATAGACCTCATTAGTACTGATTATTGAACTTAGCAAAGTGTGTCTTCCACTGATTTGTTGAGGTTGTCAGAGCAGAGTTCAATAATTGACTAAGACTTAGACTAGAAGACCTCTAAGAAGCATAGAACCACCATGGTAGAAATGTCTCTATCCTAATAAAAAATAAACTTTAATGATCATTATAAATTGAGAGTGTGGACTCTGAAATTTTTCTTTTCTATTTTCCTTTTCTCTTTTTTCTTCTCCTTTCCTTCCCTTTCCTGCTTATTTCTTTCATTTTATTTTTTTTCCTTTCTGTATCTCTTTTTCTTTCTTCTCTAGCTCTCTTTAGTAAGAATTTGAGGTGACATCTCATAAATGTCAGAAATTTTAAAAGGTTAATAAAATATAAGTTCTTCTCATTCTAAGTTCTATTGGATAATGCCTTCCCTTAGGAAGTCCTGGTGTTTTAGCTATCATTTAATATTTTTCCCTATCTGTATTAAATTCTAGACACAGCCAGGGCCTTTTCAGTGTTTGATTAACAGTTATGAAATTATTATTATATAAAGAAGACTGAATAACTAGTTGTTAAGTTGAAAAGATAATGATTTTTTAAATCCTCCAAATATGTAGTCATGTGATATATTAACTTGTTTACTGAGCTGTTTGTTAGTTAAAATGTAACTTCCTTTCTTTCCTTCCTTCTTTCTTGCTTTATGTATGTGACTTTGGAGGAGAGAGTTTCCTGATTCCCCAGGCCAGTGTTTTCCTACCCAAATCACAGTGAATACCCCTGTAAAATTATAAACTTTAAACTGGCACTTCCCGGCAGAAATATAATGCAAGCCACATATCTAATTTTAAAATTTCCTAGTAGTCACATTAGAAAAGTAGAAACAAATTAATGTTAACAATACTTTTTATTTAACCTAATATATCCCAAATGCCACTTACATATGTAATAAATATAAAAATTATTAATGAAATATTTAATATTTGAATTTCTGTGTTTATTTTATATTTACAGGACGTCTCATTTCCCATTTACCATATTCCAAGGGCTTCATAGCCACATGTGGCTAGTGGCTGCCATATTGGTTAGCTTTAAACCATTTTGAGTGATTTTTGCAATACTTAACATGTTTCTCATTCCACTTTTAATTATGTAAAATAATAGCAGGGGCTAGAATTAGATTTCAGGAGAACTAACTAAAAAGATAAGAGCCTGTATAAAATATATTTATGTCATTGATTGAAATACTATTCATTCAATAATGATTTTGAGGACTTGTTAGGTATACTAGTGGTGGTAGATTCAGACGTGAATAAGACATTCTCTGACCCTCGTGAGTTCACAGTAGATGAATAGTAGGAGATAGACTTATAAATAGATTTATTGCAATATGAGGGGCTAAAGACCACTATGAAGGAATTAAAGGTATGCTATGGGAGTAAAGAGGTGCAGAAAACTAACTCTTCCTAGGGCAGTCTGGAAGGCTTGATGGGGGAGGAGAAAATATTCCAACTGACTTTTGAAAAATGATTCAGAATGTGCTGGACATAGAAAGGGGAAAGGAAATTACAGGCAGAAGAAACAGAATGTACATGGGTAGGAGTCATAAAGAGTGGAAGAGGGAAACAAATATTTTGAGCATCTGCCTTATGTAGATCACCATACTAGGCAAATGATTTTAGTGTTGAAAGGGCAAAGAATTTGAGCAACGGTAGTAGGGTTGAAGGGTTCAGTTTTTAGAATGTAAGGAGCAGAGATGAGGATGAAGAGCTTGGTTTGGGCCTAATGTACCATACTAGCAAGATTGGCCTAACTAGGGAATTCCTGGCGGTCCAGTGGTTAGGACTCTGCACTTTCACTGTTGAGGGCCCGGGTTTGATCTCTGGTCAGGGGACTAAGATCTTGCAAGCCGTGCAGCATGGCCAAAAAAAAAAAAAAAAAAATTGGTGTAACTAGGAGGCAGTTTTTGCATGGTAGTTAAGTCCATAGGTCTTGTCAGACTAGACTGTTTTCATTTTGTTTTTGTTTTATTTTCCTGCTTTGCTATTTTTATTAACAGATTTTTTTAAACCTTTTCTTAAATTGAAGTATAGTTAATTTACAATGTTGTGTTAGTTTCAGGTGTACAGTAAAGTGATTCAGTTATACACACACACACATACATACATGTATATGTATATATATATATTCTTTTTCAGATTCTTTTCCACTAGAGATTATTATAAGATACTGAATATAGTTCCATGTACTATACAGTAGGTCCTTGTTGTTTATTTATTTTATATATAGTGGTGTGTATATGTTAATCCCAAATTCCCAATTTATCTCCCCCACAACTCCTTCTGTCCCCTTTGGTAACCATAAGTTTGTTTTCTATTTCTGTGGGTCTATTTATTTCTATTTTGTAAATAAGTCCGTTTGTATCTTATTTTTAGATTCCACATGTAAGTGATATCATATGATATTTGTCTTTCTCTATCTGATTTACTTCACTTCATATGATAATCTCTAGGTCCATCCATATTGCTGCAGATGTCATTATTTCACACTTTTTTATGGCTGAGTAATATTCTTTATCCATTCATCTGTTGATGGACATTTAGGTTGCTTCCATGTCTTGGCTACTGTAAACAGTGTGGCTGTGAGCATTGGGATGCATGTATCTTTTCAAATCAGAATTTTCTCTGGATACATGCCCAGGAGTGGGATTGCAGGATCATATGATTAACTCTATTTTTAGTATTTTTAGTTTTTTAAGGAACCTCCATATTGTTCTCCATAGTGGCTGCACTAAATTACCTTCCCACCAACAGTGCAGGAAGGTTCCTTTTTCTCCACACCCTCTCCAGCTTTTAGTATTAATAGACATTTAATAATGGCCATTCTGACCTGTGAGAGTGATACCTCATTGTAGTTTTGATTTGCATTTCTCTAATAATTAGCAATATTGAGCATCTGTTCAAGTGCCTGTTGGCCATTTGTATGTCTTCTCTGGAGAAATGTCTATTTAGGTCTTCTGCCCATTTTTTTTATTGGGTTCTTTGTTTTTTTGATATTAAGCTGTATGAGCTGTTTGTACATTTTGGAAATTAATCCCTCGTCAGTAACATTGTTTGCAAATATTTTCTCCCAATCCATAGGTTGTCTATTCATTTTGTTTATGGTTTCTTTTGCTATGCAAAACTTTTAAGTTTAGTTAGGTCCAATTTGTTTATTTCTGGTTTTATTTCTATTACTCTAGGAGGTGAATCCATAAAAGTATTTCTGCGATTTATGTCAAACAGTGTTCTGCCAATGTTTTCCTCTAGGAGTTTTATACTATCCAGTCTTACATTTATGTCTTTAATCCATTTTGAGTTTATTTTTGTATATGGTATTAGAGAATGTTCTATGTTCATTCTTTTACATGTAGCTGTCCTCTTTTCCCAGCACCACTTATTGAAGAGACTGTCTTTTCTCCATTGTAAATTCTTGCCTCTTTGTCATAGATTAATTGACCATAAGTGCATGGGTTTATTTCTGGGCTTTCTATCCTGTAACATTGATCTATATGTCTGTTCTTGTGCTAGTACCATACTGTTTTGATTACTGTAGCTTTGTACTATAGTCTGAAGTCAGGGAGCATGATGTCTCCAGCTCTGTTCTTCTTTCTCAAGATTGCTTTTGCTATTCAGGTCTTTTGTGTTTCCATACGAATTAAAAATTTTTTTGCTCGATTTCTGTGAAAAATGTCATTGGTAATTTGATAGGGATTGTATTGAATCTGTAGATTGCCTTGGGTACTATGGTCATCTTAACAATATTGATTCTTCCAATCCAAGAACATGGTATATGTTTCCATCTGTTTGTGTCATCTTGAAGTTCTTTCATCAGTGTCTTACAGTTTTTGGAGTACAGGTCTTCTGCCTCCTTAGGTAGGTTTATTTCTAGGTATTTTATTCCTTTTGATGCGATGGTAAATGGGATTGTTCCTTAATTTCTCTTTCCGATCTTTCATTGTTAGTGTATAGAAATGCAACAGATTTCTGTGTATTAATTTTGTATCCAGCAACTTTACCAAACTCATTGATGAGCTTAGTAGTTTTCTGGCAGCATCTTTAGGATGTTCTATGTATAGCATCATGTCATCAGCAAACAGTGACAGTTTTACTTCTTTTCCAATTTGGATTCCTTTTATTTATTTTGCTTCTCTGATTTCTGTGGCTAGGACTTCCAGAACTACGTTGAATAAAAGTGGCTAGAGTGAACATCCTTGTCTTGTTCCAGATCTTAGAGGAAATGCTTTCAGCTTCTCACCATTGAGTATGATGTTAGCTGTGGGTTTGTCATATATGGCCTTTATTATGTTGAGGTATGTTCTCTCTATGCTCACTTTCTGGAGAGTTTTTATCATAAATGGATGTTGAATTTTATCAAAAGCTTTTTCTGCATCAATTGAGATGACCATATGGTTTTTATTCTTCAATTTGTTAATGTGGTGTATCACACTGATGGATTTGTGGATTTTGAAAAGTCCTTGCACCCCTGGGACAAATCCCACTTGATTATGTTGTATGAGCCTTTTAATGTACTGTTGGATTCAGTTTGCTAGTATTTTGTTGAAGATTTTTGCATTTATGTTCATCAGTGTTATTTACCTACAATTTTCTTTTTTTATGATATCTTTGTCTGGTTTTGGTATCAGGGTGATGGTGGCCTTATAGAACGAATTTGGAAGTGTTCCTTCCTCTGCAATTTTTTGGAATAGTTTCAGAAGGGTAGGTGTTAACTCTTCTCTAAATGTTTCATAGAATTCACCTGTGATGCCATCTGGTCCAGCAATTTTATTCATTGGGAGTTTTTAAATTACTGATTCCATTTCACTACTGTTAATTGTCCTGTGCATATTTTCTATTTCTCCCTGGTTCAGTCTTGGGAGATTGTACCTTTCTAAGAATTTGTCCATTTCTTCTAGGTTGTCCAATTTATTGGCATATTGTATTTCTGTGGTGTCAGTTGTAACTTCTCCTTCTTCATTTCTGATTTTGATTTGGGCCCTCTGTCTTTTTTTCTTCATGAGTCTGGCTAAAGGTTTATCAATTTTGTTTATCTTTTCAAGGAACCAGTTTTAGTTTCATTGATCTTTTCTATTTTTTCTTTTGTCTCTATTTCATTTATTTCTGCTCTGATCTTTATGACTTCTTTCCTTATACTAACTTTGGGTTTTGTTTATTCTTCTTTCTCTAGTTGCTTTATGCATAGGATTAGGTTGTTTATTTGAGATTTTTCTTGTTTCCTGAGGTAAGCTTGTATTGCTATAAACGTCCCTCTTAGAACTGCTTTTTCTGTGTCCCATAGGTTTTGGATCATTGTGTTTTCATTTTCACTTGTCTCTAGGTATGTTTTGATTTCCTCTTTGACTTCATCAGTGATCCATTGGCTGTTTAGCAACATATTGTTTAGCCTCCACGTGTTTGTGGTTTTTTGCAATTTTTTTCTTGTAGTTGATTTCTAGCCTCATAGTGCTGCGGTTGGAAAAGATCTTGATATGATTTCAATTTTCTTAAATTTACCAAGGCTTGCTTTGTTGCTCAGTGTGTGATCTATCCTGGAGAATGTTCCATGTGCACTTGAAAAGAATGTGTATTCTGCTGCTTTCAGATGGAATGTTCTATAAATATCAAGTAAGGCCAGCTGATCTAATGTATCATTTAAGGTCTGTGTTTCCTTATTGATTTTCTATCTGGATGATCTGTCCATTGATGTAATGGAGAGCTAATGTCCCCCACTATTATTATGTTACTGTCAATTTCTCCTTTTATGTCTGTTAACATTTGCCATATATATTAAGGTGCTCCCATGTTGGGTGCATATATATTTACAATTGTTATATCTTCTTTTTGGATTGATCCTTTGATTATTATGGAGTGTCCTTTGTCTCTTGTGACAGTCTTTATTTTAAAGTCTATTTTGTCTGATATAAGTATTGTCACTTCAGCTTTCTTTTGATTTCCATTTGCATGGAATACCTTTTTCTATCCCCTCATTTTCAGTCTGGTGTGTCTCTAGGTCTTAAGTGAGTCTCTTGTAGGCAGCACATATATGGATGCTGCTTTTTTATCCATTAACCAGTCTATGTCTTTTGGTTGAACCATTTAGTCCATTTATGTTTAGGATAATTATCAATATGTATGTTCCTATTGTCATTTTGTTAATGTTTTGGATTTGTTTTGGTAGTTCTTCTTTTTTCCCCTTTCTTCTTTTGTTCCCTTCTCTTGTAGTTTGATGACTATCTTTAGTATTATGTTTGGATTTCTTTTTCTTTTTTGTGGGTATTTTTGTTTTGTGTTTACCATGAGGTTTTTGTATAGCAATCTCTCTATATATAGATACCTTGCATTTGTACTCTGCTCCCTTCATGATTACTGTTTTTGATATTATATTTTACGTCTAATTGTTCTGTGTATCCCTTAACTGCTTATCATGGATACAAATGAATTGACTACTTTTGTCTTTTAACCTCCCTACTAGCATTGCATGTGGATGATTTCCTAACTTTATTGTATGAATACTGAACTGTTTTTGAATTTGAGCTTCTGTACTTAATAACTTTGTGACTGTGAGCACATTAAATATACTACTTCAGTGTTTTTTTTTTATTTCTAACATGAGAATAACAGTGCCTACCTCAGCAATTACCCAGAGAATGAAAGGAGATAAATGTTAATTTAACATTTAGCACAGTACCTGGCACATAAGAAGCACTCCTTGAAAGAAAACTGTTATTATTATTATTTTGAATGATAATAGAGATCCAGGAAAGGTCTTTATGTGTATGTGTGTACTGTTTAGTAATTCTGACCAAGGTTATGGTAAACTGGCTGGAGAAACAGGCAGTAGTGAGACATTTGGAGACTTGTTGCAGAGATGAAGAAGTGATGGAGTCTGAACTAAGGCAGAAGAGGTAGAGATGAAAAGACTACAGAGGTTGGGGAGAGACATTATGTGAGGCATTTCTGAAGTGTGCTTATAAGTCTGAGTATTTGCGTAAGGATGGAAGGTTAGAGAGAAGGAGGGGTTAAAGTTATCCTAAAGTCGGGGGCTTGTGGGTGTTGACTAAGAATAATACATATAATGAGGAAGTTTCCAGAGGAAGCTGGTAAGTTTGGGAATAAGGGATGGATTTGGAGACTATCTATTTCCAAATTGGTTGGTGAAGCCATGGGGAAGAAGGAACAATCCAGAAAAACATATAAAGTGAGAAGAGGAAAGATGAGAGGGCCTGGGGAAAAATTCCCCAGTTTAAGTGTTGGACAGTTTAAAGAGTGAGAGAGAAGAATGGTCAGAGGGACAGGTGGAGACTTGGAGACAGTGGTGCCATGGAAGCCAAGGGAAAATACATTTCAAGAAATGAGGGATAGTTATTGAGATAATAGAATGCATAATAAGTAGGCTTATATGTAGTGGCTTCACACATGAAGTTTACAGCTTTTTGTAAAAGTCAAGTTCAGTGTGTGTGTGTGTGTGTGTGTGTGTGTGTGTGTGTGTGTGGTGTGTGTTGGGAGGATGCTCCTCTCCAGGAAGTTATTCAGGAATCCAGGTTGATGCAACCAGACAGTTTTGATCCTCACTTTCTGGGATCACCTTCAGAGTAGATTCCGCATACCAGACAACGAGGAGAAGAAAAGACCTTCAAGAAAAAAAGGAGGAGGCTAAACTGCTCAAGGCCTGAAGTAGCACAGAGCACATCAGATGAAGAGGACCCAACCACACAGCCACACCTAACTGCAAGGAAGGCCAGGAGATGTAGTCTAGCCGGGGACCCAGGAGGAAGAGGACCTGCTAGTGGTCTCCGCCACAGGAAGGTTAAGAAGTTTGGTTTAAAAGAAGACTGAAGAGGGTGTGCAGTTTGGCAAGTAGGCATCGTTGGTGACCTCCCTCTGCAAGAATATTTAGCAGACCCCTGGAGGTGGAAGTGCAGTGGCCACATATAGGGCTCAGCTGATCTTAGGAAGAATACAGGCTGCTCTTCACACCCTTGTTCTTTCCAGGAATTACCAGGAGCTATCATCAGCCTGAATTCTAGTCACCTGGCTGCTACCGGGAGGAAACTAATCAACAGAATCAGGCCAAAGCTTTTTCTTTCTGCAGAAAACTTCAGGGTGTTGTGATCACTGTGGCAGTGTTCACAGAGCTCCAGCTTGACTTGTCTGGAGTCCAGCACCTCCCCCCTCCCATAGCATGCGGGGGCTGGCAGGGGTCAGCAGGGAAAGAGGCATCTGCTGCCTTGGGTGTGTGCGGTATGTGTGCACACGTTCCTGAGTGTGTGTATCTTCCTGTGTTGTCTATTTGAAGATGACATTTGTACTCTGTCCCTCTTTGGAGAGTAGGGGTCTATGCCGTTTTTTTTTGGTAACAAAGTTTAATTCTTAATTTGCTTATTTTCCAGGAGATAAAACTGCAGATATCATGAGGTGATTCAGTGTACAATCACTGTCATAAGAAATGCCCTTGCATAGGCTTAACTAAAGAAAATAATCATCTTACACCAACACACACACCCCAATTCACATGCTGAAGGCTGTTGTTACAAGCCTCTAAGTAGGGCTTTTTGTGGGGGGCTGGCTAGGATAGTGAGAATTCTGCCCCCTCAAACACATGTACTTAATCACCCATTCAGCCTGCAAATTTTCCCAGCAGGATATGTAACTGGGTTTCTCCTGGTGGACTGGATTCATTCTTATTAATTGAACAAACATTTATAGAAAGCCTACTGAATCTGAAGCACCCACTTTAGGCCCTGAGAATTGCTATAAAACTCCCATTACACTATTTTTTCCTAGGGTATCTTTTTAAGCTACATCATTAAGTGTTCTTTTAGCTGTTTCAAAGTCTGCTAGTTCCATGGGAGAATCTGGAAGAGAGAGAGAAATTTTTTCACCAAAGGGATGAGGGCTGGTGTTATTTTTGTGACTTCCCCAGCTCCGAGAGGAGAGCTAGGCTCTGCATGTGCGGTACAGGCTGTTGATGTAGGTGTTATATGGAACCTCGATCTTCCAAACTGTTTCTCTGTGAGTCCCTGTGAACTACAAGCTTAGCCAAGCCTTGAAGTCACTGGGATGGTTGAGTCACTAATTTAAACTAGTTGAACTAAGCAGAGAATCTCCCCAACACCCGCCCCCCCAACACACACACAATTAGAATTATAATTCATAATTCTTTAAGCATCAAATTTCTCCCAATCTGACACTAATTATAAAAATTCAACTCAAGCATAACCAAATAGAGGAATGGAAAATAGAGGAGAGGTTTCAAATAAGAGATACAGTCTTGTAGTGGTGAAAAAAGAAATCTATTGACATGGAGACTAGTAGGGGTAGGAGGAAGATTTTAGGAAGGGGATTGATAAAACTAAAGTCCTGGAGGAAAAGAGATTTAAGAGGTGTCAAGCAGGGCAGATGGAAGAAATGAGATGGGGAAAGTGGGAGACTCAGGACAGAGATGGCCACTGCCAAGAAGGCTGCTTGTGTCATTTTGATATCAAGACTAAGACACTCTTCAGTTATTCCAAAATAAAAATTCTTGGCAAGCACAAGATTTTTAAAAATCATCTTGATCATCACCTCATTGTACAAAAACCCAGTTAACTTCCTTCCATCTGGGTGGCATCATCTCTCCCCATCCAGAATTGCACACAGGGAGCTTTCAACCTGCCTCCATGAGCTAAATGGACTCTCAAAGGCAAATGATATTTAATTGATCTTCACTTTTTCTAGCACTTTACAAATTTGAGGTTTTCTACTAGAATGATTTAATATAGTTTTAAAATATCCTCCTTTTAGCTATTTGTGTCCTTTTTGGAGGTGTTAAGTGTGGAAGCAATTACCCCCTTCATGACAGGATTTTTTTTTCTTGGCTCGGTAAAGCTTTGTGCTTTGTGACACCTGATGCGTAGGTAAGGAATCAGGCTTAGTTTCTATTAATTTGCAGTTTCTTAGAGACCTGAAGGGGTAGGATGTATGCTTCTCTGAGAGATAAACCACAATCTGTTAAGCGTGTAGGAGGACACTGAAAGTTAGAAAAGATTATGTTCTAGCAAAGTAAAATGTGAAAATCTTCCTTTTGCGTTACTCCATAACCATGGCAGAAAGGCAAAAAAGAGCTGATTAAGTGGTTTCATAGGAAGTAACCTAGAAAAGGACAGTCTTTTGGGTTGAATTACTTCTTGTTAGTCTAAACTGGAATCTTTTTAAGAGTGTGTGAAGCATCGTATTTTTAGTTGATGGGCCCATGAATTTGAAAGGCGCAGGTTCCTACCAGTGTTCAGAAAGCTGGGGCACCGCCAACAGGGAAGATAAAATAAGCTCCCAGATTTCATCCAGGGCGTCTGATGCGTGCCAAGAAAATGTAGTTTTCACATTCAGGGAGAACAGGTTTTTGTCGTTGTTCATAGAATGGTGAGCACACCAGAGTAGATGCTTTGCGTTCTGCCTAAACTGTGGCAGTGGTGAACTGTCTTTGAGAACGTGAGATGTTTTATTCCACGTGAAACTGAGGTCAAAACACATTAGAAAATGCAACTGCTTTCTCCATTTTCAGATTCTAGCAAGAAAGTAGATCATTTCAAAGTTGCCTAGCAGACTGACACTCCCCAAAGATCAATACATCTCAGCACAGGGCTGGAGGTGGATAGGGATGGCATGTCAGAAGGAGTTTTCAGAACCCAATGAACCTTTGTGAAACATGGGAAGTATTTACAGGGAGTTGATGTCAATAGGAAAAGGTCAATTAGGGCAAAATCATCATAATAATTTTATAGAGCATTTCCTCCTGGACAGCCATTTTACTAAGTTACTAAGTCCTTTATGTGTATCATCTTAGACATCTATCATCTCTAGGAAATAGTCATGATTGTCATCTCCTGCAGATGAGAAAATTAAGGTAGAGAGAGGTTAAGTCATTCTATCAAGGAAATACTGCCCATAAATAGGGGAGGAGAGGCATGGAGAGTACTGAGGCTGAATTCAAGGAACCTGAGTCCCAAGACTGTGGACTCAAACATATGTAACCCTGCATCTGGAAATCCTTTTATGATTGAGACAACTGAGGATTCAAAGTCTGGTTGGCTCACATGGATGCTGGTGATGAAGGCCAGCTGTATAGGAAAAGCAGAAATAGATAAAGTTTGCCTTTGGTTTCCCTTGACTTCTCTTTATCCCCCTTCGAGGATTCCCACTACTTGTTCTAACCCCACTTCGGATTACAAATTCAAGTTTCATTTCTATAGGATTTTTTTTTTCTAGAAGGGATTACTGTTGGAAGTAAATTATGATATTAGTTTATAAAGGCTTAAGGAGTCACTCCTCTAAGGGGTCTTGGTATTTCAATAGGAAATTTTAAAATGATAAAATTTTTCAAGACACATGGGGTCATTTCTAAAAGTGATGCTTCAGTCTTCATGTCAAACCAACGGGGATGATATTTTTCAACTGGGGGCTCTGTCTGAGCCCTGAATGCACATTGCGGAATGGCGGTGGCAACTTTCTTGTCTCTTGGAAAGTCCTCTTTTATTACAGAAATGGGAAGAGAGAGTTAAAGGAAGGAGGAAACATTTTGAGGATGGGGAGTGATCCAAAAAGGGGGAAGAAAAGCATGAAATCTCGTAATGGGGTGCTGAGTTCAAACTCCACCTCTGCCAGTGTCTAGCCATACGACTAGAACGCATGCTGGCAGTCAGGACCTTCTCATTCAGTGTTGATGCCCTCCCCTTCTCCCACTGTCACACTGTCTGTGTGTGAGGGTTGAGGGGAGGGGGCAGATCAGGAAGGGAAATGGTAAAGATTGATGGAGGAGAACTGTCTTGAAGAAAAAGACAGTAAGTTGTAAGGCTAAGTTGTTAAGGTGAGTCAATTTTACTGCACTCATTCATTCATTTAACGGATACTTATTGATTGCTTCTGCAATTCTCTTGGGTCTGAGACTTAAGACTCACTTGGGTCAGCTGTACACTGTTAGAAATGCTGATTTTGCAGAATCGTGTCTTGATAACACTTAGAATCTGATAAACCCAGCCAACCTAAGGCATGAAATCATTGCTGGTATCTTTCTCTTGATCCTGATTCAGATATAGCTTCCAATGAGAACTTCAGTATTTTCCAATTGAGAAAATACCATTTTCTCTCTTACCACATTATCCTAGAACACTGTGACCAGAACACCTTATTTTATCAGCACATATTTAATCAGCAAATCTACCACTAACTATGGCCACTGCTGTCTCTGGCAGGTACACACATGTGGTTGGGAAAATATCAAAATATAGTCATTATTTACCTACTTCTGAAAGTCCACAACTCCTGAGTTAACCACAGCAATAGAAATCACACAGGATGATGTAAACCATTGGATTATTAAGAGCTGCCCTGGATTTTAATTGAGGATTGTGGGTTACATTCTTATTCTTCAACTAAGACCATGTGTAACGTGGTGATGCCTGATACCTCCAGCTCTTGGCTTAAGATTCAACAGGTCAAAAAGCACAGATATTAGTCTGGACTAATTTCAAGACTGAAAAGAGGTGATCTAAGTCATTCTGCCTTGACTATGCTTTTGGGAGTTTGTACCCAAGTGCCCCCTGAGTGTCCTGGCCTCACCAGCCCGCACATACAAATAAGGCCATGGTGAAGTTAATTCCCGAGTTTCCCTGACCTTGTTGCTCTCTCATTACAAAGCTGCTGTGCCTCTCCAGCCAAACTTTCCTACCTCCTCCCAGCCTGGAGGGCTGTCTCACGCGAGCTCAGGGAGACGTTTGCATCCAGTGAATACAACAGCTGCCTCACCGGCTCTGCCCAGCACTTGCTGTGCCAGTTGCCACTCCTCCTTGGGAAGAAGGCTGCTTTCCACAGACACTGCACCCTGGGGCTTCCCAGCGTGTCACCTGGTGCCATGTGTTCTTCAGGCTTCACCAAACTGCTGGAACTACAGTGTGTTCCACATAGAAAAAGAAAGAGAGAATCTTCCCCTCACTAACTCGGTACCCTACCTGTCATCCGGGCCCTGACCTAGAACTGCCAGGCATAAGTAAACAGCTTTTTCAGATTGATTATGCCTCTCTCCGCTCCACCTCCCTGATGCACCTCATGAGGTAATGTAGGGACGGCCGGAGAGCCATGTCATCTCCTCCATTGTTTGCAACTCTGCCCACCCTGCCCAGGTCCCCACAAGGCAACTTTGCGCCTTCTCAGTTCAGCCAAAAAACAAAGGCCTTTATGAGTATCCACATAGGCAATCTATACCTCATGGGTCACTGACCTCATCTTCCCAGTCTCTATTTAGGCTCATCCAGGCCCACGATGCTACCTATTCATGAAGTTGCTGAGTTCATAAACGCAAGGGAACTGCTGAGGGGTCTGGTGGTGATTGGAGCCATCAGCAGTGTAGACAATCCACATGAGGACCACCCCCAGTAAAGGGCGTCACAAGAGCAGACAGAGGAGCTGCTTTTGAGTTTATTAACTCATTCCAGCATGACTGCCTGCTGAATGAGATGGAGCTCAAAATGTGGAAGGTAATTGGCCTAGAAGATACCTCTGCACATAGCTGAGAAAAAGATATTTGTTCCTGTGGGCTTCAACACAGCATGGACGTTTAGTCTCTGACCATAAGTTTTCCTAGGGCATGAGAAGGCAGGGAGTTGTGGAATTCAGAGAGAGGGAAAGGCACACCGTCTTCATCATGTGGACTTCAGAGGATACAGGGAGAGAGAAAACACAGGCAGGGATGTAGCTCTTTGTACAAATGTAGTGTGCCACGTTTTAATGACCAGGATCCTCAGGGCTAGGCAGTAAGAAGGCACTGTTTTCTTTATGACCTCATCCCCTCTTACCTTTTGACGTAAAACAGGACCTCCAGTCATTAATTCTGGAATCAAAGACCTCAAAGTCTTGAAAACAACCCAGTCCGGATTTGAAGGATTCATCAGGGACCAGTTCACCACCCTCCCTGAGGTGAAGGACCGGTGCTTTGCCACCCAAGTGTACTGCAAGTGGCGCTACCACCAGGGCAGAGACGTGGACTTTGAGGCCACCTGGTATGAACGAGTGCTAGGGCCTGGCGCTGGTGGAGGTAGTGTCCGCCCTCTTTTCCAGGGGCCCAGAGTTCATGGAGTCTTCCATCTGAAAGGGAAACTTGGAAGCCATTCAATTCCGCCTCCCCATTGTAAGACATCCCTTCTGATGGATAACAGGAAGAATACTGGTCTTACTTTGAGTTAGTAAATCTGCACTATTAGCTAAGATGCTATTAGCTATAATGACCTTGAGCAGACCACCTGATTTCCCTGATCCTCTGTTTTTTTAATTGACTAAATCAGTAGTACTCAAACATGATTGTGTATCAGAATCACCTGGAGGGCTTATTAAACTGCAGATCACTGAGCCCAACCCCAAAGGTTCTAATCCTATGGCCCGGAATGGGGCCTGAGAACGTGCATTTCTAACAAACTCCCAGGTGATGCTCATGCTGCTGGACCAAAGGCCACACTTTAAGAAACACGGGATCAAATGAGGATAATGGCCTTGTTACTTCATGGCAGATGCAGAGAGGGCTAAACCAGGCTGACCAACTTGTCCCAGTTTGTCAAGGACTTTCCTGATTTTAACACTGAAAGTCCTATGTCCTAGGAAACCCCTTGGTCCCAGGCAAACTGGGACAAGCGGCCACCCTAGGCTAAACTCAAAATGAGATGAAGTTACAGAAGCATTTTATAAATGATAAATGCTTTAGCATTGTAACGTATGACTCTTATTTTAACATCCTCAACAAGCAGTGATTAGGCCTCTGAATCCCAGTTTGCTTTTTGAGCAGGTATCTCATTCCTTTGCTGAAGCTCTAATTGTTAGAAACTTCTACCCTGTGATAAGCTGGAATCTGCCCCCTGGTAGCTTCCTCCCACGGGCAGAGTGTTACTCTGCTCCTTTTATTATGTGATAGGTTGGAAATGCTTGAAGAGAACCTCACCTCAATCTTTTTTTCTCCTTTTTTCAAGTGTTCCCCATGGGCAGCAGTCTGATGTATTTATGTTGAAAAGAGCACGAAATTGAGCCAGTCGGGGTACAAGCTGGGCCTCCCACTAAGGAGGGGGACTGAGTAGATCATTTAGCTCAGATTCCTCATCTCTAAACTGGAGATAATAATAGTACCTGCCTCAGGTATATTGAGAGAATTTAATGAAGTAATTACATAAAATACTTAGCACACAGCCTGACACGGTAATACCCCCTGAAAATGCAGCAATTCAAGCAACGGGCCAAGCCAAGCAGATTAGAATACTAGGAAGTCCTCTTCAAAAATTCTTCCAGCATGGAGGGAAACTTACCCTGGAAGGCCCACTGGGCCCTGGTGCCAGATTATGAATATAACCTAGTTAGGCTCAATAGGTTTATTGACTTGTGTGTGTGTGTGTAGGGAAATGGGAAGTTAGGGTGTTTTTTTTTTTTTTCTTTTTGGCATTATAGGATATTAATCCTCTCTAAAACCAGCAATAAAATTGTTTTTGGGGAGACAGAGAGGGTACCGCTTCTTAGCTTCATAATACGTTCCCCAAAGACCACCCTGTGAGGGCCCTCAGTTCTCTTTTCTGTGTTTTAGGGACACTGTTAGGGACGTTGTCCTGAAGAAATTTGCTGGACCCTATGACAAAGGCGAGTACTCGCCCTCTATCCAGAAGACCCTCTATGACATCCAGGTGCTCTCCCTGAACCAGGTTCCTGAGGTAGGTTTTGTCACTTGCCATTCCGAGGACTGAGAGAACTTGTGTCTCCTGTCAGCTCTGAGAAAGAGAGTTAAAATAAGAAAGTGGAAGACACATGAAAAATGACATCTGTTGTTGCTCAAAAGCTTGTTATAGAAAGTGAGAAGAGAATAAAAAAATGTAAAAATCTGTCTGACCTGAAAACACAGGCCACTGCTGTAGTTCTTTAGTTTTGTTGAAAATTCTGAGTCTCTTCAACCTGCTACAATTTAGGACACTCGAATGCCCTGAAGGAGGGGTAATTATCCCAAGGGTCTATGTTTCAGGAGAGCCAGAGAATGAAGGATAAATGCAGAGAGACTTCATCCATCCATCCATTCGATATTATGGAATGGTTATTATGTCTCTGTCAGCACATGAGGAAATCAGAGATAAATTAGACATCCTCCCTACCCTCAAAGAGTTCATCATTAAGTGAAAGAAGAAAATAATTAAACTTACAGTTCAATAGAGAATAGAATATTATGGAAAATCAGAGGAAGTCACCTAACTCCAGTGTAGGGGATAGTGCAAGCCAGGCTTTCTGGAGGAAGAGGTATTTGAGCTGAGTCTTAAGGGGCAGGTAGGGGTTATCTGAGTTCATACTCAAAGGTGAGGGAGGGGGTAGGGATGGAGACAGGAGGCAGCATGGAACAGTCATTTACTGCTGAGTTTCGCCACAAGTGAAGCTCCAGGAGCGAAAGTCTTTCCACGTGCCTAGAGACGAGTTGGGAAGCAGATTGGGAAGCCCTTTGTGGGCTTCTCTGTAGAGTCTGTATTTTACCCTGAAAACTCTTAGGAGCCACTGAGGGATCTAAGCAAGGTGTGGCGCTACCAGATTTGCACTCTAGAAAGACCACTCTGAAAGACATGTGATAGATTAAAGGGATGATGGGCCATAGACAAGGAGACCTGTTGGGAGGCTGTT
The DNA here is from genome assembly GCF_059928025.1 of Delphinapterus leucas. Classification (NCBI taxonomy): domain Eukaryota; kingdom Metazoa; phylum Chordata; class Mammalia; order Artiodactyla; family Monodontidae; genus Delphinapterus; species Delphinapterus leucas. The sequence goes on from NC_143129.1 coordinate 116,649,343, forward strand.
GCAGAAAACTGGCAATGAGGATGTGAACTAAGGCCATGATGGGATGGAGAGGAACAGTGCCATCCTTAGACCTGGGCACAAGGGACTTCTGCCACGGCCCACACACCCCCTCCAAGCCCTCCTCTAGCTATGCCTCTCTCCACTGGATGAGGAGTTGGTGGGACCAAGGCAACAATCACTTCAGGAGCCCGTGCTTCCCTTTCTAGACCATTCTCTGGATGTTTACATCCCAGAATGTCCTGCCCAAATAACCCTGAGACTACTCCCAGAACCTGTGCAAGCCTGTTCCCCAGATCTATCCCCTAGAGTGCAGGTCATGCCATCAGTGTACCCTTAAGCCCGAGAGTGAGAAAAGGGGCAGATGTTTGCTAGAGGTATGAATGGGCCTTGACATGCAAGCTGGGGTAACCACCCACATGAGTCCAAGAGAGAAGATGGGATGGCCAGGGCTGAGGGCTGGCTCTTCCCATGATGCCAGGTCCTGGCATGATGCTGCAAGGAATCAGAGAATTTTAAATTCGATCCTGACCTTCCAGATTGTGATGAAGGAATATTTGTCAAGCTAGAGGGACAGAACATATTTCACTTGAAAATATTTTAGCTTGATTCATAACTTTTAAATCTTTAAACATCTGTATGGGGACGTCCAATTATACTCTTACTCCAGGGCCTGCAAATGTTAGGGATAAGCCTGGAGAGGAGGGAATGGATGGAGAGGGAATTTAAGAGGTTGACGAGCCAGCACCAGGAGGCCAGTTGGATGCTGCACATGTCCCAGGTTTCTGACCCAAGGAGATTTTACTTTTCTGAGAAACAGATTTCATACATAGAGAGAAGAGTGGGTCCATCATTTAATAATAGTACTAGCGGGAGAGAACCGTGTCAAGCAGTAGGGGAACATCAGAGGAACATCTCAGAGACAGGTAGAATCTGAGTAATGAGCTAGTGGGTAGTTGTGGGGAAGGAGTAACAGAGACAGATTCACAGTTTCCCCATGTAATGCATATCGTTGTGGATTTCAGATAGAAGCTATGGAAATCAGCCTGCCAAATATTCACTACTTTACCATAGACATGTCCCAAATGGGACTGATCAACAGGGAAGAGGTAAGAGAACTTCAAACATATTTAAAGCACGTTTCCCCCCACCCAGTCTTTACCCCTCTTTACCCCTCTTTATAAACTTGGGATGATACTATCCCCTGTCACAACTCCTAACAGCTCTTGCTTTTGGAATATTTATAGTTGCCACTGTTTAGAGCCCTCTTAGACTCTGGCCTTTCACTATCTGAGGCTGGAGCATGCTAGAAGTGGATGAATACTTATTTATAAAGGAAGGTTGGAAGTTGCAGAGAGTAAAAGACAAAGAAAGAACAGTGTGTCCAAGGAAATAGCTTTGAGATCTACTTCTCTGAAAATTGCCACAGAAGGTCACAGCTCCATTATTCTTCTATCATGAAGCAATGAGGAGGAAAAGAAAGATTCTATTTTCATTTTCTTCTATCATCTTTAACTTTTAAGTAGTCAATTTAAGTGGAATACAATATACACACAAAAAAATGAAGCTATTTGTGTTTCTAGTTGCAATTACAGCAGGCAAGATGAGGAAGTTCATTTTTTGAAAGGAAACCTTGCCTTGAAAAAAGCACTTACCCTGACTTGTTTTCAGCCATGCAAAAACAAGTCAGTGTGTCTGACTAGCCAGCCTGAAGTCCCAACAGGTAGCCTGCTGTGGTCAGTCCTGGGAGATCAGAACTGTCCCTTCCCCAGCTGGACCACTCTCAGAATGGCAGGTTTTCTCTATTTGATCCATCTTCCCATGGGCTTCTAGAATGCTAAAAAAACACCATTCTATTGGCTGCTTTTAGTGTGTAGGGGGAGTGAGATAGGAAGGGACTGTCTATTACCATGGCCCTGCTGCTCATATCCTTTGGTGGATAAAGGCCAATGAAGGGAGTCCAAAAGGTCCTACATTCTGGGCCTGCTGATCCAGGAGCCTTATTAGTCACAGCCCCCCTGGCCAGGTACCTTGTTTCTGTTCTGCAAATTATGTTGATGGCTCCATCGGGCTCTGTACCATTACAGCTGGAGCTGGAGGCTGGGGAGCAGTGCTGGGTACCTAAGGTCATGCTCGGGTGCCAGGTGTAGCTGGTATAAGGCCCTGAGTTAAAGAGGAGTGCAATCTTGATCCCACTTGCTGTCCACTCAGCTGAAGGAGAGGCAGCACTATTTACTTCAGAGGAAGGAGAGGATGTAGATTCCCAGAATGCCATTAATTAGAATGTAAAGATTTTTTGACTGATTACTTTTTTTTTTTACTACTATACATTTCCAGAACTTTTTTTTTTCTTGTGTTGGGTCTTCATTGCTGCACATGGGCTTTCTCTAGTTGCGGTGAGCAGGCTTATTGCAGTGGCTTCTCTTGTTGTTGAGCACGGGCTCTACGCACGCTGGCTTCAGTAGTTGCAGCACGGGGCCCCAGAGCACGTGGGCTTCAGTAGTTGTGGTGCGCGGGCCCAGTAGTTGTGACTCGCGGGCTCTAGAGAGCAGGCTCAGTAGTTGTGGCGCACGGGTTTTGTCGCTCCGTAGCATGTGGGATCTTCCCAGACCAGGGCTCGAACCCGTGTCCCCTGCTTTGGCAGGTGGATTCCCAGGGAAGTCCCGACTGATTACTTTCTAAAGGGCAGGAAAGGGACCTGGCCATGTTCAACAAAGGTGAAACCAATGGGCCCCAAACAGAGAAAGGGTCAGGCATCATGACTAGAGCAGTGCTTAACTCAGGAGCCCCTATGGAGAGAGGAGGGCCTCCCAGAGCCCCCTGATGCCTCGGGCCTGCAGTGATCCTAGCTCGAAGGTGTGCCAGCAGACTGAGGCCACGGTGTCTTTTGCTCAAGAAGTAAGACACGAAGCTTCCTCTGGAGACCTGGAGGCAGGAAGGCCCGAGTCCCTTTGGGCCAGGGCTCCGCATAAAGGCACCCGAGTGGCTGAACAAGCTGTCCCCACGTCTGTGTCTGCTCTCTGGGGATGGCCAGAGCCACTCTCGGGCCCTCACTCGGCAGGTGTGTACATAGTGAGGGCAACATATGAGAAGCCCTCAGTGAGTCAGGACACACTGAGAACAGCAGAGAAGTGACAAATGACAGGGTGGGAAGACAGAAGAACTGTAAATGCATAGCTGTCTGGAGCCATTTAGCATTGGGCTAAGAGCCCTGAGGACCTCAAATGTTCCTGAGGGCATGGCAGTATTTAGCATTGACAATGATTGATGTTCAGAGCGAGTCATCAAGCAAAGGCCATATTATGTTCACCACACTCTGTTTAAAAAGCAGGGAAATGTAACGAATTTGAGAAACATTTACATCCTGATGATTAAAATTTTTCAAACAACTCTTTAATTTTCTGGAAAATCGCCTCATATCTCAACTATTGCCAGAAAAGTAAGGTATTACCTTGCTTGAAGTAACTACTGTAGGGCCTATACAGTTTCCTGCTTAGCAAGTTGTTTTTTGTTGTTGATTTCATATTGATTTGTAGAAAAAAGGGTAGGTCTGTTTTAATGCCTCTGAATTTACCATGTGGTTTTTCTACAGGTCTTGCTACCGTTAGACAATCCATATGGCAGAATTACTGGTACAGTCAAGAGGAAGCTGACTTCAAAGCTGTAACATTGTGGCCACCAGTGGGAGTCCATTCTCAGTTGAGGCATTCCTTAAGCCACTTGTGATGCTGGAAATCATAGTGTGTAGCCCTGCAAAATTTCAACCTAGTATGTTGATTTATAGCGTTCATTTCGTGCCTACATGAAAGAATTCTTCTATACCTAGCTCAGCAAGGTGTTTCAGAATTAGTAATTATAACATGCTTTGTGGACACAGTTTACTTCACAAATGCTGAGCAGTATTAGAATAATCATAAATCAGTATTTCAGTGGTCTTGTTCCTTCCTATCTTAGAGAAGCTTTAAAATCCATTCATTAAGAAGATAATCATGAATCAATGGAGGTGTGATACCAGTTAATTTTGTGCACAAATTTAAGAAGTCAGCATTGTTTTCATCCTACTGATGCTAAAACTTGCTCTTTGGTAATGCCGAAAATGTAATGATAATATCATATTTTGAAAAATATCACCATTGTGACTTCAATTAGACTAAATACTTAAGTTCTTAAGAATGCTTTAGCATATGTATCATTGGGACTATATTTCCACTCTAAAAGTACTTTTGTAATCTTAATGTATTGGTTTTATGACTTTTACAACCCTTAAAGAATATTTAGTATACACTGAGGCACTGAAAAAAGTGTAAATGGTTTGTCTTTGAATAATGCATCACTTTGGCACAAAGAGCCACATTTAATAAGTGGTAAGTCAATACCCAGGTGGTTGAATATACATATAGAAAGACTAGAGACTATATTTATGAAAACATCAGCAATGATGATTTCTGGATGGTGGGATTATGAGTGATTTTTATTTTTTTTGTCATGTGATTTTCTGAATCTTCCAGATATGAACATTTATTAATTTTATAATCAGGGAAATAAATTTAACTGATGATTTAAAGATGTATGCAGATCTGAGTGGTGGTTATCTTTGTATCAGTTATCTAACACTACTGTTGTATATATACCATAAAGCTTCATAAACTATAATTTTAGCAATCCATGACAAAAACTTGTGCACATGAACATTCTAGATAACCTACCTCCATTTAAAAATCTCTATTTATTTAAACTTTTTGTCTCCATTTTTTTTTTTTTTTTTTTGCGGTACGCGGACCTCTCACTGTTGTGGCCTCTCCCATTGCGGAGCACAGACACCGGATGCGCAGGCTCAGCGGCCATGGCTCATGGGTCCAGCCGCTCCACAGCACATGAGATCCTCCCGGACCGGGGCACAAACCCGTGTCCCCTGCATCGGCAGGTGGACTCTCAACCACTGCACCACCAGGGAAGCCCTTTGTCTTCATTTTTAATAAATACTTACCTAAGAGTATTTAGTATTATTTGATAATTCTGCATTCACCTTTATGATACTGCTACTTAAGGCGGTATGGTGCCGTGTTTGATTGCACAAACTCATTTAAATCCTGGCTCCATCTCTTACTAGTTCTGTGACAAGATTCCTCATCTGTAAAATGGATATGAAAATAGAACCTACCTCATAGGTTTTTTTGAGGATTAAATGAATTAATGTTTGTAAAGAGCAATGGTAGTATTTATGCCTGACACATAGAAATTTCTGTGTTTGTTAAATGAAAAATCCTGCCTTCTTTTCATTTGTTGTTAGACCTACATGGAAAGTCATCACTGGACTTTATGGATGAGGTGAGAGATGGGAGGTCTGAGAGCAGCAAACCGTAGAAGGTGCCACAGGCCATTCTCGAGCTGCTGCCTACTTGCAAAGAACATGAGATAAGAAGGATGAAGTAATGTGATAAGGAATGTTTTGTGCTATATTGACTACTCATGTTACAAAATGTGCTTCTACATCATGTAACTTGCATGGCCAAATGGCTAGTACATTTTATTCCTCTGCTGATTTGATAATTCTCTGCAAAGAGGAATTTATACTCTAACATGATTTTTCCTAAAAGAAAAACAAAAAAAGAAAAAACTTAATTAGGCCCTTTTTACTCGATATGTTTTGGTCATATAAATTTTAGAAACACTGTATTTGTTTCAGAGAAGAAGAGCAGAATTCTTAGAAATTGTGGCTTATTTTATACATATATGCATTTTGCTTCTCCTGAGTTCTTAAAACATTTATTGTAATGAGTTGCAAATGAGCTATTGGAAATTATATCCTAGGTGTGTGGCAGGAAAGCCTGTAGTCTGTGAAAATTTCAAGGACCAGGTTATTGTTTTGTGAAGGATGTTGTATGGTCAGGCCACTCAAGACGGCTGTTCTCTTGCTCTCTGTGCGTCCACTGCTCTACCAGTCCCTGCTTCACTCACATGACTATCCAATCCTCTGAATCATAAGGCTTAATCAGTAACTGCCTATGTGCTTGCGCCCTGCCCCAGCTGCTGGTTTCCCTGGTAACTGATGAGCCAACCTGATGTCAATTCCGCCTATAAATGGTAGCCTTCTCCTCCCCCAAGTAGTGAGGGTTGTTGCCATGTCCTGTCTGCCATCTGCCAGACACGGTAGGGTGTTGCTCCAGGACCCTTTGCTTTGGATGTGTAAGAGCTCCTAACCAATAAGCCACTGATGTCTCTGTCTCTGTTGCTGGGCTCTTTCTTTGGTCTCAAGCCTGGGCAGCTACAAGGCTTGCAGTCCTGCTGGTGCAGCCCAACAATTGGCGAGTCAGCCAAGAGGCCAGGGAGATTCCTGTGAGCACCAAGATGTCAGGAACTAAGGACAGGAAACGGAAAGTTGAGGGGGTACCCCGGAAGTGGCCGACCACCATGAGAGATGTCTTTCTCTTCCATTACATTGACGATATTTCCAGCCCCATGCTCATGGCTCATCTGACTGCATGGGGGTGGCTGGTGAACACAGACAAAATGCAACGACCTGGATTATCTACAAAACACAAGCAAACGCCCGACCTACCACTCCTAAACAGTTACAGACAGAGGCTTTACTCGGGGACAGGCTTGTGAAATGGACGTGGCCAGTTACCTGGAAGGGTTTGGTTGGGGCTTGTGGCAACGGAAAACAATAGGTGCCCTTGGACTTCCGGCCCCAGCTCTGGAAGGGGCAGAGCCAGGATACAGTGTGACGGAACAGCAGCCATATGTGGCCTACAGTGCCTTACAACAGGTGGGAGACGTTACAAAAGGCCTACCCAAGTCATCAACGAGAAAAACCACTTTTTGTGGTCTAAAACAGCTATGCACGCTATACAGGATGCCCATGGACATTGAGAGTGACCAAGGAACCCACTTTACTGGCCATGAAGTTTAGAAATGGGCTGATAAAAACACCATACACTGGCGTTTCCACCTGCCTTAAGACCCCACCGCTGCCGGGCTAATCAAAAGGAGGAATGGGCGACTTCAACAACAACTGAGGCTCCCAACACAGGGACACACCCCAGGAGCAATTGTCCCAGTGCCTCCGCCATGTTAACCCAGAGGCAATTAGTCCACATCATCCAAGTTCAACTGTTGACCATGGAAGGACCACCGCCAGCTATTGGTCAGGACAACAACTCACTTCTGCCCTGGCCACAGGATCTACGCCCAGGGGAACCCACCACGGAAAGGCCCTGGGACTGGCAGGTAAGCCCCCGGTGGTTTGAGTTTGCGACCCTGTGGGCAACAGGATTAGGAAGGACTTGCCGGTTTCCCCTGTCTTCTGCCTGGCCCCAGCCGAGACTACTGAGGTAAGTAACCCGGGCCCTACTGAGAAAGGCACTGCTGTGTTAACCCTGTGGTCTGCTGTTACACCGCCCCTCCCGGCCTCGGCACCGGCTGTGGGCACTGAGGGCGGACAGACGGGATGGCGCTGCCGGCCAGGACAAGAGCACAGGCAGGGGTGGTGTCATCTAGAACGCTGTTACTGCTTGTAGGTCGCTTAACGGTCATGATCTTCCCGGTATCGTGCCTGTTAAACATCTCACATTTCGTCCCTAGTCTGAGCAGAGGGAATCTGTTCCTACTGGGCAGCAGTGGTGGCCTCACTGAAAACGAGTCTGATTTCTGGGTCGACAGTGAGACGCTGTTGTCGTCCTCCTCGGGACTTCGTGGACACCTGACATAAGCGCCGGGCTTCCTGTGGATACTCCTCAGCTGCTGGCGTGTGTGCTGCATTTGCGGCATCTGGTTGCAGTGCACCTCTACACACCTGACCCCAGGGGTACTGCGGAAGAGGGGCAGACCCAGATGGTTAGGGCCGTGCAGGGTGCGTGGGGATGGAGCGCGTGGTCAGCCCCTCCAGATGGCTGTTCTCTTGCTCTCTGTGCGGCCCCTCCTCAGCCAGTCCATGCTTCACTCCTGTGACCATCCAATCCTATGAATCATAGGGCTTAATCAGTAACTGCCTACATGCTTGCCCCCTGCCCCAGCTGCTGGTTTCCCAGGTAAGTGATGAGCCAACCTGACGTCAATTCCCCCTATAAATGGTGGCCTCCTTCTCCCCCAAGAAGCGAAGATCGCCGCCATGTCCTGCCTGCCGTCTGCCGGACGCGGTGGACCCTTTGTTTTGGACGTGTAAGACCCCCTATCCCCTACCCAATAAGCCACTGATGCCTCTGTCACTGTCTCTGGGCTCTTTCCTCATTCTCAAGGCCGGGCAATTACAAGGCTTGCAGGCCTGCAGGGTGCAGCCCAATAGATGTCTTTTTGTGGTTAGAATTGTAAATTATATGCAGAAAACCAGGCTTCCTGTTTCACCTGCTCCTCTCGGCACTGGCAGAGGAGCAGGCTGTCCTGAGCTGCAAACACCTGTGAGGTAATTTGTATCAAAACACTTTGTAATTTTGTTATGGAGGGTCACATGGACTCTATTCCAATTTTCTGGGAAGCAGAGCTGCTCTCACAGCACTTTTCCCTCTCATCGCTGCATGTTTAGCCCAACCCCTCAAGTACTTTCATAGAGGAATAAAGCAGGCGATTCTAGCCCATTCACTACCTGGGAGGCAGTCTGCATGGTCTCGGTGGAGCAGCTGTCACATGGGGCTTGGGGTTTTGGCAGCCAAGATTCTGACTAAGACTTATTCCAAATCCTCTAAATCTCATCTCATAGGTTTTCATAGAGACGGGCTCAGAAAATGTCCCTTCCTTTCCTTTTTACAGTTAGACTTAAGTTCATACCATTCTTTACTCTTAGTAACCTGCTTTTTCTCCCTTTTCCCCCCCAATATAATAGAAATAACTCTTGAGACAACATTTTACTTTGTCATTGAAACAGAATATACCCTTTTCAATCACCTGCGAGATTCAACTGCAGAAGTCTGAATTTCTCTAACCTCCTAACCCTCTATTCAGAGAAAGCACTCTCTTTCCTTTGGACGTGGGGCTGTCTGGACTTCTCGTTTTGTAGTCTCCTTTATGAAACCTTTGTAACTCCTGCTTCCTCACCTGCATGTATGAGGAAACCAAAGCTTATTTCTAAAGACATGGATTTCCAGTCTTCTAACCAGACGCACTGGGTTATTCCTGCTTCCAAATACTGGAATCTTCATCTTTTATTTTTTATAGTCTTTGTTCTTGCTTCTCCCAGAGCTCAGGTGCCTCTCATTCTTCCATTTGCCCAACTCTGTCTCAGAAATTCTTAATGTTCTTTGGAGCCTATGGAGACCCTATTGTACATATAATGGCTATGGACCTTCTTCTCAGCAAAACATTCATTCACATCTCTACAGATGCTCAACATCTGCTAAGGAAAAAGTTTACACTCTGTCTTTAAAGTATAAAGGATTCCATTAGAAATTTACCACGTAAGGAATATATTCAATCAAATGTAGAAGAAAGGCATACTGATTACCTTTATATGAGAAAGGATACATGTGTGTTTAGAATAAAAGAATGGTCGCAGATGTATTAATTTACTGAGGCTACTGTAACAAAGTAACACAAAGTTGGTGGTGTGCATAACAATAGAAATTTATTCCCTTATTGTTCCGGAGGCCTGAAGTCCAAAATCAAGGTGTTGGCAGGGTTGTGCTCTCTAAAGGTGCTAAGAGGAGATGGTCTTTACTCTTTTAGCTTTGGGTACCTTTAGGGATTCCTTGGTTGAGGCTGCGTCACTCCAAGCTCTGCCTTCATAATCACATCACCTCTTCTGTCAGTCTCCACTGTTTGACCTTTATAAGAACACTTGTCATTGGATTTAGGGCCCACACAGACAACCCAACATGTTCTCAACATCTCAAGATCCTTAACTTAATGACCTCTACAAAGACCTTTTTTCCACATAAGGTCACACTTATAGGTTCTGGCAATTAGGATGTAGACACAGGATTTTGGAGCCACCACTCAGGGAACAGTAAGCTTCCTGAGGGCAGCTCTTCTGGTAAATATTGAATCTTTAGCTACACACAGGCTACTGCTCCTTTCAGATCTGGGGATGTCACATCCCCTTCCCAGTTTGATCACATAGATGTTTTTAAAATGGAAAAGAGCATGGACTTTGGATTTAGATAGTGTGACATTTTAGACTAGGCTCCAGCAATTTCTAAGCTGTATGACCTTGGAGAAGTTACCCTAAACTTTAATTCTCTAATTTTGAAATGGGAGTAATAATACCTACTTCAGAGTAACTGAGGATTAACTGAGATAATGCATGCATGGGTTAGAATGCTTTTGGTTGCCAGCAACTGAATACCTTACAGTGTCTTAAACGGAAAGGCCTTCTTATTAAGTTTAGAGAGAAGCTATCCAGGATTGATTTGGCAACTCGGGCTCATGCCATCTTTTGCTCTGCTGTCTCCAGTGTGTGGTAATGGTTCCCCCATGGACACAACATGGGTGATAAAGCTCCTATTAAAGATGCTGTAGTATATTACCCACCCAGGTCTCCCTTGGGACCAAAGCACTCAGATGGCAGAAGTGTTGGTCTCTGATGGCCTACAGTTGGCTCCCTCTGCAGGAATTGCCCTTGGCTGAAGGAGGTTGTCTCACCCAAGTTTAGAGCCACTCCCCAGGAGCAGCTCATATCCAGTGCTGGTCAATGTGGGAGATACAAAATCTTCATTCTCTTGCCTCAATTGAGACAACCCATCAGGGGCATTCCAGCTCCATAGCTCCTGATTGGCTGAGGCTTCAGCAACTGCATCATAGCTCAAATTCTCCCTCTGCCCAATCCTGCTTCCCTGTCTGCTCACAGGCATTGTTCTGGAGAGCACTCCTCACTAAACGTCCTGCATGAAAATATCAGGGTCTCACTATGTGTTTCATGGGCAAGACTATCTGTGATAGCAGGGTATAGGAAGGGGTCTGTAAAATGGGATTTTAGGAGCTGGGACACCCATTGGCCAGCTGGCAATGAGCCCCTGGAATGTTGTAGTCATGCCATTGTTACAACTTTTACCAGAGTTGAATTGGGATGTGATACTAGAGGCCAGGAATATACTGGCAGGGGCAATATCAGATGTTGCTGATACAGCCAGATGGCAGAAAGAGTTAGGACTGGGCCCAGGACTTAACTAAGAAAAGCAGAGCTCCAAGAAAGATTGAGTTTTCAACCCTGACAGGTCTGCCACCCCAAGGTTAGGGTCCTGACTGATGCATCTGACATCTTGAATCCTCAGATCTCCCTCAGCTCTCTGGACCTGCAGAAGTGACCTAATCCTCCCTGTTAAAAGCTAGCACTGCACTCCTTGCCTGAAGACAAGGCAGAGGCTTCTGCCTGGCAAGGAAACATATGCCCCCTTGAGATGTATCCCCACCTCCCGTCCTAGCTACCAGACCTATAAATAGGATCAATTCACATCGTACACTACCCAGAGACATGCTGGGCCTGCTGCAGGAGGAAAGGGACTATAGGCCAAAAGAGTAGCAAAGACTCGATCAATATATACAGGATCTGGAGGATTATACATGGGACTTGATACTGAGGGTGCTGATGGGATAAAACCTATCAGACTTTCAATCAAGGAAGAAAAGAAGTGGTTTCCATTTGCATGGGATGGATCATTGTACACATTTATGGTTTTGCCCTAGGGCTACATTAACTCTCTTGCTATTTGTATATGTGACCTGGACCATCTGGACATTCCTCAGAACATCACATTGGTCCATTGTATCCATAATATCATGTTAATTGGACTGGAAGAGCAAAAGTGACATTTGTTCTCTGGAGAATGGTAGAGAAACCCATCACAGGCCTACCATATTAGTGAAGTTTTTAGAAGTCCAGTGGTCTAGGGCAAATCTGTCCCACAACCTATTTTTGTAAGTTTTAATTGGAACACAGTCATGCCCATTTCCTTATATATTGTCGTGGTGGGTTTTGTGCTACAATGGCAGAGTTGGGTAGTTATAACAGGCTGTTTGGCCCACAAAGCCTGAAATATTTACTCTGGCCCTATATAGAAAATGTTTTTGATCCCTAGTCTTGGGCATTCCAGGACATCCCTTCCAAAATAAAGGACACATTACTGCATTTCAAATTTTCTACCACGAAGAAGAAAACACTGTGCCTAGTAGTCTCTCCGGGTTTCAGAGGCGTCATGTTCCACTGGGATATCCCAGTGGGAATATTCACCCAACCCATTTACTGAGTGACAAAGAGGGCTTCCAGTTTTGTGTGGGCCCAGAGCAATAAAAGGCTCTGCGACAGGTCCAGGCTGGGTACGAATATTCCTGCTACTTGGGCCATAGGAATCAGCAGAGCCTATGCTATTAGAGGTGTTTCTGATTGTGGAAGATATGGGATTTATGGTAAGTCCCAGTAGGAAAATTATAAGACAGACTCCTAGGATTCTAGAGAAAGTCTATACTATCTGTAGCAGAGAATTACTGACCGTTTGAAAAATAGCTCCCAGTGTGTTATTGGATTTTGGTAAAGACAAATGTCTGACTAAGGGGAAGCAAGGGATTCTGTGGTGGAGCTGGTTTCTATCAAACCTATCAAGTATTACCGTCTGGCGGCCTAGCAGCAATCCATTGTAAGATGGAGGTGATAGATCCAGGATTAGGCACAAGTAGGGCTACAGGACACAAGAAAGGCATATGGCCCCAATCTCCATGTCATATACCACTGCTTCAGCACCTCTCGTGGCTGTAAGAGCCACACTCTTCTTGTGACAGTGGTGATGGGAAATCCTTCTAACGAATAAAGCTTCAGGAAATGCCCCAAAGGGTCATCTACTTTGGGGGAAAAAAGTGGTTTTAGATAATATATATAAACTCATGGGCAGTGGCAAATGCCCTGATTGGTTGGTAAGGATTCTGAAAAGAGAAAGATTGGAAGGCTGGGGAGAAAAAAAGAGGCTTGTGAAGGGATCTCTGTATATTAATCATGTTTTTAATTTTCTGTATTTTATGTTTTGACATCTTGGGGGCCTTAAAGACCCAGGGAGAGATTGCTCCTCCCACAGGTAGCTAGTACCTAAAGAGAGAAAACAACTTACTTGACAGCATGCCTCTCATATGCAAGTCAACCACCTCCTTATTGAACAATCAAACACCAAGCCAATACTTCCCCTGCCCTATGTCAACCCAAGGCCAGGAACCAGAGAGCTAGAGATAGCCCCTATGCCCCAAAAGCCTGCTGGAATTATTCAAACCAGACAACCTTAAACTATTTACTCTGCCCTGCCTGGTCTTTACAGCGGTTACCCCAACAAAACCTAGGCTTTCCCCTAGCTTCTGCTTCTGCCTCCTAACCAAAACCTTATGTTTCCATTGTGGCCCTGCATGGCATGGCTTGCCCCCTTTTCTCAGGAAATGTAGGTAATACATTTTTTTAAGTTAAAACCTGGGCACAAGTCTCTGTGGGAGTGGTCATTAAATGTGAATATTTTTGTATTGCATAACCTCTACCAAAGGGCATCAACCATGGAAGAGGCACTGGCCAATCAAGTAGACAGAATGACTTGGCCAGTTGATGTCAGTCGGCCTCTGTCATTGGCAATCCCAGTGCTGGCACAATGAGCTCATGAATAGAGTAGTCATGGTGGCAGGGACAGAGGCTATGCATGGACCCAAAAGCATGGAATCCTGCTTTCCATTACTGATCATAACTGTTGCTAACAAATATCCAACTTTCTAGTGGTAGAGACCCATATCAAGTGAGATCTCTATGGCACCAATCCTTGAGAAGACTGATCAGCTACTTGGCAGCAAATTGAATACATAGATTCTTTTCACTCTGAAAGGAACAGTGACTCATCTTAACTAGAACTGATATATATTTTGGATATAAGTTTCCCTTTCCTGCCAGTGGGGACTCAGCCGGCAGCACTGTCCAAGGGCTTACACATTAATCTTGCATAGCATTACTCAGACTAAGGGACGAAAATGCCTATTTTAAAGGAGATGTGGCAGTTCGTAAATGACCATATGATCCACTTGTCCTAGCACATACTGCACCATCCAGAAGCTGCTGGCCTGATAGTGATGGAGTGGTTTTTTAAAGGCATAACTGGGGCTCCAGGTTGGGGATGATACTATGTGATGATGGGGTATCATCCCCCAGGATGTAGTACATTCCCTAAACACTTGATTCTTAGATGGTGCTGTGTCTCCCAAAAGTAGAACACGTGGATCTGGTAAACAAAGTGTAAAAATAGAAATGGCCCCACTTACCATCATCCTAGTGACCCACTCGGGAAGTTTGTGCTTTCCCATCCTCTCAACTCCAGGCTCTGTTTGTGTAGAGGTCCTATTCATAGAGAGGAGATACTTCCACCATGGGTTTAAAGTGAGAGTAGTTTAAAGTGAAAGCTACGGGGTTGTACAATAAGCAAATTTGACAATTCTCAAGAAAGGCAGCTGTTTCCAGCCCACTACACAGCCAAGGGAGAATCGTAATCAGACTGAAACCACAGGACATTTATGAAGGGGAAATGACATTGTAAAACGTGACAATGCTGTGAGTTTTAATCGAATGGTGGAGAGAAGCAGTGACACATATAAATCAAACAATTGGATTCTTAGAAAATCAAAGACATTGAGTGCTGAAATAAACTTCTAGTTGAACCTTTTATTTTACATGGGAGGCAGTTGAAGCAAGAGAGGTTAAGAGGCTTGTACAAGGTCTTATATAGATAAGTCGGCAGTGGATCCAGGACTAGAACCCAGGTCTCCGGACCCCTAGGTCCAGTGTTCCCTTCCTCTTCTGTGGATTCAGATCTGCAGTTTTCCCTTTTAACTATGTGTGGATTAGGCCAGTGTTAACTTACTCCGCATTCTACATGCACACCACACAGAAGGCTGATGAACAACCTACAGACATTCCGGTGGCTGGGAGAAGTCACGTTAGCATTAAAAATCCATTATAAAATCAGCCCAAATAGACAATTAGACAAACTGATGTCAACCTAATTGGCTCAAATTAATGCAGATCTACTGATATTTTTTAAAATTTTATTAAAAAAATTTTTTGGCTGTTTATTATTGACCCACACGTCTTCATTAAAATCACAAAGGTATCAGAGGTCTCCCTTTCCTTTGTCTCACAAAACCATTTTGAATGTCATTGAATGTTCATTTTGGATTAGGAAGAGGATGTATTTAGAATGCACCAAATGCCTCAAACTAACTTCTCTACGTCTTTGGGGACCAATAAAAGCTTATATACATTTTGCTGAGCACATTTCCCTTAACTCAGCATAACAATTTTTCATGGAGCTTAAATTATGCAAGTTTTTTCCTTTTATGTGCCTTTATGAAGATAAAGCATCTAGAACCACCCAATATCCAAGGACCTAAGAAAGTAATTATTTTATATTTCAGTAATATTAGGGTGCCCCAGATGAACAGTATTGGAGTTTAGCATGTGTTTGTTAATTCCGGGACTGGGCTGGGTTTAAAATGGAGTGAGATCATAGTAATAAAACCACACTTTAAAGCACTCGTCATGTAATACTAATGACTGTACAATGTACTCTCAATCAATCCTCCATCAACCTTATGAGATTGGTACTATGGAAGGATTGCTAGCTTCCCCCCCAGTATCCATCCTCCTGTCCTTGTTTAGCTGAATACTTGGCTGCCTGAAAGAAAGACTAGATTTCCCAGCCTTCCTAGCAGCTAGGTATGGCCAAATGACTAAGTTCTGGTTAAAGAGATGCAAGTGGAAATGCTGTATGAAACTTCTCATAATAGGTGTCTTTCTCTCCTCCACCTCCTTCTTGGCTAGAATACAATTGTGATACTGAAGCTTAAGCAGCCATCATGGACCACATAGGAAGCTATGTGTTGAGGATAGTAGAGCAAAATTCTAGAAGACTGGGACCCAACGATTATGGAGCCATAGCAACTCTTATCTGCTTACCTTGAGACCTCATATATACTGCAGAGAAATTCTGTCTTGTCTAAGTCACTGTTATTTGGGTTGTCAACTGAAATGAATCCTAACTGATACATTGAGGCTGTCTGTCCTGAGATGTACTGTAAGTATAAAATACACAGTGGATTTTGAAGACCTGAAGAAACGATTGTAAAGTACATCATTAATAATTTTTATATTGATTACATATGGAAAATGGTAATATTTTGGATATACTGGGTTAAATATATTCTCCTGTTTCCTTTCACTTTTTAAAATGTGACTACTAGAAAAATTTAAATTGCGTATGTGGCTCATGTTTATATTTTTATTGGACAGTGCCAGGCTAGTGCTGCTTTGCTCTCTGTATCTGCACTAGAGAATAGGTGAGGTACCTGAGGCTAAGAGGAGCCGTACAACTTACCCAAGTTCCCATGTCAAGTCAATGATGGGGCTGGATTCATGCTCAGAACTCTCTGGAGCAGCCCCAGTGCTTCCACCATTGTACCACAGTGCTTTTCAACTGGTGTCACTGGGTTCTGGCACAGCAGAGAGGATACTGGCCCGAACATTCTTTTTTTTTTTTTTTTTATAAATTTATTTATTTATTTTTGGCTGTGTTGGGTCTTCATTGCTGCGTGCGGGGTTTCTCTAGTTGCCGCGAGTGAGGGCTACTCTTCTTTGCAGTGCGTGGGCTTCTCATCGCGGTGGCTTCTCGTTGCAGAGCATGGGCTCTAGCCACGTGGGCTCAGTAGTTGTGGCTCGCGGGCTCTAGAGCACAGGCTCAGTAGTTGTAGTGCACGGGGCTTAGTTGCTCCGCGGCATGTGGGATCTTCCCAGACCAGGGATCGAACCCGTGTCCCCTGCATTGGCAGGCGGATTCTCAACCACTGCACCACCAAACATTCTGAAGCCCCAAACATTCATTCTTAAAGGCAGGAACTGCTGGTTGTTTGAAGAGTGTTACTGAGTTTTCCTCAAAATACATTTATATTCTGATAAATTTTATAGTCTTATTTTCAAATTGTCTATTTCCCAGTATATAAAAATAGAGTATAATCCACTTGTGGAAGAAGGACATATTTTTTATTTGGAGATTGCCTGGCACCCTCAACTTTTGTGATTTCTCCCTAAAGACAACTGTAAACAGGAACACCCGGTCCAACTAAGGTAAAGAGACATCAACCTAGCTACCTATTGTGGGTAGCCAAAAACTGCTCTTGCTTTACTCACAGGGTCCTCCATTATTCTGCCCCTCTGTTAGACTAGACACTATTTTCTTGAGGTTCACAAAGACACGGCAGCCACAGTCACCAAATGAGCCTGGATGTGATCATTTTAATCTCTTTCTGTCTGTATAGAACTGCCAGTACTGGCCAGGAATGGTACACAAAATACTTAATTGCCTACAGAGCTACAGCATGAAGCTAACAAGCTGCTCATTAATGCACCCATTGCATGCTCTTTCCTTCCTGTAGATTCTGTTCCTGGTTTAGAAGCAGAATTAACAAGTTTTTTTCTAAGAGGAACATCAGTCCTATAGCAGTCAGGTATTTGAACATCTAACTTCATCTTGCAAATCATTACAGAAAACACTTAATGGCTCTCTGCCCAGACCTGACCCCTGCAGATCCCATTTGTAATGACCGTCAAAGACAGATGGTTCACCATCAGCAAGTACTTTTTGCATTCGGCTTCTAAATATGGGAGTGGTTGGGCAACTCTAGGTCGTTAGACTTTTTCAAATTAAATACCTTCAAAGATATATTTCACTAATGCAATAGAAGGACACTGTGTGCCTCTGACAGTGGATGCTAAGCTCAGAGGGACAAATTCCTGCTCACATAGGATATTTGTTGAGGACAAAATGAAGAGACTGCTACCAACCGGTCTCTTTTTCATTGTCATCCTACCCACTAGGTATCAAAAAATGATGCTTAAGCCTGCTGCACATTCCAATGCAATATGCCAGCATGTTTTCTTTTCAGCTAAATCTACATGCAATTTCTACTTCCTGAATTAACTTACTCTAAGGAGGCTCTTTGTGTGTGTTCTTTGTTTTAGATCAGAGTCCAGTTAGTGTAAAAGGGCACAGCTGCTGGTTGCAAGATATTAGGGAAGTAAAGAGACTGTAATAAATTGGAGCTTTCGGCCTCACTTAGAAGAACACAGACGTAGTTGTAAAAACATACACATACTGCACTGGCCAAAGGAAAACACGTCGGCTTAGATTCTACTGAAAAGCAACCGGTTTGTGACCTTGCCTATAAATCAATTCATTAAATGTCCTTTGTAGAGTCTGGATCTGAGGTTCAAATGTGGGGAGGGGAGGTGGAGTGGCAATTACTTTTTAAAATCCCTCGTGATTCCGATATCCTGTCTGCGCCTCTGGTTGAGAATAATCAAATTCATCATTAAACAGTTCTCACATAAAATATATTGCCATCAAGGCAAGCTCATTCCCACTTATACTCATGAATTGCTTCCTTATGTAGCATGCGTTTTTGCTGTTTGTTGCAGACCCAGATCACATTAATAGAAATCCAGTGTGATCTGAAAAGAAATCAGACATCTCTGGTTTTACAGCTGTCTGGAGACAAAGGCTGCCTACCTGCTGAATTTCAAGTACTTCCAGCCTCTCTCTATGGCCTATTTTGATCACACTGCTTTTCCCTGGATGGGGTGGGGGAAGGAGGGAGGGAGGAAAGCACCTTCAGATATTGCCAAGGCACTCAGGCCTGCCTGTCATAGGCCTTTATTCTGGGTATAAGAAAGGCAGACTATCTTTAATTTGCTAATTTTGCCTGAAAGCTGTCAACAGAGACTGAGGAATGATTTGATTTTTTTTTCAGTTTGCTTTTCAATTAAGATATTTTCCTCTCCTTTTTTTTTTTTTTTTTTTTTTTTTCTGACAAGCATTTATAGAGTAGTCCAGGTCTAATGATTAGTTGAGTTAGGTTGGGGGTAGTGAACAAGGCTTCCAACAGCTGTGAAAGGTAACTGTGATAAAAAAATATCCAGAGACTGAAGGGAATGTGAGCCCAAGTTCAAATCTAGAGAAAAATACAATACATAGAGAAGATACATAGAGAAAAATACACACTTTCAGTGTCATTTCCTCCAGTGTTCAACAGCCGGCTGACAGTGTTAACAGGAAGTTGTCCCCTAATACCCCTTTTCCTTTGTCTACAGAATAATGGGACTTTTGAATTTTAGTTGGGCCCATCGGCTCTAAGAAACAAGCCTCCCTTGCAGCTTAGGTATGGGAATGTGACTGAATTTTGGATAGCAAAATATAAGAGGAAGTAATACGACTTCTTACTACAATTTCTTGGAAGTGTTCTTAAAGGAAGGAGGTATGTTCCTTTTCTCTTTTCTTCTCCCCACTAGTTGGAATTCAAGTGGTGATGGTGAGAGCTGAAGCAGCCATTTGGGCTGTGAAATGATTCTGGGAATGAATAGCTGCATGATGGAGCAAAAAGATAGGAGGGACTTACTTCCCTAACATCATGGAGGGCCTTACGTCCTTAGCCCCTCTATCTGGACACTTACATAAAGAAAAGCAAGCTTCTGTTTTGTTTACATTACCTGGCAGGGTAGTGAGGCAGGCAATTTTTTTTTATCATTCACAGCCAAATCTTTTCCAAACTAATACAGAAGGAATCAGGTAGATGCACAGAAGCAGGGCTCAGACATTCCTCATGCTATCCTTTTGAAGTAGAGAGGGCTCAAACATCATCACTATTTCACTTGTGGGAAACTCCTTCAGAGAGGTTAAGTCCTTCCTTCCATCTTCTTTCTGTCTGATCTTCTGTCCCTTCTTTCCAACCCAGGTCTCCAGCAGGTGTAGTCCTCCTGTTTTGCCACTATCACACCTCACAGTACTTTACTATATTCTGCCTTTTGGTCTTATGTGTTTTGTAGACTGTGGAAAGTTGGGGATGGAGAATGTCTCCTTTGTAAATCCTTCTCCCACTTATGCAAAACAAAGCATTATGTAAGTTTCAGGGAATTCCCTGGCAGTCCAGTGGTTAGGACGCCGCACTTTCACTTTCACCGGGATCAATCCCTAGTTGGGGAAAAATGTGAATTAATTTGGAATACGTTTCTGAACCCCACTCACTATACCATTTCCTCTGTTTCTTTTCACTCTCATCTTTTTAGACTTTCTTTTCTTTAGAGAAAATATCTCCACAGGGGACTGAATTATAACACTCTCTAAAATCAGGACTATTAACTTGAGGAGGGGAAAGAGGGAACTCTGGGGAGTCCATCAACTCTGCAAAGTTTTGTATGTGGGAATATGAGCTTTCATCTGGAGGGAGGGTCCAAAGCTTTCATCAGAATTTCAAAAAAACCCCACAACACCCCTTCCCCCACTGGCCTACAGCAAAAAAAAAAAAAACACTGGCTAAAATGACACCTAAACTTGGTTGTTGGATGGGGGTAAGGAATAAGGCCTAATAGACAATCCAGTTCATAAAGAAGATAAATCTACATATAGATCTATATGTTTTCAATATCTAACGTTTATTTTTTAAAGAAGGCTTAACTTTCTCTCCATGGTTTCAAGGAGTTACCTTAATCCTTAAGCCCAACCAAAGAGGCAACCAAACTGAAAAGATCAAAAATAAATACACTGGGAATAAACTGAAGCAATGCTTTATTGTGACCACAAAGCACCAATTCAACAAGGCATTGACACACAGAGATTGAACAAATGTCTCTTTGAACAGAGATGTAGCAAGCCCACTTTTTCAAGTTCTTAAAAACAGCTACTCAAATTGGAAATCAAACAAAGCATCAGAGCAATTAAAAAAATATTACACCATCATGAAGGAATATATATATAAAAATATTCTGTACTAGTAACAAGGCTTTTCAATCTATAACTCTTGGCAAATTTCTTCAGAAACAAATTATTATAAATACAAACCATAAAGTGAAAAAAAATGCTTTCTTCAGAAACAAAGAACCAATTTTAAAGCAGATCTATGCAGAAAATACCATTACCCCCATGAAAGCTAGCTGAAGATGGATGGATGTCCCCAAAATACAACAGAGTTTCTCTTTTCAGAGCTACAGTCTGCTCCTGAAGGGGCCATGATGCATGTCCGTTTCAAACAGCACAGCATATCCCAGTGAAACCTTAATAAGGTCAAGTGGAGGACCCTCTACAAAAAAGGGTGTCGGCAATTCCATCCAAATAATACAAGCTCTAAGGAGCAGAGGAATTCAAGGGAGGCACAATCCCTTTCTCTTTCTCCCCCTCCCCAAGTTCTTGCTTTTGATCTTCCCACATCTGTAACTGAAAGATGCTCATACCATTTGATTCTTTTTTCAGGAATTTGGGAAAGCAAACTATGAAGAAAATCCTCTTTGTGGGGAGGTCTGTCTAATCTCATCAAAGATCATTCTATTTGACAAACTCCACAAGGTAAACCATCCTGTCCACATGTCCTCGCTCCTCCTGGCTGAGTTCAGGTCAGCCGATGGATTGCCTAGTCTATCCAATAGGATAACGTTTCATTTGATTGAGATTCTTTACATATACACATGTATGTATTCTGTTTACAAAGTTTCATCACATGAAACTAAATTATGTCATTATGTATTTTTTGAGGTCCAAGACCCCAATTTGACTATACTATGAAGAGTTGTTCTTTAAATGCTTTGTCTGCAGAGGTTTTACGTGATACTCATAGATTTTCAGAGCAGGCCCCAATTTTAACTGAAGTCCTGTCAACACATCATTTCTTGTCATCAGTAGCAGGGATTTTCCATCAATTTCCTATAATGGAAGCAGAGGGTAAAGCTCAAGGATAATGAAGAAAAAAAGCAAGGTCAAAGGAAGAAGTCGTATTGCTTGTCTCCACGCCAAAAACATTATTTTTTTAATAGTGCCAAAAATGGAATCTTCTACTTTTATCTTCCACCTTTTACATTTATTTTTGAGTTAAATATAACCTATAGCTGATCTTGTTTTCAAGATCACATCACAAATGTCACATCTTAAGAAACTGACAGCAAGCTTGGAGTATGTACCCTGAAGGATCAAAGATGTTGCTTCTGAAAGGAATAATGACACTTTCCACTTGTAAAATCTGTTGAAGTTTATGCAGATTTTTTGTCTAATTCCAAAACAAACCCTATAAATTAGGACAGGCAGGGATTGCCATCTTAATTTTATGGGCAAACCAAGGATCAAGGCAAGAAGTTAGCCTGCCCGAGAAGTTAGGAAAGGGTGGCCCAGAATTTGAACTCCCATCTGCCTACGGCCAAAGCCGATGTTCTTTTCATAACTCACTTCTGTTTCTCTTGACACTTAGAAGTAAATATGTGTTGTCTAGATGGACCAATGGGAACCAGAGCCTTGGGTTTTCTGAAACCTTTTCAATCGTAACAATGGACACTGGAAAAATGACTTACTCTCTGTGAACTTCTTTCCTGTCCTTTAAAAGGAGAACCATCCTGCCTCAACCTGAATATCAAGTCTCATGCTACCCCACTTCCTCTCGGTGGAGCCTCAAGATTCCAAAGAAGGTAGCGAGGGGCAGAGCTGTGCCCACCACAGATTCCCTCCCCTATTCTCCTCGCAGTCCACTCCCCACTCCTCTCAAGTCTCCAACCAGGTGGACTTCACTCCAGGTACCCTGGAGACTACAAACCTTTGGAATGAAATAAAAATAGGCTTCTCGTGAAAGAGATAAGGACCCCAAATATACAAAGTCTACAGTTTGAAAACCTTTGGAAAGGATGCACTGAGAAGAATGCCGAATACCACCTTCTTTTTGTTATTGTTTGTTGTGGGGAGAATCTGAGCTGGTTCTTAGGAAACCTGGGTTCAAGAGATGGACCAGCTGCACATGCTCAGTAAGCCTCGACACAGCTGTTCATGATTTTACCCACCTCCCCCACTGATGGACAGACAAGGAGGCACTGTGTGCAACTGCAGCTACATAAAACTGTGACTCCCTCCTACACTGTCACCAAGAGGGCCATTCCTCCAGAGTCTCTCATGTATTTTGCCAGGCTGTGAGGAAGATGTGCTCTGAATGTCTGAGTATGTGGGAGATACAGCACCGGGCTAGGGGCTGAAGAAACACCCACTTTGTGACCTTAGGCAAGTCCCTTCCTCCTCTGTCTCCTCGGTTGATAATATGGGATATTGGGTTTTGACAGGATTTCATGAGATACCACCCTTGCAAGTGCTCCCTGAGCTTTGTGTTACACAATCACACGTCAGTATTCCGGGACAGACTGCAGCCCTCATTTTACAATTATTTAAGGACAAAGGAATTGACTTTTCAATCCTAAAGTATCTTTTTCTATTTAGGCAGCTAGTAATCCCAAAGACTGTCCATCAGTAAAACCTGCAAGTATGAGAGTTGGAGAGGAGCCCTGACACCCGGAAACCACTGCAGCAGCTCTGAAGGCATTGTGAGGTCACAGAAATCTGAATCGCAGGTTACATCAAAGCTCATGCTCTGTCTTACACACTGAGATGAATAGTGATTCACTCGGGCTGCTTCCAAAAACAGCAAAGCCCTTCCTGCTCTCCATCTTTCCTTTGCTGTTGTTTGCTCATATTTAACTTACCACATATTTTAAACGGGGGCCAGGAGGAGATGCCACTGCTTTCATTTCTATACAAGAAAACTTCCTTGACTAACTGCAAATGAATTTTTTTTACATCTTTGTTGGCAAAAAGTCCTTCTACAACTCAGCATTTCTGTCAAAAGCCAAGTACGTCTGTGAAAAATGCTGAAATTTGGATTTTATTTAAGACAAAATGGAACATCATGTTTCATGCTCCAATTTGATTTTCCTTTGTTTGGTAGCTACACTGCCGTTCACCTCAGATGAGGGTTGGTAAAAGAAAGCTCCATCTGGAATTCCTCATTTAAAAATTTTTGAAATGAATATAATTCATATATACAACAAAACTTTCCTCTTAAACCATGACTATGGCAGCTCCGATGAATGGGAGTGGAGATGGCATAATGGAAATGGGAGCTTCCAGGTCAAACAAACTGCAGTCTGAACACTGTCTCCACAACTTATTGTGTGGCTCTGGGTAAGGGACGTAACTTCCCTGAGCCTCAGTTTCCAAACTTGTAAAATGGAAATAACCCCCTGAAGAATTTTGGAGGTTAAAAATGATTAATTCATATCAGGCACCTAGCACCGTGTCTGACATATAGGACGTTCTCAATGACTACTAAGCGGAAATGTGTAGGCTTTGAAAGAACTGGGATGTGTTCCAATTCCAAATCCATCTTCTGTTTCTTTTCTGGAAGTATGTCCCCTGCCTGAAAGCTACCCTTTGCCAGAGGGATGCAGGAATATTCTTGTTCAAGTTCAGAAAATTCACTGAGATTAAAAAAGTTCAAAGACTACATAAAAATGTGTCTCATAAAAATCACAAACATAGGAAAGTTCCTTGATTAAGAAAGCTAATCATTTGTTATGTCATTTCTAGAAAAGCTTGCAAGGCAAATGAAATCCAACTTTTGCCAGTCAGCATGGTATACTAGGATGCGCGTGAGACTGGAAATCGGGAGACAGAGGTTCTAACGCAGACTCCATCAGTAACTTTCCACGAGGAACCACTCCTCTGGAGCCTAGTCTGTGTATAAATGAAGGAGTTGGAGTGTGACCAGATCCAGTTAAACAAACAAATGAAAAAATCCCATGATTTTGCATTAACAATCCAAAATTCAAAACAAAAATATAATTCACATCTTGGGATTTTGTTTACATTTCTGGGTTAAGGGATAATTGTTAGTTTCAGTGAAACTTTTTACATTGCTTCTGTCTTCTGTCTTCATGTTAGAATAACCAAGTGTCTGCTGGGCAATAATACTCAAAATGCTTGCCTACTTAAGTTCCCACAAGTACTCATGCAAGGAAGTAAGGTTTAGAGATGACAGGTGTAAATTTCCAGTGAGGCCAAGACCCTAGATCTAAAAATAAATGAGTAGAATCCGTAGATGTTATAGCTCAGGAGATAAGCATGTGTTTCAGAGTAAGACACTATGTTATTGCTTATTAGGCGGGGCCTGGGGCAAGTTACTTAATCTCTCTAAACCTCATTTCCTTATCTATATGGGGGTGGGGGGGGAAGTAGCTACTGTATCTCACTGCTGAAAAGATCATTGAGATAACACGTGAAGTAGAATTCCTTACTTCTACTGAGCAGTCGATAAATCCTAGCTATTTTTAAAAGTATATTTAAAAATCTTAACCCATTTACTTTTCACTCTTTCTCTGACAACTTTATACAATAGGTGACTCTTTCAATTAAGCTTAACTATGATATGGTCCATTGGAAATGGGGAAAAAGAAGAGGTGGGGAGAGAAGAAGCAAAGAGAAAGAGGCTAGGAAGAGAAAAACGGCCATCAAGAAAGAGGCAATGGATAATAACAAGGTAGGGCGGGAAAAAAAAGGAAGAGGAGTCAGTGGGATTTATAATGGTAGGGCCCTGCAAATGTCTCAGAAGGCCATATCTGTGGTGGTCTCTACTGTCCCAGATAGAGAACAGGGGAAAAGAAGGCTCAATTTAGAATCAGAAGACTTGGGCTGGAAGCCAAACTCTGCTGCTTCCTAGTTCCTATGGAGCATCTGGCCCGTTATTCCCTCCCTCTGTGAAATGAGAAATTTGTATTAAGCTGACCCCTGTCCATTCCAGTTCAACACACTCTCAGATTCCAATTCTGTCTTTGATAAGCATCAGGCTCACCAGCCTCACAGCAAAGTCTCCCCGTGGAAGAACACGGCAGCAGCTCCTTACCAGTGGCGTGGAGGAATCTGATGAAACAGGCGTTCTTTTCCCACTTCAGTCTTCCGCCTCACATATTCTAGAACTTTCTTTATAACAACTTCCTTGCCATTCACTATCTGGCTACAAGTGGTGACCAGTTTGAAGTTTCCCATTCCACTGCTTATAAAAGGTATAAATGTCACAGAGGAAGGGGAATTTGGTCCAGAGCCCAGGGATACAAAAGTGGAAAATCCTGTGTCCAGTATGGGGGTCACATAAAAAAAGGAGGAGTGGAACCTCCTGGCCCTACCCACATGGCCACTGGGTAAACAGTCTCCTGAGAAGGGCTCTTTATCTTCAAAGACATTTTGAAAGCCACAGTGTGGCCTCTCAAACCACAGTTCCTCCTTCAAATCATCCTTGTCCCTGCCATCTCCTGTTTTCCCTTTTGATGCAATTCCTTCTGGACTTGTCATAGTTGTTGCGTTTCTCGGCATCAGACAAGACGGCATAGGCCTCTGCTACTTGATTGAACTTCTCCTTAGCTGCCTCCCGGTTTTCTGGGTTCTTGTCTGCGTGGACCCCAAGACCTAACTGGTGATAAGCCTTCTTAATATCAGAGGAAGAAGCATTTTGTGGCATCCCCAGTACTTTGTAGTAATTCACCATGTCTCTTTAAAGGACTTTTCCTCACCAAGACACAGAGTTTATTTTCTGAAGAATTTCCAGGTAACTTTGGAAAGGAAGATGGCGGACTACTCAAGTCTACAGCAAGACCTTTTGAATCATATCACATGGTTCTTGGGACAAAGGCTCTTCTGGGGGAGAAATTCCTATTTGGGGCTGGTACCCTCTACAATGTCCCCACCCCTTCCCTGACCTCCGCAGCTCATTGTGGGTGGAGTGACTATGAGCTCAACACTATCATCCAATGACTGTCAGCTGATGCTGTGCTTGCCTTGCAATCCTATTGGTGGAAAATTTGGGGTGGATAATATACATCTTGGAGGACAGAAACTATCTGTGTGGCTCAAAAAGAAGTCTTTACCTCATTTGTTAAAGTAACAATTGGAAGCAACATGGGTCTTGCATTTATATCAGACACAAAATCCATTTCTGCTCATTATGCAGGCTCATGCCTTCAGTAATGTAATGGGTATCTCCCTGTGGATATCTGCTGCGGGCACGAAATGGGTGATAAAGGGGCTCTATTCCAAAAAAATCACGTACACATTTCTGATGAAGGAAAGAGACTGAAACTCATGTCATCAAATGAGGAAACTAGGTTACAGAGAATTCTGCCTAGATAAGAAAGAAAGAATAGATTGAAGGAATAGAATTAGAAGTGAAGGCTTCCCATGTATGGTCAGATAAGGCTTCTTCACTTCAATTGATCTCTTAAAGTTAGTCTTTTTGAAATTTATCTCTGGACTTAAAGATAGAACTAAGTAGCAGTGTCGCATCAGCCAATGCTTTAAAGAATGGCTTTAAAGCTCAAGTGTAGCAAGGCTGCTCTTTTTCCAGGACACACAACTACACATTTCCCAGACTTCCTTGCAATCCGGTGTGGCCGTGTGACCACATAGTGGCCAACGACATGTGAAGGGATGACGTGCACCTCTCTCCAGCCTGGCCCATAAAACCACCACGTGTGCTCCTTCTTGCGCTTTATCCTTACACCAACTGGATGTCAGTGCCCAAGTGATCTTGAAAGCATACAGCTGAAGATGACAGAGCTCCCATCAGCCTGGGACCTTGAATTACAGTGGAGCAGAACACCTCCACCAACAACCTTGGACTATTTATATTAAGAAACTTCTACTATAGTTAAGCCATTATATCTATTTTCATCTACTTGTGACAGCAGTTGATGTCTACTCTAATACACCAACCATTTCTACAACTTCACCTTCCTTATTAGAACCTAATCTTATAATGTCGTCCACCAGAAGAGTCCCACCTCTGCCACGCTGGAAGTCCAATATCCTAGTCTATCTCTCACTCCTCCCTCCCATTATACCCACTTTTTCATTTCAACTCCTCTTTCTCCAGGGTAATGAGTCCCCTGCAGACTCCTCTTTTGTATCAAATCTGCACCCACTGGTTGGCCCTTGGAACCATTCTTTTACATGCCCTCTCGAATCACCCTCTTAGGCTATTAGCCCTCCACTGTGCCCATGCCATAAACACTCCATCCAGGAGCAGTCTAGCAATCAATCCAGCTTCTCTGATTCCTATACCTGGCGAAGTGGGAGAAAAAAATCAAGAAACCAAGAAGATGAACACTAAACATGTGCAGTGTACCAGTCTCGGCTGGGTCAGGAGAATATATCAACACTTCTTTTATTTACCATTGCTCAGCTCTCTCTCCCATTCCCCTAGGTGGCCGTTCTTAACCTTCACTGCTCTCCTCTAGTTCCTTAGTAAACTTCTACCCATCCTGTCCACTCCAAGCAGAGGAGCTTGCCTCTTGGTTAGCAAAGAAAATAGAAACTGTCAGGAACTGCCTGAATGTCCCTTAGGACAAGGGCCATCTCAGCTGTATCTGCACACATCCTTACCTATGCTCCCAGAGCACAGGAAGGACAGAGGAAGATGTCCCTGTCTTGCTCAGAACTAATTCCCAAAATATTTTTTTATATTGACCAAATTGAATCTTCATGTATATTACCTGACATTACATTTTATTGCAGTAAAATATATATAACATAAAATAGGCCATTTTAACTATTTGTAAGTGTACAATTCAGTGGCATTAGTGATATTCACAATGTTGTACAATTATTGCCACTGTTTTTTAAACTCTTCCATCACCAAACAGAAATCCCATGAAGCAATAACTCCCTCCTCTCCACTAGCCCTTTATAACCTCTAATCTGCTTTGTGTCTCTATGAATTTGCCTATTTTAGATATCTCATATAAATGGAATCATATAATATTTGACTGGCTCATTTCACTGAGCATAATATTTTCAAGGTTCATCTATCTTGTAGCTTGTATCAGAACTTCATTCCTTCTTATGGCTGAATAACATTCTATTGCATATTAGGTACCACATTTTATTTATCCATTCATCTGTTCATGGATACTTGGGTTGTTTCCACCTTTTGGTTATTGTGAATAATGCTACAATGAACATTTGTGTACAAGTATCTGTTTGAGTCCCTCTTTTCAATTCTTTTGTGTGGAATTGCTGGGTCATATGGTAATTTTATGCTTAACCTTTTGAAGAACTGCCAAACAGTTTTCTATAGCGGCCACACTATTTTATATCCCTACCAGCAATGTATGAGGGTTCAACTTTCTCCATGTCCTTGCCCCTCCACACTCTTTTGATCTCATCCCTTTCATTGTCCTCAGGGATTTTGCTTCACTGAGCTGTTCTCAATTTCATTCAATTTTAACTTGTCCAATTCTTCTGGCTACTTTCCTGCATGTAAATAAGTTTGAGCATCTCCTCTCTTAGAAAAGAGCTCTCAGGTCTTCATGACCCTCCTACTGCTGGAGCTCCCTCCACTTGCCTCCCACTCACTCCTCAACTTGGAGGAAAGAGTCCTCCACCTTCCAGTCCACCCCCAGCTCCAGTGAAACTCCAGTGTCATTGGCAGATCCCATTGGGCTTCGCCTTTTTGAGGTATTTGACCTTGTTGATCATTTCACTTTTTTTGAAACTCTTCCTGTCATTGGTTTCTAGACAACCTTTCACACTGAGTATTTCTCAGATGCTTTTGCCAGTTCCCTTTCTTCTCCTAACAATTGAAACCTGGGTGCTCCCTAGGGTGCTGTCCTTGGCCTTTTTCTTTTCCCCTTTTAAATGCCTGTCTCATCCTCACCCCTTCCTATGACTGCTGATGACTCTCATGTCTCTCTTTCTAGGCCTCGCCCTTCCCATGAGCTGTCTTCTAGATATATCCACTAGATGCCTACATGCTCTCAAACTGAACATGCCCCAAACTGTACTCATTCCATCTGTCTTAAAACTGACCTCTTGGGGCTTCCCTGGTGGTGCAGTGGTTGAGAGTCTGCCTGCTAGTGCAGGGGACACGGGTTCAAGCCCTGGTCTGGGAGGATCCCACATGCCGCGGAGCAACTAGGCCCGTGAGCCACAACTACTGAGCCTGCGCGTCTGGAGCCTGTGCTCCGCAACGAGAGGCCGCCACAGTGAGAGGCCCGCGCACCGCGATGAAGAGTGGCCCCTGCTTGCCACAACTAGAGAAAGCCCTCGCACAGAAACGAAGACCCAACACAGCCATAAATAAATAAATAAATAAATAAATAAATTTAAAAACAAACCAAAACAGAACTGACCTCTCACTAAAGTCCTGGTTAATGACACTTCTTTGCAACTAACAAATCCAGACATCTAGCAGTCGTCACCCAAGCCTCCTCCCTCTCCCACACTGAGCAGTGAGCTCAGTCCTGGGGCTAAGGTAGAGAACTGAGACAGGACAAATCTTCACCCTCCATTGCCAATGATCCACTAAATTCTCTTGACCATCTTCCCCAGATGGTCTTTCTAATCCATCTCTTCCTTTCCATCCCCAATGGAATGATTATATCAGCTTTCCTGCCTTCTGTCTCCTTGTCTTCCAAGCCACTCTCCACATTGTCACGAGACTGATCGTTCAGAAACACAAATCTCACCCTGGCACTCCCCACTCAATATCCTTCAGTGGTTTCCTAGTCCCTCTCACCCAAACAGACTATCTGTTATCTGGACCCCTGTTTATCTTTCAGTCTTATCCTTAGGCATTCCCTGCTCCACACCTCTTATGCCAAGGTACTGGGAGTTCTCAAGATAAATCATGTTTTTTCATGCCCCCGTGCCTTTGTATCTAATCCCCCTTCTGCCCAGAATCTTCCGTGCTTCCTTAAAACAATTCTCATACCTACAATAGTTTCAGGTGGCCTTATTAAAGTAAAATAATACTTGTAATAATGATCATTATTTTACTTTAATAGTTTCATTTATTTTATTTTTGGCTGCATTGGCTCTTTGTTGGTGAGCACGGGCTTTTCTCTAGTTGCGGCGAGCAGGGGCTACTCTTCGTTGCGGTGTGCAGGCTTCTCACTGCAGTGGCTTCTCTTATTGTGCAGCACAGCCTCTAGGTGCATGGGCTCAGTAGTTGTGGCTTGCAGGCTCTAGAGCGCAGAGCTCAGTAGTTGTGGCGCACAGGCTTAGTTGCTCCACCACATGTGGGATCTTCCCGGACCAGGGCTTGAACCCGTGTCCCCTGCATTGGCATGTGGACTCCTAACCACTGTGCTACCAGGGAAGTTCCAACTTTAATAGTTTTATATTTATTTTCATAAGTTTAGAAAAAGCTGTAACAGCTATGGAAACAAATGAACAAGTGAATAAGCCAAAGAAGCACCACATACCTGGCTATCTTATAATGTATTATAACTTCTCATTTCACATGAATGATTTAAACAACAATTTGGGGGTTTGGTCTATAGAAATCTATTCTATTTCAATCAAAAAATTCAAAAGGTTCTTTCATTATCAGTTTTGCTTCCATTCTCTTTGCTGTTTTCTTATTGCTAGCATTACCCATTTGTTTTTTAACTCTTTTCTAAATTTTTGTGGGCTGAAAGGACACATCAGCAGAGTCTAAGTTGCCACTTCCCCTGTTCATTATGCCACAAAATCTTTTAAGCATTTCAGACTGTTAAGAAATATCAGGTGTCAAATCACCTCGTATATTTCCAGTACTTGGTATTATAATATGCTGAAAAGGTAATAAAAGTTATGGTCAATTTGTGGGATTTTAACTGGTCTAATTCAGAGCTGGATTTATTTATTTATTTGTTTGTTTGTTTATTTATTTATTTTTGGCTGCATTGGGTCTTCCTTGCTGTGCACGGGCTTTCTCTAGTTGCGGCGAGCAGGCTTCTCATTGTCAAGGTGGCTTCTCTTGTTGCGGAACATGGGCTCTAGGCGCGCAGGCTTCAGTAGCTGTAGCTGTGGCACGTGAGCTCAGTAGTTGTGGCTCGAGGGCTCTAGAGCACAGGCTCAGTAGTTGTGGCACACGGGCTTAGTTGCTCCATGGCACGTGGGATCTTCCCAGACCAGGGCTTGAACCTGTGTCCCCTGCATTGGCAGGCAGATTCTTAACCACTGCGCCACCAAGGAAGTCCCAGAGCTGGATTTACCATGAAGTTAATGAAGCTTAATTTTTGCCTTAGCAATTTTGTATCATGATTTTGTACTTTTATTCCAAAGGAAGGCTCTTAAAATTGTATGATTTTAACCTCCCTCTCTCCCCCAACCTCTGCAAACCTGGATTTGTCCCGGGTCTAATTAGAACTATCCATCTAGAGCCACTACAGTTGAAGTCCATCCAACTATAACTTAGGACCATGCTCGTGGTTACTCTGACTGGCCTTTCCACTTTACTACTCCATTTGAGGAGGTTAGTGTTACTTGGCAATTTGTAACAATAAAATATTTTATTTATAGTTACTAAGTCAGTGGCCTCAGAAACGTATCAAAAGTTATCAATAAGCCATCTGAAAAGAAATGTCAGTCTTGGAATTTCAGGCAAACAGCTTAAACAACCAGCTGGACATCTCAGAGTAAAATACTGTTCTTATTCGTGTGGTTTAGGGGAAGTGAGGCGACATGGAGTAAAATTAATTTGTCACCATGAGTTGCATATTATTTTGTCATGATACTCTGAGAAAAAAATTCTCAATGATTCATATTGTTCTAGAAACAGATGCACTGATGTCGCTCACTTGTGAGTTTGAGGATCTGAACAATATGAATTAAGTGACCTTCATTGAATGGCCCCTCTCCATGTCCATCTTCTTCACATACATTCTGAGTGAATGAGTCAGATAGTGAAGAAATGAAGTGACTACCCACAACGGGCACACTGTCTTTGCGACCTGCAGTTAGGGTCTTTCTCTAGTTGTGGTGAGTGGGGGCTACTCTTCATTGCGGTGCATGGACTTCTCATTGCAGTGGCTTCTCTTGTTGAGAAGCATGGGCTCTGGGTGTGTGGGCTTCAGTACTTGTGGTGCATGGGCTCAGTAGTTGTGGCACGTGGGCTCTAGAGTGCAGGCTCAGTAGCTGTGGCTCACGGGCTTAGTTGTTCTGCAGCATGTGGGATCTTCCTGGACCAGGGCTCAAACCCGTGTCCCCTGCATTGGCAGGCAGATTCTTAACCACTACGCCACCAGGGAAGCCCCTGGGTCTTCCCTCCTGATAAGTCTTTTGGTTTGCACCTGTGGCTCACACAGAGGCTCAAAAGAGGTTGGCCAGAAGAAAACCTGATGGAGATAATTGCACTAGTGGGAAACTTAATGGAGATAATTGTTAGGTGTCAGTGTGCCTGCATAGACAAAAGGAGGTTATACAAAGATCCCCCAGTTAATTCAGCTGCCCCTCCATACCACAGGAACATGGGACACTCCTGCACTTTGGACAAACCTTGCTCAATGGCCTGACATCTTCCAAGGGAGCGTGTTGCTAGAAATCCACCTCTGAGTCTGGTTACTATAACAAGAGAATATCCAGTAACGTACTGTGAGATCATACCAAGAAGACAGACACTCTCCTGAAAGTTGGCACATGGGATGGTGGACATGTCCGATGTCAGTGTTAGTGTCTTAGTCAGCTTAGGCTGCTATAACAAGACACCATGGATTAGGTGGCTTAAACAACAGAAATTTATTACTCACAGTCTGGAGGCTGGAAGTCCAAGATCACAGTGCCAACGTGTGGCTCTTGGTAGGGCCCTCTTCCTACCATGCAGATGGCTGCCCTTGTGCTATATCCTCACATGGCACAGAGGGAAAGAGAAGCTCTCTGGTCACTTCTTTTCAGGGCACTAATCCCATCATGAGGGTTCCAGCCTCATGACCTCATCTATCTCCCAAAGGCCCCAAACACCATCACACTGGGAGTTAGGGCTTTAACTTTAACGTGAATTTTGGGGGGACACAAATATTACATCCATAACAGCCAAGAAATCAAGCTCTCACATCAACTGAGACATGCTACCCTTGGCAACCCTTTCTGAACCTGCCCTTTTCTAAGGTGGTTTAGGGGATGTTCACATCCCTGCCATGCTTCCATCAGATGGCAAGGCAAAGCCTCCCTTAAGGAGATTTCAGGGTGTGACCATTCTTATTGTTTCTCAGCTGCTGTGACCTAGAAGATGTGCCTAAAAGGGTCATGTGTTTGGCCTGGGGGTGGCCTGCAGTCTTCCCATCTGGGATGATTGGTGAGTGACAGCTGACTGCTTGAGGTCCATTGCCGGGAAGATCCTTGGAGGTGAAAGACTGAAGGCCTCAGTAGAGGATCTTGATCCTCAGTCCTCATGAAAATCATAGCAGCTGCTTGTCATATCAGCCTGAGCCTGGCCAGTGGTTCCCTCCTTGCCCTCTACCTCCTTTAATGAGAAGAGGAAAGACAATGAGAATTTCAAAGCAGGAGGAAGATTTGAATCACTTCCAGAAAATAATTCAAGGCAGACTCTTTTCCCCGCCCAATTGCCTTTCCACAAGAATGAAGAACTTGAGCTTGTAGACAATGCTTGCAAAATTCCAGTCCCCTGGGAATTCATTTCTCAGGCTCCAGAGTTGGAGAAGCAAGACGGTGCTCCTTTCCTCCCTTGAAGGACTTCTGAATGAGATGCCTTGGGAAACTGTGTTCCCTTTTGCCTCCCACTGTCACTGGTGCCAGAGTGATGTCATCCTTGGGAGAAAGTACCTGCTCCTGGGCCAAGCTCAGAGCTGGCCGGTTCCATTCCAGTATCTGGAAGGCCCAAAGAACATCCCCACCCCCAATCTGGGACATCTGCCCCAGAGGAGTCTGAGCAAAAGCTCATTCTGAAAAATGCTTTTGGACAGCAGGGAATCTGGCCAAGAGACCTTTTAGCTAAGTCCCTTTTTTTGTTAACCTTTCACAATATTCCTTAAATTTAATTTTAGAAGTGAGTTAACTCAACTACAATGACACAAATGGACTCTATATCATTAAACCAAAATAAAATATGTTCCAGCTGATCAGCCTTCCACTTTCCAACCTGAGCTACTTCCCCCCACAATTTTATTGCAAAAATTTTCAAACATAAAGTCGTAAGAATATTATAGGGAACACGCATACTCCCACCACCTAGATTCTACAATGAACATTTTCCATACTTACTTTATCATATGTCTATCCAACTACTCATCCCTCTAGCCAACTATCAATCCACATTTTGATGCATTTCCAAGTAAGTGGCAAAATCAGCATACTTCTCCCCTGAATACTTCAGTTTGCATACCATTAATTGTTTTATTTTTTTACAGTTCTTTTCATTTTGAGGAAAAATTTATTGGCTATGTAATACACAAATCTGAATTGTTTGCATATACCTGTGCATATGTGGTGACCAATGCATATACCCATAACACAAACCCTTATCAAGACACAAAACGCTACCATCACTCAGAATGTTCCCTCATGCTCCTTCCCGGTCATTCCCCTCTCCCACCTATCCAGAGGCAACCACTGCCTGATTTTTTTCTACCACTAGTGCATTTTCCTGTTCTCATCATTTGTCTGAATGGAACTGCTGTGGTCTATTTGTGTCCCCCCCAAATTCATATGTTGAAACCTAACCCCCAATGGGTCTTAGGGATATTAGTAATGGTAATAAGAGGCGGGCCCTGTGGGACGCAATTAGATCACGAGGGCAGAGGCCTCGTGAATATTTGTGCCTTTATAAAAGCAGCCCCAGAGACCTCTCTCATCCCTTCCTCCATGTGAGGACACAGTGAAATGACAGCTGTCTCGGAAGCAGGCGCTCACCAGATACCCAATCTGATAGTGCCTTGATCTTAGACTCCCTACCTGCAAAATCATGAGAAATAAATGTTTGTTGTTTATAAGCCACACAGTTTATGGTATTTTTGTTATAGCAGCCTGTATGGACTAAGACAGAAGCCATTCAGAATGAGCTCTTTTATGTAAGGCTTCTTTCACTTAGCATAATGTTTTGAGACTCATCCAAACTATTGTATATATCAGTACTTCATTTTTCTTTATTCCATTGTATGAAAAGACCAGAGTTTGTATATTCACTCTCCTATTGATGGACACTTAGGCTTCCAGTTTTGGACTATTATGAATAAAGCTATTTGAACAATGTTGTACCAATCTTTGGTGGACATATGCTTTCATTTCCCTTGGGTAAATACTCAGGAATGAAGTTGTTGATCATGGGGTAGATGTATGAGTGTTTATTTTACACTCCCACCAACAATGTAGGAGAGTGCAGTTGCTCTACATCCTCACGAACATTTGCAATCAGTCTTTCTAATTTTAGCTATCCTGGTGGCTGTGAAGTGATTTAAACTGTTATTTTGGCAAATTTTCCAAATTAACAAAAGACACATATGCATAGGGATCAGGTTGAAGGAAATACTGATTGAAGGAAATCTAGAGATTGGAATATATGGTATTAGAAAAGTGCACTTATCCAAACCCAGCTTGAGAGAGTAAGAAATGGCTAAAGGGATGTGCAAGAAGCAGCCAAACACATTGCTCGCTTTATAATTCTCTCAATTATATTACAACATTAGAGAAGTAAACGTAATGCTTAGGAGACTGCAGACTTCATTGACAGGGAGATGGGAACTCTGTGTTTTCCTACAGAGCTGGTCTGGTGTGGACCACGTGTACCCCGATTTGCTTCCTCATGGTCAAAGCCCTTTGAGCACCATCTCTACAAAGCTGGCCCAGCTTGGAAAATGGAATCGGGACTCACCCAGACAATTGGGAAGGACCCCCTGCTCCTCCTTCCCTCTCTCCAGTACCAACCCTGGACCTGAGCGAGGGAATTAACTTTTGGGGGCATCAACGTTGGGCCAGCACCTATCCTAGGCACTGTGCCTTCGCTGTCCTTTAATCCTCACGGCACCACCCTACCAAGTTAGGCATTGAGAGCCTCCTCTTACAGATGTGAAACCAAGACTCAGAGAGTCATAGTAATCTGTCTGGGGTCACACAGAGTTACAAGAACTAGGATCTGAGTCTATCTGAGTCTAGTGTCCTCTTTCCACTAGACTTTGCTCAGCACCCAGCAAGCAAACTGGAGGAGACTTGATCAACAGCTCAGGTGGTGCCAAGCCCAGAAGCAGACAAGGCTGCCTGTCTCTCAGCCAGATTGGTCCCTCCTTTCTCTTTCTTTTCTGCTCTCTAGTGTGTTTATGTGGAAGGTAGGGCTGTGCCGTCTTTCAGAAGATGCAGATGTTAAGGAGACTGAGCCCTCCTCTCTGCAGCTGTGACTGTGTCTCCTCTCCTCTCGGGGCTTGGGTTTTTCTCTTGCAGGAAGGAATCGGTAGCTTGTCACTCCTCTCCTGCCCTCTCCCACCCCCTCAGTTTCTCAGGGGCTGGGATGGTCGGGAGCCTCACTCAGCCTTCACCAGCGGGAGGTGATCATGTTCATCATGTGTTTCTCTAGACCGAGTTACCTGTTCCTGAAACGCACTAGCTTGCTCTTCGAATCCTGCGGTTCGGAAGTAATTGACGACATCCATCACGGCCCAGTCTGCAGGATCGGGTGGCCTCCCATTCTCCATGGAACTGCAAAATAACAATCAAGATGGCTGTCAGGGCAGAACATGCAAGTGTGTGCGGCTAGGCTCTCCACTCAGCCTCCCAGGGGCAGGCCTGGCCCAGCTCACTGCAACCAGAGGCCCAGATCCCAGTGTATGTGCCTCAGAACCAGAATCACTCATGCGTTTCTTGGGCTCAGAAGATCACTGCTCTCACTGGCTCAGTCACTCCTTTCTCTCTGAACCTTTAATATAAAGTATTTCCTCATGTATTGTTTTTTAATCCAGAGATATTAAGAGGGGTCCAGGGCTTCCCTGGTGGCGCAGTGGTTGAGAGTCCGCCTGCCAATGCAGGGGACGCGGGTTCGTGCCCCGGTCTGGGAGGATCCCGCATGCTGCGGAGCAGCTGGGCCCGTGAGCCATGGCCGCTGAGCCTGCGCATCCAGAGCCTGTGCTCTGCGACGGGAGAGGCCACAACAGTGAGAGGCCCGCGTACCGCAAAAAAAAAAAAAAAAAAAAAAGAGTGGTCCAGCGATTTCTGGCGGCCCACAATATGGCATTCATACCCCTGAGCTAAGAATACCAGACCTCTTACAATTTGGCCCCAACATGTCATCACTTTTCCCATCCCCAACCCCGCACATCCAGGGCTAAAGCCATTCCCCAACACACCATGCCCTTCACATGCTGTTCCAGCCACTGAATGCCCCCTCATTTTCCAACAAAATCCTACCCTTCCTACCAGTTCAAATGCCACCATCTCTGTAAGGCATTTTCTGGCTGCACCTGGGTAAGTGTTTGTTATAACATCCTCTGAGTTCAAGACCTCCATTCTAACTCCAACTGCAGCACTTTTCCCACTGGATTATACTCCGCTTATTAGACAGTCTCTAGGAGACTGTCTAATCTTTCTACAGAGATGTGGGCTGAAGAGGTACATTTGGACCAGGAGATGTGGGCTGAAGAGGTACATTTGGACCTGGACCATTTCTCACTTTATTATCCCTTGTGTCAAGTACATAGTTAGGAATTCAATCAATGTTCAGATGACTAGATGTTGATCAAGCATTAGTTTGAGAGGGTCTCTGGGTAACCTCCTCAATGGATTTAGAGAGGAGGGGAGGAAAGGTGGAAGAGAGAAAGAGTGGCAAGGACCTGCAGTTACTGTGACTCTTATTTCTGTATTTCAAGAGTATTTGTCTAGATTTCTCTATGCCTCGTCCGCAGTGATTCTTCCAGAGTGTACATCCCATCACATTGTTCCCCTGCTTCCAATCCTTCAAAGACTTCTTCCCATTGCCCTTTGGATAAATTCCAAATAGTTTCACTTGGCTCAGGAGGTCCTTCAGGACAAAGCCCCCTCCTAGCCCTCCAGCTGGGAATATATTGGTGAGTAAAACAGAAGGGTCATTACTCTTGTGAATACACAGCACTGTTGGGGTAGACCCTGATCGGTAATCATACGACTAAATGTACAGCCACACAATGTAGCTGAAGGATAGGCACTCTGTACTATGGCAGTTTGAGGGGCTAGGAGAGGCTTTCTTGTGGAAGTTTCTTTTGAGGTAAGGTCTAGAGAGCAGCCAGAAGGTTAACCGTATAAAGAAGTAAGCTGAAGATTATTCCAGGCTCTGTAGCAGGAATATACAGCCCAGGGAGCCATGCTGGTGTCAGAGGCCACATCAAGGATTCTGGGTTTTTGTCTATGAGCAATGGGACTTGTTAAATGGTCTGATGTAATGGGTGTGACCTGATCTGACTCACATTTCTAAAAAGAGGGTATTGGAGAGGAGCCAGAGGAGAAGAAGGGACCAAGCAAGAGATCATGGTGACTGAGACTATGGTGGAAAAGGAGAGAAGCATGTGGATTTCAAAAATATTTAACCAATAGAATCAGCATGACCTAGTGGTGGACTAGACATGAGAACAAAGGAGATCGAAGTGTCCTGGAACTGGATGGATGGTGGTAACTGCACTTAGACTGCATCCCCAGGTTTGGTTGGACATACTGAATGTGGGGTACCATCTATATCGAAGTTGAGATTTAATGTGGAACATGCGTCTGGAGCTCAAAGCAGACGGGTGGGCTAGAGGTACACAGCGGGGAGCCAGAAGTGTTTAGATGGCATGTGAAACCTTGGGAGGGGACGAGAGGAGAACTGGGCCTAGAATCAAGCTTGGGAAGGTCCAACATTTAGTGCAAGTTGAAAAGATTCATGTTACTTTTAATGGAAATGAAATTGCCCAGACTTTGGGGATTCCTGAAAGTCTTCAAACATCCAAAAGTCAAGGGTTGACCTGTGTCTCTGCCTTGTTCCCAGGATAATGTTTTGCTCATAGTAGGAACTTAAAATATTTGATTAAAAAAAGAAACCTCTCCTAGTTAAAGAAAAGGGAGTCACTAATCAATGGCACATGTGATCAACTACTTATCAACATAGCACTTAATTTAAAAACATTTAGAGCCAATGCTTGCTAGTTATAAGTATTTTCCCTTTTGGGCATAGAGATTGTGACTCTATAAATACTGCCCATGTACATACACACTCACGTACATGGTCACTCACACACGGCATGTGCCCCCCTGCCACCCTCCTACCATTTAACAGTCAATATACATGGGGAAAAACTATTTTTTACTCTAACACTGTTAAACATTAACATGTACTTTCAAATCAAGACTAAATGTGTTTTTAAAAAATTATACACATGCTGGGATTTTCCATCATCTCTTTAACATAAGCAATCATGAGCTGACACAGGGGACTCTCTTTTAGGTACCATTTTCCTTCCCTCTCTTGCTTAAGTTGGGCTTGAAAAATGTTTGGAAAGGATTCATTGTTTTCACAAATCTTTTAAGTTTTCTAGTCAGCTCGCTTCTAGCAGTGAGCACAGCGCCCCATCAGATGCACTTTTAAGTGCCCCAGAAAACATCTGAACTCACTCTCTCTGTGGTTGACTTCAATTAGCTGCCTTTCTTCATAAAGAATTGTTATCTAATTATGATAAAAAAAAACCTATGCTACATTGTAATTTTAGGATGGGAGGCTTTCCTGATTCTTATTCTGCTGGGATATGACATCATCACTTCCTCAGTTCTGAAATATTCTTGAGTACCAGCATTGCGGCAGAGAACAAAGGCTTTGCAAAACCGCTGGCAGTGTACCATGAAGAGCACCAGTAATGAGGAATGTCTCATACTTAGGGTGAGGGGATACACAGAAGAAGCCAGTGTTAGACCACTCACATCCTGAGAGGAGAAACTATCTGTCTCCATCTCTGCCTCTCTACAGCTCCCAGCACAGGTTGGACTGGTGTGTACAGTTGATACATGGCAAAGATCTGTTACATTAATGGAATAACAACCAGAGAGCATTTAGAGTCTACAATGTGCTTTTCACGCATAATCTATTATCAGCCTCCCAGCTCCTTGTGAACTGGCTACTATAACCTGTTTTTAGGAAACTAAGGCTCAGAAAGGTTAAGAACTCATCCCAAATCACATAGTGTATAAAGCCAGGATTGGGTTCCACATATGCTTGCCTCCAAATCTATGCTTTTTTTCACTCCATGCTCATTGATACAACAGATATTTACTAAAAGCCTACTGTCTTCTCAGTACTGTGCTAGAGGCAGGGTTACCAGGATAGGAATGCATATCCTTCAAGGAGCTGGCACTCTGGTGAGGGGAAGCAGCATACTCTAAGTATTAGAACTGGGTGGGGGGTGGGGGTGAACTGGTGCTATTGGGGATGCACGCACTGGAGGGCCCAGATAATTCTGCCTGACCAGGACACTTGAAGATTTTTAATGCAATTCTGAAAGGCATCAATTGCTTCAAACACACACTAAGTTCCTCCGTGAGAGGGCATGGCTTGCAGAAGCAGAAATATGCAGGCACACATTGTCACTTCTAGGTGATGTTAAAGAATGATGGATGATTTTGCTGGACCCGTCCAGTGGTTTCAGCAACAGTTTAAACGAGAAACCTGGAGATTATCCAAGGCCACATGATGGTGGGTGTTGGGGAGGCCAGAGTGCCAAAGCCAGATAAAACTATGAGGACATTTCAGAGGATGGATTTAAGCGTCACCTTTCTCCACTGGTAAAGCCAGTATGTCTCCTCAAGGACTGTTATTTGTGGCCAAACTGAGATACTTTGTTCCCTTTTAAGGGGACCATTCTCTCCAAATCTTTTCTTATAACTGATACATGTCAAATTCCAGGAGGAATTTAAATGGTGCTGTTTAAAACACCTCCCAGATGGTGGTTCCCACTGTGGCTGCTAATTCCGCACTGATGAAATGAGATGGCAGATATAAATGTTCCATTATCATTTGATACTTATTATTCATTATTGTCATAGCAAAATATTTCCTAGACTATAAGGTATAAAGATGATAAATTCATGAATATTTTTCCAAGCATGGAGGCTTTAAAAATATATATGTATGTTACCTTATTACAAAAAACTAGCAAGAAATGAAGGGCAGAATTTGTCTCCAATCCCATCACTTAATCAAATCAATGTCTCCATTTAACATAGTCACCTTTCAGTCCCTGTGCATATGGTTGGGTACATCATGTATGGATAAAAATTACATAATGTGTGAATAATTCACACTAGGAACTGATTATCCCTTAATTAAACAATCACCTCACTTTTAAAGAGAGCTAAAGAGACACAATCATGAGGACAGAAATGCAATAAGTAACAAATTTGGCAGATACATGCAGATAGAGACCTTATGATAAACGTTTTCATGTTGGCACATGATAATTTTAAGTGCTGGTGGCAAAAGTCTCCATTTCCCCTTTATATATTAGTGGAGGCAGATGAAAAATAGTTGAAACCCTTTCTCAGAATTTAGCGTGTGTATATTTTATGGCATTTATGATATTATAGATTCTGAGGGTTGATCAGACCAAAAGGAAACTCTGGATAAATACAGCCCATATGTGATTTCAAAACCCCATTATACTTATTAATTGCATTTCTGCTTTAAATTTCAGAGCAAAAGTTACCTCCTACTAGTTAATTATGGTGATATATTTATTTATCATGCTACTCTTATAAAGCTAATTCTCAATGTTACTTGTGTTTCCACTCAGAAATGCACTCTAACTTTGTACTTCCTTGATCTTTATAACTTATTTTCAAAATTAAATTAACCTGCTCTTTGCCCATATCTTAAATCAGCCTTTGGCTAAAAACAATGTAATTCTGATTGTAATAAATTAACATTGATCTCTCGGCCTAGGACATAGCTAAGAATGAAGAGACCAAATGAGCTTTAGTTTTATCTCCATTTTTTTCTCCCTCTCCCGTCATCCTAACAAGCAGGGATCTGGCTGAAAGACAGTTGGAGAAAGAGAAAGGATGATTCAAAGTTTCTTGACAGGACATTTTTCATTTTTTAATATCCAGCTAAATAAGAGTTGACTGCATTTAGCTGCAGCATACCCAAGCAACGAAAGTATTGAAAAAGCAAATAATTCTTCTGTATTTTTCAAATTCTTTAGCTTGGCATTCAGGGATTTAATTCAAACATAACTTTCCAGGCTTCTTTCCAATTCCAAGTTTGTACTGAAATCCAACCAGTCAACATCCTGGACTTTCCCATATCCACAGCTTTGGTTATGCTACTCAAAGCCCTGTCTGTTCAACTGCCAAGGATTAGAACCCTACTCATTTTTAAAAGATACTGGTTAAATGTCTCCTTCCTAATAACCCCAATCAATCTTCCATTCTAATAATGAATTAATTTTAACCTGCCCACAATGAGCCGGGTACTTGATAAGCCTTGGGAACTAATCTAGTGAAAAGGAAAATCTCAAGTCAACTGCATGATGAAGATGGTCATATGTGTTCCCTGTCTTCATTATTTGTAGTGAGGTGGATGGACCTAGAGTCTGTCATACAGAGTGAAGCAAGTCAGAAAGAGAAAAACAAATACCGTATGCTAACACATATATATGGAATTTAAGGAAAAAAAAAAAAGGTCATGAAGAACCTAGGGGCATGACGGGAATAAAGACACAGACCTACTAGAGAATGGACTTGAGGATATGGGGAGGGGGAAGGGTAAGCTGGGACAAAGTGAGAGAGTGGCATGGACATATATACACTACCAAACGTAAAATAGATAGCTAGTGGGAAGCAGCCGCATAGCACAGGGAGATCAGCTCAGTGCTTTGTGACCACCTAGAGGGGTGGGATAGGGTGGGAGGGAGGGAGATGCAAGAGATATGGGAACATATGTATATGTATAACTGATTCACTTTGTTATACATCAGAGACTAACACACAATTGTAAAGCAATTATACTTCAATAAAATGTTTAAAAAAATAAAATAAAATAAAAAAAAAAGCAAGTAAAGAACAGAAGGACTAGCTAGATGGAGGAAGGAGGGCAGTATGAGTCAGGCTGTGCTAGGTGTGTGGAGCCCTGAAACAGCAGTAACACCATGATCAGGTCCCAAGAACAGACGAGCCATCTTCCTGCATCATTTCTTTCCTCTTAACAGGCATCTTGCCTCAGGCTCATGGCTTTCCTCTGAAATCACATGGCACTCTGTCCTTGGCATATCTCTGCTGCGAATGTCTTCTGAACACCCCACCCCATCTTCTGAAAACAAATCTGCCTCTTTCCTCACCTGCTCTCAGCTTTCTAGTATAAAGACCTCTGAACTAGTGTAAATAAGGACACTCCTCTCAAGAGGACTCATGAATTTCTGTTTTTCATTTACTATCAGATGCAATTCATGCCCACATTCATAATAAACAAAAACATATGCACATTTCATATCCCGATCATTAATACTAAAGAAAACTGCATACAGATTGCCAGAAGAACTTTCCTTCCCTGCTCTGAGCCATGGCACAATGGTCACTATTCCAAAGAACTTAGTGTGGCTTTAATGCTGAGACAAACTCAGGTTTCCTTCAGTAGGGATATCAGTAGCACACCAGAATCTATGTAGAAAACAGCAACCCTTCAGAACTTCTAATGTATAGAAGATAACGTAATGCATGTTTGTGAATTCTGCTGGCATCAATTGGAACTCCTGTTGTTTTCACACTTAAAATATGATGATATGCTTAGCTGATTCTATAGTTTTACTCATTTTACTCTTTTGAAATGTATACTTCCTTAAGGCAGTTATTTACAATGGACAAAATTGTACAAGTCAAAAAAGTGAACAGACTCAATTCTTAACCCAAGTTGTCATTTAATTTAAGGGAATAACCAAACATAACCAAACTTTTAGCATAAGACCATATGATAAGACTGAATTGTGTCCCCTCCACCCCCAAAATTCATATGTTGAAGCCCTAACCCTCAGTGTGATTCTATTTGGGACTAGGGCTTTTAGGACATAGAGCAATTAAGGTTAAATGAGGTCATAAGGGTGGGGTCCTAATCCAATAGGATTGGTAGCCTTATAAGATCTGCATGCATGCAGTGAGGCAAGTCCATGTGAAGACATAATGAGAAGGCAACCAT
Source organism: Delphinapterus leucas (assembly GCF_059928025.1). Classification (NCBI taxonomy): domain Eukaryota; kingdom Metazoa; phylum Chordata; class Mammalia; order Artiodactyla; family Monodontidae; genus Delphinapterus; species Delphinapterus leucas. The sequence goes on from NC_143129.1 coordinate 116,694,055, forward strand.
CTACAAGCCAGGAAGAGAGCTCTCTCCAGGTAATGAATCAGCCAGCATCTTGATCTTGGGCTTCCCAGCCTCCAGAACTCTGAGAAATACGTTTATGATGTTTAAGCCACCCAGTCTATGGCATTTTGCTAGGGCAGTCGAGTAGACTAATACACCATATATCAGAATGAGCAGACAGCCATAAAATACTAAGGAATTAACTTTGGCTTCACTAAGAAAAATTAAAATGCACCAATTAAAAGTATCACTGTTGGGCTTCCCTGGTGGCACAGTGGTTGAGAGTCCGCCTGCTGATGCAGGGGACACGGGTTCGTGGCCTGGTCCGGGAAGATCCCACATGCCGCGGAGCGGCTGGGCCCGTGAGCCATGGCCGCTGAGCCTGTGTGTCCGGAGCCTGTGCTCCACAACGGGAGAGGCCACAGCAGTGAGAGGCCCGCGTACCGCAAAAAAAAAAAAAAAAAAAAAGTATCACTATTCACTACCATATATTCTCTGTATTCAAGAATCCATACATATGGCACTCTGACTTATTCCACCAAACATATCTGCAGAAGGGTTATGACATCAGATCCTGATTAGAAAGGTCATTTTTCAGGTTTGAATTAGTGGCTCAGTTTACTCCCCTCCTTTCTTCTCCTTTTCTCTCCCTCTCTCTTTTCTTCCTCCTCACTTTCTTTTTTCCTCCCTTCCTCCCTCCCTCCCTTCTTTTCTTCCTAACAAACTATCTGTTAAGAAGTATTTGGTATTTAGCCACTTATACTGTCTTGGGAGTTCTATTTTTCCATGCTTTTACTATAGTGGTATCTTACATCATGATCACTCCCTGTTCCAGATTGCTGTTCCCTGGAAAGAACAGCATCCCAGGAACCATCACTCACTGTGTTCAGGTAGAATTGGGCAGTGTGGTTGTGGGGTTTGGGAAAGGTGTATGAAACAGAACACTCAGGAACTACCTAGCAAGCTGGTTACAATCTCCTCGTGGCTTTCAAAGAACATACATCTAAGGACTGCTGATCATTTACTTGACAACACAAAAGGACAGAAATATGAGTAAATGAACAAAAGCTGAAGCCAGTGATCAGACACACAATTACTTCTAACAGTTTCTTCTTCCTCCTTCCCTAAGGAGCCTGGCAAGACTTCCAGGCAAATAAATAAATATCCTGTGAAGTTATTTATTTAACCCTAGATGTGACCACTTCCGTTAGAGTTAGACCCCTGGCTGATGTGTGGGTTGCTGTATGTGTAAACACTGTTGGATTCTTTTTTATGAGGTAGTAATAGTAGCCACTGTTATTTTTGTTATATAAGAATTCTCTTTGATAATTCTACAATGAAGTCAGAGTTTTGAAATTCTAGCAATACAAATAATAATTTCTAACTCTACCCTAACATTTTACTTCTATCATTCACCTCCTAGTCCTCTAATTCACATGGGCAAAAATGACAACCTCTTTAAATTAATAATTATCTTAATATTTAACAGTTAACAGCCTTCAGAGAGGGCTATTCTAAAAGTTAGTGTTAATGCATATATGGCCAATTAATTTATGACAAATGAGCCAAGAATATACAATGGGGAAAGGACAGTCTCTTCAATAAATGGTGCTGGAGAAACAAGAGAGCCACGTGTAAGAGAATGAAACTGGACCACCATCTTACACCATACACAAAAATTAACTCAAAGTGGATCAAAGATTTGAATGTAAGACCGTAAGACCTGAAACCATAAAACTTGTAGAAGAAAACATAAATGGTAAGCTCTTTGACATCAGCTTGGCAATGATTGTTTTTTGGACCTGACTCCAAAAGCAAAGGCGACAAAAGCAAAATTAAACAAGTGGGACTGCATCAGACTAAAAATCTTCAGCACAGCAAAGGAAATCATCAACAAAATGAAAAGGCAAGATACTGAATAGGAGAAAATATTTGCAAATCCAAAATATATAAAGAATACATATAACTCAACAGCAAAAAATCAACAATCTAATTAAAAAATGGGCAGAGGATTTGAATATACATTTTTTCCAAAGATATGCAGATGGCCAACAGATATATGAAAAGATGCTCTACACCATTAATCATCAGGGAAATACAAACCAAAACCACAAGGAGATATCACCTCATGCCCTTTAGAATGGCTATTATCAAAACAAACAAGAAATAACAAGGGTTGGCAACGATGTGGAGAAAAGGGAACACTTGTGCACTGTTGGTAGGAGTGTAAATTGGTGCAGTCAGTATGGAAAACAGTAGGGAGGTTCCTGAAAAAAATTAAAAGTAGAACTACCATACAATCCAGCAACTCCATTTCTGGGTATCTATCTGAAGGAAGAAACCACTAAATCAAAAAGATATATGGACCCCCCCACACACATTCATTACAGCATTATTTACAATAGCCAAGACATGAAAGCAACCTGAGTGACCATCAATGGATAAATGGATAAAAAAATGTGGTATATATACACAATGGAATAGTATTCAGCCATAAAAAGGAAGGAAGTCTTTCCATTTTTGACAACATGAATGGACCTTGAGGGCATTATGCAGGGGAACTAAGTTAGAGAAAGACAAAAATGTATAATCTCACTTATATGTGGAATCTAAAAACAAAAAATAAAAAAAAAAACATTTTAAACCCCAAATCATAAATACAGAGAACAGATTGGGGGTTGCCAGAGGTAGGGCTTGGGGGTACACAAAATGGGTGAAAGTGGTGAAAAGGTACAAACTTCCAGTTATAAAATAAAAGTCATGGGGATGTGACATACAGCACAGTGACTATAATTAATAATACCGCACTGTATATTCGAAAGTTGTTAAAGGTAGTAGATCTTAAAAATTCTCATCACAAGAAAAAAAATTTGTAACTCTATATGGTGATGGATGTTAACTACACTTATCAAGGTGAACGTTTCACAGTATACAGAAATAATGAATCATTATGTTGTACATCTGAAACTAATATGCTATATGTCAACTGTATCTCAATATTTCAAGTTAGTATTTTAATATTAAAGTGAATTTAAAACTTTCCAACATTCATTACTAAGAAAAGTATCACTTGACTGATTTTAAAAGAAATGTTATTTCCAAAATTAAAAGAGTCTTTGCTTCATAATAAAACAACAAACTGAACACAAAGGCAGAGGAAGATGGTGAGATACATGTGCAAGAAAAGGCGTGGTTTTAATAAGAAAGAGCTTCTTTTGAAAGTTGCTAAACTTTGTTGCTGTGAACTTTCTCTTGCAGTAGAGCTTCTCCACTGAGGGCTGAGGGGCATGGTGGTGGTGGGGAGATAAACCACTTGTTGTTGAGAAGCTGCTAACTTACTATTAGCATCTATTGTGTGGGAACATTGGTTCCTACTCCATCCTAGGAGAAAAGGGAAGAAGGGAAAAAAGACCAACTGATGAAAAAGGGAGTAAGATTAAGTGAATGGGAAGAAAAAATTCACATTGTATACTTGTAAGTTGTACAGATATGAACATACATGTGAAACACCTAGAATTTTTTTTAGAATTCATTGAAAATTCTAACATGGATCTAACATGGCTAAACATAGATCAATGGTAAGAGTGTCATGTACCAAGGTTTTGATTAATCCAAAAATCTGTGTATCTGAAATCCACAAAAAAAGAACACTATGATCCCATTTGTTCAGTAAAGGTTTATGTGTACTTTATATACATATACATATGGATACAGAGAGTATTTGTACAGAAACTGTCTAGAAGGACACATTCCAAACTATTACGATGGCTCCCTCTTAGATATTTAGTTATTTTTAAACTTAACAAACACTATGAATCCACCAGGCAAAATAAAACCTATAATCTTGACAATAATTATATCTATCCCATGCCTGTGTCCCCCACCTGAGGTAATCATCCTCAACCTTATATTCATTTAACCTTTCTCCCTGTGCACATGTGCAAGAGCTTGTCTTGGCTATATACCTGTGCAATATGGTAGCCTCTAATCACATGTGGCTGTTCAGCATTAAAAATTTGACTAAGAAACTGGGTCTTTAATTTTCTTTAATTAGTTTAAATTTAAATTTTGAACTGGTATAAATTATGTTTCTGATAAACACAACTTCATTGTTTTGGTGTAACAACATTTCACTTTAACCACTGAATCGCCCAGGATACTACTGTTGAATTAAAGTTCTATCAGATGCAAGTCTCCTCTCTAGTTTTACACATAAACACATGGCAATCTAGTTGGTATCCACACATTGACTCAGGTCAAATGATCTTTTCTATGCACCCATGTAATATTGTAATGTGTTTGATGCAGACAGTGCAAGTTATGAAAATCTCTTCATGTGCTGTACTGGTAATTAATAGTCTTACTATTTTAATTTTAATATAATTAAATATTTTTTATTTAAAAATAAGTATGTATAAATTTTAAAATTTAAAAAGGAGGCATAGGAGGAGTCAAGATGGCAGAATAGGAGGATGCAGAATTTGTCTCTCCTCACAAGTACATCAAGAGTACATCTGCAAATGGAACGATTCTCACAGAGCACCTGCTGAACATTAGCGGAAGACTTTGGACACCTGAAAGGACAAGAAAAATCCCCTCACAACTGGGTAGGACGAAAGAAGGAAAAACAGAAAAGAGGAATCAAAAAAGGGACCTACAACCCTGGGGCATTTGTGGGAAGTGGGAGGGGCACCCATCTGAGCAGGCTTGCCCGCCCCTCAAGCCAAGGTCACCTTGACCCGCATAGGCTCCAGGGTCTTGAGCACCACCCATTCCAAAACCTCCTTGGGAAACAGACCTGGGCACCCCTGCCTGAGACAGGAATCCACCAGTGCTGGTGGGGGCTGAGTGCTAAAGCGTGAGGTTAAGAGAGCAGATCCAGGGAGAGGACTGCTGTTGGCTGTGCAGATACAACAGAGGGGATGGGAGTAAGGGGCTCTGCGGCTGGGAATGCCCCTAGCAGAAGTGTGGTCTGCCTAGGAAATGAGGTGCCATCGTTGAGTGGCATGCAATGGGTGGGGCCACCACCAGCCTCACATGCCAGCCCCTGCCTCCGTGCGCACTGGGAAGGACTCCACCAGAGCGAGTGTGCCCCAGTCTGTTGCAACCGCCTGCTGGTCTCTGCCGCCACAGGCACTTGGTGCCTACCCCAGTTGTGGCTGCCACACCCCTCCCTGGCCTGAGTAAGTGTGCCCCAATCAGCCACTGCTTTTTCTCCCTCTCGCCTGGGTGGGGAACAGACGCCTGAGGGTGGTGCACACGGAGAGGTGGGGCCAAAACAAAAGCTGAGCTCCAGGGGCAGTGTGACTACACAGGCCATGGATTAAGCCTCCGTGATCAGCTTGGTAAATCCTGCAACTGACAAAGGATTAATCTCCAAAATATACAAACAGCCCATGCAGCTCAATATCAAAAAAACAAACAACACAATGCAAAAATGGGTGAAGACTTAAATAGACATTTCTCCAAAGAAGACATACAGATGGCCAACAAACACATGAAAAGATGCTCAATATCACTAATTATTAGAGAAATGCAAGTCAAAACTACAATGAGATATCATATCACACCAGTCAGAATGGCCATCATTAAAAAATCTACAAACAATAAATGCTGGCGAGGGTGTGGAGAAAAGGCAACAGTCTTACACTGTTGGTGGGAATGTAAATTGACAAAGCCACTATGGAGAACAGTATGGACATTCATAAAAAACTAAAAATAGAACTACTATATGATCCAACAATCCCACTACTGGGCATATACCCAGAGAAAACCATAATTCAAAAAGACATATGCACCCAAATGTTCACTGCAGCACTATTTACAACAGCCAGGACATGGAAGCAACCTAAATGTCCATCAACAGAGGAACAGCTAAAGAAGATGTGGTACACATATAGAATGGAATATTACTCAGTCATAAAAAGGAACGAAATTGTGTTATTTCCAGAGACCTGGGTGGACCTAGAGACTGTCATTCTGAGTGAGGTCAGAAAGAGAAAAACAAATATAGTATATTCACACTTATATGTGGAATCTAGAAAAATGGTTTAGATGATCTTATTTGCAAAGCAGAAATAGAGACACAGTTGTAGAGAACGAGTGTATGGATACCAAGAGGGAAGGGGGTGGTGGGATGAATTGGCACACGGGGATTGACATATATACCCCACTATGTATAAAATAGGTAACTAATGAGAACCTACTGTATAGCTCAGGGAACTCTACTAAGTGCCTTGTGGTGACCTAAATGGCAAGGAAATCCAAAAACGAGGGGATATATATACACATATGGCTGATTCACTTTGCTGTACAGCAGAAAGTGACACAGCAGTGTAAAGCAACTATAATCCAATAAAAATAAAATGAAATAAAATAATGAAAAGGAGGCATACTACTGACGCAGAATCTAAAGGACATGCAGAAAGTAGCACTAGAACCAGAATAGTAAAGAAAAAGGAGCCTGGCTAAAAGTATGTCGGAAATTTCATGATGAACAGCAATTGCAATTTGTTGGAGCAGAGCAAAAGGAAAAAAGCTGTTTGTTTGTTGTGTAAAAAATGGACAATATTGAGACATTTTTAGCAAAGACATAGTGAATTTGGTAACTTGCTTCTCAACAGTCAAAAAGAATCGATGACATTAGTCATTCAATCAAAATTAAATGTACAATGAAACATTTTGAAGCGATTTTAAACAGAATCTGAGCTGATTCTGTATCTGTATGATACTGATGTTCAGTCTTCTGAAGCAGATTCCTGAAAAGTGTCATGTATACCATTGTTAAATCATTCAGTAAATATTTGCAAATGCTACGGATCAATGCCAGACAATGGAATTCTTAAAAGAAATAGAACACAATACATTTAATATCTGTGTTCTTTGCCTGTACTTGTTGGTTAAGTCATGGAAGAAATATACAAAGATTAATTGTATTGTTAAGTCCAATTCAAGATTTCATTAAAACAAAAAAATGCTCTCCAAATATTCAATAATTAAAGACAAAAAATACTTAAAGACAAAAAAATGGCAGAGTAATTTATATTTTCTCATTGATATCAGACTACATGTAAATGAGCTTAATTTGAAGCTCCTAAAAATAAGGAAATGCTGATTTGTAGCCTAGCTAACCTAGCTAAACAGGCACAAAATTTCGTGTTAAAATTGAAACTTTTCAGAGTACAATACAATGAAATTAATTTTACACATTTTCTAACATAAATCAATTTTAAGAAAAAGTTGAAGAATGATTTGCTGACATTGATAAATTTATAGTTGCTTATAAATTTATGCAATACCCTTTTGAATTTAATGTTAAAAATATGACTTAAGTATCAGTAAACTTATTTAACTTGGACAGAGATAGTTTTGAAACTGATGCTATTGCTTCAAAGTCAAATCAAATCTTCTAAAAAAAAGAAGAACCAGTTGTGTTAATGTACATGCATACATTAAGAGAAAATAATTTTTTGGTACGTGATTAATTTATTGGGACTTTTAGGTATGTTTGGAATTATTAGGGTATGTGATTCTGCTTTTTCAATTGCAAATTTTATGAAATCTAATAGAGATCAAGCATTTCTAATAAAAATTTGGCATCCAAATTGAGACATACTCTAAGTATAAAATACATAGTGGATTTATAAAATTTAGCATGAAAAATGTAAACTATCTCATTCATAATATGCTATATTGATTACAGTTCAAAATGATAACATCTTGGGTATTTTCAGTCAAATATAAAATATACTAAAATTAATTTCATATGTTTAAATATGACCACTAGAAAATTTTAAATTACATACATGTCTCAAATATCGTTTCTACTGAGCAGCACTTGTATATATCCAGAAACGGAATGGCTGAGTTATAAAATATTTTATGGTTCTACACTTGAAAATAATGCCAAATTGTTTTCCAAAGTCTCTGGATTATCAGCATCAACATCACCAGAGAACATGTTAAAATGCAAATTCCCAGGCTGAATCAGAAACTCTGGAGATGTGGCCCAGCAATCTGTATTTCCAAGTGACACAAACTCAAGTTTGAGAAATCACTGTCCTAGTACTTAGAACAGACTTTAAAATACTCTGTACTTAGAAGAAATATGCCATTTTGGAAAGGGAAGTCCTGTCTTTGTTATGGTCATATTTTTGAATGTTTGCAACATCTACAAATCTTGGAGACAAAAATAGGCTTTTATAGCCTCCTGGTAGTGAGAGCCATGCCTCTGGTGAAAGTGACTGAAAGCCACCTTTAAACAACCTAGTCACCCTAGTGCAGAAGAAAGGACTCAGGCTTCAGAACCCGAATACCAGCACCAGCACTCCTTAGTTCTGAACTCTTAAAAGGTCTTTTACCTCCTGGAGCTTTGGTATTCTCCACTATAAAGTGGGAATTATAGCATATACCTCAAAATATGGTTGTGAGGATTAACAAGGCTCACACAAAGTGCTAGACACAGAAAAGGGACATCATAAATAGTAGCCTTATAAAACTAAAGCTCTGATCAGGAGCATGTGGCCAGTGAATAAGAGCCATTATCCTAGGCTTCTTTGGAAATGACCCTTTGTGAAGTACATTCCCTAGTAAAGCAACTATATTTTCCATATCTGGAAAACAAAATGGAAGCAACTGTGAGCCCCAGTTTGGGCAGATCTCAGAAAGAGCCTTAAAACTCTATGTTTAGGAATTCTGTATTATAATCTAACTCTACCCTGCCCAACATGTTAGCCGATAGCCACTTGGCTATATAAATTAACTGCAACTTCTATTTCTGATCAAGATGGAGTAACGGGGCCCAGATTTACCCTTCTGCCTAAAACAACTAAAAAAGTAGACAAGATGTATGAGAATGGCACTCAAGGCATTCACTGGACATAGGCAATAAAGAACAGTGACCCCTGAGGGATGGGAAACAAGCAAGGTAAGCCGTATCCACTTTCTGCCTGAAGAGAGATTTTAGGCTGTGCCCAGGAAACAGTTCTAGAGAGGAGAGAGCTACACAGAGAGAACTCTGGAGAGGTGTAGAGGCTTCCCATCAAGTGCTCAGCAGAGTACTGATTATCACATACACATGAGGAAACAGGCTGGGGAAAGAACCACGAAAAAGAGACAACAATCCTTAGAGATCACACAGAGATGGGAATGGTGCCTGTTTCCATCTGCCAGAGAGGAAAATCTCATCATTCAGGAGCATTGGTTAGAGTACAAAGATGGGTCTTACTTCAATAAAAGGGGAAAAATACCCTTAAATACAGCTCTAGTCCTGCACAACAATGCTTAAAAGAATCAAATTGTTTGTTTCCAAGTAATTTAGGCACATCCCAGGACAAAGATCAGGAATATTTTTAGGAATACAAAAATATCCAACACCTAACAAAGTAAAATTCACAATACCTGACTTATAATAAAAAATTACCAGGCATGCAAAGAAGCAGAAAAATATGACCCATAATGAAGAGAAAAGCCAATCAACTGAAGCTGACTGAGAAATGATAGAATTAGTAGACAAGGATGTTGAAACAATTATTATGAATATATTTCATATGTTCAGAAGCTAGAGGGAAGAACATGTTAAGTGAAGACATGGAAGATATAAAAAAAAGACCAAGTTGAACTTCTAGAGATGAAAACTACATCATCTGAAATGAAAAATGCATTGGGTGGGATTAACAAGAGATTATACATTTCAGAAGAAAAGATTAGTGAACCTGAAGGGGAGGCAGTAGAAACTATCCAAAATGAAACACAGAAGAAAGACTGGAAAAAAATTAACAGGGCATCAGTGAATTGTGGGGCAATATCAAGCGATTAAATAAACCTATAACTGGAGTCTCCAAAGGAGAAGCGGAGGGGGACTAAAAAAAAATTTAAAAATAATGGTTGAAAACTTCTAAACTTGATGAAAACTAAGTCCACAAATCCAAAACACAAAACAAACTTCAAACACAAGAAAGATGAAGAAAACTACACGGAGTCTCATAATCAAATTGCTCAAAAATAAACGATAAAGAGAAAATTTTAAAAGCAGACAGAAAAGAAAGACACATTTATACAGAAGAACAAAGACAAGAAAAAGAGTAAATGTTTTCTCTTAACATCAGGAACAAAATTAGGATGTCTAATCTCACCACTTCTATTCAGCTTTTTACTGGAGGTCCTATTCAGTGCAATAAGGTAGGAAAAAGAAATGAAAGGCATCCACACTGGGAAGGAAAAAGTAAAACTGTCTTTACTCACAAGACATAACTGTCTATGTTAAATATCTGATAGAATCTATGAAAAAGCCACTAGAAGTAATAAGTGAGTTTAGCAAGGTTGTAGGATACAAGGTCAATATAAAAAAAATCAATTGTATTTCTATATACTACAACAAACAACTGGAAATTCAAATTTAAAAAGCACTGCCATTAATAATAGCATAAAAATATGAAACATGTAGGGATATAGACAAAAGGTGTGTAAGACCTGCACACTGAAAACTATAAAACATTGCTGAGAGAAATTAAAGAAGACCTAAGTTAACAGAGAAAAATGCTATGTTAATGAGTTGGAAAACACGATATTGCTAAGATGTCAATTCTCCTTAAATTGATCTATAATTCAATGCAATGCCAATCAAATCACCAGCAGGCATCTTTCTGGTAGAAATTGACAAGCTGATTCTAAAATTTATATGGAAATTCAAAGGACTAGGAGTGCCAAAACTAGTTCCAAAAAGAACAAGTTGGATGGCTAATACTACCTGATTTCAAGGTATATTATAAAGCTATAGTTATCCAAACAGTGTTGTATCGGCATAAATATATACAAAAATATCATTTGAATAAACTAGAGTCCAGAAATAGATCTACACATATATGATCAATTATTTTTCAACAAAGTTGCAGAGACAATTCCAAAAATGGTGCTGGAACAACTGGATATCCACAGACAAAAAAAACAACCACTGTGACCACCACCAAAAGAAAGACTTTAATCCTTATCCCACACCATGCACAAAAATTAACTCAAAAATCATAGTCCCAAATCTAAGAAAACATAAGACAAAATCTTTGTGACCTTGGGTGAGGCAAATATTTCTTAGATGTGACAGCAAAAGCACTATCCATAAAATAAAAAATTGATAAATTGGACTTCATCAAAATTTAAAACTTCTGGTCTTTGAAAGGCACTGTAGAGAGAATGAAAAATAAACAAATCACACACCACAAGAAAATATTTTCAAATCATGTACATGATAAAGGATTTGTATCCAGAATATATAAAAACTCTACGCAATAATATATTAAAAAACCAGCCCAATAAGAAATGGGCAAAAGATGTGAACAGTACTTAAGAAGTCTATGGATAAAATAAGCACATGAAAAAATGCTCAATATCATCGGTCATTAGGGAAATGAAAATTAAAACCACACCTAATGACATAAAGAGCAGTGATCACACCAAGTTCCTGAGCATATAGAACAACTGGAACGCTCACACTGCTGGTGGGAATGTAAAATGGGACAACTAGTTTGGAAAACAGTTTGGCAATTTCTTACAAAGTTTAACATACACCTACCACACAGCCCAGCCACTTCATTCCCAGGGATTTATCCAAGAGAAATGAGTATGTCCACACATAGACCTGTACACAAGTGACCAAAGTGGCTTTAATTGTAATCCCTAAAAAAATGGAAACGATCCAAATGTCCATCAACAAGTGGGTGGATAAACAGTGAACAAACTATTGTATATCCATACAATGAAATACTACTCAGTAATGAAAAGCAACAAACTATTGATACACACTATAACATGAATAAATCCCAAATTAATTATTCTGGGTGTAAGAAATCAGACCCATTCCCTCCTCCCAAAAAAGTACATTATGAATAATTCCACTTATATAAAAATCTAGAAAAAGTAAACTAATCTACAGTGATAGCTTATCAGTGGTTGCCTGGGGATATGAGGGAAGGGAAGGGCAGGAAGGAGAAATTACAAAGGTTTATGAGGAACCTTTGTGGGTGATAGATATGTTTATCCTAATTTTGGTAATGGTTTCATGGCTGTATACAAATGTCAAAACTTATCAAATTTTATACTTTAAACACATGCAGTTTATTATATGTCAGTTATATTTCAATGAAGCTGTTAACTTTTAAAGTTGATTTAAACTGAGTAAAATTAAAAGTTCAGTTCATCTACACTAGTCACATTTCAAGTTTTTAATTGCCACATGCAGGTCATGGCTATCATTGTGGACAGTTCAAGTGTAGGACACTTTCATCACTGCTCAGAGCAGCTGATCTAACTAACACATTGAAAAAGCACCTGTTTCTTTCATTCCTCCTCCATCTACCTACCCCAAACTTCAAAACTGGAAATAAGCATGGCAGCATGGCACTGATATATAAATTACGGGAGAAGTTTTTTTGTTTTGTTTTTTGTTTGTTTGTTTGTTTTGCGGTACGCGGACCTCTCACTGTTGTGGCCTCTCCCGTTGCGGAGCACAGGCTCCGGACACACAGGCTCAGCGGCCATGGCTCACGGGCCGAGCCGCTCCGCGGCATGTGGGATCTTCCAGGACCGGGGCACGAATCCGTGTCCCCTGCATCGGCAGGCGGACTCTCAACCACTGCGCCACCAGGGAAGCCCACGGGAGAAGTTTTAAAAGCAGATTTTATTAAGTTTAATGTAAGTTTAATGTAAAATACACCTTCCATTCATAAACATATATAGCACACTATTTCCTCACTTAGGTATCACAGCTTCTATGGATTACATTTAATTAGTTTCTTCCAAAGCTCAAGTTGAAGGCAATTTTAAACTGACATGGGAAAAATGAAACAGACAGCACTGTCTCGAAACATACTTTTACCTTGTAAGCCAAGTGGTTATAGCTAAAATATAACTCATAAAAGAGAATATACATTTTTTTCATATACTTACAGATATTTTATGAGTTACTCTGAAATACGTAGCGTGTTTCAGAATACGCTACATAATGCAACTAAATTTTCTTATTTAAAAGAATCAAGCATATAACTCACAATAAATATAAACACAAGTTTCAACTGTAAGAACAGATGTAAAAAGAGAAGACTATGGTATATATGGAAATGTTTCACATTCAAGTTCATAAAATTAGGACAGAGAAGTCGTTAAACTTAGTATTCTTACTGACACTTTTTTCCTTCTCTCCCTATAGCTTTCAGTTTTGAGAGGGGTGATTTTATTAAAAAAGACTCAAACTCTCTTTTCTGTTTCCTCCTACCACCACCTCACCCCTCCGTGTAGCCTGTGGACTTGGGAGGCAGAGTCTATGTTTGCTCTGTGTTTTTGTCTCAGTATACAGAACTCAGGGCTGGAATCTTCAACCCGCCCTGTTCCAAAGGCTGATACACTAAACCTTGATGCACAGTTTGATGTCTGAGTCATCTCTGTCTTAGAAATGGATACAGAAAAAGGCAATTGGAGCTGGGGGGAGAGGGGAGGTTGGTGGCCAGTGTAGACCAATCAACCAAGACAACCCCCAAACAGTGTATTGTACTCGATAAGCAAGAAGTATAAAAATAGAACCCAAGTCCCTCTGTTGTTTGTAGAAGCAGAACTCACAAGCCAGTTTCACTTACTTTTTTACACCGACAGAGCCATTTTCCTTGTTTTCCATGTCAACAGATAGCATGGGGAGGCTGCAGGTTTCCTTTACTTCAGCAACTAATCAATAAGGGAGAAAAGCTTGTGTTTAATTCTTAGAAAGTGAGAGAAGAATATATATTCTGAATCGGAAACATAATGGCCCCTTTTACAGCCTCACACCAGTTCACGTATGTTTGCTTACATCTCTAGTTCCCTCAGCGACCGGAGAGACGTGATTAAACCTAAAGAACTGGAGGAGACTATTGGGGTGTGCTTTCATCTGTACTGGCACTCCCTGCCTTGACAATAAGCATTTGCAAATGAAATTGAATCCTTGTTCAAAACAAGTGCTGTGTGAACTGGCACAGCTTCCTCCAGGTGCCAAGCTCTCACTTAAGACATTGTAACTTATAAATGAGTCAAAGTCGAGAAAAACAATCCCCCTTTTCCTCCCCTTCCCACCGCGGGCTATGATTTCTTCTTTTCTTACTGTATTTGTTTTTCTGTCCACTCCCACTGCTCCTCTGTTTTTTCATTGCGATGCAAAAGAGCACTTAAAGCTTTCGTCAGCAAGTATTCCCCTACCTCACATATTCTCAATGAAAACCTCAAAAACCCATCTGTGAGATGGCCACACTGTGGTAAATCTGGAAGCTCACAAAAATGTCAGATAGCCCTTAGCACAGAAAGGTGGTGCTGGTGTGTGTGTGTGTGTGTGTGTGTGTGTGTGTGTGTGTAAGAGAGGGTAGGCAACTCGTTAGATTTATATAAAAATCATCAAAACATTCAAGGAGATATAGTAGCATCCATCACTTTGTCCTTTTGTTTAGTAGGAAGAGGACTGAAAAAATAAAATCCCTCCACAATTAATATGCAATTATCAAGATGAAAAATCTATGAACAAAACTGCTGGAAAAAAAAAACTAGTTCTGAAACGTGCTTGTTCTTCTGCAGCTGAAGCCATAAATTAAATACATTTCCTCTCAAATCACTTTATACTTCGGCACTCCTTCCCCTAGGGATTACTCTGACATGACAAGTGCATCATTCATTTAGTATATTCACAAGATTTTATCACTGTTAGAGAAGTAGATGATTAACAAATAATACTGTTAAGTGTGGGATTATCTTCACTGCTGATACATACACACACGCACGCACACACACACACACACACACACACACAAACTTCCAGTCGCTAAACCACTTAGATCATCCATAGAGAAATCCAACATTTAAGATACATATAGATATGAACATACATCCACACACCGTTACAGAGTAGACAGAAGACAGTGCAGCTTACTCCATGTCAAAAGAATGATTTCACTTCAGTTGGAAACTGTTACACATTCACCATTTTCTAAGCATCTCAGAAACAAAACAAAACAAAACACTCACAATGATACTCTGCAACACCACACTACATTGTCTTATTATTATTTTCTTTTTTTGTGGAAGAGTAAAAAGAAAACCTACCTAGAAGCAACTAAAACATGTCATTTTTTATAGGCTTATCAAGAACAGCCAAAGAAACCCCAATGTTTTCTTTCACAAAGTAGGCTGGCAAAGGAATTCAATAAGGAGGTACAATTTGACACAGTGAAATAAAACCAGGCTGGCTCTCAGCCAACATGACGTTAGGAATCACACACAAGCTGCACCAACTGCCTTCTGGTTCATGGCTGACTTTTTAAAGCTACAGTGTGCCTGTTCACTTTTGCTAACTACCTTCAGCACAATTAGTGGAAGTGAGTGAATCATGAGTCTCCAAACTGCAGAATTCTCCCTGCACCTGTCTTGTTCAAAGAAAAACAAGCTATATCAAGAGCCTCTTATTTTCTCCCTCCCCTTCATTGTTTCTGCATCATATGTCTTTGCTGCTGTTCTGAGCATGAATGCCATGTGTCAAACTATTTCTTTTTCTTTCCTGTAGGAGAAAAGAGAAAATAAGAGAAAGCCTGGTGCTTAGGCGCTATACCCAGTGAACACCCAGAAGCTGCAGTCCTGTTACCCTTTCTTCCTAGTTGAGACTTGCCAACAAAGTTTCCAGGGCTGGCTTTTAAGTAATCTCTTTGTGAGAATAAGGAAAGCACTGCCTAGATGAAAATCCTTTTATTTCATTATGCAGGAAGTAACATATTTCAGAGAGGATGCAAAGTAGATGACCAGATCTCCTGAGAATGCCCACATTCTTTAATTTTGGCATTCATCCTACCAGATGAAGTCAGCAAAAAATTCAAAATAAAACAAACCTTATTCTACAAAACAAAAACAATTAGTCTGGGAGGTTTCATTTTAACTGTTTATCCCAGTTGCGTAAAAAGCATAATTCAACAGATTCAACACTTATTCTCTATGAGCACCTGGTACTATATTAGTTACATATGAAAAAGAAGATCTTGTGCCAGCCCCCAAATTCATAGTATCTTCCACCACCATCCTAGGTCCCAGGTCTGGTAAGTGGGAGATGGAGTAGGGGCTGGGCACGATCTTTTGATTAAGTTACCCCGGTCAACCTCACAGTTCTCTTGCTTGCTTGGCTGGGAACTAGTGCTCAAGGGAAACATTACCATTCCACAAATGTGCTGTACATACACTAGAAACATAAATGGTTGTCAGTGAAATAAACACCAATCAATATTTGCACACTTTTAGGTCAAGATGTCAACAAAACCTCTCAAGGTAGGGCAGAGAATTACAGGTTCTCAAGAAGGATCCTAGAAAAAGTCATCTGCTGCTGTAATCGTGTGTAGACTTCAGGCAGAATTGAGGAGAAACCTGCTGGTCTCCCTTTTCTTTAGTACTTTTTAAGGGTACTAGAAGATCAGCAACTATGATCCAAATTTGCAACCTGAATTTCAAAGTCAAGTTTTTCCCCTTACTTATTGCAGAAATTATATTAGAAATTTTCAACTTCTTGAAAGATCATCGCTGAGAAAAATTTCAAGGGCTGTCTCTGCCCATCTTTGCCATTGCCCCCTTGAAAGAGCAAATAATAATAATTTAGGAAAGAATTCTAAATGTTCTTATATTTTTGAGTAACGTTTTTTAAGCACGGCTCAAACAGGTGGGTTTTTTTTGTTTGTTTTACCACCACTGATCAAAATGATGAACTCTTCTGGAGATAGAGCACTCTTTCACCAACAGATTCCATAATGCTTTTGGGTTTGATCTGAAATTTCTCAACTGTTCTACAACTAAATTCAAATGGAAGGGCGCTGGGCTGTGAGTCCTGAGGGCAAGGGATAGAGAACAGGGCGTCCTGACAGCACTGTCATGCCACTGCTCAGAAAAAAATCAGGTTCAGCACGCCACTCTTGAAAGGAAAGAGGCAAAGAAAATGTAGTTATGCTGACTCTTCCTTAGACACACTCACAGGAGAAAGGATTCTGTGAAGTTTCTCCAGGAATTTCTTCCTACATATAGAAAAGGACATCCCTTCCTGTCTTGCCTGCTGTGATCAAAAGTTTGCCTGTTACACAAGGGTATGGGTTTCAGGAGGTGTTGTGAAAAATCAATCCCATTTTATACAAAATGAGCCACAAATTCTGACAACAGGAGGTTTCACTCATCAGCTAGTTTCTAACTTTGGAATAAACTGACATTTGTGGGTATAAGTATATATACTAGTACTCAACCACTTCCTCTTCACTCCCTCCACCAAACTGTTTGATATTAACCCTCTTCTCTGCTAATAAAAATTGTGTATTTGTGTGTAGTGTGGTGTCTGGTTGTGTGTGGTGCATAGCATAAAGGCAATGTGTGTGATGAGTGTATGTGTACGCTGTGTAATATGTGCGTGTTTGCGGTGTGTGTAGTGTGTGGTATTTGTGTGTTGGCAGAATGTGTAGTGTGCACGGTGTTTGTGTGTATGTGTGTCTGTAGTGTGTAAGCGTAGAATGAGAGATACACATGCAAACCGACAAGACCTTCTGATCCAGGATATCATGGGATGTGCTAAAATAACTTCGGAGATCCTTGTGCTAGGATTCTGGAGCAGAACTTTCCTGGACACTTGGGAATGGGCTCAGATAGCAGGGGAGATGGGTCAGAAAGGACGGGAAACTGGCGCCTCGATCGGCTGCTTTTATTAATCCGCACTCATCCCCCAGAGACCCAGTGCCCTCCCCCAGGAGCCTCCCGCCGGCCTTGTCTCCAGGAGTGGGCCCACAGGCGCATCCAGCCCGCGTCCCAGAGCGCAGATCTGGTGCACAGGGCTGCAGAAGTAATCTCGAGAAGCCGCCCGAGAGCACGGCCGAGCTCAACGGGTCCCCAAGGGCATCTCAAGGAAAACTAAGGAGGACCTGGAGAGGGGGCGGTGGGGGCAGAACAGAGGGCAGCAGAGGAAATGCCAGAGAGCCTCTTGGACCAGCTGGTCCCGTCCGATAGCCAAACGACTCGCTTGTGGCACTGGTGACAGAGGGGAAAGTTTCTGGCTAAGACTTTCAAGAAGAAACCGTTCGTCCTTGAGACTGGGGACTCCCCGGGGGAGCTTGTCTTTGGAAAGGGAGTAGGGGGGTGTGGCGCTCGCTGTGCGCCCAGCCGAGCCGTGCCACCTCCCGGTCCCATCCTGCGAGCTCTGCCCCGCAGCCCGCGGTGAGCCGCAGCTCTCCGCGGAGCCGGGCACGCTTCTGCCCCCAGTTCCACTCCAGGGTGACAGATTCCACGCTCGGGGGTGCAACAAGCTGTAGGAGCACCGGACACACAGCAGAGACGAGGGAGGGCAAGGCGGTTTTTATTGTGGCTTTCTTCGTTTCCTTCCATCCTGGAGAGGGGGGAAGACGGGCGCGTTCCCAGCGCGCTCGCAGCACGAGCGGATCACTTACCTCCCCGCATGGCCGGCGCCGGGAGGCTTTACCCCGCACGGAGCTCGCCGGCCGCCACGCGCCCAGCCCCAATGCAGCCGGCCGGGCGCGCTGGGCACGCCGGGACTTGTAGTCTCCGCGGGCGGGGTAGGGGTCCAAGGGCTGGGGCGGCTCGGAAGCCGAGAGGCCCGGAAGGGAAGGGACGAGGTCGGGGCGTTGAGAAGGTAAGGGAGGACATTTGCAAGAACTTAAAACCTCCTGGGACCTGGAGGTGGGAAACACTCCTGGAGAGACTTTTAAATTGGGGGTCTTCAGGCTGGTACCATTTTTTCTTCCCGTCTGACTCGCACGTGGCAACTCTGATGAAGTTTTTAGCTGGGTGTTTGGCAGTTATGACAAGTAGAGATTTCCCGGGCCAAGCCCATATTGTTTAGGGCCTTACTCTGCCTTCACCCCGAACGCACACGTGGCATTCTCTGCTTGGAACACCTATTCTGTGGCTTACTCAGTTGAAGCCCTGGGCATGCAAAGGGAGAGTGAATAATTGCACCTTACGTTTGTAGAGCACGCTGCAGTTTACAAAGCACTTTTTATGTACTTGGTTCATTATATTAGAACCATAGGATTTTAAAACCCAGGGATTTTACCAGAGTGATTTTGCTTGTCCCAGTGATTTCGGATGGGGAACTACCAGAATGTAGTTGGTAGGGCGAAAGACACTAGACATCTTGCAATGCCCAGGGCAGTCCTGCCCAGCAAAGAATTATCCCACATCCTGTGTGACTTGACTGTCCCACTGCTCATTCACGTGGATGAAAAACCTGTTTATATTTACCTAAGCCTAGAATCTATTTTATATATAAACATAAACTTTTTCACACAGTGAAATGGCAATGCCATTCCTGGAATTTGAGTCACCAATACAGTCCATTTTGTGCTGCCCATTTCATGGTGACTCTACAGATTGGATGCAAGAGTCTGACTACTTCATTGCATCTTTTAGTTTAGGGGTAACTGAGCAGTTCCATGTTGAATCATATGTTTACTTTTTCCTTTATATTACAGTGAAGGCATTGCTTTGAACTGTTTAAAAATTACATGTGTAGGTACCTTATGACTTTCCCTTCATAAAGGTAAAGAGTTTATTAACTCATATTTGTTGTTCAAAGGGGCATTAGGTTTGACAAGGCTGTGGACCATTTATTCAGTCAACAAATATCTTTTGAGTGCCTACTACGTACTAGGCACCATTCTAGATACTTGAGATACATCAATAAATAAAACAGAAAAAGTTTACTGCACTTAGGGAGCTTGCATTCTAATGTGAGTGTGGGAGAGGCAGGCAATAAATAGTAAATATAAACTAAACAAGTAAATTCTATATATTAGAAAGTGGCAAATGTTATGAAAAAATAAAGCAGATAAAAGAGATTGGAAATGCAGGAGAGTGCTAAATATAGTAAATTTTATTGAAAAGGTGACATTCAAGGAAAAGAACGGGAGCTGGTAAAAGAGTGGCCTTGTGGATTTCTGAGGGAAGAACATTCTAGGGAGAGAGAAGAGTTAGGCATAGGCCACAAGGTGAGTATGTGCTTGGAGTTTTCAAGGAACAGCAAGGATGCCAGTGTGGCTGGTTTAGAGAGAGTTGGGGGTGAGAAGCAGGATGACTGAGGATGACCGCTGGGTTGGAACAGGGGATGTAGGGCTTGGAGGACATTACAACACCTTTGCCTTGCATGATGAATTAAATGGGAAGCTACTGGAGAGTTTTGAGCAGAGCAATAACATTCAGGCATATTTTTGAAGGATTATTCTGGCTGATCTCTCTGGGATAGATCACAGATAGCAATGGTGGAAACCAAATAGGCCAGAAGCTATTGCAGTAATAGAGGCAAGAAATAATAGTGGGTTGAACCAGAGGGGTAGTGATGAAAAGTGATGTGGGAGAGGACTCATGAATTCCAGAGGGCACTGTGGGAGAGTTTCAGTGATTGGGGAAGCTGGAAGATGGAGACAGATTAGGGGATGTTCGGAGCCTTGTGGTAATGAGACTTCAGGTGGGACCTGGGAGTCTGGGACTTATTGTGGTGATTGACATAGACAGGGATAAAGGGGATATTGTAATCAGTCCCAGAGGAGTCAAAATATAAAATGGTGGGAAGGCTGTGAGTATAGGGAGTAGGAATGAGTGTTGGGCTCCCTGACTCTGTGGATGGAGGCAAAAAGGTCTGAGAATCAGGTGGATTCTTGATCCATTTTGGTGGAATGTTGAAGGCCTGTGGAGGGGAGGACTCAACCCTGGTGCAGTGCTCATTCCTGGGTCCTGCCAGGAGAGACACTGACTTATTATATTCATAGGGCATAGTCTCCTCCCCCTCTGCCCTTGATCTTTTTGATGGAGTTAACCCTTTTGATGGAGTTGAGGATTTGAGGGCAAGTTGGTAATTACTCTAAGCACAAAGCCTCGTAAACAATATTGATTCAGTAGAAATTGAATGTCTAGAAGAGGTGGATTTGTAATTGCAGAAATGGAGGATGCAGTAGAGAATTTTGGCAAAGATGGCCAGGAGGAATCTGGGCTCTTAATGTGAAGGGATGCTCTAGGCTTGGGGATAGGAGACAACTGTTTGTAGGATGAAGTGAAGAAGCCATTAGAGGCAGAAACATGGAAGTTCAGAGCAGAGGGGATAATTGATGGACTGACATTCCAGAGAAGATGGAACTATGAGACGTTCATCCTTGGAAGGGAGGTGAGACATAAGAAAGGAAAGAAAGACAATGGAATTATTCAGGAGTATTCTAAAGAGGAGAAGGAACATTTTAAAATTTTATTTATTTATTATGAAAGCAAACTATGTGGTAAAAATTAAAACAATCAGAAATTAATAATATAAAGTGAAAATTCCCAATAAATCCATTCCTAGAATAATTCCTATTAAATGTTTGGTATATATTGTCTACATTTTTTCTTCTGTGCATATGATTTCGCTTTGTAAATGTTACATGGGTATCTAAAATATTTGTATTTTTTCTTTCCTGCTATTGATTGTAATATGTGCTATGTAACAGATGCTCATTAAATACTTATATGAAATATAAATTAAGTATTTACTGAGCATCTGTTATGTAGCATATATTACCATCAATCTTTTTGATCATGTTATTCACATTCTCAATATCCGTACGTACTTTTTTTCTTGATTTTTCAACAGTTTAAAAAAATTCACTGAAATTGGGCTTCCCTGGTGGCACAGTGGTTAAGAGTCCGCCTGCAAATGCAGGGGACACGGGTTCGTACCCCGGTCCGGGAAGATCCCACATGCCATGGAGCAGCTAGGCCCGTGAGCCATGGAGCGGCTGGGCCCGTGAGCCATGGCCACTGCGCCTGTGTGTCCGGAGCCTGTGCTCCACAACGGGAGAGGCCACAACAGTGAGAGGCCCACTTACCGCAAAAAAAAAAAGAAAGAAAAAAGAAAAAAAAAAAATTCACTGAAATCACCTGACGTTTTATTTTTTCTCTTATTTCTTGAAGTTTTGCTTTATGTATTTAAGGTTATAGTATTTGGTACATGAAGATCATACTAGCAGTAACTATTGTGAGCTGTATCCTTTGCCATTTTAAAGTGACTCTCTTTGTCCCATTTAATCATTTTTTGGAATAGTTTATTTTATTCTACTTGAAATTATTTTAGTTAGGCATGTTTAATCTTATCTGTTATGTTTGGTTCCATTTTGAATCTTTATTGTTCCTTTGTTTTCTCTTTGCTTTATGAACTGTGTTTTCTTTGTTTTTGTTTTGTTTTGGTTTTATTTTTATCTTCCTCTGTGTATTAGTTATCTATTGCTGTGTAACAAACTACCCCAAAACTTAGCAGCTTTAGACAACACATATTTTTTAGCTCATACTTTCTGTGGGTCAAGAATCTTGGCATGGCTTTAGCTGAGTCCCCTGCTTCAGGGTTTTCACTGCTCCAGTTTTCACAGATGTTGAACTGGGCTTCATTCTCAGCTGAAGGCTTGACTTGGGCTGAATCTGCTTTCAAGCTCACCCCCTGTGGTTGTTGTCAGGATTTAGTTTCTCATGGGCTCCTGAGAGCCTCAGTTTCCTGCCCCTTGGACTTCTCCATAGGGCAATTCACAACATGGTAGCTGGCTTTATGAAAGAAGCATGCGAGAAGAGTCAGAGAAAGATTGTAAGCAAGACAGAAGTCACAGTCTTTAATAGCCTAATTTCAGAAGCACTTCTGAATGAATTCATCATTTTGCCACATTTTCTTTGTTACAGGCATGTCATTATGTTCAGCCTACACATAAGGGCATGGATACCAGGAAGTGGGGACCACTGGGAGCCCCTTTAGAAGGTCACCTACCACACTGGCAATTTGGAAGTTGTAAAGTGTATTAAATAGTATGCTTACATTTGTATTTCTCAATTGACCTTAGAAATGAAATGATGAAAGACAATGAAGCTAATCTCTTTAGACTGTCTTCTTCTCTCCCCATTTTCTATTAGTTTGGAGAGCAAATATGATTCTTGTTTCAGTCTGTTATCATCGAAATATTATTCTTTACATTATGTAATTTTTCTTTTAGGCATTATAACAATTATATTTCATTTTTATGACATAGAATACTGGGTTATTTAAATATACTTTATGTATAAATAGATTCAAAGCTCATCACCAAACCTTTTGTACCCCATGACTTTCTCATTCATGAATTCATTATTGTTACTCATCTATTCATTGTCTTGAACTTTTTTCCTGATAAATTTTTCAGAAGTGCATAAATGTTATGTTTCTTGAGTTCTCGTATATTTGAGAATTTCTTTCTCTTACCATTACACATGGAAGGTGGTTAGACCAGGTATAGAACTTTTTTTCCACTTCAATATTCATTAACCACTGTTCCATTTTCTTCTAGCATCTAACATTGCTTGGAATATGTCTAATTTCTTTGTCTTTGAAGATGACCTTTCTCTCTCTGCCTAGATGACTGTAGAATTTTTTTTTTCAATCCTTGAAGTTCTAGAAAAAAGCTTTTATTAAATTTTCTTGGCATATGATGAGCCCTTTCAAAGTGTAATTTTAAGATCTGCTTTATTTCAGAAAATTCTTCTATTATGTAAACTTTTACAGTTCCATTTACTCATTCACATCTTCAAAGACAACAGTCATTCATATGTCAGTTCTCCATTGTCTGTTGTTCATATCTTTCATCTTCTCTGTGATCACCTGTATTCTATTCACCTATATTCATGTTCTGCTAAATTCTATGTGATTTTTTTTCAATAGCTTGCCCTCCATGTTCAGTTTTCTTCAGTTTAAGTTCTACTCCTTGGTGCATTTAGTGTGATTTTTCAGTGATTTATTTTCTTTTCCTTGTTTATTTCCTCTGCTTTTTAAAATTTCTTTTACCTTTTACTGTTGCATGGGTCCTGTGCTATTTTTATTTGGGATTTTTTTTTTTAATCTTTGAAGGAAGTCAGTGAGATCAAATTTATTGCTCAAGAATAAAGTGAGTCATTTTCTTGCCTCCCTCTCCCTGTTTACCTGTGTACTGTTTGAATCATCCACTTAAAATGTAAACTGGAATATAGAATGTTCCAGTTATAGATGGCTCATAATCTTCAATCAGTCATTCAGTGATGGATCAGCTGGAACAATAGGAAAATTTGCAGTGAATGACAAGGAGAGAGAAAGAAAGAAAGAGAGAGGCAGAGGGAGAGAAAGGGAGATTTACTTCTTTTTTTTTTCTACCTATTACGTACATTTTTTAACAAAGTATTCAAGTGACTGGTAATAATATCAATACAAGAAGCAATTTAAAAAAATTATTTAACATCCAAATGAAAATAAAATATCAACACCAGAGGAGAAATAAAAATACACATATGTAGCTGCAGCATCCTCAAAGTTATTAATATTAAGTTATGGCTGAAGTTTCAAGCTTCCTGGTAACCAAAGCAAGAAAAGATTCCACATAATTAGGTATATGATTCCCACTGACTCTAAAAGAAAACCTGCAAGTTAGTCAAAGGGAAAATTTTTATAACACTGAGTTCTGAAAAAAAAAAATCAAATGGGGCAGGGTTCTTAATGCATTTGATTAGTAAATACAATTGTGGCACTCTTTTAAGCTATTTCTTATAGCATTGCTTAATGAAAAGTGAAAACCTGGCATCCAAAATAGTCCGGAGAAAGCAAATTCCTGTGGTTCTAAGACAGTGTGATTCAAGCCTCTTTGGAAGGTGAAATGTTTTCTTTGGAGGAATAAATACTGTTATCGGGCTGAATTGTGTCCCTGCAAAAGGTATGTTGAAGTCCTAACCTCCAACACCTTAGAACATGACATATTTGGAAATAAAGTAATTGCAGGTGTGATTAGTTAAGATGAGGTCCTCCTGGAGTAGGAGGAGGGCCCTAGTCCTATAAGACTGGTGTCCTTGTAAGAAGTAAGACATAGAGAGGGAGAGGCTCTGTGAAGACACAGAGACATACAGAGGGAAGAGGGGGGGTGAAGGTGGGAGTTGTGCTGCCTCAAGCCAAGGAACATCTGAGGTTACAAGAAGCTGGAAGAGGCAAGAAAGGAACCTCCACCAGAGGGTACTTGACTCTGCCAACACTTGATATATGAGAGAATACATTTCTCTTGTTTTAATAAAGTTTGTGGTACTTTATTATGTCAGCCTTAAGAAACTAATACAGATAAGCTGCATTTCTTTCAACAATTTTTTAAATTTATTTAATTTATTTTATTGAAGTATAGTTGACTTACAATGTTGTGTCAATTTCTGCTGTACAGCAAAGTGATTCGGTTATATATATATACACTCTTTTTCATATTCCTTTCCATTATGGTTTATTATAGGATATTGAATATAGTTCCCTGTGCTATAGAGTAGGACCTTGTTGTTTATCCATCCTGTATGTAATAGTTTGCATCTGCTAATCCCAACTCCCAATCCATCCCTCCCCACACTCCCACCCTTGGCAACCACAAATCTGTTCTTTATATCTGTGAATCTGTTTCTGTTTCATAGATAAGTTCATTCAACAATGTTTTATAAATATTTGTTCTCTCAATCAAGATTTGATATGTGATGTTGTATGGTCAGGCCACCCGAGATGGCTGTTCTCTTGCTCTCTGTACATCCCCTGCTCAACCGGTTCCTGCTTCACCTACACCCTCCTGCCAAGACTGACCTTCCCTCTCAATCATAGGGCCTAATCAGTAAATGCCTGTGTACTTTCTCCCGGCCCCAGCTGGCAACTGTTCTAATCTTTAGATCAGAACTATCTCCACTTTGATAGTCTATCAAAGGAGTGGTGAGGGGTGTGTTTCTCTGCTGGTTTCCCTGGTAACCAGTGAGCCAACCTGACGTCAGTTCCCCCTATAACTGGTAACTTCCCTCCCCCTGCCACTTTAGACATGTATGATCCCCTATCCATAAAACCACTGATGTCTCTGACTCCAGGCTCTTTCTTTGGTCTTGAGGCTGGGCAAGTACAGGACTTGCAGGCCTGCGGGGTGCAGCACAACAGTTGGACAGTAGAAGGTTAGATAAGGGACTAATGTAGTTTTTATGTGCTGATACTGAGGATGGATCCATATACTTTACAGGAAAAACCTGTAAATACTAGTAAGCTAAACACTCCTTGTGAACATTGCCATACCTAAGATTCACACCTGTATTGCTGGCCATCACAAAGGTAGGAAGTGCCAAGAGTATACTTGAGAACAAGTCCAGGATTTTTGTTTTTGTTTTTAACAGTGTGAGATCTGTTTTGCCGCATGAAATGAATGAACATTGCTGATATTATTTAGTCTAGAAAGTTTACATAAGAGGTGATACCTGTCTCTGACTGCAAGAATTGGACTGACACATGATAACAAACCATAAATCAGTTAGAAAATGCAGGTTAATTTTAGTATAGTTGATAAGCCAGGATTTATAACAATGAGTAGATAGCAGTTCTGCTGTCTGTTGAAACTACCCACAATCATGGAAACGCATCATTGGAATACAGGATACCTGCCCTCACATTCTCTATAGTGGGAAGGACATATATACAGATTTTCCAAAAATTGTCTTCCTTCCTTCCTCTCTTTATTTCTTCCCATCCAGAGATGTTTATTCCCAGGCAGATGGTATTAAGCAACAAAAGTTTGTACAATCTCATCTCCTTAACCAAAGGTCAAACTTTTGGACTTTCTCCAAAACACAGCAGTTGCCTAGAGATATGAAAAGGAGGAGGTAGGTCTCTGAGAGAAATAGTCATAGATCCCTGAATCTAGGGCTAACTGGAGACAGACTCAGCAACAGGAGAAAGACCTGAACAGCAGACATAGGATGATATTGGTTTACCTACAATAATGGATGTTGTATAGTGAGAGCGGGGCCCATAGTGATAACTGAACCAGAACCAGACATCTAGGGGCAGGAAGGATCCAGTGGTAATGTAAGTTTGTTATATCCTAAGGCATAAGCAATTAGAAATAATAAAAATATTAAGTTAAAATATATAGAGGACTTCTCTTACTCTGAAGCACTTAACATGAGTGATAAAATATATCATCATTTAAATGCATGGATAAATGTAAAAGTAAATGAGTGTGTTTAATATGGAAATGGCATTGCAGATAAGTGTAATTGGCATTGCGACAATTGGTTACCCACGTGGGCGGAAAATATAATACACTTGGATCTTTGCCTTACATCATATCAAAAAGCATCTACTTCAGGCAGATTAAAGACATCAAGATGAAAGGAAAAACCTTAAAATTTTTGACCGAAAATATAGGAGACTTTATGCCAACAGGACAAGAAAGAATTTTCTTAAAAAAGACACAAAAATGTAATTTATAAAGAAAAATATTGAAGAAATTTGAGCACAATAAAATTAGAAACTTTGGTACATCAGAACGTACCACAAATACTTGTAGCACATTTAACTGGCAAAATACTAATATCCAGAAGAAGAAAGAATCTACAAATTTCAAGAAAAAAAGCTCACAACCAAATGGATAAACAGGCATTTCACAGAAGAGGAAACCCATATGGCCAAAAAAAATATTGATATTCAATCTCAATATTAGGAAAATAGAAATTCAAACCCTGAGAAGCAGTTTTACACCCAACAGATTGGCAAAATGTTAATAGTTTGAGGAGATGTGTTGTGAGGTGTGGAACAATCAGAACTCTTATTTTTCTGGAGTGTAACTTAGTGTGATTATTTTGGAAGATAATTTGACATTATCATGTAAAGTTGAAGATCCATATACTCTGTTACTCAGCAATTCCACACCTAGGTTTATACTGTGGTAGACAGAATAACACCCTCTACCCCAGGATATCTTTCCACATCCTAATCCCAAGAACCTGTGAATATGTTAGGTTACATGGCAAAGGAGAATTAAGTTTGCAGATACAATTAAGTTTGCCAAATCAGTTAATCTTAAAATAAGGGGATTATCCTAGATTATCCAGGTGGGCCCAATAATCACAAGGAACCTTAACAGTGGGAGATGGAGGCAGGAGAGTCAAAACTAGAGAGATGACACCTAAGAAAGACTTGACCAGCCACTCTTGGCTTTGAGGATTGAAGGGTCTACAAGCCAAGGAATGTGGGCAGTCTCTAGAGGCTAGAAAAGTCCAGAGCTTCCAGAAAGGAATGCACCTCTGCCGTCACCTCGATTTTATCCCAGTGAGACCCATTTCAGTTTTATGACATCCAGATCATTAAGGTAATAAATTTCTGTTGTTCTAAGCCACTGAACATCTAAATTTGAGGTAATTTGTTACAACAGCAATAGGAAACTAATACAAGACTAGCTTAGTCATTCAGGCTGCTATAACAAAATACCATAAATTGGGTAGCTTATAAACATGTACATTTATTTCTCACAGTTCTGGAGACTGGAAGTCCAGGATCAATATGCTGGCAGAGTTGGTGTGTGGTAAGGGCTCATTCCTGGTTCTTTTCATTATGTCCTCACATGGCAGAGGGACAGGCCCTCTCTGAAACCTCCTTATAAGTACCCTAATCCCTTTCAAGAGGGTTCCACCCTCATGACCTAATCATCTCCCAAAGGTCCTACCTCCGAAATAGCATTACTTTGGGGGTTAGGACATACGAATTTGGGGGACCATAGCAGGCACATAGGGATTCTCAGTGCAGTGCTCCAGAATAGTGATTTCACTGGGTTTGTCATGATGCTTTGTAACATACATATTACATATATTATTTTGTAAGCACTGAATATTTCATATATTAAGAAATAGATGGGAGTAGAAAGAAAAAAAAACAAACCCTAAGTATGACAATGTAGATTTGTCCTGTGGTGCTTGAAATAATTAACTGAGCTGTTTGAAGCATTACAATTTACTTGATGCTCGAATGAGTATTAAAAATGCTATTTTTACATAAAATGAGTAACTGGGAGTTACTGTCACGCATGTGGCTTAACTGACAGCTAATCTGTGTCCATAGGGTCAGAGCCAAGAAGGCAGTGAAGGTGACTGTCTCATGGAGAGTGACTTGGAGGCCAAAGAGCCTGACTCGCACCACCTCCACCCCTAACTACTGGTCAACACTAATGAGTGCTTGCTCTGTCCAGCACTGTTCTAACCACATACAGTCCTCACAGCTGCTGTTTGAGGCAGGTACTATTTTTATTCCTGTTTTACAGATGGGCAAAACAAGATCCACAAATGCCTTGCTCAAGATCTCACAGCTAGGAAGTGGCAGAGACTTGTTTCAAACACAGTTTGCGTCCAGAGCCTATACTCTTATCCATCACTCGATACTGTAGCTCAGTTGTTCCCCCAATGTACTGTTGATAAGATTTACACTGAGGCACTAAATTAAAATGCCAGTTCTTATGACATGGTAGCCCTGAAATAGGTGTCTCTAAATGAGCCCTGGATTTTACATTGTCAGCTGGCACTTAAGCATTTGCCACTAGTTTGACTTCTGTCCAATTTACCCCTTCCACAAATACGATCATACTTCTCTACTAAAAACTCTTCCATGTCTCTCCCCAGCATCAAGACTCTCTTAGCTTCTTAGTTCAACCCTCTTAGCTTAGCACACGGCCCTTTGTGCTTTGGCCCCTGACCGTCCTCTTCGGGTCACAGCCACCCCCTTAATCCTTCCTTTACTTCCACGGACCTTCTTCCAAAACTGTGCATAATGGCATTTCATGCCTCCGTGTCTTAGTACATGCTGCTTTCCCTGCCCAGAAACACTCTGCCTACCTCTTTACCTAGCTAACTCCTACCCATCCATCAAAATTCTGAAACTTCACTTTACAGCTTTGCCCAATATTGATTTAGAAACCTCCCCCCTGCTCTCTGAAATATCATATAAATATATCGTGGTGCAAAATAGCACTACATTGTTAACTTCAGTGTACTCAGATGTCTCCTCCTTTAACAGTCTGTAATAATAGTAATAAATGCCACTTACGGAGCAGTTGTAGGCAATTTACATATTATTTCTAATTCCCCATCCAGCTCCATCTTCAGCTGCATTTTAAGGTTGAGGACACTGAGGCTTAGAGAGTGAGGTAGCAAGTTCATGGTCAGACCATTACAATGGCAGTACCACCCTCACATCTGGTCCCCCAATGTCTTTGACTCTTTCTCCCCAGTACCTGGCATTAGTGCTGACACCTTCCCGGTTAGATGAATATGGATGGATGGTTGGCCTGGGTTTCCACAGATCCAGGTTTACAAGAAAGACAAACAAAGCCAAATTTGAAATCAGAGTGTGAAGGCTCTTGCTTGGGTTCTGCCTCTGCCTCTACCTAGCTGCTAAGATAGGAGAGTTCCCGAACGCTGAGCATGTCCAGTGTGGCAAGCAAGCGTTCTCTGGCTGGGAAAGAACTTAGCACTAGAAGCTGCAGATCAATGGGGAGGGCAGAAAGAGTCTTAACCCAGAGGCAGAGTGCCCACTGGCACAAGTTTGCTTTGTGGAAGAACTATATTGTCATGCGGTCTTTATCTTAGTTCCTCAGATGGGACAGAGTGATTTGCTATCTCTGTGCACAGCTGTGACCAGAGATTGCTGTGGGCTTGGTCTCAGGGCCGGTGCCTGCATGCTGCCTGCCTTTTGGTTTGTGTCCAAGGCTGCTGTTTTCTGAAAATAGAAGCTGATACTGCCTCTGACTCAGTCCATTTCACCTCATGCTCTTTCTGGTACATTTGTCTTAAAAGTATTGACCCATCTCTGATTCCTTGCTACATGCCAGGTTTGCAAAATTTGCGAGTTAGTACTGAGAGATTTACACTTTCTTTTATTAATTCCTGTAAGCTGGTGTCTTGTGAATCAGAGGAAATATATATCTTTTTTATGTTACCTCTCTAATAATATACAAGGTCATGGGGCCTCCTTTCTGCTGAGTCCTTTGAATAAGGTAACAGTTTTTTTTTAAAGCCACTCTCTTGGGGTCTGCCCCACCTCCGTTAGTGGGGAGTGAGGTTCTGCCTCTGGATTAGCCTTCTTAACTTGCTCTGACT
Organism: Delphinapterus leucas; assembly: GCF_059928025.1. NCBI lineage: Eukaryota > Metazoa > Chordata > Mammalia > Artiodactyla > Monodontidae > Delphinapterus > Delphinapterus leucas. Next base: position 116,725,012 of record NC_143129.1, read on the forward strand.
TGCTGACCCCCTCTTAACTCCCTCTCCAAGGCTCCTCTCCACCCTCACTCCTTTAATGTCTTCCCCATGTGACTGGAAGTGGTAATGCTCAAGTTTTCAGCACCTGCACAGGCTCCCTCTGTGAGCTAGCCAGTGGGCCCCCCTCTCCATTCTGTACATCTACAGAGAAGCCCCGGGTAGTTTTCTGCTTCCCTATCCGCCACCCTCACCACCTTCCTCCCCAACAAACTGTGAGACTGAAGCATAGATGACTGCTTTCAGCTCTTTTTGTATTTTCATCAACTGGTTAGACTCTGCACATTTAATTCCCTATGATGCAAACTCTCTTAGCTGTATGTAACTAAGTCTGTCTATTTCTCCCTGACACTTTCAGTCTTACATCATCCCAGATCTACCATCTACTGGTTGGGTAACCCTGAGCCCATTACTTTGCCTTTCTAAACTGCAGCTCTGTCCTGTACATGGATGCCCTTGGGCTTGCTCTCCTCAGCCTCTCCCTGTGGCCCCCAGACTCATGCCAGGTGTGGAAGATGGAAGTCCAGGAAGCAGTGATTCCCACTGCCCTGATGCAGGTCCCTGCAGATGCAGAGGGCGGTACTCCTCCTGGGCGACGAACATGACCACATCCTTGGAGGCCACCTGAAGGCAGCATCTTGGAGTCCATCTTCTTTTACCTGGGCCTGGTCTTAGGGAGCTGATGCTGAGCTTTCATTTAATTGGATGCACTTTTGAGGGTAGGGAAAGAGCTACCCAGACTGTAAATCATTGATCAAGTGTCTCTCTCAACAACGAGCAGCTCAGGAACTCCCCCACCCCATTTCTGGGACTGAGGCTGCTCTTCCTTCCAGAAATTCTCAGAGTTATGCATCATTATTTCAAACTTATGCTTCAGAAACCCTAACACACTGGTGCCCACAGGTGGGGTTTTCTTAAACGTTCTTGGGCCCTACCACTGAGACTGAATCAGTAGATCTGGGGAAAGGCCCAGGAATCTATACATTTTAAAGCAACACACCTGATTTTACAATCAAACAGATTTGGGAAGGACAAACATATAACTCTTCCTGCATAATTTTCGTTGTTTAACTTTACCTTTCCAAAGGGTGGCAGCTGGGTGGGTGTCGACTCCTTTCCTGCAGCATAAATCACCAGCCCTCCCCAGGTATGCTTAACAGACAAGTGTGTCCAAGTCCCTCCCCAACTTTTACTAAAGTCAGTTATTTTTATTCCTAAGAGAGGTCTACGATGGAATGTTCTTCCTAAGTAGGGGGAGATCTAGGTTTTGTTGGTCCCGAAGATTATACAATTTGAAGAATCCTTCTTTAAGGAAAGGAAGATCAAAGTACGAATACAAAATTAAAGACAGAGCCTTGGAAGAGACCTATGCACGTGAAAAACCCAAAAGCTTAAACTTCATCACCTACATAGCAGTTCTGCCTCTGAACTGCTTTCTCTTTCTGGAGCAAATCAAAAGAACACTGTTGCTCAAATTGTCTACACCTTCCATATGTATTAGATGACCTGTATTTATGGAAATGAAAAGGGGGGAAAAAAGGAACCCCACAGAAATAGATCGTTTTGGCCTAGAAGAGTCTGGAGCTGAGTTTTTAACCACAACATAGCGACCTAGGCTTGGTTGGTGAGTTTACTTATTATTCCCTATATTTCCTGAAGTTGGAGAAAGAGCCACATGGTTCCTTACCACTCACCTCCCATTACTTTCTGACCACATCTCCTACTACTTTCCTCCTTTCTTCTCCTCTTCAACTACACTGGTCATCCCGGAGCAGACCGGGCTCGCTCTCACCTTTGGGCCTCTGCATTGGGGGTCCTCTTTCTGAAATGGTGTCTCCATGTTACAGGGAAAGACACATGGGCTCAGAAAAGTTCAGTGCTTTGACCAAGTGATTAAAACCCATGAAAACATGCATAATGTTTTCCCAACAGTCTCATTTTTTTTTTAATTGAAGTATAGTTGATTTACAATATTATATTAGTTTCAGGTATACAACTTAGTGATTCAATATTGTTATAGATTATACTCCATTTAAAGTTATTATAAAATATTGGCTATATTCCCTCTGCTGTACAATGTATCCTTATAGCTTATTTATTTTATACATAGTAGTTTGTACTATTTAATCCCTACCCCTGTCTTGCCCCTCCCCACTTCCGTCTCCCCACTGGTAACCACCAGTTGGTTCTCTATATCTGTGAATCTGTTTCTATTTTGTTATATTCATTTGTTTGTTTCTTTTTTTAGATTCCACATATGAGTGATAACACAGAGTATTTGTCTTTCTCTTTGTGACTTATTTCACTAAGCATAATACCCTGTAGGTCCATCCATATTGTTGCAAATGGCAACAAGTTGTTGCAAATGGCAGAATTTCATTCTTTTATATGGCTGAGTAATATTCCGTTGTCACATTCTATGTATGTCACACATCTTCTTTATCCATTCATCTGTTGATAGCTTGCTTCCATATCTTTGCTGTTGCAATAATGCTGCTATGAACATTGGGGTGCATGCATTATATATTGAAATTATAATATTTTGAATATATTTGATATATAAAATATATTATTAAAAATAATTTCACAAGTTTCTTTTTACTTTTTCCATGTGGCTAAGAGAAAACTTAAAATGACATATGTAGCTCACATTTCTGGCTTGAATTATATTTATAATTTATATCAGACAGCACTAGTCTACATTATCTGGTCCCTCCCTAAAACCTTTCCACATCTTGTCTCCTGCTCACTCCAGTTCTTGCTCACTGCAATCCAGCCACACTGGCTTCCTTGCTAGTCTTCGAACATAGAAACATACCATGCACCCTCCCGCCTCAGGGCCTTTGTACTTGCTGTTTTTACTCCTAGAAAGCTTTCCCTCCAATTATTTGGATGATTTGTTCTTTAACTTTCTCTGGACTTTATTCAAACTTCACCTTTCCAATGAAGCTTTCTCTGACCACCCTGCTGAAATTAAATTCCTCATCCACCTCCATTCCTGTATTCACTGAGCCCCTTCCCTAATTTATTTTCTTCTGTAGAATCCATGAGGGCGAGGAATCGTTTAAAGCTGTGATCCTAGGAACTATGCTTGAAACATAGTAGGTGCTCAACAAATATTTGTTAAATGAAATACTGAATGAATTTTAATCAACCACTTAATTATACAGGTGAAGAAACTGAGAATAAGTGGCTTTTTCAGGGTCTCACAGAGAGTTAAGGGCAGAGTAGAGGCACTCTCTGTATATCAAATGCTACTGACCAGAAATGCAGATGCCACCACCCAGATCTCAGCCCTTTACTTACGTCTGTGTTACTCCATTGGACTCTGCCCACAATTTCATGCCTTTTTTGGGACTCTCACTTAAGAAGAAAAGGATCTACTCCAGAAATATATTCTATCTCAGTCATTACACCCAGGAGATGACCTCTGACATTCTTTTGCTCCAAGGATAAGAGATTTTTGAGATTTTTTTTCTAGACAGGAATTGTATTTCTATCTGGATCTATGAAAACCAGTGACATTTTACCAGGAAAAAAAAAATTGCTTGAAGGAAGTCAATACCTTTGATTTTATAGTTGGTCCTCTGTATCTGCAGATGAGGAACCTGTGGATTCAGAGGGCAACTATACTGCACCATTTTATATAAGGGACTTGAGCATCTGAGGATTTTGGTATATGTGAGGGTCCTGCAACCAATCCCCCGCAGATACTGAGGGGTGACCGTATAGTGAAATATTCAAGTTGTAACCTGAAGAGTTTAGACTAGTTCATTTATTTGACTAACCAACACATATTTGGTGATATGTGCCAGGCATTATTTTAGGTCCTGGGGACAGTTAAATGTGACAGGATCTTCAAGGAGTTAACAGTCTACTGTGTATGGGGCAGGGGGGCGCAGGGCAGGATAAATAAAGAAATACAGGATGTGTTAGTTTTCTATAGCTGCTGTAACAAATGACCACAAATTTAGAGGCTTAAAACAATACACATTTGTTCTCTTACTCTTCTGAAGATCAGAAATCCAAAATGGATCTTATTTGGCTAAACTCAGGTGCCAGGAGGCCACATCCTTCTGGAAGCTCTAGAGAAGTATCTGTCTTCTTGCCTTTTTTAGGTTTTAGTGGCTGACTGTCTTCCTGGCTTGTGGCCCCTTCTGCCATCTTCAAAGCACATCAGTGTCTGCTTCCATGGTCACATCACCTTTTCCCCTCACTCTGACCCCTCTTGGGTCCCTCTTATATGGGTCTCTATGATGATCTCCTGGTAACCCAGGAAATCCAGATAGTCCAGGAAAACTCCCCATCTCAAGATCCTTAACTTAATCACATGTGCAAAGTCCCTCTTGCCATATAAGGTAACATTTATAGGTGCTGGCGATTAGGACGTTGACCTCATGGGGGGACCATTATTCAGTCCACCACTGAGGACAATGTGACAAGGGTCACAGTGGAGTTAAGTACCAGATGCTGTGTAAACACAAATGACAGTGCAGACAGGGTGTGGAAGAGGAGCGGGACAGCTTTATAGAGTGAGTGACTTTTTAGCTGAGGCTTGCATGGTGGCAATGGATGGATGGTATATATCATGTATAAAGGAATGTACAAGAGAAAGGAGGTTTAAATGAAGATGATTTTTGTATTATCTATTGCTGAATAAAAAATTACTCTGAAACTTAGCAGCTTACAATAGTAAGTATCTGAGATCTCACATAGTTTCTGAGAGCCATGAATCTGGGAGAGCCTTAATTGGATGGTCCTGCCTTACGGTGTGTCATGAGGTTGCTCTCAAGTGTTGGCTGGGACTGCGGTCATCTGAAGGGGCTGGAGAAGCAGTCTCCAAGCTCACTCACGTGACTGTCAGCAGGAGGTTTCAGTTCCTCACTATGGCCTCTCTATAGCATTACTCACATGACATGGCAGCTGGCTTTCCATAGGGCAAGTAATCCAAGAGAAAGACAGTCCAAGGTAGAAGCCTTTGTCATTATAACCTAATCTCAGGAGTGATTAGGTTATTATCATTCTGCCATTCTGTTGGTGACCCAGACCAACTCTGGTACAAAGTGGGAGAAGGCTACACAAGGTCATGAACACCAGGAGGTGGGGATCATTGGGGACCATCTTGGAGTCCGGACCCTACAATATTCTTGAGATTATAAGAGTTTCTCATTGTTGGAATGTTCGACAATCATGAAAGATTGGCAGGGATGAGGTCGGCGTGGGAAGGGAGGGTTAGTGCATGGAGGACCTGTACACTTGGCCAGGAGTTTGGAGATAATCCTTTTATTGGTAGGGAGTTATTGCAGGGGCTTAGTCGGAGAAGTGACACCAATCAAATTGCTTTTTAGAATGATCATGTGTGTGGTAAGGATGTATGAGGGTGGAGCAGAGAGCAAAGAGATTAGAGAGTAGGAGTGGCTAAGAGGTTATTGCAGTAGTGCAGGAGAGAGGGGATGAGGCTTCGAATAAGGCAGTGATGATATGGAAGGTCTGAGAATGATGGATTCAGGGCATATTCAGGAGGTGAAAGATTAGGGAGGCAGAGGGTTGGGGAAGGTCTCAGGGTGACTCTCAGGATGCTGGTTTGCAGGATGCATAGGTAACATTAAAATACTACAGAAAGAAGGACATGGTTGACATGAGAGTCAAAAAGAGTTAAGATGCCTAAATTTAAATACATTGAATCTGAGCTGCCTGTGGGACATACAGGTATAAAGACAACTGATGGGTAGTTAGAGCGGAATAAACTTAGTTTAGACTAACTACAGCAAGGCCTTTTAGGCATTTTTCAAGAGAAACTGCATTCTGGCTAGAGGAGAGCTCTTCTCACTCTGTGTTGGTATGTCCTAACCTAAACTGCAGGTCATTTTCTCAATGCCATCCTCTTATTGTCATTATCCTTGTAACTACCGTTTTTTGAATGCCTGCTATATACCACACTCCGTGCTATGCACCTTGTGTTCTTTATTTCATCTTCACACTAACCCAGGGAGAAACATAATGTTATTATTTCCTTTTAATAGATGAGGAAACTGAAGTAAGTACTACTATTATCCCATTTTTCAGACGGGAAATCAGGCTTCGCTAGTGTAAATAACATCACTCAAAGTTATATAATGAGTACGTGATGGACACAGGTCCCAAATGGAGATCATTTGACTGCAGACCCTGTGCCTTTAATTGAACAGTCACCTACAGTGTGCTTTCTAGAGTCAGAGACACTTTCCAGCAGGGCTGGGGTTCGGTGGAGTGATGATTTACCACCTGCCGTACAAGAGACAGCAAGTAAGAAATGCAGGGGCAAGGTCAGAAATTCACATATGCAGTGGTGTGGAGAAAAGGTCAAACACCCTCTTCCTGTTAAATATGAAGAGACTTTGGCCTATTGGCAATGTTTGCTAGCTCTTTCCTAGGATTCTCTTCCAGTTTTTTGCTATATCTGAAAAAAATGTGAGGAATTACTTTCATTCACTTAAAAAAAAATGTTCATTTTCTTGCCACAGGAAAGTACAGTGTCCTGTGTTAGCCAGATGGCCTTTGGAGCCTAAGATTGATGCAGAGGGAGTTTCACCACAGCACATTTTTCATTAGAAAAGAGAAAGGGGAGTGGGTGTATGAAGGATGTTAGACAGATTATGTCTTTTCCTTAAAGAGGGTTCCCATAACAGCAGATAAATTGGTCTGGAAATAGCTTCCAAGCTATTTCTTTATGTAAAACTCAAATTAAAGAAAAAGAAAGAAAGAAAGAAAAAAAGGTTCCATATCTAAGGTTGTACTGTGGAATTTAGGAGGAGATAAAGGGGCTGGCGGTCATGCCCAGTTTAGTAAATGGCTCCTAGACTAATCTCTGTCGTAGAGAAGAGCCGACCTCTGGACCTGCTTCCTGCAGATCAGAGTGTGAGAGCACAAGGTCCCACCACCTGGCACGAGAAGCTTCATAGCTTCTCTGCAGCTGTCTGGAATTTCCCCGAGAAAGCAAAAGACAAGGCTGAATATAGGCTTTCACCTTGAAATACCATAAAGGTAATAAAACAGGGCATGGTGGCTTATGACAGGTTGCTTTGCAATGCTCCCGCTTCACATTTTATGTGAGTTTCCAAGCAACATGCTTATTGAAACTAGGGAAGTGGGGAAGTGAGTGATGAGTTCAGAGAACTCAGCCGTGGAAATGCCCAGACAACTTTGGACATAAGAGAACTGCTTTTCCCGTCTCCCTAACCTGACCCCTTCCTCACCCCAGTACCCCCAGAACCTGGTGAAATCCTAGCACACAATAGCTGTTCAATTAGGACTCATGCCCTTGCCTTTATTGATACCTGACTCTACGTCAGACCTTTCTGTATTTATCTAGCTATCATCAACGTTAGCAGGAAAACAGGCTCCATCCTATTTTCTTTTGATATTTGTTAGTTAGGTAAATAAAGCAGCTCAGTATTTGGCGGAGCCCTAGGTCATTATTCAACTTCTGGGACACAACTCTCCCCATTGTGTATAGCCCATACGCCTTAACAGAATTTCTGGTTCTAGTTTTGTGTTTCAAAATATTAGCACTTAAGTAAAATTAATTTAATTAAAACTTGAAACTTAACTGAGTTTTCTTTCTAACTAATTTAACACATAATGCTTTTTCCTTCTAACTTTTATTTTTCTGTACAATGAAATGTATATTAAATAAAAGAAATAAAATTATGTTACTTCTCTGGTCTGGGTTAACAATTAATATGGCGCTTAGGTGCCTATCCATATACTTCTTTGTACGAACATAGTAAAAAGGCACAGCTTCGCACAAATGGGCTAAGGAAAGCAAAAACTATGTAAGGCTGCCTAACAGGAAATGAATCCACACCCCAGGAGGTCCACCATAATAAAGTCAGGGCTGAATATATGAAGATTTATATGACATGTTAACACATTATTACCACAAATTATATTAAGTCAGTCATGGGAAATCGGTTCAGGGCCAGGAGGAAGTCAGTCCATGGTCAAATTCCGCCTTTAGTTTGAAACTCTTCCATCTGCCATGATCACAGAAACCTGACCATCCAGTGCCTACTGGACATAAGATCAGGACATTAGCAAATGCTGACTGTGTAAACCCTTAGAAACAATTTTCTGTTTGCACAACTGTCAAGAGTTTATATAATTGTCTTTCTAATTCTACTCTTATAAACTGTGCCTGTTGAAGAAGTCATTTTATGATATTACTGAAATGGACATTGTCTGAGAGGTTTCCAGAGAACTGAAATTCCATAAATGTATTTCTGGTGGCATCCGATGTGTTTGGTATTCTCCCCCTTCTCAGGGACACATGTAGCTGTCTCTAGGGAGAGGAAGTACCCCATACCCATATGTGACAGGAGTACTCAGGCTGGGGCTCTGTGCTTCTGAGGTACAAATGGAACCAGCCATAGAAGCCCCGGCACCTCACTCTGACTCTAATTTAACTCTTATCTTTCCCCCCCAATTTGTCATCTTGTTAGTTCTTCCAATTTGGTGATTCTGTTCCAACTGATGGGCTTCCTTCTTCTTCCTCCTTGCATATCCTCTGTTTTCTCAGATCTATTCTTTGATCTGGTGCTTGTTTCAAACACCATCTTGGTACCTCTCCTACTCAGTCCAGGGTCACTCCCACAATATGGCCCCGGGGGGCGCTGCTGCATTGGGCTGCTGGCCCCGCCCCTGTGAGGCCCACCTCAGTGTATCAGGGAGACCTCAGCCAGCTCCTGGGTTTCTTTAAAGACTTTATTTTTTAAGAGTAGTTTTGAGTTCATAGCAAAATTGAGAGGGAGGTAAAGAGATTTTCCATATACCTTCCTTCCCCCACACACGCATAGCCTCCCTGCATCATCAACATCTCCCACCAGAGGGCTACATTTGTTGAAACTGGTAAATCTGCACTGACACATCATAATCGCTTAAAGTCCATAGTTTCCATTGGTGTTGTACGGTGTACAGGTTCAGACAAATGTATAATGGCATGTATCATACAGTGTTTTCACTCCCCTAAAGATCGTCTGTGATCCACCTATTAATCCCTCTCTTTTCACTAACCCCTGGCAAGTACCATATCCATAGTTTTTCTATTCCAGAATGTCATATAGTTGGAATCATATAGTATGTATCCTTCTCAGATTGGCGTCTTTTAGTTAGTGATATGCGTTTAAGTTTCCTCTGTGTCTTTTCATGGCTTGATAGCTCATTTCTTTACAGTGTTGAATAATATTCCATTGTCTGGATGTACTTCAGTTTATTTATCCATTCACCTACTGAAACAACATCTTGGTTGTTTCCAAGTTTGGGCAATTATGAGAAAAGCTGCCGTAAACATCCATATGAAGGTTTTTGTGTGGACATAAGTTTTCAGTTTCTTTGGGTAAATACCAAGGAGCACAATTGCTGGATCATGTGGTAAGAGTATGTTTAGTTGTGTAAGAAACTGCCAAAGTGTGTTCCAAAGTGGCTGTACGTTTTACATTCCCACCAACAATGTATGAGAGTTCCTGTTGCTCAACATCCTCCCAGCATTTGCCAGTGTTGTGGATTTTGGCCATTTTACTGGGTGTGTAGTGGAATCTCACTGTGGTTTTTTTTTGTTTGTTTTGTTTTTTGCGGTACGCGAGCCTCTCACTGTTGTGGCCTCTCCCGTTGTGGAGCACAGGCTCCGGATACGCAGGCTCAGCGGCCATGGCTCACGGGCCCAGCCGCTCCGCGGCATGTGGGATCCTCCCGGACCGGGGCACGAACCCGTGTTCCCTGCATCGGCAGGCGGACTCTCAACCACTGCGCCACCAGGGAAGCCCTCTCACTGTGGTTTTAATTTGCATTTCCCTGATGACATGTGATGTGGAATATCTTTTCTTTTCAATACAGGGCTTTTACTGTATCTTTAAAGTATCACAAATATGTCTTGGGAATCATTCAGCATCTTGTTTCGGTAGCTGGACATCTTAAAACTTTTTCAGCAGCCTGCTGAACTGTTCCTTTTTCAGAGACGTAGATACTACCCAGAAATTTTCTGATATCCTTGTTTTTAACTGTTGTGGCTTGCTGAAAAAAAGCAGCTAAATTTGATTTAAGTCCACTGCTGTTTCCTTCAAGAATTAACGCATCTTTCTGGGCTTGAGATACGGAGCAAGCGACTCCTGGCCTCATCCAAACTTTGTGGATCTATTTTTCACCCAAGAAATTTTGGATTTCAACAAGAGACACATTCTTCTGAATAATAGCATTGATGGGGAAGTGAGCATACACAGCCTTATCTTGTGATGGAAGCCCAGGGTGACACTCTTGGTCATGCACTGTACGTGACTACAGATAGTGCTAGAGGTACCAGTCCCTTTCTATTTCCCCAACATTTGTCAGCCTGGAGCCTCTTCTTTTCTTTCCAAGGAAACTGAGTTCTACTTTGATGTGACTGAAATCCTTCTTCAGGATTCCTCAGGGGCCCTTCATAATAACGGTGTGTTCTTTCAGAGTAATGTCAATATTTTCTAGAATGTGGACAGCCTGATTGCTGAGAATGGTCTTCATTCTTGCAGTAGACGGGACAAAGACTTCATATGTTTATTTGCCATCTGTATATCTTATTTGGTGAGTCTCATTAGGTCTTTGGCCCATTTTTTATTGGTTTGTTCATTTCCTTATTGTTGGGTTTTAAGAGTTCTTTGTATATTTTGGATAACATCCTTTATCAGATGTGTCTTTTGCAAGACATTCTCCCAGTCTCTGGGTTGTCTTCTCATTCTCTTGACATTGTCTGTTTTTTTAAACATCTTTATTGGAATATAATTGCTTTACAGTGTTGAGTTATTTTCTGCTGTATAACAAAGTGAATCAGTTATAAGCATACGTATATCCCCATATCCCCTCTCTCTTGCATCTCCCTCCCACCCTCTTTATCCCATCCCTCTAGGTGGTCGCAAAGCACCGAGCTGATCTCCCTGTGCTATGTAGCTGCTTCCCACTAGCTATCTGTTTTACATTTGATAGTGTACATATGTCAATGCTACGCTTTCACCTCGTCCCAGCTTACCATTCCACCTCCCCATGTACTCAAGTCCATTCTCTTGGTCTATGTCTTTATTCCTGTCCTGCCCCTAGGTTCATCAGAACCTTTTTTTTTTTTTTTAGATTCCTTATATATGTGTTCACATACAGTATTTGTTTTTCTTGTTCTGACTTACTTCACTCTGTATGACAGACTCTAGGTCCATCTACCTCACTACAAATAACTCAGTTTCGTTTCTTTTTATGGCTGAGTAATATTCCATTGTATATATGTGCCACATCTTTATCCATTCAACTGCTGATGGACACTTAGGTTGCTTCCATGTACTGGCTATTGTAAATAGAGCTGCAGTGAACATTGTGGTGCATGAATTTTTCTGAATTATGGTTTTCTCAGAGTATATGCTGAGTAATGGATTTGCTGGGCCTTATGGTAGTTCTATTTTTAGTTTTTCAAGGAACCTCCATACTGTTCTCCATAGTGGCTATACCAATTTACATTCACATCAACAGTGAAAGAGGGTTCCTTTTTCTCCACACCCTCTCAAGCATTTATTGTTTGTAGATTTTTTGATGATGGCCATTCTGACTGCTGTGAGGTGATACCTCATTGTGGGTTTGATTTGCATATCTCTAATGATTAGTGATGTTGAGCATCCTTTCATGTGTTTGTTGGCAATCTGTATATCTTCTTTGGAGAAATATCTATTTAGGTCTTCTGCCCATTTTTGGATTGGGTTGTTTGTTTTTTTGATATTGAGCTGCATGAGCTGCTTGTATATTTTGAAGATTAATCCTTTGTCAGTTGCTTCGTTTGCAAATATTTTCTCCCATTCTGAGAGTTGTCTTTTTGTCTTTTTTATGGTTTCCTTTGCTGTGCAAAAGCTTTTAAGTTTCATTAGGTCCCATTTGTTTATTTATTTCCATTTCTCTAGGAGGTGGGTCAAAAAGGATCTTGCTGTGATTTATGTCAAAGGGTGTTCTGCCTATGTTTTCCTCTAAGAGTTTGATAGTGTCTGGCCTTATTAGGTCTTTAATCCATATTGAGTTTATTTTTGTGTATGGTTTTAGGGAGTGTTCTATTTCATTCTTTTACATGTAGCTGTCCAGTTTTCCTAGTACCACTTATTGATGAGGCTGTCTTTTCTCCATTATATACTCTTGCCTCCTTTATCAAAGATAAGGTGACCATAGGTGCGTGGGTTTATATCTGAGCTTTCTATCCTGTTCCATTGATCTATATTTCTGTTTTTGTTCCAGTACCATACTGCCTTGATTACTGTAGCTTTGTAGTATAGTCTGAAGTCAGGGAGCCTGTTTCCTCCAGCTCCGTTTTTCTTCCTCAAGATTGCTTTGGCTATTCGGGGTCTTTTGTGTTTCCATACAAATTGTGAAATTTTTTGTTCTAGTTCTGTGAAAAATGCCTATGGTGGTTTGATAGGGATTGCATTGAATCAGTAGATTGCTTTGGGTAGTATAGTCATTTTCACAATGTTGATTCTTCCAATCCAAGAACATAGTATATCTCTCCATCTGTTTGTATCATCTTTAATTTCTTTCTTCAGTGTCTTATAGTTTTCTGCATACAGGTCTTTTGTCTCCTTAGGTAGGTTTATTCCTAGGTATTTTATTCTTTTTTGTTGCAGTGATAGTGGGAGTGTTTCCTTAATTTCTCTTTCAGATTTTTCATCATTAGTATATAGGAATGCAAGAGATTTCTGTGCATTAATTTTGTATACTCCTACTCTACCAAATTTATTGGTTAGCTCTACTAGTTTTCTGGTAGCATCTTTAGGATTCTCTATGTACAGTATCATGTCTTCTGCAAACACTGACAGTTTTACTTCTTCTTTTCTGATTTGGATTCCTTTTATTTCTTTTTCTTCTCTGATGGCCATGGCTAAAACTTCCAAAACAATGTTGAATAGTAGTGGTGAGAGTGGGCAACCTTGTCTTGTTCCTGATCTTAGAGGAAATGATTTCACTTTTTCACCACTGAGAGCGATGTTGGCTGTGAGTTTTTCATATATGGCCTTTATTATGTTGATGTTGGTTCCCTCTAGGCCCACTTTCTGGAGAGTTTTTATCATAAATCTGTGTTGAATTTTGTCAAAAGCTTTTTCTGCATCTATTCAGATGATCATATGGTTTTAATCCTTCAATTTGTTAATATGGTGGATCACATTGATTGATTTGCATATGTTGAAGAATTCTTGAATTCCTGGGATAAACCCCACTTGATCATGGTGTATGATCCTTTTAATGTGCTGTTGGATTCTGTTTGCTAGTATTTTATTGAGGATTTTTACATCTATGTTCATCAGTGATATTGGCCTGTAGTTTTCTTTTTTGTGACATCTTTGTCTGGTTTTGGTATCAGGGTGATGGTGGCCTCGTAGAATGAGTTTGGAAGTGTTCCTCCCTCTGCTATATTTTGGAAGAGTTTGAGAAGGATAGGTGTTAGCTCTTCTCTAAATGTTTGATAGAATTCGCCTGTGAAGCCATCTGGTCCTGGGCGTTTGTTTGTTGGAAGATTTTTAATCACAGTTTCAATTTTAGTACTTGTGATTGGTCTGTTTATATTTTGCATTTCTTCCTGGTTCAGTCTTGGAAGGTTGTGCTTTTCTAAGAATTTGTCCATTTCTTTCAGGTTGTCCATTTTAGTGGCATATTGTTGCTTGTAGTAATCTCTCATGATCCTTTATATGTCTGCAGTGTCAGTTGTTACTTCTTTTTCGTTTCTAATTCTGTTGATTTGAGTCTTCTCTCTTTTTTTCTTTATGAGTCTGGCTAATGGTTTATTAATTTTGTTTATCTTCTCAAAGAACCAGCTTTTAGTTTTATTGATCTTTGCTATTATTTCTTTCATTTGTTTTTCATTTATTTCTGATCTGATCTTTATGGTTTCTTTCCTTCTGCTAACTTTGGTGTGTTTTTGTTCTTCTTTCTCTAATTGCTTTAAGTGTAAGTTTAGGTTGTTTATTTGAGATATTTCTTGTTTCTTGAGGTAGGATTATATTGCTATAAACATCCTTCTTCAAACTGCTTTTGCTGCATCCCACAGGATTTGGGTCATCATGATTTCATTGTCATTTGTTTCTAGGTATTTTGGGATTTCCTCTTTGATTTCTTCAGTGATCTTTTGGTTATTTAGTAGCGTATTGCTTAGACTCCATGTGTTTGTATTTTTTTTTCTTGTAATTGATATCTAGTCTCATAGCACTGTGGTCAGAAAAGATATTTGATATAATTTCCATTTTCTTAAATTTACCAAGGCTTGATTTGTGACCCAAGATATGATCTATCCTGGAGAATGTTCCATGAGCACTTGAGAAGAAAATGTATTCTGTTGTTTTTGGATGGACTGTCCTATAAATATTAAGTCCATCTTATTTAATGTGTCATTTAAAGCTTGTGTTTCCTTTTTTATTTTCATTTTGGATGATCTGTCCATTGGTGAAAGTGGGCTCTTAATGTCCCCTACTATTATTGTGTTACTGTCGTTTTCCCCTTTTATGGCTGTTAGCATTTGCCTTATGTATTGAGGTGCTCCTATGTTGGGTGCATAAATATTTACAATTGTTAAATCTTCTTCTTGGATTGATCCCTTGATCATTATGTAGTGTCCTTCTTCGTCTCTTGTAATAGTCTTTATTTTAAAGTCTATTTCGTCTGATATGAGAATTGCTACTCCAGCTTTATTTTGATTTCTATTTGCATGGAGTATCTTTTTCCATCCCCTCACTTTCAGTCTGTATGTGTCCCTAGGTCTGAAGTGAGTCTCTTATGGACAGCATATGTACAGGTCTTGTTTTTGTATCCATTCCACCAGTCTATGTCTTTTTGTAGGAGCATTTAATCCATTTACATTTAAGGTAATTGTCGATATGTATGTTCCTATTACCATTTTCTTGTTTCTTTTGGGTTTGTTTTTATAGGTCTTTTCCTTTTCTTGTGTTTCCTGCCTAAAGAAGTTCCTTTAGCATTTGTTGTAGAGCTATTTTGGTGGTGCTGAATTCTCCTAACTTTTGCTTGTTTGTAAAGGTTTTGATTTCTCCATCAAATCTGAATGAGATCCTTGCTGGGTAGAGTAGTGTTGGTTGTAAGTTTTTCCCTTTCATCACTTTAAATATGTCCTGCCACTCCCTTCTGGCTTGCAGAGTTTCTGCTGAAAGATCAGCTGTTAACCTTATGGGGATTCCCTTGTATATTAAGTGCTGCTCTTCCTTTGCTGCTTTTAATATTTTTTCTTTGTATTTAATTTTTGATAGTTTGACTAATATGTGTCTCGGCATGTTTCTCTTTGGGTGTATCCTGTGTGGTACTCTCTGTGCTTCCTGGTCTTGATTGACTATTTCCTTTCCTATATTAGGGAAGTTTTTGACTATAATCTCTTCAAATATTTTTTCAGACCTTTTCTCTTTCTCTTCTTTTTCTGGGACCCCTATAATTCGAATGTTGGTGCATTTAATGTTGTCCCAGAGGTCTCTTAGACTGTCCTCAATTCTTTTCATTCTTTGTTCTTTATTCTGCTCTCTGGCAGTTATTTCCACCATTTTATCCTCCAGCTCACGGACCCATTCTTCTGCCTCAGTTATTGTGTTATTGATTCCTTCTAGAATTTTTTTAAATTTCAGTAATTGTGTTATTCATCAATGTTTGTTTGCTCTTTAGTTCTTTTAGATCCTTTTTAAAGTTTCTCATGTTTTCTCCATTCTGTTCCCGAGATTTTGGATCATCTTTGGTATCATTATTCTGAATTCTCTTTAAGTTAGGTTGCTTATTTCATCTTCATTTGTTTGGTCTTGGTAGGTTTTTACCTTGCTCCTTTGTCTGTAACAATTTTTTTTGTCGTTTCTTTTTTTTTTTTTTTTTTGCTGGGTGGTGCTGTTTTCCTGTCTTACTGGTTATTTGGCCTGAGACGTCCATCACTGGAGTTGCAGGCAGTTGGATAGAGATGGGTCTTGGTGCTGAGATGAGGACCTCCAGGAGGCCTCACTCCAATTGATATTTCCTGGGGTCTGAGGTTCTCTGCTAGTCCAGCAGTTTGGACTCAGAGCTCCCACCACAGGAGCTCAGGCCTGACCTCTAGCCTGGGAACCAAGATTCCGCAAGCCAGTTGCTGGGGGTTCCTCCTGTCCCCTTAGGTGTCCATGGCCCCCCACTGGTGCCTGGTAGGTACCCTAGTTGTGAGGAGACACGAATTCCATGTCCTCCTAGTATGCCATGTTGACTCCGCCCCCTCTTGACATTGTCTTCTGCAGAACAAAGTTTTTAATTTGAATGAAGTCCAGCTTATTAATTATTTCTTTCATGGATGATGCTTTTGATTTGTATCTAAAAGTCATCACTTTACCCAAGGTCATCTAGATTTCCTTCTGTGATATCTTATAGGAGTTTTATAGTTTTGCATTTTACATTTAGGTCTATGATGCATTTTTAGTTAATTCTCACAAATGGTGTAAAGTCTGGGTCTATATTAATTCCTGGGTTGTGCAAGTACCTTATAATAACAAAATAATCCTGATTTCTCCCTCCCTTTTCTTGTGTCATTTCTGTCGTTCATTTTACTTATATATAAACATACATAAGCATATGTATACACACACACATATTAAAGATATATAGATAAGCATACTTAATCACATACATTGTTGCTTTTGTTATTTTGAACAAACATTTGTCAAAAGAATAAAGATAAAGAAAAACAAAAACAAATTTTACCTTCACTATTCCTTCTTTGAGGCACTTCCTTTCTTTTTGTAGACCCGAGTTCCTGACCCATATCATTTTTCTTCTCTCTAAAGAACTTTTTTTTAACATTTCTTGCAAGGCAGGCCTACTAGCAAAATATTTCTTCAATTTTTGTTTGCCTGAGAAAATCTTTATTCCCGCTTCAGTTTTGAAGGACAATTTTGCAGGGTATAGCATTCTAATGTGGTAGGTTTTTTCTTTCAACATCTTCAATATTTCATCCCACTCTTCTTTCTTGCATGATTTCTGAGAAGTTGAATATAATTCTTATCTTTGTTTCTCTGTAAGTAAGTGTTTCCCCCCACCCCTCCCCCACCCCCAGCTTCTTTCAGGAATTGTTCTTTGATTTTGTGTTGTTTGAAAATGATATGCCTAGGTGGAGAGGGTTTTTTTGTTTTTATTTTAGTTTTTGTTTTTGTTTTCATTTATCCTGCTTGGTGTTCTCTGGGTTTCCTGGATATGTGGTTTGGTGTCTGACATTAACTTGGGAAATTCTTAGTCATTATTGTTTCAATTAGTTCTTCTGTTTCTTTCTTAGTTTCTTCTTCTGGTATTCCTATTGCACATATGTTACACCTTCTGTAGTTGTCCCACAGTTCTCGGATATTCACTTCTGTTTTTTTTTTATTTGTTCTTTTTAACTTTTGGAAGTTTCTATTGCTGTATCCTCAAGCACAGAGATTCTTTATTCAGCTGTATCCAATCTACTAACAAGCCCATCACAGGCATTCTCCATTTGTTTTACTGGTTTTGACCTCAAGCTTTTCTTTTTGTTTTTTTTCTAAGGATTTCCATCTCTGTTTACATTGCCCATTTGTTCTTTCATTCTGTCTACTTTATCCACTAGATCCCTTAGCATATTAATCATAGTTGTTTTAAATTCTTGGTGTGATAATTCCAACACCAGCAATGTTAGCAGGAAAACAGGTTGCATCCTAATTTCTTTTGATATTTGTTAGGTAAATAAAGCAGCTCAGTATTTCGGGGAGCCCTAAGACATTATTCAGCTTCTGGGACACATGTCTGGTTCTGATGTGTGATCTGTCTCTTAAGAAATGTGAGGGTTTTTTTTTCTATGTAGTATACCTTGTAATTTTTTCTTGATAACTGGACATGATGTACCTCGTAAAAGAAACTTCTGCATATAGGCCTTTAGTAATGTGGCAGTGATGTGTGGGAAGAGATGGACAGTTCTATAGTCCTATTTTTAGGACTCAGTCTCTTGCCTCTGGACTTTGAACTTAACAAGTATTTTTCTCCCCGCTTAGGTGGGACAGGATGGGATGGAGTTGGGTATTTCCCTTCCAGGCCAGTTAGACTCTGATAATACCTCAGCAGATTACCTCTGGTTAACTAGTTTCCCCTGGGAGCAGGCCTTATTAAGAACAGCTGTGTTTTGATGCTCTGACCTATTTCAAAATGGCTCCTTTTCCCCCTCCCCTGCTGGAAGCCTGAGGGGATTTTTCTTAGATATTTGCTGTGAGAAACTGGTCAAGTTCTTGGAGGTAAAACTCACAAAATTTGGGGCACTCCCTAAGACTGGGTCCCCTGTAGTTTTTAACTCTTAGAATTGTCCACATTGAGCCTTCTTTAATTGATTAATTACAGTTCAGGTTTTCCTACCCTGGCACTGGTTCCCACAGTAGTTTCTGCTCAAGAATCTCTGCTCAGGTAAGCTGTGACTCCCTGCATTTGCCTGTCTGTCTCTCCAATATTAGGGGCAGTGGTTTGCCCTGTGTTCTCCCTCTCTTATGAATCCAAGAAGCAATGCTTGTTTTTCAGTCTGTTCAGCTTTTTACTTGTTAGCACTGAGTGGTGATTTCCAAGATTCTTACGTGTGGAACTGAAAACAGTGTTCCTGGGTTTTTGCCCTGGCTGGAGGGATTTGTGAATCTCCAAGCTACCTGGGTCCCAGCTGAGATATACTGTGTGCTATAAGTGGTCTTCCACCTGACCAACCAGGCCCAGGAAAAACACTCACATGCAGAAGAGTCTTCCCTGCTTAGAAAATATGATGGGGTCCTGCCTGAGATGAGACCTATATATATACAGTGGTCCCTGGTATCTGTGAGGGATTGGTTCTAAGACCCCCTGCAGATTCCAAAATCTGAGGATACTCAAATCCCTTATATGAAATGGCATAGTATTTGCATATAGCCTCCACAATCCTCTTGTACACTTTAAAGCAACTCTAAATTACTTATAATACCTAATACAATGCAAATGCAATGTAAGTAGTTGTAAATACAATATAAATGCTATGGAAGGCAGTTACACTAACCACGATACCATCAACGCCTCTGTAAATGCTATGTAAATAGTTGCTAGAGTGTTGCAAATTCATTCTACTTTCTACCTCTGTGAATTCACTGCTATAGATAACTCATATGGGTGGAGTCTTAACATATTTGTCATTTTGTGAATGGCTTATTTCTATTAGTATAATGTCTTCAAGTTTCTTCCATGTTGTAGCATGTGTCAGAATTTCCTTCCTTTTAAAGGCTGAATACTATCATAGCATAAATATACCATGTTTTGTTAAACCATTCATCCCTCATTGGACATTTGGGTTGCTTCTGCCTTTTAACTATTGTAAATAAAGCTCTATGAACATGAGTGTACAAATATCTGTTCAAGTCTTTGTTTTCAGTTATCTTCGGTATATACTCAGAATTGGAATTGCTGGATTGTATGGTAATTTTATTTTAATTTTTTTTTGAGGAATTGCTATGCTATTTTCCTCAATGGCTATCCCGTTTTACATTCCCCCCAGCAATGCACAAGGGTTCAATTTCTCCACATCCTACAAATACTTGTTATCTTCCTTCCTTCCTCCCTCCCTACCTCCCTCTCTCCCTTCCTTCCTTCCTTCTTTTTTTCTTTCTTAATGGTAATAACCATCCTAATGGGTATAAAGTGGTATCTCACTGTGGTTTTGATTTTCATTTCCCTCATGATTAGTTATATTGTTCATCTTTTCATGTGCTTATTGACCATTTGTATATCTTTAGAGAAATGTCTGTTCAAGTCTTTTGTCCATTTTCTAATCAGCTTGCTGGTTTTTGAGTTGGGTCAGAAATCTGATTTTTTTTTAATGGTCTTCACCAAATGTTAAATAGTAGTTACCAGATAAACATTTTTTAAAATACTGTGAAAAAAACGTGGAGGTCAAATCCCATCAGCCAGGTGGCTCTGGCCCGAGTACTGCCAGTTCACTGCCTCTGCTTTAGACAGGTATGGATGGTTCTGAGGGGCGTAGTCCAGAAAACAAAGCATAGTGAGAAGGACCAAATGAAGGGCATTCACTGTTTAACACATAGTGCTTTCCAGAGTCCCATTTCTTCTTTTTTATTACCAAAGCCAAAATCCATATGCCTTACCTGTGCTCACCATGGCAATGAAAGTAAATGGCATATTTGACTTTATTTAAGGGAGGGCCTTACTTGGTGGGTAGTCAGAGAAAACTTCTCATCAACTGAATGTGAAGTATTAAAGACCTTTGTCCCATTTTACAACTTTCCACCAAAGAATATTCCCTTGTCAAACATCTGTTGATTCACTGACTGTTTACAGGAAGAGAAAATGGCACATTGATATGAAACTATATTAACTAGATAACTCGAGACAGCAACTGACCTCCATACTGATCTCTTCTGGCACTGGCGGGAAAGGTGCTTCAAGGGGGCTCAGTGGAACCGACCTGGACTGGAAGGCCCTGGGACTGATTTCTGCCCCACTACTATCTTGCTGTGTGACCTGCCGTACTGACTTCTGTTTCTTCCCCTATAAGATGGGCTTAATAGCACCTCCTTGGAGGGGCTTTTGGAAGGAGTAAAAGATTTTTTTTTTTAAGTGGAAGTGCTTTTTAGATGTAATGTTCTATGCAGGGCTAACCTTCGAACTGTCCTTTTTCCAAGTCCCCATAGTCCTGGGAACAAGAGTGGGAGTGGGTGACACTTGCCCTGAAGTACAGTCTGGGCCTCCTTGAGTGTTAAAACTTAGCACCTTGCCCCCTGAAGGTCAGTCAAGTTTTTTTCTGCTGTAAGCATTATTGTCCTTGACATTTTCCATTTGGCAGCCTGCATGCCTCCACCTGACTTGCTGGGAAGCCACAACCATCCTCTCTAACACATCCCTGGCAAAGATACTGCTGTGGTCAGCCAGGGTGGCCCTGGTGTTTTGCGACCCACACCAGGACACGCTTAGTACTTGCCCCTCAAGCTCCTGCCCAACCCGCTTAGGACTCAGAAGTACCTCCCCACAAGCGAGCACAGTTCTCCAGGCCAAAGTCTCTGAAACTCAAGCAAAGTACAGGGTCTTTAAAGACAGAAAACATTCTCACAGATCCTGAGAATACATTCGAGGACCTCTAGGAATCTTTGGGTCCCAGTGGAGGGAGCAGTGTTCTTGGATACCCAGTGATGGAAAACAGGAAGGCACATGACTGAGACAGACATGGCCTTCCACACCCCAGACCCTCTCCCGGCTGTGCTAGGAGAGAGCTGCCAGCTGTGTCACCTTGGGCAAGTTTATCAGCATCTTGAGCTTCAATATACTCTTCTGTAAAATTAGAGTGATAATATCCATCTTATCAGTATGATGAGAGGGCTAAATGGGATATCAAACTAAAAGTGCCTGGTATTCGGAGGGAGCTTAAAAAGTTAATTCTTCAACAGCTTAGAGGTGGAGAAGAGTACCAAGGGTGGGGCTGGGAAGTGTTTGCCAGGTACCAGCCAGAGGAGCAGCCTGCACATTCTTCATCTCCAAGGAGCCAAGGTCTAAGTACTGGGTATTCTTAGGCCACCTAGTGAGTTTCCTATCCTTGGTGGCTGGTTTCCTGAGGTGTGGGAAGGTTGTAGCATCAAGAGTCAGTGTCCTACAGGCCCATTCTCTGTCCATCTTCACCACTTCTCCCGGGGGGCTTAGGAGCCCTGGTATGAGTACAGCTCCTGGGTGTCTGCCTGATGGCCAAATTGTCCCAGAATGGGTAGGAAGATTGGGCTCTTCGCTGTGCATTTCTTCACAGATGACCATGGCTATCATTATTCAGGGCTGAGCCCGTGGAGAAAATCGTGTAACTGTGCAGATTAGGGCCATGACAAATTCATGGTTTTCAAAATCTGCTAACCATTAGCGATCCTTTTGTTACGGGCCAGCTCCTTCTCCTGTTTCCCTCAGCTGCTCTTCCAAACCTTAACCCTTGCCCACAAGTCTCCTAACTTACCTCTACCCCCACCCTCTCTGAACATGGACTGGCCTTCACTTTTCCAGGAAAACCAGTGTGCTAGGTACCGACCTTCCCATTCTCACCCCGCATCTTCAAAGTTGTCCACCTGGCAGCAATCCTTCCCTCTTCCCCTCCAGCCTGAAGAGATGGGAGGCCTGTTCTTCTGGTCAAGGGCACTCCTTCTGTAGTGATCTCTTGTTCTTTTGGCCTCAACCATGTCCCTTCTTCTGTCTAAGAAGCCCAATTGCCTTTTTGGAATGATCCTTTTCCTTTCTTAATCCATGTGGTTGAGTTGGCGTTGACCCTACCCCAACTCCTGCTCCAGAGAGGACATGTGACCAGTTTGGGGCCAATCAAAACACACCAACTTTCTGGCCACAGAAATAGGTCAGAATGAGCACATAACTGAAACCTGAGCCCCTCAGAGTCAGTCCAGAGACTCTTGGCAGAGCCATTGAGATGTAGTTTATTTTACTGAAACCATTGACCTCATGAGCCATGTAATAATGGAGATGAGGGCACCATATTTGCTACTACATGGGTCCAGACTGCTTGAGAAAAGTGGGACTGGGAGGGAGAGAGATGCCCGACAACATTTTGTTGAGTCTTTGGAGAAAGCCATGCCTGGATATTTTTCAGTTAAATGAATTAGTCAGTTCTCTTTTTCTCTTAAGCAGGTTGGGTTACTGGCACTTCCAACTAAAGAGGCCTGAAAGAAAACACCCTCTCTTCTAAATCCTAATGTCACTAGGAAAGGACTATATCTGTGTCTGTCTTGTTCATTCCAGCACTTACGACAGTGCCTGGCACAGAGTAAGTGCTCAATAAATATCTATTAACTAACACTACCTGTAACTAGTGTTGATGGTCCCATCTCTTTACCTCACATCCATCTTTGTTCCTTTATCATTTTCCTTCCTGTGTTTTAAGCCTCTCCTTTCCTCAGACATTGTATATGTTCAAGTCCCCTTAATCCTATAAATAGAGCCAAGCACATAACAACAGAACAAAAATCTTCCTTCCTTATGGCATTTCTTTCTAGCACCCTGACCTACTTTTCCATCTCATCTGAGCTTTTCAAAAACATATTCTTAGCTCACTGCAACCTGGCTTCTGTCCCAACTGTTTCAACGATGTCACACTCATCAGTGACATGAAAGCACGTAGTCAGACTCTCCACCAGCAACTCATTACTGTCTGCACAGCCAACTGATCCCCCTTCTTCCTAGGAGGCAGGATGTCCCTCAGAATCCCAGACCCCACCCACTGAATCTCAGCTCACAGCTCTTCCCTTTGCCTGAAAGTTATGCTTGAAGTCTAGCCTTCCTTTAGCAGAGCATCTGGAATTCTGTTCCTGCATTGGAACTGCTGCAGCACACGCTCTTTCTCCTTGGTCTTTGTATATTGCCCCAGATGTCAAAGTAGGTCAGGTCTCTGTTATCCAGGGCGTCAGGGGCCTACACTGATGTCACATTTTGACCTTTGGACTTACACCAAGTGGAGGCTGGTCATTGTGGCTCAGCCATCCCCCATGGCTGGCACTCTCGGCCCAATCATTTTCAGAGGCCAGTCTTCTAGGTCAGCCCTTCAGGTGTTGAACTGGGAATATTTGTGCCACCTCTAGGATTAGGTTAGGGATAAATTTCTTTGTATTTGGGTTATTGTACTATTACCAAAGGCCATTTCAGGAAAGGGACTATGAAAGAAAGTGCCTTGTCACATTGATCCAGGAACCCCTCTGAAGGTTAATCCTGGCTTGTTCTGATGACCTAACAATAGTGGAGGATTCTAGGCATCTAAGTCGAAAATTATGACTTCATCCATATAACAAGTGAACGTGCACAAATGAATAATTTATAGAAGCTTTAGAGGTAAATGCTCTCTGTTCATCCTGCTAGCTTTGGAAGACAACAGAGTCCTCCAGTGGCTCCATCTCTTTCATTTATCCATTCAGCAAACATTTGGCAAGCATCTACCACCTGCATGGAGTTTATTAACCACATAGGGACAAAAATCATGTAGATAAATAGCTTTAATAAAATGTACCATTAAATTTCAAACAGGTTTCCTTCTGTTAAAGGCCACATGGAGCCTTAAGAGTAAGAGTTAAGTCAACAACAATGAAATACTCATTTAATCTGGTAAAACACCAGCTCATCTCATTCCGTGATGACTAAACTTGGCCTCACATCAGAGTCTAGACCAGTGGCCTGGGGTGGACCCTAGGAACTAGGATTTCTAACAATGCCCCTGAGTGATTCAGATGTGCCCCTGAGTTTGGACATCATGGGTGTATTTTCCCCTTTGCCTTCAGAACTGGACTTGACATCTCGGTGTCATTTGATGGTATCTCCTTCTTGAAAATGGGTCATTTCTTGATTCTCTAACTGCACCCCCTCTGGTTCTCTACTATCCCTTTTTCTCAGACTCTTTGCCTGCTACTTCTTTTCTATCAGCCACTTCTTAGTTTTCTATGGCTGTCGAAACCTCAAACTTAGTGTCTTGAAATAACACAAATTTATTATTTTACTGTTCTGTAGGTTAGAAGTCCAATGTGGGTCTCAGCAGGGCTGCGTTTCTTTCTGGAGACTCTAGGGAAGGATCCATTTCCTTGCCTTTTCCAGCTTCTAGCGGCTCATGGCCCTTCTCTGTCTTCAAAGCCAGTAATGGCTGGTGGAATCTTTCTCACATTTCATTGCTCTGACCATGTGTCTGTAGTCACATCTCCTTCTCTGACCCTCCTCCTTCCTTCCTCTTCCACTTTTAGGGGCTCTTCCCTTCCTGCATCTTCACAGCCAGCAGCATGAGGCTGGGTCCTTCTCACACTGCATCACTCTGACCTCTTCTGTCTCCTGCTTCCACTTTTAAAGATTTTTGTGATTATATTGGGCCCACTTGAGTAGTCAGTAATACTCTCCCTATTTTAAGGTCTGCTAGTGTGCAACCTTCCAGGGATTTGGATATGGATGTCTTTGGGGGAAGGCATCATTCTGCTGCTGCAGGGCCCTTTGTTGTTGTTGTTGTCTAGCCCTCCCTTTGCAAACTCAGGCTTTCTTGGGGCCCAACAGGCCATATAAGTAAGTGAATCAGGACAGAGAGACAGTGGTGAACTGGATGCCCCTTTTAAATGGGCAGTGGCTGATCTACTATGGCCATTTTTTGCTATGTGAGAATGTGGTCCCAGTGTTGCCGGATCTTCTGATTTTTTAAAAAAGCCAGAATTTTAGATTTCCTTTCTTTGTTATATCTCCCAGTGTTTAAATGTTGCCAATAAATTTATCTATTTAAAAGTATTACACAAGCCAAACCAAAAACATCTACTGGTATACTTGGCCTTGAGCTCTCCATCTGTAACTTCTGCCCTGCACATTACCCCTGAAACAATCACATTATACCTAAGGATTCAACCACCCCCAAGCTATGCTGGATGACTCCCAAACCTATGAGTCCATCTAGACCTCTCTGATGAGCTGAGAACATCTCTGATTACATTCCCCATGGCCACACCCACTTGTGATCTCCCTGCACAAATCTGCTTCTCAAGCCTGAAACATGGGGGTCCTTTACTTTCTGATCTAATGGTCACCAAGTGCCATAATTCATCCCCTTCTTTGCATTTTATGGGGGACTTTGATTGCCCCTTTTACTGGATTATTGTAACACTCTTTATACTCATCCCTTAGGATCTATTCTTCATCCTTACCTGATTCCAGCCTAAGCTCTAAAATGCATCATAGGGCACATCATCTTTCTCTTCTACTTAACATCCTTCAGTCGTTTTCAGGAACCCACAGGATAAGGTCCAAAGTTCTCAATATGGCCTTCCATGCCTCTCATGATGGCAGCCTGCATTACCTCTTCAACCTCACTTTTAAAATAAATTTATTTATTTTATTGGCTGCATTGGGTCTTCATTGCTGCATGCGGGCTTTCTCTAGTTGTGGCAAGTGGGGGCTGCTCTTCGTTGCGGTGCATGGGCTTCTCATTGCGGTGGCTTCTCTTGTTGCGGAGCACGGGCTCTAGGTGCTTGGGATTCAGTAGTTGTGGTACACAGGCTCAAGTAGTTGTGGCACGCAGGCTCAGTAGTTGTGGCGCACGGGCTTAGTTGCTCTGTGGCATGTGGGATCCTCCTGGACCAGGGATCAGACCCATGTCCCCTGCATTGGCAGGTGGATTCTTAACCACAGCGCCACCAGGGAAGTCCCATCACTTTCCCATTGCCGTCTGGGATGCCAGTATTACAGAACAGTAATTGCAGTGCCCTGTGTACATGATGTGGCTTAACACCTGCTCTTCCCTTTGCCTGGAATGCCCTTCCCCACTGATATCCCAGGAGACCTACTCATCCTTAAAGCAAAGCTCAGATCTTATCTGTGAGACATTCCCTGACTCCTTCTCCCTTTCCAAAGTGCTTCCTCCCAGGTTTCACTGCTTTACTTATGCATTTTTTATTGAACCTGTCTCACGTGATTTTAAGTATTTGTTCACATATATGTCTCCCATCTTTGTGTCTTATAATTTTTGTGTCATGAGTACTTAACACAGGGCCTCACAACAGACACGCCTAATAATATTTCTGAATGAACAAATAAATGAATTAAGGAACCATGCTAGACAGATAGCATCTATCCTATTTATAATCAAAATTACCCCAAGGAGTTATAATTCTTTGATGAGTTTCTCATTCCTCCCTTCAAATAAGTTTCTATCTTCCACCAGCTGCAGAAGCTCTTTGAATGATTTAAAATGCAGAATTCAAAATTGGCTGCCAAGAAACGCCACTTCCTTTCCTTTCTAGAACAACGTGATTTTCCCCGTGACCCAGACAAAACAACAACCTTTGGCTAATGTTTCATATAAAGAGGATTTTTCAGGGAAAAGGAGGGTTAGCCAGAGTGGATTTTAGCTTTTCTCATTTCCCCAGTATTCCCTAGGTGTTCCTTCCAGGTGTGAAGACTCTCTTCTGTCTAGATGCACAGGAGAAAGCCACTCCAGGTCAGGAGTTTAATCCCATGGTGATGCCACCTCAGGAAGTGCCAGGACCCTGTGAACCTTGCAGGCTCCTGCAACACAGTCATAGATCTGGGGAAGGATGACAATTTACAAGAAGTTTCTCTCTCAGACAGAGAGCAGATTAGTCATCTTTCTAAAAATGGGAGGAACAGGCACAAAGCAGCACTTGTCTTCTCGGGGAGCCTGGCCAGCAAAGCTTGTAGACCGACTGGAAGAGCTGGGCTAAGATCGGCCTCAAGGCTGGTCTCAATCTCACAGTCACTTACAATTGGCCCAAGTGTAGTAGGGCAGATGCCAGGGGCAAAAAAGAAAATCTAGTTCCTGGACCCACATTGCTCTTCAGTTAGTTACCAGACAGCAATCACCTTTTTGATGTCCGAGGTTTTTCTCTTCTCCTGTGTCCCTGGTATATCAGCTCCCACTGCTCCTTGAGGGAAAGGGACAAGGGGGAAAAGAATGAACATCCAACTGTACACCTAATGTGAACCAGGAAATGCATTAGATGCTTTAGAGGCTCTCCTTTTTTAATATTTTAATTTTATTTGCATTCTTAAATCTCCATTTTATAAGTGAGGAGACAGGACCAGTGAGGCCAAGTAACTTGCTCGATTCTACACAACCAGGAAATGGTAGGGCTGAGGTATTATTCCAGGTAGGTGTTATTTTAAAGCCCATGCTTGTTCCACTTACGATGCAGCAGATATAGGAAAATAGTTGTAAAATCTAATTTTTGTGCTTGTGTACCAAAATTGACAGCTTATGTTAGCTCATCCAGTTTATAGTCTTATTGGGCTAATGTGCCCAGAGTGTTCTCAGGCCAACATTCAGGCAATCAGTCAACATACATTCAGTGAAGGGGCTACCAGATTGATCCAAAGAGACACAAGACTTGGCCCTGACCTGCCAGGACTTACAGGCTGTCTGGCAAGATGAAGAAAGTAAGGAGTAATGCAAGAGTACTGTGATAGCATAGGAGCTGTAACAAGTAAGCATGTCGGCAACTCTGGACATTTCTACCGTGACACCCATGACGGTGATGACCTCATATGTGACACACTCCCCTGGGTGTTTGTGGGGTCACAGCTGTCACGTCTCCTCTTTTGCCCACTTAAAGTGTGTTAGACTGCAAGTAATTGAGAGGATGTTGTCAAAGAGATTACTTGAATCAAAAAGTATCTTTGGTAGTTTAATTACTAATAACTAAATATCAGTTGCCATCTTACAATAGATGACAGTACATCCATGTGATTCTAATGTGCCTGAGAATCGCTGCAGGGGGGCAGCTGAGTATCTCCTGTGGACAAAACAGGCTGTGAGCTGAGAGGAGGGGGACCTTGATGGGGCCGGAGCAGACTGGGGTGTCTTCCAGGAATGAGCAGATGATGTAGACTCAAGTCTAGCATTGTGCCTGGCATGTGGAGGAGATTCACGAATGAACTGAACTGAAAAACGCAGGGCACACAATGCCAAAGACCTACAGATGCTGGCCGGTCACCAGGTCCAGCACGAGGCAGGACTGTCTTCCTCCAATGCAATGAAGACACAAAGGTAAGCCCTCCTGCTCCCTCCCTGCAGCTACAGTATCTCAGATAGAGAATCAGGCAGACTGAATTTCCGGAAGGAACTGCATGATTTATCAGACTGGATTATGTTTTAAATTGAATAACATGAAAACTGTTTCCTGCCTTAGCCAGAGAGTAGGGGCTAGAAGCGGGGTGGGGTGGCGGGAGATCAGATTAAGAAGGGATAAAATAAAGGGGCAACCCTAAGTGGAGTGTGAAATAAATTTTGTGACTCAATAACATTTATATTGCTGCTTGCTGGTTTTTCAACTTTAGATATTCCCTTATGCCACTCCATTGTGTTTTCTCCCTTTTCATCTTAATTTTTGATAGTTAACAACACTGTCTTTAGCTCTTCTACTGGTACCTTTGTGTAACTTCAAATTATATACTTAAATCTCCCTTTCTTGTCCCATGAACTTTCAGGGATGTCCCCAAATTCCCATCATGTAAGATAAGGGCACTTTTCTATCCATTACACGTTTCGCCTTCTAATTTCTGTCATTTGGATAATTAACGTTTATCTTCTGTAACTATACTCGAGTCATTTTTTTTCTTTTTTTTTTTTGTGGTACGCGGGCCTCTCACTGTTGTGGCCTCTCCCGTTGCGGAGCACAGGCCCTGGACGCGCAGGCTCAGCGGCCATGGTTCACAGGCCCAGCCACTCCGCGGCATGTGGGATCTTCCTGGACCGGGGCACGAACCCGTGTCCCCTGCATTGGTAGGCGGACTCTCAACCACTGCACCACCAGGGAAGCCCTCAAGTCTTATTTTACATTATATGTAGGTTGATTCGAAATGGTTGAGAATCAAAAATAAAGTTGTTCCTTTGAGCATGAAATACTTTCCCCTGCAGGGCCACATGTCAATACCATGATGCCAGCACCTCCAGGAGCAGAGCTGCTGTTGTAACAAATTTCTCTAAGCTGAGCACGACACAACACAGTTGCTTAATAGCTTATTAAAACAACACACATCTATAGTTTGGGGAGTCAGAAGTCCTCCAGGAGTCTCACTGGGTTAAAATCAAGGTATCAGCAAGGCTGGTTTCTTCTGGAGGCTCTAGGAGAGAAAATTTGTCTCCCTGCCTTTTCCAGCTACTAAAGGTCACCTACATTCCCTGGCTCGTGGCGCCTTCGTCCATTTTCAAAGCAGGTAACACTGCATTTCTCTGGTCCTTCTTCCCTCATCACATTTCTTTCTGACCACAGCCCATAAAAGTTGTCTGTTATTAAGGACTCATATGATCTGATTGGGCCTACCTGGATAATCCAGGATAATCTGCCCATCTCAGATTCCATAATCTTAATCACATTGCAAAGTCCCTTTTGCTATGTAAGGTAACATGTGCACAGGTTCCAAGGATTAGGGCATGGACATTGTTGAGGAGTCATTCTGCCTACCACACAAAAATGAAATGTTCCTGGTGTTGAGAAAAAATGGATTCTACTTCTCATGCTCCATCAGTTGCTCAAAATCCACACCACACATTAATGTGCTTCATTTTTAGACTACAATTTTCTTATTTAGGTTTTTTATTGTTTTTAGTAGAGCCTTTATTTTTCTGTCTTTCTTAAAAGAAGTGTATTTTCTCTTTACCAAATCCTTAATACCTACCTGCTTTTCTCTTCCATCCTATGCATTATTAATATCACCTAATTCTTCTTCTCTTTTTTTTTTTTTCTTTGAATTGAGGTAAAGTCGAGTCTTCTTTTTTTTTAAACCTGTTTTTTTGGAACTCACCCAATTCTTGTTCTAGTTGGGAGCAGTTGTTCTCTAGGTCCATTGTTCTGTCTTCACTTTGGGTTTCTTGTCCTTGAACTCTTGGTATGAGCCCACCATTTCATATATTCTACATCTTCATATTTGTTGTTTTTCACTCCAGTCCCCAAGCAGCTTCTCATGAAACAATACATGGAAGATAACCTCTCTGAGTTCTTACATGTGAAAAATGACCTCTCTCAGTCTTTTGCATTGCTTCGTTGTCTTGTATTCATTTCTATTACTTTGATTCTGATTCTGAGTATGATTTGGCTTTCTAAAAAAAATTGTCATTTATATTTTTTCTGTGAATTATTCATTTTCTTTTTTCAAAATTTTAGTTGGATTATCTTCTGCTAGAGCTCTATTTATATATAGTGAAGATTAATCCTTTGTAATACATATTGCAAAATTTTCTTCCAGAATAATGTTTATTAAAAATTTTTGGAGCTTTTTGTTTCATATATTTTATTTATTTATTTTTTATTTTTTGTGGTACACGGGCCTCTCACTGTTGTGGCCTCTCCCGTTGTGCAGCACAGGCTCCGGACGCGCAGGCTCAGTGGCCATGGCTCACGGGCCCAGCCGCTCCGCGGCATGTGGGATCTTCCCGGACCGGGGCACAAACCCATGTCCCCTGCATCAGCAGGTGGACTCTCAACCACTGCACCACCAGGGGAGCCCTATTTCATATATTTTACATTTATGGTTTAAATTTACAGTGTTCAGTCTTTTCCTTCATGGCTTCAGGGTTTTGGGTTTTGTTTAGGAAGACTTACATATTCCAAGTTATACAAATGTTATTCTGATTTTTTCTAATAAATGTGTACTTCTATTGTTTACATTTTATTTTTAATCCATCTGGAATTTAATTCTGTGTTTGTTATAATTTGTTAAAATTTTCAAACAAATCAACACCTTTTAGATATTTATTCTATCTTTTCCCCCACTGTTTGAAATACAATCTGCATTAGATTATAAACTTTTATATTCTTGGGACTAATTCTGAACTAGTGTTTTGTATTGATCTATTTGTCTGACCCCTCAGCAGTACTTTGTTGTTTTAATTACAAAAGCTTTACAAAGTCTTAAGATACCCAGGACAACTTACCTCTCCTTGTTATCTTACTGAATCATCTCATAGAATTTTATATATGTATGTGAAATCTTGAGAATAAGGTTGATAAACTCCATAAAAATTCTCTAGGATTTTGATTGGATAGCATTGAATTTATAGATTAACTTGAAGAGACTTTACAATATTGACTCTTGTTAAAGAATAAATTATTTTGACACTTGTTAAAATGGTGATGAAGACTTTATTCAGGACTATTGCAATAGGTGTCAAGACTATCACGATGCGGGAGAGAGATCAGGTTCAACTCTGAATACAACAAAGACAAGTGGAGATTTCTAGCCAATGAGCAGAGTGAGGGATGTCAGTGGATGAAAAATTATTAAGAAGAGACATAAAGAGGAGGGGGGTTCTTGTAAACCAACTTAACAGGATTCTTGCTGAAGGAAGGCAATAGTGATAAGATATCAAATATGGGGGGATTCTCACCAAACTGACTTTGCAAGATTCTTCTAAAACTGGTCTAAGCAGGCTGAAGACAGGTCCCAAGGATGAGGCTGGGTGAAAAAGAGGTCTCAGAGGAGCCTGTCTACAGTTTGGTCAAAGAGGGAGTTTTTGTCACTCTTTCCATCCAGAAACATAATCATTCTCTATATTATTCAAATTATATACTATGTACTTCTACAAAGATTCACAGTTTTCTTTAATCAGAACTTACTTCTTTTTGTTACATTTATTCTTTAGTATGATATAGTTTTTGTTGATATTGTGAGTGAGGCTTTAAAAATTACATTTCCAATTTTTTAATTGGAGTCATATGGGAAAACTTGATTTTTGTACGTTGATTCTGTGTTTAGCCATCTTACTCTTTTCTCTTATTAAGTTCAGTCATTTTTCAATTCATTGTCTTAGATTTTAAATTTAGACATGTTTTGCCCCTTTAGTGCCAATATTTAAACCTCTGTTTATTTTTCTGATATTATTGTGTTAAGGTCTCAAGAAAAGTTTGAATAATAATGGTGTCTTATTCTTCACTTAAATGTGAGTGCTTCTACTATTTCACTGTGAACTAAATGTTTTGTGATAGGTTTCTTGTAGTTACCACTGTCACGTTACTAAAGCTTCCTTCTGTTCATAATTTACTAAGATATTTTTTAATTTTAAAATTAGGAGTGGATGCTAATGTAGTAAATTATAATAGAATAATTGATCTACTAAGGTTGAACCTCCTTTGAATTATTGGAGAAAAACCTATTTGAGTGTTTTTCAAAGTGTAGTTAGAAATGGCTTGTGGCTTCAAAGGGAAGATCTATGAACTAATCTCATTCATATTCGTTTCACAAATTTTCCTTTTGTCTATTTATGCTTATTAAGGTATTTGCTAATTTCTTTTCTCGTTATTGCTTCTTGTGTCCACTCCTTCTCCTGGGCTTACTTTCTTTCTTACCAAAGTACATTTAAAAAATATTTCTGTTAGGGAGGGCCTGAGTGGTTAATTCTGACTTTGAAAATGTCTTCCCTGCCCTCTTTCTCTTGAAGGACAGCTTAGCTAGAAATAGGAGTCTAGGTTGACAGATACTTATTCTCAGCTCTTGAAGATATTACTCTGTGATCTTCCAGCATGTATACTTGCTAATTAAAAAAAAAAAAAAAAAGAAGTCTGTCTAATTGCCATCCTTGTAGGTAATTTTCTTCTTTCTGTTTTCTCTGAAGATTTTCTCCTATTCTTTGATGCTCTACAGTTTTCTCTGCTGTATAGTGTGGATTTGCTTTTATTCACCTTTCTTGATGTACTTATCAATCTAGAACCTCATGTTTCTTCCATTATAGAAAATTCTCAGTCATTGTTGCTATGAAAATTGAATATCTGCTGCTCTCCTTTTGATGTATTTTGGATCTTCTCATTTTATCCTACAATTCTTTTAAACTTTTACACATTTTTAACTCTCTGTGCCATATTCTGAGTTATTCATTCAGTTTCCCTTTGCAGTTTTCAAATTCTTTCTTCAGCAGTGTATAGATTACTATGCCATGATCTTCTGTTCCTCTCCTCAATGGCTATATCCATATATTTTAATGACACTTTTCCTTTATTGAGGTATAGTTGATGTACAATATTATATAAATTAGAGGTGTCCAACATAGTGGTTCACAATTTTTAAAAGTTATACTCCATTTATCGTTATTATAAAATATTCCATGTGTTGTAAAATATATCCTTGAGGCTTACTTATTTTATACATAATAGTTTGTACCTCTTAATACCCTACCCTTTCCCCTTCCCTCTCCCCACTGGTAACTACTAGTTTGTTCTCTATAACTGTGAGTCTGTTTCTTTTTTGTTATATTCACTACTTTGTTTTAATTTTTAGATTCCACAGATAAGCGATATCATACAGTATTTGTCCTTCTCTGACTGATTTCATTTAGCATAGTACCCTCCAAGTCTATCCATGTTGTTACAAATGGCAAATTTTCATTCTTTATGGCTGAGTAGTATTCCATTGTATATACATAGCACGTCTTCTTTGTCCATTCATCTGTTGATGGACACATAGGTTGCTTCCATATCTTGGCTGTTGTAAATAGTGCTTCTGTGAACATTGGGATGCATGTATCTTTTTGAATTAGAGTTTTCCTTTTTTTCTGGATATATACCCAGGAGTAGGATTGCTGGATTACATGGCAGCTTTACTTTTAGTTTTTTAAAGGGATGTCCGTAATCTTTCCCATAGTCGCTGCACCAATTTACACTCCCAGCAACAGTATACAAGGGTTCCCTTTTCTCCACACTCTCTCCAGCATTTATTATTTGTAGACTTTTTGAGGATAGCCATTCTGACTGGTTTGAGGTGATACTTCATTGTGGTTCTGATTTGTATTTCTCTAGTAAGTAGTGATATTGAGCATCTTTTCATGTGCCTGTTGCCCATCTGTATGCCTTCTTTGGAAAAAGGCATTCTGCCGAATTTTTGATTGGATTGTTTGTTTTTTCAAAATTGAGTTGTATAAGCTGTTTGTATATTTTGGATATTAACCTCTTATTAATTGCATCATTTGCAAATATTTTCTTCCATTCTGTATGTTGTCTTGTTTTGTTGATGGTTTCCTCTGCTGTGCAAAAGCTTTTAAGTTTCATTAGGTCCCATTTGGTTATTTTTGCTTTTATTTCTTTTGCCTTGGAAAACGGATCTAAGAAAATATTGCCACGATTTACACAAGAGAATGTTTTGCCTATGTTCTCTTCTAGGAGTTTTATGGTATCATGTCTTATGTTGAGGTCTTTAAACCATCTTGATTTTATTTTTCTATGTGGTGTGAAGGAGTGTACACCACTTGTTGAAGAGACTGTCTTTTCTCCATTGTACATTCTTGCCTCCTTCATCGTAGATTAATTGACTGTAGGTGCATGGGTTTATTTCTGGATTCTCTAATCTGTTTCATTGATCTATATGTCTGTTTTTGTGCCAATACCATATTGTTTTGATTACTGTAGCTTTGTAGTATAGTCTGAAGCCTGACAGGGTTATACCTCCAGCTTTGCTCTTTTTCCTCGGGATTTCTTTGGCAATTCTGTTTTTTGTGGTTCCACATAAATTTTAACATTATTTTTTCTAGTTCTGTGAAAAATATCATGGGTATTTTGCTAGGTATTGCATTAAATCTATAGATTGCTTTGGGTATTATGGCCATTTTAACAATATTAATTCTTCCAATTCAAGAGCCTGGGATAACTTTTCATTTCTTTGAATCATCTTCAGTTTCCTCTATCAGTGTTTAATAGTTTTCAGTATTTAGGTCTTTCACTTCCTTGGTTAAGTTTATTCCTAGGTATTTAATTTTTTTGATATGATTTTAAATGGGATTTCCTTTTTAGTTTCTCTTTCTGACATTTCATTATCAGTGTAAAGTAATGCAACAGATTTCTGTATATTAATCTTACATCCTGCTACTAATTCATTTATTAGTTCTAATAGTATTCATGTGGAGACTTTAGAGTTCTCTGTATAGAATATCATGACATCTGCAAATAGTAACAGTTTTACTTTTTCCCTTCCAATTTGGATACCTTTATTTCTTTTTCTTGTCTGATTGCTGTGGCTAGGACTTCCAATACTATGTTGAATAGAAGTGGTGAGAGTGAGCATCCTTGCCTTGTTCCTGAATTTAGCAAGAAGGCTTTCAGCTTTTCACCATTGAGTACTATATTGGCTGGGGTTTGTCAAAAAAGGCTTTTATTATATTGAGGTATGTTCCCTCTGTACCCATTTCGGTGAGAGTTTTTATCATAAATGTATGTTAAATCTTCTCAAATGCTTTTTCTGCATCTATTAAGGTGATCATGTGGTTTTTGTCTTTCCTTTTGTTAATGTGGTGTATCACATTGATCGATTTGCATATATTGAACCATTCTTGCAATACTGGAATGAACCCAACTTGATCATGGTGTATGATCCTTTTTATGTATCGTTGGATTTGGTTTGCTAATATATTGTCGAAGAATTTTACATCTATATTCATCAAAGTTGTTGCCTGTAATTTTCTTTTTTTTGTGGTGTCTTTGTCTGGTTTTGGTATCAGGGTGCTGGTGGCCTCATAGAATGAATTTGGGAGAGTTCTCTCCTCTTCAATTTTTTGGAATAGTTTGAGGATAGGTATAAGTTCTTCTTTGTATATTTGGTAGAATCCTGAAGTAAAGCCGTTGATCCTGAACTTTAGTTTGCAGGTAGTTTTTGTTTTGTTTTGTTTTTTCTTGTTCTTATTACAGATTCTATTTCACTTCTAGTGATCAGTCTGTTCAAATTATGTTTCTTCTTCACTCAGTTTTGGCATGCTGTATGTTTCTAGAAACTTGTCCATTTCTTCTAGGTTGTCCAATTTGTTGGCATATAGCTGTTCATAGTATTTTCTTGTGATTTTTTTGTATTTTTATGGTATCAGTTGTTATTTCTCCTCTTTCATTTCTTATTTTGTTTATTTGGGTCCTCTCATTTCTTCTTGGTGAGTTTAGCTAGAGGTTTCTCTACTTTGTTTATTTAAAAAAAAACAGCTCTTGGTTTTATTGATCTTTTCTGTTGTTTCTTTGATCTCTATTTCATTTATTTTCTCTCTGATCTTTATTATTTCCTTCCTTCTGCTGACTTTGAGTTTTGTTTCTTCTTGTTTTTCTAATTCTTTTAGGTGTAGGTTAAGTTGTTTATTTGAGATTTTTCTTGTTTCTTAAGAAAGGCCTGTATCACTATGAACTTCCCTCTTAGACCTGCTTTTGCTACATTCCACAGATTTTGTAAGGTTGTGTCCTCATTTTCATTTGTCTTGGTATTTTCTGATTTCTTCTTTGATTTCATTGTTCACCTGCTGATTATTTTAGTAGCATGTTGTTTAGCCTTCATGCATTGGTTGTTTTCCCATTTTTCTTTCTGTGGTTGATTCCTTGTTTCATACCCTCTTAAATTTGGTCAGAAAATATACTTGAAATAATTTCTACCCTCTTAAATTTTTTGAGGTTTGTTTTGAGACCTACTATATGGTCTATCCCAGAGAATGTCCCATGTGCTCTTGAAAAGAACGTGTATTCTGGTTTTGTTTTTTGTTAGTTTTAGTTGTAGTGTCCTGTAGATATCAATTAAGTCCAACTGGTCTGTTGTCATTTAGGATTGAAGTTGCCTTATTGATTTTTTGACTGGGTGAGCTGTCTATTGATGTCAGCGGGGTGTTAAATTCTCCTACTATTATTATATTATTGTCAATTGCTCCCTTTATGTCTTTTAGTATTTGTTTTATACATTTAGATGCTCTTATATTGGGTGCATATATGTTAATGAGTATAATATCCTCTTCTTGTAATGATCACTTTAATGCTCTCCTTTGTTTTCTTAATAGCCTTTTACAAAAGTCTATTTTGTCTGATATGAGTATTGCTATCCCCTCTTTCTTGTCATTTCCATTTGCATGAAATATCTTTTTCCATTCCCTCACTTTCAGTCTGCATGTGTCTTTAGATCTGAACTGAGTCTCTTGTAGGCAGCATATATACGAGTTTTGTTTTTGTTCCTATTCAGTCACTCTATGTCTTTGATTGGAGCATTTAGTCCATTTACATTTAAAGTAATTTTTGGATAGTGGTATAGTCTTTTTGCCATTTTTTAAATTGTTTTGAGTTTGTTTTTGTGGGGTTTTTTTGCTCCTTTTTTCTTCTTTTGTTCTCTTCTTTTGTGATTTGATGACTATATTTAGTGTTATGTTTGGATTCCTTTTTCTTTTTGTGTGTGTATCTATTACAGATTTTTGGTT
This sequence comes from Delphinapterus leucas, assembly GCF_059928025.1. Classification (NCBI taxonomy): domain Eukaryota; kingdom Metazoa; phylum Chordata; class Mammalia; order Artiodactyla; family Monodontidae; genus Delphinapterus; species Delphinapterus leucas. The sequence goes on from NC_143129.1 coordinate 116,762,720, forward strand.
TGTGATTAACATGAGCAATCTATGTATATATACATGGCTGTTTTGAGTTGCTGATCTCTTAATTTCAAATGAATTTAACAACCTTGCATTTGTACTCCTCCCCTCACAATTACTGTCTTTTTCTTGAATTATAGTTGATTTACAATGTTGTGTTAGTTTCAGGTGTACAGCAAAATAAGTGAGATATATTTTTTTTTCAGATTTTTTCCTTATACATTATTACAAAATATTCAGTAACAATTATTGTTTTTGATATCATATTTTACATCTGATTGTTTTGTGTACCCCTTAACTGCTTATTGTTGATATAGATGATTTTACTACTTTGGTTTTTTAACATTCCTACTAGCTTCGTGCATGGATGATTTCCTACTTTTACTGTATGTTTGCCTTTACCAAGGAGTTTTTTTATTTCATAATTTTTGTGTTTCTAGTTGTGGCCTTTTCCTTTTCACTTAGAGAAGTTCCTTTAACATTTCTTTCAAAGCTGGTTTGGTGGTGTTGAACTCTTTTAGCTTTTACTTGTCTGGAAATCTTTTGATCTCTCTATCAAATCTGAATGAGACCCTTGCTGTGTAGTGCATTCTTAGTTTAGTTTTTCCAGTCTTCACTTTAAAATATATCATGCTTCTCCATTTTGGCCTGCAGAGTTTCTGCTGAAAAGTCAGCTGATAATCTTATGGGAGTTCCCTTGTATGTTATTTGTTGTTTTCTTTATCTTTAATAGTTCCATTTATTTATTTGGCTGTGCCAGGTCTTAGTTGTGGCAGTCGGGGTCCGTAGTTTTGGCTCACAGGCTCCTTAGTTGCTGCAGGTGGGATCCTTAGTTGTGGCATGCGAACTCTTAGTTGCAGTGTGCATGTGGGATCTAGTTCCCTGACCAGGGATCAAACCCAGGCCCCCTGCACTGGGGGTGTGAAGTCTTATCCACTGTGCCACCAGGGAAGTCCCTTTAATATTTCCATTTTAATTACAATGTGTCTTGATGTGTTCCTCTTTGGGTAAATCCTGTATGGGACTCTCTGTGCTTCCTGGACTTGGATGTCTGTTTCCTTTCCCCTGTTAGGGAAGTTTTCAGCTATTATGTCTTTAAATATGTTCTCAGCCCCTTTCTGTCTCTCTTCTCCTTCTGAGACCCCTATAATGTAAATATTAGTAGGCTTGATGTTGTTCCAGAGGTCACTTAAACTGTCCTCATTTCTTTTCATTCTTTTTTCTGTTCAGCATCAGTGATTTCCACTGCTCTGTCTTCCAGCTCATGATTCATTTCTTTGTTTCATTTAATCTACTGCTGATCCCTTCTTGTGTATTTTTCATTTCAGTTATTATATTCTTCATCTCTGTTCAGTTTTTTATATTTTCTAACTCTTTGTTTAAAACTTCTAACTTCTGTTCATCTATTATTCTCCCAAGTTCTTTGATGATCTTTACCATCACTACCCTGAACTCTTTCCTGGGTAGATTGCCTATCTCCACTTCACTTAGTTCTTCCTCTGGGGTTTTATCTTGTTCCTTTGTCTGGAACATATTCCTCTGTTGTCTCATTTTTGCCTAAGTTGCTGTTTTTATTTTTATGTATCTGGTAGGTTGGTTACATTTCTCAACCTTGGAGAAGTGGCCTTTTGTAGGAGACATCCTCTGCATCCCAGCAGTGCACTCCCCTCTTGTCACCAAGCTATATGTTCTACGGGTTCCCTCTATGAGGGCTGCGTAGGTCCTTCTGTTGTGACAGGCTGACTATGTGGGCAGCCTGGTAGGCTTTGTTGGCTCCCAGTCCAGTTATTTGCCAGGTTCTGCCTTGTGTGGAGGCTGCTGGCCACTGGTTGGGGGGACTAGGTCATGAGGCAGCTGACTGTGAAAGCCTAGGGGGCCCCAGGGCTAGTGCTGGCTCACTGGTGTTCAGAGTCAGGGTCCAGAAGACTCCTGGGCTGTTTCCCGCCCACTGGTGCCAGCCTACTGGTGGGCAGAGCCAGGCCCTGGAGTCTGGTTGCAAGTCCCAGGAGTCCCAGCGCTGGTTTTGGATCACTGGTGGCAGGGGTTGGTTCCTGACACAGTTGGGTATGGGGTCTGGGGTGTCCTGTTGCTTATGTTGTCCTGGTAGTCGGCAAGGCTGGGACCCAGTTGGTCCCATGGCAGCGTTTGGCCTGCTAGTGTGGAGGCTGGGTCCACAGGCTGTGTGATTGTGGTTTTCTTCCTTCTTTCCTTCCTTCCTTCCTTCCTTCCTTCCTTCTTTTGTTGTGTCTTTGTTGCTGCATGCAGGCTTTCTCTAGAAGTGGTAAGCAGGGGCTACTCTTCGCTGCAGTGCGTGGGCTTCTCATTGCAGTGTCTTCTCTTGTTGTGGAGCACAGGCTCTAGGCATGCAGGCTTCAGTAGTTGTGGCATGCCGGCTCAGTAGTTGTGGCTCACGGGCTCTAGAGCACAGGCTCAGTAGTTGTGACACACGGGCTTAGTTGCTCTGCGTCATGTGGGATCTTCCTGTACCAGGGATCAAACCCATGTCCCCTGCATCAGCAGGTGGATTCTTAACCACTGTGCCACCAGGGAAGTCCCGGGATTGTGGTTTTCTTGCATCTGGTGTTTGCCCCCAGTGGGTGAGGCTGATCCAGAGGCTAGAGAAGACTCCCTGGAGGGCATGGCTAGTACCCAGGGGATTCTGGGGCTAGTGCATGCCCACTGGTGAGTGGAGCTGGTCCTGGGCTCTATGGTGGTCAGGGCCATGTCCAGAGGCAGCTGTGGGCTCAGGGGGTCTTAAGGCAGCCTGTCTGCTGATGCCTGGGGCTGTGTCCGTGCCCAGTTAGTTGCTTGGCCTGAGGCATCCCAGCACTGGCACCTAGAGGTTTTTGAGCCAGAGTGGGGCTGGATCCTGGGGCTATTAGGCTAGATGGAGGATTCCCCAATGGCACTTGCCAACACCAGTGTCCACCTGGTGGAAGGAGCTCCCCAAACTGGCTGCTGCCAGTGTCTTTGTCCCCAGGGTAAGCTGCAGTTGCCTCCTGCCTCTCTGGGAGACTCTCCAAGGTCAGGAGATAGGTCTGACCCAGACTCCTATGAAATTATAGGACTCTATTTCCCCCAGTCCTCTGGGACTCCCAAAAGTAAGTCCTGCTGGCCTTCAAAGCCAAATGTTCTGGGAGCTCATCTTCCCAGTGCAGGACCCCTGGGCTGTGGAGATTAAATTGGGCTCAGACTTCTCTCTCCTCTGGGAAAACCTCTACAATTGTAATTATCCTCTGGTTTGTGGATCACTCACCCCAGGGTATGGAACTTGACTATATCATGAGTCCACCTCTTGTACCCATCACACTGTGGTTCCTTCTTTATATCTTTAGTTGTAGAAGATCTGTTTGGGTTGGTTCCAGTTTTTTTTTAATCAATGTTTTTTCTGAAGATAGTTGTGATTTTGATGTGCCTGTGAGAGGAGCTGAGCTCAGGGTCTACTCTGCCATCTTGGCCGATCTCCAATGGCTATATATTTTGTTTCTAGACTTTCCATTTGATTCTTCTCTCAATCTTATGATCTTAAAATTAATTCTTGAGAGCAGATTATTTTTTGTTTTAGTGCCTCCAACTGTTAGAGCACTACTTTCCCGTTTTGTTGTATTTGCCACTCCTCCTCATGGCAGTTGACTTCCTTATGTGGTTTCTGATTTTTTTTACAACATTTTTAGATTTTTCCCAGGGAGAATGTTGGGTTGTGGAAGTTTCACTGTCATATGGTTTTGCATTTGTGTTTGACAAAGGAGTTTAACTAATCCTGAACAAGTTTCTCTGTTAATTTCTCTGCTTGATATCCCACACCAATACATTGTGACCTCACATTTGTGTGAGTTTCAGACTTGGAGATTGATAGCTCAAGGTATTTTTTTTTCTACATGTCCCGCAAAATGATAACCTTTGTTCCTCCCATTGGCCAGGGATAGAGGTTGGATTAATTCTAGTACCCATTTCATAGATGTTCAGTCTTTAAGTTCTATATTTAATGCAGAAGTACCTGCTACTCTCCTTGTATGTGCCTAAGACCACATCTTCTCTCCTGAGCCTAGTGGGCAATAAAACTACATCAGCCAGTCCCTAAGGCCTCAAGCTAGTCCAGTATTCCCATGAGCCACCCTGACATCAGCTCCTGCTCACACCAGGCTTTGAGCTCCCTCTTTATTTCTAGTACTTTGGTGTTTCCTTTATTTTCTTTTGAAATTGTTAGTAGTTTTATACTTCTGAGGTTCAACCATGTTGATATTTGTAGCTCTAATTCATTCATTTTATCTCCTGTATAGAACTCAACCATGTGAATTTACCTCTATTTATTTATTCATTCTCATTTTGATGGATACTTAGATCACTTCCAAATTTTTGCTATTACAAGTAATTTTTCAATGAATATTTTTTATACATATCTCCTACTGGACAAATGAGTTTCTCTAGGCTGTATTGTATGAGTGAAGCTGATGTTCACAGACCACATGCATGAGCAATTTTACTAGATTTTGCCTGGTTTGCTTTCCGAAATGGTTGACAAGTTCACATTTCCAATGGCAGTGTATGAGAGTTTTGATTACTCCACATCTTTACCACAATTATATTTTAAGCTTTCTAGTTTTTGCCCAGCTGATGTGCATGTGATAGTCTTACGGTGGTTTTAGCCATTACGTTCTTAACACTTTATGCAGGTATGCCTGCTCCAGTTATTTCTTGGTGAATAACAAATTACCCCAAAATTTAGCCTCTTAAAACAACCAGTTTATTAAGTTCAGATGTTTCATGGATCACAAATTCAAACAAGTAGGAGCAGAAATGACTTGTCTCGCCACAAAGATATCTGGGGACTCAGCTGGGAAAATTACACAGCTGGGAGTGACTCCACGGAGGGGGCTGGTACCATCTGAAAGCATCTTAACTGGGAAGGGACATAGACCTCACCTCCCAATGGGAAGAATGTCGAAGAATTTGTGACCATATTTAGAACAGCCGTCATGCCCCACAAGTGCTGTTTGGTCATTTTCTCTAAAATGACATTCAGTTAACAGGGTGTAGTTTGTTTTGAGTAACACTTTACGTGTTATTGTTAAATTTCATGTTTTTTTCTAGAAAGGTATTAATGTCTGCAAAGAGTTTATTGAAGGATAAAAGTAGCAATGAAAATAACAAAACAATACTTTACCTCATAATAATTTTAATATCTTAAATAGTGAAGTAGGTTCCAGTGAGAATATTAATTGTGAATCCATGTATCAGAACAAATAAATCTTTGAGTTTGATGATTTCCCACAAGCAAAAGAAAAATAAAAATGGGAAGAGGGAAGAACCAGATATCTTTGAAAATAGAATTTTGTAGGATTGGTCAGTCATTTGCCCATAGCCCATGATGTTGTTTATTAGGATAATTTCTTAATAAGTGGTATGGTACCAGTGAAGTTTTTACACCTGTCATTCTGGTAAACCTATAAAGTTTTTCCACAGCACACAAAATAATTCTTTTCCATACAAAATTTTTGGTTTTTGTTGGTGAAGATGTAGAAGAGATCTTAGTGAACATCAGCTTTTTTCCCTTTCTGGCCCACACATCTTTCTTTAGAGAACTACACCTCCCCCAGTCCATGTAATTCTGGTGAGAATGTCATCATGCATATCCCTTTACCTGGGCACAGAAGTAGGTTCTGACCCGGCCTGGACCATCAGAGTCCCTTTCAGGGACATAGTGCACGAGAGACCATCTTCTTCATTGAGGACAATGCACTCTTTGGAAAGTGCAAGCCTAGAGTGGCTGCTCATTTTATTTTCTGCCCCATGGAGAGCACCTACTGAGGCTGAAGTCACTTCTGAGGAAAGTAGGGTTAAGAGGTGGAGTTCTGATGATATAGTTTGATCTTTTAGACCTTATTGTGACAAAAGTCCACCCTTGGACTTCCGGGTTATGTGAGTTCACTGCTTCTCTTTTTTTGCTAAAGCTACTTTGCATTGTGTTGTCTGACAAAGCCTTGACTAATATCAATTCCAAAAGCACGAAATCAAGATTCAAAGTCTTCCTCCTTATAGCAAAAACCATACTAAGCATACTAAATTAAGAATTGTGCAAAACCAGCCCCAAATAAATGACAAGTGTGTATGGTGGGAAAGCAAAATGAGAGAAAAAAAATGGTGGTAAGACCACTGATGAGTAGATTCTATTACATTGGGTTTTAAGTGTTGAATTATATGTGAAGGAGAAGGGCTCAGCACCTTTTTTTATTTGTTTATCACAGAGAAGAAAACTTTTGTTTGGTTAGTGATTATTTTCTGAGCCACAGTATAGATAGGAATGAGGTTATCTTCAGATCAGTAAGTGACAAAGAAGGACATTGCTACTTGAATGAAAGAAGCTTTTTTCTGGATGCCAGTAACCATAATATGTATTCATAGAGAACAGTCTGCACTTAACTCAGCTATGTGCTTCCTGACTTTGACTTAGTATTACAGAAAATAGTGAAAAATTTAATAACAATTTGGTTGTGGTTACTGAGTGTGAGTTTTTAGCATACTGTGTGAAGAAGTGGGCGCCAAGACAAGAGCCTTTTCTCCACATGACAATGGTGTTGGCTGTTAAAAGGAAGGGTGCTCATGAGCTTGGGAAATGAAGAATGAGATGAAAACATTTCTTCAGGGCAATGCTACTGTTAGTGAGCCATTTCAGTGACATCAGGTGGCTTGCTCAAAAAGTATCATCATTTTTAATCTTGAAAGGAAGGAATCAGGATTTCTTAAAACTGGACGCTGATGAAAATGGCTTAATTGCTAAGAGTAAGTCTCATAATATTTGATGATTTTTTAAATGGATAAAGATATTAATGTTCTGTTATGGAGCATATTTATTTTTGATTAATTACTCTATCATTATAAAGAATGCAAGCAATTCAGTGAAGTACAAAGGAGAAGTTATAAAATCACCCCAAATCCCATTCCATCAGTACCATGCTAGGCTTTCTTCTATGCAAAACAGAAAGAGAAGATGAGAAACACAGAGAGGTACTAACTAGATAGCACTCATTTGATAAAAATTATATCCTACATTTTAATAGAAAGTCTCCAATTTAATTTTACTTATATTATAAAATCCAATTTAGTAGAAGAAACTGTAATGAAAATAAATGTAATTGGATTCAACACAAGAAAAAGAAGTTGAAGTGAAAATGAAAACTGCTGATAAATGTTCCTTCCCCACAAAATAATTACAAAATTATAAAAAAATCATTGAGAAGTTAGAGTCATTATCTTATTTAACCTCATGTACTAATTTTAGATTCTACTAGTTGACTTCCTACCATAACAGATAAAGAAATGACATCTTACTTCCTTTTCCTACCTTCCAATTTTTTTAGTTATCTTATTCTAATTTTGCCAAGGTCTAAAACATTTACATTTGGTTCTGTAATTGCAATTGCCATCATTGTTTGCGGTTAGTATGACATTTAGACAGATTCAGTGTTCACCATGGGTTTTGTTATCTCTGCTTCCTCATTACTGAGTTCTTTATTTTCATAGATCCAGTTGGATGTGAAGAGGCCATAGGTTTTCTTTCTTTTGATTATTCAGAGACTTGTGCCTTTAAATTAAATGCAACTTGGCTGGGTATAATACTCTTGGCTTACATTGTCTTTCCCTTGGAACTTTATACCATTGCTCAATTGTCTTTTGGCACCAAGTAATATTGTGGAGACATCTGAGGCCAGCCAGATTCTGCCATCACCTTAGGGGTGACTTAATTTTATGCATGAAATTTTAATCCTTGAATTTCAAAACCTTCACTAGAATATGGTTTGGTGTTGAAAGCTGTGTGTCAATTTTTCCTGAAAAATAATGTGTTCTTTAAACATATAAATTCGTTTTTTTTCTTCATTTTAGTGAAAAGTCTGTATATTTGATTACTTTTTTCTATTTCATCCATAGTTTCTTAATTCAGGGATGTCAATAGTGGATTATCTTTGTTCTCAGTATCCATTACAACCTCTGAATTTTCTTTAACATCTTTTTCTTTTGTATTTGCTGTAATCTCATTGTAATAAAAATCTTTTCTGTAGATTAGTAAGTCTGTGGCTTCAGCCCCCACTTACCACTGTGTATTTTCATCCTTTCTAGTCTGTGGAGATGTTTATCTTGTTTTGAGTGAAATCTGTCATTAAAGATATTTGAAAATATATTCTATCATTTATATGTGTTTGGGGAGAGAGGATGGGAGGAGAAATGGCGGGTTTGTGTGTCTTTTAAGTTCCAGCCTGATGAAAATTCTAATTTTAAAAGCTCTTCTGTGTCCATCTCATTTCTTATTCCTAATGATGTTTATTTTTTTCCTCCTATTTTTCTTTCCTTTAAACTTCCCAGAAGCTATTTCTTCTTTCTGGGACCATTTTCCTTCTTCTTAAAATATAGTTTTAGAATTTCCTTCCTTAGGGAGTATCTGTTGGTAGAAAATGTTCACAATTTATTTTATTTGGGATGATCTTTATTTTGCCAATGTTGTTTCTTCTCTTACAGTGATGGCTAGGATCACCTTTATTCTTTTTTCTCTTATGTGATGGCCAGGATCCTTCAGTACAATGTATAACAAAAGTGGTGATAATGGGAACATCAGTCAGGAGAAGAGGATCCATTCTAGGTATTTCAACAGAGGAGATTTAATAGAAGAAATTGGTTACACATGTGATGGAAGAATAGAGAGTCCAACAGTTGTACTTCATATAACAACAAAAAAGTACCAGTCATATTATTACTAAAAAGTTTATAAAAATCCAAAAATAAAGACAAATATTAGGATGGTGAAGTTAACCAAAGATGAGCAACAACAGGGAGCTCTATCAGCCCTGGACTAGAAGAAAAAAAGGAGTCAGGACTCACAGAACTCAGAAGCTTGGGCTGCCCACTGGAACATGGAACCATGACAGTCATCAAGAGATGGAACAATGAAGACTCAGAAAATGGTACCGATCGCAGGGAGAGATAGGAAGAGAAACACTCTGATTATATCTTTTGGCCATCCTCCAGTCTTTTCCCATCACTTCCCACTGGCCAGGTCTATCTAGGTGCCAGAGGGCTAGGGTACCTGGGAACTAGAGTCCCCGCTTTACAATCAAGCAATAGTTTGCTGTGGTATCGATATATAATTCTAAGTAAAACAATCATTCAGAACTTCGAGGACATTACTTTCTCATTTTTCTGTCTCTTCCTTTTAGAACTTTTAAACAATTTTCTTCACTCTTGAAGCTAATTTCCCATATTTCTTAAGTTTTCTCTCATGTTTTTCTGTCTTTATCTTTGAATATTAACTGAGGGATTTCCTAGACTATATCTTCCAGATCACTAACCTTCTATTATAATCATATCTATTCTAAAATTTATTTTCTTTTCATAATTCTTAAAAATCATCTTTACTAAGGTATAATGTACTCATTTTAAAGTATATAGTTCAATGAGTTTTGACAAATGTATACAACCAAAATGCTTTTTGGATGCATTCATGTTGTTGCTGATATCAGTAGCTTGCTCCTCTTTATTGGCGAGTAGTCTTCCATTGCATGGATGCACCACCATCTGTTGATCCATTTGTTCAGGACTGTTATAAAGTTGCAGTGAACATTCACGTCTTTGTGTGGACATATGTTTTCATTTTCTTGGGTAAATACATAGATGTAGAAAGACTAGTTGTGTGGTAAGAAAATGATTAACTTTATAGTAAACTGCCAAACTGTTTTCCAAAGTGGTTGTGCCATTTTCTATTCCCACTAGCAATGCAGACAGTTTCCATTGCTCTACATCCTCACCAACACTTGGTATTCTCAGTGTTTTTAGTCATTCTGTTGGTGTGTAGTGATATCTACTTGTGGTTTTAATTTTCAATTTGCTGATGAATAGTGATGTTGAGTATCTTTTAAGGTGTGCAGAACTGATATTGCTACTCAATTAGGTTCTAGGACAATGCACTTGAATATTCACTGCATGCTAAGCTCTATGCTTCAGGAAAATCTCAGGTTAAGCCTTTGTTCTATTTGAATTGTGAAGATTGTCTCTACCCCCATCTCTCAGATAATCATATTTTCCACCTAAAATTACATTAAGTCTGGTAGGCAAAATAATGTCTCCCCCACACTCCCTGTGCCCCAAAGTTGCCCATGCCTAAATCCTCAAAACCTGTGAATGTGTTAGGTTATATGGCAAAGGGAAATTAAGGTTGCTTATCAGCTGATCTTAAAATGAGGAGAGTAGCCTCGATTACCTAGGTTATATAACCCAGGGCTCAATATAATCACAATGGTCTTTAAAAGTGAAGGAGGGAGGCAGAAGAGGATATCAGAGAGATGCAGTATAAGGACTCAGCCCAATTTTGCTGACTTTGAAGATGGAGGAATAAAGTCACAAGTCCAGGAAAGTGAGCAACCTCTAGAAGCTGGAAAAGGCAAGGAAACAGATTCTCCCCTAGAGATCTAGACAGGAATGCAGGCCTGCTGATGCTTTGATTTTTTTTTTTTAAACATCTTTATTGGAGTATAATTGCTTTACAATGGTGTGTCAGTTTCTGCTTTATAACAAAGTGAATCAGCTATACATACACATATATCCCCATATCTCCTCCCTCTTGCCTCTCCCTCCCACCTTCCCTATCCCACCCCTCTAGGTGGTCACAAAGCACCGAGCTGATTGCTCTGTGCTATATGGCTGCTTCCCACTAGCTATCTATTATACATTTGATAGTATATATAAGTCCATGCCACTCTCTCACTTCGTCCCAGCTTACCCTCCCCCCTCCCTGTGTCCTCAAGTCCATTCTCAACATCTGCGTCTTTATTCCTGTCCTGCCCCTAGGTTCTTCAGTACTATTTTAATTTTTTTAGATTCCATATATATGTGTTAGCATACGGTATTTGTCTTTCTCTTTCTAACTTACTTCACTCTGTATGACAGACTGTAGGTCCATCCACCTCACTACAAATAACTCAATTTCGTTTCTTTTTATGGCTGAGTAATATTGCATTGAATATATGTGCCACATCTTCTTTATCCATTCATCTGATGATGGACACTTAGGTTGCTTCCATGTACTGGCTATTGTAAATAGAGCTGCAATGAACATTTTGGTACATGACTCTTTTTGAATTATGGTTTTCTCAGGGTATATGCCCAGTAGTGGGATTGCTGGGTCATATGGTAGTTCTATTTGTAGTTTTTTAAGGAACCTCCATACTGTTCTCCATAGAGGCTGTATCAATTTACATTCCCACCAACAGTGCAAGAGTGTTCCCTTTTCTCCACACCCTCTCCAGCATGTATTGTTTGTAGATTTTTTGATGATGGCCATTCTGACTGGTGTGAGGTGATACCTCATTGTACTTTTGATTTGCATTTCTCTAATGATTAATGATGTTGAGCATTCTTTCATGTGTTTGTTGGCAATCTGTATATCTTCTTTGGAGAAATATCTATTTAGATCTTCTGCCCATTTTTGGATTGGGTTGTTTTTTTCTTGATATTGAGCTGCATGAGCTGCTTGTAAATTTTGGAGATTAATCCTTTGTCAGTTGCTTCATTTGCAAATATTTTCTCCCATTCTGAGGGCTGTCTTTTTGTCTTGTTTATGGTTTGCTTTGCTGTGCCAAAGCTTTTAAGTTGCATTAGGTCCCATTTGTTTATTTTTGTTTTTATTTCCATTTCTCTAGGAGGTGGGTCAAAAAGGATCTTGCTGTGATTTATGTCATAGGGTGTTCTGCCTATGTTTTCCTCTAAGAGTTTGATAGTGTCTGGCCTTACATTTAGGTCTTTAATCCATTTTGAGTTTATTTTTGTGTATGGTGTTAGGGAGTGTTCTAATTTCATTCTTTTACATGTAGCTGTCCAGTTTTCCTAGTACCACTTATTGAAGAGGCTGTCTTTTCTCCATTATATACTCTTTCCTCCTTTATCAAAGATAAGGTGACCATATGTGCGTGGGTTTATGTCTGAGCTTTCTATCCTGTTCCATTGATCTATATTTCTGTTTTTGTTCTAGTACCATACTGTCTTGATTACTGTAGCTTTGTAGTATAGTCTGAAGTCTGGAAGCCTGATTCCTCCAGCTCTGTTTTTCTTTCTCAAAATTGCTTTGGCTATTCAGGGTCTTTTGTGTTTCCATACAAATTGTGAAATTTTTTGTTCTAGTTCTGTGAAAAATGCCATTAACAGTTTGATAGGGATTGCATTGAACCTGTAGATTGCTCTGGGTAGTATAGTCATGTTCACAGTGTTGATTCTTCCAATCCAAGAACCTAGAAACAAATACAATGAAAACACAATGACCCAAAAACTATGGGAAGCAGCAAAAGCAGAGCTGAGGGAAGTCTGTAGCAACACAATCCTACCTCAAGAAACAAGAAACATCTCGAATAAACAACCTAACCATACACCTAAAGCACTTAGAGAAAGAAGAACAAAAAACCCCCGAAGTCAGCAGAAGGAAAGAAATCATAAAGACCAGATCAGAAGTAAATGAAAAAGTAATGAAGAAAACAATAGCAAGGATCAATAAAAGTAAAAGCTGCTTCTTTGAGAAGATAAACAAACTTGATAAACCATTAGCCAGACTCATCAAGAAAAAAAGGGAGAAGACTCAAATCAGTAGAATTAGAAATGAAAAAGGAGAAGTAACAACTGACACTGCAGAAATACAAAGGATCATGAGAGATTACTACAAGCAACTCTATGCCAATAAAATGGACAACCTGGAAGAAATGGACAAATTCTTAGAAAAGCGCAACCTTCCAAGACTGAACCAGGAAGAAACAGAAAATATAAACAGACCAATCACAAGCACTGAAATTGAGACTGTGATTAAAAATCTTCCAACCAACAAAAGCCCAGGACCAGATGGCTTCACAGGCAAATTCTGTCAAACATTTAGAGAAGAGCTAACACCTATCTTTCTCAATCTCTTCCAAAATATAGCAATGGGAACACTCCCAAACTCATTCTATGAGGCCACCATCACCCTGATACCAAAACCAGACAAAGATGTCAGAAAGAAAGAAGACTACAGGCCAATATCACTGATGAACATAGATGCAAAGATCCTCAACAAAATGCTAGCACACAGAATCCAACAGGATATTAAAAGGATCATACACCATGATCAAGTGGTGTTTATTCCAGGAATACAAGGATTCTTCAATATATGCAAATCAATCAATGTGATCCACCATATTAACAAATTGAAGGAGAAAAACCATATGATCATCTCAGTAGATGCAGAAAAAGCTTTTGACAAAATTCAACACCCATTTATGATAAAAACCCTCTAGAAAGTAGGCATAGAGGGAACTTACCTCAACATAATAAAGGCCATATATGACAGACCCACAGCCAGCATTGTTCTCAATGGTGAAAAACTGAAACCATTTCCACTAAGATCAGGAACAAGACAAGGTTGCCCACTTTCACCACTCTTATTCAATATAGTTTTGGAAGTTTTAGCCACAGCAATCAGAGAAGAAAAAGAAATAAAAGGACTCCAAATCAGAAAAAAAGAAGTAAATCTGTCACTGTTTGCAGATGACATTATATTATACATAGAGAATCCTAAAGATGCTACCAGAAAACTACTAGAGCTAATCAATGAATTTGGTACAGTAGCAGGATACAAAATTAATGCACAGAAATCTCTTGCATTCCTATACACTAATGATGAAAAATCTGAAAGAGAAATTAAGGAAACACTCCCATTTACCACTGTAACAAAGAGAATAAAATACCTAGGAATAAACCTACCTAAGGAGATAAAAGACCTGTATGCAGAAAACTATAAGACACTGATGAAAGGAATTAAAGATGATACAAACAGATGGAGAGATATACCATGATGCTTTGATTTTTAACGCAGTGAGACTCACTTCACATGTCAGACTTCCAGAGCTGTAAGATAATTTGTGTTGTATTAAACCACTGATTTTGTGGTAATTTGTAACAGTAGCCATAGAAAACTGACATATTAAGGTGATCATTTGCTGTGAGCATTACTACCCCCTCAATAATGACAATGAACCAACTGGGGTTCCCTCACTAGACCTTTATCCCCATTCCCACTTTCCTTTTGGCCATTTCATTAACATCACCATTAAAAGATGAGCAAAGACTCTAAACTCAACCACTCTTGTGTGTTCAATTTTATGTTGTATTATCAAAAGGATAGCTTGATGCCAAGGGTAAGTCTGACCAGGTGTTAGTCGTGGTTTCAGTTACCCGTGCTTTCCCCCACTCTCATTAGCTACTGTTTCCTGTTTCCTGCTAATGTTCCAGGAAAGAATAGAAACAAGCAGCAGGTGCAGTGAGGTCTGTGAGTACACTTTTTTTTTTTTCTTTTTGGCTTATGGTAAGTGTTAGCCAAGTATAAAGCATTTGAAGGGAGATGATGAATTCAAGCCGTTCACCACGGGAGTACACTCAGTGGGTGTACTAGTTTGTTAGGACTGCCATTACAAAATACCACAGACTGGGTGGTTTAAACAACAGAAGTTTATTATCTCACCTTCCTGGAGGCTAGAAGTCCAAGATCAGGGTGTCAGCAGGGTTGTCTTCTTTTGAGGCCTTTCTCCTTGGCTTATAGATGGTCATCTTTCTCTTATGTTCTCACATGGTCTCCCCTAAGTTTGCGTGTTCTCTCTGTCCTAATCTCCTCTTACAAAGACACCAGTCTTATTGGATCAGGGCCCAACATATGACCTAATTTTACCTTAATTATCTCTTTAAAGGCCCTACCTTCAAATACAATCATATTCTGAGGTACTGGGGATTAGGACTTCAACACAGGAATTTTGGTGGGGCAAAATTCAGCCCTTATCAGAGGGCATGAAGTCTATTAAATAAGGCATATAGAAAATGTTCAGGAAAGCTAAAATCACAAGTATTTAACTTCACATCCAATATTTGTGTGTAAGAGAAAAGTTAAGTGAATTTCAAATGATGATAGTTCTGGAGTGAAGATATGCCCAGATTTTTATAATTAGTTACACAAGGAAGTGAGGAAACTAGAATTTATATTAAGCCCTAACAATGATAAAATGAAGCAATCAAAAAAGTAGTATCATGTTATAAAATGCATCAATATTTATAAATGTTTGTAGTAACAAAGCAATAAAAATGGTAAGCTATTAAAATAATTACCTAAAAATGTATTTCTTGAGGTAAAGGACAACTATAGAAACACACATTAATCAACCTGGCTAAAACCGGAAGAGGTAATGGTGAAGCGCAAAAGCACCTCTAAAGAAAAAAGTATAAATTCATAGTTCGTTATTATAATAGTATGAGGGCTCTTGTAGTGTCAGTCTTTTAAATATGAATATTTTCAACATTATTTTAAGAATAATTTAGACTAATAGCATCAGGAAAAAGCAGAAACACTTTTAGATACTATGGAATAAATCTAATAGTTTTTCAGTAAATACACAGTTGGAATAGACTAGTGGACATTTGACCTTCTCTTGCTCTGTTCTCACCCAAATACATAAAAACTAGGAATCCATAAGCATCTGTGGTGTATGCAGAAAATAAATCAGGAAATAAGGGCACTAAATAGAATCCAAGACTCAATAAATTGTTTTATCCTTTCAAGATACTTTAATTTTGCAGTTATTGATTAATTAAAAAACACAGTTGTTTTCAGCATTTCCTAGCTACAGTAGTGCATAGGAAATTCCATTCTAAACAAAGAAGTAATTAATGAAATAACAACACACCTTAACATTTTACATTGATAGGTTACAGTTTACAAGGTGCTTTCACGTACATTATTTCATTTGATTCTTCAACAAGCAGAAAAAACAGTGGGAAAGAAATATGATTTTTTTAGGCTTACAATGAGTATTTTCAGGCCAATGGGCAGTCACTACAAGAACATATCAGAACAAGACAGCAGTGCCCACAAGCCACAATATCTTTTTGGTAGGCTGACAGTTTGATATCAATTGGATATTTAGCATCAGTGAAGGAGGAAGGAATCAGAACAGACACGAGGGTCTCATGATATTCAAAGAATTGTAAGAACACTGTAGAGTAAGGAGAAGAAAGATGCCCTAAAATATAGCCTTACTGAGACTTGCTTCTAAGCATGTTATCCCTTCAAAACGTCAAAAAGAGTCTTGTCACAACATGTGAAAGTTAGAAGGGACCTTAGAAACTGCCTAATGGAACTCTTCCATTTCATAGATAAGAGAACTGAGGCCAAGGTCATTGCTGATAGTGACAGACCAGGCTTGACAGATGCCTTGACTTTCAGTCTAGGGCTCCTT
Organism: Delphinapterus leucas; assembly: GCF_059928025.1. NCBI lineage: Eukaryota > Metazoa > Chordata > Mammalia > Artiodactyla > Monodontidae > Delphinapterus > Delphinapterus leucas. Next base: position 116,778,997 of record NC_143129.1, read on the forward strand.
CCTCAACAATGCCGTCTCATTATTTCTTCTGTTTCAAATAACGTAATCTGATATTAAATACTGATTCATTCCACTTATTTATTAATCAAACTTTTATCTTATTTTTGGCTCAATCGTGGCTGAAACTGGGAGTTTTATATAGTTCTAAGATATTCTAATTCAGTGTACTTGAGTGGTCAGAAATAGACTCCCTTGATATATTTGAAAGCTTGCTGGTGTCCTTTAAATGGAGAGTTAAAATGGAATGGCTAAATATCCCTCAAAACCAATGTATGCCTAGGGTAATCGACCTAGGTAGATTCTATAGCAAATTGTTCCGGGCAGTAGTAATTTCATATTTTTTTTTTTTAGAATTCATAGAAATCTTTTTAATTACTGAAAACTAAAAATGTAATAATCAAAATGTCACCCCCATGATTTACTAAAATTATTTTGTAATAATTTTACAATAATATACAACAAAGGTACCATAGCATTTATAGCATACATATAGAATACATGATGAGCATGTTCTTGGGTCTAAATGAAATACAAAAAAAGTAATTAAAATTTTTTAGATTTATTAACATGATATATTTTTGTTACATAAAACTTGCTACAGCAAAGTATTTCATATTTTTCTTGCACATTTTAAATATAGGTGACCAACAAATCAGTATCAGCTTTTAAGTGACATGACCATGCAGAAACACTTGACAACCAAAAGATGTACAGACTGATAAGGAAAATATCTCAGACAGATTTTTTCAGTGTCTTCAAAGCGTTTACAAGGGTGTGGTACAGATGAAAAGAAGTAGAATCAGTGACCTACCTGCACCGATAATGAAGCAAATATAGAGTGCTTATATACATTAAGACCAGTTTGATTAAACACAACTCATCTTATATGCATATAAATTGATCATAAAAAATGACCACAGTTTATTTTCAACTATTTTGGTGTGTTGTTTTAAGATAGGTCACTGACACATAGAGATAAAACCAGACAGGAAATTTAAAAGCAAAGAAAAAACATATTTAAAAAACTGAGTTAAGCCGTGGAGTCTCAACAAACAGTGAACAAAATGTGCAAAAGTGCTTGAAATTTCCACATGACAGCAATGATAAGTCAATTGGCAAAAAAGTATATTAAAAAAAACTAAACTCAAATACTAAAATTGTATCTGCATGATCATAATTCCATTTACTGAAAGAAGAGGCAAGAAATTACAACATATCTAAAAATACCACACCTCAAAACTAAAACACAGTTGTGGTAGTTTTATAAATTTTGTCCCCTTTCCTCATTGCTGAGGCATAGGATGAAAGCCAAAGTTGCAACAGGGCCTCTACCTCAGGCTGACAAATATAGTACACCAGCATAATCACCTGACAATAACTTTTGTTCTTACTGTGACAAAACAAAGCAAAGCAAAGCAAAATAAACAAAAAAACCTCTATATTTAAACAAAAGTGCCTCTATATTGTTTACAAGAATCAAGCCACTTGTTTGACTTAGCTAAGTATTTGTTCACTTAATGTTCTTTTTACTTCATTTCTCTTCCTTTCAAAAGTTTACAATGGGGACTATTTGAGAAACTTAAAAATGTGTCACTTTCATTAGTCATGTTCTATTAAAATACTGGCTAAAACCCTTATGGAAAGTTAAAGTTTAGAAATCTTAGAACTCTTCTCTGATACCTACATAAATGCTGGTATCAAGTGAGAGAACCTGGGAGATGATGATCCATATCATTAGCTTTTCCTGCAAAGGAGACACGCTTGTCATACTGCACAGGCTGGTCACTTATTTACTCAAGGGGAGGATGACAGAAAAGGCGGTGAAGTGAAATAGAGCTTCTGATCTGTAGGAATCCAAATTGCTGGGTCTAGCTACTCTGTATTAGTTCTAGGAAAGTTATTGTTTTATTTGTATAAATATCCTTGGTGTAAAGACATTCTATCTTCAAAAATTGTCCAGCGTTTTGGCAAAACCTAATATGTGCTACTCAAAGTAAAAATAATTATTAGAAAGTATATCCTTAAGCAACTGACTAACAAAAATATTGGTAAGAACTACTAAAAGCAACATTTATCCTTCCCTTCCAATGTCACATAGCCGTAACACTGCCCATCTGCAACACCAACAAAATAAAATGAAGCACTATTTGCAGAAAAATTAATGAAAATGAAACGGGAAGAAATGGATTTAGGAGAAGAGGAGAAAGACGAACCAAAGAGAAGCAGGAAAGTGTCTAGTTCTGTGTTATGGCACAGACAATGCTTGCTCAGCGGTGCCTTGTTACATAGTTGGATGTAGAGTGCACAGACGGATGACGGCAATAAAGACCTCACTCAGTCGCTGGAATGAAGGAACTAGGTAACTGCTTCGACAAGAACGGTCTCAGCTCTACCTTTTCTCTTAACAGAGTGCAAAGACTGAGTGTGAGCTCTGATGTCATCTTGTTGCTCATCTCTAAAATTCACAAAATTCTTTTCCACATTTTTCTGTTATAGAGACACGGATATCTTCTTCTTCATAGTCATCAAAATTGCTGGTATCTCCAGAGCCTCTGAACTTTGGTATGAATGGAGCTTCAACCTATAATTGAGACAGAGAGAGAAACAAGAGTGATATTGTGATTTATAATAAGAAATATATATTTGGTCTTTGTGCCAGTTACTGGCACAAAGCTCCTAAAACCCTTGGATTTCCTGAGTTGAGAGTGGCAAAGGTGTCTTTTGTTATGTTAATGAGGTGTCTTTGGGAAAGCCCCTAAGTAACCTAAGGATGGAGGCTGGTTCCCAGGGGACCCAACCCTGTGATTAGAAGGTTGGAACTTTCAATCCCGCTCCCTGACCTTCTGGGAGGGGAGAGGGACTGGAGACTGAGTTCAGTTACCAATGGACAATGAATGAATCGATCATGCCTATGTAATGAGGCCTCCATAAAACCCCAAAAGGAAGGGGTTTGGGTTTCGAAGAGCTTCTGGGTTGGTGAACAAGTGGGGATTTGGGGAGAGTGGCTTGGAGAGAGCAGGAAGCTCTGAGCCCCTTCCCACACACCTTGCCCTGTGCCTCTCTTCCATCTGGCTATTCCTGAGTTATACCCCTTTATAATAAGCTGGTCACCCAGTAAGTAGTGTCTCAGTTCTGTGAGCCACTCTAGCAAATTAATCAACCCCCAGGTGTTTGTGGGAATCTTGACCTATAGCCCATTAGAAGCAAAAACTGGACTGGCAATTGGTGTCTCCAGATAGATAGTGTCAGAAGTGTTAACTGCTTGGCGATATGGAAAAAGAGGAAAAACAAATGCCAGAGAATTTCCAAACAAACACTAAGGAAAATAAATTCCGCCTATTTACTACACAGTGGCAATCTTTAAATGCCTTTAAGTCCCTAAATGATCACAACATTAAAAGAAGAAGCAAACTATAGGTTTGCTATTTATCTCAATATTTTCATTCAAGGAATGGTACAGGCCAACAACAATACTTGAGATTTCTAGGATAATTAACTGCTGGCATCAAAATGCTGGCACTTAAGGTTACAGAACTCCAGTTTTTCCTGTATCAGTTCCTTACTTCTAAAGTCCATTTTCTATCCCCTTTTCCTTAATTCCTTCCTCCTGAGGTTACAGATAATTCAGATTTATTTTTAATCATTTTTAAAAAATTCCCAACACTACTTTGTTTAAAATATCTGGCTATCAAAAATTTCTGAGAAATTTGAAAAAAAAATCTCTTTTCGAATTACAAAATTGTTAAATTCTGAACAGTTTTCTCTTTGGATGCTAAAAATAAAATGTCTTTCCATTACTTAAAATATGGTCTGTATAAAGATAATGCGGTGTATGTTTGAGGAAAAGATATGAAAAATTGGAACAATAACACCACAATTTACACAGCATCTATAATGTTTACTAACAATTATATGCAGGCTGTTTCATTTCTTCCTCAACATAACACTGTGAGGGAGGCAGGGAAGGTAGCCTTATTCCCATTTTACAGATTATAAGACAGAAAGTTGACCAGATTCATGTGACTAGTAAGTGGCTAAAGCAGGTTTCAAATTCATTAGGTCTCCACTTCCAGTCCAGAGCTATTTCTAATATTTATACCAGTGGTTTCCAAAGTTTTTTGATTTATATGCCCTTTAGTAAAACATTTTTGAGTATATATCACCAATAAATTTATAGTTATTTATTTATAAATTATTTACACACATGGCTGAACTATTATAAGATACACACAAACAAGACACCTAAAAAGAATAAGGTAAAAAATAAGTAGGAATGGGAAGTCTAATATCTTATTGTTTGCCAGATGGTTGCCTATGTGCCCTGCATTGGGGCCTGCAGTTCTGCACCGCACAGAAGAATGGGCTAAGCAGACAGTCACCTCATGTCTACTAGCAAGGCAGCAGTTTAGGATCACACCTACTGAGACAATCTCTGGAAAATGATTGTACAGTTTGAGCTGTCCAGGCCATTTTCTCCCATTTTTTGTCTGTCTGCCAGATGCCTTTGTCTATTTCGTTGTTCATGAGCACTTGGTCAGAGAATAAAAAAGGACTATGAAAACTATTCAAATTTACTATCATTTTTGTACTTCTCTACATACTTAGAATTGAGATGATAGTAAAACAAATGGCTATGTTAAAGTACTGAATTATTTCTGTTTGTAAATTATCCAGAGAGCCCCAAGTCCATTTTTGTTAATCATCAAGATTTGCTATTGATCAATTTGCCCAATAAAATAACCTGTTTGTTATAGTGTGCTACTTCTTGGCAGATAAGCTGTTTACTACCTGAGATAAATCCAGCCCTTTGGAAAGCACTGAGCAGTAGAAGTTCTACCCATTTTAAGAATAATTGTTTAAAATACATGATATGTAAAGATTAGTAAATGTTGGCTAAAATAAAATTGAAAATATTCATTATACATCATAAATCTTTAAGATACTAATAAAAAGTACAAACTTCAACAAAGTCTAATCAATTCATCTAAATATAGCATTAATTAACAATAATATAATAGAGATAATATAAATAGTGCTAATTACAAAGGGATATAAATGATTTTATAGGAAAATATAAATTTCTATAATTGACTTTATAAGAGGCAAAAATTTGAAGAGGGCAATATCCACAGGAGAATTAATTTCTTAAAATTTCCAAGGTATAAATATAATTCCTATGTTCCTTAAATTTCCCAAAGAATAAGAAACATGGAAAATTTCCAGACTCATTTTATGAATCCATATAATCTCAACTCCAGAAAAACAAAAACTATAGATCAATAAAACTTATGACTATGGAAGTAAAAATCCTAAATAAAACTTTAGCAAATTGATTTTAGGCAGATATTAAAATAATAATACCCTAGGATTAAATGATGTTCACTTCAGGAATGTTAGGATATCTCACTGATGTAACTCCTTATACTAATATGTCAAAGAAGATAAAATACAGTAAACTAGCAATCAAGGATATTTCCTTAAGCTGATCAGGAATACTTATCCAAGACAAATAGCTAATTTCATATTTGGTGGTAAAGCATAAAAGGCATTCCCATTCAAAAGAGGAACAAGATAAGACAGCTCAACAGGCCCACTGTTTTAAAATATTATTCTAGACATTCTAGCATATATAATAAAACAAAATGGAAATAAAAGATACAAATATTGAAAAAGAAGAGGCAAATGACACCTCCACCCACTGTGATTATCTGTCAATAAAATCCAAGGAAATCAATAACAGAATTTATTTAGTAAGGTAGCCAATTGTAACAAACATAGAAATGTTTTCTCCCTTGTGCTCTTACAATGGACGAGAAACACATTCACAGTAGCAACCAAAATATAAATTTAAGGAATAACTTTGAGAGAGAAATTGGACCTGTATGAGGGAAGGGGTTTCTAAAACTTTATCAAATGACAGAAAATATCTGAATAACTGCAGAAATATAACATGCTCATTAAAAAGAACCCTAAAGATTTTGGTTCTCTTCTAATTAATATACTGTAATCCCAATTAAGATCCCCCAGTACAACATAAATATTTGGAAAGACCAATAAAACAGAGGAGTTATTGTTTAATGGGTACAGAGTTTCAGTTTTGCAAGAAGAAAAAGTTCTGGAGATGGATGGTGGTGATGGTGGCACAACAATATTAATGTACTTAATGCCACTGAACTGTACACTTACATATGGTTAAGATATTAAATTTTACATTATGTGTACTTTACTACAATAAAACTGGAAAAAATTGAATTATGTATTTTTCATAAATATTTATAAGAATTCCACATATTAAATATATAAGTATTTTGAAAATTGAAATGAAAAACATTATAAAGCTACATAAAATGGTGTGGTGGTGTGGTATACAGTACAAGAAGAGACAAAAAGAGCTCATAAAAAATGAAGTTCAGAAACAGACTGAAGTATATAATAATTTAGTATTAGGAAAGGTAGAGTTTCAAATAAGGAGTCAGATAATTATTATTCAACAAATGCTAAGAGGATAATTGGTTAATTATTAAACAACAATAACAAAAATAAGTTAGATCAAAAAGCACTAAAAGAAAATGTAGATTAAATAAGTCACCCAAATAGAATCTTGTAGTAGGTAGTAATTGTGATGTAATGGCCTGAAGCTAAGGGGAAAATGCAGGGTCGGAAGAAGCAGATCTACTACTGAAGGTGGTCACTGAAGTCATGGCAATGGACTGTGGTGAGGAAAAGCACAGAGAAAAGGAATAAATATGCCAACTGTTAATAGAGGTGCTGTCTGGATGATGGGATTATGATGATTTCAAATCTATTTACTTAACAGATTACCTGATGATAACTATATGAAACATACCTCAACCAGAAAGAAAAATAGAGCCTGGACCAATCTATTTAATCTTTCTCTCCAAACTACTCTTCCTTTTGCATCCTCTACCTTAATACAAATTTTAAGGATGAGAAATCTGATGCTTTAAAGTGGTTAAGTAAGTTGCTTGAGATCTCACTCCTAATGGTTGTCTGATCTGGGATTCAGATCAATGTCTACCTAACCCCAGAGTTCATGCTCGCTCTCTTCTGCCTTCTGAGGCAGAGTCTTCCTACTCCAAAATTGCTCAAAGCATGAAAGTTAAGCACGTAATATGTAAAATCTATGAATATCTTATGAAACAATGTACTGTTGAGTGGTTTGGGGCTTTATTTTAATAACCATGTTAAAAGGTCTTTAAAGGGGGTAATGTGATCTTGGAATTGGGAATCTGAAGAACTTGGAATCAAACATAGGCATTATTTAGCAGCTGTATGATTATGTTTAAAGCAGTTAGCATTTCTGAGCTGATTTTCTTATCAGTAAGATGGGGAAAATGGTACCACTTATCCCATAGGATTACTTCAAAGATTAAAATGAGAGGTTACAGAGTTGCTTTCATTAATTTGAAAGTACTGCATTGGTGCTAGGAAATTTAGAAAAAAACATGAAAATATAAAATATTTATTTATTAGATCTAAAATCTATTTTAAATTGCTTTGGACCTTGTTCTTGACTACATAACACAACCAGCTGAGATAATGATGCTAACGGCTATGTTTCATGAATTTAATGGTTAGAGAGTTTTTGAACCCCTTTGAGATGCAAAGGCTGTACTGCACTCACATTGTTTTGGTCTTGCTATATTTTCTGTTTGTTGCATTCTAAAATTCTTTTAATGTTTTAAAAAAAATCTTTTATAAAAAATATAAATTAGAAAAATTGTGCTATTAATAATTTGAGCATTTACATTTTTTTCCTAAGGAAATTCACTCATGTGGCTGCATGGCATTATTAAATATGGCAAATTTCTGAAACATTAGAAGTTTTTGTTTTATGAAAAAAAAGAAAAAATTAACATATTCAAGATGAAGACACTTTATTCATACAAACTTTAACTGGGCATTTAAGAAGCAAAAGGAGAGATAAAAGTAATTCAGCACCGCAAAATCTTTTCTTAAATGTCTCAATTTATTACAAAGGTAAAGTAATAATGACTGAAAAATATCTGATGAATCCAGCACTTAAACGTTATTATATCTGGCTGTATGCCAATTCTGGGTACGAGAATATATTTGTTTACATATCATCCTACTAATGTGGCTTCACATCAGTTTTGAAGTGCAAACCATCACGACATTGTCTAATATATAATTGCCATGGCATTATGAAAAGAGGCATGGGTAGGAAAAATTTAACCAGGAAAACATTTCAATTGGTGGTCAAAATAGAATATACACTTTCCCTTCTATCAAGGAGAAAACTCATTTTTAAGTTGTGGGCTATAAAGGTTCTTTAAGTCCTGCATAAGATTAATTCAAAAGGTAAAAAAGAAAAATAAAACCATGCGTTAAGTTAAAGATACCTCTACTACATATAATTTAAACAGCAACCTTTAAAAAGCTTTTAAATTAAAGAAAGAAAAGGCTCACCTTCCTCTGGTAAATAGCAATCCAATCAGTTGTGGCAAACCACTTGTGAGTTTTTATATCACTCACACCATTCTTTAGATTTCCAAACCGCTTCGTCAGGTCCACCTGCAGCAGGTTCCTTAGAAGGTCCTTGAGATCTGAACTGAAGTGAGAAGGGAATCGAACCTGCAAAACAGACCATGTGGTAAAACACACATTCCAAAAAATTTTTTGAGGTGATAGATCATTATATAAACAAAAATATAGGGGCTTCCATAGTGGCGCAGTGGTTGAGAGTCCGCCTGCCGATGCAGGGGACACGGGTTCATGCCCCGATCCAGGAAGATCCCACATGCCGCGGAGCAGCTGGGCCCGTGAGCCATGGCCGCTGAGCCTGCGCGTCCGGAGCCTGTGCTCCGCAACGGGAGAGGCCACAACAGTGAGAGGCCCACGTACCGCAAAAAAAAAAAAAAATGTAGTGATGACCTTCAGATACTTTTAACTACACACTTCAGTCTCCATAGTAGTCTTTAAAAAAGAGAACTGAGTCAATGAATTAAAACTGTTCTCTTAGGGCCTTGTTTTGGTCATGCACTCTCTTTAAGAACATGGGCCCCTCTCCAGAAAAATGTGCATAACTACAGAACTTTTCCAGCAATGTCAGAAGGTTTACCCATCTTCAAGAGAGACCCCTTGGATCCCACATGATAAAGCTTGTGTCTTAGCAACATACAAATTTAAACTTGCAACTTAAATAGAAAAAACACCATATGAAAGATATCAGTATGTACATTTTTGAAAGAGATGATCAAAAAGGAAGTCTAAAAATGATTATAAAAATCCACACTGCCTTTCATAGCATAGGAAACTACTTTTCTTTTACTTATGAGTGACTTTTAAAAATAATTCTGCTATTATGCAATAGTGCAAAAAATGATTTAGATTGGTTTAAAAGCATTTTCCACTTTCTAAACTGTGAAGACTTTACAATTAGTTGACTGGCCCCCAGGCTTAAAAACAAACAAAAAACGCCCAAATAACTGAAGATGTTATATATCAAGTAATCAATAAAATAAAGTACCAGTCATTGGAGACCTAGGTCTACTTTTTGTTTTGTTTAAACACATTCTTCTCCTCTCTCTACTCCAACCTAACTCCCAGTTTTCACCCTATTATTAATATGGGTACTGAAAAATTAAACTAAAATGAGTACTACTACAGGATGATATTAGAAGAAACAGCTGCATCTATGTCTCCTTACTCTTCCTTCATTACTACCACCTCTCCATTATCCTTTTCAACTTGTGTTCGATCATTTCCACTGCCCTCTTCCCCATCACACACACAGGTATGTATGTGCATATATCTACATGTGTGTGAGCACATGCACTTTCATTTTAATCTCATTTTCCTATCGTGCACTTATAGGTCCCATTTCATGTTCCCACCTTCACTAAATACAAACATTATTCTCTGGATTATCATGGCCTTAACTTCAAACTGACCATAAATCTCTGAAGAAATGCTTTAAAGGGTTAACAGATCCATTTCTGAACTTGCATTCTTTCTTTTGTTCTCTACAAGCGCCACCATCACCTTATAACTTGCAATGTGCATCATTACATTACCTCAGGTGATCTTCACAGTGCACTCATTCATTTAACTACGCTGAAGTATTTGTGCATGTCTGTTTCGCCCAGACTGTGAGCTTCTGGAGGGAAGGTACTATGCTATTTTCGTGTTTCTATTCCCAGGATTTATTAGATCACTTCAAATAATATACTTCATCCATTCCACAATTACCTATTGAGTACCTACTATGTACCAGGCACTGTTCTAGGTGCTGAATATACAACAGTGAGCAAAAACAAAGTCTGATTTCTTGGTACGTACATCCTAGTTGGATATGACATACTTGGTGAATATGGTATTAACTCTGTTCTAAAGATGGAGAAACTAAGATTTCAGAGACATTATATACCTTACCCAATCATTACACTATAAAGTAGCAGAGCTGGGACGAGAAATCTTGTCTTACAGTTCCCAGCCTCATGAATTTTGCTCTTTATTACATTGTCTTCAAACATATAGAACTTCTTAATTTATATTCTGACTTTGAAATAGTTCAACATACTTGATATACATTCTCATGTTCTCAAAGCAGAAGTTAGATCATTAGGATGCAAAGCTAGAAATCTATGGCAATGCTAGATTCATAACCATAGTCTTCTGATTGCCACTCTCATGCTATTCTGTGAATAAATATTTCTCAAAGTGTGGTCCTAGGGACCACTTTCATCTAAATCAACTGGGAAGTAGAGGATGATAATGCAGATAACTGGGGCTTATCTCAGATGTTAATGGTATTGGGCCTGAAAATCTGAGCTTCTATCTCCAAGTAATTCATCTGTACATGAAAGCTTGAGAAGCACTATTTGTAACACTATTTACTATTTATGCAGAAGTTTTATTTTTTCTGCTAGTGACAGATCAAAAAACAATTTTAGTGTAAGTAATAAACTAAGTCACCATCATACCAGAGGAAAAGTAGTATTGTGTCAAGCAAACAAAGACTATTTGAAGGTTGAAGGTTTGGGGTCAACTCATATTAGCAACTAAAAAAACTTCATTTTTGCAAAGCCTATATTATTACAGATTATTAGAGGTTTTATGTTCTAAAAAAAAAATAAAAGATGTGAACTACCATCCTCTCTAGTTTTTGCTTTTGACTCAATGGCTTATTAGAAGTTAGGCACTATGCCAAACAGTTTATATTCACTGGCTCATAAAATCCAGAACATAACACTGAGGTAAATACGATTATTATCCCCACTTTACAGGTGATGCAGTTAAAACCTACAGAGATTAAGTAATTGGCCCAGGATTGCAGAGATAATAAGTGGTAGGGCTGTAATTGCAAACCAGGCTCTCCAACTCCAGGGTATATACTCTAGCTTCAGGTTGTTGTCAGGAACCTTATAAAAGAATGAAAATTTCATCTTAAAAATACTTGCTGCACATTTCCTCATTTATCCTACTTGGAGTAAAAACTAGAGAATATAGGGTATTCAGAGACACACTGTCCACTTGAAAAATACCACGATTATTTATACAACGGTTATATTCTAATTTTGTTTAGATTCCAAAGAAATAACTTATTTGAAGTATACTTATCTTCATTTAGAATAGAGTTTGCATGAACTGTTCAATATAATGTGTCAGTTATTCTCCACTTCATGATGTTCGGAATGGCAGACAGTGATGTACTACATATAAACTATCTTCTGAATTCAGGTAATATGCAATGCAATGAATAAAGAATATATACACCTGAATAAAGTAGTTTTTTATGTGGAATGCAGATACAGTGATGGTCTTGAATTAGTTAATGAGAACATTTATTTGGTTAATCCCCAGAACAGTGATTCTCAAATGGGGAATGGTGGTAGAGGGTTGTGATGGTAGATATCAGAACCATTTGGGAATCTTTTCAAATTCTAGACATGTCCTCCTCACCTCCACATCACACCCTCTTCTTCCCCAGAGATTATGATAGGTAGTCCACACTCCCAGATGGGAATCTGTCACACTCCCAGATGGGAATCTGTCATACCCTTAAAGTCTACTGGAGGGGAAATAATGAGAATCATTGTGAAAGTATTTTTTCCATGATTGTTCTGAAATGTAATCAGAAATGGAGTTATTTGTTGACTGAACTTTCTCAAGAGCTATGTTGATGCATCAACTGAAATTAGCAAAAACTAGAAAATAAATGAAATTATGTTTTAAATGCAAGACCTTTATTTATAGTATGTTAACCTGGAAACACCAAAGACTTCTATAATGGGATGATTCAAAACTGTATCAAATTTTGATACTGTATTGTTTCTATCACTGTTATCAATTATAACTGCTGTAGATGTCAAAAGTAAAATCAGAATTCTAGAATATTGCAGCTAGAGGGAGCTTAATTTAGTCTAAACCTTCATTTTAAAGATGAGGAACCTTCTTTTTTTTTTTTTAAAGAAAGATAAGGAAGCCTAGCTTCAGTGAGACTACCAACTCAGTTAATTTCGTTGTTGGGAAAATAACTTAATTCTTTTGACTCCTACATGTTTCTGCAGTCCATGATAGCACAAAATATATGATAGGGCAAATAATGTGAAAATAGCGGTAAAGAGCTAGATATGGAAAAGAGACAGTCTAACCCCATTCAACCAGTAGAGGTGAGTGACGAGGTTATTGGAAACTGGCATTATTTAACATGAAAGAGGTGTTTGTGCAATATGTACTCCCTAGAGTGTTTATTGGGTCTTCTTTCCCCCAATATTTCGTGTTTAGGAATGTTTTTCAACCCTTAGAGACCAAGTTACTTCTGAGTTTCCTAATGATATATTCTTGAGAATAAATCTATTTCTACAGTGAGGTACAGACACACACAACAAGCTTTTAACACATCATGTGTATCAAAATCATCTGTAATAATTTAAAAAATACAGATGTTTGGAATACACAAAAGACCAACAGAATCAGTATCTCTGAGAATGGGCATCTATTTCATGAAAGCTTCATGAAGGCAGAGACCACAGCTGATTTGCTGTATCCAGCACTGGTCTGTCATATACCATGAGCTTAATAAATATTTAATGAATGCATGAACTTAAATTCAACAAACACTGATTCAATACCATCTATGTGCTAGGCACTGATGTGCCTGGGATAGAGTAGTAAACCAAAGAGAGACAAAGATTCCTGCCTCCACAGTGTTTATATTCTAGTGAGAAAGAAACTTAGCAACAAGAGTGACCCTTTAAAAATGTTGTTATCCTGACAAAACCTTGCTTTGTAAGGTCTTTATTTTTTTACTCTGAAGAAAATGGGGAATCACTGCAAAGTTCTGAAAGGAGTAACAGGATCTGACTTAATGTTAGAGAGCAGTATCAGTGAAGGTGGTAAGAAGTAGCTGAATTCTGCATATATTTTAAAGATAGAGCCAAAATGGTTTTCCTGTGCATCAAATACGGAGTGAGGACTCCAGGGTGTTTTGTCTTGAGTAACTGAAAGTAGCTGAAAGGATAATGTCGCCATCAACTGAGATGGGAAAGATGGTGGGAAGAACAGATTAGCTATGGAAAAGAAAAATCTGTCAGTTTTAGGTTGAATTTGAGATATTTATTAGACCGCTGAGTGGAGATTTCAGGTAGGAAGTTGGATACAAAAGTCTGCAACTCAATGAGTCATGTATGGACAGAAAAAATGAATTTGGGAGCTGTCAGCTAGCATTAAAAGTCATAACGAGAATGAGACCACCAATAGAAGAAATGCAGGAAAAGAAGAGGATCAAGCCAAAGAGATTTAGAAGGAAAGATGCGTAATTCAGGAATAAAACTAAGATTATGAAAAGTCACTGAAGCCAAGTGAAGGAGTAATGAATGAACCACTGAACTAGATTCGGTTTCTCTTTTTGCCACAAACTAGCTTTTATCTTTGGGCAATTCTGAGCCTTGATTTACCTACACATAGGATAAGGGAGTTAAATTAAGTAAAATGGAACATTCTTGTCATCTTAAAAATTCTACTAAGCTATTTCTTTAGTAGAAAGAATATATGGGTTCCAATCCCAACTCCAGTTACATACATTCTCTATGCTTTAGGGCTAACTCTTTTACCTTTCTGAGTCTCACTTACCTCATCTATAAAATGATAAGAGTATATTTCATCTGGCAGGTATGAAAAGAAATTAGTTAACTTTTATGAAACGGCCTTTTTTTTTTTTTGGCTGTGCCATGCAGCTTATGAGATCTTAATCTTAGTTCCCCAACCAGGGATTGAACCCAGGCCCACGGCAGTGAAAGCACCAAGTCCTAACCACTGGACTGCCAGGGAACTCCCTGTGGAACTGCCTTGCATCTTGCAGGCACTAATTCAATACATGTTTCATTTTTAAGTCTTTTCATTAGGATAATATTTTAATGAACTGAAGTTGAATTTCTGAATCAAAGAAGGAACCTGGAAGTCAGCAATATCTATCATTATGTTTCCAGACTACCCAAGGGCACTTGTGCTAGAAAAGTCATTGGAGAGTGTAAGAGGTTCCTCTTTTCTTCTTGTCTCATGCTCCACCTGTTAAATTTGTACAACAAACACTCTCTTCTTTTCCTAAGGTTCTTAAATTTGATAGAGGCAGGGAGAAAATGGACAGCCATAACCGTTTTATAAGGACAGAATTGTGAATATAGCTGATACCTTAAACAACTTTGTCAAATTATATTACATAATATGTTAAAACAACTGTGAAATTTACTCTGAATTAAGCAAACGGAGTATCGTTCTGCTTTCAGCACTGATTATAAAGTCTTGTACATTTTAGTTTTAGGAGTAACTATTACTTTCTAAAAATGTAAGAAGTTACATCCAGAAAGCAAATCAGTGCATGTTATTATAGTATCCATACTGGGTGATTTAACTTCACTGACTCGTTTTTAACTTTAGAAATAAAATAAGACCAAAATCAAGTTTGTCTACACTCAGCTTAATCATAGAAATTACAAAGTTGATCTTTGATTGAAGAAGATAAAAATTTTACCACTATTCTTCTGCAATTTATAGAGGAAAAGATTGTTCAACCAGTAACATTATCTTTTATGCATCAGGGTAAAATTTACTGGGCTTAAATGACTCAAAAGAGTTTGCATACAGTAAATAATCTGTTAACTTCTGTCCACATGCATACTGGAATAAATTTTGAGAAATCCTCTCTCTAAATTAGTACAGTTCAAGAAATCTACCATCCCAGTAAAAAAATTATCTAGAAAAACTGAGCATATACATTAGTTAATTTTTCAAAACACATAACTTTTCATACGTTAGGGCTCCTAATAGATATGGTGCTAAGTTCCACACTGCCTCATAGGACCCAGGGAAAGTTTAATCAACCTGGATCCTATACATAAAAAGAAACATCTAGGACATTAACAAAATACTTATAAATATTAGCACCATGATTGTGGGCTCTCTGATCTGTTCTTACCTATGCAGAAACAGTGCATAGACATAATGAATTCAGATGGTTGCAAAAGGTTATTACCCACCCCATCCTCATTCCATCCCTTGCAAAACAAGTTGGAATCATTTGCCCATAGGACCCCTAAGGTAAGGACTGTCTCAAAGCAGGTATTAAGAAGAATTTTAAATGTCCACAGCAAGGTGTTAAAACACGGCACTGGATTTTATGTAAATGGTATAACTGCTTTTGTACTTCATGAAAATAACTCCTGCATACTGTTAAGTCTCTTTAACTGTAGCCATGCCAAATTGAAAATGGCATTTTAATTTCTCCAAAAGCATTAACAATGGTGCCTTAGAAAAAGTGTAGTGGTATATCTGTATATGTGTATATTACTTAGGAATACACAAAAAAGAGAAAATATAGCAGGCCTGAGACTGCTACCCTTTAGGAAGGCCTGCCTGCGAGTTTGGCAAATGGCAAGTATCTGGGAATTGGAATGGTGATTCAAAGTGCCAGACATTGAAAAGAAACTTCCTTAAATGACATGAGTGGCTCACTGTACCTAGACTGTTGGTACAAATAATATGGTTTATGCTGAACATCTGTTTTTGTTCTGGGAGTCTGGGATTTTGCTATGTGTTAGGTAGAGGGTGTATATGTAATCCCAATAAAACCCTTGGGCACTGAGTCTTTACTGTGCTTCCCTGATAGATAACATTTCATCCATGTTGCCAAATTTGTTGCTGGAGGAATGAAGCGTCCTTTTTGACTCCTTTGGGAGAGGACTCTTGAAAGCTTGTGCTGGCTTCCTCTGGACATTACCCCATGTGACTTTTGCCTTTGCTGATTTTAGTTTATAAACTTTTTTGTAAGGTACTTGTTACAATGAAAGGTATTCATTCCTTGAGTATTACTATATGCTGAATTTTGTGAGTCGTCCTAGTGAATCACCTAACCTGGGAATGGTCTTGGGGACCTTAGACATAGAAGGGAATAGCCATCTGGGTGCTAATCAACTACACTTCATGTGAATGTGGATTGCTCTTCAGGAAAAAGTTAACTAACTCTTGAGGGCTTCCCTGGTGGCACAGTGGTTGAGAGTCCGCCTGCCGATGCAGGGGACGTGGGTTCGTGCCCTGGTCCGGGAGGATCACACATGCCATGGAGCGGCTGGGCCCATGAGCCGTGGCCACTGGGCCTGCGCGTCCGGAGCCTGTACTCCGCAACGGGAGGGGCCACAACAGTGAGAAGCCCGCATACCGAAAAAAAAAAAAAAAAAAAAAAAATTAACTCACTCTTGGATCATTCTGTGTATACATATGTTTACAACTTTATATTTTGTATAGTGTCTCCTTGTACATTTTTGGTGCTCATTAAAAATGGAATAATATTTACTTCATACATAATGGAGCTAAGAATTTTTTTTAATTACATAAGTCAAAAACTAACTTTAGGACTTCCCTGGTGGCGCAGTGGTTGAGAGTCCGCCTGCCAATGCAGTGGACATGGGTTCGTAACCCGGTCTGGGAAAATCCCACATGCCGCGGAGCGGCTGGGCCTGTAAGCCATGGCCGCTGAGCCTGTGCGTCCGGAGCTTGTGCTCTGCAACGGGAGAGGCCGCAACAGTGAGAGGTCTGCGTACTAAAAAAAAAAACCCAAAAAACTCTAACTTTAAGGTTTCCACACAGCTGTTACTTGCCTGCCACCTTATTTGCAAATGTCATTTTTGAATACAACGTTAACTTTTGTATTAACAAGGGTAATGCAGCCAGATAGAGTTGCTGTGGAAACCATAACTGATTCTTGTATAGAGTATATGGCACTGAAGTATTAAATTTAAAGACTATATACAGAAACTCAGCATATGTATTACTAGGATGAGGCACAGTTAATGTGGGAATTATAAGACTTTTCTGTTAACTATGCATTTCTAAACCTGAATCTTAATATTGCATGAATAATTTGACATTTAAATACCACCTCCAACTCCCTCTTGCGAGAGCACTGGAATCACAACTAACTACTGAACAATCATTGACAGAAAGACACTGGAACTCACCAAGAAAGATACCCCACATCCAAGACAAAGGAGAGCTGCAATGAGATGGAAGGAGGGGTGCAATCACAATAAAATCAAATCCCAAAACTGCTGGGTTGGCGACTCTCAACTGGAAAACAATTATACCACAGAAGTCCACACACTGGAGTGAAGGTTCTGAGCCCCAGGTTCTGACTTCCCAACCTGGGGGTCTGGCAATGGGAGAAGGAATCCTCAAAGAATCAGACTTGAAGGCCAATGGGGTTTGATTGCAGGACTTCGACAGGACTGGGGGAAACAGAGACTCCATTCTTGGAGGGCACACACAAAATAGTGTGTGCATCAGGACCCAGGGGGAAGGAGGAGTGACCCCATAGGAGACAAAACCAGACCTACCTGCTAGTGTTGGAGGGTCTCCTGCGGGGGGCGGGGTGGAGTGGCTGTGGCTCACTGCAGGGACAAGGACACTGGCAGCAGAAGTTCTGGGAAGTACTCACTGGAGTCAGCCCTCCTGGAGTCTGCCATCAGCCCCACCAAAGAGCCTGTAGGCAGCAGTGCTGGGTCGCCTCAGGCCAAACAGCCAACAGGGAGGGAACCCAGCCCCGTCTATCAGCAGACAAGCAGATTAAAGTTTTACTGAGCTCTGCCCACCAGAGGGATGCCCAGCTCTACCCACTACCAGTCCCTCCCATCAGGAAGGTTGCACAAGCCTCTTAGATAGCCTCAACCACCAGAGGGCAGAGAGCAAAAGCAAGAAGAACTACAATCCTGCAGCCTGCAGAATGAAACCACAAACAGAGAAAGATAGACAAAATGAAAAGGCAGAGGACTATGTCCCAGATGAAGGAACAAGTTAAAACCTGAGAAAAACAACTAAATGAAGTGGAGATAGGCAACTTTCCAGAAAATTCAGAATAATGATAGTGAAGATGATTGAGGCCCTTGGAAAAAGAATGGAGGCAAGGATCAAGAAGATGCAAGAAATGTTTAACAAAGACCTAGAAGAATTAAAGAACAAACAAACAGAGATGAACAATACAATAACTGAAATGAAAAATACACTAGAAGGAATCAACAGCAGAATAACTGAGGCAGAAGAATGGATAAGTGACCTGGAAGACACAATGGTGGAAATCACTGCCACAGAGCAGAATAAAGAAAAAAGAATGAAAAGAAATGAAGGCAGCCTAAGAGACTCTGGAACAACATTAAATGCACCAACATTCACATTATAGGGGTCCCAGAAGGAAAAGAGAGAAAGGACCCAAGAAAATATTTGAAGAGATTATAGTAGAAAGCTTACCTAACGAGATTATAGTAGAAAACTGCCCTAACATGGGAAAGGAAATAGCCACCCAAGTCCAGGAAGCACAGAGAGTCCCAGGCAGGATAAACCCAAGGAGAAACAAGCCGAGACACATAGTAATCAAACTGAAAAAAATTAAAGACAAAGAAAAATATTAAAATAAACAAGGAAAAAATGACAAATAGCATGCAAGGTAACTCCATACATTTAACAGCTGATTTATCAGCAGAAATCCTGCAAGCCAGAAGGTAGTGGTATGATATATTTAAAGTGATGAAAGGGAACAACCTACAACCAAGAATACTCTACCCAGCAAGAATCTCATTCAGATTTGACAGAGAAATCAAAAGCTTTACAGACAAGCAATAGCTAAGAGAATTCACCACCAAACCAGCTCTACAACAAATGCTAAAGAATCTTCTCTAAGTGGGAAACACAAGAGAAGAAAAGGACCTACAAAAACAAACCCAAAACAATTAAGAAAATGGTAATAGGAACATACATATCGATAATTACCTTAAATGTGAATAGATTACACACTCCAACCAAAAGACAGACTGGCTGAATGGATACAAAAACAAGACCTGTATATATGCTGTCTACAAGAGACCCACTTCAGACCTAGGGACACATACAGACTGAAAGTGAGGGGACGGAAAAAGATATTCCATGCAAATGGAAATCAAAAGAAAGCTGGAGTAGCAATTCTCATATAAGACAAAACAGACTTTAAAATAAAGACTGTTACAAGAGACAAAGAAGGAGACAACATAATAATCATGGGATCAATCCAAGAAGAAGGTATAACAATTGTAAATATTTATGCACCCAACATAGGAGCACCTCAATACATAAGGCAAATGCTAACAGCCATAAAAGGGGAAATCAACAGTAACAGAATCATACTAGGGGACTTTAACAGCCCACTTTCACCAATGGACAAATCATCCAAAATGAAAATAAAAAAGGCAACACAGGCTTTAAATGACACAATAGACCAGACAGGTTTAATTGATATTTATAGGATATTCCACCCGAAAACAGAAGGTTACACTTTCTTCTCAAGTGCACATGGAACATTCTCCAGAATAGATCACATCTTGGGTCACAAATCAAGCATTGGTAAATTTATGAAAACTGAAATCATATCAAGCATCTTTTCCAACCACAATGCTATGAGATTAGAAATAAATTACAGGAAAAACAAAAAATGTAAAAAACACAAACACATGGAGGCTAAAAAATACTTTACTAAATAAATAACCAAGAGATCACTGAAGAAATCAAAGAGGAAATCAAAAAATACCTAGAGACAAATGACAATGAAAACACAATGACACAAAACCTATGGGATGCAGCAAAAGCAGTTTGAAGAGGGAAGGCTATAGCAATACAATCCTACCTCAAGAAACCAGAAAAATCTCAAATAAACAATCTAACCTTACACCTAAAGGAACTAGAGAAAGGAGAACAAACAAAACCCAAAGTTAGTAGAAGGAAAGAAATCATAAAAATAAGATCAGAAATAAATCAAATAGAAATGAAGAAAACAATAGCAAAGATCAATGAAACTAAAAGCTGGTTCCTTGAGAAGATAAACAAAACTGATAAACCTTTATCCAGGCTCATCAAGAAAAAGAGGGAGAGGACGCAAATCAATAAAATTAGAAGTGAAAAAGGAGAAGTTACAACGGACAGTGCAGAAATACAAAGCATCCTAAGAGACTACTACAAGCAACGATATGCCAATAAAATGGACAACCTGGAAGAAATGGAAAAATTCTTAGAAAAGCACAACGTTGAGAGACTGAACCAAGAAGAAAGAGAAATTATGAACAGACCAATCACAAGTACTGAAATTGAGATTAAAAATCTTCCAATAAACAAAAGTCCAGGACCAGATGGCTTCACAGGTGAATTCTATCAAACATTTCGAGAAGAGCTAACACCCATCCTTCTCAAAATCTTCCAAAAAATTGCAGTGTAAGGAACACTCCCAAACTCATTCTACGAGGCCATCATCACCCTGATACCAAAACCATACAAAGATACTACAAAAAAAGGAAATTACAGACCAATATCACTGATGAATATAGATGTAAAAATCTTCAACAAAATACTAGCAAACAGAATCCAACAACACATTAAAAGGATCATACACCATGATCAAGTGGCATTTATCCCAGGGATGCAAGGATTCTTTAATATACACAAATCAATCAATGTGACACACCATATTAACAGATTGAAGGATAAAAACCATATAATCATCTCAATAGATGCAGAAAAAGCTACAGTAATCAAGACAATATGGTATTGGCACAAAAACAGAAATATAGATCAATGGAACAGGATAGAAAGCCCAGAGATAAACCCACGCACCTATGGTCAACTAATCTATGACAAAGGAGGCAAGAATATACAATGGAGAAAAGACAAGTCTCTTCAATAAGTGGTGCTGGGAAAAATGGACAGCTACATGTAAAAGAATGAAATTAGAACACTCTCTAACACCATATGCAAAAATAAACTCAAAATGGATTAAAGACCTCAATGTAAGACCAGACACTATAAAACTCTTAGAGGAAAGCATAGGAAGAACACTCTTTGACATAAATCACAGCAAGATCTTTTTTGACCCACCTCCTAGAGTAATGGAAATAAAAACAAAAATAAACAAATGGGATCTAATGAAACAAAAGCTTTTGCACAGCAAAGAAAACCATAAATAAGACAAAAAGACAACCCCCAGAATGGGAGAAAATATTTGCAAACGAATCAATGGGCAAAGGATTAATCTCCAAAATATATAAACAGTTCATGCAGATCAATATCAAAAAAAAAACAACCCAATCAAAAAATGGGTGGGAGACCTAAATAGACACTTCTCCAAAGACATACAGATGGCCAAGAGGCACAGGAAAAGCTGCTCAACATCACTAATTATTAGAGAAATGCAAATCAAAACTACAATGAGGTATCACCTCACACCAATCAGAATGGGCATCATCAGAAAGTCTACAAACAATAAATGTGGAGAGGGTGTGGAGAAAAGGGAACCCTCTTGCACTGTTTGTGGGAATGTAAACTGATACTGCCACTATGGAGAACAGTATGGAGGTTCCTGAAAAAACTAAAAATAGAATTACCATATGATCCAACAATCCCACGACTGGGCACATACCCAGAGAAAACCACAATTCAAAAAAACACATGCACCCCAATATTCATTGCAGCATTATTTACAATAGCCAGGTCATGGAAACCAGCTAAATGTCCATCAACAGACAAATATATAAAGAAGATGTGATACATATATACAATGGAATATTACTTAGCCATAAAAAGGAACAAAATTGGGTTATTTATAGAGACATGGATGGACCTAGAGAGTGTCATACAGAGTGAAGTTAAGTCTGAAACAGAAAAGCAAATATTGTATATTAACGCATATATGTGGAATCTAGAAAAATGGTACAGATGAACCAGTTTGCTAGGCAGAAAAAGAGACACAGATGTAGAGAACAAACGTATAGACACCAAGTGGGGGAAGCAGGGGGCATGGGTGGTGGGATGAATTGGGAGATTGAGATTGACATATATACACTAATATGTATAAAATAGATAAATAATAAGAACTTGCTGTATAGCACAGGGAAATGCACTTCGCTGTACAGTAGAAACTAACACAACATTGTAAAACAACTATACCCCAATAAAAATAAATAAATAAATACCACCTCCTCTGTTTTTTTTAAAGGCAAAATATGTGTAGGAGAGGATCTAACAAGCTGGTTGATCATCTTTCTGTACATTTATAAATACCAGTTTGAATTAAAATATTGTAAATAGAGAAAGAACGTAAAAATCTAATGTTCAAATATATGTACTTTAGTGAATTAATCACTTCATTAAACACATTTCATTTAACTTTGATAAGTCAATGATACCTATAATCTTTATAACATGGTTTCCGAAAATATAATCAACATAAAATATTGTTGTATAAAATACCATGCTTTTTAAAAAAAGAAAAAAATTCTGAATGCAAAGTATATTTTTAAATGTTATTTGATATCATTAAAACCATTAAAAAATTTAAATACAAATACAGGATATGTAAGACCAAAAGTGGATTTTCAATGACTTGAACAATTAAAAAATTTGAAAACAAGTTTGTCTCCAATTTGACTTTTAGCTACTAACTAGAGAGATAATAATACTCTGTAATGTGGATAGAGATAACTTCTAGTTTGGATTTGAGTGCTGAAACAGATGGTTTTATTGGGAAATGTGAATATGATTTTACATTCAAATAATACAGATCCTAGAGATCACTTAATAACAATTATTTTGTTTTCACGAGTTCTACTTTAAATGCATAAAGAGAACAAGGAATGAAAACTTTACATCCAATATGGGGAGAGATAATCTGGCACCTTTAGTTAAAAACAATAGTACACCAAACACCCTATAGTATTTCTAATAAATAAAGGAAAAAAATCAGATATTGTGATATGATAAAATTTTATGTTGCTACTCTTCTCTTCTAAGGTGACCAGGATTTAAACTGTTACAATTTTAGAATTTATGCAGATTTAAATTTAAACCGTGTGCTACCATTGGATTCTAAATGTTAAAGTTTGATATGAAATAAAAACATATTCATAAGTAGCCAAAAAAATTACACAATGTACAATGATTGGCAAACAGAGGCCAATTCATACAGATGAAGATACATTTGTTTTAGCTAAAACAATTTTTCTAAGTAAATAAAATTTAGTTATGACAGCATCCTTGTCAGAAAATTTGATTCCTCCTATGAAATTAAGTATAAATAAAAGCAATATAGTAAAGATTCAGGAACTCTGTAATTAACTGCAATTAAATTATTTGGAACTATTACTATAATTTCTGCATTCTTAGTCTTTGTACTAGTAAAATATGCTTCTCCCATTCAGTTATTTAAAAGTATTTTAGTCCTCTCATTATTCTTCATATGACCTTTGGCCTTATTTTCTCTTGAGATTTTACATAATCACTTCTCAAATTCTTAAAAAATAAATCACTGCCTTGTCTATTAATTTTTCTTGATTTTTTGTTTTGTTCATCTCAAAAGTTCTCTTACTTTGACTTTAATATCCTGCTGGGTGAAAACAATTACAAAGATAAGAAACCTGAAGCTTAGAGATCTACAAATGTAGCAGGGACAGCAGTAATACTTAATTACCTAAATATCAACACTTCGTCTACCTTTCTATATTACTTTAGTGTGAATCTTTCAAGAACCTAGCTTAGTTAGCTGTAAGAGGTATTTATTTTTTACCTTTGACATAGTTGAAGTATGCATTCTTTAGTTAGTCCCCTAGTTTGTGAACCTGCCATAATATAAAACTTCCTCCCATAAAATACAGTAAAATATAACTGAAAATCTTGTGATCCCTGTAGACTGCATATGCACTATGACATATGGAACAACACTGTGTTGAGATGTGGGTTCTAGGTGGCTGGAGAGACTCATTCTATTGGTGTCTTGTTCCATCCAGCTATTTAAATTTGGGTCTTAGTAACAAAGATAAATTATTATATTATGGACATTGAGGGTACCTTCTGAATAGCTGACCTTATAAATTTTAAGTTCATGAATGCAAAGGGTCAGCTTTCATATGAAATATAGAACACGAATCTGGCTGAGATATAAAGAAACAGATTTTTCTTCTATCTCCTTCCAGATTCTTTAGGTTGATTAGGCTTATCTCTGCCTTTCACAAAATACAAAAAAGTCAACTATATCACATCTCAGGGAATGTCATGTCAAGACTGATGTTATATGATCAAAAACAAACAAATAAACAAAACAAACTAATAGAGCATACCACATGTAGGAAAAGGAAAAATAAGGAAACTATCCCTTCCCATGAACTCTGTCATAAATGCATAGAAGGCCTTCTGGGAATTTTTGAAAGCCTACTGAATCAGGCTCATCTCTATTAAAACTGACTGCAGTATTTTTAAAAAGGATCTAATGCATGAGTTACAGCAAGAGTGAATGATTGACTTTAAACAAAATACTCTTGGAAACAAAATTAGGGATTATAAATGCAAAAGAAGAAAGGTTTATGGAGTAATTACAAAATATAAAATACTCTGACTTATAGTACATCTACTCATATTCAAGAAGAATTAATGTTATTTTCATATTTGCTAAAGATCAGTGGCAATTATAATCACATTAACATGAAAAACTGTTTACATCATTTCTATGAATTCCCATCTTAAAAAGGCTTATCTATTCTATGTCTACTTCCAATTTTGTAATGTTTGACATAATTCAAACAAGTCTCTCCTAAAAAAGCAACGGCATATAAAAACAGCCCCTAAAACTTCTCTCCAAGCAGATACCCACATGAAATAACTAACAATTTTTATTTATTTGAAGGAATATGGAAGAATTAGGGCTATGATCCTGTGTTTTACAAGTGATAAAAATGCTAATAATGGAAACTGCTTTATTATTTTGCTAATATGTTTGTAAAATTGCCCTTTTTTACTTAAAAGACTTCAATGATTCGGTATTTACGCTATCTTAAATGAGTGCTGCTCATTTAAGCTGCTAAATATAAGGGCAGCAACTATGGATATTTCTGTCTTTTTCCCAATTTAGGGTAATATTCTGATGACATCAAATGGTTTCAATCTACAAAGCTTAAAATTCATTTATAGAAATAATGAATAATAAAGGAATAATAAATTGTATTACTTACCTTTCCGGAAACAATCTTTTCATAAATCTGAATTGGTTGGTCTGCAAAGAATGGGGGGTAGCCAGCTGCCATTTCATAGATTAACACTCCTAATGCCCACCAATCCACTGCCTTATTGTAGCCCTAAGATAAACCAACACCAAATGTCAATTATTACTTAATTCACTCAGAGGAGAATGAAGTCATAAATTATTTCAAAGTGATCTTCAAGCATATGAAAAATTTTAAAAAGCAGTTGCTGAGCAGTAATTCAGGATAAAATAAAAAATAAACAAAATGTATCAGGTCAGATTTGAATTAAACAAAGGGGAAAATTTCCAGATACTTAAATTGGATATTAGGAAATATTATTAAATCTTCTTCCTAAAATCATTAAGAATATTAAAGACAATAAAAAATGCCCTGTTTAATTGGGATAATTTAGTTGTTGCTCAACAGTAGGAAGGGAATTGGACCAAATTACCCCTTAAAGCCCAATCTAGTTCCATAATATTATGAATTAGGTTTTCTAGAGAATACTCAGAAAGGTCAAAAGTTTTAAAATGAAAGAGTAGATATTGTACTTCATAATAAACAGTGGAGTTGACTTCAGAATATTCTATATTGTTGGGGTTAAGAGGGTGAATATACTTGGGATAATCCCATCCACTTCACAGGATCTTATGAAAGCTAAAAGTTTAATGTGGAACATAATAAATGTAAATATTTAAGTATACTTTATTCATCTAGTGTTTTGTTTCTCATCTCTAAAAGGTATACAAGAAAGATAACTAATTCATGGGATTTTGTGGGGACTACATCAAATGAAAGGAAATGATGTGTATAAAGAGTGTGTTGCAAACCAAATGTACAATTCTAAGGTTTCTTATTTTTTTTTCATGTTAAGCCTACTAAAATTAAGATTTAGAAGTATTGATAAGAAAATAAATAAGAATAAAATATTAACATGTTTATATAAAGTTTGTTATCAGCCATAATCAGTGTCAACTGGCACAAAAGATTATGAAAAAAAACAAAACAACTTGATCATGGAGAGAAATGAGCTGAGTTCTTGCCAGATCTTTTGGTCTGCCATCAGATACAGCCTTTAATTACCTTCGCCACTCCCCCTAGTCCAACCTTTTTCCAAAATTTTAGCTTATAAACTATTTAATTTTCAAATTACTGGCTAAAATATAATAATATAGAGATTTTTTCTTTTTATTTCCTGCTTCTGTATGTTTTTAAAATGAGAGAGACTAGTAAAATAGTAATAGCACTTTGTTTTGCTAATAGAAATGGCATCAACTTTGCTTTAATTCTTTAAATTCTATTCATTAATAATGTAATTACCATGTTTTTTGCTATAATGAAAGCATGTAACGTTGAAACAGATCCTTTTACCAAACTGATTTCTATGTTTTGGATTGTGTACTAATGTTCATAATAAGTATTCCAGATGCTTTCTAAAACAAATCAGTAAGAAAAACTAAATTATAATAGAAAAATGGGCAAAGGACATGAACTAATAATTCATACACACAAAGAAATACCAAATGGCTATTAAGCATTAAAACAATCTAATAATCAGACATAAGACTTAAAATAATTAGATATCATTTACTGTCTATCAAATTAGTAATGGTTTTTAAAACAAGAATACCCAATGCTGGAGAAAGTGTGGTGAAACAGGTACTCTCAAACACTGCTGAGAAGTGCAAAATTGCTACAATCTTTTTGGACAGTGCTTTGGCAACATGTATTGAAAGGCTTAAAAATGTTCATACTCTCTGACCCTGTAATTCCACTTCTAGGAATCTATCCTAAAAAAATAATTTAAAATATAGAAAAAGCTTTATGTACAAAGATGTTTATCACAGTGATCTATAATCGAAAAAAATGAAATAACCTAAATACTCAACAATAGAAGAATGGCAAAATACAATATGGTACATTTTCAAATAAGCCATTAGAATTATATTTGCATGCTTATTATCATTCAAGTGAAAAAGCTGAATACAAAACTGTACATTCACTATAACATGCATAAAAAAATATATTAAAATGTTTTTTTAAAAAGGCTACCTCTGGATGGTGAGATTATAGGTTTTTTGATTCTTTCTTTATATTTTTCTACATTTTCCAAATTTTATACAATGAATAGCTATTTCTTTTACCACATATATATATATACACACATACAGTTTTTAAAGTTTTGGGCCCTACTATGTTATCATTATTTGTTAAATGTACTTAAAGAAGAAATATGTTAATGATATTTAGATTATAAAAGAGTAAAAGTTATAAATGATGTAAATTATGTAAGATAATGAGAGGAACGCTGAAAGAATTATTTTATTCTAATACTTCTGTAGGTTAGCCAAATTTCAATGATTCAGGGGGTAGTTATTCAATGTGTAAATATCAAAGCATCTGTGTTATCCCTTTCTCTTTCCTGGCTCCTGTGCCCAGTTATTATCAGTCGCTCCTTTCTGGCTTTCTCCACCAAGGGATGGCAGTAGAAAGGAAAACAAAAGTTAAATCATCCTTTGTGATATGATTAAAAATTTCTCTCACCACATTTTGCACTGTTTAGAAAAGCAGAACTGTATTCAATAAGACTATAACTATTCAATTGCTATAATATTCCTATTTTTAAACTAAAATTTTAAAAAATAATTCACATACTTTTTTTTCATTTAAGTGGTAAAGTTGAAACAAAGGAAGAATTTCAACTAGTACATGTCGTCTTTAGTTTGCCTCTTGGTGTAACCCAGAGCAAGGGCCTCCTCGCCCTCCTGTATTGGCAATAATTATGAATAGGCTATGCTTTTGGCTTCAAAACATGGGTCTAGAGGTCAGATTTATTCATACTAATTCTCTCAGATTCAGAGTTAAAATCACCAGTTAATGGGATTACTGGTAGACGCTAAATAATTACTTTTTAGTAATTATGAACAAATAGATTTAAATTCATATTTAGATTAAACATGTAAAATTAGATCAATAAACTTTTTTTTTTATGAAAGTCCACAGTGATGCATGCCTTATATTTCTACTTCTTACATAACTACATTATAAATATACCTTGCTGAGAATTATTTCTGGAGCCAAATATTCTGGAGTGCCACATAATGTCCAAGTTCTGCCTTTAACTCTTTTGGCAAACCCAAAGTCTGTGACCTATAAAAGACAAAAAAACTTGTAAACATTTATTATTTCATAATAAATGTACTACTGTACCTAAGTTGAAAGTTAAAAATCAGAGTTAAAATTAACACCATGAAAAAAATTAAGTCAATGTAATTGACACTAATCCAAGAAGGCACTGTTTAGTGAATAAAGGTTAAAGCAACCCATGCTGGAGAACCTTTCCCTGACACAAAGAAACAAATGAACCAAAAAAAAAAAAAAATAGTTTTAATAAAAATGAAGCAGTGCTAGGAGTGTTCCTTAAGTCCAGCATTGTCCTCTGCCCTTAATTACATCCTCAGAAGTGTAAAAGCATCACTGGGAGAATCTTAATAACTGCGTAAAAAGGAATGCTCTCATTCTATTGATAGTACAAATGGAAAGAAAACACTACCACGAGTCCATTATTGGTAGCTGGGCCCCCTTTCGTAGCTGCACTGTAGTGTTAAAAAGCATGGACTCTTGGCACAGGCTGACGGGGTTCAATTATGACTCTACGTGTGTGACCTTGCTGTTCCTTAGTTTCATTAATCTTAAAATGAGGATAACAATAGTATTTACATTTCATAGTGTTATCAGAATTAAAAGAGATGATACATGTAAAAACACTTAGAATAATGCCTGGCACTAAGTGAGTACTCACAAATTTAGCTATTATTTCTTTACGCAGGAGCCTGAAATCAGTTTACAACTACAGACTAAGGGAGATAGAAACAGGTTCCATCTTTGATGGAACTTTTGGTTCTGTAATAGCAACAGAACTGTGAGCTCAATTTAAACTGTTAGGAAGAATTGTCTCCTTCAAAGAAAAAAAAAGAATCCAATATTGGTAGTTGTGGTTAAATACATATAACTTCTTACCTAGTATTTCTGAAATACATTAGATATAATGTGTTCAAGTCATACCTGGATATAACCTTGATGGTCAATTAAGAGATTTTCAGGTTTTAGATCTCTGTAGATGAGGTCTAGTGAATGGAGGTACTCGAATGTTAGCACTATCTGAGCTGCATAGAACCGTGCATGGGGTTCACTACAAAGAAACAAAACATTGATTTCAGTAAAATGGGTTAACATATAGTAATTAGTAGATTATACAAAAAAAAAATAACATGAGGTAGAGGCATTTTGGGAGCAAAAAATTTTTTTTCTTTTAAACATATGTAAAGAAACATGTTAGTTTCCAAATATTTACTAAATCTATAAATCATCTTCAAATAATGCTTTGATATACTTAGTGGGCAGCATATGTTGAAGAAAACTTAACTCTTAGATTGTCATTGTAATTTAAATTATTATTGGCCATGTTAGAAGACATTGAGAATGACTGAAAAGCACCAGTTAGATTATCTGTCAGGGCAATTGCTATTAATGATAGGCTTCATCTCATCTACCTTTCTCATAAATTTCAAGTACTTAAAGAATTTCTGCATTAATCTGCAGATTTATGCCATTTTACCCAGGCTGTTACTATTACAAAAGTGACATATGCTCATTATAGAAATAAAGCCATAAAATATTAATGAAGAATAAAGATACCAATAATCCCATTCAGAAACCAGATTCAATCCTGGTATCTAAATTTCCAAATCTTCTAACTATGCATATTTATACAGATACCTGAACATAGGTATAATCTGTATATTTAGGTAAATACACACAGTTCTGGATACACAGATTAGATTAACTGATAGATTATGGTAATTTTGATGCCACATTCTGGGTATTACTCCAAAAGGATGTACTGTTTTCTAGTTTGAGTTTCTATTTCATCTTGTAGTGTATACACTGAATTCTTCTAATCTTTCTGATATATTGCAATGACTTTCAGATTTGTGTCCTCAATGAACAACCTTAACTATGAATAGAATTTCCCTCAAGATGGTTGGCATGAGTTTGATCTGGTAGCACCAAAAATAGGAATTCTAAAAAGAGATTGTATATGCTACTCCTTTTGCTTGTCACTCACTATATTTCCAAGGTCCTAGCCTGATACACACCAAGTGCTCAGAAAATATTTGTTAAATGAATGAATATGTGAAGAAAAACACTTTTGTGGCAATATTTTATAATATCCTTCCAGTTCCAGCCCTATCATGACACTGTTACAAGGTATACCATATGTCCTATGACAAGGAATGAGAATACTGTAAAGGGAGATTAAAAGAATCATCCAGGTCATTGAAATATTTATCCCTAATTTTGGAAACGTTTGACCTGGGAAGTCCCCTCTCATTTTCTTCATACACCCGTTAATATAAGATACATTTATCATCTTATCATCATAAACATAAGATGTACTCAGCATTTTATGTTTATCTCCACACTGGTGTTTGATTGGAGGTACACAAACATTACATAGATCTTTAATCAAACTGTTGAAAGGTCAGAGCAAAATATTCTATAAAGAACATTTAATGTTGTAGCAGCTTTAAGTCTAGACAGTTACTATTTAAGTAGAGAATCGTAATGACTCCATTGATTCTGATTAGAACCATGCTCAACAATAACTCAGTCTTCCTGTTGCCTCAAAGTTTCTAAGGTGGGAGTTAGCAACCTTTCAAGTATATAAATAGTATGTGTGAAAGGTTAGAAAGGACAATGTCTGTGTGTGAATTATGTCAATCAACTTGCTTTCCTCTTAGTATCAAGTTAAGTATTAAAGAAATAAGAGTGTGGGGAGTTGCAAAGAAAAGAAATAATCACAGAAAATGGATAAAATATTTTTTGAAGACAGGTTAAGGTGTGGTAATTCAGTGTAAAACTCTAAATTATCATAGGGCAATATGAGAATTCTGGACCTGCCTGGACAAGGAGTGTAGGAGAGGACAACAGGAAGTTAAAAAAAAATCATTAAAGAGAAGTTACTCTGTACCAGCACAGTGCCTGACATATATTAGGTGTTCTGTACATATTAGGTCAATAAATGAATTTTGGTTTAGGCCTCAGGTAACTAAAACAACTCTCATTTTGGCCCATTACTGAATATGATCTCATGGTAATCCAAGTCTACCATCATGTTTTCATGAATTGAATTACCATCTACAGTCTTGTTTGAATTCATACTGATGTTTTAATTAATGTCAATATACAGTATACTGAACAAAGTTGGACCTGCTCTTGGTTTCAGCTTCATTCTAATAGTGATTTTAAATGAACAGTAGTAGCTTACAAACTATTACACACAGGTAAAGTTAACAAAATGTATAAACTCTTTTAATAACTGTGTGACCTTATTAGTAATAACCTAATGACAAGGTACAAACTCCTTTTAAATTACATATATATGTTTAAAACTCAACATGGCAACAACGTTAAGGAGAATAAATCTGTGCAAAACAAACTTTCATAATTTTATCACTATGATACCAATGATTATCTTTTCTATATATTTCTTTCTTATCTTCATCCTTACACAAACCTCTTCCCCAGAGATGTATTATTAATATTTATTCAGTAAACACTGGTCTAAATTCAATAAATTTTTGCAATATCTGGATAGTCTTCAAATAATGACCCTCATGATACCTACCAATGCTAGAATATTTATACTGCTATCATGGTGCTTTTATTTAATTTTTAAAACTCAGTATGATGTGGCCTCTTATTAATGTTTCCATGTAACTCTTCATATAGCTAAAATATTACTAAATTAAATGAAATAAATTTTTAACATTGACAATAACTTAAAAGTTTGGTTTAAAACAAACACACAGCATAGAAAGATTTGAGGAGTGTAAAGTGTTAGTTACCTGAACCTTCCAATTCTTCTTAGATGTGAAAACATTTCACCACCAGGGACATATTCCATAACCATGTATAAATTAGAATTATCCTATGAACAAATAAAAAGGATAACTAAATCAAAATTATGAAACATTATTTTGCACGAAAATATTTTAAGATAACACCATGTTCAATTAGAAAAAGACAAATTAAAAAATCTGATACATTACTAACATTGGGAAATAGAGAATAAATGGAAAAGGCCCTAACTTTTCTACACTGGGGCACTTATCTTTTCCCCCCTGGTACTCTTGCCACAGATTAGTCTGGGATTTTTGCTGTTCCTGCTCTTGCAGGGAACACTTAACTCTTGAACACTTAAACACTGTGGCAATGACGTAATGCTATAGTGTAAGCAAAAGTTAAAAAACAATTTGAAAAAGTTAGTAAGAATATTTACATTTTATGTACTAAATTAGGTCAGAGATATTAACGATTTTTAACATCATCCTAAATACACAGATCTTCATTTGATTTAAAGAACAAAGGAGGAAAAAGGAAAAAGGCTAAAATGTTCCATATTAATCAATTGGTAGAGAGATGCCAAGTATCATTCCAAAAAGCTGAAAAGCTGCCAACTTAAAGAATAAACCTTGTGCAACTTTATGAGGTGCTTGAGCAGAGGGCCAAAGATTGTTCTGCTTCAAATAAATGGAAAGGCTAGAGCACAAATTACTAAGTAAAAGATGACAGTGAGATTGCAGCAGCAAAGGTTCAAGAGAAGAAGGTATGTGGGTGTATTCATTAGTATGAGTGTAAGATTTGCTTAATAAGATGTCACTATGAATTCTGATAAATTAAAATACTTGATTTTATAATACCATTTCATGAAAAATTACACATTAACCAAGTTAATTACACATTAACTTTAACAATTTCCTCAATAAGAATCAAAACCTTTTCAAATGTCACCTAAGTTTTTAAGCATAATAGGATTTAATTACATAAAATCTAAATATATTACTTTTTTGTTTATTCATTTTCTCCAGGTTTATCATATAGACTAGAATCCTATTATAACTTTGTAATTTAAAAACTATGAAGTTGAAAATATCTCATTTAGATAGAAGTAAAATTTACCTTAAAAGAATACTCCAGTCGAACAAGAAAAGGAAAATTCACTGCCTGTAATATTCTTTTCTCATTCAAAGTATGCTCTATTTGCTTCAGTTTAACAACCTGTAATTGACAAAAAAAAGATATATTTATGTATTTGAACAAACTTTAAAAGTTGTTATAATTTTAAAAGAAAAAAAAGTTTTCCATATCATGATGAACTTGGATAAACAAAATTGCTAGCTTAGATAAGGATAATAATAATAACTACCAACTAGGCTTATCAGACTCAAATGAAAAACCTAACAGAGGTTTAAAACTTGGTCTTCGGAAGGTTAACTATAATTTTCAGTAAAGAAGCAAGAGCTAAGAAAAAAGGGACTCATAAAAATTACTTAAAAATTAATATGTGAAAATACTCAGGTCCTAATGACTTATAGTCCACTAAAAGAGCTGGCACAAATTACTGTAATAAGTAGGTACTGATTTTAAATCTTGAGACGATAAGCAAGAAAATTAAAGATTGAGGAAAAGTCAATAACTAAAAAACAGGAGGTAAAAATGAACAATCTGTTAATTTCATAATACCTGAATAAATAAAAGAACATTTGCAAAGCCACAAAATATTGACAAAAATGACTATGTCTTTATAACAAATAAGGTCATATAGGATTAATCAAGCTTCCACTGGATTGTCTAATCAATCAGGTACATAGTAGGGAAAGAAACTTATCTTGACTTCATGAAGACTGTGATTCTATTCCACATGTGATTCTATTCTGAATTTAAGAAAAACAGGGTTTCATATATGTGTAAATCATTAGGAAGTGGCATTTTTTCTTGACAGAGGCTTATTGTCAGTGTGGGGTAGTCACAGAACTCGAGAAGTTGAACGTGAATAAGAAAGGTTATCAAAGATACCATCCATTATTAGGATATAAAATTATAGTATAAAAATAATGCTGAGTAAAGAATAATTGACTAAGAGTCAGAAGACCTGTGTTCTCTAGACCTTCTATTCAACCAGTGTGTGACACTGGAGATGTTATTTCAATTTGTCGGACCTCAGCTGCTTTTTTTTTACCTGAAAACATGAAGTGAATGAATCACTATTGTCCACATTCTAACTGGTTACAGAACCAATTAGTTCATACTTATCACAATAAATTATATAACATTAGCTGGAGAATTATTGTTGCTTTGTGTTTACTTTTTATTAATAGACTGTTTCTTTTAAGCAGTTTCAGGTTCACAGCAGAATTGAACACAAAGTACAGAGATTTCCCATATACCCCCTGCCTCCACACATGCATAGTCTCCTCCATTATCGACATTCTTCACCAGAGTGCACATTTGTTACAATTAATGAACCTACAGTGACCCATCATTATCACCCATTAATTTCATTAGGGTTCACTCTTGGTGTTGTGCATTCCATGGGTTTGGACAAATGTGTAATGACATGAACCCACCGTTATAATATACAGAGTAGTTTCACTGCCCTAAAAATCCTCTGTGTCCCACTTATTCAACCCTCCCTTCCCATCAAAACCAGGCAACCACTAGTATTTTTACTGTCTCCTCCATTGTTCTGCTTTTTCCAGAATGTTCCATAGGTGGAATCATATAGTATTTATTTAGCCTTTTCAGATTGGCTTCTTTCACTTAGTTTATGCGTTTAGTTTCCTCCATGTCTTTTCATGGCTTGATAGCTCATCTTTCTTTTTTTTTTAGCATTGAATAACATTCCATTGTTTGGATATACCAGTGTTTACTTTTATGTATTACAATATACACTGGGTTTTTAGTTAGGCATAGACAATGTGTTACCTTGTGAAATAAGTAATGAAAACTGTAACAGAGAGGCTTTCTGCATTATAGCCTTAAGCCAAATGTATGTGTATGTTGGGGGACATAACAATTAAAATGAATCTAAGACATATGAGCTGGCAAAGCAAATAATGTTGGTTAATTTTTAAATTAATTTTTAAAATTAACTAATTAAATTTTAATTTACTTTTAAATATGCATATCTACTACATGTAAGGCACAACAAGTGCAACAGAGATAAGGACAAGTGAGTATCTCCGTTCATGCTCCATAAAATTTACTTGAAAGTATGATGCATAAATATGAGAACAGCAATTTATGAATAACTGCCAAATGAGAGTTATGATGTTATAACTGTTCAGAGGAGAAAATGTTTACATTAGGCCTAGTACATAATCTTTCTGAGTCCAAGATTCTTTATCTATAAAATGCTGATGATAATTATAATACCTACTTTGAAAGTGACTGTGTAGCACAATACATGTCAAGTGATTAACACAGTGCTTTACACAAAGTAAAAGCTCAATAAATGTCAATTGTTATTATAATCTATTAAAAAAGGTGAGAGCTCAGCTGGGTCTTAAAGATGGATAGATATCAAAGGTTAGAAAAACATAGAGGAGTAGTACAGTCAGGGTTAATATCCAGAACCATTACCTGAAGGGGGAAAATATAGAAAGATAAGTCTTCTATACTTAGATAAATAGTACTAGAGATGTAATGTACAACATGATAAATATAATTAACACTGCTGTATGTTACATATGAAAGCTGCTGAGAGTAAATCCTAAGAGTTCTCATCACAAGGAAAAAAATGTTTTTCTTTTTCTTTTATTTTGCTTCTATCAGAAGATGGATATTCACTAAACTTATTATGGTGATCATTTCATGATGTTATTATATAAATCAAATCATTACTAATACAGGCTATATGTCAATTATATATCATTAAAACTGGAAAGAAAAAAAAAGGTAAGTCTGATTGCTAATTCCATTTGGTAATAGCTTAGGACAGTGCTTCTCAAAATTTGGTAATGAAGTATGCCAGAATGGCAGAGAAAATTAACAAGTACCCCTGGGAATATAGTCCATGTTTTATTTTCAAAATTCAAATAAAATTTATATTTATTTCTTAATATTTATGTTAATTTAAATACGTATATTTAAAAGCACTTCTAAATAATTACTTATCAGCTGACTATTTTTTTGCCAAATACTTGAGAAGATATTAATATAGAAGATAGGCCATGTATCATCGCATATTACCCTGCACCACCCAGCAGAACACCAAATACTCCTGTGAGTCAAGTTCCAATCAGAGAAGTAGAGAATAGAGGACATGTAGGAAAAGTGTCAAATAAGCCTATAGTGGAGTCTGGAAGAAAATTATAAAGTGCTTGAAAGTAGGCTGCAGAGCTCTGGCTTCATTTAATAAACATCAGGAAGCTTTCTGACTAAGTGAAATGATATGATATGGTAAGAAAACTTCACTGGCAACGAGGAGGGTGAATTAGTACAGGGGGAAAAGTGTGGGGTTGTGAAAATTAATTAAGATGCTATTGTGAAAGCCCAGTTAACGTTAGTGAGAGACCAAACTATGTGGTGGTAGAAAGAATCTTGGGGATAACAAATACATTTCAAAGGAAAAATTAAACAAGGAGTGGAGGCATAGAAATCAGGCAAAGCTTGTGCAAATTCCTAGTTCATCTTACTAGCTGTTTGACTTTGGAAAAATTACTTAAATAGGTTATGGGCTTAAAAGGGAAATTAATGTCACACAAAGTTGTTGGGAAGATTCACTGATACAATAATATAAAGTACCTAGCAATGCTAGACATATAGTAAGGAATAAAGAAATGAGATTTCCTTGATTTCTGCACTGATTTTCTTCCCCATGCTCCATACACTATAAGATAGAAGCCAAAAAGAGTTAATTGAAAGATTTATGGCAAAAAGGTTATTATGGAGTATTATTTTATTACTTATCTTTAGCAAATTACAGTAAATAAACTTGAAAAATATTCAGAACATAAACACTTTGTCCTAATTATGAATAGATCCAGAACATTGCCGCAGTAGAAATGACTTCAAATGGCAGCTATTCTTCTGGAAAATGCTCTTTCACCAATATTTAATCAATGAGTTAATCTTCTCAGTAACTTATCTTACTTCTCACTATCTTACCAAAAAAGAAATTTGAAACATCCCTAAATACTTTAAAGCATAAAAATGGTATCTTTTGTAATCCTTTTAATATTTTATGACTAGAGTACATTCTGTTAACATCTTAACAAAAAATATGAGGGACTATATAGATAATAACATTTTAATAATAGGTTTAATAAAAAACATATAAATTTGATATAGTATCGTGTCATCTGCCAACAGTGACAGTTGTACTTTTTCCTTTCCAATTTGGATTCTTTTTCTTTTTCTTGTCCGTTTGCTGTGGCTAGGACTTCCAATACTATGTTGCATAATAGTGGACAGAGTGGGTATCTTTATCTCATTCCTGATCTTAGAGGAAATGCTTTCAGTTTACCAGGGAGTATAAGTGTTAGCTGTAGGCTTGTCATTTTTGGCCTTTATTATGTTGAGGTATTGTTCCCTCTATACCTACTTTGTTGAAAGTTTTTGTCATAAGTGGATGTTCATGTCAAAAGCTTTTTTGTCAAAAACTTTTTCTACATCTATTGAGATGATCATATGATTTTTGTTCTTCAATCTGTTAATGTGGTGTATCACATTGATTGACTTGTGGATTCTGAACCATCCTTGCACCCAGGGATAAATCCCACTTGATCGTGGTGTATGATCTTTTTAATATATTGAATTTGGTTTTCTAATATTTTGTTGAGGATTTTTGCGTCTGTGTTCATCAGTGATATTGGCCTATAGTTTTCTTTTTTTATGGTGTCTTTTTTCGGTTTTGGTATCAGGGTGATGCTGGCCTCATTCAATAAGGTCACAAGCATTCCTTTCTCTGAAATTTTTTGGAATACTTTGAGAAGGACAGATGTAAACTCTTCTTCAAATGTTTGGTAGAATTCACCCATGAAATCATTTGGTCCTGAACTTTTGTTGTTGGGAGGTTTTTTTTTTTTTAATTACTGATTCAATTTCATTACTGGTAGTTGGTCTGTTCATATTTTCTATTTCTTCCTGATTCAGTCTTGAGAGAGTGTACTCTTCTAGTAATTTATCCATTTCTTCTAGTTTGTCCAATTAGTTGGCATGTAATTGTTCATAGTAATCTCTTATGATCCTTTGTATTTCTGTGGTGTCAGTTGTAACTTCTTCTTTTTCATTTCTGATTTTATTTATTTGGACCCTTTCTCCTTTTTATTTGATGAGTCTGGTTAAAGGTTCTTATCTTTTAAAGAACCAGCTCTTAGTTTCATTTATCTTTTCTATTGTTTTTTTCAGTCTCTCTTTCATTTATTTCTGCTCTGATCTTTATGGTTTCTTTTCTTCTACTAATTTTGGGTTTTGTTTATTCTTCTTTTTCTAGTTCTTTTAGGTGTAAGATTAGGCTGTTTGAGATTTTTCTTGTTTCCTGAGGGAGGCTTGTATCACTATAAACTTCCCTCTTAGAGATGCTTCTACTGTGTCCCACAGATTTTGGATCACTGCATTTCATTTTCATTTGTCTCCAGGTATTTTCTGATTTCCACTTTAATTTCTTTAGTGACCCAATGGTTGCTCAGTAGCACTATGTTTAGCTTCCATGTGTTTGTGTTTCTTGTACTTTTTTTTTGTCGTTGATTTCTAGTCTCATATAATTGTAGTTGGAAAAGATGCTTGATATGATTTCAATATTCTTAAATTTATTAAGACTTGTTTTGTAGCCTAGCATTGATCTACCCTGGAGAATTTCCATGTGTGCTTGAAAAAGAACGTGTATTCTGATGCTTTGGGATGTAATTTTCTATATATAGCTATTAAACCCATCTAGTATAATGTGTCACTTAAGGGCAGTGTTTCTTTATTGATTTTCTATCTTGATCTGTCCATTGATGTAAGTGGAATATTAAAGTCCCCTACTATTAATATGTTACTATCAATTTCTCCCTTTATGTTTGTTAATATTTGCTATATGTATTTAGCTGCTCCTATGGTGGGTGCATATATATTTATAATTATTATTACTTCTTCTGGCATTGACCCAGTTATCATTATGTAATGTCCTTCATGTCTCGTTATGGTCTTTGTTTTAAAGTCTATTTTGTCTGATATAAATATTGCTACCACAGCTTTCTTTTCGTTTTCATTTGCATGGAATACCTTTTTCCATCCCCTCACTTTCAGTCTGTGTGTGTCTTTAGATGTGAAGTGAGTCTCTTGTAGGCAACATATATATGGGTCTTGTTTTTTATTCATTCAGCCACTCTATCTTTTGACTACAGCATTTAGTCCATTTACATTTAAAGTAATTATTGGTAGATATGTACTTATTGTCATTTTGGTAACTGTTTTCAGGTGGTTTTTTTTGGTAGTTATTTTTGTTTCTTTCTTCTTTTGCTCTCTTCCCTTGTGATCTGATGTCTATCTTTACTGTTATGTTTGGATTCCTTTCTCTTTTTTTGTGTATCTATTATAGATTTTTGGTTTGTGGATACCAGGAGGTTTATATATAACAACCTATACATATATGTGGTTATTTAAGTTGATAATCTCTTAAGTTTGAATGCATTCTAATGGCTCTGCATTCTTACTTCCCCCCTGCATTTTTTAGATGCCACAAAAAAGCCTATTATAATAAATGAATTCAGTAAGGTTTCAGGAGACAAAATTAATGTATAGAAATCTTTTGTGTTTTAATACACTAACAACAAACTATCAGAGAGAGAAATTAAAACAATCCCACTTACAACTGCATCAAAAACAATAAAACACTTAGAAATAAATCTAACCAAGGAGGTAAAAACCTGTACTCAGAAAACTAAAACACATTGATGAAATAAATTAAAAATGACACAAACAAATGGAAAGATACACTGAGCTCATGGATTGGAAGACTTAAGATTATTAAAATGGCCATATTACTCAAGGCAATCTGCAGATTCAATGCAATCTCTATCAAAATACCAACGGCATTTTTCACAGAACTAGAACAAATAATTCTAGAATTTATATGTAAACAAGACCCTGAATAGCCAAACCAATCTTGAGAAAGAAGAACAAAGCTGCAGGTATCATGCCTGCTGATTTCAAAGTATACTACAAAGCTACAATAATCAAAACAGTATGAAACTAGTATAAAAACAGACACATAGACCAATGAAACAGAATAGAAAGCCCAGAAATAAACCCATGCTTATATGGTCAATTAATCTACAACAAACAAGGCAAGAATATACAATGGAGAAAAGATAGTCTCTTTGATAAACGGTGCTGGAAAAATTGAACAGCTATATGCAGAAGAATCAAACTGGGTTATTTTCTCACACGATATACAAACAAAAACTCAAAATGGATTAAAGACTTAAATGTAAGATCTGAAACTATAAAATTCTTAGAAGAAAACATAGGCAGTATGCTCTTTGACACCTGTCTTAACAATGTTTTTTTGGATATGTCTCCTCAAGCAAGGGAAACAAAAACAAAAGTAAACAAATGGGACTACCTTAAACTAAAATACTTCTGCACAGTGAAGGAAGCTATGAACAAAACAAAAAGGCATCCAACTGAATGGGAGAAAATAACTGCAAACAATGTCTGATAAAGGGTTAATATCCAAGATATTAAAAAAAAAAAACTCGTAAGACTCAACATCAAAAAACAACCCTATTGAAAAATGGGCAGAGGACCTGAGTAGACATTTTTCTAAAGATGACACACAGATAGTCAACAGGTACATGAAAAAATACTCAACATCAGTTATTATCAGGGAAATGCAAATCAAAACTACAATGAGATATAACCCTACACCTGTTAGAATGGCTATTATAAAAAAGACACAAATAACAAGTGTTGGCAAGGATGTGGAGAAAATGGAGCCCTCATGCACTGTTGGTAGGAATGTAAACTGGTACAGTCACTATGAAAAACAGTATGGAGGTTCCTCAAATAATTAAAAGTAGAACTACCATATAATCCAGCAATTCCACTTCTGGGTATTTTTCCAAAGAACATAAAAACACTAATTCAAAAAGATATATGCACCCCTATGTTCAGTGCAGTGTTATTTACTATAGCCAAGATATGGAAGCAACCTAAGTGTCCATTAACAGATGGATTGATAAGAAGATGGAATATAAAATGGAATATACTCAGCAATAAAAAAAGAAGGAAATCGTGCCATTTGTGACAACATAGATGTACTTAGAGGTATGAGGGTATTATGCTGAGTAAAATAAGTCAGACAGACAAAGAAAAACACCATATGATTTCTCTTATATGTAGAATCTAAAAAAACAAGTGAACAAACATAACAAAACAGAAACAGACTCATAGATACAGAGAACTCAGAGGGGAGGAGGTGTGGGGTGATGAATGATATAGGTAAGGGAGATTAAGAGATACGAACTTTAAGAGTTTACAGGATAAATTAAGAGTTACAAAATAAATGAATCACAGGTTAAAATACAGTATAGGAAATATAGTCAATAATATTATGATAACTTTGTATAGTGACAGATAGTAACTAGACTGTCATGGTGATCATTTTGTAATGTATAGAAATATCAAATCATTATGTTGTACACCTGTAACTAATATAATATTGTAAGTCTATTATGCTTCAAACAAACAGGCAAGCAAGCAAATTGGAGACATTTTGTTGTTGTGCTAGCAATACAAGTATGCTGGTCACTTACCCTCCCTAAGATCCAATTACCTCATCTAGATAATTAGGGTAAGGACTACTTGATCTCTAAGAGCTCCATGCTCAGATTGTACAAATCAGAAGTGTAGAGTTCAATGATGAGTTGAAGCTTGGATTAGAGTACACGGGAAGAGGGTACAGAACAAGAACACAGGAAGAGTGGATAGTCCAGCGATTGAGATTAGCAATCTTTAAAGAGCAGACAGAAGGGAAAAATAGAACAAAACAGGAAAAGGAACATGAAAAAGAAGAGCCCA
Source organism: Delphinapterus leucas (assembly GCF_059928025.1). NCBI lineage: Eukaryota > Metazoa > Chordata > Mammalia > Artiodactyla > Monodontidae > Delphinapterus > Delphinapterus leucas. The sequence goes on from NC_143129.1 coordinate 116,821,470, forward strand.
GAGAGGAAATACTATAATTAGGAGCATGGGGTTCCAGAAGTCCAGGGACAAGACAGTTTCAAGGGAGTATCACTACAGTCATAGGCTCTAAAAAAGTCACATAAGATGAGCAAAAAGAGTCCACTGGACTTGGTGATTAAGTCACTGGATTGGTGATCCATGGTAGTGCCATTTCAGTAGAGTAGCAAGAAGCAGGAGATAAACAAGGAGGCAGCTAAATTGTTGTGGGTTGAAGAATTAAAAGGAAGTGAGTTAGCGGTTAGTGATTAAACTATTTTTTCAAGAAGCATGGTTAGAAAAGATAAAGTGAAAGAGGGCAGTAGACAAAGATGCACAAATGTGTGTATGGGTGTATTTAATTTTAGAGAGACTTAATCCATTACTACTTTTCATATTAGGGGTTAGTTTTGGTTTTTGTTTTAAGATAGAGGTTGGGCTTCCCTGGTGGCGCAGTGGTTTAGAGTCCGCCTGCCGATGCAGAGGACTCAGGTTCGTGCCCCAGTTCGGGAAGATCCCACATGCCGCGGAGCGGCTGGGCCCGTGGGCCATGGCCGCTGAGCCTGTGCTCAGCAACGGGAGAGGCCACAACAGTGAGAGCCCCACGTACCGAAAAAAAAAAAAAAAAAAAAATAGAGGTTGGACTGAAACCTCAGACCAGTCTAATGCTGTGTTGTCCAATATGGTAGCCACTAGCCACATGTGGTTATTTAACACTCAAAATGTGGCTAATTTGAATGGAGATATACTGTAAGTGTAAAATAAACATCAGATTTTGACAACTTGGTATGAAAAAAAGAATACGAAACATCTCAGTAATTTTTATATTAATTACATGTGGCAGTGATAGTATTTTAGATACCTTGGGCTAAATAAAGATCTATTAATTAAGAATAATTTTAACTATTTCTTTTTACTTTTTAAAAAATGTAGCTACTAAAAAACTCAAAATGACATATGTGCCTCACATTATATTTCTATTGGATAGCACTAGTTTACCCACCATCTGTAACCCTGATTACTCGTTCAGTACTGTTTCCTCCACATTTTCCTATCTGTATCCCAGCAAGCCAAAATGTCATTCTTGAGTACATAATATCTGTAAGATAACAAATCAAGATTCGCCATTTTTCTTTTACTTTCCCTCAATAGTCATTACTAGGAAAACAGAAGTTTAAAGCATGAATAATTCAGATACCTTGATTCATTAGATAACACTAATATATGATAAATACTTAAAATTCATTTTTTAATTAATTTCTTTTAGCTATAACTGACATGTAACATTATTAGTTTGAGGTGTATAATATAATGATTTGATATTTGTTACAGTATGCAGGTTTTCAAATTATTCCCTGCTTTAACTTACATTTTAAATTAAACAGCTCAATCATGTTAAACAACAGGGCTTCAACTGTCAATTAAAATGTCATAAAATAAATCACTAAATTTCTGTTACCTCAATCTAAGGATCAAGTAATTGGTCCCTGCATTTTTCCACAAGGCAGAATGTAATAGAGATGCCTGTTCTTTACATATAGAATTCAATATTTTGTTAGCAAACATATATATACCTATTATGTATAAATAATTATTGAAATAATAATGTACCCCCCTACACTTAAACTATTAATTGTATGTGTCATATAGTTACAATAAAGAGGAATGCAAATTAAACACAACAATAAAATTATCTGAAGGTGTCAATGGTAAGTTATTCTATTGCATGTGTTTAATAATCTAGCAGATAAAATTTACTCTTCAGGTAAATAACAATGAATACACCAGTATCATCTTTTTAGATTTCACATATAAGCAATATTATGTGATATTTGTCTTTCTCTGTCTGACTGCTTTACTTAGCATAATAATCCCTAGGTCCATCCATGTTGCTGCAAAAGGCATTATTTCACTTTTTTATGGCTGAGTAATATTCCATTGTGTATATATACACACATCTTCTTTATCCACTTATCTGCTGATGGACATTTAGGTTGCTTCCATGTCTTGGCTACTGTAAATTGTGCTGTTATAATCATTAGGGTGCATGTACCTTTTCGAATTATGGTTTTCTCCAGATATATGCCCAGGAGGGGGATTGCAGGATCCTGTGGTAGCTCTATTTTTGGTCTTTTAAGGAACCTCCATACTGTTCTCCATATTGGCTGTACAAATTTACATTCTTACCAGCAGTGTAGGAGGGTTCCTTTTTCTCTACACCCTCTCCAGCATTTATTACTTGTAGACTTTTTGATCATGGTCATTCTGACCAGTGTGAGGTGATACTCATTGTAGTTTTGATTTGCATTGCTCTAATAATTAGCAATATTGAGCATCTTTTCACGTGCCTGTTGGCCACTGGTATGTCTCCTTTGGAGGAATGTCTATTTACATCTTCTACCCATTTTTTGATTAGGCTGTTTGCTTTCTTGATATTGAGCTGTAATAAGCTGTTTGTATATTTTGAAAATTAATCCCTTGTCAGTTGTATCATTTTCAAATATTTTCTACCACTCTGTAGTAGGTTGTCTTTTCATTTTGTTTATGGTTTCCTTTGCTATGCAAAAGCTTTTAAGTTTAATTAGATCCCATTTGTTTATTTTTGTTTTTATTTCCATTACTCTAGGAGATGGGGCCAAAAAATATTGCTGCAATTTATGTTAAAGAGAATTCTGCCTAGAGATTATCATACTAAGTGAAGTAGGCAAGACAAAGACAAATATCCTATGATATCACTTATATGTGGAATCTAAACAAATGATACAAATGAATTTATTTACAAAACAGAAATAGACTCACAGACATAGAAAGCAAACTTATGGTTACCAAAAGGAAAGGTGGGGGAGGAGGGATAAATGGGGAGTTTGGGATTAAAATATACACACCACTATATATACAATAGGTAACCAACAAGAACCTGTATAGCACAAAGAACTATACTCAATATCTTGTAATAACCTATAATGGAAAAGAATCTAATAAAGAATATATATGTATATAACTGAATCACTTTGCTGTATACCTCAAGCTAACACAACATTGTAAATCAACTATATTTCAATTTAAAATTTAAAAATTTTTTTAAATTCCAAAAAAAAAAAAACCCCAAACCAATGCATACACTAACCTTCTGCTTATCTAAGATCTTCATTGCATAATACTGTTCAGTGGCTTTATGTTTCACCAACATGACTCTTCCAAATGAACCTGTTCCAAGGGTTTTTTTCCTTTCAAAATCTTCCAGCCCAGCATTATTCTACATATACATGAAAAAATAAACTTTAAAATTAGAAATTTTCATAAGAAGACTATGAAAACTATAATAGATTTAATGATATGCTATCAGAATAGGTAATTTATAACTATCCATTTAAAAACAATACAAAGAGACTACTGAAATTGCAGATTACTGGTTCTATTTTTCCCTTTGAATAAGAAAGGATCTAATATTTGAGAAGAGACTTACATCACAAAACAAAGCATAATAGTAATGTGAGGAAGTAAGATCGTCAGTTGAAATATGAAAGGTCATATTCTAATATGAATTCATAGTATTGGACTTCTAATAAATTAGCTCCATATTTTAATAATTACAAACTGACCAGAAGTATGCAATCATGGAAGCCACACAGTCTTAGTGCACTTACAAATAATTATAATGAATAGATAAGCTGAGGATCAGAGTCCTTTCACTAGAGTTACCTCTGAAGAAACACTGTCTTACTTCATTTCTATCCGTATATGAACTAGATAATAACAGCATGAGAGATACTAATGGTTTTCTCTCTCTGATGTGACAACAACCCAGTATTACCTAAAAAAGTAACAATAAGGTAAAAAGAGTTCCTCACTCCCACAAAGATAACCAAAAGTCAGAGTCCCAGAAGAATAATCACTCTCTTTCTCCTTGAAAGATGCTTTGTTACAAGCAAACATCTTTGGCTTTGACTATAGCGTAGAAGCAAAGAATTGGAGGCATCAATCTATTGAATTTGTTGCTGCCACAACAAAATGAAAATTACTAGGAACAAACTATGTGCTAAGTGGCACCAAATAGTAATTGCTAACCCATTTGTTTAATAGGTTTTCATTATAAACATCTTCATGAAAATCTTGGAAAAAATATTTCCAAGGGCCATTCTGTATAGCATTAAGCTTTAGAAAAATGTGATGCAATATGGTTCTTTTATAAGTGAGGAATTTGGATTGCTACTGGAATTCACTGTAGTTGGACTTAATCTTTTGCAAATCAACCTTGCCTTTGGAGACACATCATAGCTTCTTACTGAATCATTAAGGAGAAAGCAAGTAACTCTAAGTTTTTATTTATAAAACTTGTTTTCATTCTTATTTCTAATAATTTTAAATTGCCATGAGATTCTGTATGGATACAGAAAGAAAAAGTCCTTATAATTCTGACTGAATTAATTATTTAATTTTATGGATTAATATTTAATTTTTGGTTTTATCAACAACAATGGATTGAAATGTTTAATAAAGTTCCCAACTAAATAATGAAAATAAACATCATTAATAGACAACAAAACATCTCTTTCTGCTAGTCACTGCTTTTCATATGAATATGCTGTCTTCCTCATAAATTATATAGCTCATGCTCTAAATCTTGGTAATGATGGCATCTTCATAAAACGTAACATTTTATTTAGAATTAAATATTTTTTAGTGAAAAAATACTTCAAAAGGATTTTTATGCTAGGAAAAGTTTTCAAAATTTCACCTACTATTAAAGGTCATTAATTATTTATAAAAATAAATTGAAAAAGAGTTTTTGGCAAGTGTAGATGGCTCTTTTTATATATAATTTTTAGATCTTAGTTAAGATCTAAAGTACTTAAATTATATAGAACTTAACTCATCAAAACATTTATGAAAGGATCCTAGTGTACTTGGTATGTTGTCAGTAGCCAAGTATTTGTGATTAAGAATTTGAAACTGCACAATATGGTCCCTAATTGTCATAATTAATAAAAATAATAAATATGCTATCGAAGGCATAAATCAAAATTACTAAATATTAGAAAATATCAAGAGTTTGTAGCAACTTGGAATTAGTATCAAAATGTATAATCAGGTATTATATCAGAAATTAGTTCCTTCTCCAATTTAGGTATACATAAAATTATTAATAAATCAAAACATAATATTATGGCAAAATTCTCACGTTCAGCTTATATTTATTAATGCTATTTGAAAATTAAACTTTCTGAAGTAGTAAATTATTTAGGTGAGAATCATGATTTTACTTAAAGCAAGATTTTTAAATCACAGAAAATTTTAAATGTTCCTTACCGGAGCAGGATTTTCCCATTTTTTTAAAAAGTCTTCTTTGGCTTTGGCTAGAAACTCTTTCACTGAAAATATATTAAAAAAAAAAAAACAAAAAACCAAATTTTGACTTCTAAGAATATTTATACTACATACATAAATACATTACACATAAATATACTTGCTTAAAAAACACAGACTTAAGTCAACTATGGTTGCCATGAAACATGTATTCACAACCATGATATACTAGAGAGCTATTTAGTTTCTCTAAAGAAGAAGCAAACAGTTTCTCCAATTTCTACGAATATCTAATACTGTTCTCTATGGAGGTCACTTTGATAATTTCAAATTTAATAATAAAAATACTGTTCCTGAAAACATACCTGAAAGTAATGAAAAAAGTTAGAAATCAATATAGGACAAAATACTTATTGTAAATAAATAAGCCAGCAGATATTAACAGAGTAAATATAAGAAGTAAAAAATCTGGAGAATGTGAATTTGTTGATTTGTGGAGTTTCAAAACTAACTGACTTTGATAAAGGGCTGTTTTCAGGTATAAGGATTTATATTATTAGATTTGTATCCTCTCTACTAAAGGTAAAGAGAAAGGGAGAAACTACAGACTAACACAAAGAACAGCCACAAAGACTTAAAAATAAAACAGAACAAACCACAACCAAAAAACCCGAACAGCTTAAAGCTCTCATTCTAAATTTGGAGCAAACGAAATGCCTGAATGCCTAACTTATAATATAAACTAAAGTAAAGCAATTCAAAACCAGATGTTTATATAGTGATCAGTAATAGCCACATTATTTTATAGAGCTGTGGTTTGAAGTTTTAGATTTGATAAATGATGAATTATTTAAAAGGATTCCTCTTTTTCATTGTCTTCCCACAAAGCTACTAACAATGATTTCTGTTTACAAAATAACTTCAGGGTTTTAGAAACATATAGTAAAAAAAATTCCAGAGAGATAAGATGGCATTAACAAAATGTATTATTTTTCCCATAGTTAGGTTTGAGAGAGCAAAGCCTAACTACACAAGAAGTAATTATTTTAGTCTTTCTTTTTTTTGGGGGGGGAGTTCCCTTTATTCCTCTTATATCTGAATCTATAAATAAAGATGAAAGTAGGATTTAAATAGTGTTGAAATAGTAAAAGGCTAAACAAATGGCACAGTGGCATTTATTTCAGAAGTAATAATAAGAATGATGATAATGATAAAAAGACAAAAGTTCAGTGAGGGGTTCACAAATACTTTAATAAGATCTTCTAATGATGCAGTAGTATTAAACTGAGGCATGTAAGATATATTGTAATTTCCTCCTTTACCCCCACTGAAGTACCTTTGGCAAAATACTGTTAAACAAGAAAGCTGTTGGCATTTTAAGTGCTTTGAGATTTCAAAATGGTCTTCACAGGCACCAACAGCAGACATTAGTTTTTATGTAACACTAGTGTGCATTTCTGAAGATATTATTTTACTACTTTATATAAACTGTCACTTGTATTTTGCAAAATACTCTCAAAATACCTATTTCAGAAAATTTAAGAAAAATAATTTTTAAAATTAGAATCTTTCCATTATATGAAAATCTCATTCACCAAAACAATGAATCAAATAATTGCAACTACTTAGGCAAATATGATCTAATTCTTCCTGGGGGTGGATTTGGAGGTGGAAAATTATTACATTTTCTTTGAGTTTAGGAAGGTTCAAGTCATCCTACTTCTAAAAAGTTAATATACTAGTTACAACTGAAGAAGAGTGGTTTTATAAGTAAGATCTTTTTTTTTTTGCATGAAACAGACATCTGCACATGCCATTGACTTGGAAACGACAGCTATAAAATAAATTAAAAACATAATTTATTGCTAAATGCAACTGTGGCTTTTAAGAAACAACTTGTGATTCCCAAAATATACCTCTGATTTCTTTTGAAAAATATTTTTAGTTATTTTCTATCTATAGAACTTGCACATCAAGTTGCAGTATAAACTCTGCAGATGCCTGCATGAGTATAGATAATTTGCAGACATGGAAGAAAATCAGGAAAAGGAAAAAATCCCTAACATCCTGTTTCAGCTTCTCCTGTCACTTCTTGCTAATTGGATCTTGAGTTAAGAAAAAACTAACTGGTCAAAGGAAGGACTGGCAGTATTTGCCAAAGATGGTAAGTTGAAGGAAAATTTCCTTTTTTCCTGCTTGGTGAATAAACTAAAGGAAAAATTTTAAGTACTACTGAATTTCATGCACTAATAGGATATTCAGGAAAATCTTTGAAATACTCTCTGTACTCATCAGTATTCTGAGTTTACTGTCAAGTAACACTGTAGAAAGTAAATAACAGTTCTCAGAAAGGTCTTATATGAAAATTATCAGAAATGGTATGAATTAAAGATGTTAAATTTTGCAAATTATTTCAACAAATAGATTCCTTTTTAGAGTAAGGATAAGCATTAATTATAATGTCATTAAATAATTCCACAAAGAAAACTCTTCCTGCAACACTTTTTGTCACATAAGTATACATACACACATGAAATGTCTGGTTTATATGTGTACTACTTAGATGCAAAGATGAACACAGTTAACTCTTTGTAAAAATATTGGTTAACCAAAATATATACCTTATAAATATAAACACAAAAAATAAAATATTTTATAACATACTAGATTATGAATAACTCTTAAAAAAATAGGCAATCTAGAACCATATGTATTTGCTTTCGATTTTATTATTTTTACACAGTGGTGAATTTAACTTTCTAAATGCTTTTCTCTAGTTATTTTTAAAGTTTATATCCACTGACATAAGGTGTTGGCAACTAATTAATAAAACGAGTGGTGGGAGAAAGCCAAATTCAAACACTGCAGCACATTTAATCTGGAGTTCCCTATAAAGCATATACTTGAAGTTCTCAATTGTTTTCTTGTTGTGTTCATATATAAGCCATATCTACATTTACACTCAATTTAAACCCTTGTGATATCCTGCAACAGCCACAGGTTTTGGAGCTCAACACATATGAGTTATAATACTGGTTGTAATGCTTCTTAGTAATCATCAGTACCTATCTGAAAACACAGTGATTAGTAACACTCCTTAGGAAAAAACATCTCAACAAAGGATTTTTCTGCAAATATATTTTGTTCTGTACTGGTCAATAATGGAGCAAACTAGGTACTAAAAAAATGAGGACACACCAAAAATTACCTCAATTTCTTCCCAGAAGTATATACTTCAATTACATTTATTTTCCATATAAATTTATTTTCTCTTCAGTTTAAGAAATACCAAAGGAATCTATATGTTCACCCAGGGTTGGTTTGTAGAAATATTTACCCACATTCATGAGATGAAGAAAGAAGAAACAAAGTGATAATTTTTATGCATATCTACAAGTACATTAAAAAAAAACTTAAATCTTACCACCCTCAAAATATCTTTGAATATATTTATACACACGACATTGTTAAAAATTAGAGAGTTCATTTTAAACATTAGGAAAATTTATTAAAAATTCAAGTATGGCATATCTTTATTTCATGTTATTCAGATAATTCTGAAATGTTTCACTAATTATAGTTAGTAAATTTATTTACTAGGCAATTTTTGGTTCTGTGTTGCTGCTAGATTCTAGATTGCTACTGATTATAAAAAGGGCATGTTGTTCATTACAGTATGCCATTATGCAAAGCTTAAAGGAGGTTATCATTCATGTCTTATAAGAAGGGTTTATAAATCTATTACTGTACAGATTATAACTACTCCAGATATTGAATTCTCCAGTTTTCTTTGTAATGTGATAAATGTCACCTCTCTCTTTGACACCTCTTTTACAATAAAAGCACAATTTTATTTAACTTCTTTTAATGGATGTCAGAAAATAGAAGGGAAACAAATAGAAAACAGAACAAAATAGAATATAAACTTCCTAGGGTAAATACCCAATTAAAATATTAGCTGTTTTACTCAAGATTTACAACTATATTTTCCTTTCAAAAACCTTTCATTAACCTGGGTTATCTAATTTAAGTGGTGTGTATTAATTTGTCTTATGTTACCCTGTACAGCTCTCACTATTTCGCAGTGCTATATTTGTTGTTTCTAAAATATCACACAAGAAACTGCAATATAAATAATTTCTGTGGATAAAACTCAACATAAAACTAAACCATTTCTCCCATCAACTAAAATATTTTATTAACTCAGAATATTTTATAAAAATATAACTTTAGGAGGAGCATAACAACTTGCAAACAACCAAATAAAAAGTTTTAAAAGGTAACATTTGTTTTATTAAAAGTAATTGCCTACCAGATACTTCTGAAGAGGAGCAAGCTTGTATCCGAAAAATAAATTAAACAATGATTAAATGACACTCATAAAAACAGCATATTAGCATGAAATCACTTATACACATTTTTACAGAATATTATGTACAGACTAAAACAATGTAGAAATGATTATTTGACTGAACATATTCAAATAGAATATTTTTAAATTAAATGGTTAGGAAATAAAATCAATAATTACTGTTCAGCGCCAAAATCAATACCATTCTAATTTTCCTTAAAACAGCTAACAAAAAATTTAACTCCTCATAGCAATAGCGCTAATAATATTAAGTAGCATATACTGAAATACACATCCTATAACTACTGCAATGCCATCTCTGGACTTCTATTCTTTTTCAAAACTCTACTGTAGGAAAGACACTCTGAATTGTAATACTTCATTAAGTCCCTTCTGAGAGACAATAGTGTCTTCCAGGTATTTTTACTTCATTGGTGCTGGTTTAACAATCTTCTCAACATTTATTGAGCACTGTTCAATGGTACCAGAAACTGAGCTAGACTCTGGGAACACAACAAAGAATGAACATATCTCCACTATATAGGAGATGAGAAGCTAAAGGGGAAATAGATGAACCACTGTAATAGAATGTGACAAGGATTACAACTAAGAAATCTACAGGTGCTATTCAAGCTCAAAAGAGGAAATTCTTGGGTAGTAAGGTAAGGCATAAAAGATGATGCAGCATTTGTGCTGAATCTTGAAGGATAAACAGTTCCTCTGGCAGATGAAGTGGAGGACAAAGATAGGCTGGGATGATCTTGAATCAAATGTATAAAGGAAAGAGCATGGTTTACTCAGGAAATGTCAACAGACCTAAATAGCTGCGGCATAGGGTAAAAGTGTACAGCAGCAGTGGGAGGTGAAGTGTATGGGCAAGAAAGTGCCCAATCAGGGAGGTAGCTGCTCGCCACAGCGACGCTTTTCAGTATGTGGAAAGGCCCAGGAGTAAACTGAGTTATTCACAATTGCTGTACTCCATTTCTTCTGGGAAATAGGAGGCAAGATCACTTGGCTAAAGAAAGAGGGGAGCCAGATAGAGTAAGGAGGAAGAACAGTGGGGGTTACAGGTCTGAATATTTTAAATCTTGATGGCTATCCATTTAGGGAATAAGAGAAGGAGCTGTTCCTCTAAAATTTTCTATAAGGGAAAGAGCAAGTATTAGGTACTATAAGCAGTTGTTTCTTAATAGTATCTTTTTTTGTAATAAGTTAAAAATTTTTTTTACTGAGCAGATTATAATTCATGGTCCCCCTAATCTCTTTGTAATTAAATTATTTTCATCTTCTTTCTTTACCTAAATAAAAGCATTATTCTATTTAGGTTATTTAGTGTATGTCAGAAAGCACAAAACAGGATGGGAACGGAGGTAAATCAGTTATGAAAATACCAAGTTCTATCAACAAATAACAATACAGTCTCTTCCAAAACCTCTAGGAAGTGTAAATCTAGTAGACTGTAATACTGTCTTCTGGCACCCCTACTTCAAACACTCACCTCTTTAGAACTCTATATTTGTTATTTCTAAGTATACCTCCCCACACACATACATGCTGTAGTACAAATATTTTCAGTAAATATAAAATATTCTAGTTGCTACAGAATGCCTCATAAAATGCAACTTATAGCAACAAAGCAAACACATTATTCTGTAAAAAGTGGTTTCCTACCAGATGCTTCTGATGATTTGCGTGCTTGATCAAAAAGAATAAATTAAACAGATTAAATAACACATAAAATAACATACACACAAGAAGTTACCAACCCATACATGTTCATTAAATATTCACACACAGGAATAGAATGAAAAACACATATTCAAAAGTGTTTTATACAATGATTACAATTAATTCTTTGGATACATGTATCTTTTTAACCAGTCAAAACCCTACTCTGGAAATGTATTAATGAAATATCATATTTCTATCCCTTTAATCTGAAGAGCAATTGTGTTCACTTTGCTGAAGAGACACTTTGCTTCACCATATTCAAACATGTTCGTTCAAAGCAAATTCACTGTAACCTTAAAATGACAGTGGGTATAAAAAACAACTTTAATTACTATAACTGTTATTTGTGTAGTTCAGTGGATGGGACCACATAACGGCACAAATGGGCCTACTTTTCTAAGATATTAATTAGTCTTGCACAAAATCACACATGAAAGAGTGGTTGAAAATGTAATAGGCAATAAAGGCTATTCTTATTGCAATACTGCTTACATTTACTCTTCTGTCCTCTCCTTACAATTTTTTGTTAGTTAATTCTTTATCAAGTCTTGGTTACAAGTGAACATTATAATTGACCCACTCTTTCACTACACTGTTAAAAAAATTTTAAACTTTTGGTGAGACATATATATTTAAATGATCAAATTATAGAAAGAAACACATTAACTTATTTGACTAGTATCTATATGGACAGATGGATACACTATGAATTCACTTAGTGTACTCGTTCACTACAAATCACATGTACATGCTTTCTCTCCAAACTTGCTGTCTAGGGATGCTGTGGATTTTCTAGGCCATCCAAGCCATGTTTGACTGAAGATGTTCCCTAAAGGATTTTGTGATAAAACTTAAAGTAAATTTATAGTCATAAAACTAATGACCCAGGCAATTTTTGAAATGCTCTTTGAAATGTACTTTACTTCCTTAATTGTTCACTGAGGCTTTTTCTCAGAGGATATTTTATCTAGCAGAATCATATGCTAAAGATTTTCCATTTGGTCCTGAATTCAAATGTTCTGTCTTGTTGCAGAAAGTACAGAGATAGGAGTGGATCCCTAGATGATAGGGTATGCACGTTTTCAACTTAACCAAATAGTAAGTGGCTCAATAAATGGTTGTGCTAGTTTATACTACCACTCTATCCTTGGTGATCCATATCCTCAACAAAATATGTTACTGTTTAATTTTTACTTTCTAATTTTTGATAATCTAATGGGTATAAAATGATATCTGCTTGTTAAATATTAAATACCTCAGTAGAATTTTATAACTTTTTTCTCTTAAAGGTCTTATTCTTTTATTAGATTTATTCCTAGGTTCTTTAGAGCTTTGGTTGCTATTGTAAAAGGGAGACTTTTTTAAAAATTACCATTTGTTTGTTGCTAATGTATAGCACATAGTTGATGTTTATATACTGATATTATATGGCAGACTGGCAGACTCTCATTAATTCTAAAACAACACTAGTAGATTCTCTTGAATTTTCTATGTAGATAATCACATATCTGTGAATAATGATAATTTTTTTTACTCCAACTTTTTCTTGTCCTACCGTGTAGGTTATGACTCACAGTGTTATACTGTACAGATAGAGACAATGAGCATCCTACTCCTGTTCCTAACTTCAAAGAACATGTTTCTAACTGCTTTTCTTTCCCATACTTTACTTGTAAAACTATTACTAGAATACATATATTTAAGAAATTAAGAATATCTCCTTTTTAATTCTTTGAAAAATTTTGTACAAGATTAAAACTTTTGTTTTTTGAACTTGACTATAAAACTGTCCAGTCCTAATTTTGCTAAGTTTTTTTTTTTTTTTTTGCGGTACGCGGGCCTCTCTCGCTGCAGAGCACAGGCTCCAGACGCACAGGCTCCAGACGCGCAGGCTCAGCGGCCATGGCTCACTGGCCCAGCCGCTCCGCGGCATGTGGGATCTTCCCGGCGCGGGGCACGAACCCGTGACCCCTGCATTGGCAAGCAGACTCTCAACCACTGCACCACCAGGAAAGCCCATGCTAAGTTTTGAATAAACATTTTAACTATGATTAAATCTTAAATAGGTACAGTTCTAATCAGTTCTCTTAAAAGTCTTTTCCATGAACTATGCATTGGCTCTGATGAATATTTTCTATTCCACTGACTTTTGCTCGTGTCTCTATTAGTTTTTTTCCTTCTTTTGATTAACCACACTGTGCTTTCTCTAACTTGTTTACTTGCATCCTTACATCACAAATGTCTTTCTCTTTTCCTAACATACACATTTAAGATTTTGGCTCTAAATCCTTTAGCTGCACCCCACAAGTTCTGATACATAAGTGAATTTTAAATTTATGAGTTATTTGTTGACCTGTGTGTTATTTGGGTTTTTTTAATTTCCAAATATAACATTTGTGTTTACTTATTTAATTAGTCTTTTATTATTGATTAAACTTAATTGCTTTGTGGTCAGAGACCACAGCCTATGTATCAATTCTTTAAAGTATATCAAATATGTGTAGTCAAAAAATCAATTTTGTAAGTGTTCTATATATTTCTGTGTATTCTCCAATTACTGGGTGAGAACTCTTTATATATATCTATAAATCTTACATAGTTATAATTTTTCCTTCTAAACGGGTCAATTTTGTTTTATATATTTTGAGGCTCTGTGGGAAGTGCATACAATCTTTTTCTCTTATATTTCTTTTTTATGTGATTATTAATTTAAATGGTAGTCTGTATGTGACAATTCTACTCTGACATTCTTGGTAGGGTCTAATGCTGTTTTACCTGCTAAATATCTTTTGTTGTAGATTGTGTGTGTGTGTTATGTATCTATTTTGGCTTTGGACTCTGAACTCAAAGTTCAGTGGGGCTTTATCTGTGAGAAAACTGCAGGGTTTGATATGAGGATATGTTTTGTATTAGCTTCTGCCTGGCATCCGATAGATGTTACCAGCCTGGAACTGTTACTCTAAGGTATTTTATTTTAAATTATTAAACCACACAATTAATACAGATTATAACGTGAAAGCTACTGAAGAAGAAGCAGTTGATTACAAACTCTCAGGAAAAGCATCCCCTACACATGCACACACAGCCCTCCCCGCTCCCCAGGAACCCAAGCCAAGAAATGTGAGCTTCCTTATTTTCCCCGTGTCAGTGGAGATGTTTTATTTTTTAGTCTATGCTTTCACTGAGGTTATGATCCTTTGAGGATCCTGGCTTTATACACAAGTCTAAGAAATCCCAAGTTGTATGGATCAAAGAACTTTTCTGTCTCTGTGAGGCCATTTAAAATAAAAGCCATTTTGTCACCAAGGTATGAAAATTTCCTCAGGGTAGTCAAAGTATGCTTCCCCTTACAGCTCTGGTTTTTCACTTACTATTTGACTTTCTGCACACTGGGGATTTCTATTATATTCTTGTAAATTCAAGTATTCATTTAAAGGGATGCTTGTTATATTTTATTCAGTATTTCTATGTGCTGTTGTATCTTCATTAATTTTTGGTCTAGAAGGGTTTTCAAATTATCCAGTCTCCAATTTATGGATTTTTTTTCTGTATAAGAAAAACTGTGTGTTAAGTTGTAAGATGCAAGGAGACCTGGATGTTTGTGGAATTCATTTTTTATCCTCGTAATTCAAACTTCCATCAGGATATATTTAGGTGCTGGTATTTTTGTTAATTTTTGTCAATACACAATGAGCTCTTTCAGTGTATACTTTTAGGATTTTCTTCTAAGTTTTCCTGAATCATAATTTTTTATGATTGTTTCTGTTCTATTAGTCATTATCTGTTCTGAAGGAATGTTATTCATTCAATTTGTAGAGTTCCTACTTTTATCTAACATACTTTTCACCTCATAATTTTTATCCTGTCCATTTTCCCTACATTCTGGTAGCTTTTATCAAGTTAGCTCTTTACATGTTCAATTTACCTTCCTGCAGTGATTATTTTGCTCTTTATTGCTTCTAATGCAGCTTTATACTCTACAAATGCCAGGTTCATTTTCTTATAACATTCTCTTATATCATTATTGCTTCTTTTCTATTCCTGCCTCTCGCCCAGCTCTCCTCTCATCCTAGTCTCTTGTTTCATCTTTTTATCTTTAACGTCTTATTTTATAGAGTCCATGTTCACTTGAAATTTTTAAGAATTCCACATAGACGCTATCTATAATTTCCTATTTTAAACCCTCCCTCATAAATATTTTCTAAACATAAGTTCATTCTCTTCCTCTTGAAGGCTGTGAACTTATCCTTGAGCATGATCTCTTTTATAGGCTCCACATTGGTACTTTTCTTGTTTATTCATTCATGAACAATGAGAAGCCTTTCAAAACTTTACAAATGCTCCCCCCAAATAAGGTGGATCCTTCCACCTCCTATTTGGGTATGTTAGAATCAACTTCTCAGATCTTTTAGTTGATATATATATACATATTTATATTATCATTTAAATAATCCAAAATGGGAATGGAGCCAGGACTATAGGGTTCCTCACTAGTTGTGATGCCCGTCACATCAGGGAAGAGCCCTGTTATATCTGGAAGAAGAAAAGCCACTTTCTCAGCTTGATTAGACTAACAAATTTCTGGTTGTCCCACTATTAATTGTTTTAGAATGAAAGAAATCAGCAGTGTTGGGTTTTCCACTCATCTCTCCCACAGTCTTTCTTAAAAGCTTCATCCATCCAAGTTAGTACGGGTGAAATTATTTTTATTTCTTTTCCATGAAGGCAAACTACTCAAAATAAAACTGTTAAACTTTGGCATCTGATCTTCAATCTGATACATACATTTCTAGGCAAGTACCCTTCCTTAATTCCACTGATATACTGTTTTTCCAGTTTTGTGTTCTTAAATTTTCAATTTAGAAAATATTGATCTAAAAAGGGGAATTACTCAAATGCTTTTGCTCAAGTCTGTAACTTTCCTGTAATTCAAAGCATAGCAAATCTTTTTCAGAGATTTGCCCTCAACTACCACAAGGCCAATCAGAGTTTTCATTTGAGATTTTGATATAATGATGCTAGTTATGTTCCAATAAGCATATGAACCAAAAAAATCAAAATACATGACTGATATTCTTCATCAATAATGTAATAAAAGTGTTGTACTATATAAAAAATGGATAAGTTTTAATCATTCATTTATTTCACAAGAATTTATGAGTTCACTACTGTGTTTGGGGCACTAGGGTAACCACTGGAAACACAGAGATGAACACTGCACTATCCTTGACTTAAGGAGTTCAAAGGATGGTGATTGGAAACTGATATGCAAATATATCATTTCAGTATAATACAAATAATTGTTATAGTTTATAAGTTTGCTTTGGGAGTATAGAGGAGTCATCTGACTCTACAGAGTCAATAATGGAGGCACTGAAAAGCATAGCTGGTTTTCAGAATTTTTATAATAAAAGATATAAATATGGAAAGGGAGCAAGGAACAATATGTAGTGTAATATGACTAGATCAGAATTTTATGAGTGGTGCAGCAAATAAAGCCAGAAAGGCAGGGCACTGCTCTCATATGCCCCACTAAGGAGTTTAGCCTTTATTTGAGAGGCACTAAGGAGTAACTGAAAGTTTTCACGTTGGGTTAAGAAATGGGCGTATCTGCAGTTTTAAAATGGCAGCATGGAAAATGGTCTGGAGGGATATAAAACTGGAAGTTGAGACCAGTGAAGCTGTTACTGCAAAAGGATTGAAAAGATACAGAATTCCTGATCCAAAAGCATTCTCAGTGTCAGTGATAATGGAGAAAATTGAGTGATTTTGAGACATTTCTAATGTAGAATCAATAGAAATTTATGGCTGAGTGCATGTCTGGGGAGTAAGAAACAAGTTCAGTGATTACAAGGCTTCTGTTTTAAGTTCCTGCATGGCGAGTGGGATCATTAACAAAAATCAGGATGAATGAAAAAGGAGCAGATTTGGGATGGAAAGAGAAAATTCACTTTTGCACTGAACATTCAGGTAACAACTGAAGATGTGGGACTGGATGAGATCATTCAGAGAGAATGCAGCATTAAAAGAGGGCTAAAGATAGATTCCAGAGAAAACTATTCCCCCCAAAAGCTGATATTTAATAGGCAAGGAAGGAGAAAAGAAATAGCTTTTTAACTAGGAAAGTACCACATACACATAAATATCACATGTATAGCTAAAGACTTAGATAAAAAGGTCTGGCATTTGCTCATTTTTACAAATAAAACCACACTTCATTTGAAATTTTCCACATTTTGAAATGGCTGAGGCATTTAACCACTTATGAGTAATATTAGTTGAAATTGGACAATCCTGAAAAAGTCAGAATGTTTAGTTGTCATTACTATAATTCCTATGGTTAAAAAAGGCTATAAGGGCAGACCAATATGATCAAGTATATCAAATACTATCTGAATAATCCATAGCTTTCTTGAAAGAAAAAGCAATAGAGAAGCAGTAACAATTTTCTTCAGCTAAAACCAACATATCCAATTGTAAAACCTCTAGAACACTTTCAAGGAGAAAAAACACACTGCCTGTATTCAAAGAAATCCAGTATTTTAAGTGTGATAACCAGGTATATTCAGTTTTGATATCCAAGAAATCCTAAGAAATGTTAACATGTTGCTTTTGTAATATTAGCCCAAATTTAAAACACTCGAACAGAAAGATCTATCTAACAGAAGAATAACAGGATAATAACAATAACAAATCATTTTTAATATATTAAATGCAAAATTGTTCTTTTAACGTCTAATATCATTCTATAAATAAATACCTAACAGTGTTGAAGAGGTTTATATTATACAGCAGCAGGATAAAAAATGTTTATTGGCAATAATAAGATGGTCTCCAATTATGGAAGAAAATGTTCATCTATCTGGAATTCTACCACTATACCACAAAAATCCAACTCTCTCAGGTTCTGAATTCCAATTCCAAATCTTTTAAGTATAAACTATAGACTGCTTTAAGAGAAAAACCATAACACTTTTCCTAAACATGTATCTGATTCAAAGGTTAACTTAATAAACATCCTCTTTTTTAGTTAAGCAAAAAGATGCTAATGAATTATGCTCTAAGCAAATATTTCTGCCTCTAACAACAGGATATCTATTTTTAGCTGCAGGTTTGGCTTAAAGTGAACAGCTTTTACCCTATGATAAACTGCAGTATATACTGTAGTATATTTTCTCAAAAAACATTTTTAGAAATGTTTAGAAAAAATCATATTTACAAAAACAAAAAGGAAACTATCACAAAAGTACTTGTTCTAACAAATTATTTCCCAAAAAATTATTCCTAAAAATTTTAACAAAGGCTCCAAAACCAAAATGCATATATTTATTTCATCATTAAATTCCTATTTCTCAATGAATTATAGTTAAAAGCAACAAATAAATCAATAAAATTTTGGCAACATCTTATGCAAAATTGAGTATTTTTTATATAACCAAAAAGAAGCTAACAAAAATTAATATTAGAAAGACAAAGCCAATAAAAGGAAAGTTTAATTATCTTCAGGATCAGATACTAAAAAAATTCCTCCTTTACCACAGTGGGTCTTTTACTCACTAATTTATAACACAATTAATAACAATGTATTAATGAATATAATGAATACAATAAATCACACCATAAAATAGATTAGAAACTGATTACTGGTATTGACTATTAATAGTGATATTAATTATTCACAGTTGTTAATGGATTTAAAAAGCAAATTACTATAATCTCTAAAAGCAAAAGCATCAAGAGAAAATGTAATCCACTGTAGTTCTGGCTTTACAACTGCCCCTCTAAAAAACATTTTTTTGCTTTTATAGTTAAATATTTTTTTAAAAATACAAACCTACATAGTCTCAGAGAGCATACTTACCACTCATGATGAAAATCAACCTTTCCAAAACATACTGCTCAAAACAACAATCCAACAGCAAAGGGAGTTATGCTAATCTCTAGAGGTATAAGAACCGATGGTGTAAACACATACATTAGAGCATGCAGCACACAGAAAATGAAAAGAGCTTTCTTTTGTTTTAAAAAGAGAAGCCCCTAGAAGCAAAGCATAACTGCTCAGTGCGAGATATCACTAGTAAACATCAGATTAATGCCAAAGATGTGTATAACTAGATTTAATTTCTTTCAAGCTAGTTATCCTAGGCTTCTTCATATACCACTAGAACAACTCAAAATGGCAGGGAGAAAATGTTCGAACCAGGATGTATAAGATGTTCTCAATTATATCAGCATGAGTTGTTACCACGGCAACATTAGAGCAGAATTATCGGTTCACTTGTAACCAAGGAGTAGCTTTTCTAAAGCTTTAATCAACCAAGACAAATAAAATGCCTTTTTATTTTAGAGCCACATGATTTAAAAATTACCACGTTTCTTAAATTTAAGCACTTATCTACCATTTTTACATCTTTCCAAGATATTTTAAAAATTGCTGTTTTCTTCAAATACTCACACAATCCCATGTTGAACCTGGCAAGGAACAAACAGCAGAATGATTGCACCTAAACGTCTTTCAATTACTCCAGCTCTTACTGCTAGCCGTGGACCTCACTGATATTAAAATGCTGTGTGCTGTTGCTAGTGACTATTGGCGATGAATCTTATTGCCCAGATCGCTGATAGCTTTCATTTTTCATGAGCCAGAAAGCTATACTGCAGCACAAATGTTAACCATTTAAACATTGTTATTATGGAGGAGACAAAATATAATACTATATATCTTCATTTATAAAGGAGAATTGTAAAACAACTTATTTATAAACTTCCATTATATTCAGTATCACAAACAGTGTCAGATGACACTTATGTGATTTTCAAAAGAGGGGAGTACACAAAAAAGTTACTGACAATTATTGTTGAAGTGTAAAATCCCTTACATTAAACAGGATTAAGATGACAGATTGTATAGCAAGGTAGATGGTATGGTGAACAACTGTTCTGATTCCCAGAGACCCAAAATTTGTACCAAAATGGTACAAGGGATCTATAGAATGGTTCCTTGTTAAGTGGAATGTCACCAAGTGAACATGCCATTTTAAAAGTTGCCAGGTGACACAGGACTTCTGGTGATGAAAGAATGAGTAAGTCAGCAAATCTTCTCTCCAAGAAACAATTATGAAGTTGGACAAAATTATCAAAAACAATGACTTCATGGTTCTGGACATCTAGTAATCACAAACAACAAACTGAGAAGCATTTATTCATGAAAAATTGCTACACTTTGCATGAGAACAGTGGGAGTCTGTGGTATTCTTGCTTGGTGCTGCTCCTGTTCCCCCACAGCTCAGTCAGTGCAGTACTTCTGTCAGGGTGGGGCTCCATGACAACCAGGAGCTTTACTGCCAGAGAGGGCTGACATGATTTGGAGAGGAAGCCAAAAAACCCCATACAAGTGATACCGTCTATTAAAAAAAAAAAAAGCAAACTGTAGCAAATGAACAGGGAAAGTATCCAGCTTTGCTAACCTGAAGTTGTGGCCGTAGTAGGGGTGAGCAGTACACTGATGGTCTAGCAAAAAATTTAGTATAGAAAATGTAAATGAGAGAGGCAGAGAGGGCCTAAATAAGCTCTCCACATATCCCAGCTTGACAAGGAAGCTATTCTGTAGGACCCAAAGGAAAGTTAAAGCTGGTACAGGCTTGAAAACTGCCTGAACATTGAATATGCTTTCCAACCCACAAACAGCTCCATCAGCACAGACTGGCTCAGAGTGTTTGAGCACAAACTCTGATTAATCACTGAATAGTAACTAAGCTATGCAGGCACAGGGTAATCCCTAACAGAGAAATCAGTAGCCAGACAACATGGTGGATACAGCCCATAGATTAAAGCCATGGAAGTTATTAAAACAAAACAATATAAATAAAAACAATCCTGAGGAAAGAAAAAATAATCAGAATGCAGAGCTGCTACAAAATATTATTTTAAAAAGTCAAATTTCTGACAAAAACATTATATAATCCATAATGAGGAAAAACGATAGAAAATGTCTCTGAATGGTCCCAAATATAGGATTTAGCAGACAAGACTATTGGAAATATATCAAAAGAATAAAAGGAAATTGTATTTAAAGAATTCAAGGAAAATATGATGGCAATGATACAACAAAGAGAATTTCAATATAATGATAGAAAGAGAAACTATTCAAGATATAAAAATTATAGACTTGGAAAGTACAATAACCCAAACTTTAAAACTCACTACATAAGCCCAATAGCAGATTTGAGGAGGGCAAAAGACTCAGTCAGTGAACTTGAAGATAGATCAATAGAAATCATCCAGTCTGAAGAATACAGAGAACAAAAGATAGGAAAAAAATGAACAGACCCTCAGAAGCCTGTAGGATATCAAGGGTATCAACATACATGTAATAGGAACCCTAGAAGGAGAGGAGAAAGACAAAGGGCAAAGAAAAAATATTTGAAGAAATAATGGTTGAAAATGTCCAATCTGATGAAAAATGTTAACCTGCAATCTAAGTTCAACCAATGCCAAGTATGATAAGTACAAAGAGATTCATACCTAGACACCTCATATTCAAGTTGTTAAAAGACAAAGACAAAGAAAAAATATTGAGAGAAGCAAGAGAAAATGACTAATCATGTACAGGGGAAAAGCAATATGATTAATGATGACTTCTTCACGAAAATAAGAGAGGCCGGAAGGCAGTGGAATAATGTATTCAAAGTGCTAAAAGAAACAAGCCTTTTCACAATTCTCTATCCAGGAACACTATCCTCTAAAAACAAAGGTAAAATAAAAACATTCTCAGATAAACAACAACAGAGGATATGTGCTTCGAGCAGAAATACTTAAGGAAGTTGTTCCAGATGAAAAGACACTGGACAATACTCAAATTGACAGGAAGAAATAAAGAGTATAGATGATAAATATAGAAGTAAAAGACTATATAAACACATTTATCTTTCTTTTTAAAATTTCTTTAAAGACCTTAAAATTGTATGAAGCAATCATTGTAACACTGCATTTCTAGGTTTATAAAAACATAAAGGTAATATGTGAAAATGATAACACAAAATTAGAGAAGAAATGGAACTATATTGCATCAAAGTCACTATATTTTACTAGAAAAGTAGATTGTGATAAGATAAAATGCATATTTTAACCCTTAAATCAACTATTAAGAAAATGTCTTTTTAAAATGTAGTTTAAAAATCAAAGAGGAATTAAAATGGCATCCTACAAATATATGTTTAACACAAAGAAGGAAGAGAGGAACAACAATACAAAAACTCTTAGGATATATAGAAAACAAACAGTACAATCAAAGATGTAAAGCCAACCATATCAATAATTACATTAAATGTGAATAAACAGATCACAAGGCAGAAATTATCAGACTAGATTAAAAAAGGTCCAACTATATGCTGTCTACAGGGCCACACTTTAGATTTGAAGATAAAAATAGGTTGAAGGGAAAGGAGAGAAAAAGTTATACCATGTAACAGTAACCATAATACAGGTGGAATACCTATATCAATATCAGACAAAATAGACTTTAAGACAAGAAATATTACTAAAGTCAAAAAAAGGAAATTTCATAATGATAAAAGGGTCAATACTTCTGGGAGATTTAACAATTAGAAATGTATATGCAATGAACAAAATAGTCTCCAAAATGCTAAAACAAAAATGACAGAATTGAAGGAAGAACTAGGGACTTCCCTGGTGGCACAGTGGTTAAGAATCCGCCTGCCAATGCAGGGCACATGGTTCGATACCTGGTCTGGGAAGATCCCACATGCCGTGGAGTAACAAAGCCTGCGTGCCACCAACTACTGAGCCTGTGCTCTAGAGCCTGCGTGCCACAACTACCAAAGCCCTATAGCACCTAGAGCCCGTACTCTGCAACAAGAGAAGCCACTGCAATGAGAAGCCCACACACTGCAACGAAGAGTAGTCCCCACTCGCCACAACTAGAGAAAGCCCACACACAGCAATGAAGACCCAACACAGCCAAAAATAAATAAATTAATTTAAAAAAATTTTTTTAAAGAAAGAACTAAATAATTCAGAAATTATAGTTGAAAATTTCAATATTCTCAATAATTCATGGAAAAAAGAAAATCAATAGATTACAGAAAACTTGAATATAATATCATTAAAATGACATTTATAAAACACAGCATCTAACATCAGCAGAATATACATTCTTTTCAAGTACACATGGAAATTCTCCATACTAATCATATGCTAAGCAATATAACAAATCTCAAATTAATTTGAAAGGATAGAAAATTCATTCAAAAAATGAACTCTTATCATAGGAGAATTAAAGTAGGAATCGACAACAGAGAGAAATTTTGGAAATCCTAATATCTGGATTTAGATCACAAAGAAATCCCAAAGGGAATTAGAAAATATTTTGAACTGAATGGAAAAAACCCCACAAGAAATCAACATTTATGGGATATAGATAAAGCATAGCTTAGAGGGAAATTCAAAACTTTAAACACATGTATTAGAAAAAAAGAAAGGTCTCAAATCAATAATTTAAGTTTCCACCTTAAGAAACTTAGAAAGAAGAGCAAATTAAACCAAAGCCAAAAAGGTCACAGCAGAATTCAATGAAATGGAACATAAAAACAATAGAGAAAATGAAGAGACCAAAAGTCTTACTGATAAACCTTTAGCTAGACTGACCAAAATTAAGACAAAATAAAACAGAGAAGACACTAATTACCAAAATCAGGAATGAAAAGATGGCATAACCACTGATGCTAGAGAAATTAAAAGGATTAAAAGAGAATACTATGAACAACTTTACATAAATGATATAACTTAGATGAAATGGAGAAGTTCATAGAAAGACACAAATTACCAAAACTAACTCAAGAAGAAATAACAAATCTGAGAAGACTTACAAACAAACAAAAATATTAAGCCAGTAATTAAAATTTTTCCCACAAAGAGCAGCTCAGGTCCACATGGCTTCACTGGGGAATTCTATGAAACATTAAAAGATTATAATACCAATCTGACACAAACTTTTCTAGAATATAAAGAAGGATGTAATACTTCCCAACTTATTCTATGAGGCCTGATGACAAAACTGACAAAGATCAAAAGAAAATTACAGATCAATATCCATTCCAACATAAAAATCTTTATCAAAATATTAGCAAACATAATTCAGCAGTATATTAAAAGGATTATACACCAGGACCATGTAGGATTTATCCCAGGAAGGCAAGGTTGGTTCAACATTGAAAATTAATTAATGGAATACACCATATTAATAGAACAAAAGACAAAACGACATAAACATCTCAATATATGTAGCAGAAGCATTCTACAAAATCCAGTACCTGTGATAAAACCTCTCAACAAACTGGGACTGGAAGGGAACTTCCTCAAGCTGATAAAGGGTGAGTTTGGGGGTGAGGTGGAGAGGGGGACCCTATAGCTTACATTATATATAATGGTGAAAGATGGAATGCTTTTCCTAAGAATGGAAATAAGGCAAGGATATCTATACTCACCACTTCTTTGCAACTTTTTATGAAAGGTTCTAGCCAGTGCAATGAGGTAAGAAAAAAGATATTTAAAAAGATATTAAAGGCATATAAATTGATAAGAAAGAAATAAAACTGTCTTTTTTTGCAGATGACAGGATTCTATATGTATAAAATTCTAAGGAATCTATAAAGAAACTACAAGAACTAATAAGTAAGTTTATCAACATCATAGGATATAATATATATATAAACCAATAACATTTTAATATACTAGGAACAAGCAATCCAAAAATGAAATTAAAAGGACAGCTCCATTCACAATGGTATTAACAGAAAAAAAAAAAAACTTAGGAATCCATTTTAACAAGATTTACTCACTAAAAAAAAAAAAAAAAGCAAAAAAAAAAAACAGAAAACATTGCGGAGAAATTAAAGAACATCAAAATAAATGGAAAGCTATTTCATTTTCATGGACTTCAAGACTCAATATTGTTAATAGAAGAGTCTCCACAAATTAATCTATAGATTCAATGAAATCTCTATGAAAATCCCAGTGGGCTTTTCTTTAGAAACTGACAGGCTGATTAAAATTTATATGGAAATGTAAAGGACCCAGAATAGCCAAAACAATTTTGGAAAGAACAAAGTTCGAGGACCTACACTACTTGATTTCAAAACTTTTTTAAAAGTTACAATAACCAAGACAATGTGGTATTGGCATAGAATAGACACACATTGATCACTGGAACAAAATTGAGAATTCAGAAGTGAACCCCTACAATTATGGTCAATTGATTTTTGACAAAAGGTGCCAAGATGATTAATGGAGAAAGAAAAGTCTTTTCAACAAACAGCGCAGTAAAAATTGGATATTTCTATGAGTTAAAAAAAAGAACTCCACTCCATAGCTCACACAAAACAACACAAAAAATTAATTTTTAGATGAAAGCATAAAATAAAAATCTCCATTACCTTGGGTTAGATAAAGATTTCTTAAGATTTGGCACCAAAAGTACAATCCATCAAGGGAAAAAATGATAAACTGGACTTCATTAAAATTACAAACTTTTGCTCTTCAAGGATATCATTTAAGAAGATAATACAAGCCACCAATGGGGAGAAAATATTTGCAAATTATTTATTTGGTAAACTTGTGTTCAGAATATATAAAGAACTTTAAAGACTTGACAATAATAAGAAAAAAACCCCTCAATTTAGAAAGTGGGCAACAGATTTGAAAATACATTTTTCCAAAGTAGATACATGAATGGTTTATAAGAAAATGAAAATATGCTCAACATCATGAATCATTAGGGAAATGCAAACTGAAGCCACAATTAAATACCAATTCACACACACCAGAATGGCTAAAATCAAAAAGACTGATGATACCAAGTATTAACAAGAATGTGAAGAAACTGTAACCCTCCTACATTGTTGATGGGAATATAAAATATTAAGCTACTTAGGAAAACAATTTGGAAATTTCTTAAAAAGATAAACATAAACTTACCATATGACCCAGTTATTCTACCCCTAGACATCAACTCAAGAGAAATGAAAGCATATGTCCACCCAGTCTTGCATGCGGATAGAGCAACATTATCCAAATAAACCAAAAACTGGAAACAATCCTAATGTTCATCAGTTGCTGAATGGATAAACAAAAATGTTACATCCACACAATACAGTACAATTCAGCAATAAAATAGAGCCAACTATTGATATGTTCTATAACATGGATGAACCTCAAAAACGTTATTGTAAGTTCAAGAAGCCAGCAACAATAGATTATATATATATATTATATGATTCCATTTTTATAAAATATCCAGAAAAGGAAATCTGTAGGGATAGAAAACAGATCCGTGTTTGTCTGAGGTGGGGACTGATTGCAAAAGAGAACAAAAGAACTGTTGGGGGTGATGAAAATGTTCTAAAACTGAATTGTAGTGATGGCTGCACAACTCTATATGTTTATTAATAAACACTGAATTGTACACTTATAATGAGTGAGTCTTATGGCATGTAAATTATATTTCTCTTTTTAAAAAAGTTGTCAAGTGCTTCTCTACATAAGTAGAGTCAATCTGAGGCAGATCTTCTTTGCTGTGGGAAGAATCACTTCAGCCGACAACTTAATTATGTAAATCTAAGGCTGGTAGGCATCTATTACCTTGGGGGAATGATCTAACAAAACCCTTTGGAGCTTGGTAAAGGTTGTTCCTCTCAATACCCTATGATAAAGAGAGCTAACAAACGGGAAGGAGGTAAGTAGATCTGCATTAAAAATAAAACAGGAATTTGAAAAGGAGGGATCAAAACCTAGACCCCATTCTTTCTAAGGTTCAGAATTACGAGAATTTCTTATCAATTTTAGTGATAGTATCTGTGGCCCATGAGTAAGAAGGCACACTAAATAAGCTTTATCGAAGAATAAAGGAGAGTCTGGTGATTTAGGCTCATATTAGGGGCTCTGTAGGTCAAATTCAAGTGCCTACCGAGGATAGGCAGGTAAAACAACAGAAGTAGTGAAACAGTGAAGGCTAGAGCAAATGAGATAGTATAAATCCTGGCTAAAGAGAACAGTTATTCAGTGCAAATTCCCATTTGTTCTCATATGGGAATAAGAGGCCACTGAAATCAGTTTTTCAAATGGTTCAAGAATATGAAAGTCCAGGGACTTCCCTGGTGGTGCAGTGGTTAAGAATCCGCCTGCCAATGCAGGAGACATGGGTTCAATCCCTGGTCCGGGAAGATCACAGATGCCATGGAGCAGCTAAGCCTGTGTATCACAACTATTGAAGCCTGCATACTGCAACTACTGAAGCCTGCACGCCTAGAGCCCGTGCTCCACAAGAGAAGCCACTGCAGTGAGAAGCCCATGCACCACAATGAAGAGTAGCCCCCGCTCGCCACAACTAGAGAAAGCCTGTGCACAGCAATGAAGACCCAACAAAACCAAAAAAATAAAAATTAAAAAAAATAAAATTATTAAAAATATAATATGAAAGTCCAGATATTAATATGAAAGATCTTGTTTTAAAATCAATATTTTTATTTACATATAAAATAATGGTATCACACTCAATTATTTTAAATTATCATGAGAACTAAATAAAACATATCTGTGATTTACATCTGGGTCACAGACAACCAGTTTGCTATCCCTGGAAAGATGTTCAAGAAAGGAAGGCCAATTTTGGTACAGTGTGGGGATGAGTCAAAAGCACCTTCTCACATTCAACCTGGCATGAAGCCAGGATGACTAAGTAAGTAAGTATAAATTACGGAAACTAAATCTGTGACATAAGCTTTGAATGAGTATAACACTGGAAAGGGTGGATCATCCTCCCATTAAGAATCAGTGTCTCAATTAAGAATCAGTGTCTCATCAACTATACTCCAATAAAAATTAATGCATATTTATACATATATGTATAAGTATAGATGATTGACTTTGTTATAAAGGAGAAACTAACACACCATTGTAAAGCAATTATACTCCAATAAAGATGTTAAAAAAAAAAAAGAAAAATTTTTAAATGAAGGGGTACAAGGATTTCTTAATGATTTTTGTAAAATAATAAATAATAAAATTTAAATAAAATATGAAAAAAAAAGAATCAGTGTCTCAAAATTTAAAAAAAAAGAAAAATAGAATCAGTGTCTCCACAAGGAGACATCCTTCCATTAAGAATCCAGTCTCCACAAGTATCAGTGGCATCGCATCAAGAGCAAGGATACATCAAATTCTTTGGGACCAGTTTAAACCGTGAAACTATGTAGCACTGGCAAAATCAATAGCAGCTGAAAATGAGATTACTAGCCACTATACTAATCAAAATACCCATCTCTTTCTTCATCCAACCTTTGGAAAGAAGATTAGCTTCTCTGGAATGAGTAAACTCCCAGAAGTTTAGCAATACTTGAAGGGGACTGGAAGAAGATCCCAAGAAAACTGCCATTTAGAAGTCCTGCTAATTTGAGCAGATGAGTACAGTGATTAATTCGAATATTTCAAAGACAAGACCTAATATGTATCCCTAGTGGGCTACACTTGTTATACAACCATAACCAGACCCCAGAGCTAAAATCAGCCATTGTTTTGGGACTTGCAAGTAATATTCACTCCCTCAGAAAATGCATCATCCTTCCAGTTTCAAATTACTAGCTCTTTTTGGACGACATTTTATTTTCAAAGTTCTCTGACCAGCCTGTTAGTCTTCTGGGTCCTCATAATATGCACTAGGTCTCTGCAACTAACAGAAAACCTCAGACAGAAATCATTGCTATAGGACCCAAAGCCCAGTTTTTCTTACAAACATATAGAAAGATTTCACAGAATGGTGATTAAGAGTGTTGGCTTTGAGGGCTTCCCTGATGGCGCAGTGGTTGAGAGTCCACCTGCCGATGCAGGGGACGCGGGTTCGTGCCCCGGTCCGGGAAGATCCCACATGCTGCAGAGTGGCTGGGCCCGTGAGCCATGGCCGCTGAGCCTGCGCGTCCCGAGCCTGTGCTCCGCAATGGGAGAGGCCACAACAGTGAGAGGCCCGCGTACCGCAAAAAAAAATAAAAAAGAGTGTTGGCTTTGGAGCCAGACTGCCTGGGTTCAAATTTTATCTATTTGTTATGTTACCTTGAGGAAATTACTTTACCTCAATGTGTTTTGGTCTCTTTATCTGAAAGATGTGAATAATAATAGTATCCATCTTACTGGGGTTTTAAAGGATTACATAAACTAATATATGCAATGTGCTTAGAACAATGCCTGACAGATAGTAAATAAATGTTTCATGTGATAGTGTATATGACAATACTCCACCCAGGAAACGTGGGAGTGAAGTGGTATGAGTCACCACTATATTGCAGAATCAGATTTAGAGGATAAACTTTATAATATGACTGAATCTCCAATCCAAGCAGATTATAGTATGTTGATTACCAAAGATAATGCTCTATTCAACAACTAAAACAAGTCTCTCAGACCATTTGCTTCTAATAATTGACCAATTTTGAAAAGTGGAAAATTTTTGATAAACACTAATAATAAGAAAGTAAAGCATGCTTTTTGTGCCAGAAAATTATACGAGGGAATTTAAACATGTCTTCTCTGAATATCGAAACAAATTTAACTCCAAGAGAATATATTATGTGTATACCTGGGATGCAATTTATTTAATACAAAAGCTTAAAATGGTTATAACAGTTCTCTACATTTGTCCTATAAAATATAAAAATAATGATATGCACAGAGATTTAGCTACAAGAATGTTTATCACAGTGGTTTTTTTATATGATAGCGAAAAATTAAAAATCTAGATGGCTAGTGACTGTTTAAATTGTGGTGCATCCTTAAGACAATACAAAACAGCCATCTTAAAAGATATTGTAGAACAAATCTTTACAATAAGGAAAAATGTTATGAAACACTACGGAGAGATCCAAAGTTAAGGGCCAGTGGAAATTTGTGTATCTATGCACAAAATAGACTATATGTAGAGCAAGGCTAATAGTGATTATCTTTTGGTGGGACTATGTGTGATTTTTACTTTTTTGTTTGTTCTTTTCTATGGTTTACAAATTTTCTCCAATGAAGACACAGTATTTGGTAATCAGATTAAAATGTTATTAGGGAAAAAGGGCTTCTCAAACTTTAATGTGCATATGAATCAGCTGGGTAATCTTGTTAAAATGCAGATTCTGACTCAGTAGGTCTAGATGGGGCCTGAAAGTCTTCCTTTTTAACAGGCTCCCAGATGATGCTAATGCTACTAGACTGGGACCACACTTGAGCAAGACACTATCAAGAGTATATACTCAATCTTCCTTCTCTAACTATGTAGTATGGCTATTCTTGTAAAACACAAGCAAGTACAAGCTTCTCATTATTACACTTGATATAGTACTTGGCACTGTTAAACACTCCATGGAAACATTTTCTAATTTCAAATCATTTAATATCCCGGTTTCTTAGTTTTACTATAAAGGCTGCTGATTACTCAAATTCTTATAAACAATCATGATAAAAATGTACAGGTAACACTGAAAAGTTCAGTGCCTCTGAAATGTGATATTTATTTACCAGGGTCAGGTCAGCATTTCACTGTTTTTGGTTAATGGCCACAGGCCTTTAAAATAAATTGCAAAGATCATAATAGAACAAATTGAGAGAAAGCTTGTTAGTGTAAGACTGTAGTGATATTTAATGTTAATCTAACAAACAACTCAACATGTATTGAGAACTATGCTGGCAATACCAAAATAAATTGACAAATTCTATGCCTTCAAGGAGTTCAAAGTCAAATAGGGGAGAGAGGTAACTTGAGGACTAATGTAATACAACTTTAATACTATAAAATAAAACGTAATAGAAGTGAGTATGATATGAGAACACAGGAAGAGATCATGAATTCTAAAAAGGATAAATAACAGAGGAACAGAAGAATGCTTTGGTGATTTTGTTACAAAGATAATATGTGAGCAGAGTCTTAAAGTATGAGCAAATCTCACCATTGGCAGTAGTAGGAACAGGAAATTCCAGGTAGAAGAAACATCATAAATAACCACTGTTGTTATAAAGGGATTCCATTGTCTTGACTATTCATTGCCATGTTCACATAGTGACCAAAAGTGTTAGCTCTCATCACTAATTATTAAGAGAAATGCAAATCAAAACCACAATGAGATATCAACTCATACCAGACAAAATGGCTATCATCAAAAAATCTACAAATAACAAATGTTGGAGAGGATGTGGAGAAAAGGAAAGTCTCATAAACTGTTGATGGGAATGTAATTTGGGGCAGCCACTATGGAGAACAGTATGGCAGTTCCTCTAAAAACTAAAAATTGAACTACCATATGATCCAGCAATTCCACTCCTGGGTGTATATCCAGAAAAAGTGAAAACAATAATTCGAAAAGATACATGCACCCCAACATTCATAGAAGCACTATTTACAATAACCAAGACATAGAAGCAACCCAAATGTCCATCAACAGACAACTGGGTTAAGAAGATGTGGTGTATATATATATATATATATATATATATATATATATATACACACACACACAATAATACTCAGCCATAAAAAAGAATAAAATACTGCAATTTGAAGCAACATGGATGGACCTAAAGAATATTATGCTTAGAGAAAGACAAGTCTGACTCAGATGGAAACAGAAACAGACTCATAGACACAGAAAACAAACTGGTGGTTACCAAAGGGGAGAGGGAAGGGGTGGAGGAAAAATTAGGAATATGGGATTAACATATATTGGGTTGGCCAAAAAGTTCATTCTGGTTTTTTTGTAAGAGCTTATGGAAAAACCCGAACAAACTTTTTGGCCAACCCAATACAGACTACTATATATAAAGTAGATAAGCCACAAGGATTTAAAGTATAGCACAGGGAATTATATCCATTATCTTGAAATAAGCTTATAATGGAATAGAATCTGCAAAAATATTGAATCACTATGCTGTACAGCTGAAATTAACATAAAAATATTGTAAATCAACTACCCTTCAATTAAAAATAAGGTCCTGAAGTGCTAATTCTAACTAAGTGTCCAGCTCCAACAGAAGATGTATAGTAGCTAAATACATTTCCCTGTAGTAGAATAAGCAAGTTAACTTTTCCTGTATTATGCTAGTTAAAATTCTTTAGGCTCTCCATTGTATACTCTTGACTCCTTTGTCATAGATTAGGTGACCATAGGTGTGTGGGTTTATCTCTGCACTTTCTATCTTATTCCACTGATCTATATTTCTGTTTTTGTGCCAGTACCATACTGTTTTGATGACCGTAACTTTGTAGTATAGTCTGACGTCAGGGAGGCTGATTCCTCCAGCTCCGTTTTTCTTTCTTAAGATTGCTTTGGCTATTCGTGGTCTTTTGTGTTTCCATTCAAATTGTAAAGTTTTTTGTTCTAATTCTGTGAAAAATGCCAATGGTAATTTGATAAGGATTGCATTGAACCTGCAGATTGTTTTGGGTAGTATAGTCATTTTCACGATATTGATTCTTAGAGTGGATATATGTATAACTGATTCACTTTGCTGTACACTTGAAACTAACACAACATTGTAAATCAACTATACTCCAATAAAATTTTTTTAAGAAAAGATAAGGGCTTCCCTGGTAGTGCAGTGGTTGAGAGTCCGCCTGCCGATGCAGGGGACACGAGTTCGTGCCCCGGTCCGGGAAGATACCACATGCCGCAGAGCAGCCGGGCCCGTGAGCCATGGCCGCTGAGCCTGCACGTCCGGAGCCTGTGCTCTGCAACAGGAGAGGGCACAACAGTGAGAGGCCCGCGTACCGAAAAAAAAAAAAAAAAAAGAAAAGAAAAGATAATGTAGGCGGTCTTTTAGCTTAGAATTTACAATGATACAGATTTAGTGGACTAAGAAATAAGCATGGGAGTGTACTGCCTTAAAGACTGTATGAGTTTTGGAAAGGTAAAACTAACTAGATAAAGTGGTTTATTACAACCACTTTAGCTCTGATTCTACCTAAAAAAATCCATATTCAAAATTGTTCATTTGTTCAATATAGTATTTCAATCTAAGCTTCACTAATATGGATTTGTATCTGCCACAGAAATAGCCTGTCAATTCATGGGAAAGGAGAATAGGTAAAGCATTTGATGGTATTTGTCTATTCAGTCCTTAAAATATTGTAATTAGACATTGAATTTATAAAGTCCAAGATTTAAAATATGCAAAACTTCCATTAAGTTCAGCACTATATAACTCAACACACCATTTATGATCAAAGAAAGATTTAAAAGCGAACCAAAATAAATTGGCTAGAAAGAGAACTCAATGAATGTCAATACTCCCATTCATTCTGAGTCAGAATAAAAAGAATTCCTTCATGTTTTTGTTGTGAGCTTCAAGTACTTATATGTGCATGGAATCAGCTGTTAAATATTTATGTTATCAAACAGGAATTCCTATTACTTAATTTAGTAGTAAAAGATAAAACATTTAAGCCACCTGGAAAGCACTGTGTGGCCTTTATTTTGTATTTCTTCCTATATTTAATGTCACTGGAGAATAAAGAAACTTGGATTAAAATTCTTACATTTCATACATGCCTAGATTGGTAATTAATCTTTACTCAGTAGTTCACAAACCTACTTTTTATAAAATTACATGTAGTTTCTGTGCTTAGCTGATTTCTTAAATCACACTTTTGGAACAAGCATACTCAGAGAGCTTATCATCAGGAGATATTACATTCCTTTTCCTTGTCAAACAAGTCATGCAAGTAAACTGCTTTAAGTAGCTTTGAAGAATGTGGTTTGTATGAGAACTTCATACTGTCAAAACTCTTTCCATAACTCACACTATAAATGAATAAAAATCTGTGTTTTCATCATGAAAATAAACCTTGGAATTTTGATACAAAAGGATTCCTCTGTTTCTGTTGTATCCATATTTTCTCCTCTATATCAACACATTCCATAATAAGAAACTAGAACACCATGCTTACCATTCTCATCACTACATATAAAAAATTATTGTGTCTATTTCTATATTTGAGGATATGAAAGAGAAAGTGAAAGAATGCTTGATTCATGAACATTCAGTTACTCTTTAAGCATTTCTTATATCATACCTATCATTTGAACGGCTACAAGGTTTGCACCTAATTTCACTGTGCACTATGATTCTATTTATTTTATTTTGTGGCATCACCATAAAGAAAAATGTTAACAGCATTTTATCAGTCTGTTTTTTCCAAAAGAAATCACAGCTCATGATATTATCTTCAATTGCTAGATTTTAAAATGTGTCTCAGAAAATGTTACAAGCCCCACACATTTAAAAATGGTGAGAGTATAATTCAAACATAACTTTTAAATATTAAAAGCCCATGATATTCATCCATTTGAGATACATTCACTAAACATCCACTATTTGTAGAAACAGGGATTAGTGTACTAATTCAGTACTGTCCTCATTCCTCACTGAATGTTTAATTAAAAGTCCTTGAAATGCATAAAAATGATTTCCAAAAGGGCTTAGGAGACTGCAATTTAACAGAATAGGGCAAGTAAAATGAATAAAAAACTTTTGTTGCATGGTAAATTTTAATAATATACTATTATTTCAATACTCAACAGTTCATTACCTTGAAGATATTTGAGATTCCTCATGCATCAACTTGCTATATAGTAAGGATTAATTATAAATAATCAAAACCTATAAAGTAAAAAAAAAAATTGTACAAATATATGTTCTTTACTTTCTCCCTAAAATAGCTTGAGGAAGGTAAAAAATTCTAATGCAATAAAAAAAAAATTCAAATAAACCTCTGCAGAACTATGAAGGTACTATATAAACAAAATAGTCAATTTTGTAAGCCATTCTTGGTTTTTTGTTGCTTTTCTTTTAGCTGAGTTTTCTTCCTTAACTGCTATGGAGTATGTAAACAGAAAGAGGCAAAACAGTGCTATTTGGTGATCAAACACACTAAAAAGTACCAAGAGTAATTATATTGTTCCTTTAATCAGAATAACAAAAATATCTTGGGGAGGGTCCAAGGTGAGATGTGGAATGAGGGCACTGGTATTGTTTATATGTGAAATGTAGCCTTTAAAAAGTGCATGTCACAAAAAATCATTACGTATCATCATTTCAGCAAAGCAGTTAAGTCCAAACATTTTACCATGCCTGGAAAGAATGTGATGCATGCATAAACAAGTTTTCCCCCCCCATATGAAAGATTCTGATATTTATAATGTTATAAATATAAGATTTCACATAGAATAATCATACTATGCTTTCATATTATAAATCCTGCTTGTTAAATTCAAGTAACTTTCACACATGCATTTAAAAATAAAATATGGCAAACATAACAAAAATTTAATTATAAATTCAAGAGTCCTTTTGCCCCTTTTGAATATTAAGGCTTATAAATCCAAGATATTTTTTAAAATAAAATGATTATTTTTCTTAAATGTAGGCCTTTCACTTAAGAACAAAAAAATTTTTTTTAATTAAAAAAAACACACTAGAAATGATGTAAGAATTTTGTAGAAAATTTTCCCACTGATATTCAACTTAACTAATCGCATTTAAAACAAAACGATGAGCTATGTGATCCAGCTCAACTTATAATCAAGTTTTTGTAATTTTTTTTCAACTTTACCTTGCAAAATATCCTTGGGCAAATCATAAAGACACCCCCCCACACACACAGTTCTGTGCTTGATTCTAAAATTCCAATTAGCATTTTAGTTTCTAGTTACAGTGTATCATAAAAAAAAAAAAAACTTACTTGATCTGTCCCATAAGGCAGTATGTTCAGAGAAATGAAGGCTGTCATTTTCCAGAGTTGTTTTCTGATCATGTGCAGTACCTTTGGAGTGTCTATGAAATAATCGGCTAGCAAAACCTTCCAATTTCTGAAGAGCAGTTGTACCTGTATACTGATTACAGGGTAGTTCTCTATAAGCTGCCATTCATGTGTATTTACACTTAATTTAAAGTAACTGAAAATATTTCCAGAAGGAGCTCAACAACTTCTTACACAGAAGCCAAGAGCTATGCATGTATCAAACTTCCTGTTTGCAGTGTATTCAAACCACTACTGCTGTTCTGTTTCCTGTTAATATAAAACAGCACATTACTGAGCCTTTCTTAGCAAAACTGTTCATCTCAACTAGAGATGAAGATTTTAAAGACTTGCAATATCATCCTAAAAGGCTATGTTTAAGAGTGTTTTAATATTAATATACACGTTAATGAGAACATTAAATATAAAGCTTTACATATGGATAGTAGGCTGAAAAAAATTTTTTAAAAAGGAAAAGTAGTTAAACGTGTAGTACAACCCTATACAAACAACTGAAGGCCAAACCACTCTCCAAATATGATATGTTGAAAAGGTTGTGTTATCCAGGAAATAAGCTAATACAGATTAGTATAGATTTTATGAATCCTTATAAATAGTTAACTTTTCACTGAAAGCTGGTATGGGATATCACAAAACACCTGCAAAACAAATTTTAACACATAAATTTTAACGAAAAAAATCTGAACTAGCACTTAAAAAAACTCAATGTTGCCAACTCACTGACTAAAGTCTAATATAAAACTATATTTAGTGTGTCAGTATTGCTTACCAAACATAACCTGCTGACAAGTGCGTATCAGCAGTACATTTTCAAACATTCTAAAATTTGAAAAAATTATATAAGATTTAAAATTATATAAAATCAGCCATAGCAAGAAATTTCAATTGAGAGGAAAAAGAATCCTTCTAGTTGACTGAGACATGTTAATTTTTAAACTTAACACTGTGGACTACTGCTTACCTGATCCCTGATTTAGGGGTCTCACTTAGAAACAGCTCCTTTGGTTAAAAGTAAACTGTCCATTTGCATGAAAAAAGTAACCTGTGACATTTAACAATGATTCTGAGTACTTGCCTTCTGATACTTATTAAAGGATGAGAAATTTGTGTGGTTTTCTCTTTGGAAGCTTTAAATAAAGGAAAGAAAGAAGGAAGAAAAAAGGAAGGGAGGGAGGGAGGGAAGAAGGAAGGAGGGAAAAAAGGAAGGAAGGATATTTTTTTAAATCTATCTAAAAAAAGTCTTAATCAAGATTTTGTGCCTACTGTTTAACAAACAGAATAAATAGAGACAATAATGACAAATAGAATAAATAGGAATAATAATGTAATCAAATTAGGACACAACACACACACACAGAGGAAACATTGACTAATGAATTTTGCCAAATAACAGCTCATTTGTGTACATTTTATTTTGTATAATAAAATTAGATCAATCTAAACAAACAGGTAACAGTATCTACAACACCAAACTTCTTAAATTGTAGCTTTCTGATAAATATGTGTGTATATAATAATAATTTCTTTATTAACATCCGACTTAATACAAAACAGACCCTGAACAGGTGTCTGCAGTCTTCAATAAACATCTACAGAGGATGAACTGTCTCTGAATGGGCATAAGTGCATAAAATTCCTGAATTCTTTGACTTGCTCTCTTGGGATAAATTCTATTCATCCTCAAGGCTCACCAAAAATGTCACATTTTCACTGAAGTTTCCCACATACGTCCTAGAAAAATGAACTGCTCTCTCCACTGTTTCCAATGATCTTATAATTTTGTTAAAATTTGCTATTTATAAATTTATGTCTCAAATTGTGAATTACTTGAATTCATAAATGCAATGCATGTGCTAGTTGCGTACTCAATAAATATATGTTGAAGTATTCAGTTTTAATAAAGGTCTAAGTAGAATCAAACACTTGAAAATAATTATATTTATGATAGGATCATATTTGTAAATTATCCAACGACGACCTAGTTGTTCATATATAAAGACAACAGCAATACGTTCAGTCAGTTACTAAATTTATTCATTCTTTGAGTTTCATTTTTATTAGTGAAAATGTGGATTTCTAAAATAACTTGTTTTCTCTGCTTCCAGTCACTCCTTTCAATCACTCATCTCTGACATATTAACCTCCCCAAAATACTACACTCGTGGCATTCTCTTGCCAAAAGTGCAAGCTAATTCTAACATTTCAGCCCCACGATATTCGTTTTTAACACATGTCTAGCCAGACTTATATCCAATGTTGCTTAAGTTTCATACAGATATTCCAGATTTCTAATTAGAAACGAAGATTAATTTATTTAAAGCAATGTATAAGCTTTATAACAAAATTACTATATCAAGAAGAAGAAAGTAATCTTCACTAGATGAAGAGCCAGAAAATACTACATTTAAAACTTATTCATTTTTCTTCAATAAAACTGTTTATCTGTTACACAGTCCTTAAAGAAAGTAGACTCTTTAGTCCTTAGAGCAATATTTCTATATATGGTATTGTGACCAGGAAACTGTTGCTATCAAAGTACTCAGGCAATTTGATTTTTATTAAAAAGAACTCTACTGGCATCTACTGCTAGAAAGAAACAACTACAGCTTTAACTAAAACTGAATTCTTTCATAATTCAAATTGTTAATAAGTATATTGCTTGCTATCCTTCCTGATGGTATTTTCAGAACTTGAATTTGTACTGATATCTAGCCATATACCCAAAAATTTCCTGTAATAACATATCTTATATCCTATTAATAGTTTAAATAGTGTATGGTAATAAAACTAGAGAGTAATCAGCTTTGAAGTTATCAAGTCCTTATTTTTCATTCTGCATTAATTTTAGAAATTATAATCATTTTCAGAGTTGAAACTCCTTTGATTGCCATAAGGTATCACAAAATATTGGTTTATTTCTTATGTTTAATAATAGTAATGATACCTTACATTTACAAAGCATTTTACAACACATAAAATGGTTTCCATTGATTCATCAGATCTTTACAAATGAAGTAAACAGGACAGGTATTATTATCCTTATTTTAAGATGAGAAAACAAACATAAATATTAAGTGACTTGTGCAAAATAACCTATGTCTTCTGTCTCCTAAATCAAGGCTCCTTTGTACTGACAATAATGATTACCAAAAGTAAAGACTTTTTCAAACAACGGTGGGGACGTAGGGATAAAATGATGGTAGGAGGTGGGAATGGTTCTTGGACACACTGTCCAGAGTCTGAGATTCTGCTATGAGAATGTTTTCATTCAGATGGTCACCTTATAGCCATGCAATTTCATTGTCCACATTTATGTTTACAATCATCTTGGGGCCAAGTAGAACTATGTACTTTAGAGTTTGAAGGTTAAAGAAAAACATGGAAGCATATTTTATATGTAAATAATGTATTTGTTCCATGTGGAGGGCAAATGATATGACCATGACCCCTGCTATTCAAATAAAGCATTTACAGTAATAGTTTTGCCTTTCCCAAAATGGATTCATACATTTTATAAATGGATTCACCTATTTAAGACTGGCTTCTTTCATTTAGCACAGCATAACTAACTGAGCTTCATCCATGTTGTGTGTTTTAAGAGCTTACTAATTTTTTATTGAATAGTATTCCATTGTACTATTCAATAGTATTCCATTGTCAAAAATCAGTTAACCATATCTATGTGGGTCTACTCTGGATTTTCAATGTTGAAAATTTTGGAATTTTGAAATGTTGAAAATTGAAAATTTTCAATGTTGAAAACTGATCTATCTATGTGTCAATTCTTTTTCATCAATAGCGTACTGTGTTGGTTACTGTGGCTTTTTAGTAAGTCTTAAATCTGACTGTATAAATCTTTCAACTATTTTTTTCTAAATTGTTTTGGCTATTATAAGTTTCTTAGCTTTTCCATATAAATTTTAAAAGTCTATTTCTACAAAACTAATCTTGCTAGGATTTACTGAGAGAAATCATAACTATACTGAGTCTTTCAATCCATGATCATATTATATATTTCATTTTTTGATTCATTTTCAATCATCTTTGATTTCTTTCATCAGTGTTTTAGTTTTCAGCATACAGATGCTATACATATTTTGTTAGACTTAAGCATTTATTATTTTTAAATTGGAGCTATTGTAAATGGTGCTTTAAAAGATATTTACAATTGTTCATTGCCAGTATATAGAAATATGACTTATTTTTATATGCTAACCTTGTATACTGCAACCTTGCTAAACTCACTTATTATATTTAGGAATCTTTTTCTTTTTGTAGATTTCTTGGGATTTTCTATGCAGAAAATCACGTCATCTTCAAACAGATAGTTTGGCTAGGACTTCCAGTAGTACATTAAACAAGTGGTGAAAGTGAAGATCCTTGCCTTATTCCGCATCTTAGGAAGAAATGGTTCACTTTCTCATCATTGTCAGCTGTAGAAATTTTTTGTAGATGCCCCTTATTGAGATAAAGAAGTTTCCTTGTATTCCTAGTTAGTTCAGTGTTTTTATATATTACACGGATGTTGAATTTGATCGAATACTTTTTCAGTATCTGTTGATATGATCATATGGTTTTACTTCTTTAGTCTGCTAATATGGTGTATTACGCTTACCAATTAATTCTCAAACATTAAACCAGCCTTGAATTCCCAGGATAAACACCTCTTGCTCTTGGTGTACTAATCTTTTTATATGTGGCTGGATTCACTTTACGAATATTTTATTGAAGATTTATATAAGTTTACAAGATATACTGTTGTGAACTTATTTTTATGTACTGT
Organism: Delphinapterus leucas; assembly: GCF_059928025.1. Classification (NCBI taxonomy): domain Eukaryota; kingdom Metazoa; phylum Chordata; class Mammalia; order Artiodactyla; family Monodontidae; genus Delphinapterus; species Delphinapterus leucas. The sequence goes on from NC_143129.1 coordinate 116,862,498, forward strand.
CTTTGCACGATTTTGATATCAGGTTAAAAATGGCTGCATAAAATAAGTTGGGAAGTATTCTGTCTTTTATTTTCTGGAAGAGACTGTAGGGAACTGGTATCACCTCTTCCTGAAATTTTTGATAGTATTTGTCAGGAAAACTATTTGGACCAGTGGTTCGTTTTTGGAAGGCCACAAATACTAATTCAATTTCTTCAATAGATATACTATTCAGTTATCTATATCATCTTCAATGAATATTGGTAGTTTTTGTCTTTCAAGAAATGATCTATTTCAACTAAGTTGTCAAATTCACGTGCATAAAGTTGTTTCTAAAATCCCCTTATTAGCCTTTAAATGTCTGTGGCATCTGTAGTTATATCCCCTCCTTCATTCCTGATATTGGTAATTTGCCTTCTCTTTTTTGGTCAGTCTGGTGAAAGGATTCTAATTTTTTATCTTTTTGAAAGAACCACCTTTTGTTTTCATTGATTTTCTCTATCATTTTTGCCATTTTCAGTTTCATAATCCTGTTCTTATCTTTTCCCCTTCCCTCTACTTTCTTTGGCTTTATTTTGCTTTTTCTAGTTTCATAATGTGGAAATTCAGATTATTTCCCTCTGAACAATGATATAGTACATCTAAAAAATTCTGAAGCACTGAATTTTTTTAAATCTTTATTTTCTTATTAGTCATCCATTTTATACACATCAGTGTATAAAATGTCAATCCCAATCTCCAACCTCATCACACCACAACCCCCACCCCCTACCCCTTTCCCCCCTTGGTGTCCATATGTTTTTCCTCTACTTCTGTGTCTCAATTTCTGCCCTGCAAACTGGTTCATCTGTACTGTTTTCTAGATTCCACATATATGCGTTAATATACGATATTTGTTTTTCCCTTTCTGACTTACTTCAATCTGTATGACAGTCTCTAGATGCATCCACGTCTCTACAAATGATCCAATTTCACTCCTTTTATGGCTGAGTAATATTCCATTGTATATATATACCACATCTTCTTTATCCATTCATCAGTCAATGGGCATTTAGGTTGTTACCAAGACCTGGCTATTGTAAACGGTGTTGCAAAGAACATTGTGGTGCATCTGTCTTCTTGAATTATGGTTTTCTCTGTGTGTATGCCCAGTAGTGGGATTCCTAGGTCATATGGTAATTCTATTTTTAGTTAAGGAACCTCCATACTTTCTCCGTAGTGGCTGTATCAATTTACATTCCCAACAACAGTGCAAGAGGGTTTCCTTTTCTCCACACCCTCTCTAGCATTTGTTGCTTGTAGATTTTCTGATGATGCCCAATCTACCTGGTGTGAGGCGATACCTCACTGTAGTTTTGCTTTGAATTTCTCTAATAATTAGTGATGTTGAGCAGCTTTTCATGTGCTTCTTGGTCATTGGTATGTCTTCTTTGGAAAAATATATATTTAGGTCTTCTGCCCATTGTTGGATTGGGTTGTTTGGTTTTCTTGTTGTTGTTTTTTGTTGTTTGTTTTTTTGCGGTACGCGGGCCTCTCACTGTTGTGGCCTCTCCCTTTGCAGAGCACAGGCTCCAGACACGCAGGCTCAGCGGCCACGGCTCATGGGCCTAGCCACTCCGCGGCATGTAGGATCTTCCCAGACCGGGGCACGAACCCGTGCCCCCTGCTTCGGCAGGCGGACTCTCAGCCACTGCGCCACCAGTGAAGCCTGGGTTGTTGTTTTTTTTTAATATTGAACTGCATGAGCTGTTTATATATTTTGGAGATTGATCCTTTGTCCGATGATTCATTTGCAAATACTTTCTCCCATTCTGAGGGTTGTATTTTCGTCTTGTTTATGGTTTCCTTTGCTGTGCAAAAGCTTTTAAGTTTCACTAGGTCTCATTTGTTTATTTTTGGTTTTATTTCCATTACTCTAGGAGGTGGATCAAAACATATCTTGCTGTGATTTATGTCAAAGAGTGCTCTTCCTATGTTTTCCTCCAAGAGTTTTATAGTGCCCAGTCTTAAATTTAGGTCTCCAATCTATTTTGAGTTTATTTTTGTGTATGGTGCTAGGGAGTGTTCTAATTTCATTCTTTTACATGGAGCTGTCCAATTTTCCCAGCACCACTTACAAGAGACTGTCTTTTCTCCATTGTATATACTTGCCTCCTTTGTCATAGATTAGTTGACCATAGGTGCGTGGTTTTATCTCTAGGCTTTCTATCCTGTTCCATTGATCTATTTCTGTTTTTGTACCAATATCATATTGTCTTGATTACTGTAGCTTTGTACTGTAGTCTGAAGACAGGGAATTTGATTCCTCCAGCTCCGTTTTTTTCCCTCAAGACTGCTTTGGCTATTCGGGGTCTTTTGTGTCTCCATACAAATTTTAAAATTTTTTGTTCTAGTTCTATAAAAAATGCCATTGTTAACTTGATAGGGATTGCATTGAATCTGTAGATTGCTTTGGGTAGTATAGTCATTTTCAAAATATTTATTCTTCTAATCCAAGAACATGGTATATCTCTCCATCTGTTGGTATCATCTTTCATTTTTTTCATCAGTATCCGAAGTTTTCTGCATACAAGTCTTTTGTCTCCCTAGGTAGGTTTATTCCTAGGTATTTTATTCTTTTTGTTGCAATGGTAAATGGGAGTGTTTCCTTAAGTTCACTTTCAGATTTTTCATCATTAGTGTATAGGAATGCAAGAGATTTCTGTGCATTAATTTTGTATCCTGCAACTTTACCAAATTCATTGATTAGCTCTAGTAGTTTTCTGGTGGCATCTTTAGGATTCTCTATGTATAATATCATGTCATCTGCAATCAGTGACAGTTTTACTTTTTATTTTCCAATTTGCATTCCTTTTATTTTTCTCCTCTGATTGCTGTGTCTACGACTTCCAAAACCCTCTGATTGCCGTGTCTACGACTTCCAAAACTATGTTGAATAACAGGGGTGAGAGTGAACATCCTGCTCTGTTCCTGATCTTAGAAGAAATGCTTTCAGTTTTTCACCATTGAGAATGATGTTTGCTATGGGTTTGTCATATATGGCCTTTTATGTTGAAGTAGGTTCCCTCTATGCCCGCTTTCTGGAGAGTTTTTATCGTAAATGGGTGTTGAATTTTGTCAAAAGCTTTTTCTGCATCTATTGAGATGATCGTATGGTTTTTCTTCTTCAATTTGTTAATATGGTGTATCAAATTGATTGATTTGCATATATTGAAGAATCCTTGCATATCTGGGATAAATCCCACTTGACCATGGTGCATGATCCTTTTAATGTGTTGTTGGATTCTGTTTGCTAGTATTTTGTTGAGGATTTTTGCATCTATATTCATCAGTGATATTGGTAATTTTCTTTTTTGTAGTATCTTTGTCTGGTTTTGGTATCAGGGTGATGGTGGCCTCGTAGAATTAGTTTGGAAGTTTTCCTTCCTCTGAAATTTTCTGAAGAGTTTGAGAAGGATGGGAGTTAGCTCTTCTCGAAATGTTTGATAGAATTCACCTGTGAAGCCATCTAGTCCTGTACTTTTGTTTGCTGGAAGATTTTTAATCACAGTTTCAATTTCATTACTTGTGATTGGGCTGGTCATATTTTCTGTTTCTTCCTGGTTCAGTCTTGGAAGGTTATACCTTCTTAAGAATTTGTCCATTTCTTCCAGGTTGTCCATTTTATTGGCATAGAGTTGCTTGTAGTAGTCTCTTAGGATGCTTTGTATTTCTGCCACATCTGTTGTAACGTCTCCTTTTCATTTCCAATTTTATTGATTTGAGTCCTCTCCCTCTTTTTCTTAATGAGTCAGGCTAATGGTTTATCAATTTTGTTTATCTTCTCAAAGAACCAGCTTTTAGTTTTATTGATCTTTGCTATTGTTCTCTTTGTTTCTATTTCATTTATTTCTGCTCTGATCTTTATGATTTCTTTCCTTGTACTGACTTTGGGTTTTGTTTGTTCTTCTTTCTCTAGTTCCTTAAGGTGTAACGTTAGATTGTTTATTTGAGATTGTTTCTTGGGGTAGGCTTGTATAGCTATAAACTTCCCTCTTAGAACTGTTTTTTGCTGCATCCCATAGGTTTTGAGCCGTCGTGTTTTCATTGTCATTGTTCTCTAGGTATTTTTTGATTTCTTCTTTGATTTCTTCAGTGATCTCTTGGTTATTTAGTAACATATTGTTTAGCCTCCATGTGTTTGTGTTTTTTACGTTTTTTTCCCTGTAATTGATTTCTAATCTCATAGCGTTGTGGTCAGAAAAGATGCTTGATATGATTTCAATTTTCTTAAAATTACCAAGGCTTGATTTGTGACCCAAGATGTGATCTATCTTGGAGAATGTTCCATGCACACTTGAGAAGAAAGTAATCCGCTCTTTTTGGATGGAATATCCTATAAATATCAATTAAATCTATCTGGTCTATTGTGTCATTTAAAGCTGGTGTTTCCTTATTAATTTTTTTGGTTGATCTGTCCTTTGGTTTAAGTGAGGTTTAAAGTCCCCCACTATTATTGTGTTACTGCTATTTCCTCTCTTATAGCTGTTAGCAGTTGCCTTATGTATTGAGGTGCTCCTATGTTGGGTGCATACATATTTATAATTGTTATATCTTCTTCTAGGATTGATCCCTTGATCATTATCTAGTGTCCTTGTCTCTTGTAACATTCTTTTCTTTAAAGTCTATTTTATCGGATATGAGTATTGCTACTCCAGCTTTCTTTTGATTTCCATTTGCATGAAATATCTTTTTCTATTCCCTCACTTTCAGTCTGTATGTGTCCCTAGGTCTGAAGTGGGGCTCTTGTAGACAGCATATATATGGGTCTTGTTTTTGTATCCATTCCGCGAGCTTGTGTCTTTTGGTTGGAGCATTTAATCCACTCATGTTTATGGTAATTATAGATATGTACGCTCCTATGACCATTTTCTTAATTGCTTTGGGTTTGTTTTTGTAGGTCCTTTTCTTGTCTTGTGTTTCCTACTTAGAGAAGTTCCTTTAGCATTTGTTGTAGAGCTGGTTTGGTAGTGCTGAATTCTCTTAGCTTTTGCTTGTCTGTAAAGCTTTTGATTTCTCCATCGAATCTGAATGAAATCCTTGCCGGGTAGAGTAATCTCGGTTGTAGTTTCTTCCCTTTCATCACATTAAGTATATCATGCCACTCCTTTCTGGCTTGTAGAGTTTCTGCTGAAAGATCAGCTGTTAATATTATGGGGATTCCCTTGTATGTTATTTGATGATTTTCCCTTGCTGCTTTCAATAATTTTTCTTTGTCTTTAATTTTGATTATTATGTATTTCGGCATGTTTCCCCTTGGTTTTATCCTCCCTGGGACTCTCTGCACTTCCTGGACTTGGGTAGCTATTTCCTTTCCCATGTTAGGGAAGTTTTTGACTATAATCTCTTCAAATATTTTCTTGGGTCCTTTCTCTCTCTCTCTTCTCCTTCTGGGACCCCTATAATGCAAATGTTGTTGCGTTTAATGTTGTCCCAGAGGTCTCCTAGGCTGTCTTCATTTCTTTTTATTCTTTTTTCTTTATTCTGTTCCGCAGCAGTGAATTCCACCATTCTGTCTTCCAGGTCACTTATCCGTTCTTCTGCCTCAGTTATTCTATTGATTCCTTCTAGTGTATATTTCATATCAGTTATTGTATTGTTCATCTCTGTTTGTTCTTTAATTCTTCTAGATCTTTGTTAAACATTTCTTGCATCTTCTCCATCTTTGCCTCCATTCTTTTTCCGAGGTGCTGGATCGTCTTCACTATCATTATTCTGAATTCTTTTTTTGGAAGATTGCCTATCTCCATTTCATTCAGTTGTTTTTCTGGGGTTTTATCTTGTTCCTTCATCGGGTACATTGCCCTCTGCCTTTTCATCTTGTCTATCTTTCTGTAAATGTGTGTGCAGTTCCTCACGCTGCAGGATTGTAGTTCTTCTTGCTTCTGCTGTCTGCCCTCTGGTGGATGAGGCTATCTAAGAGGCTTGTGCAAGTTTCCTGATGGGAGGGACTGGTGGAGGGTAGAGCTGGCTGTTGCTCTGATGGGCAGAGCTCAGTAAAACTTTAATCCACTTGTCTGCTGATGAGTGGGGCTGGGTTCCCTCCCTGTTGGTTGTTTGGCCTGAGGCGACCCAACACTGGAGCCTACCCAGGGCTGTTTAGTTGGGCTAATGGCGGATTCTGGGAGGGCTCATACCAAGGAGTACTTTGCAGAACTTCTGCTGCCAGTGTCCTTGTCCCTTGTTGAACCACAGCTGCCCCCGCCTCTGCAGGAGACCCTCTAACACTAGCAGGTAGGCCTGGTTCAGTCTCCTACGTGGTCCCTGCTCCTTCCCCTGGGTCCCGATGTGCACACTACTTTGTGTGTGCCCTCCAAGAGTGGAGTCTCTGTTGTCCCCCGTCCTGCCGAAGTCCTGCAATCAAATCCCACTAGCCTTCAAAGTCTGATTCTCTAGGAATTCCTCCTCCCATTGTCAGACCCCCAGGTTGGGAAGCCTGAAGTGTGGCTCAGAACCTTCACTCCAGTGGGTGGACTTCTGTGGTATTAGTGTTTTCCAGTTTGTGAGTCACCCACCCAGCAGTTATGGGATTTGATTTTATTGTGATAGCGCCCCTCCTACTGTCTCATTGAGGCTTCTCCTTTGTCTTTGCATGTGGGGTATCTTTTTCGGTGAATTCCAGTGTCTTCTTGTTGATGATTGTTCAGCATTTAGTTGTGATTCCGGTGTTTTCAAAAGAGGGAGTGAGAGCACGTCTCTCTACTCTGCCATTTTGATCCAATCTCCCGCCATCTTCAATCTCCTGCATTTTCATTTTCATTCAGTACAAAAATATTTTCTAGTTTCCCTTAAGACTTTATCTTTATCTTTGGATTATTTAGAAGTGTGCTGTTTAAATTAACAAATATATGAGAATTTTCTTCATATCTTTCTGTTATTGATTTCTAGTTAGTCCTATTATGGTCAGAGAACATATTCTGCATGATTTTTAATTTTTTTTTAACAGTTAAGGTTTCTCTTATGACCCTAGATATGGTCTCTGATGGTGAATGTTCCATGTACATTTGAAGAGTGTCTTCTATTGTTATTAAGTAGAATACACTACAAATGTCAGTTAAGTCAATTGGGCTGATGGTATTGTTCAGGTCTTCTATATCCTTCTGGATTTTGTTTAATTGGTCTATAGATTACTGAGAGATGATTATAGAAGTCTTCAACTTTGTAGATTTTGATACTTCTCTCTTTTCAGCTATATTAGTTTTTGTTTCACATATATTGAAGCTCTGTTATTAGATTAATTTACATTTAGGATTGTTCTTTTTATTGAATTGACATTTTTAGCATTATAAATGTCCATCTTTAATCCTGGATAATCTTGGCACCACAAGCTTTCATTTGATAGTGTTTGGATAGCATATCTCTCCCCCCACCCCCAATTATCAGTATATTTAAAGTAGACTTCTTCTACGCAGCACATAGCTGGGTCTTGACCATTTACATTTAATGTAATAGTTGGTATAATTGGATTTAGGTCTATTGTTCTGTTATTTTCTGTTTGTCCCCTATTCTTAAAAAGAAAAAGCTTTAATAAATATAAATGACATACAATAAACTGCAAATATTTGAAGTGTAGAATTTGATGTTTTGCTGTATAAATACAATGGTGAAAGTATCACCACAATCAAGAAAATGAATATATCCATCACCTCCAAAACTTTTCTCAGAACTCTTCATGATCTCTCCCTCCTGACATTCCAAACCCCCAGGCAATGGATATTTTTTATAATTTACATTTTTCAAGACTTTTATATAAAATGGAACTTTTTGTTAAAATGAACTTTTTTTTTTTTTTTTTTTGCGGTACGCAGACCTCTCACTGTCGTGGCCTCTCCCGTTGCGGAGCACAGGCTCCGGACGCGCAGGCTCAGCAGCCATGGCTCACGGGCCCAGCCACTCTGCGGCATGTGGGATCTTCCCGGACCGGGGCACGAACCCGTGTCCCTGCATCAGCAGGCGGACTCTCAACCACTGCGCCACCAGGGAAGCCCAAAATGAACTTTTTGAAAAGTTTCAGATTTACAGAAAATTGCAAAGATAGTAGTATAGAGAGGTGTCATATACCCAACATCCAGTTTCCATCATCATTAACATCGTATATTAATGTGGTATATTTGTACAATTAATAAACCAACATTGTTACCTTATTGTTAACTAAAGTCCAAAGTTTATTCAGATTTCCTTAGTTTTTACCTAATGTCCTTTTTCTATTCCAGGATCTCATTCAGGATACCACATTACATTTAGTATTCATGTCTCCTTAGCCTCTTCTTGGCTGTGATGGTTTCCTCAAACTTTCCTTGTTTTGATGACCTTGACAATTTTGAGGAGTACTGCTCAGGTATGTTGTAGAGTATCCCTCTGTTGGTATTTCTGTGGTGTTCTTTTCATGATTAGCTGGGGTTATGGGTTATTGAGAAGACGACAACAGAAGTCAAGTGCCATTTATATCATATTGTATCAAAGTTACACACTATCAACATGGCTTATCACTGTGGATGCTGACCTTCATCACCTGGTTGAGGTAGTGTTTGTCAGGTGTCTTCACTGTATAATTACACATTTTCCTCCCTTTCCACACTGTACTCTTTGGAATAAAGTCACTATACCCAGTGCACACTTAAAGAATAGGGAGTTTTACTCTACCTCCTTGAAGAAAGAGTGGAATTCCTGTGCCTGGGTAATGTGTCTCTTTTCCCCCATTTATTTATTTATTCATCATTAACAGCAATACGGACTCATGGATATTTATTTTATACTTTGAGCTCTAATCCAATACTACATTATTTTTTTTGCTCAAATTATTCAAGCTTTGGTCACTGGAAACTCTTTCAGTTGTCTCTATGTCCCTCTGACATATAATTGTGTGTGCATGCATGCGCACGTGCATGCATGTGTGTTTGAGCACTTACTTTCTACCGCTATAAAATGGCCCATGCTCATTTTCTATACTTCCTGCCCCAGTCCCAGAATCAGCCATTTCTGCAAGGAGCCCTAGTTCCTTTTACTGGAGAATGGTATTAGAAACCAATACTTTGGAACTAGGTATGCTTGCTGCTACTGGGGTGTTGCTTCTAGGCCCTCAGCTATCAGGACAGAGAAATATATGTGAATACTAACATGTATGTGTGCCCAAATCTATAAGTATTTCTACATGTAACCACCTATGTCTATAGTAAGGTAAACATAAGTTATTTCTGGTATTGCCAACTCTAATTCATTACTGTACAATTCATTTTAGCTTCCTCCCCTTTATTATCTGAAAACTCACACTCCAACAGTGAGAAACCTAGCTTCCACCATCCACCATCTATTTACTTACTTGTTTAATTTTGGTATACAAGGATGGCAATACCAGCATTGTGAACTTGATACAGTTAAAAACTTTATTCTCGTGGGAAATAACTTTATCAACTAGAGTACACTACTATGTAGTTTCTTTTGCCTCTACTATTAGAGTCTTCATTTATTTCCAAATTTACTTAGGTTAGCACCTATTGTGCCATCTTCAGTGAAGCTGTTTCATACATTTGTAATACAGTTAGATTGTTTTGTCACACTCTGCATTCATTCTTGGATTCCCCAAACTTCTAAATGATTTTTTTTTAATTTTGCATACACTAAAGTTTACTCTTTGTACTTTAAGTGATATGGGTTTAGACAAATACCTACTGTCATGTATCCACAATTATGTATCACACAGAATAGGTCTACCACGTTAGTAAATCCCCTGTGCTTCCCTGATCCTTGGCACCCACTGACCTTTTTACCATTGCCAGAGTTTTGCCTTTTCCAGAATGTCATTTAACTCAAATCATATTCCATGCAGCCTTTTCAGACTGCTATCACTTAACATTATGCATTTAAATTCATGCATATCTTTTTGTGGCTTCACAGTTCATTTTTTAATAATCACTGAATAATTTTCCATTGTATGGATGTACCACATCTTAACCATTCACCTACTGAAGGATGTTTTGGTTGCTTCTAGTTTTTGGCAATCATGAGTAAAGCTGCTATAATCTTTCACGTGCAGGTTTTTGTGTGGACATAGTTTTTAAATCAGTATAATAAATTCCTAGGAGTGTGACTGCTGGATTGTATGGTAAGACTATGCTTAGCTTTGCAAGAAATTGCTAAAATGGCTGTACCATTTTTCATTACTACCAGCAATAAAGAGTTCCTATCGCTCTGTATCCTTGTAAGCAATTGTCAGTCAGTTTTGTATGTGTGTGTTTAATCATTCTAAAAGATGTATAGTGGTATCTCATTGTCGTTTTAATATTCCTTAGTGACTAATAATGTTAAGCATCTTTTCATATGCTTATTTGCCATCAGTATCTTTAGTGAATGTAGATATTTCTTCTTTTCCAGTACATGCATTTAAGGTTATAAAATTCCCTCTAAGCACTGCTTTTCCTAAATCCCCTAAATCTTGAGAAGCTGTATTTTGATAATAAAAAATTGGTTCAAAATATTTTAAAATTTCTTGAGACCTCTTCTTTTGGCTGCGTTGGGTCTTCGTTGCTGCGCGTGGGCTTTCTCTAGTTGTGGTGAGCGGGTGCTACTCTTCACTGTGGTGCATGGGCTTCTCATTGTGGTGGCCTCTCTTGTTGTGGAGCACAGGCTCTAGGCACACGGGCTTCAGTAGTTGTGCCATGCAGGCTCAGTAGTTGTGGCTTGTGGGCCCTAGAGTGCAGGCTCAGTAGTTGTGGCACACGGGCCTAGTTGCTCTGTGGCATGTGGGATCCTCCCAGACCAGGGCTCAAACCCATGTCCCCTGCATTGGCAGGCGGATTCTTGACCACTGCACCCCCAGGGAAGTCCCTGTTTTCAATTTCTAATTTAATTCCATTGTGGTCTGCAAATATACTTTGTATGAATACTATGTTTTAAATTTGTTAAGGTGTGGTATATGGCCCAGAATGTGCTCTATCTTGGTGAATGTTCCAGGCAAGCTGGAGAAGAATGTAGATTCTGTTGTTAAATGGCATAGTCTGTTAATTAGATCAAGTTGACTGATTGATACTGTTGTTCAGGTCTTCTACATACTTACTGATTTTCTGCCTGCTTGATCTATCAATTATCAAAACAGGGATGTTGAAGTCTCCAACTGTTGTAGTGGATTTGTCTATATCTCCTTCCAATTCTATCAGCTTTTGCCTCATGTGTTTCGACACTCTGTTGTTAAAAGCTAATGTTTAGAATTGTTAAATCTTAGGGCTTCCCTGGTGGCGCAGTGGTTGAGAGTCCGCCTGCCGATGCAGGGGACGCGGGTTTGTGCCCCAGTCTGGGAAGATGCCACATGCTGTGGAGCGGCTAGGCCTATGAGCCATGGCCGCTGAGCCTGCACGTCCAGAGCCTGTGCTCCGCAATGGGAGAGGCCACAACAGTGAGAGGCCCACATACCACAAAAAAAAAAAAAAAAAAAAGAATTGTTAAATCTTGGAGAACTGACCACCAAATCATTACGTTATATCCCTTTGCATCCCTCATAATTTTCATTGTTCTAAAATCTCTTTGAATATGAATATAGGTACTCCAGCTTCCTTTTGGTTAATGATAGCATGGTATATCTTTCTCCATTCATTTCCTTTTTACCTGGTTCTTTATATTTAAAGTGAGCTTCTAACAGACAACCCATAGCTGGGTCTTTTTTTGTATATAAGGATCTTGTTTTTTAATCCACTCTGACAATCTCTTTTAATTGATGTATTTATAAGATTCATACTTAAAGTGACTATTAACATAGTTAGATTAATATCCACTATTGTTTGTAACTGTTTCCTACTTGTTGCAGCACTTATTTTCTTTTTTCCCCTATTTTTCTGCCTCTTCTGATTTTAATTGACATTTTATATGATTCTATTTCATCTCCTCTCTTAAGATATTATACTTCTTTTTAGAGTTTTTTAGTGGTTGTCCTAGTGTCTGCAATATACATTTTTTAACTGAATTAAGTCCATCTTTAAATAACACTATAATGCTTCCCTTGTAGTGTAGCTACCTTATAATAGATTTCTAAATCCTTTCTCCTATCCCTTATGACACTGCTGTCATTCATCTCACTTACCCATATTCTATAATCACCCTGTATATTGTTACTATTATTAAACAGTGATCTTTTAGATCAATGATGAATAAAAAGATTTTATTTTACCTTCATTTTTTCTTATCTGATGCTTTTCCTTTCTTTATGTACATCTAAATTTCTAACCTATGTAATTTTCGTTCTCACTGAAGAACTTCTTTTATGATTTTTGCAGGACAGATCTGCTGGCAATGAATAACCTTCGTTTTTGTTTATATATTTTTTTTAATTTTATTTATTTATTTTTCACTGTGTTGGGTCTTCATTGCTATGAGCAGGGTTTCTCTAGTTGCAGTGAGCAGGGGCTACTCTTCATTGTGGTGTGCAGGCTTCTCATTGTGGTGGCTTCTCTTGTTGCAGAACACGGGCTCTAGGCATGCGGGCTTCAGTAGTTGTGGTGTGTGGGCTCAGTAGTTGTGACTCACAGCCTTTAGAGCACAGGATCAGTAGCTGTGGTGCACAGGCTTAGTTGCTCTGCGACATGTGGGATCCTCCCAGACCAGGGCTCAAACCTGTGTCCCCTGCATTGGCAGGCAGATTCTTAACCACTGTGCCACCAAGGAAGTCCCTAGCCTCCATTTTTGTTTGTCTGAGAGAGTCTTTGTCCTTTACTTTTGAAGGATAATTTCCTGGATACAGAATTAATTATAGGTTAGTGGGTTTTTTCTTTCAACTCTCAAATATTTTACTCCACTTTCTTCTTGCCTGCATGGTGATGAGAAGTCTGCCATAATTCTTATTCTGTTCTTCTTCAAGTAAGGTTTTCTTCCATCCCCCCTTTGACTTCTTTCAAGATTTTCTTAGTCTTTGGTTTTCTGCAGTATAAATATCATGTGCCCAGGTGCAGTTATTTATTTTGCTTGGTACTTTTAAACTAAGCTTCCCACGCCTGTATTTTGATGTCTGTCATTAATTTTATAATACTTTCTCTGCCATTATTACTTCAAATACTTCTTTTGCTCCTTTTCCTTCTCCTTCTGGTATTCCAATTATGCATATGTTACACTTTTCAAAATTGTCCCATAATTCTTAGATGTTCTGTTCTGGGTTACTTTTTTCCATTCTTTTTTCTCATTGCATTTCAGTTTAGCCAGTCCCTATTGATCTATCTTCAACCTCACTGATACTTTCCTCCATTGTGTCCAATCTGTTGATGAGCCCATCAAAACATTTATTTCTATTACAGTGTTTTTTTACTTTTAGCATTTCCCTTGTTTCTTTCTTAGAGTTTCTTCTCTCTGCTCACATTACTCACGTGTTCTTGCATATCGCCTACTTTTTCTATTAGACTCAACATATTAATCATAGTCATTTTAAATTCCCTATCTGATAATTCCAACATCTACAATATTTGAGTCTGGTTCTGATGCTTGCTTTGCCTCTTCAGACTATTTTTTCTTGCATTTAGGCATGTCTTCTAATTTTTTGTTGAAAGTTTACCATGGGTAAACTTTACCATGGGTAAATACCCACAGCATTGGGTAATAAGAACAGAGGTAAACAAGCATTTACTGGGTGGATCTGTTAATTTGTCCAAGGAGGTGAACTGTGTTTAATGTTTGCTATAGGTGTCAGAAGCTTCAAATTCCCTTAGTATCCTTGTTTTGACTCTGGGCTTCCCTCAGTACTACTCAGAGACAGTCCATGCCTTGTAGCTATTCAGCTGTAACCCATTGTTCTTATACTGGAGCCCTGTTATACATCTGCATATTTTGTTTTTATCTTTTTTGGTGTTGGTATGAGGGTAAAGTGTGGGGGAGGAAAAGCATTCTACAATTTTAGGATTAAATCTCAATAATTTACTTGGCTTATTTCTCTGGGATGTGAACTTCATAGGTGTTTCTCCAGCAGTATAGCCCCCTTAAGATGAATTAGGAAGGCTGAGGGGGCTGGAGTAGGAGGGATGTCCACCTCAAACTGGGATATGGCTCTGGTAATATCTTTTCCCCCAGATATGCTCTGGGCATATTTCACAATGATTACCCTTCCCTCCTTCAAAAGCCACAAGGGGACCTTTTCCAGGATCTTCATCTTGAGAACCTGATGGTGTTCCTGGAGGTAAAACCCATGGGAGTATGAGGGCCTCCCTAAGACTGTTGCTCCCATGAGTTTCACACCCTCATGCAAGTCCATACTCAGCCTCCAGCAACTTATCAAAATTATCATTTAAACGGTCCTAACAATTTATGGCTCCAGTGGCTCCTGCTCTCTTGGTAAGCTGATCTCTGCTGCAACTCTAGATTTGCCTCACTCCAGATTTCAGGTTGGTGGTTGCTCCTATAAGAACAAGAGTGATGGGACTTCTCTGGTAGTCCAGTGGTTAAGACTCTGTGCTTCCACTGCAGTGGGGCACGGGTTCAATCCCTAGTCAGGGAACTAAGATCCTGCATTCTGCGTGGCACAGCCAAATAAATAAATTAATTAAAGCTCTTAAAAAAATTTTTAAAAAAGAAACAGGAGTGATGACTTCTAGCTTTGTTATATGTCAGAGCTGAAACTAGAAGTCTCTTACCTTCCTCTTTTATTCCTGTTTCCTTATTCCTGCATTCTTTTGGATTACTTGAATATTTCATATTTGTATAGCTGTGGGGTTTTTTGGTGTTCTTCTACAGATTACAATACATACTTCACTTTTCATAGTCTACTTAGAATTAAAATTTTACTTCAAGTGAAATTTATAAAGCTTATAGACATTTGGTTCCCTTTAAACTCTTCCTTTATATTGTAGTTGTCATGTATATACATCAACATACATTGGAAACCCGAAAAGATATTACAATTTTTTATTTCAACCATCATATTTTAATGAACCCAAGAGAAAAACTGTCTGTTATATCTATGCAGATATTTACCATTTCTGTTGCTCTTCTTCCTTTCATGAAGTTCCAAGTTTCTCTCTGGTATCATTTCTCTTCTTCCTGAATAACTTCCTTTACTATTTCTTTAGAACAGGACTTCTGGTGAAGAATTATCTTTGGTTTTAGTAATTTAATTACGATGTATTTGGGTGTGGTTTTCTTGGTGCTTACTGAGCTTCTTGAATTTGTAAATGTATATGCTTCGCCAAACTTGGGAAGTTTTCAGCCATATGTCTTCATTTTCTTCTGCATTAATCTCTTTCCTCTCCTACTAAAATTTTAATGTGTCAATGAAAAAATGTTGCCTGCCATATCACTAAACAAAGGATGTTGCAGCCATCGAGCCATCACATTACAGCTGCCCTGACAGTGAGCCCTGAGGGAGCTCAGGATGCCTCCCATCAAGCCATCAGCCACTGCAGCCACCTCCCAGTGGTGCACCCTGAGAAGACTCAGGATGAGACAGCACAGGATACTAGCCCCAGGTAGCTGAGGTACATATCAAAGGAATGATTTCAATGAGCCCTGACTTTTGCATATCCCCATATATAGAAAAATGCTAAATTCATTAACTTGAGATGTCTAGTTTTCTTTAATTAACAGTGAACTTTTGATGTTCCTACTGCCTGGTCTTTGTTGCAAAAATTCCTATATATCCTGGCTCCTCCTTCACCTCTTCAAAGAGGTCTGAGAGGCTGTGACCCAGGCTTAAGTCCTATTTTGTGTGCCAAATAAAACTTAATTCTCAACTTTCAGGTTGTGAGTTTTTTTCAGTCAACAAATGATGTGTATATTAGAAGTTTTTATATTGTTCCACAGGTCCCTAAAGCTCTGTTCTTTTAAAATTATTGTTTTCTGTTTTTTACTTAGAAAATTTCTTCTGATCTTCTATACTAATTCACTCTTTCCTCTGTCATCTTATTCTCTCTCAGAGCTTTAGGCAGCTGTACAGTCACTGTTGCTCCCACAACTGCCATAGGAGTGCAGTTTTAGGAGTGTGTCTTACTCAGAGACAGGACCAGGAAAAACAAAAAAACAAACAGAATTTCCCTCATGTGTTCCTTCCTGAAGAAACTTCAGTTCTTGGATTCAGACTGCCTTGAATCTAAGCTGGGAGATGTGGGAGGAAACAGAAAAACAAGGAAATTCACTACTGTATCTTTTTTCCTAGTTTGGATTTCCATCCCCAGTCTGCTTGCTATTATTTACTTTTCAAAGTCTTCCCATAACTACATCATGTGTTCTGTTCAACGATTTTACGTGTAATCAGTAGGACAGATAGGGTGATGTGTGCTTATTCCATCTTAATTGGAACTAGAAACCAATTTCACCACTTTTCATTTTAACAATTTAATAATCAATTTATAAACAAAAAATTTAAAGGATACAGCTAGATTTTCAATATGCTCCACCTTGATCTCAGTGTAAAATTAACAAACATGTCCTCTAAATAAACCCACAGTAATGCTGTAGTATTTTGTTACTGTACTTCATGTGACAAAAAAGTTAAATGCACATATTTCTTTGAAAAATATGATTTTTATATAAAATTTAATAATTACTACTAATAACAAAGATGGTACCATCATTAATATGGAATTAACTTACACACTTGGAAAACTGATATATTTTCAAATATATAAACAAAATTACATGATCCTACTCCATATTTTTCATTCTTAGGCTACCCATAACACCTAATATAACACATAAATCTCAATGTATAACAATCTAAAAAAGTTTATAATCTTGCTAAATAGTAAGTAATAAGATAAATTAATACAAGATACAAAGATAGTATTTATTTTACTAATCCACATCAAAAGAGAAGTTGAAGCTTATTTGAGTCTTGAAATATTAATGTAAGAATATATAATTGCTCAAAACGTTCTACATTGAAAGAGAAACATTCTGTAATTTCTTTTTCAAGATTTTAAACTGCTTTATTCAGATATTTGAGTCTGGAATACACTGTCCAATATGGTAGTCACTAGCAACACATGGCTGTTTAAATTAAAATTCATTAAAATTCAACAAAATTGAACTCCATTTTTCAATCACACTAGTTATATATCAAGTGCTCAATAGCCACATGTGGCTAGTGGTTACCTTTTAAATAGAGTAGATATAGAACATTTCCATCATCACAGAAAGTTCTATTAGACAGAACTGGGCAACAGGAACATCCAAAATTTTATGCAAGCACAGTTCCTGAGATATCTATAGGCCAGAACTGTGTTAGCCCTTATTAGTTTATGCTTATGGTGAAAAGAATTTTACATTATTATTTTTTTAAATATGAACTTCTTAAGTTTCCCAGTTGGAAGTATTTTTAGGAGTTACGTAAGTTATTATTTATTTGAACCATGATTTCATCAAGCCATATATTTGATTTGATTCAAGGCTTACTGAGGAGACACAAAATGACTTAAATTTAAAAATAATAGATCTTCCTCAACTAACTATGGGGTTACACTCCAATAAACCCATTGTAAGTTGAAAATATTGTAAGTTGAAAATGCATTTAATACACTTAACCTACCAAACATCAGAGCCTACCTTAAACGTGCTCAGAACATTTATATTAGTCTACAGTTGGGCAAAATCATCTAACAAAAATCCTACTGTATAATAAAGTATTGAACATTTCATGTAATTTCTTGAATACATATTGAAAGTGAAAAACAGAATGCTTGTATAGGCACAGAATGGATATAAGTGTATCAGTTGTTTTCCCTCATGATGGTGTGGCCAACTGTGAGCTGCGGCTTGCTGCCGCTGCCCAGCATTACAACAGAATACTGTACCTGCATACTGCTAGGCTGGAAAAAAATGGAAATTCAAAACTTGAAGTACAGTTTCTATTGAATGCATATTGCTTTTGCACCATCGTAAAGTTGAAAAATTGTAAGTCAAATCATCGTAAGTCGGGGACCATCTGAACAAGAAAAAGAAAGAAAAAGTAATGACAAAAGTTGTTTGATTAAATACCCAGGATCAAAAGATATAGGAAAAAAGATGGTAAGAGTTCTATTATCTTAGCTGATTATCCACTTAACTACTGAATAATGATAGGTATATTGATAATATTAAACAAAACTGCTGATAGATACTACTTTTCTTAAAACAGTTCTGAATAGAAGATTTGAAGAGAATACTGTAGATGGGAAGAATTGTGGAGACTGCAATTCAAGTTAGTTATTTCTATGAATTAACTGTCTTCCTTCATGCCGAGTATTTTAAAGAAACCACGATCTGTTATACTTGCTGATAGATGGGTTTATGACACTTTTAAACTAGTCAGTTATCTCAATAATCCTTGGTTTTCTCTTCTGCAAAACAAGATTATTAATACTTTCCCTGACTATATCACTAGTTTTATGTGTGACTCAAATAAGATGATGTAAGTGAAATGGCTTTGTAGATTGTAAATATTATAAAAATACAGAGTGGTATTACATTAACACATTTGATTAATAACACACTGCTATTATTTACTTAGATTAAGGAAGGTCAAGGTATACTTCAGCATCATTTTTTAATGTCTAAACACTGGAAGCATTCAAACACCAAAATATACAAATAAGATTTTTTGAAACTATTGTGTTATAATATTGCAGTGTCTCTATGAGAAAGCAGTGGGTGTGCCATAACAGTCAATTTATGCAGTTTGGACAGAACACTGTAGATGTGACTGGACATTCCAGTGACATCAAGGCAATATTGCTCTTAAAATATGAAAGGTGTCAGTTTATTGTGTCCCGTACTGCCTAATATATCTTGTATACAAGACATTCTTTTTAAAATTATGCTTTTTAGGTGGTAAGGTATCTATTTTATGAAAATAATTTTAATGAAAAATAGATTAGGTTCTAAACAGTCCTGGGCAAAGACTTTTGTTTGCATAATGAAAAATTTTGCAAATCGGTTTTCTTTAAATAAAAAACTCCCAATGAACGTATATGTATCTTTAATATAATTTTATGGTATTAAAACTAGGAAATGTTAAATTTTATTCAAAACATGAAATGTTTTCACTGAAAGTACTTTTAAAACAAACTAATAAATCTCCAGATAGGAGAAGAGTCAATACAGACAATTCAATGTGTTGTTAAAATAACTTTTCAAAAGTCAGAGTCCAACAGGGAATAAGAACTAAATTTGCTGTGTACAGCTATCAAATATAAGAAAAAAGCAAAAGAAAAAAACCACAAAATTTTCATTTATATCATAGTCAGACACAGTAAACTAGTTCAGTAATATACTAGGAATAATTAAATATTTATGGCAAATGACTGTTCTCGAAGAATTTTTAACAAAGTAACCCTACTGATACACTAACTCAAACGCATTTGTGAAATACTTCTCACATACCAAGGAACTCCAGCCATTTGATCTATATGGAAGACAACACAGCAAATATAAAGTTTGACCATTTTACAACCCTAACATCCCTGACTACTAGTATGTTCAGCTTAAGGGAATTTAAAGGACTAAGGAAACTTTAAAGCACCATAAAGAGTAGGAAGGTGAGTTCAGTGTATACTAGGTATTGAGGAAAATGGAATGGAATATGTGAAATTTGAAAAGAGTCTTGGAGGACAGGTAGAATTTAGATAGGCCAGAAAAAGTAATAAGGCTAATTCAAGAAGATAAAACTATATGAATAAAGGCTTAAAGGTAAGAATAAATATGACATGCTCTATTCCTCCCATTTACTCTCCTTTTCACGTTAAGAAACATAAAGAATATAAGAGAAGACAAGATAGAAATTAATTGCAGGGAGAGGTCTACTTTGTATAGAGGTCAAAAATGTCTGAGGAACATGACATTTTTTTGAGTTGTATGACCTGAAGTATTAATAAAAGGAGCAAGTTGAGGGAAGATGGGTGAAGAGTACACCAGGCAGAAGGAACAATGAATTAAAGACTGAAAGAAAAAAGAGGCAGAAACAGTATAACTACTGGGCAGAGAATGGATTGGGAAATGGTCTAAGTTTAGGGTAAGAGTAGAAGCAGAGAAAACCACTGAGACTACTGTTAACAGTCCAGGCAAGATATGATAGCCACTTGAACTGAGATAGTGGTGGGAGAGAGAGAAATGGACAAATTTTATATATATTTTGGAGAAATAGGGAGATTTGCTGGTAGTTTGAATCTAGAGAATGAATAAAAGGAAGTTATCAAAAAACATTACCAGGCTTCCCTGGTGGCGCAGTGGTTGAGAGTCCACCTGCCGATGCAGGGGACACAGGTTCCTGTCCCGGTCCGGGAAGACCGCACATGCTGCGGAGCGGCTGGGCCCGTGAGCCATGGCCTCTGAGCCTGCGCGTCCAGAGCCTGTGCTCCGCAACGGGAGAGGCCACAGCAGTGAGAAGCCCGTGGACCGCAAAAAAAAAAAAAATTACCTATGTTTTTGGCTTAAGCATCTGGGTAAATAGTGATACCAATTACTAAGAGGAAGAAGGGTGAAGAAGGAAGAGGTTGGAAGGATGTTCTAATAATGAAAGATTTTCTTAGACATTTATTAGACATCAAATTGGAGATTCCAAAAAGATCTGGATATGAGTCTAGAACACATTGCTGTGTTCTAAATTTTACTTTAATTATAGGCATATCTGTTATCAACTGTTTTA
This sequence comes from Delphinapterus leucas, assembly GCF_059928025.1. NCBI lineage: Eukaryota > Metazoa > Chordata > Mammalia > Artiodactyla > Monodontidae > Delphinapterus > Delphinapterus leucas. The sequence continues at coordinate 116,883,097 of NC_143129.1, forward strand.
CATTTCTGGTTTTCCAGGGAAAGAAAGAATGGCTTCATTTAACTATTAAATAAATCCTCCTCTCAATGGTGACTGAGAGTCTGATATGCATTCCAAAGGTCAGTCTCTCTGTACTTCCTCTTCTCTCCAAACTCCCGACATTTTCATTCTGACTCTCATCATATTTGTCATACTACTAAAACGCGATTCCAGGTCATTCCCAAGAAAAACAAACTCAAGTGATTTCCCATGGCCCACAGAATCCAAACCCCTAGCATAGTAATCAAGGACCTTTGACAATTTTCAACAGGTCTCCATTTCACCAATTTATATCTCGACAATAATACTACTAAATTAACTGCCATTTCTTGAGAACAAAATGCCCTTTCCTAACTTTATGCCTTGGCATACACAATCTCCCACTTTGGTTCAAAAACCATACTTGAAAGCTAAGATTTGTGATAGGCAGAATCCTCCTTCCCTCCCCCAATTTGTTCCATCTATTCCTTGGAACCTGTAAATATGTTACAATACATGGCTAAAGGAATTTTACAGATATAATTAAGGTTACTAATTAATGACCTGAAAATAGATTCTGGTGGGTTATCTAGGTGGGCCCAATCTAATCACATTAGCTCTTAAAAGCAGAGAACTTTCTCCAGCTTGAAGCAGAAGAGAGCCAAGGCAAAAAAACTGTCAGATTGCAAGCATGAAAATGATTCATTGCACCACTGCTGGCTCTGAAATATCAGGGTCCATATGCAAGGACTAGAGAGAGGCCTCTAGGAGATAAGGGCAGCCCCAAAATGACAGATGGCAAGGAAACAGAGAACTCAATCCTATAGTCAAAAGAAACTATTCTGCCAAAATATGAATGAGCTTGGAAGTAGATTCTTCCCTAGAAACTGCAGATAAGAGCCTGTAAGAATGCTGACTTACAGAATTGTGAGATAATAAATGGGTATTATTTTTAACTGCTAAACTTATGGTTATTTGTTATAGCAGCAATAGTAAACTAATACCAAACTTAAATGTAATAAGGTGACAGGGGTGGGAAAAGTGGGATTCTATTTCCAGAGTACTAAAATATATGAAGTATGAAAATATAAAACTTCTAATCATGGTTGATGCAGGCACTCTCTCCCTCTAGCCCTTTAGTTCTTTATGGTGATTAGAACCTTCCCATTGACTCACTACTGACTCATTAGCCAAGATTATATCCAGGCAGCCCAGTATCTAAATGTCCATGTAAGGACTTTCTAAATACCTGGAACAGAAATAAAGAAGATGAAAATTATCGCCTCAACTCCCACTACCACTATACAAATGGAGTCACTCTTTTCACTCAAATTAGAGTCCTCATCAGTGTAGACAAGGGCAAGCTCCAGGCCCCAGGTATCTGACTGCCACCAGGGTAGATCTGGCTCCACAGAATAGGGAGGTGAATGTAGTGAGCTATAGGCTCAGAGAGCAGCACTGCAAATATCCACCCAGAAAAATACAGTTTACCTTTACCTAGAATTACCATGATGGAAACCTGGTCTTCCCTACTAAAATACAATGCTTGAAAATCTCATTCTTCAGGGAATGTGTGACAAAGCATTCTGGATATGAAAGGCAGTATAGCAGTACTAATATGAAATGTTAGAATGCACAGATAAACCAGTAGTCCAAAAAAATCAACATAAAAGTTCCATTTATGTAAGATGACTTTCTCCTGGCAAATTCCTACTTGTTACTTAAAGTCTAATATTATTTCCTCTATTCTAGCTCTTAAAATATATTAATACCCACATTATTGTACTGACCACACTGTACAATAACTATATGCTTATACTTCTAACTCTTCTTTGAGCTTCTCCCATAATTTTCTACCTCTAGAATCTAACACAATGGTAATCACAGAGTAACATTCAATAAATGTTTTAGAACTGATTAAATTTTTAGAGCACCATAGCTCTTTTTTGAGATAATTTTAGGTTTCTCAAGTCAAAGATGAGTCTCACACGGAACCAGAGGGCCTTTATTCGGCGCCGGTATATCACACATACTTCTACACTACTTTAGAAGAATATTTCCACTATCTTCAATTTTTCTATTTTTTAAAATACTGGATATAAAACTGTAAGAAAATATAAAACATTGTCTAGGATATTTTGGAATCTACTTACTTATAAATTATATAAAAATATGTAATATATTCTGAATTTTGTAAGACTGATGATAATGCTAACTTCTTAGGCATTGCTCTAAGCATTTTATATGAAATAACATTTATTCCTCACAACAACCCACGTTTAAGATGAGTATTACTATTGAATTTTCCAGAGGTACAGAGAGGTAAAGTATGTTATAAAAGGTGACAAAATTGCAATATTCCATATTAATTCTTTCGCCCTACCTTCCCCCAAGAAGTATATCATACTTTTTAAAAATGAATTACATTTTCAAAAGTTTTAAGGCTTTACCAAAATCTTTTTTGAATAAATGAAAATAGACTGCAGAGTCATAAAACCAAGGGTATAAAATACTAAGATTTCATTAGCAGTCACATGGTTTCTGCTTTTATTTTAGAGCTTTGATAAGTGATTACTGAACCCAACATTACTTTCTCTATAAGAACTTAGCAGCGATTTCAAAAATTTTGATTTCTCTATCATTCTCCATATAATTTTCTTATTGTGACTATGATAAATAGCTAACAAACTTGATATAGTTTTAACATCAGTGGAAAAGCAGTAGTAGTTGTAAGTACATACTGTTAGAGGAAACAACCTGACACATCATCATGGGGTAAGCTATTCCAATAAACCCTGACACATTTAGAATTAAGAAATAATCGTGAGCCTAAGGCACTAGAACTACATTATAGCTTAACTTGACTCCAGTTGTAATCTCCCAGGCCCCAAAATAAATGATCTGGTGCCAACAATAGCAGGAACAGTTAGATGACACTTAATTCATAGCACTATAAGATATGGAGTCAGCCAGAAGGTGGCAGAATGAGGCCACTTAGGCTTCACATACAAATCCAGAAAAATCTTTTTGTTATCATTACCTTAGGTTTTAGCAGTACACAAAAATCACAATTTTAGATCCTTATACAAGTAAGAATTTTATGTACTAGAGATAGGCAAGAGCATTATTTCATGTATACAAATCAAACTATAAATTTCCCACATAGATTACCATAGTAGAAACGAATCCCCATTCTCCCTTTTGATAAATCTTCCCTATTTCCACAACGCTATGAAAAATGTAGTCCTCCAAAGTCCCCCATATTATTCCAATATCACATCTGAATTCTTTAATGAAGAATTACTACTAAATGTTTTATCATGTAATATATTTAATTTCATAAGTTCAATCGTAGTTACTACACAGTGGCAAAGTGAAATCTTTTACAAAATCTCATATAACTTTAAAGAAAACAGTTTTTATACTGGGTTTTTTAAATGGGGTTTAAGCACTATGGTTTAATATATGGAAGGTAAACCACATTATTCTTTGTATTGCATTTGACTGTTTACAATAGATCTGTTTACTTTTGCATTCCTGGTACCTATCATAGGACCTAGAACACATAAGCAGGATTTCAAGGAGAAAACAGAGGGATAAAAGCAATTAAGCAGATACCTAAGACATCAATCTGTACTAAAATGGTTCTCTTTATTTTTCCATCAGGTGACCAGTCCCTTCAAACTGAACACAAAACAATAGGTGCTAATTGCCCTCAGTTAAGGACCAGGCTACCTACAGAGACAAACTAACAGATCATCAAACCAGATATGCCAACATTAGCCAATTTACATCAGAAGTAGAGGTTGAAGAGTCCTGGAGAGAACTGTAGTGAATCAAGCTGTGAGACAGGCAACACCATTTAGGAGAAGAGGTGTTTCACCCTCACCTCAAATCAAATGAGGTGCTTCTAGGGAACCACTCAGAGATTTGACATTCTCTAGAGTCCACAATAGTTAGGGGCTGCTATGGGGGACTCGCTAAATGTACCAAATGTAGATACCTAATGGTGGATGAAGCCACCTAGGCCCAATGGCAGAGTAAAGACTTGTTAGAGCTCCATTTGCAATGGCAAGGGAAATGCATCTCTGTCCTTTGGATCTCAGAAAAAGGAACATGAGCAAAGGAGTCATAAGTGGCCAGCAAGAGGAGACGCCTTCCCTCATAAAGAGAACGAAAACCCAAGATCCACTGCAGATTTACTGTGAAGCTAAAGAAGCTTAAAATTCAGAAAACGAATCGGGGTAGGGGAGAGGAATTCTAACACCCTGGGAGAGACTCTTAGCATTGTGTTCACAGGCTATATGCTTTTGTAAGATTTGCAAAAGATACTTTAACTACAATCCATTAAAACTGTTCTTTTCATTCCAACTTCCCCTCCTTCACACATCCTATTTTGTCAGGTGCTAAAAGAATGGCTGCAAGCATTTTAGAGACTTTGCTAAGGGGAAATTGAGATAGGAATATGCCATTCTAGCTGCAGTTGGGAAGAAGTTTTAGAATTTTTCAATAAAAAAGAAATTACGGACTCGTGATTTGAACGTATTTGAAGAATACCTCGTTTTTCATCTTTAAATTTATGTATTTAAAAAAATAAGATAAAACTTAGATAAAAACATAATGGAATATAAAAACAAAGATGAAATAGAGCCATGAAATCAACAAAATTATTCTTATTTAGAAAGATGAATCACAACAAAAATTTTTCTGGATCAAACAAAAGCACTAAATTATTTTTGTTTATTTTTTTATACAGCAGGTTCTTATTACTTATCTATTTTATACATTAGTGTATATATGTCAATCCCAATCTCCCAGTTCATCCCACCACCACCACCCCCACAAAGCACTAAATTATTAAAAAGAAAAAAAAATCTAAATAAAAATAATGAATAGGTACTTTGTTTCATAATCAAATTAATGAAGAGAATAAAATATTTTTCTTTCTTGCTGATTTGACACAGAATTCTAACACTGATAGAGATACCTAAAATTCATAATAGCCAGTACAATGAGGACACTGAAGAAAAAATGATTAATGAACATTGTTAGTTTGAAAATTAAGATTAATTATTGCCAAGAAAACCAGAAATGTCCTGAAACCTTACAGTTCATATATGAAAGAAATCTGTCAGCCACCAGTTTATGGTAGTGTTTCTTCAACCACAGAAGACACAGATGTGGGAACCACTGGAATAGAGCTGAGAGTGGTAGACCTCACTACTCTATTTCATTGAATCTAAGACTACCAATTGTAAGAATCATCATCATTTATATACCACTAAGAAAGAAAAAAGGAAGTGCAGCAATTAAACTACAAGATAATGCTTTGTTACAATTTTTATTTTTCTTTAAGAGAAAAGGCAAAATAGAGGAGTTATTATTTTTGTTTGGGTATTTAATCTTGGTTATCAGTGAAACATAGGTTCTTGCTATAAAATGTGTGCAGAGAAGAACAGGACTGGAACCCAGGAAATTTTGTGGTGATATATTCTTATAATTTCCATTGAGTGGTGAAAAGGATAGGTTACTTCAGCAATCCAACATAGAAAACACTATCAACGTCTCAATAATTCAAGAATGATGGTCTGAACTACAATTCTGAACAACTATCCTGGAAGAGAACCCCTTCTAGTTTATATACTGACAGAGGGAACAACAATGAAGGAGCTGTGGAGATGTTACATACGCATACACACACATACTCACCCCCATCGCAACTTCTAGACAGAAGGACAAGGACTATTGCAGCTACTCATAAATATCACCTTGTTCTGGTATGTGTACACATATGTATGTATGTATATATCTAACACATCAATATCCTTCTCCCCGTTCCTCAGTAATTTTATATAAGGTATGTTAGTGGTTGTGGACTTTATAATTTAGCACAGGGTAGCAGAAAATTACACTGATATTATGACTAAACGAGTATAATCCAGAGATTGATACAGGGACTGACGGAATTTTGAGTCTCTCCTTCCAGGTAGAAGTTGAGTGTGTTTTCATTTATATGAAGGATAGTAGCATTAAATCTAGATGTAGCAAACTGTGATTACCGTTATGTATGGAAATGTCAGTAGAAGGGTATATGTACGTGATGAACAGTCAAAGGAGTAGACTGTATTGGATGTTGCTAATTGGTTCATGCAACATCCTTTCCATTCTATAATAATAGACAAGGCTAAAAACTTTAAAACGTATTTGCTTTTTTCCATCTTTTCCAACTATAATAGTAGAAGCTAGAAAGCTATAAAATACTTCCTGGAATTCCTATTCTTAAAGTTGGGGATGCAAATAAAGTTCTCCCCATTAGATGTCCTTCTATGATATTTGGAAGATAGAAACAGGACCCTTTAAGAGCAGGTAGATAAGAAGAAGTGAATTCCCAACTTCCTCAACTGAAAAAGTGAATAACATTGTAAGTGGTTTGAAAAACACTGTCAAATTTTATAAGAAAGATTATTGTTGAATAAGAACCAAAAAAGGATGGCAAGTGTGTCACATGTGAATATAAGATGTTTAAAGTATTATAATCTGGATTATTATGGCCCCCATCAATAAAATACCATGATCCCTAAGTTCCCTCTGTTTCTAGGCAGAATCCTAGGTTTTCCTACTGTGGTCACTGATGCTCTATTCCAAAGGTCAGTGACCTTGATGGTGAGCTGTTGTTCTGCTCTCGCTGTTCCTCAGGTCTGCTTTGGGCTTGCAGGGTTATCACTGCCACTTTTCAGGCTTTTTTTTCACTTTTATATTTTCTTTCTTTTTTTTTTTTTACAGCTTTACATTAGGTAATCAAAGAAAAGGATGCTTTTTTATATTTGTTTCTGAAATTTGTTTTTTTTCCTCATCCTTACTCCCACCATCCAGAAATACCACTATTTATATTTTGGAATACCTGCTTCAAGTCCACTTTTCTGTTTATACATTTTTTCAAATAAATTTATTTATTTATTTTTTGGCTGCCTTGGGTCTTCGTTGCTGTGTGCGGGCTTTCCTAGTTGCAGCGAGGGGGCACCACTCTTCAGCACGGTGCGCGGGCTTCTCATTGCAGTGGCTTGTCCTGTTGCAAAGCACAGGCTCTAGACGCACGGGCTTCAGTAGTTGTGGCACACAGGCTCAGCAGTTGTGGATCAGGGAATATAGAGCACAGGCTCGGTAGTTGCGGTGCACAGGCTTAGTTGCTCCACGGCATGTGGGATCTTCCTGGACCAGGGCTGGAACCCGTGTCCCCTGTATTGGCAGGTGGATTCTTAACCACTGCGCCACCAGGGAAGCCCCCTGTTTATACTTTCAAACATTATATAATTTTGAATGTAATATCTATTTAGAAATTAGATTATATACAATACTGAAGGCCCTCCTGATTTCTACCCTCATCCTGATTCCCCTGCTCTGCTCCCTAGAAGCAACCACTATTCCAAATTTACTTGTAGCCTTAAATTTTCTTTTTTTTCATACTTTTACATATATTTCCACAGATATCATATATACTAAATTTTTAATATACCTGAATGGTATCATGCTCTGAATACCTGTTTGCAAGTTACTTATTTCATATGTACCATATTTTACTTAGCTATTTCTCTACTGATGGGCCCTTATGCTATTTCAGTTTCCATTATTACAAAGAATGTGATAATGAACATCGTGATCTTCCTCGCTCTCCCCTCTCCCCTCCTCTCTCTCTCTTCCTCTCTCTCCTCCAACCTCACCCCCTCTGTTTTCCATTTTCTTTAATTCTCCTAATAAAACACCTCTGGTCTTAATTTCCTCCGCGAACCTTCATGCAAGTGTTGGACCACCATCTTAGGTTACAATGTATATTATAAAGTGCCCAGCTATTAATCATGTTTAACAGTTTTACTAAGATATAACTTACCATAAATTAACCACTTTTAAGTGTACAATTCAGTGGCATTTTTTAACATCTTTATTGGAGTATAATTGCTTTACAATGTGTTAGTTTCTGCTGTATAACAAAGTGAATTGGCTATATGCATACATATGTCCCCATATCCCCTCCCTCTTGCACTTCCCTGCCACACTCCCTATCCCACCACTCCAGGGCATCACAAAGCATCGAGCTGATCTCCCTGTGCTATGCAGCAGCTTCCCACTCGCTATCTATTTTACATTTAGTAGTGTGTATATGTCAGTGCTACTCTCTCACTTCGTCCCAGATTACCCTTCCCCCACCCCATGGCTTCAACTCCATTCTCTACGTCTGAATCTTTATTCCTGTCTTGCGCCTAGGTTCATCAGAACCATTTTTCTTTTTGATTCCGTATATATGTGTTAGCATATGGTATTTTTTTCAATTTAAGACTTACTTCACTCTGTATGACAGACTCTAGGTCCATCCCCCTCACTACAAATAACCCAATTTCGTTTCTTCTTACAGCTGAGTAATATTCCATTGTATATATGTGCCACATCTTCTTTATCCATTCATTTGTCGATGGACACTTAACGTTGCTTCCATGTCTTGGTTACTGTAAGTAGTGCTGCAGTGAATATATTGTGGTACATGACTCTTTTGAATTATGGTTTTCTCAGGGTATATGATGAGTGAGAATGCTGGGTCATATGGTAGTTCTATTTTTAGTTTTTTAAGGAACCCCCATACTGTTCTCCATAGAGGCTGTATCAATTTACATTCCCACCAACAGTGCAAGAGGGTTCCCTTTTCTCCACCCCTCTCCAGCATTCATTGTTTGTAGATTTTTTTATAATAGCCATTCTGACTGGTGTGAGGTGATATCTCATTGTAGTTTTGATTTGCATTTCTCTAATGATTAGGGACGTTGAGAATCCTTTCATGTGTTTCTTGGCAATCTGTATATCTTCTTTGCAGAAATGTCTGTTTAGGTCTTCTGCCCATTTTTGGATTGGGTTGTTTGTTTTTTTGATATTGAGCTGCGTGAGCTGCTTGTATACTTTGGAGATAAATCCTTTGTCAGTTGCTTGGTTTGCAAATATTTTCTCCCATTCTGAGAGCTGTCTTTTCGTCTTGTTTACGGTTTCCTTTGCTGTGCAAAAGCGTTTAAGTTTCATTCAGTCCCATTTCTTTATTTTTGTTTTTATTTCCATATCTCTAGGAGGTTGGTCAAAAAGGATCTTGCTGTGATTTATGTCATAGAGTGTTCTGCCTATGTTTTCCTCTAAGAGTTTTACAGTGTCTAGCCTTACATTTAGGTCTTTAATCCATTTTGAGTTTATTTTTGTGCATGGTGTTAGGAAGTGTTCTAATTTCATTTTTTACATGTAGCTGTCCAGTTTTCCCAGCACCACTTATTGAAGAGGCTGTCTTTTCTCCATTATATTTTTTGCATCCTTTATCAAAGATAAGGTGACCATATGTGGGTTTATCTCTGGGATTTCGATCCTGTTCCATTGATCTATATTTCTGTTTTTCTGCCAGTACCATACTGTCTTGATTACTGTAGCTTTGTAGCATAGCCTGAAGTCTGGAAGCCTGATTTCTCCAGCTCTGTTTTTCTTTCTCAAGATTGCTTTGGCTATTCAGGTTCTTTTGTGTTTCCATGCAAATTGTGAAATTTTTTGTTCTAGATCTGTCATAGATGCCATTGGTAGTTTAATAGGAATTGCATTGAATCTGTAGATTGCTTTGGGTATTATAGTCATTTTCACAATATCGATTCTTCCAAGCCAAGAACATGTTATATCTCTCCATCTGTTTGTATCATATTTAATTTCTTTCATCAGTGTCTTATAGCTTTCTGTATACAGGTCTTTTCTCTCCTTAGGTAGGTAATAAATTCCTAGGTAATTTATTCTTTTTGTTGCAATGGTAAACAGGAGTGTTTCCTTAATTTCTCTTTCAGATTTTTCATTATTAGTGTATAGGAATGAAAGAGATTTCTGTACATTAATTTTGTATCCTGTTACTTTACCAAATTCATTGATTAGCTCTAGTAGTTTTCTGGTAGCATCTTTAGGATTCTCTATGTATAGTATCAGGTCATCTGCAAAAGTGAGAGTTTTACTTCTTCTTTGCTGATTTGGATTCCTTATATCTCTTTTTCTTCTCTGATTCCTGTGGCTAAAACTTCCAAAACAATGTTGAATAATAGTGGTGAGAGTGCGCAACCTTTGTCTTGTTCCTGATCTTAGTGGAAATGGTTTCAGTTTTTCATCATTGAGGACAATGATAGCTGTGTTTTTGTCATATATGGCCTTTATTATGTTGAGCTAAGTTCCCTCTATGCCTACTTTCCGGAGGGTTTTTAATCATAAATGGGTGTTGAATTTTGTCGAAAGCTTTCTCTGCATCTGTTGAGATGATCATATGGTTTTTCTCCTTCAATTTGTTAATATGGTGTATCACGTTGATTGATTTGTGTATATTGAAGAATCCTTGCAATCCTGGGATAAACCCCACTTGATCGTGGTGTATGATCCTTTTAATGTGCTGTTGGATTCTGTTTGCTAGTATTTTGTTGAGGATTTTTGCGTCTGTGTTCATCAGTGATATAGGCCTGTAGTTTTATTTCTTTGTGACATTTTTGTCTGTTTGGTAGCCAGGGTGATGGTGGCCTTGTAGAATGAGTTTGGAAGTGTTCCTCCCTCTGCTATATTTTGGAAGAGTTTGAGAAGGATAGGTGTTAGCTCTTCTCTAAATGTTTCATAGAATTCGCCTGTGAAGCCATCTGGTCCTGGGCTTTTGTTTGTTGGAAGATTTTTAATCACAGTTTCAATTTCAGTGCTTGTGATTGGTCTGTTCATATTTTCTGTTTCTTCCTGGTTCAGTCTTGGAAGGTTGTGCTTTTCTAAGAATTTGTCCATTTCTTCCAGGTTGTCCATTTTATTGGCATAGAGTTGCTTGTATTAACCTCTCATGATCTTTTGTACTTCTGTAGTGTTAGTCGTTACTTCTCCATTTTCATTTCTAATTTTGTTGATTTGAATCTTCTCGCTTTTTTTCTTGATGAGTCTGGCTAATAGTTTATCAATTTTGTTTATCTTCTCAAAGAACCAGATTTTAGTTTTATTGATTTTTGCTATTGTTTCCTTCATTTCTTTTTCATTTATTTCTGATCTGATCTTTACGATTTCTTTCCTTTTGCTAACTTTGGGGGTTTTTTGTTCTTTTTTCTCTAATTGCTTTAGGTGTAAGGTTAGGTTGTTTATTTGAGATGTTTCTTGTTTCTCAAAGTAGGACTGTATTGCTATAAACTTCCCTCTTGAACTGCTTTTGCTGCAACCCATAGGTTTTGGGTCGTTGAGTTTTCATTGTCATTTGTTTCTAGGTATTTTCTGATTTTCTCTTTGATTTCTTCGGTGATCTCTTGATTATTTGGTAAGATATTGTTTAGCCTCCATGTGTTTGCATTTTTTACAATGTTTTTCCTATAATTGATACTTAGTCTCATAGCACTGTGGTCGGAAAAGATACTTGATACGATATCAATTTTCTTAAAGTTACCAAGGCTTCATTTGGGACCCAAGATATGATCTATCCTGGAGAATGTTCCATGAGCACTTGAAAGTGTATTCTGTTGTTTTTGGATGGAATGTCCAATAAATATCAATTAAGTCCATCTTGTTTAATGTGTCATTTAAAGCTTGTGTTTCCATTTTTATTTTCATTTTGGATGATCTGTCCATTGGTGAAAGTGGGCTGTTAAAGTCCCCTACTATTATTGTGTTACTGTCATTTTCCCCTTTTATGGCTGTTAGCATTCGTCTTATGTATTCAGGTGCTCCTACGTTGGGTGCATAAATATTTACAATTGTTATATCTTCTTTTTGGATCAATCCCTTGATCATTATGTAGTGGCCTTTGTCTCTTGTAATAGTCTTTATTTTAAAGTCTATTTTGTCTGATATGAGAATTGCTACTCCAGCTTTCTTCTGATTTCCATTTGCATGGAATATCTTTTTCCATCCCCTCACTTTCAGTCTGTATGTGTCCCTAGGTCTGAAGTGGGTCTCTTATAGACAGGATATGTACAGGTCTTGTTTTTGTATCCATTCCGCCAGTCTATGTCTTTTTGTAGGAGCATTGAATCCATTTACATTTAAGGTAATTCTCGATATATATGTTCCTATTACCATTTTCTTATTTCTTTTGGGTTTGTTTTTATAGGTCTTTTCCTTCTCTGTGTTTCCTGCCTAAAGAAGTTCCTTTAGCATTTGTTGTAGAGCTGTTTTGGTGGTGCTGAATTCTCTTAACTTTCGCTTGTCTGTAAAGCTTTTAATTTCTCCGTCTAATCTGAATGTGATCCTTGCTGGGTAGAGGAATCTTGGTTGTAGGTTTTTCCCTTTCATCACTTTAAATATGTCCTGCCACTCCCTTCTGGCTTGCAGAGTTTCTGCTGAAAGATCAGCTGTTAACCTTATGGGGATTCCCTTGTATGTTATTTGTTGTTTTTCCCTTGCTGCTTTTAGTATTTTTTCTTTGTATTTAATTTTTGATAGTTTGATTAATATGTGTCTTGGCATGTTTCTCTTTGGGTTTACCTTGTATGGGACTCTCTGTGCTTCCTGGACTTGATTGACTATTTCCTTTCCCATGTTAGGGAAGTTTTTGACTATAATCTCTTCAAATATTTTCTCAGACCCTTTCTTTTTCTCTTCTTCTTGTGGGACCCCTATAATTCGAATGTTAATGTGTTTAATGTTGTCCCAGAGGTCTCTGAGATTGTCCTCAATTCTTTTCATTCTTTTTTCCTTATTCTGTTCCCTGGTAGTTATTTCTGCCATTTTATCTCCGAGCTCACTTATCCATTCTTCTGTCTCAGTTATTCTGCTATTGATTCCTTCTAGAGTACTTTTAATTTCATTTTTTGTGTTCATCACTATTTGTTTGCTCTTCAGTTCTTCTAGATCCTTGTTAAATGTTTGTTGTATTTTCTCCATTCTGTTTCTGAGATTTTGGATCATCTTTACTATCATTACTCTGAATTCTTTTTCAGGTAGGTTGCCTATTTCATCTTCATTTATTTGGTCTTGTAGGTTTTTACCTTGCTTGTTCGTCTGTAACGTATTTTTTTTGTCTTTTTTTTTTTTTTTTTTGATGGGTGGGCCTGTATTCCCCTCTTACTCATTGTTTGGCCTGAGATGTCAAGCACTAGAGTTTGCAGGCAGTTGGAGAGAGCCATGTCCTGATGCTGAGATTAGGATCTACAGGAGGCCTCACTCTTATTAATATTCCCTGGGGTCTGAGGTTCTCTGTTAGTCCAGTAGTTTGGACTCGGAGCTCCCACCACAGAAGCTCGGGCCTGATCTCTGATCTGGAAACGAAGATTCCGCAAGCCGGTCGCTGGGAGTTTCTCTATCCCCTTAGGTTTCCGTGGTCCCCCACCAGTGCCTGGTAGGGGCCCTAGTTGTGCAGAGACACGAATTCTGCTACTCTTAGTCTGCCATCTTGACTCTGCCCTCGGTGGCATTTTTAAAGTGAAGTTATAGTTGCACAATCATCTCCACTACTTAATTTTAGAGTATCCATCACCCCAAAAGGAACCTCATGCCCATTTGCAGTCATTCTCCATTCCCACTATGTGCCCTGAGCAACCACTATTCTACTTTCTGTTTCTACAGATTTTGTCATTTTCACATAAATGAAATTATACAATATGCAATCGTTCCTGTCTCACTTCTTCCACTTGGCATAATGTTTTTGTAGTTTATCTATGTTGTAGCATGTATCAATACTTTGCTAATTTTTATTGCTGAATAATATTCCATTGTACAGATACACCACATTCTGTTTCACCAGTTGTTTCCACCTTATGGCTATTATAAACAATGCTGCTATGAGTATTTGTGTACAAGTGGTGTAGACATATGTTGTTAAGTCTATTGGACAGATTTCTAAGAGTAAAAACTGCTGGTTATGGTAATTTGGTGCTTAACGTTTTGAGAAACTGACAGCTTCCAAAGTGTCTGCACCATTTTACATTTCTACCAGCAGTGTATGAGGGTCCAATTTTTTCACACCCTTAACAATAGTTGTCGTTTTTGAAAAAAATACATACTTGTTTTTGCACATGTGTGTTTCTATTCAGAAGATACCAAAATGAGGAATTCCTGAGTTACCGTTTATACCCATTTTCAGTTTTAATAGATACAGCCAAATCATCTCAGGAGGAGCTATCCCAATTTACACTCAACATGCTTGCAATACATAATACACAAATGTGTGGTTTGTCCATCTCTGCTAATCTGGTAAATGAAAAAAGACATCTTATTTTAAATTTCACTGATTACTAATGAAATCAAATATCTCTTCATATGTCAACTGATCATCTGAATCTCATCTTCAGTAATTTACCTATTCACATCCTTTACTGTATTTTTCTCTCCATTCTCATTTTTTGTCTTTTTGTTGACTTTTAAAGTGTTTTTTCTTCTGGATATTAATCCTGTCAGTTTTCTGCACTGAAAATATTTACTGTCAATCTTTTAAGAAATTTTGGAGCACCATCTTTCAGAATTCTTCTATGCAAAAACATTACTCCCAACTATCAATTACAGTTCTATGATCCTTGATTCCTGTGCTTAAGAGCTTAACTATCCATCCTAAGAGTGCTTTTCATTGTTCCCCTGGGAGCCCTATGAAATATGCATACAAATAAGACCTGTAGCTGCCTTTCCTGGGAGGACATGTGAATTAGATTCCCCTTTAGGACATGTACTGGTCAGGCTGTTGTTAAAAAAAAAAAAAACACCACAACAAAACGGATATTAGTTATTTTAAGAATAAAAGGAATTCATGAAATGGGTATAATATAGAATGGTTAGGAAGACTTGAAAACCAGGTTAAGGGAGGAACCAAAGGAGGTAAGCCACAGTTGAGAAGCAATGCACTTAAGACACTGTCTGTTGTGAAATGGACACTCACCTTCATGGCAATGCCACCAATGGATATTCATTGATACACCACTATATTCTCAATTCTCCAAAATAAATCTCCATTTGATCTTCTGTTTTTGAGTCAAGTTCACAAGACCGCTTGCAATATTAGTTTCTTGTTAAGACATTACTTCTAATATAACATGTAAACCAGGCCTGAAGTTGAAAGTATATAGTTGTAGTTATTTCCAGGAACATAATTAGTCTTCTTTGCTACCTAGCAGAAGTATTTTGATGGCTATCTTCCCAATCTTATATTAGGAATAAATACAAAATAAAAATTAAAAGCACCAGTTGGCACATCATTCTATAGGATTAGATTTTTTCTTTTTATAGTATTTTAGATATATCAAGGTTGTTATGGCTATATTTAAAACAAGCATCTCTCAGAAAAAATATTTCCAATCTATCCTCTTTGCCTATCAAGAAACTGTATTTATCTATTCACCAAGTATTTCCTGAGTCCCTACTATGTGCCAAGCACAGTACTGTGTGCTAGACTTCAGTTAATAGCAAAAACAGATATTATAATTCAGTGAGAAAGACTGTACTACAAAAAAATGGCATGATTCTATGAAAATATATAACAGGAGACCTTAATCTAATGTGGGAAGATCAGAGAACACCTTCCTAAAAGCATAATTGAAATGAAATATGAGGGATGTGATAAAGGGCTAATTAGGTGAAACGAAAAGAGATAAAAAGATTTCCAGACAGGAAAGAATATGGGTAAAGGCCTTACAAAAGAAAAGTAGCAGGGTGAATTTCAGAAATTATAGCTTAAAAAAAGGTATACTTACCAATTTTTTTTAATTATCAAGAACTTGGTAATTATGTACGGGTACTATTTATATCCTTGGTTAATTCCTTTGAGAAGTTTATATAAAATCAATAATGGAAGAAGAGATCAGGTACAGTAAATCTTCAATAATCCATACTAATGGGAAATATTAATATAGATAATCTCAAGCAAGAAACAGCAGACAAAATTATTTTGATTTAGTTTTGAATTAATCCAATACATTTTTCCCACAGTAGATTGATTTGTTTTGCTCAAACTAATTAAAATATTTATTTGTAATATCTTAATAAACATTAGCTAGCAATACAGAAAGATTCATTTTGTGTTTGGGGCATACTTCTGAGTACTACAGCTTTGGGTGTTAAAGTCATTAACAAATGCCAAAGCAATCATGGTTAATAACAGTGTCTTATTGTGTCTTAAAACGCACTATAAGGAGTGACAGGAAGGAAATCAAATAAGTTACAGGGGCCAAATCATGACAGGCCTTATATGCCATGCTAAGAACAGATTCTATACAGCATTCAATGGAGGACAAAAAAATGATTTTAAGCAGGGAGCAACCAGATCAGTTTTGGGAGACAGCTAAGAAAACATAGGTAAGGAGATTGGTTAAGCACATATTTTAGATATCCTGGAAAGGGATGATAAAGAACTGACTAAGACAGAAGCAGTAGAAGTAGAAATGAGGGAACAAATCACTGATAAGATGCAGTCACCAATGAGAGGTAGGGGATAAGGAAAATGAAAGAATCTAGAAAGACTCCCAGATTTCTGGCTTACACGACTAAGAAAGTTCCCCATTTTCACCTAAATAGGGGATACAGACTTAGGGAAAAGACAATTTCCTCAATTTGACTTTCCAGGTAACACACCCAGTAAAAATGAAATATTCCTGGAGAACTGAAGAGAGATATGTGTTGGTCACAAAGAAGTAATAGGAAGTGGCAGTATCTGAAGTAACTGAGTGGATGACTCACTTGGGGAAACATTACGGAGGAGAGAAACTAAAGAAAAAAGGTCACAAACAGGATTATTGATGACACTTACCAAAGCAGGTAGGAACAGAAATCAACCTTAGGATTTGAGGTATAAACAGAAAGAAAGTAGAAGCTGTGAAATTAGCCTATTAATTAAGAAGTTTAGTTTTAAAAGAGATTTGAGAAAAAGAAGATGACATGACATAGAGGGAGAAAGTTTACATTTTCATATTATTTTTCAAATGGTAAAACTTGGAATATATATATGTATGTATACAGTACAAATATATGCATATATGTACACATACACATATATATACACAAAGGGGAAGGAGAATGGAATGGAATAGTTGAAAATATGAGTAGATCTTTTAAAGCATGATATCAAAGACAAAAACTGTAAAATATACATTTGATTACATAAAAACTTAAATTTTTGCAAAATTGAAAGATAACTAGTAAAAGTTTATAACATATAGCCAGAGAAGGGTCAATAATGATAATAAAGACACTCACAAATATTTCAGGTGAAATATGAGCACAGGATGAGAACAGGTTACTTATTAAAAATATAAAAATTGCCAATAAACATAATGTTCAACTTTTGCTAGAAATAAAATTAATTAAAAATATGAGATGCTATTTCATGCTGATTAACTAAAGCTGTGAAACTTACAATAACTCATTCTTATAATGTTTCAGTGAAACAAACACTCATGTTATTTGTACTATTATGTGCATGGAAAACATGTACCAGAAGTCTAAAAAAATAAATCTACAAGAATACCAGTCTCAACACTTTTCAAAAAAAGAATGAAAACAACCTAAATGCCCAACAACAGGAGCTGCCTTTTTAAAGACAGTACATAATCATACAATGGAACACTAGTATTTTGCTAAAGCAAACAAGGAAGGAAAAACCAAAAGTTGTTGGGATTGTGGAACAATGAGAACTCTCATATGATGCTGACATAACGCAAATTGGTACAACTTCAGAAAACTATCGACTGTATCTATTAAAGCTGAATGTCCACAACTAGATATATACTCAATAGAAATTCATACATATTTTCACCAGAATACATGTACCAGAATGTTTATAGCAGCACCATTTATAATAGCCCCCAAATGGAAACTTAACATATACCAACAACAGAATGGATAAATTATGATATACTCAAACAATGGAATACAATACAGCCAAGAGAACAATTTCTAACTATACTCAACCATAGGGATGAATCAGACACAAAAGAGTACCTACTGTATGACAACATTTATAAAACAAGCAAAACTAATTAACGCTATTGGAAGTAGGAAGAATGGTTACTATTGAAGTGGAGAGTTAAAAAAATTAGTTCTATACATGTTATTATTTCAATAAACTTAACAAACTGAATGTTAAAAAAATATTCCCTACAGAATAACATCTGATTGCATGGAAAAATTCGTGCTGTAAAAATGAAAAAATACAAAACAAAGTATAAGAATGTATACTTAGATGGCAGATTAGGGTAATGGTTAAAATTACAGGCTCTAAAATCAAGCCTACCTAAATTTGAATCCCAGTTATGTGCTGTTGGGCAAATTACTTAACTGCTTCAGTTTCTTCACCTGTAAATGGTGTTAACAAAAGTACAGACCACACTGGGTTGTGAGGTGGATCAAATAAAATAAACCAGGTTAAAGCACTTATAATGGTGACTGGCACGTGGTAAGTACCATACTATTATTGAGTTGGCCAAAAACTTCCTTCAGCTTTAAGTAAAAATAAGAGACACATTTTTCATTTTTACCAAGAACTTTATTGAACAACGTATTCACCCTTTTGTTCCACTACCTTCTGCCATTTTTCAGGCAACTTCATAATTCCATCTTCCCAAAACTTTTAATCTTTTTGACCAAAGAACTGTTCCAGGTGCCTTTTACAGTCTTCCAGGGAATTGAAATTTTCTCCATTAAGAGAATTTTGTAAAGACCAAAATAAATGGAAATCCGAAGGTGCAATGTCTGGTGAATACAGCGGATGAATCAGAGCTTCCCAGCCAAGCTGTAATAGTTTTTGTCTACTCATCAAAGAAACATGTGGCCTTGCAGTATCCAGATGGAAGATTATGCGTTCTCTGTTAACTAATTCCAGACGCTTTTCATCGAGTGCTGCTTTCAATTGGTCTAACTGGGAACAGTATCTGTTGGAATTAATTGTTTGGTTTTCCGGAAGGAGCTCATCATAGGGGACTCCCTTCCAATCCCATCATATACATAACATCACCTTCTTTGGGTGAAGACCAGCCTTTGGTGTGGTTGGTGGTGGCTCATTTCGCTTGCCCCACGATCTCTTCCGTTCCACATTATTGTACAGTACCCACTTTTCATGGCCCATCACAATTTGTTTTTAAAACAGAACACTTCCATTATGTTTAAGTAGAGAATCGCATGTGGAAATACAGTCAAGAAGGTTTTTTTCACTTAACTTATGTGGAACCCAAACATCAAAGCGATTAACATAACCAAGCTGGTGCAAATGATTTTCAGCGCTTGATTTGGATATTTTGAGTATGTCGGCTATCTCCCGCGTGGTATGACATTGATTGTTCTCAATTAATGTCTCGATTTGATCACTATCAACTTCAACTGGTCTACCCAACCGTGGAGCATCGTCCAGCGATAAATCTCCAGCACGCAAACTACTTTTGAGACGTTTGATTAGTCACAGCAACTTCTCCATATGCGGCACAAATCTTTTTTTGCATTTCAGTTGCGTTTTTACCTTTCTTGAAAAATAAAGCATAATATGCCAAAAATGTTGCTTCTTTCTTCCATCTTCAGTATTAAAATGGCTACACAAAAATTCACCAATTTTGATGGTTTTTCTATAAACACACACTGATATGACAGCTGTCACAATACAATCTAACAAAATTGTTTTGAATGAAGTTAAAGACAAATAAACGCTACTAGAGCCATCTTATGGACAAACCAAACGAAAGTTTTGGCCAACCCAATATTATTATAATCCCATTTTTGTTAAAACTAACCCATATATTTTTAAAAAGGATATATTGAAGAAAAAAATGTTAACTGGTTATCTGTGAATGGTGGGATTCTGGTTGAGATTTTTCTTTTCTTTTTATTATATATAAGTAATGGTGAGTAGAAAATTTCCCGTAATTGTTATTAGGAAAATTCATTTGTTGAAAGAAATGGTTGAATACACTCACTCCAGGTTAAAAAAAAAAAAAGCAAGTGTCAGTGCCTGGGTTTTCTGTGAAAGCAAGAAGTTTCTCTGAATAATGAGGTGGTGGGAAGGAATGAGATGTTCCAGAGAAAAATATCCAGAAGGGAGAAGTGACCAGGGTAGCATTCTGTTCTAGTGAATGGTCAAGAAAGAAGACCTCTAATCAAGAGTACAATCAGAAGGACATTTGAGAAAAACTTTAATGTCTCATGAGTACTAAATTGTTTACCTTTTGGTATATTATATAAATGATCCTGAATTTCCTTTAAGAAATTTTCAGTCAGTTGTACTTTGCTAATAACTAAATGCTTTTGCGTGAGGGATTTCTTTTATGAAACACTCAGAGGAGAAGATCCCACTTGAGATATTTTAAACTAAGGAATAGTACCCAGCTGTATCTCAGATTCTATCATTACTCTAGAATTAAATCAAGGAGGTATGCTAACCATAACTGTCCAACTGTCAATGTGAGGTAGTAGGGAAAAAGTGTACATTACATGGAAAACCTGTAGGTGCAGACAGGTTTGCTAATAATGGAAAAGAGGTTCCAGGGGGTCCTCTGGAAAGAACAGGGACATAGGCAGTTTAAAATGTGATTGAACTTGGGCAGGTGATAGAACTTTTCTGTATTTCAGTTCCTTCGCATGTGTTTCAGTTGTCTATCACTATGTAACAAACACCAAAACTTAGTGTTAATTGTGAGCATATTTTGCTCACAATTCTGTGGTTCAAGAATTTGGTCAAGGTACAGTAGGAACTGCTTATCTCTGTTCGACAAGGTCTGGGGTCTGAGCTGGGTGACTCAAACAGCTGGAGGATAGCTGGAACAGCCCAGCTGAAGTCATACATCTGGCATCTCACTTCTCACTGCTGGCTGAGTCACTCACTTATCTGGCTTCAGTTGAAGGCTGGGCTGACTGAAAGGGCTAAGAAAGTGTCACTCACTTGTCTAGTGCCTAGGTGCTACTCCATATGGCCTATCTCTAACTCCCTCTGTCCCTCTGTCTCTGTCTCCCCCCCCCCCCGCCTCTTTCTCTCTCTCACTGTCACTTTTCTCTCTTTCTCTTTCCAAGTGGCTAGTTGGGCATGCTGGTCTCAAAATAGTCAGACTTCTTACATAGCAGCTGGTTTCTATAAGAGCACAGGCTATTAGACCTCTTAAAAGCATAAGCCTGGAATTGACCCAGCATCACATCCACCATATTTATTGCTTAAACAATCATATGTCTAGCCCAGATTAAAGGGAGTGAAGAAATCAACTATGCCTCTGGATGGAAAGTGTGGTTAAAAATTTGCAGCCATCGTTACTCTGTCACAGTATCCTCTGGCCACATATTATTTACACTTCTCCATTTTCAAAATACACTTAACCCCTCCCAAGGCCCCCCCAAAGTCCCATTACAACATCAGCTCAGAGTCCAGGACCTAGTCTAAATCAGGTGCAGATGGAGAGAAGGCTCCTCAAATCCAGTTTCTTGTCTGCAGCTCCTCAGGTATGATTCCTCTAATTTGACGACCTGTGAAGATGCAAGCTATCTGCCCAATACAAACCCAATATACAATGGTGAGGCAAGGAACAGGAAAATTGCAAGGGACACTACCATTCAAAAAGGGAGAAAACAAGAGGTACGTAACAGTCATTAGTCAATAGCAAGTCTGAAATCCAGTTGGGCACAAGTCACCAGTTCCTTGACTAGTCCTGGAAGTGGTTCTCCATATCTCTTAGCTCTACTCTCTGGCTTCTTGGCTGCATCCTGAGTCATCCTTCATTTTCCATAACAAATGGCCTATGTTTAGAGCTGAGTAGCTTCTCGGCCTGCTTCCTTTCCACAGGAGGTTGAGGGCGCAGAGGCTTCTTTTCATTATGACTTCTCTCTGCCCCTTTCAATCTAAGTGATACAGTTCCTTTTAAAACCCTAGATTTCATGTTATCATATTATAATCAACTCCAATAGACAAAAGCCATGTTCACATTTCTCTCTGAAAGGCCATTCTCTACCTTGGGCCTCATGTAAGGCTGCTATAGCAGGGGTTCCCAACCCCCAGGCTGAGGACCAGTACCAATCCAAGGCCTGTTAGGAACCTGGACGCACAGCAGGAGGTGAGCAGTGGGCGAGCGAGCGAAGCTTCATCTCCTGCTCCCCATCACTCGCGTTACCACCTGAACCATCCCCCCCCCCCAACCTCCCCCCACTGCTCCATCTGTGGAAACCGGTCCCTGGTGCCAAAAAAGGTTGGGGACTGCTGTGTTACAGGACAAAGTCCTCATTTCTAGAAACCCCAACTGTCTAATTGACAGGGTCTGTAAGACACACACTTAAGATTCTTATAAGCCTTTTTAGTCTAGTTGAAAGTCTATGATGTAGCACTTTAAATCCTCTTCTTAGTAAAGGATCTTATGGCATTTTAAATTGTATTTATCAAAAGAGGATAAAATGGTCAAGATACAAATAAAAATTGCCCCAAAATAATAATAATAACTGCAGGCAGCTTTCTGAAACCCTCCTTCTTGCACCTAGTAATCTAAAGAGAGTTATCTCTTTTATCAAACAATAGTTCTCTTGTGAATTATGTAGGCCAATGCTCCTTATATTTATATAGATTAAATTCCTGTTAGAATTCAATGCTAAATTTCTGTTAGAATTTCAGTGAATTCGGAAGAGGTTCTATACTGTATACTCCCTTGCCATGTAAAAAGTGCTAAATTTTATGCTCAAATATAATAACGAGCCTCACCATCAGTTTTCTGGTTCAATCTTAATCTACTTTATTTTGAGGGTGCTGTTTATTTTTAAAATTTTACTTTAAAGACAATATGATTTATGTATATGCCTTCTATCACAAAACACTTGAAATCTTTTTTGGCTGTGGTAATGGTGGTGGGGGGTGGATGGTGTTGAGGAGGTACCAGAGTGATTAATAAATAAATGAAGGTTGAATAGAAAGTTCCATTTCTGGCTTAGGAAAATGAAAAGCTCCCCCCACCCTCCACCCCAGGGTTAAAAAAGAAAAAAAACAATGTCTGTGATGATCAGTTTTATGTGTAAACTTGGCTAGGGTATAGTCTCCAGTTATTCAATCAAACACTAATCTAGGTGTTGCTGTGAAGGTATTTGGTAGATGTGATGAAAAGTCCACAATCAGGTCACTTCAAGTAAAGAAGATTATCGTAGATAATCTGGGTGGGTCTGATTCGATCAACTGAAAGGCCTTGAAGAGCAGAACTGAAGCTTCCCTGAAGTCAGCCTGTGGACTTCAGCTTCAGCCTGTGCCTGAGAGTTCCAGCCTGCCCTTCCTGACGGCCTGCCCCATGGATTTTGGACTTGCCTAGCCAGCCCCCATAATCAATAAGTCAATTCTTTGCAATATATCTCTTAATATATAGCCTATTGATTCTGTTTGTCTGGTGTAACCCTGGCTGATAGAGTACTGAGTTTTCTACCACTGGCAAGATTATTATGCAAGATATAAGTAAATAAAGTAAAACATTTACAGATTTTTTAGAAAAGCAGCCAATATGGCATAGTGGTTAAGAACACAGACTCTAGAGTCACACTGCCTGGGTTCAAATCCCAGCCTGACTACTTACTAACCATGTGGCTTTGGACAAATTACTTAGCCTCTTTGTGCCTAAATTTCCTCTTGTATAAAATAAGAGCAATCATAGTTCCTATGTCAAAGGGTTGTGAAGATTAAGTGGGTTATTATACATATAGCACCAACAACAGTACCTGGCACCTAGGAAAAGCTAAGTAATAGTCTAAAAAGTGATATGGTAGGTAGACAGATCTTCTAAGGGCTCTTTGGATTCTAAGACAGTTTCAAATGTACAATTTTTAAAAGAAAATTATCATTACCATGTTAGGAGAGCAGAATAACTAGTGATTATGAGTAGAAGGCCTAGAACAAATTGACTAAGTTTGCATTGCACACGGCTCTGCCATTTAACTGTGTGACCTTGTTAAACTTCTCTAAGCCTTAATTTTCTTACTAAAAAAAAAGTGATGATAATAATAGTATTTACTAATAAGGTTATGGTGAGAAATAAATGATGTAAGCTGCTTTATGCAATTTTTAAAGTTTTGGTGGATAACGCTAAAATTTCCCACTGAATTTTTATATCTTTTTATTCTTGATGATCCTGAGGTTATGAATATGTCAGCTCCTTATAATCTAATATAACATTACTCCAGTAGATTAATTTGCTGTTTCTAGTCGTCCATTAACTTGCAATTCAGACAACTTGTTAAAAAATGTGCCCAATCTATACACAAAGTGATTAAGGATTTCCCTTAAAAACTATAGCTGCTATTTATTGACCATCTTCTAGGTGCCATGAGAAACACATCATATACGATTCCTAAATCTCACAACTCAGCACTATCTCCATTTTGCAGATTAGGAAAGATTTTGGAAAGTACCTGTGTGAACTGATATAAATATGCTGTAACATCTATTATTATTTCTTTGAGAACCCTTTTATTACTCTCTAGATCTCAGTGTGATCCAGACACCAGGTTAATAATATTAAGTGTCCAGGCAAGTAACCTCTGATCACCTAAGTAGCTAGCTTCTAAATTCTCAAAGGCTTTTCAGGTAATTGATTTTTTAAAAGGGGGAGGGGAATAATTCAATTCCTTTCTCAATTAGATAAATTTAAATCAGCTGTTAATAAAAGCTATAGTTCCACAGAGAATAAGAATACATTCCCATTTAACTATGCAAGTATGAATATTTTTAAATTCAAGAAGAGATACATATTTAAACTGAAGTATATTTTAATCTACAGAATATATAAACCAACATGATCCCACTTGGTCTTTGGCTATCACTATTAATTGAAAACTCATGCCACTAAAATACATTTAATATATTGCCTTTTTATCTGAAAATTATATTGTTAAATTCTAATTTTTTTTTTTTTTTTTTTTGCGGTACGTGGGCCTCTCACTGTTGTGGCCTCTCATTGCGGAGCGCAGGCTCCGGACGCGCAGGTTCAGCGGCCATGGCTCACGGGTCCAGCCGCTCCGCGGAATGTGGGATCTTCCCGGACCGGGGCACGAACCCGCGTCCCCTGCATCGGCAGGCGGACTCTCAACCACTGTGCCATCAGGGAAGCCCTATATTTCTTATATTTAACACTACAAATAAAACTAGGCTATTGTAGTTCATTTAATATACATGTTTATTTAGTATGCATATACTCCAACCTTTCTAGTTTAGTATCTATATTCACTTAATATATACATTTACACACTACCCTACCTTAGACACTTACTTGAAAGATTATACCCTAGACCCATTTCATTCTATCCTCTCTCTGACAACCATCTATCTTTTTAGCTCACTCACTTTAATATCTCAGCTCCAACAATCTTCAGACCTTATCAAGGTCTCCAATTCTTTTCACTCTACTTCATATCCTTATATCCTTTTTCCTCCTTAAAAGCATAAATCCCAAGGCCAAGCATTATGATCACCTCCTTGCACACACTTTTAGTCACTTGCCCCTCTCTCATTTTAAGACTTTTTTATGTTGTTATATACTGATTTACTTACAGGCAGACCAAGTTTTCAAACGTGTTGTATTCTAAAAGCTGAACTGCATTAAGTGTAGGTTACACTCTCTGCATCGTGACTGTAAGTAACTATAATACAGCAAGAAGAGGAAAAAAAGAACACTTTCTCTTTTTTTTTTAATCCTGGCTTCACGTTTTATCCAACACAGATTTTAATTACCTGCCTAGCCACCAAAGGCAACTGAAATGGCCACGTGTACAGTAAGTCATAGGCCAGTTTACTTTAGGTGAGAGATGAAAAAGGGAAGAAAATGTAGTCAAAAAGCAAAACAGAAAGTTAAAGAAAAAGGGGTGCACATTGTTATAACAAATGAGAAGACAGGTTGAATATAAAAAAAGAAAAATACACAATTGCATAAGGTTCCTGGGAAAGCAAGAGAGGATGGGATCCAAAGTAATGGTAGAGGGGTTGGCCTTGCAGAGAAAGATGTGTGATGTGGTGGGTTTTTAAAATATGTCAAAAATTCTTTGAACTCCTTCCATCAAAGGGTGGAATCTAATACACCTTCTTCAAATATGGACTCATCTCAGTGACTCACTTCTAACGAACAGAATGCAGAAGAAGTGACATTGCTTGACTTCTAAGGCTAGGTCATAAAAGGGGATACAGCTTCCACCTGGCTCTTCTCCCTCTCCCTTGGAACTCAACCACCATGTTATAAGAAAGCCCAAGCCACGTGTAAAGGCCACCTGTAGATATTCCAGCTGAAAATCCCAGCTAAGGTTCCAACCACCTACAGCCAGCACAACAAGGAGACATGTGAATGAGCAAGTCTTTAAGCGATTCTAGGCCCCAACCTTTGAGCTGAGCTAGTTGTTGTCAAACAGAGATGAGATGTCCTTGTAGAACTCTGACCAAAGTGCCCTTTCCTAAGCAAAATAAATGTTGTCATTGCTTTAAGCCACTAAACGAGAGATGTGATTTAACAATAGATAAATGGAATAGACAACTCCTCTATTATAACAGAATAACAAGATAAAGTTAAAATATAGGATATCTGGATGTTTGATATAAGAAGTTGAAGGGGTTCTTGTCTGATACCTTTTATTTTCTTTGCGAAATACGAGGCAAGATCATTGCTTAGAATGAGAGACATAATGGGGATTTCAGAAGTGTAAAGAAGAGAATGAAATAGAAATTGTAATGAATGGGAAACAGAGTTAATCAGAGAAATGTGGTTCAACTGTCAAGTCATGTTGACAGCCCATTTGAGGTTGAATTTATAGTGCCCCTTCCATGTGGCTTTCTCCAGCAGTGCTTAGCTCCTGGCTGAAAGCACTAAGAAAGCGCAAGTTAAGTTTATCAACTGGACTTCTGTAAGGAAGGATGTGATAAAAAGAGAAAAGTGCAAAGGATTTCAGGGACCATGTAATCTAAACTGGTTAAGAAAAAATGAAGCGAGAGGTTCTAATGAAGAATGATCACAATGGGAATATTTAAAAAGCAAACAATAAGGAGAGGACATTGTAATCAGAGAATGACATGCCTACAATAGTGATTCTTGCGCAGTTAATGAGTATGACAAGGTTGCTGGTGAGACTGGCTATCTGAACTGAAGTGAAGAGAAGGGGATAAGGATAATATGGTCAAGGAATTGAGATGCAATGATAATGGATGAGTCATCACGCAGAAGTTAAAGCCATCAAGGATGAATACAGGGCTTACAGTATAGAGAAACTTTGTGACCCAAAGTTTTTGATGAATGAAAGTAAGTGAGCCAGAGATTGGTAAATGACAGCAACATAGACGAGGAACATGGTGATACAGCTGAATGGTATAGGTCTTGTCTTGGTCTGTTTGGGCTGCTATAACAAAATACCATAGCCTGGGTGGCTTATAAATAAAATAAATTTATTTCTCACAGTTCTGAAAGCTGGAAATTCAAGATCTGGTGCCGGCAGATTTGGTGTCTGGTACCAGCCCACTTCCTCATTGACAGCCATATTCTCACTGTTAACCTCACAGCTGAAG
Source organism: Delphinapterus leucas (assembly GCF_059928025.1). Lineage (NCBI taxonomy): Eukaryota > Metazoa > Chordata > Mammalia > Artiodactyla > Monodontidae > Delphinapterus > Delphinapterus leucas. The sequence goes on from NC_143129.1 coordinate 116,910,548, forward strand.
GGGCAAGGGAGCTCTCTCAGCCTTTTTTATAATCCCATTCATGAGGCTCTGCCCTCATGACATAACCACCTCCCAAAGATCCCACCTTCAAATATCATCAACTTGGGAGTCAGGATTCAACATATGAATCTGGGGGATACACAAACATTCAGGCCTCAAATGAGGAGGGTTTTTTTAAGAGGTTGGGAGCATAACAGTTTTTCCTAATCTAATGTCTTCCTAGCTGAAGCCTGAGACCAATCTCTCCCTACCAATTAAAAGTGATATAATTTTGACATATAAATGTCGAATAAACTACTATGTGCTAAGAAGAGAGGGAAAGAGGTACCCTCTTATCAAATAAATCAACTACTAGGCCCAAATAGTCAATATATTACAGAGAAAGTACCTGCTAACTGGGGAGGGGGGAGGGTAAACATTTCTAAAAGAAGCTTGAGTTTTTTTATCCATTTAATTATCCATAGTTTTAGCTTCCACTATGAGCTGGGAACTGTGTTTGGGGGATATCTACCTAAACAAGGTAGATATTGTCTCTGCCCTTACATATCACAATGTGTAGTAGGAGAAACAGCTGAGAAATCAATGTTAGTATAAGTGCTAGAGTTACAGATGTAAACATCTCCAAAATGGACTCAAAACCAATTTCTATTTAAGTCAGTTACAGTCTATTTCCCAAGATGATCTCAGAAATTCTATACTTATTCCCATATAAACTCCTATGTTGTATTTTCACCCTAGTATCAATCTCAGGCACCTGTGTATCATTGTACATTTTTATCATAAATATCTGAATGTATCTGTCTCCCAGCTTAAGGATAGGAACTAAGTCTTACATTTATTCTCATATTTGCATTTATGGACTACCACAATGCCTGGTACAAGGTAAGCACTTACTAAGTACTGATTGAGAATAACTTAAGGATTGAATGAATGACAAACAAATGACTATTCTGTCTCTGCATCATTCTATCAGTTGAATTATAGCTTATTTAGTAACCTCAAGACTACAGCCTAAAGAGAGATTCATATTCTTCCCCAGTTTAACGTTTCATGGCTTCTATACATCTAGGGAGCTGAGCTAGGACAGGATCCTAGCTGAGCTAGGATTGGAGGAGCTAAATTAGCAGAATTGGCTCTTAGAAAAGAAGCTAAGTAATATCTGTATAAACACTTTCTTTCAATTTTGTGGCTCACATACCACAACGGTCTGCTGATGCTATATGGTCTTCTACTTGAATAAGTGGAAATTGAATACCCATTAAGTAGAACCTTAAAATAATGAGATCTCAAGACAGTATCTTTGATTTGCTGAGTCAAAGTCCAGATGGAGAATACAGACTTGCCAAGGACTCATAGGTTTAGATTCAACAGTTGTTTTACTAGAAAACAAAAATTTCAGAAGTCATTGAAAAGTTAACATTAAATGAATAGTAGGCAACAGGGAATACAACCTTAAACCATAGCCACAAAGCCTGGGACTTTATACCTGTAACAGCAAATCAGCTAAAGATATGGCATTTACATTGGATTTTATAAGGCAGCCCTAATGTCAAATGTGCTACTGAATTATCCTTCATTGTGAACTGTCAATTAGTTCATTTCTCTCTTTAAAGGAGTCCCCTTTTTTCTTTTCTGGCCACGCCACGCAGTATGTGGGATCTTAGTTCCCTGACCAGGGATCAAACCCGTGCTCCCTGCAGTGGAAGTGCAGAGTCTTAACCACTGGACCACCGGGGAAGTCCCAAGTAGTCCCAAATTTGATTCAGAAAATTATCCACACAGATACAGAACATTACTGAATCTAACTTATATTATAACCAAAAAGTAAAAAACCAAATTGTTACTGCAGGAAATACTCTATAATATACTTCCTACAAAATTCTCATGATTATGCATTTACTTGTCTAAAGCTTCCACTAGACTATGAGCTACATGAAGACAACTCTGTATCTCCTACACGCCCCCCCCAGAAATTAAAAAAAATGAATTATAATGGATTGAAATATAAAAATTTAAGCTATACCTCCATCTCTAATTAAAGCAAGTTAAGTTATGCCTCTATATTTAAGCAACTTTTAAGCTATACCTCCATATCAGGGGAAATAATTTATTTTTTGCATTATGGTAGTAAACCTCAATATTAGCAAGAAAGAGGTCTACTAATACTGATGAGTCTTTTTGAAGCTGTAAGGGGCTGAAAGGGTTACAAGACCTATAAAAAGAATAAAAGCACATCCAGCAATTTTTAAGTTGATAAAAATACTAGCTGAATTTGTAAGCACAAATGTTTTTACCTTTAAACATAAATAATCAGTTAAATATATTTATTCTCTAATCCAAGTTTATGAAGGTTTCACTGTACTTCCTTTTATTTGCTCTACAACTAGCTTTTATAAGTTTTGAGGAATAGCCCATGAGTTCTAGTGTTTTAAATTTAGGTGAATAATGCCAGATTTTCTCTGTCTATACTATTTGGTTTATACACTTCAATCGTGTAGCCCTAATCTTTCTAGAATGAAGAGTTCTGGGGTTTTTTTGTTTGTTTGTTTTTTGGTTTTAAGTTTATCCTCATACAATAGACCAATTCACTTACTCCCATTAGCTGCCCTGATCTTAACTTTCTCCAGTTCTGCTATAAACAAAACATCATAACTACACATAATACGTTAAGGATTTTACACTAAGAGTAGACTGTTTTATGTTTTGTTTCTAATGCACTCCCTTGATGACCAACATTTAAGTGGTCCCTTTACCTACAGCAGAACATGAAAATATCTTCAAAGATCAATACAGTGATTCCAAAATTTGTTTCTTAGGCCAAAACTCAGAAGCTATCGTTCTTTAAGTACAGATCAAAAATTTCCCCTAAATAAATTACCTTGTATTTGCTCACACTGAGGATCATTTGCCATTTCTCTACCCACATAATTCTGTAAGACTCCTCTATAATTTATTCCTGTCTTGCTATTTTTAAAATATACCTTCTTTCTTTTAATAAATATATGGGAATAACTGAATTATAAAGCTGGAAAAGGCCACATCCTCTTTATCAAATTCATCCTTCTCAATTTTATAGTACAGCTTGGAGGTATTAAAACACTTGTCTAAAGCAAACTAATGGAAAGAATTAGAAAAGAGAATTTAGATTTTTCTTATTCTAAGTTCATATTCCTACTATTAAGTCACACTTCAACTTTTTAATATCAATTTTAAAGAACGCTAAGGGAAGAATATTGATATTTACTTAGTACAATATATGTTGGTACTATATTTTACATGTTTTTTCCACTATTCCACATGACTCTACAAAACTCAACAGCATATAGGATGCTTACTTTAATTATAAAAGTAACATTTTATCTGACTTTAAATTATTTTGTTTCTTTAAAAGTTACGCTGTTCTCATCAGTGCTTTGGCTTTTACTTTTTTCAAAACAAAGAAGCTAAACTTTTAGTGGCTACAGTTCTTAATTTATAGAAGTCATGTCAGATGTCATATATAGTTTTATAGCTTCTAAACAGCTGGCCTTAAAAGGGGAGCAAAATGAGGATGAAATTTGGAAAAGATCCTTTGACCATCCAAGGTCATTCTTTCCCTCACAGCTGGGAGAATTACAGACAATCCACACATAAAACAACCAATCAGAAATCATTTTTCAGAAATGCCATAGGCACCCTGAGTTCAATATGCCCCCCCAAATCTGTTCCTCCCCTTATATCCATTTCCTAACTCCATTACTGGCATTACAACCCAGCCACCAAGACACAGAAGCTAAAAACTTGGGAGTTATTCCCAATTCCTCCTTTTCCTCATTCCCAACATGCAATCAGTACAGTACAGTCTGCTTATTTTTAGTTTCCAAATTTCTCACATTTCAGATCCTTCCTGTATCCCTACATCTACCACCTTGATTCAGACCCTCAAAGTCCCTCACTTGAGAGAGGGAGCCTTCTAATTGACCTTCCTGCCTCCAAACACTTCACTTGTTCCATGGTGACATCTTCACATTACCACCAAAGTAATCTCTCTAAAACCCAAATTTTATCATATCTTTCTCTTATTTCACAGTAGCTCCCTAATGTCCATGGGATAAAATTCAAACTCTTTTCATGGTCTCTGTCCATTTCTTCAGTCTCATCTTTCATTGTACAATCTCCCCTCTTCCCTACCACGAACCCCATCCTCTATCATTTAGTCATAATGGACAACTTACTTTCGTCCCTGAATATGTCATGCTGTTTCACCCCTCTGTATCTTTGCTCACTCTGTGTGCTCTCTCTACTCAGAACATACTTCCTCCTGTGATCCTGCTGTTGAACATTTACGATTTTCAATGTTCAACTCTAGGCTCACCTCATCTTTGCAGTCCTTTTTGAACTTCACTTCCCCCCACCTCTGTGGAAATGACCATACTTTCTATTGGTTCCCCCAGTGAACTTTTACAAAAGCATTTGTAACAGGTTTTGTTTTGTTTTGTTGTTTTTCATTAAGTTGTTGACATGTCTGTCTCCCCCTTCTGAAACACAGGTACTTTGGAGCAGATACTGTATCCTATTCAACCTTTATTCCCATAGACTTGCATAAAGTCTGTCACATATTAGGAACTCAATATGTAGAATGAATGAACAAATGAACAAAGAAAAGAACAATACAGGGACTCTTGAGGAATATTTTTTAAATTAAGATAAAATACTCCAAATAATATGGTACTGACCTAGGTATATTTACCTCCTATAAGTTCCACATTTTCCTATTTAACATAGTTTTTTTCCATTAAAAAACTAAGATTTATTCCCTTGAGGAAATGTGGACACATATGTGTACTAACATTTATTATCACATAGCTATATAGACAATTTTGTAAATTATACTAATTATTTTATTAATTTAATGGAATATCAAAATGACTTATGGTCAACTCCTTACTATCTGAAAGAATCTTAATAGCTATGTTGGCTTACCTAGTATCTTTTCATCTGCTGCTTCTGCCACTTAGCCATGGCTTACTTCTCTAAACTGGCTTTCATGCCTCTAATTATCCTGCTGCTGGCAATGAAAAGCAACAATCTGTTTATATCCTAAGTAGAGGACACTGGCCAGGAGAATGGGAAAAATGGTTCCTGAGCAGGAGGGTAATTTTACACAGTAGATGATCTGCACAAAATGAATCAGAGAATCATGGAACTGTATGAGATAATATGTATTTATCATCCAAATAGTGTGGCTGTTTATTTTCACTTTTTTTTCTTTATTTTTTAACCTAAGGAAGACTACTCCAAAATTCTTCTGGCAATCTATTAAAATGGAATAAATATCTGTTGCTGATTTTCTTTTAAAAAATATGATAATTGAAAAGTTTAAAGACATAAGATATGAGATCACTGAACTTGTTCCTAATCAACATTTAAATCTATAAAAATTTTCAATAAAAATGTATTCACTGGGATTCAGTATTAAAAACTAATAAATTCTAATTGTAGTAGAGTCCAATAAGGAAATTAACTTTGTACCTAACTTTACAGATTATACACAAATTACTAAACTATAATAATCTGCTCACTAGATGTATAAATGCTTATTCAGAGGAAATACTGAAGAAATAAGTTAATTTCTAGTATGAAAAAAGACAAATACAGCATTTTGTTCATCTGTACAAACTCGTGAGGATCCACAAATTACCAAGATGATGGAAAGATGGGGTGGCGTTTTTATTACATGTAAAGACAGCTATGCTCTAAACGTGTGGTGCCCAATATACCAAACACTAACTGCCACATGTAGGTTAGAAATTCAGTTTATCAGTTGCCCAGGTTACATTTCAAGTGCTCAATAGCTGCATGTAGCTAGTGGCTACCACATGAGACAATATAAACATTTCCATCACAGCAGCAAGTCTGATTGGATAGTGCTATTGTAAACCATGGTAAAATGCAAATTTCCAAGTACTTTTAAAATGGCAATATAAGTTCAAAAGTAATTTTTCAATTGGCTATTTCACAGAAAGGGAAAGTATACATTTACAAATGAGAAAAAAAGGGTTAAACACAAATATTAATGAATGCTTTAAGTATATAAAATTAATTTTCTATGGCTTAATTTGAAATTATACCACATTGAATCTGAAAAGACTTTCAAGGTAATTTAATCCTTCATCCTCAATTTACAGAAATTGAATCTAGAAGACAGTACAAGGAAAAATTAACTCTTTCATTTAAGATATCTACTATATCCAAATAAAGATACTATTGGAAACCACCAAAATTTTCTATAATAATAAACAGATTAAAATGAAGTATAAGCTATTCTGTGTATCTTAGAATCAGATTTTCCATTGGGTACAGAGGCTGTTTGCACAGTGGTTAGGATTTCAGGTTCTGGGGTTAACCTGCCTAAGTTCAAACGTTACTCCCTGACTTACTAGCTGTGCAACCTTAGACAAGTCATTTAAGCTCTCTGAGCCTCCTTTTTCTCATCTATAAAATGGAGAAATAACTAAACTATATCATACAGTTGAAAAGATTAAGTGAAATTATGCATGCAAAGTACTAGAGAACCTGGCACATAGTAAGCCTTTAAAAAAATGCTAGTTTTTATGAAACTTGCATTTTGGTTGAAACTAGTCTACTGGTGACTTTCTTTAACTTCCATTCATCTTCAAAAGTTCTTAAGACAGAGGGACTCTGGAAAACATTCAAAACTCATTATATGAACACTGGCTTACAGGTGGCTCTACCACTTGCAGTCATGGGAGAATCTGCATTCAAACCTCTACCAACACTTTACCCATAGGTCTCAACACCTTGGCGCTAAGAGTGTAACATAAAGCCCCAAGCAACATGTGGTGGGGGGTAGAGGACATCTAATGTTTGTTTCTTTTTTAATGAAATAAACAAACAAAAAACCCCTCCTAGGCTAAAACAGGTGGCATCTATTTTTATGTTGGGGGCTGTGAGTAAAGTAAAAAGTGGGAGACAGGATAAGTAAAACAATTTTGAATGACAAGTTTAAAATTTCTCAGAGAATTGTATGCTCACTTATTTTTCTAAAATTTATACTTCTGCATATTAGCTGAAGTTTAAATAACTACAGTCAGATTTTGAGACACATATTTTTTACTAGAGTAATTTTTAAAAAATACACAGAACAGGTATGTAAAAGTAACAGTTGCTCTTTCATTAAGTTTTAAGACATATCAATACAATTTCCTAGTTCACTACAGTAGAATAATAGGTACCCAACTTAATGTGATCTCCAGAAACTGTGGAGATGAAAATGAAATCTCCCCAGCTTTCAAGTATTACCCCAGAAAATGTTTTATTCTAAGTGTAGGGGGATAGATTTCAATAGAGTACAACATAAGCACCAGATGGTCAAAGCTAACTAAGACCGTTCTCAAATATTTTTATGCCCAGCTTCATTCTTCTGGAATATTTTTAGAACTAAGCTCCAGAGTCACCTGTATGAGGCATGGGCCAAACCTCAAATCCTAACTGGCCTGATATTTTTATATCATCATTTCAAATCAAACATTTTCCTATTGGTAGTTTTCAGAGTTTTAAGTTCATTTTCCATAATGTTAGCACTTGTCATATTTTGCTTTTCACTTAACTTTTATATGTACATTTTCTCTCTCACAGTAGATAGTAAAATTTCTCGAGCTTTTACTTACAGTGTCTCCATATGAAACTAATACACTTTGTAGATATTTTGAAAATATTCGTATTAATTGATTATTTAGTGATACAGTATGGAGTCAGGGCATCAGATTCTATTCCTTACTCTGATATCACGAATAGCATGATCTCAGCTCCAGCTTATTCAGAGGTCAGGCACTTTGGCTTTGAAATGGAATGATTACACAGGCTGATCTCTAGAATTACTTATATTTCTAAAAGTTTATGCTTTTATGTATCAGCTGAAGTTTAAATAACTACATTCAAATTTTGAAAGGCATATATTTTCAAAAGTAATTTTTAAAAACTATACAGAACAGTTAGGTATATGATGGTAAAAGTTGTTCTTTCATTAAGTTTTAAGATATATTGATAAAATTTCTTTGTTCACCACAGTAGAACAGCAGCAACATGCATCTGATAACATTGCTCCAAATGAAATTACAAACTGATCAACATGTGACACTTGCAATGATTGTCCCAATGAAACATAGCTTGCTATTTTCTTTTATCACTTCACAACATTTATTCAAACTACTATAATGACCTTCAGTTTCCATAAATAAACTTATATAAAAAGCTGGCTAACATACTTAAGAACTAGGCTATCACTAACAGTTAAAGCTTAAGAAAGAATTTATTCATAGGAATAATTTCAAGATATTTTGATAAACATCTAAAGTTTCCTTTCTGTTTCCTGTAAATATTCCAAGATTATCCGATAGCTACGAGCTTCAAATTAATACTGTCTAGGGGAGAATTAGTTTGGTAACTTAATAATGGAAACATATAAATCACAAAAGAGTCTACTATTACTGTTAAAAATATAAACACTGTACAGGCCAGCACTTGTTAATAAAAATCACTGATATGATTCCATTACCTAGCACACTCTTTGTAATACAATTAGCACATGTTTTATCTTTAGCTTTAAATTAAAAAGGAAAATGATGAAAAGCACAAGTAATTCTTTACTTTCCGCATTAATACTTTTTGTACAGTTAGTTACTACATTTGTGCAATTAAAGAAAAAAAACACTAAAATTCTACCTCTGTATTGGCTTTTTAAAATCTCCATATCACATATTAAAGACATTAAACTTTTCTGGAGCTCCTGAAAATTAACACCAAAACTTTATTGGTGAAACACAAACCACATAATCTGATCTAACTATTCACATTAAACAAAATGAATGACTAGATATTTCCCAATCGATTCTGCTTTACTGATACCGAAAAAAGCTATTTCCTTCATGCTAAATTATGAAATTAACCTAAAACATAGTAAAAACATAGAAGCATTAAAAGATACTATTTACACAAACTGGAATAAATTCATCAGGCATTCCCTCAAGTGCTGAGATGTCATTTACTCCCGGTCACACAACGAATACTATTTGTTTTCTGTTTATCCTGAATTATCAAATCTGAGTTGAACCTGGCAAAGGCAAAAACCATCCAGACTGACTGACGGATTGATTGATAGATAAATAAATAAATAAAACCATACAGCCATACAGAAATTCATGACTTTTTACTGTTTGGTGTAAAGTGTAGAGTGCCTGCACTTTCAGCCCTCAGAAGAAATCCACCGTATTCTGGAAGCACTTCAATTCAGAGTGACCTTTAAGTTTTATAGACATTGTAGCAAATTCTTGCATGTCTCAAGAAAAGGCAAACCTGCCTTGCTTTTTTCTCTAATGGTAAAAGTTTTTGTTTACTCTTATTATATTTTCCACTCCTAATCTGAAAAGACGGAGGATCTCTAAAACGTAGTTGCCCACTTAGGATTAACCTCACCTGCGGAGGACCAGACCCGCAGCCCCTCACCTGATGATAAGGTTGGGATGGGCCCAAGTGATGGAGGGAAAAGAGCCAACTCTGCTCACAACACTACCTGTGGCTCCCAAAGAGGGGGCCCGCGTTTTGGGGGGGGGCGGAGCGAGGGCTGGGATGGTCCAAGAGACTTCTTTATCCGGACCATATTTGGGGAAGCATCTAAGTATGGGAGACCCCCCCCCCACCCCACACCCGGCGCGCGCTCTAGTGAAAGACGGAATTGCAGGGACCGCTCTCCTCCCTCGCCCTCTCCATCCGGCCCTCGGCGCTCAGCCCTCGCGCCGGAGCTGGGGGGAGGGGGTGGAAGAGGAAGGGAGCGGGTCCCCAGGGTCCCCTCGAGTGGCTCCCGGCGGCCGCTGCGAGGCCTGGACCGTGTCAGCGGCCTCCGGGCTCCGACCGGGAGGGGCGCTCGGTGCCCCGTTCCGGCCCGCCCGGCGGGCCCCCAGACCCAGCCCTTGACTCACCGCTCTCCACCTCGCTGCCTTTCTTGGCGGTCGCCGCGTTCCCCATGACTGAGACGATGAAAAGAAGGGGTCAGGGAGGGGAAGGGGAGCTGGGGCCGTCCCCGCCGCTCCACAGGCTGAGGCAACTCCTGCTTCTGCACCGGTCAGCGCGGTCAGTGCTCTCGGCGCTGGCGGCCGGAGTGCGGGCGGGAAGACTGGGCCGGTTCGGAGGCCAAGGCTTCAGCAAACTCTTCAGCCCCGGCGGCAACAGCGATATCAGCGGCAGCAACGGTGGCGGCGGCGGCGGCGGCGGCTGTGGCTGGCAGACACTCCCCCTTCCCCCGCCCCGCCCCCCCTGCGCGCCCCCCGGCAGCAGCGCGCCGGGGCCCCGACCCTGTCCCTCTTCACCAGCGGGCGCGCGCGCCGGAAGTGACGTGTCGGCCGGGTACAAGGGCGGCGGGCTGAGGGGGGCCGAGCCGGGGGCAGCGGACTCGGGTAACCTGGGCTGGCACCTCAGCGGCCCACCGAGCCGGGACGTGGTGGCCCGGACTTGGTCTCGGATGCCCATCCTCAAGATCTGGGAGGCGGCGTGGGGACCGTTAGCTTTGAGTAACCTGTCGTCTCTCAGCCTGGCCTCCCCCACGCCCTGGAGGTCGCACGCGAGGGGAGCCCCCTGGTTCGCGCCACTGGGCTTTGCGGACTGGTCAGTATCAGCCGAGGGAACAAGTTCGTCCCTAATCCTGATCGTGGTTCCGAGCCTGTCTTTGCCTCACAGATCCAGGTGTTCACCGAGCCCACCACGTTGTCCTCCTGGTTCTTAGGCACCAGTCACAAGACCTTTGATGTTCCCAGTGCAGTTTTCATTCTCTGGTTTTGCGGGATCGCTCTCAGGTTTTGTCAAATACCCCAGAGAGAAAGGAAAGTATTACTATTTCTACAGAATGTCTGTTGATGTGAATCATTGTATTTAGCAGCTCTCTGTGTAGATGTCAAAATAAATGCATTCCTAATTGGTAACTGCGTTTTTCTTAACATACATCTTGAATTTGTGAATAGTTTTACTTACCAGGTTAATTTTTTGCGGCACTCTAGTATTTTTTGTTGCATGTTTCTTTGAATTTTGCGTCGTGAGCATTTATTCTAAATTTAGTGTAGAAAAACTGTAACTTCCCTAGGGGCAGAGACTACTAAATTTATTTTGTGTCCCCAGGACACCAGGCACAGTAGGTATTTAATGGATAGTTGATGACTTGAAAGTAAGCAGAGGAAATCTCTCAGAATTTTTTTTGAAATAGCTTTCATTGCTGACAAAAACAGATTGGTAACTGTAGAAGTTTCTCAATAAGTTCTTCCTGCTGTTTCTTATTACTATTTCTGTTAAATTAATTTAACAAAGGTTTATGTCATGTATACTGTATTCCAAGTACTACCATGCAGGCAGCAACTCATTTGATCCTCAAGAACCCTATGAGATATGGAGTTTTACTCTCATTATTTCACTTATGAACAAACTGAGGCACAGAGAAGTTAAGCAATTTACCCTAGATTACACAGCTATTACCTCTTTGAAGCAGGATTTGAACCTAGGTAGTTGGGCTCTAAAGTCTGACTTTTTGTCCATAATGTTATGTAAACATTATGGTAAATTGCTTTCTCTCCATTTAAAGTTACCTTGACTTGAAAAGATGGATGCATAATGAGTTTATTTCTTGGGGAAATTCATTATTGTTTTCTGGGTTTCCATTAAAGCCAAGTAATATAAAAATTGTAGAGAAGGAAGGATTTGAACTAGCTGTGAGGTATTGTGTCAGCATGCAACAATGTTACAACAATGTCACATCCTTCCAATGACATTTAGTTTTGTGTTGTGGATGTGATATTTTGCCCTACATACATAGGAAGTTCAATAAATAGCATTAAGCCATATATGAAATAAAAAAAATCTTTTTGATATACTTTATTCTGGATGGAATCTTTCTAGAATCCTGGGAGACTCATACTGCCCTCATTGGGGTAAGTTTTGAAATGTATTCCTTTTTAGAGACCAGCTTTAATAATAAAAGAATGGTTATATGCATAATTTGTCCCTATCCTTAACATAATTTTGAATTCTAGGTCTCTAACAAGAGGGTAGCCATCTGTTTTGTAAATGATTAATTTGCAGAAGAGACAGTTGACAGGGATTACAGAGTTAAGATGCATTATAACTACATCCTAGAAAGTTAATAAAAAATTCAGCTTTACAAATTTCTCTCTCAATTTAACTTTATCATTCATTGTTTAAGAAATTAAATTAATTGTTAAGAAAGGAAAAGATCATCAACAATTGGAAATATCTTGGTTTTTATTCTGTATATTATTATTTCTGTTTTTTTGTGGGTTTTTTTTTTGCGATACACTAGCCTCTCACTGCTGCGGCCTCTCCCGTTGCGGAGGACAGGCTCCAGACGCGCAGGCCCAGCGGCCATGGCCCACGGGCCCAGCCGCTCCGCGGCACGCGGGATCCTCCCGGACCAGGGCACGAACCCACGTCCCCTGCATCAGCAGCCGGACTCTCAACCACTGCGCCACCAGGGAAGTCCCTATTTCTGTTTTTTTTATATTAACTTACACTGCTGCTCTGATTCTAGGAAGACTATACTTCAAGAGTATAGTTTCATGAATCGTTTTCAATTAGTAAACATTCACAATCATCTAGTTGTAATTATATACAAGTTGCTTTTTCATTATTAGAGAAGAGTTCTCTTTAGGAATCCATTGTTTATATAGCATCTAAAAGACTATATTTCAAGAATTGTTTATTTACACCTAGAAAGGGCAGAAATATCATTAACTGTACAGTTATTCTTGAATAACTGGAGCTAGAATGGGGCAACTGCTATCCTTTGCCACTAATGCCTTTTCTAACCTGGACAAGCACAAAGGTAGAACTAAATCTTGTTTCCCTAGGAAAGCAGATGCAGAAAAAAGGAAGTGATAACGGAGAAAAGACTTTGAGTTCCCTTCTGTATAATATTGTATCTAAGAATATACAGCACTATGTAGCAGGAAAAATTGGACCAGTGGTAGTTGCTTTGGAAAGAATTATCCTTACATTTTCTAGTACTTTATAAAAACACTTTCACATGCCGTTGTTTATCTGATCCCACAACAAACCTGCATGAGCAAGACAGATTATATTAGCCACAATTTACAAATGAGAAAAAAGTTCAAAGAAGTGAAGTAACTAGGCCAAGTTCACTCAAATTGTAAGTGACAGAGCACTGTTATATACCATTAATGTGTGAAACAAGTGTAATCTCAGTCTCATTAAGATTAGGTTTTATTATCCACATTTTGCAGATGAGAAAACTGAGCCTTAGGAACAAAGGGTCTCAGCCCTGTATTCTTCCTAGAGTCACCTTTTCAGAAAGGAGTGAGAAAGGGGGGAAAAATTAGTAAATTGTTATTCCTATTTATTTTGTAGTTTTTACATATACTATCAACTAGATTTCCAAGTCCTTTTAAAAAGTAAACACCCTCAAAAACAATGTATGTCAAAAACACTTGTTTTTCCTTTACAATCACCAGGACAGGTAAACTGAAATTGATAATCGTTGGAAAATATGACCAGGTCATTTTGTCTTTATATTGTATTTTACATCAAGTAAGTGCAAATGAGAATTTATTTAACCATCATAAAATTATGATTATTTTGAATGATAACTAGTAATCCACACAGTCTAATATTTCATTATTATACAGTATTATATGTCCTGAACCTAATGATACCACATTAAGTATCAAAGGGCAGAATAGTACTTCCAAAGTGAGGAAGTTATTTTATAGTTAATAAATTACAAATATGATAATTGTTCAAATCATTCTAGTACAGTGCAAAGTTTTCCAGTTGAGCATAATCCTAATCCCTTGGTTCATAAATTTATTATCTGAGGTTTGATATTCACCTTTTTGGGTATTCCCTTACAGATGAGGTGACTAAAATAGTTGACTGTGGTTAAGTAACCTGCTCAGAGTCAACAAAAATGAACTTGTACCAGAGTGGAGTTGTAGCTTATCTCTTGGATAGGGAATAGAATACAAACTGAAAACATTAAGGAAAACCTGGAGGGGAGAACAAAACCAACAACTTTTTTTCCTTTCTTAATATGCAATACACTCAGAAAAGGATATGTTTGGGATATTCGGATTTTACCAGTGTGTTTTGTCAAAACTATGACTAAATTTCTGCTCTTTCAGTTCGGCAATATGCATTTTTAGAGAGTAACTTGATCAAAAAATAACACTCAAATTTACAAAACTTTTTCTTATTTATGAAATCACCAAACAAATGGGGCATGAACTTTCATGAAATCTCAGCTTTTACAACTGAAGCCCATCTGTGACCAAGGTGAATCTGGCCCACTAAATTAAAAATATATTCATATTATTGATAGCGACAAACCAGAGTGGTATGTAGTAAAGTAGAAAGAGTTTGAGCTTTGTAGTCAGAAAAATCTGAGTACGTCTTTTGGTACGGCCGCTATCTGAGATCTTCACATAAATTACTCTTTATTCCCCTTTGCCTTAGTTTCCTAAAGTGTGAAGTTATATGGATTAAATTAAATCACCTATGAAAAGCACCTAGGATAAACTTGTTGTATAATAGGCACAATGACCCAGTAACATTCTATGTTTTCTTGCATTTATGTTTCAATAACAATCATTCAACAAATATGATTCCAACAAATTTAATGAGTCCTTACTATATGCAAAGCATGATGGGCTTAAAAAGGTGAATAAAATCTGTGCCCTGCCCTCAAGAAGTTTTTGTTTAAGGCAAGAAAGACACATTAAGCAATTGCTTAAGCAAGTAAGCAATTATGTAAAGCAAGACTCATTAACTTTGTACTATAATGTAAATAAATCACTGAGGAAACATAAGAAAAGTGTTGTTAAATGATCAATCGCATAGAGAATTTAGCATTGGATTTTGTTCTTAAGTGGGGAAAATCTTTGAAAACTAAGAACAGGAAACTCGGAGCAGGGGCTTGTATGACTGTCCTTAGATCAAAATCAGATGCTATGGAAGGAGTTGTAAGAGTTGCAACCTTCCCACTGGAATATAAGCTACTTTGTCATAACTATATCTACTGTATCCAGAGTGATGTCTGAAAAAAAGTAGGTGCTTATTCATAAGTGAATGAATTGTAGTTTCAGACTAAGATCATATGCTCATTTGGAGAAACCTTACATGGCTTTTAAGAAATGTGGACTTCGTTCACTATGCAATAAACACTGAAGATATTTAAAGAAAGGAGTGATATAATCCACATTTTATTAGTAAGCTAACTTTGATAGCAGTGTGTTGGATATATTGGATGATCAATAGACTGTCAGCAAACAGACTTGTAAGGTAGCTGCTGTAATAGAAGAATGACATGAAATCATTGAGTGGTGTAGCAGCAGTGGAAGAGAAAAGAAAGGATGCATGTGAGACATTTGAATGCAAGAGTAACAGGATTAAAAAACTATTGGGTTGGCCAAAAGCTTCGTTCGTTTTTTTCCTCTAGTAGCACTTAGTTGTCTTTAACTTCATTCAAAATAATTTTTGTTAGATTGTATGTGACAGCTGTCATATCAGCATGCATTTAAAAAAAGACATCAAAACTGGTGAATTTTTGTGTAGCCATTTTAATATTGAAGATGGAAGAAAAAAAGCAACATTTTCAGCATATTATGCTTTATTATTTCAAAAAATGTAAAAATGCAACTGAGATTTTAAAAAAGACTTGTGCAGTGTATGGAGAAGGTGCTGTGACTAATCGAACATGTCAAAAGTGGTTTGTGAAGTTTCGTGCTGGAGATCTCTCTCTGGACGATGCTCAACTGGGTAGACCAGTTGAAGTTGATAGTGATCGAATTAAGACATTAACTGAGAAAATCTACGTTATACCGCATGGGAGATAGCCGACATACTCAAAATATCCAAATCAAGCGCTGAAAATCATTTGCACCAGCTTGGTTATGTGAATCACTTTGATGTTTGGGTTCCATGTAAGAAGCAAAAAAACCCTTCTTGACCATATTTCCACATGCGATTCTCTACTTAAATGTAATGAAAATGTTCCGTTTCAAAAACAAATTGTGATGGGCCATGAAAAGTGGATACTGTACAATAATGTGGAATGGAAGAGATTGTGGGGCAAGCGAAATGAACCACCACCAATGACACCACAATCTGGTCTTCATCCAAAGAAGGTGATGTTATGTATATGGTGGGATTGGAAGGGAGTCCTCTATGATGAGCTCCTTTCAGAAAACCAAACGATTAATTCTAACAAGTATTGCTTCCAATTAGACCAACTGAAAGCCGCACTCGATGAAAAGCATCCGGAATTAGTCAACAGAAAGCGCATAATTTTCCATCAGGATACCGCAAGACCACATGTTTCTTTGTTGACCAGGCAAAAACTATTACAGTTTGGCTGGGAGGTTCTGATTCATCTGCCGTATTCACCAGACTTTGCACCTTCAGATTTCCATTTATTTAGATCTTTACAAAATTCTCTTAATGCAAAAAAATTTCAGTTACCTGGAAGACTGTAAAAGGCACCTGGAAGAGTTCTTTTCTCAAAAAGATAAAAAGTTTTGGGAAGATGAAATTATGAAGTTGCCTGAAAAATGGCAAAAGGTAGTGGAACAAAAGTGTGAATAGGTTGTTCCATAAAGTTCTTGGTGAAAAGGAAAAATGTTCCTTTTATTTTTATTTAAAGCCAAGGTAGAGTTATGTCAGCATCATGACAGCATAAGACCACTGTGGTCATTTCTGTCCCCCACCCCCCACACACACACACAACAAAGGGGACAGCATCAGTTCCCTTTGACCTGCACCATGACCACTTGTTTGGGTTATTTAATTTGTCTCAGTTTGGGGGCAGTGGTATGATTTGAGCTTAAAAAATATTGGTACCATTTAAAATCATTTTCTTCTGTAACCATCTCTCTTAATGAGGTTTCCTAATATTCCACCCTCCAGTCCCTTCATGGGAAGAGTGTTGGATTGCAGAATGGAATTGGTAAAAAAATTGAAGTTGTTATTATTTCAGACTTCAGTACTGGTGATAGTGTCTGAGTCAGGATAAGCTGAGTCATGACCCTGGGGGTAGGTGATTCAATCAGGATAGGAAAATCTCCTGAGAGCCTGCTTCCCCTCCCCACCCAGAATGCTGTTAAAAAGTAGGCAGGCGGGGGGGTGGGGGTGGGAATTCTCTTCAGATCTCAGGGGCATAAAAGTGTTCCTAAGTGCAAGAAAGGTGTGATGGGCTTTATGGAGAAAATGTGTATTAGATAAGCTTCATTCAGGCATAAGTTATAGAGCAGTTGGCTGAGAGTTCAACATGCTGTTTCCCCACCACCACCACCAACAACAAATATTCATTTGAATTTGTTGAATAAAAGTGACTTTGTGGGAGCTGGGGGTCCAGCACCGCAGTCTTGGGCCAGCACACGCAGGAGGAATCTCACCCATCCATGCATCAGGTATAGGCAGAGGGACCTTGGTTCCAGCTGTGAACACTGATGTGACCCACATACTAGCTCTAGCCCCTCTCAACCAGTCTGGAAGGCCCAGGGGAACATTGACTCAGGCAATCACCCATGGATGAGAGAGACTTTGCTGAAGTCCAGGTTTCCAGAGGAGAAGATCCAACATGCCACTGGAGAAAAAAATACGAGTTTTGAGTTTGGATGCATTGGTGTGGGTAAGAGAAACAGTTTGATTTTACCCAAGTCACTCCTCCCCCAAGGGAGGCACAATTTAGGGTTAAGAGAACTCTTCCTTGGCCCGTGGTTTCTCCCATGGGGGAAAAGGAGAGCATGTGAGTGAGAACCCAGCTTCCCCAGCTGTGTGGATTCTTCCAAAGAGGCTCATTTCTCCCTCACCCCATCTACAAAACTAAATGAAGAGCTCCATGACTAGGGGACAGGAAGAATCTGGGAAAGTCACACATAGAATGTTTGTAGGGCATTAAACTGACACTGATCCTATTAACTAAATATAGACTCCATCAAGAAGCCTGCCCACAAAACACTGAGGAAGCCCCACTTGTGGATACCCCTGACTGGGCCACGGGCAACCCCAACACATCCTGTGCTTTTCCCATACACCCTCTCCACTCTGCAGCCAGCACACTGTACGTGATCCCAAAGGTGGTGAGCAAAAACAAGCTTTAGAGGATGGCTAGTGAGCATGCACAGAAAGCAGGCCTGAATCTTTGGGTCAGGAAGAGACCACAAACTTAAGCTGTAACACCAGCTTTGGAGAAACAAAGAGAGGCTGTCAGGCACTCCACCTGGTGCACTGCAGGATTGAGAGAAGGCATACAGGTTAAGAATTCTGCCACAAGAGGGAGCAGGTGTAACCATAGAAGGTCTGAGAAAGCCTCAAAATTTCTAGCAGGGCTGATGGAAGGTAATTCTCACCCAAAAGCAGTTAGTAAAGACTGGAAGAGGTGACTGCTATTTGTATGCAAAGACAGCAACACAAAATTCTAAGGAACATGAAAAATCAAGAAAACATAACCACAAAAGGATCACAGTAGTCTTCCAGTAACTGAACCCAAAGACACGTAGATCTATGATTTACCCAATAAAAAATTCAAAATAGTCTGAGGGAAACTCAATGAGCTACAAGAAAACACAGAAAGACAATTCAACAAAATCACGAAAACAGTACATCAATAAAATAAGAAATTTAACAAAGAGATGTAAGTCATAAAAAGAGAACAAAACAGAAATTCTGGAGCTGAAAAATTCAATGAATGAAATAAAAAATGCAATAGACAGCATCAAGAACAGACTTGATCATGCAGAAGAAAGAATCGTTGAAGTTGAAGATAAGACTTTTTAAATTGTTTAGTAAGAGGGAAAATAAAATAATGAAAGTCTGTGTAATCTATAGTATACCATCAAAATGGCCAATTTTCAAATCATTGGACTTCCAGAGGGAGAAGAGAAAAAGGGGGCAGAAAGCTTATTTATTTTTTAATTGTTAAAAATTGAAGTATAGTTGATTTACAATATTATATTAGTTTCAGATGTAGAGCATAGTGGTTCAATATTTCAATAGATTATACTCCATTTAAAGCTATTATAAAATATTGACTATATTCCCTGTGCTGTACAGTATATCTTGTTGCTTATTTATTTTATACATAGTAGTTTGTGCTTTTTAACCCCTCATCCCTATTCTGCCCCTACCGCTACCCTGTCCCCACTGGTATCCACTAATTTGTTCTCTATATCTGTCAGTGTCTTTCTGTTTTTGTTATATCCACTCATCTGTTTATTATTTAGATCCCACGCATAAGTGATAACATGCAGCATTTGTCTTTTTCTGTCTGACAAATTTCAGTAAGCATAATACCCTCTAGGCCCATCCATATTGTTGCAATTGGCAAAATTTCATTCTTTTTTATGGCAGAGTAATATTCCAGTGTGTGTGTGTGTGTGTGTGTGTGTGTGTGTGTGTGTGTGTGTGTGTATATATATATATATATATGTCACATCTTCTTTATCCATTCATCTCTTGATAGACACTTAGATTGCTTCCATATCTTGGATATTGTAAATAATGCTGTTATGAATATTGGGGTGCCTGTATCTTTTCGAATTTTAGTGTTTTTATTTTCTTCAGATATATACCCAGGAGGTGCAATTGCTGGATATAGCAGTATTTTTAGTTTGTTAAGGAACCTCCACACTCTTTCCAAAACTGGCTGCACCAATTCACTTTCCAACCAACAGTGTGCTAGGGTTCCCTTTTCTCCATATCCTTGCCAACAGTTGTTATTTGTGGTCTTTTTGATGACAGCCATTCTGACAGGTGTGAGGTGATATCTCATTGTGTTTTTGGTTTGCAGATGGTTACTGATGTTGAGCATTTTCCATGTGATTGTTGGCCATCTATATATCTTCTTCAGAAAAATATCTGTTCGGGCCTTGTGCCCATTTTTAATAGGATTGTTTAGTGGGTTTTTTTTTTTGGTATTGTGTTTTATGAGCTGTTTATATATTTTGAATATTAACCCCTTATCAGTCATATTGTTTGCAAATATTTTGTCCCATTCATTAGGTTGTCTTTGTGTTTTATTGATGGTTTCCTTTGCTGTACAAAAGTTTTAAAGTTTAACTAGGTCCCATTTGTTTATTTTTTCTTTTGTTTCCTTTGCCTTAGGAAACAGATCCAAAAAATATTCCTATGATTTATGTCAAAGATTGTTCTGTGTATGTTTTCTTCTAAGAGTTTTATGGTTTTCTGGTCTTCCATTTAGGTCCTGAATCCATTTTTAGTTCATTTTTGTATATGGTGTTAGAAAATGTTCTATTTTCATTCTTTACATATAGCAGTCCAGTTTTCTCAGCACCACTGTTGAAGAGACTGCCTTTTCCCCATTGTATATTCTTGCTTCCTTTGTCATAGATTACTTTACCATAAGTGTATAGATTTATTTCTGGCCTCTCTATTCTGATCCATTGATGTATGTGTCTGTTTTTGTGCCAGTACCTTACACATTCACCCAAATACATACATGCGCCTCAATGTTCATAGAAGCATTATTTACAATTGCCAAGATACGGTGTGTGTATATACATATATACATTCCATTATATATATATATATATATATATAAAATGGAATATTACTCAGCTGTAAAAGGAATAAATTTTTGCCATTTGCAACAACATGGATGGACCTGAAGGGTATAATGCTAAGTGAAATAAGTCAGACAGAAAAAGACAAATACTGCTATCACTTATGTGGGGAATCTAAAATACAAACAGATGAATGGATATATCAAAACAGAAATAGACTGACAGATATAGAGAACAAACTAGTGGATACCAGTAGGGAGAGGGTAGGGAGGAGGGACAAGAGAAGGGTGAGGGGTTAACAGGCACAAACTACTATGTATAAAATAAATAAACTACAAGGATATAATATACAGCACAGGGAATATAGCCAATATTATACAATAACTTTAAATGGAGCATAATATATAAAAATATTGACTCACTATGCTGTACACCTGAAACTAATAAAATATTGTGAATCAACTATACTTCAATTATTAAAATTTAAAAAAAAAGAAGAAAGCCGGCAACTGAGAAGGAAGAGGTAAAAAATGGTGAAAGGAGTTTTTCAAGCTGAAATGAAAGGTTGCTTATTAGTAACATAAAACGTTTGAAAGTATGCAACACACTCATAAAGGTAAGTATATAGTCAGATTCAGAATAATCTAATGTTGTAATATGGTGGTGTGTTAACTCTAGTGTAAGGTTAAAGACAAGAGGATTAAAAATAACTATAGCTACACAATTTGTTAATCAATATACAATATAAAATGTGGTTAATTGTGACATCAAAAACAGAAAAGGAGGAGGTAAAAAGGTACAGCTTTTGTATGTGGTTGAAATTAAGTTGTTATCAGTGTAAAATAAGCTGTTATATATATAAGATGTTTTGTGTAAGCTTTGACAATCGTCAATTCACAAAGGCAGCAAGAGAGGAAAAAAAGGAATAAGGAAACTTGAAAACAGCCAAAAAATAATTAATAAGATGGCATTAAGAAGTTCTACCTACCAATAATTACTCTAAATGTAAGTGGATTGAATTCTCCAATCAGAAGGCATAGAGTGGATGGATGGATTAAAAAAACCAAGACCAAACTATATGCTGCCTACAAGAGACTCACTTCAGCTTTAAGGACACACATAGGTTAAAAGTGAAGGGATAGAATAAGGTATTCTATGGAAATAAAACCAAAAGAAAGCAGGGGAAGCTATAATTTTATCAGACAAAATAGACTTTAAGCCAAAAACAGTAACTAGAGACAAAGAAGGTCATTACATAATGATAACAGGGTCAATTTATCAAGAAGATAAAACAATTGTAAACATATATGCACCCAACATAGGAATACTTAAATATATTAAGCAGATATTAACAGATTTGAAGGGAGAAATAGACAACAATACACTAATTATAAGGGACTTTAATATGCCACTTTAAACAATGGATAGCTCATCCAGACAGAAAATCAACAATGAAATGGTGAAATTGAACCGTATGTAAGACCAAATGGTCCTGACAGACAAAATAGAACATTCCATCCAACAGCAGCAGATGCACATTCTTCTCAAGTATACATGCAACATTCTCCAGGACAGATCATATAATTGATCACAAAACAAGTCTTAACAAATTTAAGCAGAGTGAATTTATACCAAGTATCTCTTCCAATCACAATAGTATGAAACAAGAAATCAACGATAGGATTTGCTGATGAATTGGTTGTATGATGTGAGAGGAAGAATGGAACCAAGGAAGACACACAGCTTTTTTAGACAGTGCAACTCAAAAGAGTAAAATTTGATATGTATTAAAGCAAGGGAAGTGAGGGGGAGGGGGAAGTGCTGGAGGGCATTGAGGAGAGTGGAAATCAAGAGTTTCGTTTTGGACACATTGAGTTTAGAAATGACCATTAAACACCCTATGTCAAGTTGTCAAGGAGACAACTGTATATGCGAGTCTGGAGCTCAGGTGAAAGGTTAGAGCTATAATTGCCCCTAATTTACAGGTCTCTTACAGGACTTTTATCATCACACCTAAGAACCTGGCACGAGTTCCCTGAAACACTTGTCTAGAAGATATTTAGGGAGACATCTCAGTCCGTGCTGCACCCAAAATTAATGTCTCACCCTCAAATTCTGTCAACAGACCAAAATTTCTCCCTCCCTGTATCTCTCTCTTTCCTCTCTCCTCTTTTTTCTTCACCATCTGCTGTACTCCCTAGGAAATAAAAAGAAGATTTATGTCCTGCTTCCTGATTCCTCAAGAGGAGGCAAGTACTGACCTTAACGATGGAGTAATGTCTTTTTTGTTGAAGAATACTTCCTCAAAAGAGGCTGGATCAGGACCAGCATGACACCTGCCAAGTAGAATAGGGACAAGAAAAGGCAAATAGTACATTTTTTAGAAGAATATAAACCTTCCAAAGACCTACACCTAACCTTGATATATATTACTCATCCAGGGAACTTACTGAGATTAAATTCTCATGCCAATACTATTCCACTGACTCCTCTTTCAATACTTTCATTGTGATTCAGTCAAAAATTTACTTTGATAAATACTGCTAGAATGTTACTAGATATTATATTAAGAAATAACCAGCCATAATAAGAAAATTGGTAATATAGTTAAATACAGAGTTTGCCTTACATTCCCAGTAAGATTGCTTAAACGATCTTTTCTTATGGTCTTAGACCAAATTCTTATTTATTTACTTTAGCTCAGAATTTAAATCACTTTTCTCAAAAATGTCTTTTACTTGTCATGCCACTACAGTAAAGACAGGAAATTTATAAGCATATTATGTTACTCCCTTGCTTAATTACCTCTACTATTTTTCTCTCTGATTATAAAAACAACTTCAAACTCCATAGCCTCATTTCAGCCTGCACAGGAATATTAGTCTTTGGTGCACCACAGAGAAGAAGATTCAAGAGTGATGTTTTTGAAATGACTGGGTACATGGTTATATAAGGGGGCGAGGTTAGGGGAGAACTTTCAGTGGTGGGAGCAGCCTGAAGAGTTGATAAGCAAACATATCTGGGACTGGAGTGCAAAACATAGGCTAGAATACCGAAGAAAGTAAGATGTGTGGGATTCAATTCTAGAGGGCCTATAAGGCTTTTATTAGGTATTTTAATTGACGTGAACTGGTATTAGGAGAGCTTTTTGCGGCATCTGAAAAGGGGAATACAATGATAAAGCTTCTCCTTCAGGAATATGATTCATACTATAATTGGCAGGTTAGCTTGGTCCAGAGACTGTACTATCTTTCTGAGGCTTCCAATTTAGTAAAGTAAATCAGAAACACCAAGAAACATTTGTAGTTGATTTAATCCCATGTATCTATTTCTTTTTTTTTTTTTTGCGGTACACGGGCCTCTCACTGTTGAGGCCTCTCCCGTTGTGGAGCACAGGCTCTGGATGCGCAGGCTCAGTGGCCATGGCCCATGGACCCAGCCGCTCCACGGCATGTGGGATCCTCCCGGACCGGGGCACGAACCCGCGTCCCCTGCATCGGCAGGCAGACCCCCAACCACTGCAGCACCAGGGAAGCCCTATTTCTTTTGATTAGTACTGCAGTTCTGATGAACTGAGAAGCCTCGTAAATAGTCTCAGTGGGGGAACACACATGATATGATGGTGAACGATCAATATAATGTCTTTCCTGAACTTATGCCCGGGTGTACATTTTTTTTTTTTTTACATCTTTATTGGAGTATAATTGCTTTACAATGGTGTGTTGGTTTCTGCTTTATAACAAAGTGAATCAGTTATACATCAGTTATACATATACATATGTTCCCATATCTCTTCCCTCTTGTGTCTCCCTCCCTGCCACCCTCCCTATCCCACCCCTCTAGGTGGTCACAAAGCACCCAGCTGATCTCCCTGTGCTATGCGGCTGCTTCTCAATAGCTATCTATTTTACGTTTGGTAGTGTATATGTATATATGTATATATGTCCATGCCACTCTCTCGCTTTGTCACAGCTTATCCTTCCCCCTCCCCATATCCTCAAGTCCATTCTCTAGTAGGTCTGTGTCTTTATTCCTGTCTTACCCCTAGGCTCTTCATGACATTTTTTTTTCCTTAAGTTCCATATATATGTGTTAGCATACGATACTTGTCTTTCTCTTTCTGACTTACTTCATTCTGTATGAGAGACTCTAGGTCCATCCATATCATTACAAATAGCTCAATTTCATTTCTTTTTATGGCTGAGTAATATTCCATTTTATATATGTGCCACATCTTCTTTATCCATTCATCCGATGATGGACACTTAGGTTGTTTCCATCACCTGGCTATTGTAAATAGAGCTGCAATGAACATATTGGTACATGACTCTTTTTTTAATTATGGTTTTCTCAGGGTATATGCCCAGTAGTGGGATTGCTGGGTCATATGGTAGTTCTGTTTGTAGTTTATTAAGGAACCTCCATACTGTTCTCCACAGTGGCTGTACCAATTCACATTCCCACCAGCAGTGCAAGAGTGTTCCCTTTTCTCCACACCCTCTCCACCATTTATTGTTTTTACATTTTTTGATGATGGCCATTCTGACCGGTGTGAGATGATATCTCATTGTAGTTTTGATTTGCATTTCTCTAATGATTAATGATGTTGAGCATCCTTTCATGTGTTTGCTGGCAGTCTGTATATCTTCTTTGGAGAAATGTCCATTCAGGTCTGCCCATTTTTGGGTTAGGTTGTTTGTTTTTTTGTTATTGAGCTGCATGAGCTGCTTGTAAATTTTGGAGATTAATCATTTGTCAGTTGCTTCACTTGCAAATATTTTCTCCCATTCTGAGGGTTGTCTTTTCATCTTGTTTATGGTTTCCTTTGCTGTGCAAAAGCTTTGAAGTTTCATTAGGTCCCATTTGTTTATTTTTGTTTTTATTTCCATTTCTCTAGGAGGTGGGTCAAAAAGGATCTTGCTGTGACTTATGTCATAGAGTGTTCTGCCTATGTTTTCCTCTAAGAGTTTGATAGTTTCTGGCCTTACATTTAGGTCTTTAATCCATTTTGAGCTTATTTTTGTGTGTGATGTTAGGGAGTGATCTAATCTCATACTTTTATATGTACATGTCCAGTTTTCCCAGCACCACTTATTGAAGAGACTGTCCTTTCTCCACTGTACATTCCTGCCTCCTTTATCAAAGATAAGGTGACCATATGTGCGTGGGTTTATCTCTGGTCTTTCTATCCTGTTCCATTGATCTATATTTCTCTTTCTGTGCCAGTACCATACTGTCTTAATTACTGTAGCTTTGTAGTATAGTCTGAAGTCAGGGAGCCTGATTCCTCCAGCTCTGTTTTTCATTCTCAAGATTGCTTTGGCTATTCGGGGTCTTTTCTGTTTCCATACAAATTGTGAAAAATTTTTGTTCTAGTTCTGTGAAAAATGTCAGTGGTAGTTTGATAGGGATTGGATTGAATCTGTAGATTGCTTTGGGTAGTAGAGTCAGTTTTGCAATGTTGACTCTTCCAATCCAAGGACATGGTATATCTCTCCATCTATTTCTATCATCTTCAATTTCTTTCATCAGTGTCTTATATTTTTCTGCATACAGGTCTTTTGTCTCCTTAGGTAGGTTTATTCCTAGATATTTTATTGTTTGCATTGCAATGGTAAATGGGAGTGTTTTCTTGATTTCACTTTCAGATTTTTCATTATTAGTGTATAGGAATGCCAGAGATTTCTGTGCATTAATTTTGTATCCTGTTACTTTACGAAATTCATTGATTAGCTCTAGTAGTTTTCTGGTAGCATCTTTAGGATTCTCTATGTATAGTATCATGTCATCTGCAAACAGTGACAGCTTTACTTCTTCTTTTCCGATTTGGATTCCTTTTATTTCCTTTTCTTCTCTGATTGCCATGGCTAAAACTTCCAAAACTATGTTGAATAAGAGTGGTGAGAGTGGGCAACCTTGTCTTGTTCCTGATCTTAGTGAAAATGCTTTCAGTTTTTCACCATTGAGGATGATGTTGGCTGTGGTTTGTCATATATAGCCTTTATTATGTTGAGGAAAGTTCCCTTTATGCCTACTTTCTGCAGGGTTTTATCATAAATGGGTGTTGAATTTTGTCAAAAGCTTTCTCTGCATCTATTGAGATGATCATATGGTTTTTCTCCTTCAATTTGTTAATATGGTGGATCACGTTGATTGATTTGCGTATATTAAAGAATCCTTGCATTTCTGGAATAAACGTCACTTGATCATGGTGTATGATCCTTTTAATGTGCTGTTGGATTCCGTTTGCTAGTAGTTTGTTGCGGATTTTTGCATCTATGTTCATCAGTGATATTGGCCTGTAGTTTTCTTTCTTTGTGATATCCTTGTCTGGTTTTGGTATCAGGGTGATGGTGGCCCTCCTAGAATGAGTTTAGGAGTGTACCACCCTCTGCTATATTTTGGAAGATTTTGAGAAGGATAGGTGTTAGCTCTTCTCTAATTGTTTGATAGAATTCGCCTGTGAAGCCATGTGGTCTGGGGCTTTTGTTTGTTGGAAGATTTTTAATCACAGTTTCAATTTCAGTGCTTGTGATTGGTCTGTTCATATTCGCTATTTCTTCCTGATTCAGTCTTGGCAGGTTGTGCATTTCTAAGAATTTGTCCATTTCTTCCAGGTTTTCCATTTTATTGCCATAGAGTTGCTTGTAGTAATCTCTCATGATCCTTTGTATTTCTGCAGTGTCAGTTGTTACTTCTCCTTTTTCATTTCTATTGACTTGAGTCTTCTCCTTTTTTTCTTGATGAGTCTGGCTAATGGTTTATCAATTTTTTTTATCTCCTCAAAAAACCACCTTTTAGTTTTATTGATCTTTGCTGTCGTTTCCTTCATTTTTTTTCATTTATTTCTGATCTGAGTTTTATGATTTCTTTCCTTCTGCTAACTTTGGAGTTTTTTGTTCTTCTTTCTCTAATTGCTTTAGGTGCAAGGTTAGGTTGTTTATTCGAGATGTTTCCTGTTTCTTAAGGTAGGATTGTATTGCTATAAACTTCCCTCTTAGAACTGCTTTTGCTGCATCCCATAGGTGTTGGGTCATCATGTCTCCATCGTCATTTATTTCTAGGTATTTTTTTATTTTCTGTTTGATTTCTTCAGTGATCACTTCGTTACTAAGTAGTGTATTGTTTAGCCTCCATGTGTTTCTATTTTTTACAGATATTTTCCTGTAATTGATATCTAGTCTCATAGCATTGTGGTCAGAAAAGGTACTTGATGCAATTTCAATTTTCTTAAATTTACCAAGGCTTGATTTGTGACCCAAGATATGATCTATCCTGCATAATGTTCCATGAGCACTTGAGAAAAATGTGTATTCTGTTGTTTTTGGATGGAATGTTCTATAAATAACAATTAAGTCCATCTTATGTATGGACTTACATACATCTTATGTATCATTTAAAGGTTGTGTTTCCTTATTTATTTTGATTTTGGATGATCTGTCCATTGGTGAAAGTGGGGTGTTAATGTCCCCTACTATGAATGTGTTACTGTTGATTTCACCTTTTATGGCTGTTAGTATTTGCTTTATGTATTGAGGTGCTCCTATGTTGGGTGCATAAATATTTACAATTGTTACATCTTCTTGGATCAATCCCTTGATCACTATGTAGTGTCCTTCTTTTTCTCTTGTAATAGTCTTTATTTTAAAGTCTATTTTGTCTGATATGAGAATTGTTACTCCAGCTTTCTTTTGATATCCATTTGCATGGAATATCCTTTTCCATCCCCTTACTTTCAGTCTGTATGTGTTTCTAGGTCTGAACTGGGTCTCTTGTAGACAGCATGTATATGGGTCTTGTTTCTGTATCCATTCAGCCAGTCTGTGTCTTTTGGTGGGAGCATTCAATCCATTTACATTTATGGTAATTATCGGTATGTATGTTCCTATTCCCATTTTCTTAATTTTTTGGGGTTTGTTATTGTAGGTTTTTTCCTTCTCTTGTGTTTCTTGCCTAGAGAAGTTCCTTTAGCATTTGTTGTAAAGCTGGTTTGGTGGTGCTGAACTCTCTCAGCTTTTGCTTGTCTATAAAGGTTTTAATTTCTCCATTAAATCTGAATGAGATCCTTGCTGGGTAGAGTAATCTTGGTTGTAGGTTTTTCTCCTTCATCACTTTAAATATGTCCTGCCAGTTCCTTCTGGCTTGCAGGGTTTCTGCTAAAAGATCAGCTGTTAACCTTATGGGGATTCCCTTGTATGTTATTTGTTGTTTTTCCCTTGCTGCTTTTAATATGTTTTACTTGTATTTAATTTTTGACAGCTTGATTAATATGTGTCTTGGCGTGTTTCTCCTTGGATTTATCCTGTATGGCACTCTCTGTGCTTCCTGGACTTGAGTAACTATTTCCTTTCCCATATTAGGGAAGTTTTCACCTATAATCTCTTCAAATATTTTCTCAGACCCTTTCTTTTTCTCTTCTTCTTCTGGAACCCCTATAATTCAAACGTTGGCACGTTTAATGTTGTTCCAGAGGTCTCTGAGACCATCCTCAGTTCTTTTCATTCTTTTTTCTTTATTCTGCTCTGCAGTAGTTATTTCCACTATTTTATCTTCCCGGTCACTTATCCGTTCTTCTGCCTCAGTTATTCTGCTATTGATCCCATCTAGAGTATTTTTAATTTCATTTATTGTGTTGTTCATCGTTGCTTGTTTCATCTTTAGTTCCTCTAGGTCCTTGTTAAATGTTTCTTGCATTTTCTATATTCTATTTCCAAGATTTTGGATCATCTTTACTATCATTATTCTGAATTCTTTTTCAGGTAGACGGCCTATTTCCTCTTCATTTGTTAGGTCTGGTGGGTTTTTATCTTGCTCCTTCATCTGCTGTGTGTTTTTCTATCTTCTCATTTTGCTCAGCTTACTGTGTTTGGGGTCTCCTTTTTGCAGGCTGCAGGTTCGTAGTTCCCGTTGTTTTTGGTGTCTGTCCCCAGTGGCTAAAGTTGTTTCAGTGGGTTGTGTAGGCTTCCTGGTGGAGGGGACTAGTGCCTGTGTTCTGGTGGATGAGTCTGGATCTTGTGTTTCTGGTGGGCAGGTCCACGTCTGGTGGTGTGCTTTGGGGTGTCTGTGGACTTATTATGATTTTAGGCAGCCTCTCTGCTAATGGGTGGGGTTGTGTTCCTGTCTTGTAGTTGTTTGGCATAGGGTGTCCAGCACTGTAGCTTACTGGTCGTTGAGTGAAGCTGGGTCTTGGTGTTGAGATGGAGACCTCTGGGAGATTTTTGCCATCTGATATTATGTGGAGCTGGGAGGTCTCTTGTGGACCAGTGTCCTGAAGTTGGCTCTCCCACCTCAGAGACACAGCACTGACTCCTAGCTGCAGCACCCAGAGCCTTTCATCCACAGGGCTCAGAATAAAAGGGGAAAAAATAGAAAGAAAGAAAGAAAGAAAGAAAGGAAGAAAGAAAGAAAGAAAGAAAGAAGGAAAGAAAGAAGGAAAGAAAGAAAGAAAGAAAGAAAGAAAGAAAGAAAGAAGGGATGGAGGGAGGGAGAGAGGGAGAGAGGGAGGAAGGTAGGAAGGAAGGAAGGAAGGAGGGAAGGAAGGAAGGAAGCAGGGAAGGAAGGAAAGAAAGAAAGAAAGAAAGAAAGAAGATAAAATAAAATAAAGTAAGGTAAAATAAAATAAAGTTATTAAAATAAAAAATAATTATTAAGAAAAGAAATTTTTTAAAGAAACAAACAAAATGGACGGATAGAACCCTAGGACAAATGGTGGAAGCAAAACTATACAGACAAAATCTCACACAGAAGCATACACATACACACTCACAAAAAGAGGAAAAGGGGAAAAAAATATAACTCTTGCTCACAAAGTCCACCTACTCAGTTTGGGATGATTCGTTGTCTGTTCAGGTATTCCACAGATGCACGGTATATCAAGTTGATTGTGGAGCTTTAATCTGCTGCTTCTGAAGCTGCTGGGAGAGATTTCCCTTCCTCTTCTTTGTTCCTCCCGGGGCTCAGGTTTGGATTTGGCCCCGCCTCTGTGTGTAGGTCGCCGGAGGGCGTCTGTTCTTCGCTCAGACACGACGGGGTTAAAGGAGCAGCTGCTTCGGGGACTCTGGCTCACTCAGGCCGGGGGGAGGGAGGGGTGCAGATGTGGGGCGAGCCTGCGGCAGCAGAGACCATGCACCAGCCTGAGGCGCGCCGTGTGTTCTCCCGGGGAAGTTGCCCGTGGATCACGGGACCCTGGCAGTGGCGGGCTGCACAGGCTCCCCGGAAGGGGGTTGTGGATAGTGACCCGTGCTTGCACCCAGGCTTCTTGGTGGCGGCAGCAGCAGCCTTGGCGTCTCATGCCCGTCTCTGGGGTCCGCGCTTTTAGCTGTGGCTCGCGCCTGTCTCTGGAGCTCCTTTAAGCAGCGCTCTTAATCCCCTCTCCTCGCGCACCAGGAACAAAGAGGGAAGAAAAAGTCTTTTGCCTCTTCAGCAGGTCCAGACCTTTTCCCGGACTGCCTTCCAGCTAGCTGTTGCGCACTAGCCCCTTCGGGCTGTGTTCACGCCACCAACCCCAGTCCTCTCCCTGCGCTCAGACCGAAGCCCGAGCCTCAGCTCCCAGCCTCCGCCCGCCCTGGCGGGTGAACAGACAAGCCTCTCGGGCTGGTGAGTGCCGGTCGGCACCGATCCTCTGTGCGGAAATCTCTCCGCTTTGCCCTCTGCACCCCTGTGGCTGTGCTCTCCTCCGGGGCTCCAAAGCTTTCCCCCTCCGCCACCCGCAGTCTCCACCCGCGAAGGGGCTTCTAGTGTGTGGAATCCTTTCCTCCTTCACAGCTCCCTCCCGCTGGTGCAGGTCCCGTCCCTACCCTTTTGTCTCTGTTTATTCTTTTTGCTTTTGCCCTACCCAGGTACGTGGGGGAGTTTCTTGCCTTTTGGGAGGTCTGAGGTCCAGCGTTCAGTAGGTGTTCTGTAGGAGTTGTTCCACATGTAGATGTATTTCTGGTGTATCTGTGGGGAGGAAGGTCATCTCCGTGTCTTACTCTTCCGCCATCTTCCCTGCCCGTCCCCTGGTGTACTTTTTAAATAACCTTTTCTCTGAAGCTTAAAAATAAGAATGAAGATTGATTTAGTTATCCTCCACGGAATGTGTGAGTGTGTGCGCACGTGTGTGTGTGATACTAGGTTTTGAGGACAATTATAAGGGCAAGAAAGTTTTGGGTTTTGGCTTTAGTTAATGTAGATACTGGTTAAAGTTAACTAGGACAAAATGTATTTGAAGTTTCCTTTGCAGTATCACATTAGCTAATTTATAACAACACGCATTTTCATAATACTCTCAAAGGCTTTGCTTTAATGATGAAAAATAGTTTCTGAATGAAATAAAATTCATATATTCTTTGGGCTTAACAAGCTCAAGAGTTCTCAATTAAAAACACATAGTGTTTATAAGAAAGATGATCCACAGTGGGAGTTTTGTGATTTCTTGGACTCTCTAGGTCTAATTTCTGAATTCTAAGTTCATTTTTTTCTAGTTTTAGAGAAATAAGTTGACAGAGCATGTAAGTAACTTGTATAATTTTTCTTGTTCTTCTAAAACTACCAAAAGTTTCAATTTTTATCTTTAGAGAATGAAAGTGGCCAAAATAATTGGGAAAAATAGAAAAATAATTTCTGGACTTTAAATAAGAGGATCTGAATAAATCTGTTTCTCTAGCAATACCAAGGCAAGGAAAAGTGTGAATATACCAACATATCTGGAACATTATAATTCAATTAGAGAAAAGCATTCTGTCTTTAGAAAGGGCATTATGTATAATTTTCTCCATAGACTCAGTAACTGTATAAAAATATTTTATGAGATAAAGAGAATGAGGTCAGGTTCATGAATTTTTAGTTCATGCATCCTTTTAAGATGGTATTTTGGAACAACTACATTTCTGGGGTAGCAGACGGATGACCATGGGGTAGCCGTGGGCCAGGACCTAAAGAAGCTTGATAATATCTGGAAGGCTAGGTAAAGTATTCTTCAAAATAAGTCTTTAAAGGCACACAATCATAGGCTATGTCTAGTTCTGGAAATTTCAGAAGTAATTCAAGTCTACTGAAAAGGAGAAAATGACGAGAGAAACGTTCAGATGAGTGGAGCATAGGTTTAGAGCTGGAACTCTGGAGACAAAGACACAGACACTGCTTTAAAGGCCAGTCTTTGTGCTGGATCAGATGCTCTGCATTTCTATTCCGTCAACTGTCTAACCCTCATTTCCCTCATCATAAAATGGGAGAAATTAGTGCCTATTTTATGATATTGCTGAAAAGATTAAAATGGGATAAATCACGCAAAGTAGTATATGATGCAAAGTAAATGCTAAATAAAAATGTTGGTTACATTTTGCCAGCATTGTTGCTATAGTTTCTGTATCAGCCAGGTTCATTCAGAGAAGAAAAGCCACTATGAGTTACATAGAATAAGGAATTTATTATGTAGATCATATGGACCTTACACAAATGCAGAAGCTAGTCAAGAAATCTATGCCAGACTAGGTGGCCTTTGTACCTGGTGTTAGGGCAAAGGTCACTATAGGTTAGCTGGGCTGGCAGTTGAAGAGAGCTGGATGAGAATGTTGGAGGTGGGGTAGGGGGAAGTGGGGAGCAAGGACAAGCTACATCTTGCAATGATGAAGGGAACCCATGAAAACAAACTGGATTCCATGAGGATACCTGGAACCTCAGTGGTGTGAGGGACCTACTGGAGAGGCTGGTGTTCTTTACCATGGAGTTTCATATATACCTAGCCCTGGACACTAAGAAGAGATCTGCGGGGAGCTGGAGAAGCTGTGAGCCCCGGTGGTATCCCACACAACAAGGTTAACTAGAAGATCAGCAACAACAAGTGTGAGCTGCCATACTGCCTGGCACCCTACACCAAATTTTAGAACACAAAAACGGCAGCTTTAAAATGTTTCTGCCATATAAATTTCGAGGAAATTTCTTTGTGACCAACCCTAACATGGGACTACACAGGAAAGGGAATTATGGGAAACAACCCAGCTTGGCCAGGCTGAAACAGTTAAAAGCCATCACAGTTCACCTCCTGTCAACTTGGTATTTGTACACACTTCTTTAAAACTCTACTTGAACTCTACTTCATGGTCAAGTACAGATGACAGCAAAATCAAGCATCCATCTAACATGATGCAAATATCTCTTACATAACCAAAATCATGCAAACCCTCTCTCCAAAGAGGATACAAATTCCCCGTATATATTTTTATAGATCATGTACATTTCTCTTCTAGCTGAATCACATATGCTTTTGATAGTTGATAACTTAAATTCTAAGATATCAGACTATTATTAACACATCCTATGTTAGATAAGAGAGAAATGGATGAGGGGGAAAGATTGGTTACTATATACACAAACATATTCATATCAAACTTAAGGACCAAATACTCATAATTGTTATACTGTTTCTTTCTACAACTAGTCATGTAGTTGTAGCTGTGTAGCATCTCCTTTTGCTACCTATTTGCTCTCAGTAAGTAGCTTGGCAGCTCATGGTTCCTTCTTTGCTGGGTGACTCAAATTTTCATTCCTGAGGGGTGTGAGTCATTAGGAGCCCTGCCTATATTGGGTTGTTGTAGTTTTCCACTGAATTATTTTTAAAAAGCTTTGTTGAAGTTTAATTTACATGTCTATAATTTTCACTCATTTAACACAGTTCAGTGATTTTGAGTAAATTTTCAGATTTGTTTAACCATCATCACTCTTCAGTTTTAGAACATTTCCATCATCCCAAAGAGATCCCTCGTGTTCCTTGGAAAATAATCCCCATTACCACCCTCACAGCCAGGAAGCAACTAATCTACTTTCTGACTCTGTAGATTTGCCTTTTCTGGACATTTCATATAAATGAAATTGTACAGCATGTGATCTTTTGCATTTGGCTTCTTTTAAGTAGCATAATATTTTTGGGGATCATCCATATTGTAGTATGTATCAGTATTTTTTTCCTTTGACTTATATCACAGTACATGAAAGTTTTTTGAGTTGCTCGCAGTGATCTCCTGCATTCCAGATATGCTCTTCCTTACCTCATTGTATACTCTCAGTGTCCCCTTGATAGTTAGGATCAATCACTCCAGTAATACATTTAACTCTCTTCTTTGTTGATTCACAGGTTTAATAAACCCCAAACAGGCAGGTAGCAATCTCAACTTCTACTTTAATGGAACTATTGCTGTGTCTGGATGGAGATATGCCATCCTTAAGAACTAGGAACGCTAGACCAGCAGAGCCCAAAGTCATGGACACAGGAAGCAAAACTTTTCATAGAGTATCACAAAGGGAAGTGCCTGTGTGAAAAAGAAAAATATGCAACAATTAAAATAATTTTAAAACGTGACTATATACGTAGCCCCAGTTTGTCTAATCTGTTCGGATACCCTTCTCAACCTTGTAAATCTGCCTCGTAGGGGTGTGATGACCTTATGGACTAGGAACTCTAATCTGATGGGAAATGGCTGCTCCCTTTGCATCATAACAGTCATAAGGCAAACAAAGATGTTATTTTTAAAATTTTTGTGTTATCATTTATCATGATTTTTGTATTAATTTTGATTTTAAAATATTACATTAAAATATTGTTGACACTGATTGCTGCATTTTCGGCACCTAGTTAAATTTTGCACCATCAGTGAGTGCTTCACTCATCTCATCTTAATTCTGGCCCTGATTAGAGGCAATACTGGGAAGAAACATTCCCATTTCAACCAGTTATTCCCAGACGTACAAATTCTTGGAAATGGGAGGAGGAGCATCATATACTGGTCACTGATTTAGAATATACACTGCATCCTACAGATCATTACCCAAGCCTTGCAAGGTGTTGTCCTTTTAACTGAGTCTTCAAAAGGCTATCCCACCATTCTATCAGGCTGGCTACTTCAGGGTGATTCGATGTGGCCCATTGCCACATTTCATTTGCTCTAAACTGAACTCCTCGGTGAGAAGAAATGTTGTGTGGAATATAATGATGGTGAATAAGACATTTTCTAAGTTCACTGGTGATGGCTTTGGCAGATGCACTGTAGGCAGGGAAAACAAATCCACAGCCAGAGTAAGTGTCTATCACAATGAGAACAAAGTGATCTATCTTCCATGACAGAAATAGGCAATGTAATCAGTCAGAAGGTTCTCTGATTCCCCTGCGGAATGGTCCAATATGTTTAGTAGATTACGTAGCCAGCTCAGCCTTACTGATTAGAAGTCTGTATTGCTAAGCAAATAACTGTCCATTTGGACAGTTTGTCACGATTGCATTGGGCAAGGATGAGGTAGCTAGGGAAAGAGGTTGACTGATGTCTGTAGAATTGGTCATCTTGTTCACTTGATAATTAACAGCTCTTCCTGTTGAGCTTTGATAAACATCTTTGATAAACATCTTTGATAAACATCTTTGATAAACATCTATCTGGGACACAAATATCTTTGCTTCCAGAAACAACTATCCATGGACCTTTTCTCCAGATCTCTTTGTCACCAGTTTTCCAGCTGTGTTCCTACCAATTCTCTGACAATCCAGCCAAATTATTAGCTTTTGTCCATGACTTAGAGTAGATTTCTACCTTTGGTATTCCAGGAAAAATAAAAAAAACAGATGGATTGGTTGAAGTCCCGCCCACTGGAAGGATTTCCCTTCAAGACCACTCCAGAGTGGGACTGTAGTGCTAAGTCATCCACAGTTCACTTTTGCGGTGTCAGATATCACGCAGAACCGAATGTAAAATTAAACCCTTTTTTCCCTAAGTTAACTGGCAATGGAAAACACTCCGTAAGGAGGAACTGTAGCAACAAGAGGGACCTTGGAAACCTGGGCTACTTGCTCACGCAACTTATTTGTACCTACAGGACCTTCTCAAGTCCAGCTTCATATACACCACTTCTATTTTACAATAGAGCACAATTGTGCATAACCAATATT
The DNA here is from genome assembly GCF_059928025.1 of Delphinapterus leucas. Taxonomy (NCBI): domain Eukaryota; kingdom Metazoa; phylum Chordata; class Mammalia; order Artiodactyla; family Monodontidae; genus Delphinapterus; species Delphinapterus leucas. Next base: position 116,947,052 of record NC_143129.1, read on the forward strand.
ATGACTTAGTGGATTAGACAACACTCAGTTCATGATGGGCAGCTCAGGTTGCATGTTACTTTATGGCCCAGGGTAAGTCAGTATTCTGTCTTTACTAGGGCTCAGTAACAAACTGGATGGTCTTTCTTAGAAGAAGTATAGTTATGTGCTGAGAGTGGCATAGCTTTGCTCAAACATCTTAAATGTCTGCCCTGTAACTCATTTATAGACACCTGTCAAAGCCTCCATGCAGCATCCCTGTCTGCCACATACACTTTAAGTATCATGTCTGCTGGGTCATATGACCCAAGTGGCAGAGCAGCTTGCATGGCAGCCTGGCCCATGTCAGAGCCTTTATTTCTTCTACACTTCATCAAAACAGGCAACTTTTCCAATTACACAGTAAATACTTCAGAATAGTATACCCAAATGAATATATGTATTACCTCCAAAATCCAAAGAGACCCACTAATTGTTATGCTTCTTTATTAGTAGTAAAGGGGCCAGATATAGCAATTTGTTCTTTACCCCTTTGGAAGGGGTAGCTTAATGTGCCTTGAACATTGGAACCCTAGAAATTTATTGAGGTGTCAGGCCTCTGAGGTTTTGTGACTTAATTTCTTTTTTAAAAATAAATTTATTTATTTAATTTATTTTTGGCCGCATTGGGTCTTCGTTGCTGCTCAGGCTTTCTCTAGTTGTGGAAAGCGGAGGCTACTCTTTGTTGCGATGCATGGGCTTTCATTGTAGTGGCTTCTCTTGTTGCGGAACACAGGCTCTAGGCATGTGGGCTTCAGTAGTTGTGGCTCGCGGGCTCTAGAGCACAGGCTCAGTAGTTCTGGTGCACGGGCTTAATTGCTCCATGGCACGTGGGATCTTCCCGGACCAGGGCTCAAACCCATGTCCCCTGCATTGGCAGGCGGATTCTTAACCACTGTGCCACCAGGGAAGTCTCTTGTGACTTTATTTCTTACCACCAGACATTCATGCATCTTACCAAAATGTCTAGAAGAGTTTCTACTTCCTGCATACCAGGCGAATCATCATGATATTGTCAACGAAATTGACCATAGTAACATCCTATGGAATGCAGGGGCAGTCAAGGTCCTTGAGGACCAGATCTTGGCATGGGTTGAAGAATTGCTATAACCTTGAGGTAGGAACCTTCTTGGCCCTAGTAGTTAAAAAGAAACTATTTCTGATCATTTTCCTAGTGGGTTTAGAGAATAAAAACATAAGCTGGATGAACAGCTTGCATGCAAGGCATCAGGGATATGTCGATTTGCACCAGCAACAAACTTCATATGGAATAGGAGCTGCAGTTGAAGCCAACATCTGATTAAGTTTACAATAATCCACTGTCATTCTCTGAGGTCCATCAGTCTTCTGTATGGGTCACGTCATTCCTATGCTTGAAACACTCCAATGTCTCCCTCAGCCTACAGGACAAAATCGAAAATCCTCAGCCTCAGCCTTAGGTGTTCAGCCTAAGAAACACCTCGTGTTATTTTCATGTTTTCTTTCAAGTATTTTAAGGGTTTTTCTCCCTTAGTGAATTTACTATATTTTGAATATATGGAGTAGGTAAATATAGAATTTTTTCATGTGACTAGCAATTGTTTTCAGCAACATTTATTTAAAGGTCCATCATTTCACCAATGATTTCTTATTCCCCCCTTGTCACTTACCAAGGTTCCATATATTCATGCATCTGTTTCTGAGTTTTTCACTTGGTTCCATATGTCTGTTCCATATGAATGTTTGTTTTGTTTTACCCTAAAACACTGGGAAGTCCTTAGAAGTATATAGTTTCCCCCAGCTTTGTGTAGCTCCCTCAACTCTGTTGTCACCCATGCATGGCACCCATGACCTGGATTTGCCTCCTCACACAAACATTAAAATTCCAGCTCTCTGCCTTTAAGGACTATATTCAGTTCTGATAAGCTTATAAGCTATTACTCACCATTCTAACTGATTTCCTGCGTATTTCTGGCACTTTGGATTTTCCTTTTCTTAACTTTGAGTTCACTAAAAAAATTAAAAATATATTTTTTGCAGTGTTTCTACGTGTTGAAAGCATGTACATCGTGTATCTTCCATGTCAGATCAGTTCATCATATTTACCACATTTCTATTATTTGGGAATTTTTCTTCATTCCTTGAAATTATTTTCTTTGTCCCTAAATTCTCCACCAACTCGACTAATATTCATTGCCTCAGGGTAAAGCAGATAAAAGTCTACAACAAAGACGTTTGTAGAGATGTTAAGTGGAATTTTTTAAACACTCAGCAGGCACACAGTCTGAAACCAAAGAGATTTTGATTTGCAAGGGCTAGGACTTCAGAGGAAAGTTGTTTGTTTTGATTTCTAAAAAGATTTGGCTTGGATCATCAAAGCTAGAGCCTGCAGGACTAGAGCATAGATATTATAAAAGGTAAATGTTGAGAAGGGCAAAATACAGAGTACAGTATTAGCCCCTTAGAGGAAGCACAGAAAATAAATGTCAATAAAAAAGTCAGTATATCTAAAGGGAGTCACTACAGCAGGAGGCAAGGGAACCCTGTAGCAGAAGCTACAGGTAGACCTCCCCAAAAGGGGTCCAGATGGAGGATTCAGCTGAGTCTCAAAGAATCAGCAAGCCTGTGAGAGCCAGAGTGATGCCTGGGGTAATCATCCAGTCCTACTCAATCCCAGACATCAAACAACAAGCTACATTATTAGTAAGGGAGACGAGTAAGGACCAGAGGGCATCAAGAGAACAAGAAGCCCCTCTTCCACTACAGTGATAATGGATAATACTTACTGAGAATTTACTATGTGTTAGAACCCGTTTTTAGCATTCACGTGCCCTATCTAATTTAATTCTAGTAACAACCTATGAGATTGGTGGTGTTATTATCTCTATTTTAAAGATGAGGCAATAAAATGCAGAAAATTTATGGTCATATGGCTAGAATTTGGTAGATTCAGGGTTTAAGTCCCTATGTATCCAGACCCTACTAAAGGGAGAAATAAGGAGAAAATCATTTAGAGGAATGAAAAGCAAGATGGGAGTTTGAATTTGAAAACGACTTGGGGGGCAGAGTCAAGATGGCAAACTAGGGGTGAGGAGTTTCAAGATGGCGGAAGAGTAAGACGCAGAGATCACCTTCCTCTCCACAAATACATCAGAAATACATCTACATGTGGAACAGCTCCTACAGAACACCTGCTGAACGCTGGCAGAAGACCTCCGAACTCCCAAAAGGCAAGAAACTCCCCACGCACCAGGGTAGGGCAAAAGAAAAAAGAAAAAACAGAGACAAAAGAATAGGGACAGGACCTGCGCCCGTGGGAGGGAGCTGGAAAGGAGGAAAGGTTTCCACACACTAGGAAGCTGCTTTGCGGGCTGAGACTGCGGGTGGCGGAGCGGGAAAGCTTCGGAGCAGCAGAGGAGAGCACAGCAACAGGCGTGCAGAGGGCAAAGCAGAGAGATTCCCGCACATAGGATCGGTGCCCACCAGCCCGAGAGGCTTGTCTGCTCACCCGCCGGGGCAGGCGGGGGCTGGGAGCTGAGGCTCCGGCTTCGGCTTCGGTAGGATTCCAGGGAGAGGACTGGGGTTGGCTGCGTGAACACAGCCTGAAGGAGGCTAGTGCGCCACAGCTAGCCGGGAGGGAGTCCGGGAAAATGTCTGGAGCTGCCGAAGAGGCAGGAGACTTTTTCTTGCCTCTTTGTTTCCTCGTACGCGAGGGGAGGAAATTAACAGCGCCACTTAAAGGAGCTCCAGAGACAGGCGCGAGCCGCAACTATCAGCGTGGACACCAGACACAGGCATGAGAGGCTAAGGCTGCTGCTGCAGCCACCAAGAAGCCTGTGTGCAAGCACAGGTCACTCTCCACACCTCCCCTCCCGGGAGCCTGTGCAGCCCGCCACTGCCAGGGTCCCGTGATCCAGGGACAACTTCCCCGGAAGAACACACGGCGCGCCTCAGGCTGGTGCAATGTCACGCTGGACTCTGCCGCCGCAGGCTCGCCCGCATCCGTATCCCGCCCTCCCACCAGCCTTAGTGAGCCAGAGCCCCCGAAGCAGCTGCTCCTTTAACCCCATCCTGTCTGAGCAAAGAACAGACGCCCTCAGGCAACCTACACGCAGAGGTGGGGCCAAATCCAAAGCTGAACCCCGGGAGCTGTGCGAACAAAGAAGAGAAAGGGAAACCTCTCCCAGCAGCCTCAGGAGCAGAGGATTAAATCTCCGCAATCAACTTGATGTACCCTGCATCTGTGGAATACCTGAATAGACAAGGAATCATCCCAAACTGAGGAGGTGGATTTTGGGAGGAAAGATATGTATTTTTTTTCCCCTTTTTCTCTTTTTGCTAGTGTGTATGTGTATGCTTCTGTGTGTGATTTTGTCTGTACAGCTTTGATTTTACCATTTGTTCTAGGGATCTGTCTGTCCATTAAAAAAATTCTTTTTCATTACTTTAAAATATTTTTTCTTGGGCTTCCCTGGTGGCGCAGTGGTTGAGAGTCTACCTGCCGATGCAGGGGACATGGGTTCATGCCCCGGTCCAGGAGGATCCCACATGCCGCGGAGTGGCTGGGCCCGTGAGCCGTGGCCGCTGAACCTGCGCGTCCGGAGCCTGTGCTCCGCAACGGGAGAGAGGCCACAACAGTGAGAGGCCTGCGTACCACCAAAAAAAAAAAAAAAAAAAAAAAAAAATTCTTAATAATTATTTTTTACTTTAATAACTTTATTTTACTTTATCTTTCTTTCTTTCCTTCTTTCTTTCCTTCTTTCTTTCCTTCTTTCTTTCTTTCTTTCTTTCTTTCTTTCTTTCTTTCTTTCTTTCTTTCTTTCTTTCTTTCTTTTCTTACTTTTCTCCCTTTTATTCCGAGCAGTGTGGATGAAAGGCTGTTGGTGCTCCAGCCAGGCATCAGGGCTGTGCCTCTGAGGTGAGAGAGCCAAGTTCAGAACACTGGTCCACAAGAGATCTCCCAGCTTCACGTAATATCAAACAGCGAAAATCTCCCAGAGATCTCCATCTCAACACCAAGACCCAGCTTCACTCAACGACCAGCAAGCTACAGTGCTGGACACCCTATGCCAAACAGCTAGCAAGACAGGAACACAACCCCATCCATTAGCAGAGAAGCTGCCTAAAATCATAAAAAGGCCACAGACACCCCAAACACACCACCAGACGTGGACCTGCCCACCAGAAAGACAAGATCCAGACTCATCCACCAGAATACAGGCACTAGTCCCTTCCACCAGGAAGCTTACACAACCCACTGAACCAACCTTAGCCACTGGGGACAGACACCAAAAACAACAGGAACTACGAACCTGCAGCCTGTGAAAACGAGCCCCCAAACAGAGTAAGTTAAGCAAAATGAGAAGATAGAAAAACACACAGCAGATGAAGGAGCAAGGCAAAAACACATCAGACCTAACAAATGAAGAGGAAATAGGCAGTCTACCTGAAAAAGAATTCAGAATAATAATAGTAAAGATGATCCAAAATCTTGGAAATAGAATAGAGAAAATACAAGAAATGTTTAACAAGGACCTAGAAGAACTAAAGAACAAACAAACAAGGATGAACAACACAATAAATGAAATTAAAAATACTCTAGATGGGATCAATAGCAGAATAACTGAGGCGGAAGAATGGATAAGTGACCGGGAAGATAAAATAGTGGAAATAACTACTGCAGAGCAGAATAAAGAAAAAAACAATGAAAAGAATTGAGGACAGTCTCAGAGACCTCTGGTACAACATTAAACGCACCAACATTAGAATTATAGTGGTCCCAGAAGAAGAAGAGAAAAAGAAAGGGACTGAGAAAACATTTGAAGAGATTATACTTGAAAACTTCCCTAATATGGGAAATGAAATAGTTAGTCAAGTCCAAGAAGCACAGAGAGTCCCATACAGGATAAATCCAAGGAGAAACATGCCACGACAAATATTAATCGAACTATCAAAAATTAAATACAAAAAGAAAATATTAAAAGGAAAATCAACAAATAACATACAAGGGAATTCCCATAATGTTAATAGCTGATCTTTCAGCAGAAACTCTGCAAGACAGAGGGGAGTGGCAGGACATATTTAAAGTGATGAAAGGGAAAAACCTACAACCAAGATTACTGTATCCAGCAAGGATCTCATTCAGATTCCATGGAGAAATCAAAACCTTTACAGACAAGCAAAAGTTAAGAGGATTCAGCACCACCAAAGCAGCTTTACAACAAATGCTAAAGGAACTTCTCTAGGCAGGAAATACAAGAGAAGGAAAAGATCTATGATAACAAACCCAAAACAATTAAGAAAATGGTAATAGGAACATACATATTGATAATTACTTTAAATGTAAATGGATTAAATGCTCCTACAAAAAGACATAGACTGGCTGAATTGACACAAAAACAAGACCCATATATATGCTGTCTACAAGAGACCCACTTCAGACCTATGGACACATACAGACTGAAAATGAGGGGATGGAAAATGATATTCTATGCAAATGGATATCAAAAGAAAGCTGGAGTAACAATTCTCATATCAGACAAAATAGACTTTAAAATAAAGACTATTACAAGAGAAAAAGAAGGACACTACATAGTGATCAAGGGATTGATCCAAGAAGATGTAACAATTGTAAATATTTATGCACCCAACATAGGAGCACCTCAATACATAAGGCAAATGCTAACAGCCATAAAAGGGGAAAACGACAGTAACACAATAATAGTAGGGGACATTAAGAGCCCACTTTCACCAATGGACAGATCATCCAAAATGAAAATAAAAAAGGAAACACAAGCTTTAAATGACACATTAAATAAGATGGACTTAATTAATATTTATAGGACAGTCCATCCAAAAACAACAGAATACACTTTCTTCTCAAGTGCTCATGGAACATTCTCCAGGATAGAGCATATCTTGGGTCACAAATCAAGCCTTGGTAAATTTAAGAAAATTGAAATTGTATCAAGTATCTTTTCCCACCACAACGCTCTGAGACTAGCCATCAATTACAGGAAAAGATCTGTAAAAAATAGAAACACATGGAGGCTAAACAGTACACTACTTAATAACCAAGGTATCAGTGAAGAAATCAAAGAGGAAATCAAAAAAATACCTAGAAACAAATGACAATGAAATGAAGATGACCCAAAACCTATGGGATGCTGCAAAAGCAGTTCTAAGAGGGAAGTTTATAGCAATAAAATTCTTCCTTCAGAAACAAGAAGGATCTCAAATAAACAATCTAACCTTACACCTAAAGCAATTAAGAAAGATGAAAATAAAACCCCAAAGTTAGCAGAAGGAAAGAATCATAAAGATCAGATCAGAAATAAATGAAAAAAATTGAAGGAAACAATAGCAAAATTCAATAAAACAAAAAGCTGGTTCTTTGAGAAGATAAACAAAGTTGATAAACCATTAGCCAGACTCATCAAGAAAAAAAGGGAGAGGACTCAAATCAATAGAATTAGAAATGAAAAAGGAGAAGTAACAACTGACGCTGCAGAAATACATAGGATCATGAGAGATTACTATAAGCAACTCTATGCCAATAAAATGGACAACCTGGAAGAAATGGACAAATTCTTAGAAATGCACAACCTTCTGAGACTGAACTAGGAAGAAATGGAAAATGTGAACAGACAAATCACAAGCACTGAAATTGAAACTGTGATTAAAATTCTTCCAACAAACAAAAGTCCAGGGCCAGATGGCTTCACAGATGAATTCTATCAAACAATTAGAGAAGAGCTAACACCTATCCTTCTCAAACTCTTCCAAAATATAGCAGAGAGAGGAACACTCCCAAGCTCATTCTACAAGGCCACCATCACCCTGATACCAAAACCAGACAAAAATGTCACAAAGAAAGAAAACTACAGGCCAATATCACTGATGAACATAGACGCAAAAATCCTCAACAAAATACTAGCAAACAGAATCCAACAGCACATTAAAAGGATCATACACCATGATCAAGTGGGCTTTATCCCAGGAATTCAAGGATTCTACAATATATGCAAATCAATCAATGTGATCCACCATATTAACAAATTGAAGGAGAAAAACCATATGATCATCTCAATAGATGCAGAGAAAGCTTTCAACAAAATTCAACACCCATTTATGATAAAAACCCTGCAGAATGTAGGCATAGAGGTAACTTCCTTCAACATAATAAAGGCCATATATGACAAACCTACAGACAAAATTGCCCTCAATGGTGAAAAACTGAAGCCATTTCCACTAAGATCAGGAACAAGTCAAGGTTGCCCACTCTCATCACTATTATTCAACATAGTTTTGGTAGTTTTAGCCATAGCAATCAGAGTAGAAAAAGAAATAAAAGGAATCCAAATCAGAAACGAAGAAGTAAAGCTGTCACTGTTTGCATAAGACATGATACTGTACATAGAGAATCCTAAAGATGCTACCAGAAAACTACTAGAGGTAATCAATGAAATTGGTAATGTAGCAGGATACAAAATTAATGCGCAGAAATCTCTGGCATTCCTGTACACTAATGATGAAAAATCTGAAAGTGAAATCAAGAAAACACTCCCATTTACCATTGCAACAAAAAGAATAAAATATCTAGGAAGAAACTTACCTAAGGAGACAAAAGACCTGTATGCAGAAAATTATAAGACACTGATGAAAGAAATTAAAGATGATACAAATAGATGGAAAGATATACCATGTTCTTGGATTGGAAGAATCAACATTGTGAAAATGACTCTACTACCCAAAGCAATCAACAGATTCAATGCAATCCCTATCAAACTACCACTGGCAATTTTCACAGAAGTAGAACAAAAAATTTCACAATTTTTATGGAAACACAAAAGCACTGAATAGCCAAAGTAATCTTGAGAATGAAAAATGGAGCCTGAGGAATCAGGCTCCCTGACTTCAGACTATACTACAAAGCTACAGTAATCAAGACAGTATGATACTGGCACAAAAACAGAAATACAGATCAATGGAATGGGATAGAAAGGCCAGAGATAAACCCACACACCTATGGTCACCTTATCTTTGATAAAGGATGCAAGAATATACAGTGGAAAAAAGACAGAGTCTTCAATAAGTGGTGCTGGGAAAACTTGACAGGTACATGTAAAAGTGTGAAATTAGAACACTCCCTAACACCATACACAAAAAATACCTCAAAATGGATTAAATACCTTAATATAAGGCCAGACACTATAAAACTCTTAGAGGAAAACACAGGCAGAACAGTCTATGACATAAATCATAGCAAGATCCTTTTTGACCCACCTCCTAGAGAAATGGAAATAAAAAGAAAAATAAACAAATGGGACCTAATGAAACTTAAGAGCTTTTGCACAGCAAAGAACACCATAAAAAAGGCGAAAAGACAACCCTCAGAATGGGAGAAAATATTTGCAAATGGAGCAGCTGACAAAGGATTAATCTCCAAAATATACAAGCAGGTCATGCAGCTTAGTATCAAAGAATCTAACAACCCAATCCAAAAGTGGGCAGAAGACCTAAATAGACATTTCTCCAAAGAAAATATACAGATTGCCAACCACCACATGAAAAGATGCTCAACATCACTAATGATTAGAGAAATGCAAATCAAAACCACAATGAGGTATGACCTCACACCAGTCAGAATAGCCTTCATCAAAAAATGTACAAACAATAAATGCTGGAGAGGGTGTGGAGAAAAGGGAACCCTCTTGTTCTGTTGGTCGGAATGTAAATTGATACAGCCACTATGAATTACAGTATGGAGGGTCTTTACAAAACGAAAAATAGAACTACCATGTGACACAGCAAGCCCACTACTGGGCATATACCCTGAGAAAACCATAATTCAAAAAGAGTCATGTACCACAATGTTCATTGCAGCACTATTTACAACAGCCAGGACATGGAAGCAACCTCAGTGTCCATTGACAGATGAATGGATAAAGAAGATAAAGAACGTGTGGCACATATATACAATAGAATATTACTCAACTGTGAAAAGAAACGAAATTGAGTTATTTGTAGTGAGGTGGATGGACCTAGAGTCTGTCATATTGAGTGAAGTCAGAAAGAGAAAAACAAATACAGTATACGAACACATATATATGGAGTCTAAAAAAAACGGCTCTGATGAACCTAAGGGCAGGACAGGAATAAAGACACAGACATAGAGGATGGACTTGAGGACACGGGGAGGGGGAAGGGTCATCTGGGACGAAGTGAGAGAGTAGTACTGACATATGTACACTACGAAATGTAAAATAGATAGCTAGTGGGAAGCAGCTGCATGACACAGGGAGATCAGCTCTGTGCTTTGCGACCACCTAGAGGGGTGGGATAAAGACGGTGGGAGGGAGAAGCGAGAGGGAGGGGATATGGGGATATACGTATGCAAATAGCTGATTTACTTTGTTATACAGCAGAAACTAAACACTGTCAAGCAATTATACTCCAATAAAGATGTTAAAAAAAACAAACAAAACGAAAATGACTCAATTTAGATCCTGAAGAAAATTGCCCCAAATAGTCAAGATTCTCCAGAGAAACTGAGCATGCGCATGCACACACACAAATATAATACATTTTTAAATAAAAAGATTTATTATAATAAATTGGCTCACATAATTATGGAGGCTGAGAAGTTCCTCAACCTGCTGTGTACAAGCTGGAAACACAGGAAAGCTGGTGTTATCATTCCATTCTGAGTTCAAAGTCCTGATACCTGGACAGCCATGGTATAGGTCCCAGTTCAAAAGCAGGGGAAGACCGATGTCCTAGTTCATACAGTTAGGTACTTAGAGCAAATTTTCGCATACCCTGCCTTTGTTGTATTCAGGCCTGCAACAAATTGGATAAGGCCCACCCACGTTGGGGAAGGCAATCTCCTTACTCTGTCTACCAATTTAAATGTTAATCTCATCTAGAAACACCTTCACATACATACCCAGAAATCACTTCTCTTTTTAAAAATTGTATTTATTTATTTTTGTCTCTGTTGGGTCTTCATTGCTGCACGCGAGCTTTCTCTAGTTGTGGTGAGAGGGGGCTACTTTTTGTTGAGGTGCACAGGCTTCTCATTGTGGTGGCTTCTCTTGTTTCGGAGCATGGGCTCTGGGAGCGCGGGCTTCCGTAGTTTTGGCACGTGGGCTCTAGAGCACAGGCTCAGTAGTTGTGACACACGGGCTTAGTTGCTCCACGGCATGTGGGATCTTCCCAGACCAGGGCTCGAACCCGTTTCCCCTGCATTGGCAGGCAGATTCTTAACCACTGTGCCACCAGTGAAGCCCCAGGAATCACGTTTTAACAACTACCTGAGAATCATTAGCCCAGTCAAGTTGACACATAAAATTAAGCATCACAGGTCCGTCCTTTGTCAACTTGGCATCCATACACACCTCCTTAAATTATACTTAATCTCCAAGTAAAGACAACTCAAGGTCATAATTTCGCCTAACATGACACAACAATTCTGCATACAACTGAAAATGCACTAAAACCCTTTCTCAGAAAAGGAGCTAATGTCTTTAAGTGATATTTACTTTCATCCTTGATATCCCATAACTTAAATACTATGATGTAAGATGAATAATCCTTAAATACTGTGAAAATAAGTCAGTGCATCTTATGTTACATGATAAGGGAATAAGAGAGGGAAAAAAACAGAGATACTTGCTTTATATATATATATATATATAGATAAATACATACTTGCAGAAACATATTTATAACAAAATAAGGAGGAATACTCGTAATAGCTACAGTCCTCATTTCTTTAACTGGTCACATGGTCATAGTTGGTATTTACATCTACTTTCTTCTACTATCCATTCTGTATTCCCATTGTCTTCAGAAAGCACCTCAGCATTTCATGGTTCTTTACCCAGTGGAGTGACCTAAACCTTCCTTCCTGAAGGGTCTGGACTGTTAGTAGTCTTACCTGGATTGGATTGTTGTAGTTTTCCATTGACCTTAATCACAGGACATGGTAATACTAAAAGACATCTTAAGAGATCCCTTGTATTCCAGACATACTCTTCCTTACCTATACTGTGGAGTTACAGTCCAATTTCCCCTTGGTAGTCAGGATCAGTTACACCAGCCAGCACAGCAACTCCCTTCTTTGCTTGTTGATTCAGCAGCATGAGGAGTCCAAGGATGTTGGGCAGCAGTCTTAGCTTTCAGTTCAATGGAATTATTGTGTGTCTCTTGGTGAAAACATTCCTTTCTTTGGAATTAAGACCTCTAGGCCAGCAAAACACAAGGTCCTGGGAACAGGAGGCACAAATTTTGTCTAGTGGGTCACTAGGGGTAATAATGAGTGGTGCCGTTATTACTCCCACTTCTGTGCCTTGATTCCTGGATCTATAAATCCTAGCTATGGGAGAAACAGTACCATATATTGGATGCTGATTCAGAGCACACACAGTCTTCTGGAGAACCTTGCCCCAGCCTTGCAAGGTATTGCCACCTAGCTTGTGCCATAACTGAGTTTTCAAAAGGCCGTTCCACTGTTCCATCAAACTAGCTGCTTCAGGGTGGTGGGGATCATGATAAAACCAGTGAATTCCATGAGAATGGGCCCATTTCCGCTCTTCTTTTGCTATGAAGTAAGTTCCTTGGGTAGAAGCAATGCTGTGTGGGTAAGGCATTCTGTAAGTCTATGGATGGTAGTTTTGGCAGACATGTTATGTGCAGGGAAGGCAAATCTGTATCCAGAGTATCTATGCCAATAAGAATAAAATGACGGATGCAGTCCAACGTAATCAACCTGCCACCAGGGAGCTGACTGATCCCCCTGGGGAATGGTGCCGTATGGAGGGCTCAGTGCTAGACCCTGCTGCGGGTAGATTGAGCGCTCAGCAATGGTTGTAGCCAGGTGAGCCTTAGTGAGTGGAGTCCATGTTGCTGATCCCATGCATAACCTTTATCCCTGCCATCATGGCCACCCTGTTCATAAGCCCATTGGGTGATGCAGGGGTGGCTGTGGAAAGAGGCTGACTGATAGCCACAGAATGAGTCATCCTATTCACCTGATTACTAAAATCCTCCTCTGCTGAAGTCATCCTACAGCGAGCATTCACATGGGACACAAATACACAAATACCTCCCCATATTTCTCCCATTCAGAGAACTCTGATCTAGCAGCTTTTTGGGTCGCACAGTAAATGGGCCAGAGTAACACATTCAAGGAATATATTGCTTCCAAAAACCAGAGGCCCACTAGGCATTGTGACACTTTTTTGGTTGTGGGAAGAACCAGATGTAACAAGTTTTTCTTCCTCTTAGAAGAGAATGTTTTGACATGCCCCACGCCACTGAACCCTTAGAAATTTCAGTGAGATCGGAGACTCCTGAACTTTCATCAAATTTGTTTCCCACCCTCTGGCATACTAATGTCTTACCAATAATTCTAGAGTAATTGCTAATTCTTGCTTACTAGGTTCGATCAGCATAATGTCATCAATGTCGTGGACCAATGTGATATCATTTGGAAGGGAAAAGCTATCAAGATCCCAGTGAACTAAAGGATGACATACTGCCAGAGAGTTGATATACCTCTGAGATAGGACAATGAAGGTGTATTGCTGGCCTTGACAACCAAAAGCAAACTGTTTCCGGTGGGCCTTATTGACAGGGGTGGAGAAAAAGCATTTGCCAGATCAATAACCACATATCAGTTACCAGGGGGTGTGTTAGTTTGCTCAAGCAATAAAACCATATCTGGTACAGCAGCTTCCATTGGAGTCACTACCTGGTTAAGCTTACAATAATCCACTGTAATTCTCTGAGATCTGTCTGTCCCCTCACAGGCCAAATAGGCAAGTTGAATGCAGACGTGGTGGGAATCACCACCCCTGCATCCTTCACGTCCTCAATGGTGGCACTAATCTCTGCAATTACTCCAAGAATATATTATTGCTTTTGGTTTACTATTTTCCTAGGTAGAGGCAGTTCTAGTAGCTGCTACTTGGCATTTCCTACCATAATGGCTCTCACTCTACAAGTCAGGGAACCAATGTGTTATGCTACTTAGTGACAAGATTGAGTATTTTCCTCTGGACTGACATAAGTGGGAGTTGCAGGGGAAACATGAGTGAGTTAATTTCAGTTACAAAGAAATAAAAGTGGTTACACTGCTGCTCACCTGTACACCTATGACACTGCTACACATGTAAACCTCTGGCACATAGCAAGCATTCTATAAATATTTACAATTGTTATTGTTGTAAATATTTATAGAATACTTAATAATACAATAAAAACAATATCCTTCCGACCATGCAGATTTTCATGGCTCCCTACCCAGGAGTCTTATACTAAAATTCCAGGTGTCTGCTTTATCTCAATGGTCACTCCTGGCACTGAATTTTTAAAGTGGTGCTGCACTTTTCTGATATTGGTTGCTTGCCTTATAATGTACACTTTTGGCTCTTGCTGCTACCACTTGCCTACTACCTGGTGTGTTAGTGTGCTTGGGCTTCCATAACAAAATTCAAGAGTCTGGGTGACTTAAAACAACAAAAATACATTTTCTCACAGTTCTGGAGGCTAGAAGTCCAAAATCAAGGTTAATGTCAATTTGGTTTCTGGTAAAAGGGCCCTCTGCCTCGCTGGCAGATAGCCTACTTCTCACTATGTCTTCACATGGCTTTTCCTTGGTGCATGTGCAGAGAGAGAGAGAGAGAGAGAGAGAGAGAGAGAGAGAGAGAGAGAGGGAGGGAGAGGGAGAAGCAGAGGGAGAGAGTGCACGAAAGCGAGCTCTGGTATCTTTTCTTATAAAGACACTAATTCTATTGGATCAGGGCCCTACCCTTACAACTTCATTTTATCTTAATAACTTCCTTAGAGGCCCCACAGACACACTGGGGGACTGGGAGTTATGGCATCAGTATATGAATTTTGAGGGACACATGGATATTTAGTCCATGATAGTCCACATCCCTGCCTGTTGCTCCACTTTCACCTGGATTACTTCCTTTGCCCTGGGGAATCCCTATATTTGCTTGGTTATGACCATTTCTTTTCTAGGCTAACCATTCAAATCAAACAAAGTATTCCTCTCCATTTTTTTCCTTATTCCTCAGTTTATTTAAAAGCTTTTAACCAAAATTGTTTTAAACCCTGTTAAGTTATTCCATTTAATTTCATTTGATATTTTGTCAACCACTATCAGAGCATGGCATATTTCAGTGGAAAGGCATAAAATAAAACTTTAATTCACTAGCATAGAGTCTTAAAACACCAATTCTTTTCAAAGTTATTACAATAGATTATCGGGGGAGAGGAGGTGGGGACCTGCCTAGCCTTCTTACCTGCTTCAGAAAACTGAATAATAAGGAAGCCACTAGTAGTCCTACTTATTTTAATTTACCTGACCATACTCCTTTCTCTCCCAACCCCACCGTTCCCTACCCTCTACCTGTGCTGCCTACACACACTTATGCACATACCAGAAGAAGAAGAAATAAGCTGTCAACAATCCTTTGTGGCAAATATTATAGATGTGGGAATTGAGTCTCGAATAAAATATTATTTTAATTAAAGATTTGTGTTTTTAGAACCATTTTAAGTTCACAGCAAAATTAAGAGGAAGGTACAGACATTCCTGTATACCTCCGCCCCCCTCACCACATGCATAACCTCCCCCATTTTCGACATTCCCCACCAGAATGGGACATTTATTACAACCAATGAACCAACATTGACACATCATTATCAACCAAAGTCCAGAGTTTACATTAGTGTTGTCATTTTGTGGATTTGGATAAATGTATAACAACACATATCCATCATTATCGTACCATACAGAGTATTTTTATTGCCCTAAAAATCCTCTGTGCTTTGCTTATTCATCTCTCTCTCAACTCCAACCACTGGCAGGCAATGACCTTTTTTTTTTACTGTCTCCATAGTTTTGCCTTTTCCAGAATGTCATGCAATATGTAGCCTTTTTAGATTGGCTTCTTTCACTTAGTAGTATGCATTTAAAGTTCTTCCATGTCTTTTTATGACTGAATATCTCATTTTTGTTTAGTGCTGAATAATACCCTATTGTCTGGATGTAACACAGTTTATTTATCCACTCACGTACTGAAGGACATATTGGTTGCTGCCATATTTTGGCAATTATGAATAAGGCTGTTATAAACATCTACGTGCAAGTTTTTGTGTGGGCATAAGTTTTCAACTCCTTTGGGTAAATATCAAGCAGTGTGATTGCTGCATTGTATGGTAAGAGTATGCTTAGTTTCGTAAGAAACAGCCAAACTGTTCTCGAGTGGCTGTACCACTTGACATTCCCACCAGCAGTGAATGAGAGTTCATGCTGCTCCACATCCTCATCAGCACTTGGTGTTGTCACTGTTCTGGATTTTGGCCATTTTAATAGATATGGAGTGGTATCTTATTGTTGTTTTAATTTGCATTTTCCCGATGACATATAATGTGGAGCATCTTTTCCTATGCTTATTTGCCATCTGCGTATCTTCTTTGGTGAGGTGTCTGTTAAGGTCTTTGTACCATTTTTAAATTACTTTTTAAAAAAATTTATTTATTGACATTTTTGGCTGTGCTGGGTCTTCCTTGCTGTGTGCTGGCTTTCTGTAGTTGCAGCAAGCGGGGGCTGCTCTTTGCTGTGGTGTGCAGGCTTCTCATTGCAGTGGCTTCTCACTGTGGAGCACGGACTCTAGGCACACGGGCTTCAGTAGTTGTGGCACGTGGGCTCAGTAGTTGTGGCACATGGGCTTAGTTGCTCCGGGGCATGTGGGATCTTCCTGGACCAGGGCTCGAGCCCATGTCCCCTGCATTGGCAGGCGGATTCTTAACCACTGCACCACCAGGGAAGTCCCTGGCCCATTTTTAAATCAGGTTGCTTGCTTGCTTATTATTGAGGTTTAAGAGTTGTGGGTTTTTTTGTTTGTTTTTGTTTTTGTATATTTTGGATAACATTCCCTTGTCAGATGTGTCTTTTGCAGTTATTTTCTTTCAGTCTGTGGCTTGTCTTCTCATCCTTTTAAGTTTGTCTTTTGCAGAGCAGAAGTTTTTAATTTTAATGAAGTCCAGGTTATCAACTATTTTTTTTTTTTTGCGGTACGCGGGCCTCTCACTGTTGTGGCCTCTCCTGTTGTGGAGCACAGGCTCCCGACGCGCAGGCCCAGTGGCCATGGCTCATGGGCCCAGCAGCTCCGCGGCATGTGGGATTTTCCTGGACCGGGACACGAACCTGTGTCCCCTGCATTGGCAGGCGGACTCTCAACCATTGCACCACCAGGGAAGCCCTCAACTATTTTTTCATGGATCATGAGGAGGAGCGCAGAGGAAGAGAGAGATGGGAGCAGCCACAGAGAGTAGAATTAGAACCACTGGCTATATGAAGTTAAAGGAAAATTAAATTCCACTAAAAGTAAGAAAGAATTTTCTAACATGTAAAGCTGTCTTAAATGAAGTGGGCTGCCTTGTGAAGGAGTGAGTTTCTCACCACTACAGTTGGTTAAGCAGAAGTTTGTCACAGATATCAAATAGAATATTCAAGTGTTATCCAATTGTCCCTTGGTATCTGAGGGAGATGGGTTCCAGGATCCCCGTGGATACCAAAATTCGGGGATGCTCAAGTCTCATATAAAATGGTGTAGTATTTACAGATAACCTACTCACATCCTCTCATATAATTGAAATCATCTCTAGATTACTTATAATACCTAATATAATGTAAGTGCTGTATAAATACTTGCCACTGTGCAGAAATTCA
This sequence comes from Delphinapterus leucas, assembly GCF_059928025.1. Lineage (NCBI taxonomy): Eukaryota > Metazoa > Chordata > Mammalia > Artiodactyla > Monodontidae > Delphinapterus > Delphinapterus leucas. Next base: position 116,964,801 of record NC_143129.1, read on the forward strand.
AGTTTTGCTTTTTGAAACTTTCTGGAATTTTTTGGGGGGATGTTTTCGAGCTGAGCTGGGTTGAATCTGCAGATATTGGGGGCCAACTGTACAGGGAATCAGACCAAATGACATTAGGGTCCTTCCCAAACCTGAGACTTTTAAGAATCAGTGTCCTCCTCCTTGAACTTTGAAGATATATGCATATGTATGGAAGCCAACCCAAGATGCTTAAATGATTATGGATGGGAGTGTGTAAATAATCCACATGGTGGAGTATGGAGCAGGAAAATGTCAAAGCCCCAAGGTATCAGTTCACTTTGGCTAAGATATGCTGCAGTTACAAACAATCCCCAAATCGTGGTGGCTTACTATAATAAAGATTTCTTTCTTACTCTCTTTACATGTTAGCTGAAGATTGACTGAAGTCTAGACCACTCTACTCTTGGAGTCCAGGCTGAAAAAGAAGCCTGTATCTAGACATTGCTGGAATTATGGAACCACATGGAGGCTATTAAAACTTCTTGGAGCTGATATCACCACTTCCATTCCATTTCTTTGGTCACAGCAAGACATTTGGCTAAGCCTGCCATCAAAAGGGCAGAAAAGATGGCCCTGAAAGGGAGGAAACATTTTAGCTATATTTAAATATACTACATCAAATCTTGTAGTCATGGTTTGACATTTGACAATTCCACACAATGAAATAAATGATCTCTAGGGAGTAAGAAAAAACTTTTTTGTATAGCATATATTTTGGAAGTGATTTTTTCCTTCAAAGGCAGAGTAATCTAAAAACCTATGATGGATTTCACTGCAGAAAGAGAAAATGGAACTCCCAGGCATTTATAGCAGGTATACTTGCAGAGTTGCAGGAAGAAATCATCTCCATTTATTCCATCATTGCCTTTCAGAAATATTAATATTCATGGCTACCTACATGTAGTTGATAAAGCCTTTGTACTTTAAAAATAAAATTTTGAATAATTAATCACAGAGATCAAGAATTCTCTGTAAGTCCATGACGGGAACTGTTTGGGTGATGGCAGATATGACTCTGTTTCATGTGGGGACTGTGCAGCTGAGTGGAGGAGCTGGTGTTGGAATTAGACCGGAATGAAAGAGATAAGAAAACAGAAGATATCCAAAGGGTTTTTATGTCAAACTAATAGTCTGGACTTACTCTGGAGGCTATAAAGAACTAAGGGAGACTTTTAAGCAGGGAAGAGACAGGATCAAAACTATTCCGACAATAATATGGAGGGTGGATTGGAAATGGAAAAACATTTGAGACAAGGTTAAGTAATTATTATAATTAGAGTAATGTTGGCTATAAGTGAAGTACCCTGAAACTAGGTCAGAGTAGTAGTAATAGAAAAATGAGAACAAATGGAAAACTATTATAGAGAAAAAAAAGAAAAGGTCTTGGTGACTGATGGATGAGAAGGCTGAATGAGAAGGACTCTGACAATTGCCAAATTTGGGGCTTGGTGCAGCTGGGCAAGTATAGAAATTCAGCCTTAGGGTTAAGCCCTTTTTGCTACTTCTTAGATTTGTGACTTTGAACAATTTATTTTATCTTGCCAGCCTCCATTTCCTTTTCTGTAAAATTTAGCTGATAATAATACTCCGATCATAGAACTATTGTGAGAAGTTACACACCGTGACCAGTGCCAGCTTTCAGAGACCCTTTAAGGCACTTTTGAGACTTGGGGACATGTTAAGATAGACCAGTCTGCCATCTAGACTGCCATTTTATTGCTGGAATGGATAGGCCACACGGACAACAGAGCATGAATGTCTCTAGTCTTGCTTCAAAATGGATATTCTAAAAAATGCTTTCTAAATGTTAAAAACTTTTACTTTCATCTTGCCACTGTGTCCGTTCGTGTTGACCTCACAAATGTTTATCTTTGAAGACTTTTCTTCTCTCTTTAGTTCCTTACTAGATGCCTTAGAGCTGGAGCCTTCACCCAACTCCAGGTTCTCAGTACTCAGAATTATTATAGATGTTACACATCCACTAGGAAGGAATGGTGACACATTTAAGGATTAGTGGTTTGTTTAACAGAAAAGGAAACTACATAGAAAGTAGGCAGTAAATTTTTAAAATTTTGGATCAACTATGACAATAAACCCCAATACTTTAGTGATGAATCACAGAGTACTTAACCTTAATGCCTTAATATCACCCTAATACTGATTGCCCACCCCATTGTAAGCAACAAAAGCTATTACTTTTGTGATGTGACGATGAGGATGATGAAGGATAGATGGCCAATTGAAGTCTTGACAAAGACTATTAAGATTTCTTGAGGTACATAAAAAATCAAAAGGGAAAAGTCCAACTGGAAAAATATGTTTGTATCCATTAACTCTGGATACATAAAATGATGATTTCTATTTATCCCTCAATATTCATTCTCCCCTTCTTTCTCTTAGTCACGGAACTCCCTAACTTTAGACTCAGCCAAAGACTGTATATCCCAATCGACTCTGCCGCAAGTTTTGGCCATGTGACCATCTGGCCAAGGATATGAGTATGAGTGGGAAGTGCAGCCTCCAGGTCACATTCTTGAGAGGAAGCTCCTTGCCCTTCACTTTCTTGTTCCTTTTCTCATGAGAATTGAGTGACTGTCAACCATGTAAACAAGGGAAACAAAGATAAAGAACCCGAAGGATTTGGATAGCCTTGTGGAGCAAAGCCACTAATAGCCCAGCTACCTCCAGCCTCTTACATGGGAGACTACTAATTTCCATTTTGTTTCAGCCACTGAATGTTTGAGTCTCTTCATCATTTATAGCAAGTTAGTGTAATACATGAAATAAAATGCCTGGTACAGTGCCAATCAACTATAAAAGAAAAGAACACACTTTAAAAAGGTTAAATGATTAAAATGTACCATTAAAGATGGTGTCTAAAATGTGACTATAATTAAGTTTTAATTCTCTGGGTACAGAAGTCATCACACTTCCATATTGTGCATATCTATTGCTTGAATTTCACGCATTCAAGGCTATTTCACTTTTTGAGTGAATGAATACATTGTGAGTGAAGGTAGGGGATTCTCAAGTATGTTTTTAAAGATTCACATTCTTTGTGAGGGTTATGGCTCTCTCAGTCCTCAGAAATCAGACCACAGGATATTTGTCTTGGTACCAGCACCAACAGGACCCCTATCGTTTTGTCCGGACAAGGCAGGAAGTCTGCTCCCACATCAGGTATACTGGATGTGTAGGAAAGGTTTCAAGCTGCATAATGCAATGATGGCCATAGTGCGGAAGCTGCAGGGGAGATAAATGCAAAGTTAAAACGAGAAAAAGCACTTTTCTATTCACAAAGAAGGCCATGTTTCTTTGGTTGGCTTATTACAGACACTCCCATACAAGCACCTGGCCTTTTCTTCGCTATGTTTTGACATCGAATGTATTAAATATATCAGAGGATTCAGCTAGTATTATTCTGATACTTCTTTCATCTCCCAAGTTTTCTAAATGTACACATGATACTAGGACCTCTGAAACTCCACTGACCAGATTTTTTCCCCTGCAATCAAGAAACCCCTGCATTTATATTTCCATAAATGGAAAGCTGCCAATTGAATTAATGACAGGTGGACTTCAAAAGGTCACTAACCTAGAAGTCAGGCTTCTGGTTCTAGCTCTGCTATGCATAACTTTGTGACTTTAGTCACATAATCAGTTTGGGTCCTAATCTTTAAATGAAAGAATAGAACTAACTGGTTTCCTAATGGCCATGTTCTGTGATTCTACAAATATGTATGTTATTAGAGGGATTCTATCCACATGGAGTTAAATTTTTGTTTTAGCATATTCAGCTCTTGAGGAACATATGTAAAGGCAGACTCTTTTGGAGAGAGTGTATGCATCATATATTTGAATATGTTTTAAAATGAAAATTCCAAAATTATGAGAGTTTAAAAATATTCAAAAAACTTTTATTGAGTGACTGCTAAGTGCTAGAGATAGAGTGGGGAGTAAATCAGACATGATCCTGTCCCCTACAGAGTTCAGGAAAGGTAGATATCAAAAAAAAAAAAGGTAATAACATGCATGATGAGTGCTCTGAGGGAGAAGTAGAGAAGGCTTTGGCAGTGTATAATTAGTGGGCTTAGGAGAATCAGTGTAGGAGACAGTGATGTGATAAAGCAAGAGATGTAAATTTTGAGGATGACTTTTGGGGAATAAATGACCATTTCCTTTGTGTGGAAGTAGAGCTCAGAGGCCATGTACACCTGGGTTGAATCCCAGCTCTGCCACACACTGTGTCATCTTGGGTAACTTCTCTAAACCAGTTTTCTTAACCATCAAATGGGGATGATGATAGTACCTACCTCATGAGATTGTTAGGAGGATTGAATGAGACAGTGGTGCGCCTAGCACAATCATTATACTAACTACCATTATAATTGCCATTAATGAAGAGTATTGTGTGTCTTTGGGTCTAGTCAAGCATTGATATCAATCTCCCAGCTGTCCCCAAGAATCCTGTTATCAGTAAAGCAGTCCTGAGTGGCATGAGAAATTTTTAAATTTGCAAACTGGCAAGCAATCTGTGGTTTATCAGAAACATCCAAGACGGGGCTTCATAAAGCTTCCCTGAGCTCTTGCTCCCATGTCTCTACCCAAGCTTCCCTTGGGGGAGCTCTAGCATATGTTCCAGAGCCCAGCCTGAGGGACGTGGACCTGCAGCCATCCAATTGCTGTTCCAGCAAGATGTACACTTGATATAATTTGAACACAAATATAAACCTATGGTCAGTCATGACATGTTTAATTTCTGACAGTGATCCAAAGAATATGAGTTGGCAAAACAGAACAAACTTAAAAAGGAATGACACAAAGACTTCCATGAGAGGCAAGAGAAAGCTTTTTTGGCTCAGTTATAACTAGATCAGAGAATGTTGTATTCCACCCAAGTCAGCCAACAGCACACTCTCCCAGCTGCTCCCACACCTCTGCAGGCAGACATTCCTGTTTGTAAGACAATGAGGTGCCTGCAGCTATATTTCCAGCCCTTCTTCATGATGTTTCTAGCCTCCTTGACAGCCTACCCTTCGTTACTCTGAAAAAGCCTCAGTTGCCTAAAATGTCTATCAGCTTTGGCTCATATGGCATAATATGATATGACATGATATGGTATGATAATCATCCAGCAGAATATGATTAAGTTTGGGAGGAGCTATGATTCACTCCAGAATTAGTGTCTTAACGTTCAAAATGACAAAGGGGTTGACATCAGCCCAGCACCTAATTCAGAATCTAAACTGATTAGAAACAGATACTCGTTATCATTTACATACATCAATCGCTTCATAGGAAAAAGAAGTTGCACTCTATATTTTCTCAATGATTTGAGTATTCTTTTGGTCATATCCTCTCCACAGAAGGTCCCAACCACTTGGCAGAGAACTCTTTAAATTAATAATAAATCTGAATGTATTATAAAATTAATAATAAAATAAAAACTAATGTGTTGATGAATTTTATTCTGTCTGCAGCCCAGTATGAACAATAGCACCCCCTTCTTGGCTACTTTCAGACAATCTCTTTCTGAACTTCCAAATGATTATGTTATTAATATTATTATTAATATTGCTATTTCTGATCTATCACTTCATAAAGTTTTCAACCCAAACCACTCTGAAACCAGCATAATTTGATGATTCTACCTCCTGGCATTTCACTGAACACAAGTCAGAGCATGGCGTGGCATGGCAAGAACACTCGGGAATCCTCCAGCTATGGATATGCACCACGTGGTTTCAGCAACTCTGAGGTGGAAGGGGCAGAGGCCCTGGAAGGACACACCAGAGTGATCCTCAGACATGGCAGTCAAACCTTCTGGGGCCTTAGGGTGTCTCCACGCATGGTCTTGGGGCAAATTGCTCCAGTGAGTGATGCCAGAACGTAAGCACATGAAAAAAAGAATAGCCTGTAAGTCCTGTCATCATGAAAAACCTACTCACAAAAGATAAACATTCAAGCTGCCTGTAATCCCATCTCACAAGAGATGAGCTAAGGGCAAAAGCTCTCCATATCCCTTTCCCTGTAGAAAAATGTCATTAATCCCTCCATTAATGACTTCAATAAAAGGATGTCAAAGGAGCAATTCAATAAGACTCAACCGACATTAATTTGAGATCTACTTAAGAGGGGTAAAAATAAAGTGGCTGCACAGAATTATCAGAAAACTGGAAAGTATGTTAGTACCAGAGCAAAGCTCTGAACCATCTCAAAGATGAATAACAAATTTGCTGAAAGAAAAAGGGAAAAGCAACCAAACTTCTATCTCCTGAAAACCTTATATTTTGAGATCTTCAGTTATGCTGCATGATGAAGCTTTATTTTCCTAGTTAACACTCCCTGCAGCAAACCAAAGATGACAATGTATTGCTTGTTCCCTAGAGGAAGAAGCCAGCCAGACATTACGGAAAACAAGAATTGGGAGGATTTTGCCCTTTCTGAGCTAGTTTTCTTTGTTTGCTTTTTGGTGTTTTGTTTTAGGGTGTTGCTATATAGTAAAGGTCCTGCTGTGAGGTGAAATGCAAAATGTTTTAATCAGGCACACGGGATTTGCTTTACTCCTGTATGGTAAGATGCAGACACAGAAATGGTTGTCATGAAGGAGCTTTACGCTCACTGATCCCTAGAGAGAGAAGGCACAGCACGTGCCACAGGGCCACACAGGGAATAAAAGGGAGAGGGTAAAATGCAGGCAAGAACCTTTATTGTGGTTTCTGAGGGAAAGAACAGTTGAGGCGGGCTGAGCAGATTTGGGATAGGCTAGTTTCAAGAATTTCAGCAGGCTGTGGGGGACAGGGGCTGGTTGTCTGGTCCCGGGCCTTGGGGTGATAGGGCAGGGTAATAGTGGCCCTGAGTGTGAGAGCCCATTAGAGGAAGGGGTTAGGGGTGTGAGCTCTGGAGGGGTTAGTTTGCATGTGAAAGACACGCTGGCTGGTGAGTTGCTTGCTAGCTCTAGAAATTAACTACCTCTGGGAGGGGTAGTCCCTCTGGTTCAGCAGGACCTCAGATGTCAAACATCAAAATACAGAAACTAGAAAACATGGTTATTACACAGAAATATGTCATACTTCATAACTGAAAAAGTCATAAGAGTACATAAAAATATGGCCAAACTTCATATTGAAAATAAACAAAACCCTGAAAAACATTGAAGTTCTCAGTATGTAAAAGCCATAGTTTCATTTTATTTGCAAATTTACTTTTTTTAGTACCATTTGGAGTAGTTCCAGTATAAGTATACATATTGTAAAACTTTTAATTTATACTTTTCTTATGTCATTTGTTACATTCATAGATTTATATAATGGCATGACATCTGACTGGCTAAAAGCAACTTGTTTAAAAACTAACTACTATGTACCTTTTAAAAAATACTATATGAACAGAAAATGACATTTTTCCTACCAAATTGTTTAGCCTTGCCCCCCCAAAAAGCTCAAAAATATGGTGCAAGTAAAAGAATATTATGACTATTCATTAAAAAAATCATATTTCCGGATCTTCAAGGTGACCAGTCAAACATGGCTCAGTGATAATTGTCAGTCTGTCAGTATTAATACAATCCACTCATAGGCGTGTCTAGGGATAATGGATCAGCCTTCTTTGCTGGGTCCTCTTCTTCTCAACCTCTTAAGTTTGGAATGTCTAAGGGCTCAGTCCTTGGGCCTTTTCTGTTTCTATGAATATCCCCTCTCACAGTACCCTCAGCTAGACTTATAGCTTTAAATCTCCTCTATATGTTTTGAACTCTCAATTTTATTTCTCAAGCCCAGATATCTTTCCCCAGTTACAAACTCAGACATCCAGCTTTCTACTTGACTTCTCCACTTCGGATGTTTGATAAACAAATCAAGCTTAATGTGTCCAAAATGGAACTCCTTGTTGCCACGCCCCAATCCCTGCCCGCACCATCACCAGACCTTCTACTTCAGTACACTTCTGCAGATCACTTGATGCATCTCCATCCTATATATCAGATTAGTCAGGACTCCCCTCTTTCTTTCACATCCCACATCCAATCCATAAGCAAATCCTTCTGGACAGCCCTGTCCAGCTTTCACTGCTCCTTTTTTCTGGTTGCAAGTTTGGGAGCCTGAAGATTGTGTTAAATCTCAAATAGTTAAATGTTGTTTTAGTCAGAGTTCACAATCTCTTTAGCAATATAATTTCTTCAAAAATTTAGAAGGCACTTGGTCTATTTTTCTGCTGAAATTCCTCATGGATTTTTGCACGTTCTCCAACTTTTACATTTGATCCTTTAGTATATTAAGCATAATTATTCTAAAGATTCTGTCTGATAGTTGCAACATCTGGGTCATCTCTGAGTCTACTTTTGTTGATGGTTTTATCTCCTCTCAGTGGGTTGTTTTTTCTTGCTTGTTTGTCTTATAATTTTGTATTGACTGCTGAGTATCATGTGTAGGACAGTAGAGGCTAAGGTAAATAGTATTTAGTCCTGGATATGGGAATACCTTTTCTTCTGTCAGACCATTAGTGTGGGGTTGAGTCAACATAGTCAGGAGTTGAATTGGGCTTAGGTATTGTTTTGCTTTTGTTGTCTTCTGTGCACCACAGTCTTCAGATTCTTTTAGCAATTGGGCTACTACTCTCTTATGCTTGGAATGAGAGATTGAGTGCTGGAGGGTTTCTCTTGCTGTTTCTGCTCCTCCCTCACCTGTCAGTCTCTGCCTACATTCCAACAACTCTCTGTTGTCCTGTTCCAGCCTTATTCTTTGGCAAGCCCTGTGCAGCTGGGCCTTGGAAGTGAAGCTTTCTCTCTCTTTCTCTTTTTTTTTACCTTTAGATGCTTTTTTTATTTTACATTTCATATATTATCCAGTTTCACATTCTCACAGGATCAGCAGTTACAACAGCTTCCTCCTTTCCCAAGTCTGAAAATAGTAAGAAAGCCACAGCTGCGGCCAAAGGCAAAGCACTGATGTGCTCATGAAACAAAAATTTGTGTACTTTTTCCTTCTTTTTCTTTTTCTTTTGTTTTTGCGGTACGCAGGCCTCTCACTGTTGTGGCCTCTTCCGTTGCGGAGCACAGGCTCCGGATGCGCAGGCTCAGCGGCCACGGCTCACGGGCCTAGCCGCTCCGCGTCATGTGGGAACTTCCCAGAGCGGGGCACGAACCCGTGTCCCCTGCATCGGCAGGCGGACTCTCAACCACTGCGCCACCAGGGAAGCCCCGTTATTTTTCTTAAAATAAAGGTTGACACTAAGGCTCACTGCTGGAGAACGGAAACCCTTTTCTTCTTCACACCTCAAACACAATGTTAAACTTATGTGGGGGGAATTCCCTGGTGGTCCAGTGGTTGAGACTCTGCTTTCACTGCTGAGGGCCCAGGTTGGGGAACTAAGACCCCTCAAGCCGTATGGTAAATAAAAAAAAAAAAAAAAGAAAGAAAAACCAAAACCAAACCAAAACAAAACAACAAAAAAAACACCAAAACTTTATCTGAAAAACTTATCTGACAGGCAAACAAGGTCTCCTCAATAATTGCACACACTTGAAAAACTCTTTATGATTCACAAATATTTCATTATACAGGGTACAACAATACTTTCGCTTTTTGGTTGGTTTTGAATTGTGGAAAGAATGAGGAGCCATGGCAGGGGTGGGGTGCCCTGGGAAGAGGTAAGCAAAATAGGCAGAGAGGGCTACCCTGGTGGCGCAGTGGTTGAGAGTCCGCCTGCCCATGCAGGGGACACGGGTTCGTGCCCTGGTCCGGGAAGAACCCATATGCCATGGAGCGGCTGTGTCTGTGAGCCATGGCCACTGAGCCTGCGCGTCCGGAGCCTGTGCTCCGCAACTGGAGAGGCTACAACAGTGAGAGGCCCGTGTACCGCAAAAAAAAAAAAAAAAAGGGCAGAGAAAGAATTTCCTTAAAGGGTGTTGGCCTGTCTGAGGAGAAGGACGTGGAGGACCGTGATTTGAAATGACAAAGAAAACACTCTCTCTGTGTTGGGTGGTCCTTCCTGTTCAGCCTGGGAGTGTGTGTGGTAGTGGGGAGTTCTGGTCCCTGGGGAAAAACAGGCTGCAGCGCTTGGCCCTCACTGAAGCAGGATGGGTACAGGGGAGAGGTACAGGGAGGGACCAGGAATGATGAACTATTCGTGGCCAGGACCTGTTGCTATGGCGACACAATGTGAGAACAAACTGTACACTCACATATACACAAGTTTGTGTCTTAATTCATGTCAGAAAACATGGAAAATGAAAGGCCATGTTTCTCTGAGTTGGAGTTACAGAAGCAAGTTTGGAGTGGAGGTCGGGTCTTGCTCAGTCCCAGAGAGGGCCTCTCAGCTGGATCTGGGTGGCCCAGCAAGAAGGCCCCTGAATCCTGCCATGAGGCCTTGGAGAGGGGATTTAGGGCAAGGCAGGGCTGAGGAAGAGGAGAAAAAGGAAACAGGAAGCAGTCCACTGAGTCAGGCTTAAAATTCACAGTCTTTGGAGGGAAGCAGCAGCTCTGCACAGGCCACTTGGAGGCAGGGGGCGCTCAGGGAGTCTTCCTCCCCAGTGGGGCAGGGGCTTCAAGCCGTGGTGACAAGACTGAAGATCTAACAGAACTGGCGATATTTCCATCCTTTCTGGGTGGTGTCCGAGGAAGGGGGCCGATGTAGCAGAACAGGCAGGGCGGCGGCAGCAGTGGCAGCTGGGCAGGTGAGGGCAGCAGGTGAGATGGCTGGGGTCAGCTCTGTGGGGTACAGAGGGTAGGAGGCCCAGGCCTCTGGGGATGTGGGGATCAGAGTGGTCCCCATCAGGTCATAGAGGCCCTTGCGATGAAGTGTACTCCTAGGGCGGGGTGGGCGTTGGTGGGATTTGGTATAGCCATTAGCTTGTTCTTGGCCCTCTCGGTTTGGCTTTGGCAAACTCTACCCTCAAGATCTGCAGATTCTTGGGATCTAAGTGAATACATTTCCATGCATTCTTGACCACTTCTGCTCCTGCCCAGCTGTCAAAGATCACAAAACAAAGCCTCTCTCTATGTGAGCTTGATCAGGGACGCTTCATACTCCTTGGATGTTACAAGGGGACGCAGAGGGCAAGCAGGGCTTCCAGCTTCGGGGAGGAGGTGGGAAGGGGCGCGGTGAGCCGTGGGCTCCGGGGGTGGGGCCGTGAGTGGGGCAGCCTCTGTTTGGGGCTGGGATCAACTCAACTTTGCCTGATGTGGGAGATGTGGAGGGGTGAGGGGGGCGGCACTGGGAACCTGAACCAACTGGAGCTTTCTCACTGTGTCTACACATCCTGTCGATGGCAGCCAGACTCTGTCTTGTATCTGGGATTGGTCTTGTGCAGGAGTTTCTTGCCCCTCCCTCGCTGGTGGCAGCACTCTGATAAGATTCAAGATCCAGGATGGTTTCTTGCCTCTCTTCCAGAGCAGGTGGCTTTGTGCTTCTACTTCCTCCTTAGATGCAAGGCGTCTTTGCCTCTACCCTGTAAGCAAGAGGGTTTGCTGCTCTTCCTTGCAGAGATTAAGGCCTTTGCTTCGTAGGGGAGAAGAAAACAAGGGAGCAGGTAAGGCCTTGTGCCCATCCCCTAACAGCCACCCATTACCTCTTCTTACCTGCATTAGTGAGGTGGCTCTCTCAAATCTCCTGCCCAGTCCCCAGTCTCTTTGTGAGCACCCTGCGGAAGCCTGTGGGAAAAAGCTTGCACTGAGTACAATCTCCCCTTGTTTCTAGCGGGCTCAGCTATCCCAAACTGATGCATCAGCCCACATGTGTCTTTAATATATATTTTTAAAATTTTACCTATTTTTTCCCAACCCATTTATTTGTATGGCTGCCACCAGTTTTTCCCCTACTCTGCCACAGGTTGAAAGGCTCACGTGTTCCATCTGTCCTCGAAGGATTTTGTCCCTCATTAGAATTCAGGTTATGCAGTTGCCTTGTGATCTCAGCTCTCTGAAATGCTCAAGGAAAGTCTTTGCTTTTGTGGGTTAACTACCTTTCACACCCCCACACCCCCGCCCCACCTCATGTTTAGGTTTAATGCGATAATCTTTACAAGTTTGTACATCCTAGGTGGGAGCTGAAATTTTGTGTTCTTCAGTTTTAAGTAATAGAAATTAATTCTAGATAATTAAAGCAGAAAAGACATCTTATTACATTGATACCAGGTAATTAACAAAATCTACAGGTAAGGTAAAGAACAAAGCTCAAATTAGACAAGAACCAGGGTGACCAGGGTGATTCCAAGGGTCCAGTCAACAAGGACCACTTAGCTCTCTTGGCAGGGTACCTTTACAGGAAGGAACAAATTCCAGCAGTCCTAGGTTCTCAAGATTTGGCCTTGGGAAAATTTCTAATTGGTCAGTTTGGCCCTCATGCTTTCCTCTTAGTGTTAAGAAGAAACAGTGGTTATACAAATGGAAGATAGGAATGTACCAAAATAGGTGTTATATCACTGGAATAGGGTGAGTGGACTCTGGATAGGGAAGAAAAACAATTTCCTACTATGCCTATAGGGGTTCCTGATTTACTGATTTCGATCTGTTATAAAGATTTCATTCATTTGTTTGTTCAACAAATATTTACCAAATATTTATTATATGCAAGGCAATGTTCTTGTTAGAATTATGTGCAAATGAGCCCAAAATAGGGAACATTTAATTAATTAAATTATTAATTTTGTGATATATATGAATGTTTTTGCTTGCTTCCGTATTCTCAGTTTTATTCTTGAATATTTAGATAATAATGAGTATGTAAAATTTGAATGTGTTTTGTTTTGGAAGTGAGTTACAGGGGAAGAGTAAACAATAGTAATAGGGAATGTATTTTTACTCACTGAAAATGTGAAATCATCATTCAGATTGTTGCATGACACTTTAAGAGATAGAATAGCCTTTAGAAGAGAAATGCTCTGTCTAGTATCAAAAATACTTAAAAAATCTTTGTATAATTAGATGAATTTCAATAATTATTCTTTATATCTTGAAAATATTATGAGAACTAGTAGTTTTGGCAGTAACTTAAGGCAAAAGGGCAAGGTCAGAGGCAGTACAGAAGTACATCTGATAGAATTTAGTGAGTGAGATTTTCATTCCTTGTACTTCTAAGGAAATTATTCTTCTTGGAATCTGAGAATGGGCCAAATGGTTTGCAAGTTTAATTTTTTCTTATTTGCCTGGCAAATGGAATGGCTTTTCCTAAGGAATTGGTCTGATGATAAAATGTGCTAAGTCTGGGATACTTGGGTCCACAAATGGGATAAAATATATTAGCTTCTCTTCCTCAATGAGGCAGTAGAATGGGACAGGAGCTCAGGAATCAGAACGAGCTAGATTTAGACAAACCTGAATTTAAGTCGCACTTTGGCAATTTCTAGCTTTGTAACACTCCAGAAGTTATTTAATTCCTTTACATTTTCAGTTTCTTTATCTATAAGATGGGACTAATATGGTCTTTTCATGACTTTAAATGAAGATTAAATGAAGTATTTAGTATAGTGTATTTTACTTATTGAAAACTCAATAAAATCTACTATTATTATTATTATTATTTTTGCGGTATGCCGGCCTCTCACTGTTGTGGCCTCTCCCGTTGTGGAGCACAGGCTCCGGACGCGCAGGCTCAGTGGCCATGGCTCACGGGCCTAGCCGCTCCGTGGCATGTGGGATCTTCCCAGAATCCATGTCCCTGCATCGGCAGGCAGACTCTCAACCACTGTGCCACCAGGGAAGCCCAAAAAGTACTATTATTATTAGCTCTCTTACCATAATAATCTACCAAGCTTGTATGTTCTCTGGATGATTTATGTTGAATTATTTATAATTTATTCTGGAAATGAACTTGATACACTGAAATCCTGTTATTAACACATGGATTTACTATAATTATCAACCAGAAATATTACAGTCTCACTTTTAAATAACCAGATGTGCAAATTACACTTATAAGAAGAAAGGTGTCTATCACTGGGAGCAGCAAACAGAAAACCTTAAGCTACATCCTCGACAGAGTGAAGAAGTGGGGTTGCATTGGATAGGAAGGGCCAAGTTCCTTCTTTAAAACATATCACTGTTGTGTGGGAAATGTGCACAAGACTGAAGATCACTCACTGCTTGAAGGCCTGACAAGCTTGTAGTCTCTCAAATCCAATTATAAAATCATAGAGCCATTAATCAGTGGGACAAATATTTGAGGGTTTTTATATTTTGTCTGCTTTGTTGTGATTTACTTTGTATCATTCCTTCCTTAAATGAAAGGGGACTGACATCATGGGTTAAAAACTAGACAAACTAGGCTTTAGTCAGACCCATTTTTAATTTCTTATGTGACTCTGGCAAGTGCTCATGTGACTCAGTTTCCTTCTCTGTCAAGCACTGGTTATAAAATTGTGTTTCCTCAAACTTCAGCAGCTGTGGGTAAAAAACAGAGACACAATAATTACAACAATTAGTATTCCTGTTTTCTTTCCCCATGTTTCCTAGGATTTCCCTGCATCTTTGTGTGAGGTACCTTGAGTTTTACTCAGAGTGTTCCTGTTATTTCAGGGAGAAAAATGGGACTGGTGAAGAGTTGCCTGAGAACTTAAGATGCCCAGTTACCTTAGAGCACTTGCCATTTCCTTTCCCTCTGCTAGAGTTTCCAGGAAATCACAGTCTGTTGCTGCCTGTGACGCAGCTTCTCCCCAGTTTGCTGGTATTGCTAATGCCTGTGTGTGATAAGTGACTGTCCTCAAAACGGCCACAGCTGATATTAGGATAACAAACAAGCAGTAACAACACCAAAATTAAACAAAAAACTCCCACCCATTTTCTTCACGGAGGTCCCAATTATTCCTGTTTTATGTTTTCAGTGTCTTACAGAGTTTTCAGTAAAAAAGTTTTCTTGAGCCCTCATTTTCCTAGGACTTGAACCTGAGAACTGGGCTAGAACTCAATGTGAGCAAAAGATACCTAGCTGCACTCAAATTCTGGCACTGAGCACAGAGGCATAATTATTGAAACAAGCTTATGAACCTGACTTTTTTTTCCCAGAAGACTCCTCAGTCTCTCATTGAAATATGTTCTTGGCAGACACTAGTCTTGTAGACAAGCCCTAACTGAGGGAAAACATGTTTCAAAGCATGGACTACCTGAGCTCAGCCAAGAACCCTAGTTTCATTGTCATTTATGTGTCCTTTCTAAAACATGAAATAGGTGTTAGAACATGTAATAATAACTAACACAGTTTGGCTCTAAACAGGTGGAGTTTGCAAAATGGATACATGACTCAGACCAGATGCCCACTTCTCCTGTCCAAACATCTCAGCACCACATAAGAACTCCAGAATCAGGATTCTGTTCCAGAGCAAAAAAAGACAGGATCTTGAACTGACTGAGATTAAATCTTTATTACCTGATGGAGCAAGAAACTTAAGTAAAAGTTAATGTGAGTTACAGAAAAGCACAGTTAGATTTCTGCACCCAACATAGGAGCATCTGAATACATAAGGCAAATGCTAACAGCCATAAAAGGGGAAATCAACAGTAACATAATCAGAGTAGGGGACTTTATCACCCCACTTTCAGCAATGGACAGATCATCCAAAATGAAAATAAATAAGGAAACACAAGCTTTAAATGACACATTAGACAAGATGGACTTAATTGATATTTATAAGACATTCCACTCAAAAACAACAAAATACACTTTCTTCTCAAGTGCACATGGAACATTCTCCAGGATAGATCAAATCTTGGGTCACAAATCAAGCCTTGGTAAATTTAAGAAAATTGAAATCACATCAAGTATCTTTCCGACCACAACACTATGAGACTACATATCAATTACAGGAAAACAACTGTAAAAAGTACAAACACATGGAGGCTAAACAATACACTACTAAATAACCAAGAGATCACTAAAGAAATCAAGAGGAAATCAAAAAATACCTAGAAACAAATGACAATGAAAACACGACTACCCAACACCTATGGGATGCAGCAAAAGCAGTTCTAAGAGGGAGGTTTATAGCAATACAATCCTACCTCAAGAAGCAAGAAACATCCCAAATAAAATATCTAACCTTACATCTAAAGCAATTAGAGAAAGAAGAACAAAAGGAAGCCCAAAGTTAGCATAAGGAAAGAAATCATAAAGATCTGATCAGAAATAAATGAAAAAGAAATGAAGGAAACAATAGCAAAGACCACTAAAACTAAAAGCTGGTTCTTTGAGAAGATAAACAAAATTAATAAACCATTAGCCAGACTTATCAAGAAAAAAAGGGAGAAGATTCAAATCAGCAGAATTAGAAATGAAAAAGGAGAAGTAACAACTGACACTGCACACATACAAAGCATCATGAGAGGTTACTACAAGCAACTCTGTGCCAATAAAATGGACAACCTGGAAGAAATGGACAAATTCTTACAAAAGCACAACCTTCCAAGACTGAAGCAGGAAGAAATAGAAAATATGAACCGACCAATCACAAGCACTGAAATGAAACTGTGATTAAAAATCTTCCAACAAACAAAAGCCCAGGACCAGATGGCTTCACAGGCGAATTCTATCAAAAATTTAGAGAAGAGCTAACATCTATCCTTCTCAAACTCTTCCAAAAGATAGCAGTGGGAGGAACACTCCCAAACTCATTCTACGAGGCCACCATCACCATGATACTAAAACCAGACAAAAATGTCACAAAAAAAGAAAACTAAATGCCAATATCACTGATGAACATAGATGCAAATTTTCTCAGCAAAATACCAGCAAACAGAATCCAACAGCACACTAAAAGGATCATACACCACGATCAGGTGAGGTTTATCCCAGGAATTCAAGAATTCTTCTATACACAAATCAATCAATGTGATACATCATATTAACAAATTGAATGAGAAAAAAACATATGCTCATCTCAATAGATGCAGAAAAAGCTTTTGACAAAATTCAACACCAATTTATGATAAAAACTCTCCAGAAAGTGGGCATAGAGGGAACCTACCTCAACATAATAAAGGACATATATGACAAACTCGCAGCCAACATCATTCTCAATGGTGAAAAACTGAAACCATTTCCTCTAAGATCAGGAACAAGACAAGGTTGCCCACTCTCACCATGACTATTCAACATAGTTTTGGAAGTTTTAGCCACAGCAATCAGAGAAGAAAAGGAAATAAAAGGAATACAAATTTGAAAAGAAGAAGTAAAGCTGTCACTGTTTGCAGATGACATGATACTATACATAGAGAATCCTAAAGATGCCACCAGAAAACTACTAGAGCTAATCAATGAATTTGGTAGAGTAGCAGGATACAAACTTAACGTAGAGAAATCTCTTGCATTCCTATACACTAATGATGAAAAATCTGAAAGAGAAATTAAGGAAACACTCCCATTTACCATTGCAACAAAAAGAATAAAATACCTAGGAATAAACCTCCCTAGGGAGACAAAAGACCTGTATGCAGAAAACTATAGGACACTGATAAAAAAATTAAAGAAGATACCAACAGTTGGAGAGATATACCATGTTCTTGGATCAGAAGAATCAATATTGTGAAAATGAATATACTACTGCAAGCAATCTACAGATTCAATGCAATCCCTATCAAATTACCAATGGCATTTTTTACAGAACTAGAACAAAAAATCTTAAAATTTGTATGGAAACACAAAAGACCCTGAAGAGCCAAAGCAGTCTTGAGGGAAAGAAATGGAGTTGGAGGAATCAGACTGTCAAACTTCAGACTATACTACAAAGCTACAGTAATCAAGACTGTATGGCACTGGGACAAAAAACAGAAATATAGATCAATGGAACAGTATAGAAAACCCAGAGATAAACCCACACACCTATGGTCAACTAATCTATGACAAAGGAGGCAAGGACATACAATGGAGAATAGACAGTCTCTTCAATAAGTGGTGCTGGGAAAACTGGACAGCTACATGTAAAAAATGAAATTAGAACACTTCCTAACACCATACACAAAAATAAACTCAAAATGGATTAGAGACCTAAATGTAAGGCCCGACACTATAAAACTCTTAGAGGAAAACATAGGAAGAACACTCTTTGACCTAAATCACAGCAAGATCTTTTTTGACCCACCTCCTAGAGTAATGAAAATAAAAAGAAAAATAAACAAATGGGATCTAATGAAACTTAAAAGCTTTTGCACAGCAAAGGAAACCATAAACAAGATGAAAAGTCAACCCTCAGAATGGGAGAAAATATTTGCAAACGAAGAAACTGCCAAAAGATTAATCTCCAGAATATACAAGCAGCTTATGCCACTCAATATCAAAAAAAAACAAACAACCCAATCCAAAATAGGCAGAAGTCCTAAACAGACATTTCTCCAAAGAAGATATAAAGATTGCCAGCAAACACATGAAAGGATGCTCAACATCAGTAATCATTAGAGAAATGCAAATCAAAACCACAGTGAGGTATCACCTCACACTGGTCAGAATGGCCATCATCAAAAATCTACAAACAGGGCTTCCCTGGTGGCACAGTGGTTGAGAGGCTGCCTGCCGATGCAGGGGACACAGGTTCGTGCCCTGGTCCGGGAAGATCCCACATGCCGTGGAGTGGCTGGGCCCGTGAGCCATGGCGGCTGAGCCTGTGCTCCGCAAGGGAAGAGGCCACAACAGTGAGAGGCCCGCGTACCGCAAAAAAAATTAAAAAATCTACAAACAATAAATGCTGGAAAGGGTGTGGAATAAAGGGAACACTCTTGCACTGCTGGTGGGAATGTAAATTGATACAACCACTATGGAGAACAGTATGGAGGTTCCTTTAAAAACTACAAATAGAACTACCATATGACCCAGCAATCCCACTGCTGGGCATATACCCTGAGAAAACCATAATTCAAAAAGAGACTTGTACCACAATGTTCATTACAGCACTATTTACAATAGCCAGCACATGAAAGCAACCTAAGTGTCCATCGACAGATGAGTGGATAAAGAAGATGTGGCACATATATACAATGGAATATTACCCAGCCATAAAGAGAAAAGAAATTGAGTTATCTGTAGTGAGGTTGATGGACCTAGAGTCTGTCATACAGAGTGAAGTAAGTCAGAAAGAGAAAAACAAATACTGCATGCTAACAAATATATATGGAATCTACAAAAAAAATGGTTCTGATGAACCTATGGGCAGGACAGGAATAAAGACACAGATGTGGAGAATGGACTTGAGGATATGGGGAGGGGGAAGGGTAAGCTGGGACGAAGTGAGAGAGTAGCACTGACATATATACACTGCCAAATGTAAAATAGATAGCTAGTGGGAAGCAGCTGCATAGCACAGGTGGATCCTCTTGGTGCTTTGTGACCACCTACAGGGGTGGGATAGGGAGGGTGGGAGGGAGACGCAAGAGGGAGGAGATATGGGGATATATGTATATGTATAGCTGATTCACTTTGTTATACAGCAGCAACTAACACACCATTGTAAAGCAATTATACTCCAAAAAAGATGTTAAAAAACCCCCAAAAAACAGGCTTAAGGGAGATTCTGGTGGTATGTTGACATGAACTCAGCTCCTCTTCCCTTCACCCTCAGCTCTAAGCTATCTGCCTTTCAAGAACCTAATGGCTGCTGGCTTCCATGGGAAGCTAGGGAGATGTTAGGTTTCAGGCTTTGTTGAGGTTCTAGCAGCGGGAAATTAGTCTGATGCTTTTTCCTTTATGGGAAGGGTAACGTCGTCAGTGGATGTTCGGAAATGCTGGGAGGTCAGAGGCCTGTAACTCTCCAGACAGAAGACAATGTTGGCCCAGATCTTCTTACCTTCACACGGCCAAACCAAAGCTGTGCAGGAAGACTGGATCTCCCTGTTCCTCAGGCTGTGGGAGATCTGAGAGCAAGGAGGGGTCTTCCTTCAAGACCAGCAGCAGGGTCTGGCAGGCTCCTGTAGTTAGAGATAGCTTCATCTTTCAAGGTCTGTGAGATTCTTTTCATTTAGCATCTGAGCTCCAATGAGTTGACATAGAAAAATAACCTACACAATAACTGAGAGAAAAGCAGTCATTAGAACAGACACACCACTGATAGAGTGCTGTTGAAGGAGATGGTGACATTTTGAATTAAGATTCAAGACTAGAATAAGAAAATTCTTCCTATAATTGAAAATGTGGCTTCCAAAATAAAAAAAATTCAGGAAAAGAACTGTGGGAGAGGACAGTCTCTATTGAAACTGAATCAGTGGTCTGAAACATCAAGTGCTAAGAAATATCTCAAAGCATAAGGCAAAGCGAAGTGAACCTCAAAAGGAAATGGAAGTCAGGTCCAAGGGACCTAACACCTATGGAATTTCAAAGGGAAAAGAAAGAACAATTGGAGATAAGGCAATAAGTAAAAATAATCAGTATAAAAATTTCCCTATTTTAAGACCTAAGTCTGCTAAAATCCCTGAATGCTAAGGATACAGGGGAAATTCTCACATGTTTCCAAGCACTTATGAACAAATTATCTAAAAAAACCCATCAGACTTCTTATTTGCAACAATGGAGCTAGAAACAAGAATGTACTAGTATCTGTAGATTTCTCTCAGAATAGGACCACAACCAAAGAATTCAATACCTGGACAAGTATGAAAGAAAGGTATTTGAAGATATACAAGAAAGAGTTTACTACTTATGCATTTCATCAGAGGCAAATCTACAAGAAAAGGCTTTAACCAAATAAGACACAGGCCAGAATAGAAATTTCAAGATGGAAAAAGATAAAGACAGAAATAGAACTGGAGCGTAGGAGAGAAAGAATGTTGAAAGAGAAAGAATGTTGAAAGAGGAAGAAAGTGAAAGTATTCTAAACCTTATTGAAATGGAAAAGGAGGAAAATAGAATCTTGGTAAGGAAAGTAATTAATATCTTGCTCTCATATAATAGCCCAGTAATACTATCTGATTATGAGAACAAGAGAAGGGGAGATAACCATTTATGAAAAACAAATTAAAAGATGGTATAACTTGCAAATAAACAAGGGGAAAGAGGAATGAATAAAACTCGATCAGACAAGCAAGCATAAAAAAGGTAAAGGTTTCCCCTTATCCCACTTATCATAATGTGGTATGATAAGTAAGTAAAAAATAATATGGAAAGCGCAATGTGATACATATCAAGCATTATATAAAATGTGATAGACTCAAATTCTATTATTACAAAAGTCTGTTACAGTTTTTTAAAAAAGAGCAGAATTTTGCTCTTTGCAAAATACATACTTAAAATACAGTAATAAAAGGGATTTGAAAATAAAAGAACCATAAAAACCAAAACCAAACAAAACATTGGAAATGCATAGAAAGACATCAAGAGAGGAAATATTAATGGCAGACAAAGTGGAATAGAAGGATAAAAGCACCCAATAGGATAAGGACAGACATTATAAATTGATTAAATGCACTGTTTTTAGCAAATAAAATAAGAAACTAAATATACAAACAAAACTTTTAGGATTACAAGGGGACATTTTATTTCTATGAAAAAAAAATAAATGAAAGAACATGATAAAAATACAATTGTACAGAATTTTTCAGTATATTTCCAAGAATTCGAATAATTTAATAGACTCCCCCCGTAAAAGCTATAGAGAAGATATAGAGGAAACGAATAATGCAATTTATAAACTTGATTTAACATATTAATATAGAACATTTTATTTCTTGAATAGGATATATAAAAACATGTTTCCACAGCATATTTCCAAAAATCAATCATGTGCTAGGCAAAAAGAAAACCTTAACAAATTCAAAGTAGAGAGCTTACACGTTATGTTCTCTCATTACAGTCCAATAAAGTTAATTGGAAATTAAGAAACACACAATGAGATAAGTCTGGTATGAAAGAGGAAATTAAAGAATTGTTTTAGTCTCTCTGGGCTGTTATAACAAAATATCACAGATTGAGTAGCTTATAAACAACAAAAATTTATTTCTCACAGTTCTGGAAGCTGGAAGTCTAATATCACTTCTGGTGAGGGTTTTATTCCTGGTTCATAGCAGGTACTTTCTCACTGTGTCCTCACATGGTGGAAGGGACTAAGGATCTTTCTAGGACTCTTTTTATAAAGGCACTAATCTCATTCATGAGGGATTCACCCTCATAACTTTAGCACCTCCCAAAGGCTCCACCTCCTAATACCATTATTTTTGGGGATTAAGATTTTAACATATGAATTTGGTAGGACACATAAATGTTCATACCATAGAAGCAATGGAAAAACAAACAATTTGTACTAAAATAATGGGGAACAGCAAAGGTGAACTTAGAGGAAAATGTGTTGCCCTTAAGTATGGAAGCAGAAATGTAAAAATAAAAGAATTAAGTACTTATCTTAATGAATCCAGATAAGAACATCAATAAAAGCAAAACAAAAGAAACTTTGAAGAGAGAATTAATATTGATAAAAGCTGAAATTATTAAAATAGATGAAATAGCAGAAAAGAATAATAAATTCAAAGATTGATTCTTTAAAAAGACCAATAAAGTAGATAAATACAATGTGAGCCTGATAAGAAAAGAGAATGCAATAAAAATTAGACAAGATTAATAATGTGAAAGTAGAAAGAACTTAAAAGAATTCCAAGTAAATACAGTGACTCTAAAGCAGTATTAAAAGAACAAGAACCTAGAAGAAATGAATACTTTCCTAGGAAAATATACATGATCACAAATGAGATAGACGTGAAAACCCGAATAGACCAATTATTACAGAAAAGATTGGAAAAGTGATAAATGATCTCCTATCAAAAAAGGCAGCAGGCAGATGGGTTCACAGGTGAATTTTTAATCTAACTATTAAAGAATAGATAATTCCAATATTATTTAAACTATTGTGGGTCTTAGAAAAGGATTGAAAGTTCTCCAGTTAGTTTTATGAGACCAGAGCACCTCCAATACTGATGCCAAAGAAGCAACGCAACAACAACAACAAAAGTGCAGGCCATTTCATCTATGACTATAAATGCCAAATGTTTAAATAATATATTAGAGAACATAATAGAGGAGTGAATCAAGTGAGTGATACACTATGACAAAACAGTCTTTTATTAGAGAAATGAAAGGGCAGTTCAATTCCAGGAAGTCTACCTACATATTGATTACATTAAAAATTAAAGGGAAAAATCCCAACCATTATCAATAGGTGGTGAAAAGGCATCAGACAAAGGTCAAGCAACCAATGCCAAGGGAAACTTGAAGCAAAATAGGAATAGAAGGAAATTACTTATAATAAAGAGAAGCCCACAAATAAACATTATCTTAAATGGCAAAAAATATATCTTTCACTTAAAATCAGGAATCAGACACACATCACTGTAATCACTTGTATTGGTGATTCTAGCAAATGTAAGTAAAATAACTAGTATAAATAATGGAAAAGGAGATAAACTTCCTGATGATGATGACTGTTTTTTCAGAAAACCCAAAAGACTCTCATGAAAAAGCAAGTTATAAGAGAATCTGGTGTGTTGAATACAAAATAAATTACAGAAGTAACCAGTCTAGCTCTGTTCGCGCAAAAGCACCTAAAAAAAGAAATGGGAAGAATATTTTACTCAAAGGACAAATGCTAGAAAATAATTTGGTGTAAGTTTAGTAGGTGCAGAACATATATGAACAAAACTACGAAAATATTCTTGGGAAATGCATGACAAAATATAAGCAAATGGAAAAGTCCATTATCATCTTGGATGGAATGATGGAATGACTTATTGTTACAGATGTGTCAATTCTCCAAAAATTAATGCATAAATTTACACTGTGCTAATTGGACTCTTTTTTCTTGCACGAAAAATACCATATAATAATTGAAGAGTCTTAAATTCCAGATATCTACATATAATAGTAATTGTGAGTATAATCTTTAACTTAAGGCTTTTTGAAGAATTTTCAGAATGATCAAAACAATACTGAAAAAGACTCTAAACAATTTAATAAATACACTTCAGTACAAGAAATGTGAAATTATATATAGTAGGTTTTAAATACTAGTCTCCCATTTCCTTCTCAATAATTGGTAGGGTTAAGGGGCGAGTCTAGGAGACTGGATGTTTTTGTGAGCCCCAAGCTGTTCTTGTTTGTATGGACTGGTCAAACTTGGTTGTGCATTAGAATCACCTATGGTGCTTCATAAAAGTAGAGATTCTAGGGTCTCACCCAGGAGTTCCTGCAATCAGAATCTGTAGCAAAAGTGTAGAAATCACTGGCTAAGTCTATACTGCAATGGTCACTTCTTGTTTCAGGGTTTCTATTCCGAGCACGGAAACCTAACGGTTACCCAATGTTCCACTGAAACAGTCCATAGAAAAGGGTACTGTGTTTCCACTAGGAGGACTCTCATTTAAATCCTCTTTGTGAGAAATGATTCATTTCCTTTTAAGTATGAGATTTGAAAATCGATTACAAAAAAAGAAAATAGATTTCCCATGGTAGACAAACATACGATGTGAAACTTGCTTTCTGTGTAGCAGGAGGCAGTAAAAGTATGTAGACAGTAACGTCATGTATTGGTTTGAGTTTGAAACCTGGCTTTGCTTTTTTCCAGCTGTGTTACCTTTGACAAATTAACCTTTAAGTATCTTCATCTAAAAAATGAGGATGAAAATAGTGCTTCATAGGATAATAGTACTTACTTTAAAAATAATAATGATTTAAAAAGTGTTAGCTAAAAGCAAATAAACAGAAATAATGATCTCAGGGCACCTGTAGGGTGGCCGCGGCTGTGGGAACTTGAAGTGGCATCTCGGTTCCCCGACCCCGGATTGAACCTGGATGGCGGCACTGCTTTGGGTCTCGGCCCCTTTGGGAAAGAATTTCAACAAAGAGATGGAAAATAGCCAAGCAGGTAAAGTGCTTATTAAGAGAGGAATACGTGCGGATAGACACATGGGTGGGCTCAGTAAGAGTTGCACCCTTGGGAAGTTTAGATCATTTATAAGGGGGCAGTCTTCCGGGTCTTTGTTTTCCTCTGGCCAATTGTCTTGCTTTGACCCTGTACCTGATTTGTCTCAGGGTCCTCCCTATGTGCACGTGCATCCTTTAGCCAAGATGGATTTCAACTTGAGGGTCTCTGGGAAGTTAGCAAAACTTATTGTGGTCTGGTGCCCCCTCTCCTGAGGAAACTTTCTGTGCATGTGTAATTTGGGGCGTCTCCCTGACCCCAACAATGAGAAAGATGTGACTTCCTTATCTTTTATCCAGGCAGGGCTTAGCCCCTCTCTGCCTCTGCCATTACTGTTATCTTAAAGTGTTCACAGGAGACAAAGTCCAGCTATTCATCCTATTCCTGTTGTTATTTCTATCTGAAGTATAAATAGGAGGCTAGTTGTAAATTCTACAACTGGAACCCATTTATCTCCTGCCTCAATTACGCTAGTAAATACTCTCCTCAGCAAGAGTAGCTTGGAAGGTTAATGTCACCATACACCTTAGTATGGGGCCAACACATAGTAGGTACTTAATATTCTTGAATCAAGTTTCAACATGGTGTGGCTCACACTGTACTTTTATCAAAGGCATTAAGTATTTTCTTTCTCTCTAGCTCTCTCTTTATTAATATAATTTTAAGTGTAATAGCATTTGAACATCCCCAGGTGATTCTGGTTTGTGAATACAAATGAATTCACCTTAATATCACTACCTAAATAAGTTTTATCAATCACCTCCCTCTACCCGGGCTCCACCACTTAGGACTGGAAATCTTCAGTTGTTTCTCTCAGATGCTCAGGAAGAATTCCACTCCTGTTCTACTGGTCTGTGCTCCTCATCAAGTTATCTTGACCCTGATTGGGCACTAGTGTTCTTTATGAGAATATGACTTCTCTGGGTAGAGCCCTTCCTTACTGGTGACAAGGTACACAGAGGTCTGTGGCAGATTGGGTTGAGAGAATGACCCTCTCTCCAGTTCTGTGCTGTACTTTGTCACCAGAGCCCAAAGTAATACTTCTTAAATCTGAAATCCCACAGTCATTTGCAAAAATGATTCCTCAGTCTCTGGCCCTAAGTTCTTTCCCCAAAGGGCTTAAAACCTTCAAAGACTCTGTGGGAGAGCAGGGAATGCAGGCACAACATCACTCCCTCCATTCCTTTCGACAGTTTCCCAAGGCCTCTGGCACAAAATTTCTCCATTCTTCTTTATTCAGAAACACATGCTCCAAGATCATCAATGTATACGAACAGATGGCTGGAGCTGTCGCCAAGTCCATCAGGTTTATAGATGATAAGGTTCTAAATCCCAGTTTGGTCTCAGGTGGCCCACCAAAGACCTTATGCTCCTTGCTTATATCTCTGTCAACCAGGCAGAGAATTCTAATTCAAAAGGCATCTTGTCTACCTCAGTTCTGTTGTCTCCTTTGAAAGTGAAACATCTGTCCGTGGAGAGAAGAATCACACATTTCTGAGGCAGAGGCCATCCTGGCCCTGAGTCACAGCTGCCTGGCTTCACTGGGGATCTAGTGCCCCGGCTTCTCAGCAACGTGGAGCTCAGGGCATTTCTGTTGCGCTGGTACTGATGTAACAAAAGTTAACAAAAGTTAACATCATAACAATGGCACAACATAAGGTTAACAATTTAATTTCTTAATTTTCAGAAAGCTTCTTTAAGGTGATATGAAAGTTGTTAATGCCCTGTTAACTTCTTTAAATTCTAGTAAGGTATATAAGGAGGTATATAATGACATTAGGCTCATTAAAAAACTCTTTCTCCTACCTGGGATTGGAAGAATGATAGCGTAAAGTGTAATAGAGTAACAATTGTTTAAGTGTTGTGTAAAGTGCCATATAGTGATTAACAAAAAAATAGTGAAGAATTCCTCCTCACCTTCACATGACTTTAATCATGAGTTTTTGAAATAGATGTTTTCAGTCTAGTTCTGCATGAAGTCCAGCTTCTTTCTGATCCTTATTCCTAATCTCAGGGTGACGTCCAACTTAGATACTGAAGTGTTCCTTTCTCCACAATGAAACCTAGCTTGCACAAGGGAAGGATAAACAAACTCATGTTCAAGTGCCAATCATGGGTGTGATAAGGCTTGGCCTGTGTTTCCCAGAGGCATTCTATTGGAAAGGCGTTAGTCAAAAACTCCAGGTTGCAATGCCTGGTCTGCCACTCATTCTATGATATGTGAACCCAGCACAACAAACTCTGAGGCCAGTTTCTCTTTTTTAAAAATAGCAGCTATATGGGGACTTCCCTGGCAGTCCCGTGGTTAAGACCGCATGCTTCCACTGCAGGGGCCACAGGTTGATCCCTGGTTGGGAAACTAAAATCCCTCATGCCCCGTGTTTGGTCCATAGCTGGTACTCAATTTATGTTAAACAGTCTTGTTAATTTACTCAAAAGAGAACAAAGCCTTAATCCAGAGAAAACGGCTTTTAACTGTGGAATTTCATATTGAGAAGAATCTGGTGGGCCTTTTTTTGGTCTCCCTTAAATCATATTTTATAGGTAGTTGCCAACTCTGTTTTTTTTTCTTTCTATAAGGAGAACAATACACTTGTCTCCATCTCCACCATGGTCTGACAGGAACTTGTTTCAGCCTGGTTGTGTCAGGGGCAGGGACCACAAAAGTGCTTTCACTAAAGTCTAAGGGATGTCACGTGTGGGGCGTCTCTTTCCAGTTACATAAAGTTCACTTCATATGAAGACACGATTCCCTCCCCATTCCCAAGACACTAATCTGTAAAATGGTGAACAATGACCCTCAAATAGTTGTGCATTTCTTTAATCATCTTGTATAGATCTATATGTTAAAGCGGTTTCCTAAATCTACATTTTCCATCTGCTGTGGTTCAACATTTGCGGAGGAAAGGAAAACGGATATCAAACTGTCGCTCACTTCTCCGTAACTACAAAGCACCTACAGGATGGGGGCACCACTTGATTTTATTTTCTAACTTTCAAGCTGGCTTTGGATAAATACCCTTTTATTTTTTGCTCCACAGAGATGCTTGGATAAAAGATCTAAGAGTCCCTTCAAGGGCTCCAGACGGCCCGCTCTGGTTTGGTGGTAATACATCAGTGGTGAGCTCTGCAGCAGGACTGGCGCCCCCGGGGCCCGCGCTGGAGCAGCAGGGGCACGGAGGCAGGGCTCCGGGCCAGCGCCCTTTCACATCTCCTTAGGAGGGGACACCGCCCAGGCGCCCGCGTTGCTAGGTCTTCTGTTTGCTGGCTTCTAAAAGAACCCAGAGCGGGACCAAAGCAAACCGGGAGGGGGGCCAGAAAAGCTAAAGCACCTTCTCAGTCGTCAGTAGGGAAAAGCGGACGCTCCTCGGTTGGCCCTTCCCGCCCGTAGCCGTCCCGGAGCGGGGCGGGGTGCTGAGGAGCCCCCTCGTCCTTGGTTCCTCCCAACCGTCGCCGGCCCCGGCGCCCTCGCTCCCGCTCCGCCGCGCACGTCGCGCACCCCCGGTCGCCGCCCGCGAATGGTTTGGCCCATCGGTAGCCACCACCCCTTTGGCAGCGACCCCTGTTCCAGCTGCTCCGGGTCGAGCGCCGGCGCCTAGAGCTGTGGCTGCCGCGGGCGGTGGGTGGGTGGGTGGGCGGGCGGAGGGGAGCAGCCGATATTCAGCGCGGGCTGCCGGGCCCGGGGCAGCTGCGGTGGGCAGCCGAGGTGCGCGGGAGCCGTGGAGGGACCGTCCGCAGCCCGGAGGCGAGGACCCGGGCTGGGATTTCCTTACCCCGGTGAGTACCTGCTGCCCCGATCCTCCCTGACCCCCTTTCCCTGTCCCCACGCCCCCGAGGTGTCGGCCCCCGCCCGGACGGTCACTGCTCCGGGGACACTGGCCCCCGCGAGAGCAGCGGCACGGGGAGCTGCTGCTGTTGGTGCTAATGATTCAGCACCATTCGCGCCCTGAGAGATTTGGGCAGAATGGGGGAGGGTGGGGGGGGGCGAGGTCAGTTGCTGCTCTCTCCTCAGCTTTTGGGTTCCAGATGAACGACCCCAGTGGGCGAGGTCGGGTGGGGGGAGCTGGGAGGCTCCCTGCTGGCTTGTTCTGTGATTCTGTCCTTTTCCCACATCACGGTACAGACCTCCGTGAGTGTGCGGTGCAGTATTCAGTGTGTCTTTTTCGCACAGGCGAGTGAAGTCTAGGGCCCTTTTCTACACCTGTCATTTTCTCTACTTCTTCCTCGGTTGGATGCCCAATTCGTGCCATCATTCATGCAACTTGACATCGCGTTGCATCCCCCGCTAACGTGTGAGAAAGATGCTGTATCCAAGCTGTCTTGTATTCAGAGTGGGTTTGATTGGTCTTGACATAGTAGGAAAAGATTTAAGGGAGGTAGGAAATAATACTTTCAGAGCCTAGGCACTTTATGTATACATACATATATATATATATATAAATAATTTCATTAAATCATGACAACAACTCAGAACCAAATGTACAAAGTGAAGAGCGGGGAAGTTAAATTACGTGCTCAAGGTCACAGCATAGGTATTTGGATATGAGATGCCCTGATTCCAAAGCCCACGAACGTTCCACTGTATTAAGGAGTTGTGTATCCAAGTGTGTCCAAGTTATATGTACAAGTATATGATTTATTACATATTAAACATAGTATTAATTTTCATAGAAGTAATCTCAAACAACAGCAACAACCTGTAAACTTCCTGTGTATGGAATTATCATTCTTTTAGTATAAAAGTAGGAGCATTCTTTGAATTATATGAAAAAATATACTATTTTCTTAGAAAGCATATGCCAAAATGTAGTATCTGGACCACACTGCATAGGAGAGCTAGGTCATAACAGGAGCTGTTCAAAATATTTTTGGCAGTGATAGATGGTGAATGCTTTGTGCTTTGGCATAGCAGGTGATAGCTCCATTTTACAGACGAAGGAACTGAAATACAGAGAAGGTTCAAGATTACACAGCTAGCTAGTGGTGGAATCTGGACAAGCATTGACTCTTACACAAAACATGTGTTGTAGCAAAGTGTAGCTCTGTATAGTGGGAAACTGTATTGATTTGTTTTTACCCTGCCCTTCAGAGTCAACAGTTATATTGACCTTGTATGCGCTTTCTATAAAAATAATGGATGCTAGGTTTTCCTTTGTTCCTTGCTTGGCCATTTGATTTGCTTTCATTTACGATTTATGTATTTTCTCTTAAGATATGCAACTCTTGTTGATGTTTCAGGAAGCAGGTTGCTATAGTACAAATGCTCATTATCTCCAAGTACTGGACTAGTATATGAGGGCAGATAGGATCATAGTCACCTTAGTCCATCATTTCTAAAGTATTTAACCATTTGCATTGGAGAATTCTTTTTTGAGTTGATGAGGATATTGATAGACTAAAGGGATAAAATGGAGGCACAAATTTACATTTGTTGTTCAGACAAGGCTGTTAAGAGAAGTAGGGTCTTGAGATGAGTCTTAAGTTTGATTTCTAGGAGGTCATTTCTTTTTGTTCTTTATATGGCTATAGACCATACCCTGACCTCAGTGAGGCCTCTTGTGGTCCAATCTGTTTAATCCCAAAGGAGACAGCAGAATTGGTATAAATGAATAAGCAAAAATACAATCCCACTGCTATTTAAAAAAAAAAGGAAAGTGCATGTTCTAGCGTTGGAGGGTCAGTAGGAGCATTTTAAAACAGATGCAGTACACTTTATTTAGATAACATCACTGAGTATGAATATAATACCAACTTGGCTTTGGAACTGTATTCTCTCTCTCTCTTCCCTTTGTGTGTGTGTGTGTGTGTGTGTGTGTGTGTGTGTTTGTCAAATGACTACTATCTGCAGACCATCTAAATTCTAAAAATCTAGCCGGGGAAACTAAAAGTCTAGCTGGGAAAATATTTACCTACGTATGAGCAATTAACCAAATAGGTAGAATTGGCTTAATACCGGAAAAATGTAGTGCAGACTTAAGTGCCATATGAACACCTTAAGAAGAAGGAGAAATAGTAATGGCTAGGGCCATAAGAGGATCAGGAAAGTCTTCATGGATGGAAGTGTATTAAATCACTCTCTGAGAGATGGGAAGGCTTTTAGTAGGAAAGAGAAAGCCAGAGGAAGAAGTTCAGCAGAGAAGTGGTCATGTACTGTTTGGATGCATGGTGACAAACTATGAAGAACCTTGCGTATCAGGCAGTGAAATCTGCTCCTTATTGGGTAATCATAGGGAACTAGTGTAGGTCACTGAGCAAGCCAAGTTTCTCTTTGGCTTGTCTTGCTCCATATTCCTTGTTCCAAGTGCCGTTTGAGAAAATGTTATATTTCCTGGGTACTAATATTAAAAGTACTAACCCAGAAAGTTTTCTATGCAAGTAAGATTTTTCCTCTTCCAAGGAGGTTTGCCTTTTTAAAAGCTTTCCCCCTTTCATTATAGTATTACAAACAATTTGGAAACTAAGAATATATTAAAAAAATCACCGTAATCTTACTAACTAAAGACAACCACTATTAACATACTGATGTGTTTCCTTCCACTCTTTTTTCCACACATAGTTTTAATCATGCTGTGTATATTACTTTTTATACATTTTTACTATAAATTTTATAACAGTAATTTTCACTTAATTACAATTTGACAGTGAACATTTAAAATGCCTACATAATTTTCCATGAGGTAGATGTGCCATAAATTCCTAATCACTCCTCATTGTCACTGTATTTTTTTTAAAAAATTTATTGCAGTATAATTGATTTACAATGTTGTGTTAGTTTCAGGTATACAGCAAAGTGAATCTGTTATACAAATACATAGTCACTGTATAATAAACAACACTGTGATGAACATCTTTGTTCATAAGCTCTTTTCTAAATTTTAGAAATTAGTTCCTTAGGATAGAGTCTCAGAAATAAAAGTTCTGGGTTAAAAGGTATGAGTTCTTGTTTGACTTTTTTTTTAAAAAATTGAGCTATAATTGGTATATAACATTTTATTAGTTTTGGGTATATAACGTAATGATTTAATACTTGTATATATTGCAAAATGATCACCACAGTAAGTCTAGTTAACATCCATTACTACACATAGTTACAGATTTTTTTTGTGATGCTGACTTTGACTAAATTTTATGCAAGTTTTAAAACTCTACTGGATTCTGTATGTTTTCTTTGGAGCATTAGCATATTAAGTACAGGATATTTGCATGTTAATAATTAATAACACTCCTGTCTGTGACTCCTCAGATTATACTATTTCAGGCAAACTTGTCTTTTGATTAGAAAGATTAGTTAAATCATGGATACTGGGAGAAAGGCAGGCAGTTGGGGCCACTGAAGAGAGAAGATGTAAATAATGGAGGACAGGTTTGGTGAGAGTGAGCAAGAGTTTGTAGCCAGAGAAGGGGCTTGTGTGATAGACTACTTTCTGGTACTGGTGTTGTATTTGTGGACGTCAACTCTCTCCTTTACCGTGCCCTTCCCTCAGGAATCCACCCCTATCCTCCACACAATATCTGTCTCTTTCAAACTCCTTCCACCCTTCTGTATCAGGTTCCCAGGCCTCAGCTGCAGTACCCCGGCAGTGCAAGGCTTATGAACTCACTATCGCGTTCTAATTTGGAGAATCCACATAGGTAAGCACAGGAATTCCAGACCTCTTTCAGTTCTCAGCAGAAACCCAGGTTACAAGGTGCAAGAGTGTCTGGTGGACATTGAAGACTCTCCCCCTCTCCCCCGTGTACATTGCCAGAGATGGCCTTTGAGAACAGCAGCCGCTGGGGAGTCGCCTAAGGTTTCCAACATCCCCTGCCGGCATTCGGGTGTCCCCTCCTCTCGTTCCCAGTATTTCTCGACCAGAGGAAATTCCCCTCATTGAGGAGAGACAGTGTGCTTCAGTGTCCCACCAGTTGTAGGGTTACATGACGCTACCTCCTTGGACAGGTACATTGGCCAGGCCTCTGCCTTGCTTCCCCAGGCTCTCACCTGGGTTTCCTCTGGATCCCACCCCCATTCTCCTTGGAATTTGAGGCCAGGGAGCCACTGAGGCAGGGAGGCCATGAAGTGTCTCTGAGAACCAGTGGAAGGGGAGTTAGGGATACAAAAGCGCCTCGAGGGCACAAGCAGTTAGCAGAGAGGCAGGCACTTGGAATATATCATCAGTTTGGGAAGATGTGAAAGGAAACAATGAAAACTGAAGCATCACTTTACAAACCAAAAATAGGCCCCGTCTTTTTAGGACCTGACAGATGATTTCTGGTGGAAATTGGGCACTGAGGTAGGCTGAGTAATATTCTGGGCAGAATTTGTTGTGTGCTTAGTTGGGACTTACTATTTAAAACAGTTTGCTTAAGCTATTAGAAGGTGGTAAGTCTATTTCCATTCCTCCCAGGCATTATTTGTCAAAGTTCAACTGGGCTTAGTCAACAGTTTTCCCTAGGGTTAAGTTAAAGCTAAAAACTTAAATTATTTATTATTATTATTTATTCTCCACTACCCTTATTTCGTTAGTTCCCATTTGACATTTACCTGACACGTTCCCACCCATGGTACACACGATAGTTGACAAAGCCAAGGTGTTGGGATTGTTTAGGCTCTGGGAGTTGAGTGATAAATCCAATTTTCTATTTTTTCTTTCACTTCTTACTTGTAAGCAACTAGTTGGCCTGTGTTTCTTTGACTTCTTTGAAGGTTTAGAGTTAGGTGGTCAAGTGGTCACTGCGTCTCCCCTGGGGCTGATTACTCCTTTTGAAATTGATGATATTTTTGGTCCAATGGGCATGCTGAACTGTCCACATTGTTTGGTTTTTCTAAATTGTGTTATGGCACCTGAGCTTCCAAACTTCTGTGTTATTTTTGTTCTGCGTAGCTATGTGAAATGGAACATTATGTTTGATAAAAGATTATTTTGAACATTTCTATCTCTTTTACCCACTACTTTGCAAAGTCTGAACTGGTGACACATCTAATTCAGCAAGGTGGCAGTAGCTTGTTTTCATAAAAATTCTCCTCCCTCCTCTGTGAGCTTATTTGCAGTGAAGTTGACTTTTTAAAGTAAAGTGAACATTTGTAGATTTGGAAGATGGATCAGCAGTAATCCAGGCAGCAGCTTCAAGATTATTTCTATGCTCTTTGCTGGATTAGAATTTTAGGGCTGTTTAGGTATACTTCTCATTTAAGGTAGTACTTTCTTTTGTAAGAGAAGAGAGCCCACTTAAAATTTGTGTAAAATCTAATTGATGTGATTCTAGTACTGTGTTTGACTGGCTTTGTGATATGAATGGTTGTATGTGTGGTGTATTGGTAGGAAAAGTTAGGAACTGTGGATTTAATTTGCATCATTGCATTTGATGGGAAGATTTTCATGTGTAATTTTGTCATTGCTATTATTTAAAATATATTTTTCCAGGTATTTAATAAATAAAATCTGAATTCATGTGTGACATTCATAGTGATTGCTGAAAAATCAGGACAGTAATTTTAGCACACGTCTCAGTTTATATTTAGAATCGGTCTGTCTGCAGTTACCCAAACAAATATGTGCTAGCTACTCTATGGAGAGGAAAGATAGAAATTGAACACTTTCTACAATCAGTTTAGTTCACATGAAACCAGATGGAGACATTTTCATTTAGCTGTAGGTTTGATCACATCCAAGATGATAATGTTGTATTTAATTACTTACATCTCTCAATCTAGAATCCTAAAGATTGACAGATATTACTTCCTCTGTTTTAATGATGTGAAAAATCGAGCTAGGCAGAGGGAAAAAAAAAAAAAAAACAGGCAAAATGCATGCCGAATCATCATAGGATTAGAAATTGGTCTACAGCTGCCCCTTTTATACTAATTTTGATAATAGGTGCTACTATTTACTGTTATATGTAAACAAGGGGATGACCTTCATTCATTTATTAGATAGTTTTAATGGTTTTACTACTTTTACAGTATTTTGAGAAAAAAAAAAGACTCGTCAAATCCATTGAATACTTTTTCCTAATCTCTGATGTCTACTTTAGTCCATGTCAGTTTCACCCTTAGTCAACACACACATACTTCAATCCATTATTTTTGGAAAATTTAAACAAGTTATTTCTGGAATTTGCTGCAAAAATTAAAGGAAAACATACATTTTAATATTCAGGAAAGTTTTAAAGGGAGGGATCAGTGCTTCTTAAAATCAAGTGGACTATACATATGTGGAAAACTTTTTCACTTGTCAGAAATCAGTGCCAAATGGGCATTTCTGGCAGAAAGAAAAGTTTGCTGCTACATATGTTAGGAGGTTGTCATTTTGGAATAGGAGGCATTTTCTCTTTTAAAAATGTATCTTGGGGCTTCCCTGATGGCGCAGTGGTTGAGAGTCCGCCTGCCAATACAGGGGACACGGGTTCGTGCCCCGGTCCGGGAAGATCCCACATACCGCGGAGCGGCTGGGCCCGTGAGCCTGCACGGCTCAGGAGCCTGTGCTCCGCAACGGGAGAGACCACAACAGTGAGAGGCCTGCGTACTGCAAAAAACAAAAACAAAAACAAACAAACAAATGTATCTTGGGTATGTGTTGAGAGCTATTTTCATCCTTGACTAAGGAATTAAAAGTTAAATGTATTTTTCATTAGTTATAATATGGCCTATTTACTTCCTTAATGTGCTTGAAAGCATATCTGTGAATTTTGTTTTTGAATTCATAAGGAACCAGAATAATAAATATAGGATGAAGTGAAGGTCCTAAAGTATAGCTTCTACTGAGAACAAAATTAAACAAATACACTCAGCAATACCTATGAATATAGATATTTAGATCTCCAAGT
This sequence comes from Delphinapterus leucas, assembly GCF_059928025.1. Lineage (NCBI taxonomy): Eukaryota > Metazoa > Chordata > Mammalia > Artiodactyla > Monodontidae > Delphinapterus > Delphinapterus leucas. The sequence goes on from NC_143129.1 coordinate 117,000,499, forward strand.
AAAATTACATAATAGTAATCCAAGAGTTTTTCTCCCCTTGGTATAACTATACATATTATGGTAATATGCAAGTGATATTCATGTTTTCTGGAAGAAAAGAGTCCAGAGTAGTGTAAAAATACTGTGATTTATGTAATTATTTGGGTGATTTCTGATATTTTGTAGGCATTCCACAAATGCAACAATTTTTTCTTTCAGTTAACGTTTTGTATTTTTTATCGTGATAAAAACACATAACATAAAATTTACCATGTTAACCATTTTTAAGTGTATGGTTCAGTAGTGTTAAATATATTTACATTGTTGTGAAATAGATCCCTAGATCTTTCTCATCTTGCAAATCTGAAATTTTATACCCATTAAACAACAACTCCCCTTTCCCCTTCCCCCAGGTCTCTGGTAACCACCATTCTACTTTCTGTTTCTATGAGTTTTAGTAGTTTAGATACCTTAATATAAATGGAATCATACAGTATTTGTCTTTTTGTGACTGGTTTATTTCACTTAATAAAATGCCCTAAGGTTTATCCATGTTGTAGCATATGACAGGATTTCCTTCCTTTTTAAAGCCAAGTAATATTCCATTGTATATACACCACATTTTGTTTATCCATTCATCTGTTGATGTATATTTGGGTTGCTTCCACATCTTTGCTATTGAGAATAGTGCCGTTATGAACATAGGTGTGCAAATATCTCTCCAATACCCTGCTTTCAGTTCTTTTTGATATATAGCTAGAAATGGGATTGTTGTTATATCATCTTTGGAGAAATGTCTATGCAAGTCCTTTCCCCATTTTTACTCTAAACCAGTCAAACAACTGTTTTTTTGTTTTTGTTTTTTTTTTGCGGTACGCGGGCCTCTCACTGTTGTGGCCTCTGCCGTTGCGGAGCACAGGCTCCTGACGTGCAGGCTCAGCGGCCATGGCTCACGGGCCCAAACACTCCGCGGCATGTGGGATCTTCCCGGACCGGGGCATGAACCCGTGTCCCCTGCATCGGCAGGCGGACTCTCAACCACTGCGCCACCAAAGAAGTCCCTTTCCCCATTTTTAAATCTGGTTATTTGATTTTTTGTTGTTGAGTTGTTGGAATTCTTTATATCAGATAAGTGATTTTCTCCCACTCCATAGGTTGCCTTTTCACTCTATTGATTGTGTTCTTTGATGTACACAAAAATTTTGTTTAATGTAGTCCCATTTGTGTAGTTTTGCTTTTATTGCCTGTGTAGCAATGATTACTTTTAGCAGTTTAAAAATGTATTGATAGAATTGTTTCAAGTTGCTGTTTATTATTTTCCTCTTTATTCTTTGAAGTCCATGAGATTTTTTGAGACTTTGCAATTATGATGCCCGGTGTAGTTATTTAACAAATTAAACTTAATTTTGATTAACTTTTTCTTTTTGGAAGATCCATTTTTTAATCTGTTTAATGAAGAATTTTGTTGCTATAACTTAACTAATATGTTAATAGGAATTATGTTAATCCTGTACATTAATTTAGGGAGAATTAATATTTTTAAAAAATTAATTAATTAATTTTTGGCTGCATTGGGTCTTTGTTGCTGTGCGTTGGCTTTCTCTAGTTGTGGCAAGCAGGGGCTACTCTTTGTTGCAGTGCTAGGGCTTCTCATTGCAGTGGCTTCTCTTGTTGTGGAGCATGGGCTCTAGGCACGCCGGCTTCAGTAGTTGTGGCACGGGGGTATGGTAGTCGTGGCCCGTGGGCTTAGTTGCTCCATGGTATGTGGGGTCTTCCCAGACCAGGGCTTGAACCCATGTCCCCTGCATTGGCAGGCAGATTCTTAACCACTGCACCACCAGGGAAGTCCAGAATTAACATCTTTACTACATTGATTCTTCCAATCTGTGAACATGATATGTGTCTCCAGGTATTTACATCTCCCTTGATTTCTTTTATCAAAATATCATAATTTTAATTACACATATCTTGCACATGTTTTGCTAGATTTATACTTAAGTATTTCATATTCTTTGGGGCAACTGTAAATGATACTGCATTAAAAAATTTTTGTTTCCATTTCTTTGCTGTCAATATATAGAAATGCAATTGGTTTTTGTGTTGGTCCTGTACCCTGAAACCTCATTGAACTCACATTTTGGATCTAGGACTGTAGGTCCTTTGATTTTTTTTTTAAATGTAGACAGTCGTGTCATTTGCAAACTGAAACAATTTCTTTTCAGTCTGTATGCCTTTAATTTATTTTTCTTGCCTTGTTGCAATGGCTAGAACTTCTAGTATTGTGCTAAATAATTTGAATGGTGAGAGTGGACGTCCTTGTCTTCTTCCCAATATTAGAGAAAAATTATTCTGTCTTTTACAATTAAGTATGATGTTAGCTGTATGTTTTTTTGTAGATGTTCTTTATTAGGTTGAGGTGGTTCCCCCCTCTGTTCCTAGTGTACTGCGACTTTTTATCTTGAATGGATATCAAATTACATCAAATGCTTTTTCTGCAACAATTGTTATGGACATATGATTTTTCCCTTAGCCTATTGATATGGTGGATTATATTGATTAATTTTTTTAATATTGAATCAGCCTTGCATACATGGAATAAATCCCATTTGGTCATGTATACATGACACACACATACATACACACATACAAACACACATACATATACATGCTTATTGTAGTATTCAATTTGCCAACATTGTTAAATATTTTTTGCTATTAATTTCAGGAGAGATATTGGTTGTAGTTTCCTTTTTGTTGTGCTTCCTTTATTTGGTTTTGGTTGTTAGAATATTACTGGCCTCATGTGGTACTAAGAAACTACCACTTGTTGAGTTTGGGTGTTGTATTAAATTCAAATATCTATAATAACCTGAGAAGGGTATTAAAATACTCCTTTTTCCAACTACATATCTCTGTGAGGCCAATTTTTTCCATATATTTCAACCAGAAGAACTTATCAAAATGAATGCAGAAAGAGGTATGAGAATCTATTTTCTTGAAGAAAGATATTAGAGGAATTTGAAAGAGTACAAAACTATGTTACTCATTCCTTTTTAAAAAAACTATAGTTATTTTTTAATACAGTATGTTTTTGTTAACATGTAATGGTTTTATTATTGTTATTTTAAAATGAATGAATAAGTATTTTAAACATTTATCAGTTTTACTTTCTAATAAGGTGAATATTGATAGATATGACCCACAAAAACAAAGCTCAACAAAACTGAAAGAGCATAAAGAGTTCCAGCACCAAAAGTTTGAGAAGCACTACTAAGATGACCAAGGCAAGGAGAAAAGTGAAGCCAGAGTCATGGGTATATGCATCTCACACTTGGCATTGGTTTAAACAAGTTGTTACACGTGCACATTTTCCTCTTTCTCCGCTAGTATTTTTATTTCACAAAAAGATGCTTTTTCCTCCACATCAATTCATTGATATGTATGCTAATCTCTTAGGAAAAAATACGATAAATAGACCAATAGAAGTCCATAATGTAATCTTTACAAAATGAAATCCCTCAAAATTATCTCCACCCTAACTTTAACAAATGTCTTATATAGACATATAACTATATTTTAAGTTACAAATTATAAAAGAAATATTAATTCAGTTATAACTTATGCAAGGATGAAGTAATTTAGAATGTTTTACCAAGAATTGACTAAAAGATAGTACAAGAAATATTTACATTACTGTCTTTTGATTTTGATTATTGTAAATGGCTTTTCTTTTGTATTTTTCCCTGGTACTTCATTGAAGTATAATTTGTATGTAGTAAAATGTACACCTTGTAGATTTTTTATAAGATTTTGGTAATACCATTTGAAGATACCTAGTTTGTAATAGAATGAACATGCAAGATGAGATGATAAAAAAATCTTAGGGGTCTTCCCTGGTGGCGCAGTGGTTGAGAGTCCGCCTGCTGATGCGGGGGACACGGGTGCGTGCCACGGTCCGGGAGAATCCCACATGCCACGGAGCGGCTGGGCCCGTGAGCCATGGCCGCTGAGCCTGCGAGTCCGGAGCCTGTGCTCTGCAGCGGGAGGGGTCACAACAGTGAGAGGCCCAAGTACCGCAAAAAAAATAAATAAATAAATAAAAAAAATCTTAGAATATCAGTGAGGGAAAAAATAAGATGAAATGAGCTAGGGGAGACATTAGCTCACAAAATCCATGTTACGAAACCCTGCATGTTTATTAGAGCTGGACACGCTTTTTTTTTTAAACATCTTTATTGGAGTATAATTGCTTTACAGTGTTGTGTTAGTTTCTGCTGTATAACAACGTGAATCAACTATATGCATACATATCTCACCATATCCCCTCCCTCTTGCATCTCCCTCCCACCCTCCTTATCCCACCCCTCTAGGTGGTCGCAAAGCACTGAGAGCTGGGCACACATTTAATTCAAGTTTTCTAACTTCCAGGCAAAAAGGGACATACATAGAAAGTTTAATGATTAATTGAAAAACTAATCAAAGAGAAAAACAAACCAATTGCCTAAGAGGAACAAAGTTGTTGCTATGTAGAATCCAAAGTGAAATTTATGCTACAGTTTCTTTTAAAGTGAATTCAGTATAGTGTAATGCAAAATGTCTTCAACATCCTTACAGTGGAATTCAGTAGGATATTTTGGGCTATTTTTTATAATGTCCTTCAATGGGCCCATGATGTGGATCTGTGTTTTGGGGGGAAGTAACCTCCAAAGATCTGATTATTTTCTTCTCTAACATGAGAATAATATCTACCTTGAGAGCATTGTGATATAGGTGAAGATTGTAGTCTGTGCTCAATAAATGATAACTATTCTTCTGTTATAGGGTGGCTCTGACCAACAGTGTAGTGTGGTCCAGGTATGTAGCTCTCTGATGATCTAGCTTAATCTAGGAATGGATGTTACAGTATCTCAAAGAAAATTCTGCATATCTTTTAGGAATTCCTTCATACATATTATTATTCTTAGCTGAGATGTTAAGGAGCAATCTGTTTGAGGTTTTGCTCCCTAAGAATTACCTGCTATTATTTCTTTTCAGTCAAGTAAAGAATTCCATGATTTGAGAGTCAGCTGGACCGAGTAATAGGAGGACTTTACCAAATATATGTAGCTAAATAGAAGGCCACAGCTCCTCTGCAGCAAATGGGCTAAAGTAATGATCTTAGACAGGTTTAAATCTCCTCCAAAATCAATTTTGCATTTGTTCCAACACACAGAAGAGTAGGTGTTGGAAGTCCTAAATTTATGACATGGAATGTGGCTCCAAATGCCCATTTCAGCTAGAACAGTTTTAGGTAGAGATAAAATAGTTGGAATTACCACTTCCGCCTCTCTTGCAGAGAAGTGTAATTTTTTTCTTCAGACCAAAATATTTTTTCTGGAGTGTTTTTTAAACCATCAGTTAAGTTTCTATCGAGAGAAAGTGAAAACAAAATTGTTGGGGTTTGGAAAATTCTCACCTAGCAAAAGTTGAATTAGGCCTCAGACTTTTTTGAATAGAGGAGTAAAATTAGTTTGTAGTAATTGCATGAGCATTTTAGGTTGGTTTGCTTCCTTAGCAGTAGTCTTTTAAAGTCAGCTATCAGATCAACGTAATGGGTATTTGATTTTTAAAAATCTTTTGAGCATTTGAGTCTAATTTTCTTTCATTAGTAATCCCTTGTGAATTTGCCTTAAGTAAGTCCTACAATCTGTACACATTTTCCACATCATTTAAAGCCTTCTGGGGCTGCCCACGGTGGACTAACTCAGATTCACTGTGATGTCTGCAGGCAGCTGAAGCTAGAGCACGGGCTCCTCTCTGCTTCCCAGGGCCCACAAGAGAAAGGAGGGCCCATCCTTCTTGTCCAGACTAAATCAGTGGGAAGGTCATGATCTTAGGTTTGGAGTCAGTTAGGTACTTTTAACATGTGCTAAAGAATGAATTAGACTCAATTATATATCCTAGCCTCAATGATTGTTTTCAAATTCTAAGCAACTAATTTGATTATAACGTAGCCAAATTTCCATCATATTAGAAATTTTTATTTTCCTCACTGCCAGATTAGAGTTTTGGGGTTTAAATAAATGCTTATTTATTTGTAACATATAAAAATAACATAATCTATTATTAATTATAAATGATTATTAATATATAGTATTATATGTTATAATAATATAATAAACTATAATTCTCATTCAGTTTTCCTTTTCCAAATACCAAAACACCTCTTGCTTTATTGGAAACTCTTCTGTATAATTTGATTTAATTTTGATTTAAACTGATCCTTAAAAAATGAGTCATACAATGTGTTACAAAAATCAGTTATAAAATTATAAAAATATTTAATTATTAGATTTATGCTACCTATTTATTAGTCTTGCTTTCATGGTTGAGATTTGCAGTTTCTCATAGGAAAACTAGATGAATGTTTAATTTTTGGCAAAGAGCAATTCTTCTCTATATTATGGAAAATCTGCAGGATGTCATTCTAGAGGGTAAATAAGAGGGCTACCGTTTTCCCTCCCCTCTCCTCCCCTCCCCTCCCCTCCCCTCCCCTCCCCTCCCTTCCCCTCTCCTCTCCTTTCCTCTCCTCTCCTTTCCTTTCCTTTCTTTCTATGACTATAATTTATCTGTCTCATTTGAGTTTTGGATGTGGTTCTGGTTTAGGGTCCCTTAGTCCATCTCCTCTAATTAGTGGATTCTGGTCTGTGAGGAGCCAGATAAATGGACTGGGAAGCTGAGAAAGAAAAGCTTCTCTGGTGCATATAGTCCCCAGGGCACATTTGTAACTCAATCTCTATGACTGGTGTCTGCATCATTTTTATCCTAATGGTCTTCTTAAGCAGTTGTCTCAGATTGTATAATATAATAGATGAAGGGTTATTATTTTAACTCTAAACTGTTTAGGTATATATTTGGTAGGTGAGATAGTTGTTATATAAATTCTAATGGACTAAAATGAGGAAAATAGGAAATTCATTTTTTTTGTTATAGGTTACCTCCAGGTTATAAAGTACAAGCTAAATACTTAGCATAGTATAGGTGAAATAGTCACATAACTTGTTAATGAAATTACGTGAAACAGGAAAACGTTACTGTATTCTAAAAAACATACTTAAATTGTCCAATCTTGGGATCACAGTATAGCTCTGCAAATTATTACTTTTACCTCCCCTCTGCCCTTTTCTGGCCCAAAGGAACTACATTTAAATTGAAATTCAAATGTAGCGAGCTCAGAGTTTTGTCTACTTCCAGTCCTTCTGTCTGTGCTCCGAGAGGAAATACTTGGCTTATGACCATTACTTTACCCTCTTTGGACATCATCAGAACTGTAGGTGCTTCAGCCTGCTTCTTCCTGAGATGAATCAGCGATGCTGTCTGCCAGTCTGCTCCAGCCATGGCTAGCTGTTCATTCTAATAGTTGGGCCCATAATGTTCCGTGAAGCTGCATAAAGTAGAAGGTAATAAAGCCATTTGATTTGGGCCAAAAATTTGAAACCAAAGAATGGTATGTGATTTTCTTCTTCACATTTTAAGATTGCAAAGGTTTGTAACTAGAAATTTTGAAGGTTAACTTTGCAGAAAGACTGGCAGAATTTTTCACATGGATTCCTAAAATAGATTTTTAGGGAGTATGCTTTCTGGCATTCTTCCAATTTTAATTCTCATTTATATCCTATTATAATTTAAAATTACTTTCTTCTAATGCTAAATAAATTTGAGTTCTGTTTTATTTAAATTTCTGTAGTTTCTATTAACTGCTTACTAGATATGGTGAATGATATCTGTTAAATGTCTTAATTATTCAGATCACTGTGATAATATTGGACTTTTGACTGGTCAGGGATATAAGATATTAAAACCTCATATTTGTATATATATTTATATATATAAAATGTATATTTTTAAAATACTTTCTTTGAATAATCAAATAGTGCCAGTATTTCAATGAAGTTAAGAAATGTGAAAGACATGATAAAATACCTTTATTTAGATGAACATAGATGATAAAAAGAGTTTGGTGGAGTTAAGAATTTAAGATTAAGAGAGAATAAATCATTATTTGTTTCGTTTTGATTTGCCTTTTAGTAAAAATGTTTTTTTTTCCCCGTTACCATTTGTAAAATGGAAACAAAACATAACCTATTTAGTGTATTTTGTTTGGTAAGTGTTCAGTAAATCTGTTTAATTAAAACCAAGTATGAAAACAGAAATTGGAAGTCTATTTAGTATTAAAATAGATAAGAGAGTAGGCTGGCATAAACAATGTAGGCTAATGCAATAGAGATACCTTCAAAGTTTGGCTTCCTGCTTCTTTGATGTAATCCTTGGCAGAGAAAGGATATCATGTAGACTAGGTGTCGATAAGCCAGATATTAAAGTAACTATATTTGTGATTACTTAGAAAGATGGAAGATGTGATTCATTCTTAACTTTTATTTTGTATCACCAAAATTTCATGAGTAAAATAATGCAGAGTTGCTGTAACCTAATTAAAAAAAACCCAAATAAACACATTAAGCTCTACTATGTATCAGGCTCTGTGTTTTGTTCATATTGCTCAGAATGAGAGACACTGCCTTTTCCAGTAAAGAACTTTAAATCAAATACTTTAAAAATATGATACAATGTGGTAGATTATGTAACAGTGTTCATGGGAAGGACAGACCATTCTGCCTAAGAGATAGAAGGAAAAGAAAGGGCATCTAAGCTGTGCTTGAATGTTGGGTGGTGAAGGAGAACATTCCAGGATTAGAGAAAAACACAGGTTAAATGCATGCAAATTAGAAAATGAATACCATTTTCAGGATCGTCTTTTTATCTCATGCTTTTATCTCTAGCTAGAATATTTTTCAAACATATTTGGCTGCAACTCATGGTAAGAAGAAATAACAATTTATTTCTTGCCATAGTATACATACACCCAAACACACCCATGCGTTTCCCCCTGCCCCCCACCAGAAAGAAAAATGTCAAGACTCAGTACTTACTTTTCCTCCTACATGCAATGCAGTCTGTCTCTCTTATATTTTCATCTATTCTATTCTTTCATTTAAAAATGCTGATTGAATCTCACTAAATTGATTTCATGACCCTCTATAGGTCACGGTCTGTATTTAAAAAACAAATAAGCAAAACCTGTACTAGAGTTCAGAATTCATAGGGAGGACCCTTTCATACCCAATATGCAGGTTTACAAACGAACTATTTGGCTTTTTCTCATCAGGATTTCAAAATTGTGAGAAACAGACCGATGGCTTTAGCATATTTGCAGTTCAGAAGGCAACATGGTATATAGTTCAAAGGTTTTGAGAGTTGAGGAGACCTGTCCAAGTCTTTGACAAGTTAGTGAATATGTCTGAATCTCAGTTTTCCCATCTGTAAAATGGAACTAATAAAACAATCTATGAGGATCAAATGAAACAACACATCTATTTAAATAGTGGTTCTCAAACTTTTCTGTATGTCTAAATCATATGGGGAGCTTTAACAAATTTCAATGCCCAGCCTGTATCTCAGACCAATTAAATTGGAATGTTTGGGCCTGGGACCCAGGCATCAGTATTTTTTTTTCTTTTTTGAAACTTTATATTTTTTGAATAGCAACTCTTCATATTCCCCTCCCTTCAACTCCTGGCAACTGCCATTCTTCTTTCTGTTTCTCCTTGTTTGACTATTATAGACACCTCATAAAAATGTTATTATGCAATATCTGTCATTCTGTGACTGGTTTATTCCACTTAACATAATATCCTCAAGGTTCACCCATATTGTCATATATGGCAGGATTTCTTTCTTTTTTAAAGCATAATAATATTCCATTGTGTGCATACACCATATTTTATTTATCCATTCATCTACTGATGGACATTTAGGTTGTTTCCATGTCTTGGAATGAACCTGGGAGTGCAGATGTCTCTTCATAATCATGATTTCAATTATTTTGGATAAATACTCAGAAATGGGATTGCTGGATCATATGGTAGTTCCATTTTTAATTTTTTGAGGAAACTTCATACTGTTTTTCACAGTGCCTGCACCATTTTACATTCCCACCAACAATGTGAGAGGGTTCCAGTTTCACCTCATCCTCACCAACACTTGTTATCTTTTTTTTTTTTGAATAATAGCCAGTCTAATTGTGTGAGGTGATATCTCATTGTGGTTTTGATTTGCATTTCTCTGATAATTAGTGATATTGAGAATCTTTTCATATACCTGTTGACCATTTGCAGGTCTTCTATGGAGAAATGTCTATTCAACTCCTTTGCCCATTTTTTAATTGGTTTATTGTTTTGCTGTTGAGTTGAAGGAGTTTCTCATATATTATGACTATTAACCCCTTATCAGATATATGGTTTGCAAATATTTTCTCCCATTATGTAGGTTGTCCTTTCACTCTTTTGACAGTTTCATTTGCTGTGCAGAAGCTTTTTAGTTTGATGTAGTCCCACTTGTCTACCTTTGCTTTTGTTGCCTGTACTTTTGGTGTCATATCCAAGAAATCACTGCCAAGACCACTATCATGAAGCATTTCCCTTGTTTTCTTCTAGGAGTCTACAGTTTCAGGTCTTACACTTAAGTGTTTAATCCATTTTGATTTTTTGCATATAGTGTTAAGATAGGGTCCAATTTCATCCTGTTGCATGTGGATGTACAGCTTTCCCAACACCATTTGTTGAAGGGACTATCCTTTCCCTATTGTTTATGCTTGGAATCCTTGTCGAAGATAAGTTGACCATATTTACGTGGATTTATTTCTGGACTCTCTTTTGTTCCACTGGTCTATGTGTCTAGCCTTATGCCAGTATCATGCTATTATAATTACTATAAGTTTGTAATATATTTTGAAATTAGGAAGTGTGTTACCTTCAGCTTTGTTCTTTCTCAAAATAGTTTTGGCTTTTTGATGTCCTTTGTAGTTCCATATGAATTTTAAGATTGTTTTCTCTATTTCTGTAAGAAATGTCATTGGGATTTTGGTAGGGATTGCATTGAATCTGTAAGTCATTTTGGGAAGTGTGGCTATTTTAACAGTATTGTCTTCTATTTCATGAACGTGGGGTGTCTTTCCATTTACTTGGCCCTTTTAGGATTTCTTTTGTCACTGTTCTGTAGTTTTTAGTGTACAAGTTTCATGTCCTTAGTTAAGCTTATTCCTAAGTATTGTATAGGCATAAGTATTTTTTTAAACCTCCTCTGGTGCAGTGTATGTTGAAATGCCTGATTGTGAAGCCTATAGTGCAATGTGTGGAATATGGTAGGAATTTGATACATGTCTGGTTTCCTTGATTAACAACATCAACAATAATGTATAGCTAACCCTTTTGTGGTGCTTACTATGTTTTAGGCACTGTGCTAAATAAACACTTTTCATATCACGTAGAAAACACTATGTTTTGTTTTTGTTCTGTCAAAGAATAGAATAGCATATGACTGAGAAAAAAAGGGAGAACACTGCTTACTAGAGAGGAAAATGGCTACTTTTATCATCAGGAGCTGAGTTACCCATGCAGTTATTTCAATGAATTATAGAATTGTCTTTCACTGAACAGCCTCAAGAATATAGATTGAATACCTTAAAAAATATTTTAGATTCAAGTTTAAACCTTACACAGTGACTTACAGGACAGGTATAGCAGATCAGTTTGATTCAGATAAATATCTCAAACGTGAGTATTCTAATTTTAGTAGAAATGTATTGATATTATATAGTGGATTGTGTCTGGTGTATATTTTCTAGAAAGTACAAAAAAGTGAGTATTAACCTACAAATTCTTTTGCCACTTGACGTCAAGATCTGTTATGCTTAATATCATGATGACTGGAATATTTTTTGTGTGCTTATTAACAGCGTCTATATTTTCCATTGTATTAAGTTGATATACTTAGTAGTCTTCTGGTATGCTTTTTCCTATTGTTGTTTGTTTTGATTTTGGTCTTAGGAAGCTTATTTATTTATTATAATTATTTTTCAGTATGATTTTTCTGTAATATAATTGCTTCAAAAAGAATATCTGAATGATTTATTTCAAATATATAATTTATTAGTTGCCTTTGCATTTAAATAACAATTTACTAGTTCTTGTCATAATCTTTAGTTTGCTTCTTAGTTTTCAATAACAGCTTCCATAATGGTGACTGAGAAAGCATTCCTTTTTCATGGATGTATGTGTTCCTTATACTTAATAATGTTCAAATAACAAAACAAACATTTTTTTGTGTCCAGGAAATGGATTTGTAAGTTGCTACATCAACTTTGTTTAGATAAAGTGCATTCTTGTCTTACCTTTTTCTTTGTGCATTTTCTTTCAACCTATTCAAGTATTAAAGCATTTGTAGGGTACATATGCTCTTAAATTTAAATGAGTTAATAGATGTAAAGTTCTTAGAATAGTATCTGGTACTTAGTAAGCATTTACTATATGTTAGTTATTGTTTATTGACAGTGACTTACAAAACTGTGTAATGCAAAATGTATCATGGTAGAGTCAGATATTTGCAAAAGAAGTTGAAGAACTTTATGCTTTGTGACTGAGAATAAAAGTTGGTATTTCTGCTTGTCAGTGCACCTGAAAATGAAATGCTTGATATACCAACAGGCATCATGTATTCAAAGCTGAAATTAGGTATTTAAAATTGAAGTGTCAGATTTCAGGAAGGAAAATTAGCTTTTTAAGGTTTTACAGATGATTTAGTTTAAAAAGCTTTGCTATTGAGGTTATCAAGAAAATTAAAGAATTTTAAGCTTAAAGAAGGGCTTAATCCTTTACTTTGTTAGCCTTTGTAGGCACAAAATTAAATTAATTTGATAGCAGTAGAACAGTTTTGAGGTGAGGTATTAGTAGAGAAAGGAAGAACATTTTCTGAATGTAGGATTTGAATGAAGGATTATTTGTTTCCAGAGCATTCCAATATGATAAAACCCAAGCTAGGAATAATCCACTTGGATTGGACTCTAGAATTTGTGAGAAGTATCTAAACCATTGAGTTGAGTCTTATAAAGATTGACATATGTTGTCGGTATGATTATCTGCCATGTGCTCTCACTCTGCTGTCCTCATTCTCAAATTATTACCTTTGACACTGTGGAACTATTAGAGTCTCTTGTGATTGTCAGTTGAAATCTAGAATGTGTCACACAGGACAGCCGTTGTCAGAGGCCGTGTGATTCACTTAGAATTAATGACTAAGCATATTTTGTAGAGGCAAATGAAATCATACACTCCTATGTGACTGAAAAAAATGGCTTACTTTTGTTAGGAAGAAAAATTTAACTCTCAACCCATCCTTTCCACCCTCTTCCCTTGGCTTTCCTCCCTTACTCTTTTTTTTTCTATTTTTTTATTTTTGGCTGCGTTGGGTCTTCGTTGCTGCTCAGGCTTTCTCTAGTTGTGGCGAGCAGGGGCTGCTCTTCGTTGCGGTGCGCGGGCTTCTCATTGTGGTGTCTTCTCTTGTTGCGGAGCACGGGCTCTAGGCGCGTGGGCTTCAGTAGTTGCAGCACGCGGGCTCAGTAGTTGTGGCTTGCAGGCTCTAGAGTGCAGGCTCAGTAGTTGTGGTGCATGGGCTTAGTTGCTCTGTGGCATGTGGGATCTTTCTGGACCAGGGCTCAAACCTGTGTCGCCTGCATTGACAGGCAGATAGATTCTTAACCACTGTGCCACCAGGGAAGCCCTCCCTTACTCTTATTTCTTCCTTCTTCCTTACTACTTCCTTTTCCTTATAAAAGTTAACTTCATCCTTTTGAAGAACTTTTCCATATAAATATGCTATGATATACATTTCCCCCCATTCTATATTCCCTTTGATTAAAGGTCTTAAGATGTGTTAAAATGATGCTAACGGAAACTAAGCCATGGCATTGTATGACATTAGCATACAACTGTGTTGTTTAAAGTGCTGTGCTATGTCTTCCCACTAACTTTATTAATTTCTGAAAAGAAGATCGTGCTCATAGAGAGTTTACTGTGGAGGTTAGGCACAGAAGGAGAGATTTGGTGAATCTGAATGTGGATACAGTATAGGGATGAATTTTGTGCCTGGCTGCAGAGAGGTAGCAGGATTCAGGTTTTTTTTTAAAAAAGCAACGAACTTGGTGTTGGACCTGGGCTCTAGCCTTAGCTGGTACCTAGCATGGCCTTAGGCAAGTCAACTAACTTCTTAACTCTCAGCTTATTCATTTGTCAAATGAAAAAGAAAAATCTTATTAAATTGGCCTTATAGTGTTGTGAAGGGCAAAGGGATTGATAGTGTGAATGCTGGAGTAAAGCTGTTCTTTGTGCATAAGTGGTAAGGTACCAGTCTTACCGCTTACAGCAATGTAACTTCATCTATTCATCTGTAAAATGGGAATGATAATAGTTCCAGACTCATAGCGTTTTTGTAAGTATTACATGAGATAATCTACATAAAGCATTTTACATAGTGCTTGGTACAAAGCAAATATTCATTCATTTATTCACTCATTATTGAGCACCTATCATGTCCCAGGTGCTTTTCTATGTGCTTGGAAAACACCTGTGAGCAGAACCAGACATAGTCGCATTTCTTTGCAAGTTTATAGGCCAGTGACAGAGATGGAATTGATTAAAAATAAATGTATAATTATTACTATAAGTGCTATGAAGGAAAAGTACCCAATGCTCTGAGAGTAATGTCAGGGAAGGTGGGCTCTAACTAGGCAAAGGCCAGGGACCGATGGAGGTGGATTTCAGTCAGAAAGAGTATCATGTATAAAGCCTATGTAGTGGGAACATGCACTGGGTGGTTACCGCACAGAGAGTGAAAGGGAAGGTGGCTCAGAGGCTGGAAAGACAGGCAGACTAATTGGCACTTGCATCTGTTCAGGGTTCCATCAGCGAAGCAGAACCACTAAGAGTGATATGGAATAAAGTATTTATTATAAAGATGAAAAGCAGTCTACAGAGGGCTTATAATTTTGCATCTGGTGCTGGGTCAGCAGGGCTGAAAATCGGAAAGAACTAATATGAACTAGAATCTACTAGAACAGATTGGAACCCATAAGAACAAACTGGAACCTATATCTGACTCTTGCCTTCTTTAGTCTTGACAATGTGGGTGACCTCCAGGAAGAGGTGCAGTTTTTTGCCATGGAGCTGCACGTGTGCCTGGTCCAGAAAGGCTTGATGTGCCAGGATTTGGAGAAGCTGAAGATCTGGCAGGATCTCGAGCAGCTGCAGGCTCAGATGCTGCTCTATACCAACAGGGGGAGCCAGCAGATCAGTGTCAACATGCACAACAGTGCATGGCGCCCCTGTACTGACCTTTGGAGCATAAAGTCTACTTCTTTACTTCTGCCTTCAAAATTACATGCAGATTTCTTCTTGTGGCTAACTCTAACCTGAAACTATGTAAGGAAGGGATATCTAGGAAATATTGTTAGCTTAGCTGAATTGACTAGTATCACAGGTCTTTTTTGGAAAGGTCTTTTTGGGCCATGAGTGGGCTTTTGGATTTTATCAGATGAGCACTGAAAAGCTGTCAAAGGGGTTTAAGCCAGCTAGGATGACGGGGTGGGGGGTGGTGCGGGGAAGGGAAGTGCGAGAATAACATGACAAGATTGTGATCAGATTTGTATTTTGGAATCTGCATTGTAGGAAATGGATTGGAGGGGACTAAGAATGTAAATATGAGTTGTTCTATTAGGAAGCTAGTGTAGTGGTTCAAGTGAAAGAGTGATGGTGGCTAGGACTAGATGTGGAGGTGAAGGGGACAGAAACAAGTAGATGGGTTCCAAAAATAATCGGGGGTAAACAAAGCAGGACTTGAGCATGGAATTGCTAGTGGGTAGGGAGAGGAAGATTCCAAGATTATGAGTTTGGTTTTGAGTTTGTGGTGACATTGAAAATATCCAGATGGAAATGTTCAGTAAGCAGTATGATATTAATATTAGTCATTGCTGTAGTAGTAGAAGCATCAGTAGTAATTGTTAACATTATTATAGTTGACTTATTTTCTGGGGGCCTGAAACCATTTCTAATTTATATATGGACACTCAGTGCATTGCTCATTCCCTGGCATAGAATAGGACTAATTTTTTTATATCCCTCCCTCTCTCGACCACTATTTGTTGACAAAATCTCACATTTTCTACTCTTGTATAGAGTTAACCTCTCTATGTCTATTAATTCTCCTTTTAGCTCTTAGAGTACCCTCATTCTGGGGTGAGTAAACTTTTCTGTATGAGGTCAGATGGTTTCTATTGCAACTATTCAGTCCTACTGTTTTAGGGCAAAAACAGCCTTAGACAATAATATGCAAATGGGGGGGTCACTGTGTTACACTAAATATTTATTTATAAAATAGGCAGTAGGCTGGATTTGGCCTGTGGGCTGTAGTTAGATCCTTGTGCCTAGCCCATTAGGCATTGCATTTCTTTTTTATTTTTAATTATTTTTAACTCACTGGCTCAACATATTCAAGTTTTTTCTCTCATATCCCTCTCTTACTACACACCTCCAAAAAGACCCAACTTTCCTTTAGACCTTCTTTCCCCTAAACTACATGCCATCTTTCTTTTCCCATTCCCTTTTGAAGGTCATCTCTTCCTTCTTTTATCTAGTAAACCCTCAGTAATCTGACTTTTCCTGTTGCTGTCCCCCAAACAGTCATAACCTCCACTTTTCTAAATAAGGTGACTACTTCTTGGTCGTTTTTCTTTTTGATTTTTCTTTCTGTAGTACTCATGTGGTTGATCATACCTTACCTTTTTGGAAACCCTGTTCTCCTTTTGACTTCTGTGACCCTGGAGTCTCCTTATTCTCCTCCTGTCTCTGATGGTTCTGTATCACTACCTTTTTTAAAAATTGAGGTCTCACACACATGCACACACACACACACACAAATATAGGTAACATATATAGAGTAAACGGTACACATATTAAGGATATGGCTTGATGGATTTTTAAGTATGTTTAAACTTGTGTAAGCATCACCCAGGTAGAGATATAGAACATTTCCAGCATCCCAGGTTTCCCTCATGACTAATCACAGTGAATGACCTTTGATTCTACCCAGAGGTGGCCTTTATTCTGAATTCTATCATTTTAGGTTTATGTTTTTTTAAAAAATTGAATCATAGTTGATTTACAATATTATATTAGTTTCAGTTGTACAACATAGTAATTCAATATTTTTATAGATTCTACTCCATTCACAGTTATTACAAACTAATGGCTTTATTTCTCTGTACTATAAAATATATCCTTGTTGCTTATTTATTTTATACACAGTAGTTTGTATCTCTTAATACCATACCTCTATCTTGTGCCTCCCCTGTTTCCTCTCCTCACTGGTAACCAATAGTTTGTTCTCTATATCTGTGAGTTTGTTTCTGTTTTGTTATACACATTTGTTTTATTGTTTTAGATTCCACATGTAAGTGATAACATAGAGTATTTGTCTTGCCCTGTCTGACTTATTACACTAAGCATAACAGCCTCTAGGTACATCCACATTTTTGCAAATGGCATTATTTCATTCTTTTTTATGGCTGAGTAATACCCCTGTCTGTGTGGGTGTGTGTGTATGTGTGTGTACATCTTCTTTATCCATTCATCTGTTGATTGACACTTAGGTTGCTTCCATATCTTAGCTATTGTACATAATGCTGCTATGAACATTGGGGTGCATGTATCCTTTTGAATTAGTGTTTTCATTTTCTTTGGATATATACCCAGGAGTAGAATAGCTAGAGCATATGGTATTTCTATTTTTAGTTTTTTGAGGAACCTCCATACTGCTTTCTATAGTGGCTGCACCAATTTACATTCCCACCAACAGTGTACTAAGGTTCACTTTTCTCTACATCCTCACCATTTGTTATTTATAGACTTTTTGATAATAGCCATTTTGACAGGCATGAGGTGATATCTCATTGTGGTTCTGATTTGCAGTTTCTTTGATGATTAGTGATGTTGAGCATTTTTTTTTTTTTTTTTTTTTTGCGGTACATTGGCCTCTCACTGCTGTGGCTTCTCCCGTTGCGGAGCACAGGCTCAGGACGCGCAGGCTCAGCGGCCATGGCTCACGGGCCCAGCCGCTCCGCGGCATGTGGGATCTTCCTGGACCGGGGCATGAACCCGTGTCCCCTGCATCGGCAGGCGGACCCTCAACCACTGCGCCACCAGGGAAGCCCCCATGTTGAGCATTTTTAATGTGCCTGTTGGCCATCTGTATATCTTCTTTGGAAAAATGTCTATTCATGTCTTCTGCCCATGTGTTAATCAGGTTGTTTATGTTTTTTTGATACTGATTTGTTTGAACATTTTATATACTTTGGATATTAACCTCTTATCAGTCATATCATTTGCAAATATTTTCTCCCATTCAGTATGTTGTCTTTTCTTTTTGTCGGTGGTTTCTTTTGCTGTGCAAAA
The DNA here is from genome assembly GCF_059928025.1 of Delphinapterus leucas. NCBI lineage: Eukaryota > Metazoa > Chordata > Mammalia > Artiodactyla > Monodontidae > Delphinapterus > Delphinapterus leucas. Next base: position 117,018,855 of record NC_143129.1, read on the forward strand.
GCTTTTAAGTTTTTAGGTCCCATTTGTTTATTTTTGCTTTTATTTCTTTTGCCTTAGGAGACAGATAAAAAACAATATTGCTACTATTTAAGTCAAAGAGTGTTCTGCCTACGTTCTCTTCTAGGGGTTTTATCGTTTCAGGTCTTATATTTAGGTCTTTAATCCATTTTGAGTTTATTTTTGTACATTGTATGAAAATATGTTCTAATTTCATTCTTTTATATGTAGCTGTCCAGTTTTCCATCACCACTTATTGGAGAGATTGTCTTTTTCCATTGTATATTCTTGCCTCCTTTGTTGTGGAATAATTGATCATAAGTGCATGAGTTTATTTCTGGGCTGTCTATTCTGTTTCATTGATCTATGTGTCTGTTTTTGTGCCAGTACTATGCTGTTTTGATTATTGTATAGATTTAGTTTTTCCTGTTCTTGAACCTCATATAAATGAAATCATACAGAATATATGGGCATACCATTTCATATCCAGCTTCTTTCACTCATCATTATGCTGTGATAGTAATCCATGTTGTTGTGACTAGATGTAGTTCATTCTTTTTTAATATGTAGTTTTCCATTGTATTGATATGTCACAATTTATTTCTCCATTTTACTCTTAGTTGTTATTTGTGTTGTTTCTGGTTTCATCCTATTATTACTAAAGCTGCTATGAATATTCTCATACAAGTCTCTTGGTAGACATATGGGATGTGTTACTTACTGGGATTGTTGAAGTTTTAAGATAGAAAATGCTACTAAGTTTGAAATGTCAGAGGGAAAAGCGTTGGTTATAGAATCTGGAGTTTAAAGGAGAGTTAGGAACTAGAGGTTTAAATGGTGTAAATCCTTTCTTCCCTTCTCTTCCTTTTCTTCCTCTTACCTTATATTTTTAGGATTGGTTTTTACAGGGCAGGGGGACTGGAGTGGGAAGTTTATTATTAGAGATAACAGAGGCATTAAAACCTTAACAGCAAAGAGAACCAAGGACTACATGCCAAGAACTGGAAGATAAGTCTGAATAGGCAGTAAAACTGTAGGGTCCAGAAGAAACATTCAAGGATGGGGTACAGAACCAGGAGTGTAGCAAACTCCAGTGCATGCAGTGGAGTTGACAGAATGAAAGGTTCCAGCAGTGGGCCACTGAAGTGTATCCTGTGGATGTGAGCCACATATGTAGAACCTCTACATCTACTTCATCAAAATCACACACACACACACACACACACACAACCCAATCTAATTAATATAGAATACCTACTATGCAAATACAGCAAGTAAACAATATAAGCAACTATAGTGTACTTGATGTGCAATATCAAATCTCCTAGCACACCCATCTAAACCAGATTGTTATTCCTAAGTCCTCCATATAGAAACTGGATCCTAGACCTTGCTAAGAACTGGTGCTGATATTTTAACTTGTTTTTATATGATAGCTGGGCCACGATAGATGGTCTGTTGGTTGAATTTAAACCATAGTGTAGAATGGATCCATCATCCGGTAAGTGATAATTAAGTCTTGGACACAAATAATGTAATTTAGGGATAGCTGTTGATTAAAAGCCCTCAGTGTCCTGACCATATCTTTGGTACTTTACCACTTCATTATGCTGTCCCTGCTTCTACCTGCTTGCCAACATCTGCATTACTTTCCCTTAGGGCTTTTGACGACCTTTCTGGAAGCCATGGAACTACAGGACCCTTGCCTTTCCAGACCTCATCTCCCCACACCCACTCTCACCCCTCAGGAGGGCTAAAAGTGCTAGGGAATTAATACTCATTTGCTCCCTACAGCAACCGTCAACCAATGATTGATCCATGGCTAGGTTAACTCTGAAGCGTGGTGTTTTACACTGGTTCTCAGAGTTTCCTCAGGGATTAAGGGTCAGCCACCTATAGTGTAGCTGGCTTTGACTGGCTTGATTGGCTTCCTTCCCTTACCTGTCTCACTTCCCAGTTCCCCTAACAGGATTTCCTGTACTTCCTGAAATAAACGACTTGTATCTGAATCCTATTATTAGGGTTTGTTTATGGGGATCTCAAACTAAGGGAGATCTCTTTCATAATATTCCCAGCTGAAAGGTAGACAGGTGAAGAACTACATCTTATTTATTTTTATTTTTTTGCGGTACGCGAGCCTCTCACTGTTGTGGCCTCTCCCGTTGCGGAGCACAGGCTCCGGACGCGCAGGCTCAGCGGCCATGTCTCACGGGCCCAGCCGCTCCGCGGCATGTGGGATCGTCCCGGACCGGGGCATGAACCCGTGTCCCCTGCATCGGCAGGCGGACTCTCAACCACTGTGCCACCAGGGAAGCCCTAAAGGGAAACATTTTTTAAGTGAGTTCAGTATTACTATGTGTTCTTAATTTTCTCTGAGTTGCAATGTGAATAAAACCTCAAACAAGTATAACTTGTACTGTATCTAACTTGCTAGATACTTTTACTTGATGATCTAAGTCTTGGCTTGAATTCCTGGAATCTGGGATCACTTAGTTTACATTTTGATTTACTCTAGAAATGTTAACCTCTGAGGTAGTTTAGAAAACATTTCAGTACCAAAATAAACACAATGTTGTAAATCACAATCATAATCCTTGTGTAATACTTAGGAATCAGTCTTTGTTTAGAAGTAGCCAATTTATAGATTTATTTTAAGTGGTTTTTATTAATACTGTATACTAAAGTTCATCCTGGCATATAATTCATAATTGATGATTTTTGTATCTTTGCTTTAAAGTATTTTGAAATTTCAGAAAACTAAAAATAGAACTACCATATGACCCAGCAATCCCACTACTGGCCATATACCCAGAGAAAACCATAATTCCAAAAGAGTCATGTACCACAATGTTCATTGTGGCTCTATTTACAATAGCCAGGACATGGAAGCAACCTAAGTGTCCATTGACAGATGAATGGATAAAGAGGATGTGGCACATATATACAATGGAATATTACTCAGCCACAAAAAGAAACAAAATTGAGTTATTTGTAGTGAGGCGGATGGACCTAGAGCCTGTCATACAGAGTGAAGTAAATCAGAAAAAGAAAAACAAATACTGTATGCTAACACATATATATGGAACCAAAAAAAAAAAAAAAAAGGTTCTGATGAACCTAGGGGCAAGACAGGAATAAAGATGCAGACGTAGAGAATGGAGTTGAAGCCATGGGGTGGGGGAAGGATAATCTGGGGCAAAGTGAGAGAGTAGCACTGACATATACACACTACCAAATGTAAAATAGATAGCTAGTGGGCCACATAGCACAGGGAGATCAGCTCAGCTTTGTGACCACCTAGAGGGGTGGGATAGGGAGGGTGGGAGGGAGACGCAAGAGGGAGGAGATATGGGGATATATGTATATGTATAGCTGATTCACTTTGTTATAAGGCAGAAACTAACACACCATTGTAAAGCTATTATACTCCAATAAAGATGTTAAAAACAAACAAGCAAACAAAAACAAATGGAATGTGACATGTAAAGCAGGTAAGTGGTGAATATAAGATCCCAGTATGAACCGACCAATCACAAGCACTGAAATGAAACTGTGATTAAAAAATCTTCCAACAAACAAAAGCCCAGGACCAGATGGCTTCACAGGTAAATTCTATCAAAAATTTAGAGAAGAGCTAACACCTATCCTTCTCAAACTCTTCCAAAATATAGCAGAGGGAGGAACACTCCCAAGCTCATTCTACAAGGCCACCATCACCCTGATACCAAAACCAGACAAAGATGTCACAAAGAAAGAAAACTACAGGCCAATATCACTGATGAACATAGATTCAAAAATCCTCAACAAAATACTAGCAAGCAGAATCCAACAGCACATTAAAAGGATCATATACCATGATCAAGTGGGGTTTATCCCAGGAATGCAAGGATTCTTCAATATATGCAAATCAATCAGTGTGATACACCATATTAACGAATTGAAGGTTAAAAACCGTATGCTCATCTCAATAGATGCAGAAAAAGCATTTGACAAAATTCAACACTCATTTATGATAAAAACTCTCCAGAAAGTGGGCATAGAGGGAACCTACCTCAACATAATAAAGACCATATATGGCAAACCCACAGCCAGCATCGTTCTCAATGGTGAAAAACTGAAACCATTTCTCTAACATAGGAAAAGGACAAGGTTGCACACTCTTACCACTATTATTCAACATAGTTTTGGAAGTTTTAGCCACGGCAATCAGAGAAGAAAAAGAAATAAAAGGAATACAAATTGGAAAAGAAGTAAAACTGCCACTGTTTGCAGATGACCTGGTACTATACATAGAGGATCCTAAAGATGCTACCAGAAAACTACTAGAGCGAATCAATGAATTTGGTAGAGTAGCAGGATACAAAGTTAATGTACAGAAATCTCTTGCATTCCTATACACTAATGATGAAATATCTGAAAGAGAAATTAAAGAAACACTCCAATTTACTATTGCAGCAGAAAGAATAAAATACCTAGGAATAAACCTCCCTAAGGAGACAAAAGACCTGTATGCAGAAAACTGTAGGACACTGATGAAAGAAATTAAAGACGATACAAACAGATGGAGAGATATACCATGTTCTTGGATTGGAAGAATCAATATTGTGAAAATGACTATACTACCCAAAGCAATCTACAGATTCAATGCAATCCCTATCAAATTACCAATGGCATTTTTTACAGAACTAGAACAAAAAATCTTAAATTTTGTATGGAGACACAGAAGACCCCCAATAGCCAAAGCAGTCTTGAGGGAAAAAAATGGAGCAGGAGGAATCAGACTCCCTGACTTCAGACTATACTATAAAGCTACAGTAGTCAAGACAATATGGTACTGGCACAAAAAGAGAAACACAGATCAATGGAACAAGATAGAAAGCCCAGAGGTAAACCCACGCACCTATGGTCAACTAATCTATGACAAAGGAGGCAAGGATATACAATGGAGAAAATACAGTCTCTTCAATAAGTGGTGCTGGGAAAGGTAGACAGCTACATGTAAAAGAATGAAATTAGAAAGCTTCCTAACACAATGCACGAAAATACCCTAAAAATGGATTAGAGACCTTAATGTAAGACCAGACACTATAAAACTCTAAGAAGAAAACATAGGAAGAACACTCTTTTTTTTTTTTTTTTTTTTGTGGTATGCGGGCCTCTCACTGTTGTGGCATCTCCCGTTGCGGAGCACAGGCTCCGGACGTGCAGGCTCAGTGGCCGTGTCTCACGGGCCTTGCCGCTCCACGGTATGTGGGGTCTTCCTGGACCGGGGCATGAACCCGTGTCCACTGCATCGACAGGCGGACTCTCAACCACTGCACCACCAGGGAAGCCCAGGAAGAACAGTCTTTGACATAAGTCACAGCAGTATCTTTTTTGATCCACCTCCTAGAGTAATGAAAATAAAAACAAAAATAAACAGATGGGACCTAATGAAACTTCAAAGCTTTTGCAAATCAAAGGAAACTACAAACAAGACGAAAAGACAACCCTCAGAATGGGAGACAGTATTTGCAAATGAATCAATGGACAAAGGATTAATCTGCAAAATATATAAACAGCTCATGCAGCTCAATATTAAAGAAAAAACAACCCAATCCAAAAACGGGCAGAAGACCTAAATAGACATTTCTCCAGAGAAGACATACCGATGGCAATGAAGCACGTGAAAATCTGTTCAACATCACTAATTATTAGAGAAATGCAAATCAAAACTACAATGAGGTATCACCTCAGACCGGTTAGAATGGGCATCATCAGAAAATCTACAAACAACAAATGCTCAAGAGGGTGTGGAGAAAAGGGAACCCTCTTGCCCCATTGGTGGGAATGTAAATTGATACAGCCACTATGGAGGTTCCTGAAAAAACTAGAAATAGAATTACCATGTGACCCAGGAATCCCACTACTGGTGGGCATATACCCAGAGAAAACCATAATTCAAAAAGACACATGCACTCCAATGTTCATTGCAGCACTATTTACAATAGCCAGGTTATGAAAGCAACCTAAATGCCCATAGATAGATGAGTGGATAAAGAAGATGTGGTACATATATACAGTGGAATATTACTCAGCCATAAAAAGGAACGAAATTGGGTCATTTGTAGAGATGTGGATGAATTTAGAGACTGTCATACAGAGTGAAGTAAGTCAGAAAGAGAGAAACAAATATCATATATTAACGCATATATGTGGAACCTAGAAAAATGGCACAGAGGAACCGGTTTGCAGGGCAGAAATTGATGTAGAGAACAAACGTATGGACACCAAGCGGGGAAAGCAGTGGCGGGTGGGGGTGGTGGTGTGATGAATTGGGAGATTGGGATTGACATGTATACACTGGTGTGTATAAAATTGATGACTAATAAGAACCTGCTGTATAAAAAAATAATAATAATAAATAAAATACATATTTAAATAAAGGGTAGACAGAGAGACTTCCTATAAAGAACTTCTACATTTATTATTAATATCTTCACCGCAACTTACCACCTCCTTGGGTGAAGGAAAATTCCATTTGACAGTTATATAGATTGAGATTATAAAGTTAGCATTTCCATTTTCCTTTGACAGCATAAGATGGAAACTCTGTTGTGGGGATAAACATTAGGGACTCATAAGTTGAGAAAGTTATCTCAATTCCTTAACCTTAGTGTTACAAGAGAGCAAAAGAAAAGATACTTTTCCAGGCCAATATCCTAGCTGACTTTTATTAGTGTTTGTAATAAAACCTCTTCTCCTTGGAACTCAATTGTAATATGTCTCACCTAACTAGAACCCAACTGAGAGTCAAGAAGCAGATATAATTGACTTCTCACTAGCCAGAGGGGAGTAATGTCTTCATTGAAAACATGAATTTAGATATAATCTGTGTGTCTTTGGATTCCATGCTTAAGTTCTTATTCTTTTTAGGGGTGGGTAAGGAGTGGAGGTGATGAGTAAAGAGGGCAGAGAAAATGGCAGGCCACTCTTCATTTTGGGATTAGGTGTGATGGAGGGTGGGTACTTATGACTCCAGTATTTTTCTGGTCCGGTAATGGTATAGACGGGATCACAGCCACAGGCAACTGTGATGTTGGCCTTCCCTGATTATTTGCCACCAAGTTTGCTATTCTTTTTCATAATGCCTATGGGCATGGTGCTTTTCCACACTTTGCTTCAAATCAAGTCAGGTCTATTTAGCAGCAAAGCTGCTGCATTCCACGCCCGGCCCAGCCCTGGTACTGATGGAGCTAGAGGGTACTGGTGTATGAGGACGGCTCCAGGCTAAAATGCCACTCCCACTGTTCTTCCTCCAAGTTCAGTACTTTTTCTTGAGTGAAAGCCTTTCAATTTCTTATATTCCAGAGGCCTGGAATGGTTGTTTGTGACAGTTTTGTGCAGTGATAAACATTGTTTTGAGGAGAAGAATTGCTGAACTTTTCACTTCACTACTTTAGAAGTTCTTCATTTGGAGTCCAGTTTTAACTGGAATGTTAAAATTTATATTTTGAGTGAGGCCTGAGTAGAAAGCGTATCCAGATCATGAGTGACCTAGATTATAATTTTTTTTTCTTTGCTTGGGACAAAGATTTTAGAATTTTAGAGCTAGAAGGGGTCTTAGTTCTTCCTTTTTTTTCAGGTTAATAATTGGAAATATTAGTACGTTGTGCAGTTACCACACAGATTGTTGGTGTCAGAATTGGATTTGGAAGTGGATCACACATGTGTCAGTCACTGTTTCCCCGCCCTCTGTGCAGCTGCAGGTACTGATACCCTTTCTCTGCAGGCTCAACCCTTTGCCCTGAGCTAATCCTGCCCAGGTCAAGAGTATATGAGGTTTCGCAGCCTTGCTGTAGTAGGTCTGACACGGGTTGTGCTGCCTTGAGCGAAAAGCTTGGGGAAGGGTCCTAGCGATCTTATTCAAGCCCTCCAGGAGATTTTGATGCACATTCAAGTTTGAGAACTGTTGGCATAGAGTGAAGGTTCAAAAGATGGTTGGAGTTGTCATTAGTTCTATACACTCTATATTCTGATAGCCAATATGCTGCTATTTTTCATTGCAGTTAAGATCACATTCATTGTAAGACACACTGTTGTTTTATCAGTTTGGGAAAAAAAAACCCTCTGCAATTTCAACTATGAAACGACACTTTCTTAGTACTACAATTTTATTTTATACACACTGGAAGAGCATTTATTTTAAATGCTCTTAAAGATAATTCTAAAAAGTCACATCACTTTCATGCAAACAAGAAAAGGAAAAATATAAGTCAAATAAATTGATCAAGGCATTCCTTAAACTTCTTCACATTCAAAGGCAGACACTTTTGAATCTCTTCTTCTTTAGAGTCCTCATTGTCCATGTTTTTCTGTACAACATCATCCTCTCTGTCATCAAGAGTTGGTGATGCAAATTTCTTAAAAGAGTGTTCCATTATCATATCTGCGTTTTTCTCTCAGTCTCTGACACTGGTTCTGCGAATTTTGATGTAAATGCACAGGCAGTGATCATTATGTCAGGACTGCCACCCGGCTGTCAGTGATTGTAAGATGCATCACAATTTTATATGTTTTTGAATGTTAAAAAACAAAACAGGGGCTTCCCTGGTGGCGCAGTGGTTGAGAGTCCGCCTGCCGAAGCAGGGGACACAGGTTCGTGCCCCGGTCCGGGAGGATCCCACATGCCGCGGAGTGGCTGGGCCCGTGAGCCATGGCCGCTGGGCCTGCGCGTCCGGAGCCTGTGCTCTGCAACGGGAGAGGCCACAACAGTGAGAGACCCGCTTACCACAAAAAAACCCAAAATACAAACAAACAAACAAACCAAAACAGTATGGCTTAGAATCAAGGAAATATGGTGGTAATTATGAAATAGTCTATATAATCTACTCTTTTTCTCTCTTCTATTAAGATAAATCCTGTAGATTGTTCTTTATACAACTGTCCTTATCCATCCTTTTTATAATAATCTAACATCCTTAGTTTAGGCCTTGGTTATATTTAGGTTGGTATATCTTTTTCTCCAGAAACTTTTTGCCTTAAAGAGTATGTTAAATCATGGTTTTAGTCTCATGAAATGTAGCTGACCCTGTGGAATAATGAATGTATTACTCAGGGTTCTCTCAAGAAACAGAACCAATAGTACATATAGAGTGGAAAGGACGAGGGGGAGAGGGAGTGGGAGAGGGAGGAGGAGAGAATGAATATGAATTGGTTTATGTGACTGTGGCCACTGGGAAATCCAAAATCTGCAGGGTTGGCAATCTGGAGACCCAGGGAAGAGCTGATGTTGCAACTCAAGTCCAAGACAGTCTGAGGCTGAGTTCCCTCTTTCTTTGGGGTTTCAGTGTGTTTTCTCTTAAGGCCTTCAACTAATTGAATGAGGCCCACCCACATTTTGAACATGCGGAGTGTTGTGGAGAATGCAGAATATATATACTGTACAGAAGCTTATATTCTAGTTAAAGAAGACATTAAAGTGAATATTTAAATAACTAAATAATGGCAGAAAATAATATAGGTAGAGGCAATATTTAAAATTGCACACCAAATGTATATTTGTTTTAAGATTCATCTTTTTCATGTTCTTAAAGAAAGCAAATCTTTTTTCTTTTTTCTTTAATAGATTGATTGGGAAGATATAAATGAAGCTTTAAAAAAATAATCTGTTAGTATAAGTTCTAGCAATGTGGCATGATCACCAAAGTCAGCCCAAGACAGAAATAGGTGACAGTTTTTCAGTACCTTGTTTAAAATTGTTTTAAAGAAAGCACATTTTTATAGTCAGACTTGTATAATATATGGATAGCTTTTTAAAATTTCTCCTTCTTATTGAAATATAGTTAATTTATAATAGTATGTTAGTTTCAGGTGTACAGCATAGTGATTCAGTATTTTTGCAGATTATACTCCATTATAGGTTATTACAAGGTAATAGGTATAATCCCCTGTGCTATACAGTATATCCTTGTTGTTTATCTATTTTATATATAGCAGTTTGTGTCTCTCAATCCCATACCCCTAATTTGTCACTCTCCCCTTTGGTAACAAATTAGTTTTCTATATCTGTGAATCTGTTTCTGTTTTGCATATACATTCATTTGTGTTATTTTTTAGATTTCACATGTGATATCATAGAGTATTTGTCTTTCTTTGTCTGACTCATTTCACTAAGCATAATACTTAGTGCATCCACATTGCTGCAAATGGCCATATTTCATTCTTTTTTATGGCTGAGTAATATTCCATTTATACTCCATATTATGCATATATTACATATATATATATGTATATATACACCACATCTTCTAATCCAATCATCTGTTGATGGGCACTTGGGTTGCTTCCATGTCTTGGCTATTGTAGATGGTGCTGCTGTGAGCATTGGGGTGCATGTATCTTTTTGAATTAAGAGTTTTCATCTTTTCTGGATATATGCCCAGGAGTGGGTTGAGTGGATCATATGGTAGCTTTAGTTTTAGTGTTTTGAGGAACCTGCATACTGTTCTCCTTAGTGTTTGTATCAACTTACATTCCCACCAACAGTGTATGAGGGTTCCTTTTTCTCCACACCCTCTCAAGCATTTATTATTTGTAGACTTTGATGATAGCCATTCTGACAGGTGTGAGGTGATATCTCATTGTTTTGATTTGCATTTCTCTAACAATTAGTGATATTCAGCAACTTTTCATGTGCCTGTTAACCATCTGCATGTCTTCTTTGGAAAAGTGTCTATTTAGGTCTTCTGCTCATTTTTTGATTGGGTTGTTTGTTTTTTGATATTGAGTTATAAGAGCTGTTTGTATAATTTGGATATTAACCCCTTGTCAGTCACATCATTTGCAAATATTTTCTCTCATTCCGTAGGTTGCCTTTTTATTTTGTTGATAGTCTCCTTTGCTATGCAAAAGCTTTTTAAGTTTAATTAGATCCCATTTGTTTATTTATGCTTTTATTTATTTTGCCTTACGATACTGATCCAAGGAAATATTGCTACAATTTATGTCAAAGAGTGTTCCACCTACATTCTCTTCTAGGAGTTTTATGGTTTCAAACCGCTCTTACATTTAAGTCTTTAAACCATGTTGAGTTTATTTCTGTATATGGTGTGAGAGAATGTTCTAATCTCATTGCTTTACATGTGGCTGTCCAGTTTTCTCAGCACCACTTGTTGAAGAGACTGTCTTTTCTTCATTGTATACTCTTGCCTCCTTTGTTGTAGATCAATTGCATAGGTTTATTTCTGGGTTCTCTATTCTGCTTCATTGATCTTTGTGTCTGTTTTTGTGCCAGTACCATGCTGTTTTGATTACTGTAGCTGTGTAGTATTGTCTGAAGTCTAGGAGGTTTATACCTCCAGCTTTGTTCTTTTTTCTCAAGACTGCTTTGGCAATTCAGGGTCTTTTGTGGTGCTATATGAATTTTAGGATTATTTGTTCTAGTTCTTTGAAAAATGTTATGGGTATTTTGGTAGGTGTCATGTTAAATTTCTAGATTTCTTTTGGTAGTACGGCCATTTTAACAATATTAATTCTTCCAATCCAAGAGCATGGGATATCTTTCTGTTTCTTTGTATGATCTTTAAATTCCTTCATCAATGTTTTATAGTTTTTAGAGTATAGGTCTTTTACCTCCTTGGTTAAGTTTATTCCTAGTTGTTTTTTCTTTCAAAAAACTTTCTCATATTTCATTATTAGTGTAGAGAAATGCAACAGATTTCTGTATATTAATCTTGTATCCTGCAACCTTGCTGAATTCATTTATTAGTTCTAATACTTTTTTGGGTAGAGACTTTGAGGTTCTCTATAGAGTGTCATGTCATCTGCAAATAGTGATAATTTTACCTCTTCCCTTCGAATTTGGATATCTTTTACTTCTTTCTCTTGTCTGATTGCTGTTGCTAGGACGTCTAATACTATATGACTAGAAGTAGTGAGAGTGAGCATTCCTGTCTTGTTCCTGAATATAATGAAGGCTTTTAGCTTTTCTTATTCCTTTTTTTTTTCTTATTGTTTCACTTTATTGCACTTCACAGATACTGTATTTTTTTTTTTTTTTTTAACAGATTGAAGGTTTGTGACAACCTGCATGGAGCTAGACTATTGGAGCCATTTTTCCAGCAGCATTTGCTTACTTACTGTCTGTGTCACATTTTTTTTATTTAAATTTTTAAATTTAATTTAATTTATTTTTTTATACAGTAGGTTCTTATTAGTCATCAATTTTATACACATCAGTGTATACAAGTCAATCCCAATCGCCCAATTCATCACTCCACCACCCCCACCCCCTGCCACTTTCCCCCCTTGGTATCCATACGTTTGTTCTCTACATCTGTGTCTCAATTTCTGCCCTGCAAACCGGATCATCTGTACCATTTTTCTGGGTTCCACATATATGCGTTAATATATGATATTTGTTTTTCTCTTTCTGACTTACTTCACTCTGTATGACAGTCTCTAGACCCATTCATGGCTCAACAAATGACCCAATTTCATTCCTTTTTATGGCTGAGTAATATCCCATTGTATATATGTACCACATCTTCTTTATCCATTCGTCTGTCGATGGGCATTTAGGTTGCTTCCATGACCCGGCTATTGTAAATAGTGCTGCAATGGACACTGGGGTGCATGTGTCTTTTTGAATTATGCTTTTCTCTGGGTATGTGCCCAGTCGTGGTAATTCTATTTTTACTTTTTTCAGGAACCTCCATACTGTTTTCCATAGTGGCTGTATCAATTTACATTCCCACCAACAGTGCAAGGGGGGTTCCCTTTTCTCCACACCCTCTCCAGCATTTGTTGTTTGTAGATTTTCTGATGATGCCCATTCTAACTGGTCTGAGGTGATACCTCATTATAGTTTTGATTTGCATTTCTCTAATAATTAGTGATGCTGAGCATTTTTTCATGTGCTTCTTGGCCATCTGTATGTTTTTTTTGCAGAAAGGTCTGTTTAGGTCTTCTGCCCTTTTTTGGATTGGGTTGTTTGTTTCTTTAATATTGAGCTGCATGAGCTGTTTATATATTTTGCAGATTAATCCTTTGTCCATTGATTCGTTTGCAAATATTGTCTCCCATTCTGAGGGTTGTCTTTTCATCTTGTTTATGGTTACCTTTGCTGTGAAAAAGCTTTTAAGTTTCATTACGTCCCATCTGTTTATTTTTGTTTTTATTTCCATTACTGTAGGAGGTGGATCAAAAAAGATCTTGCTGTGATTTATGTCAAAGAGTGTTCTTCCTATGTTTTCCTCTAAGAGTTTTATACTGTCCGGTCTTACATTTAGGTCTCTAATCCATTTTGAGGGTATTTTTGTGCATTGTGTTAGGAAGCTTTCTAATTTCATTCTTTTTTTTTTTTTTTTTGTGGTACGCGGGCCTCTCACTGTTGTGGCCTCTCCCGTTGCGGAGCACAGGCTCCGGATGCACAAGCTCAGCGGCCATGGCTCACGGGCCCAGCCGTTCTGCGGCATGTGGAATCTTCCCGGACCAGGACACGAACCAGTGTCCCCTGCATCGGCAGGCGGACTCTCAACCACTGCGCCACCAGGGAAGCCCTAATTTCCTTATTTTATATGTAGCTGTCTGGTTTTCCCAGCACCACTTATTGAAGAGACTGTATTTTCTCCATTGAATATCCTTGCCTCCTTTGTCATAGATTAGTTGACCATAGGTGCGTGGGTTTACCTCAGGGCTTTCTATCTTGTTCCATTGATCTGTGTTTCTCCTTTTGTGCCAGTACCATATTGTCTTGATTACTGTAGCTTTATAGTATAGTCTGAAGTCAGGGAGTCTGATTCCTCCTGCTCCATTTTTTTCCCTCATGACTGCTTTGGCAATTGGGGGTCTTCTGTGTCTCCATACAAAATTTAAGAATTTTTGTTCTAGTTTTGTAAAAAATGCCATTGGTAATTTGATAGGGATTGCATTGAATCTGTAGATTGCTTTGGGTAGTATAGTCATTTTCACAATATTGATTCTTCCAATCCAAGAACATGGTATATCTCTGCATCTGTGGGTATCGTCTTTAATTTCTTTCATCAGTATCTTATAGTTTTCTGCATACAGGTCTTTTGTCTCCCTAGGTAGGTTTATTCCTAGGTATCTTATTTGTTTTGTTGCAGTGGTAAATTGGAGTGTTTCCTTAATTTCTCTTTCAGATTTTTCATCATTAGTGTATAGGAATACAAGAGATTTCTGTGCATTAATTTTGTATACTGCAACTTTACCAGATTCATTGATCAGCTCTAGTAGTTTTCTGGTGGCATCTTTAGGATTCTCTATGTATAGTATCATGTCATCTGCAAACAGTGACAGTTTTACTTCTTCTTTTCCAATCTGTATTCCTTTTATTTCTTTTTCTTCTCTGATTCCTGTGGCTAGGACTTGCAAAACTATGTTGAATAATAGTGGTGAGAGTGCACACCCTTGTCTTGTTCCTGATCTTAGAGGAAATGCTTTCAGTGTTTCACCATTGAGAATGATGTTTACTGTGGGTTTGTCATGTATGTCCTTTATTATGTTGAGGTAGTTTCCCTCTATGCCCACTTTCTGGAGAGTTTTTATTATAAATGGGTGTTGAATTTTGTCAAAAGCTTTTTCTGCATCTGTTGAAAATGAGCATATGGTTTTTATTCTTCAGTTTGTTAATATGGTGTATCACACTGATTGATTTGCGTATATTGAAGAATCCTTGCATCCGTTGGATAAATCCCACTTGATCATGGTGTATGATCTTTTTAATGTGTTGTTGGAGTCTGTTTGCTAGTATTTTGATGAGGATTTTTGAATCTATTTTCATTAGTGATATTGGTCTGTAATTTTAATTTTTTTGTAGTATCTTTGTCTGGTTTTGATATCAGGGTGATGGTGGCCTCATAGAATGAGTTTGGGAGTGTTCCTTCCTCTGCAATTTTTTGGAAGAGTTTGAGAAGGATGGGTGTTAGCTCTTCTCTAAATGTTTGATAGAATTCACCTGTGAAGTCATCTGGTCCTGGACTTCTGTTTGTTGGAAGATTTTTAATCACAGTTTGAATTTCATTACTTGTGATTGGTCTGTTCATATTTTCTATTTCTTCCTCATTCAGTCTTGGAAGGTTATACCTTTCTAAGAATTTGTCCATTTCTTCCAGGTTGTCCATTTTACTGGCATAGGGTTGCTTGTAGTAGTCTCTTAGGATGCTTTGTATTTCTGCGGTGTCTGTTGTAACTTCTCCTTTTTCATTTATAACTTTATTGATTTGAGTCATCTCCCTCTTTTTCTTGTTTGTTTTTTTTTTGCAGTACGCAGGCCTCTCATTGTCGTGGCCTCTCCCGTTGCGGAGCACAGGCTCCGGACGCGCAGGCTCAGTGGCCATGGCTCACAGGCCTAGCCTCTCCGCGTCATGTGGGATCTTCCTGGACCAGGGCACAAACCCATGTCCCCTGCATCGGCAGGCGGACTCTCAACCACTGCGCCACCAGGGAGTCCCTCCAGCTTTCTTTTGATTTCCATTTGCATGGAATATCTTTTTCCATCCCCTAACTTTCAGTCTGAATATGTCCCTGGGTATGAAGTAGGTCTCTTGTAGACAGCATATATATGGGTCTTGGTTTTGTATCCATTCAGCAAGCCTGTGTCTTTTGGTTGGAGCATTTAATCTATTCACGTTTAAGGTAATTATCGATATGTATGTTCCTATGACCGTTTTCTTAATTGTTTTCGGTTTGTTTTTGTAGGTCCTTTTCTTCTCTTGTGTTTCCTACTTAGAGAAGTTCCTTTAGCATTTGTTGTAGAGCTGGTTTGGTTGTGCTGAATTCTCTTAGCTTTTGCTTTGTCTGTAAAGCTTTTGATTTCTCCATCGCATCCGAATGAGATCCTTGCCGGGTAGAGAAATCTTGTTTGTAGGCTCTTCCCTTTTATCACTTTGAGTATATCATGCCACTCCCTTCTGGTTTGTAGAGTGTCTGCTGAGAAATCAGCTGTTAACCCTATGGGAGTTCCCTTGTATGTTATTTGTCATTTTTCCCTTGCTGCTTTTAATAATTTTTCTTTGTCTTTCATTTTGGCCAATTTGATTACTATGTGTCTCGGCGTGTTTCTCCTTGGGTTTATCCTGTATGGGACTCTCTGTGCTTCCTGGACTTGTGTGGCCATTTCCTTTCCCATGTTAAGGAAGTTTTTGACTATAATCTCTTCAAATATTTTCTCAGGTCCTTTCTCTCTTTCTTCTCCTTCTGGGACCCCCACAATGCAAATGTTGTTGCGTTTAATGTTGTCCCAGAGGTCTTTTAGGCTGTCTTCGTTTCTTTTCATTCTTTTTTCTTTATTCTGTTCCACAGCAGTGGATTCCACCATTCTGTCTTCCAGGTCACTTATCCGTTCTTCTGCCTCAGTGATTCTGCTATTGATTCCTTCTACTGTATTTTTTATTTCAGTTATTGTATTGTTCATCTCTGTTTGTTTGTTCGTTAATTCTTCTAGGCCTTTGTTAAACATTTCTTGCATCTTCTCAATCTTTGCTTCCATTCATTTTCTGAGGTCCTGGATCATCTTCACTGTCACTATTCTGAATTCTTTTTCTGGAAGGTTGCCTATCTCCACTTCATTTAGTTGTTTTTCTGGGGTATTATCTTGTTCCTTCATCTGGTACATAGCCCTCTGCCTTTTCATCTTGTCTATCTTTCTGTGAATGTGGTTTTTGTTCCACAGGCTGCAGGATTGTAATTCTTCTTGCTGCTGCTATCTGCCCCCTCGCTTTTAGCTTTTCACCGTTGAGTATTCTGTTGGCTGTGCGTTTGTCATAAAGGGTTTTTATTATATTGGGGGGTGTTCCTTCCTCTTCAGTCTTTTGGAATAGTTTGAGAAGGATAGGTATTAGTTCTTTATATGTTTGGTAGAATTCCCCAGTGAATCTATGTGGTCCTGGAATTTTGCTTGTTGCAAGTTTCTAAATTACCGATTCAAATTCATTACTAGTAATTTGTCTGTTCGTATTTTCTATTTCTTCCTGTTTCAGTCTTGGTAGTCAGCACTTTAGCTCCTTGTTCTAGGCTGTGTATTTGAGATTGAAGAATATGTAAATTAAAAGACAATTTTAAAGCTGCTGCCTCAGAGCTAATTTTCTCATGGAAGAAACATGTAAGGAAGCCTGTTCTTATTTCACTTGAGTTGTGGCATTTTATGTAAGGACATTGGGAAGTAATTTTCTTTGTTTAAGAACAAAATAAAAAAATGGAACGTAAGCTTATGATTATTTGTATTGGTTAAGAATCTGGTTTAAGCAAAAAACGAATTTTTTAGTTTATTTTTTCAGCCATAATTTCTTCAAATACATTCTCATTACTCATCTTGCTCTCTCGTCTCCTTCTGGAACCCCTATAATATGAATGCTGGCATGTTTAATGTTATCCCATAGATCTCATATGTTGCTTTCATTCTTTTTTTATTTGTCTTTCTGTCTGCTGATCTGAATGAGTGACTTCCATTATTCTCTCTTCCAGATCACTTATGCATTCTTCTGTGTCATTTAGTCTGCTATTCATTGCTTCTAGTGTGCTTTTTATCTCAGATATTGAATTATCTATTTTTGATTGGCTCTTTATATTTTCTAGTTCCTTGTTAAAATGATTTGTGTTTAGATCAGTTCTCTCCTCTAATTCAGTTAGTGTATTTATTGCAAAGGTTTTGAATTATTTGTGTGGTAGATTGACTATTTCTGTTTCATTATTTAGTTTTTCCAGGGGTTTTCTCTTGCTCTTTCAATTGAGAGTAGTTCCTTTTTATTTTACTTAACTTTATCTGTCTCTATGAATTTAGGTGAAATAGTTATCTGTTGTGGTCTTGAAAGGGTATTCTTATGTAGGAGCATCCTTATGTAGACTGTGTTTGCCCAGTGCGTTTGGTGGGAGGGCTGGATTTGATGTGGACCCCAGCTGACTTTCCTCAGGGTGTGCTGACCACTATCTCCTTAATAGGTGGTGTGGCTGGTGATGGAGCAGCTAGAGCCTGTGCAGGGTGTGAGGCACTACTTCCCTTTTGCTCAGTGGCTGTCACTGCCTGCTTAAGGGCCTATCTGCTTCCAAGTTGCTGGAGTGGAATCCCTGAGTGTCAGGTTTGAGCTGACTCTGTTCCGTTTAAGTGTGTGTTTTTCCTTCTCTCTGCACTGGGCCCTTTGCCCCAATAGAGGGAGGTGCTGAAGCAGTTTGAGTTTGTGTATTTACAGAGATTTGATCGGCTGCTTGTGTAGGCATCTGTGGCTCTGTTCAGATGCAGTCCCCAGTCGTGTCTTTTCCCCTGTTGTGGCTGCCCCAGGTCTAGTGCTAGTCTATAGCATGGAGTGGGTGGGGCAGGAGCATTTGCTCAGCTAGGACTGGGTAGGGCAAGGTGGTCTCAGGAATTCTGGTGGCCATGGTGCCAGGAGTTTGGGCTGCTTCTGGGGTGCTGTTTGTGTAAGCGCTAACAGTGCTGCTCCTGCTGCCCCACCTGGACCACACTCTAGGCCCCTGGGTCACCTGTGCATCCCTAGATCGAGTCTTTTCCCAGGTCCTGGCTGCTATAGACCCAGCATCAAGCTGTGGCGTGGAGTGAGGGGGGCTGGGGTGTTCACTTGGCTCAGATTAGGTAGTGGAGAGGCGGTAGCTGCTAGGGCAGGCCTCTTTCCGCCCTACCTGGGGGCAAGCCAGCACCGGTGCTCTCTCACCAGTGGAGTCTAGGCTTCCCCAGTCTTTCTATCTGTCCCAGCAGTTCTTCAAGTAGTCAAGGTGGCTTGTCTCTTATGCGTTGGACCCCAGGACTGGGACACCCACTCATTTCCTGGGAGGAATGTCTGCCTGTGTGATGTCCCTTTTCCTCCTAATCCCTTCCTAGGGGCAGAGGTCCCGACCTCATGCTTTTCTTCCCACCCTACCCAATTCCGTGTAAATCTTTTCTGCAGCCTTGGCTATATAGGAGTCCTGCTGCAGGTTTCCAGTTAGTTTCCCATGAGAGTTATTCCACTTGTAGTTGTTTTTTTGATGTGTTTGTGGGGGGAGGTGAGCTCCACATCATCTTACATTGCCATCTTGATCTCCTGTATATGGATAACTTTGAATACTAGGTAAGAGTAGAAAATAGTAAATGTAAATCCCATGAGGCACAACTGAAAATCAGCTTTGTTGATTTTATATAGTAGTTAATTTATAACACTGAGATACATGTTGTGGATATATGGTTGCATGTATAATTTTATAGATACTTAGGGTCTACTCTCATTCTTAAGTATATTTCTATTGATATAATCAGTATGTCAGTCTGTTTTAGATGAATTCTTATCTTTTAGGTAGTTTTGGATATGCTTAGCTACTTCTCTCAAAGATAAATGTGTATGTCGAAGGCAAGATGCATATTTTTTTTTCTCAGTAGAGCACCTAATAAAATGATGAGCATTAAAAATGTGTATTGCCTTAATTAGGAATGTAATGAAATAATGGAGGGTAACTAAACTTCAAACAGATCGGAGATACATCCTAATAGTATTTATTTACTCTGTGTGAGAAGGGAAGGTAGAGGTCAAGAGAAGAAAGAACTATTAAAAAAGAAATTTGTATTGCTTGAGCGTTTAGTATCTGTGGATATTATATTATTGAGCACTGGTTAACTTGGGGCACTAATTCTATTCTGCATTCCGTTATTGTTTTTAGAATGAAGGACAAAAATAGTTCTTTTTCTATGCATTTCTATAAAAGGACTGGTTTCACAGCAAAGATTGTGGTGCGAGATAGATACACTGTTTTTAAAGGTATGGAATGACTTTGGGGAAAGATTCTTATTTTAAAATGAGCTAAACTTATTAAAATATAGTTAAGTTTAATTAGTTTTCTTAATACTGGGCCTGTTAGATAAAAGCTATTAGTATTTTACTTCTTTCCAAAAGCTGATCTTGTAAATTCTCTTTACACCTAGTTTAACGATCTAGAAACAAAGTAGTCTTATTATTCCTTCCCTCCTTAGGATCTTATGGTGACATACTCAGCTTAATTTAGCTGATGGGGGCACGCAGAGCATTATATGAACTAGGCCTGTGCATTTTCCTTTTTCCATATGGATTTTCTACACTTAGACTGCGTGACTCTAAGACCATGGATTAATTTTACTGGGATTTAATTTAATTTAGAGGGATTTGAAAACTGTGACAAATTTACCTGATTCTATTATAGAAATCAATACAATGGAAATTTTAAAAGTTTTTATATAGTTTTAAATGTTACACTCCATTTACAGTTATCACAAAATACTGGTTATCTTCCCCGTGTTGTACAATACATCCTTGTAGCCTATCTCACACCCAGTAGTTTATACCTCCCGCTTCCTCACCCCTATATTGTCCCACCCCTCCCTCCCCACTGGTAACCACTAGTTTGTTCTCTATATCTGTGAGTCTGCTTTCTTATTTTAAGTTCAAAAACCTCCTACAGAACTGTATCCCTCTGATATGGAAGTTCAGCAGTTTAGTTTCTATGTTCCAGGCTGTGTGTTTGAGATTGAAGAATATGTAAATTAAAATACTTTTTTCTAAAGCTGCTGCCTTGGAGCCAATTGTCTCATGGAGAAAACGTGCAAGGAAGCCTGTTCTTATTTCACTTGAGTTGCGGAATTTTATGCAAGGACATTTTGAAGTAACTTTCTTTCTTTAAAATCAAAATTAAAAATGGAACCTATGTTGGTTAAGTTCCATTGGTTAGGAATCTGTTTTAAGCAAAAAATGAATTTTTTAGGTTATGTTACTGAAAAGTTCAGGAATATGTTATCTGTTTTTGTCTCTGCCTCCTTCACGTTGACTTTATCCTCAGACTCTGTGTAGAGGCAAGATGACGACCAGCAATGCAGATCCTCTCAGGTTCAAATCCAGCTCAGAAGAGAACCTGTATTTAAGAGTCTGAAGACGAGCTCTAGACTTGATTCTTGCTGGTCTTAGTTGGATCCAATGTTCCTCTCTGAACCAGTTCCATGGTCAAGGGAATGGACTTCCACAATCACTTTAGATCTGAGTCATTTGCCTAGCCTTGGAGCTGGGATTGGCATCAACCCCATGAAGGCACATGGAATGAAAGCAGGCGGAGTAGTTCTTCACAGGAGATTCAGATCACTGTTCACAGAAAATGGGTAAATGTAAGCTGTGGCAAAAACGATAAATGCCTAAAGTCACTTGTGCCAGTGACTTTGCATTTGGTTTATCTTTTTCAGAAACAAAACTCGTAATTTCTATTGGAGTAGCATGTCCATTAGAAGGCACATTTAGCTGATGATGACAGAAACTTAAAATAACCATGGCTTAACAAGATGGAGGCCCCCCACCCCAGGCGGGCAGTCCAAGACTGAATTAGCATTTCCATGACAAAACCAACACCCCTTTGAATTGCTGCAGCTCCTGCAATCACATTTGCATTCCAGGATGGAAGGAAGAAAGCAAATAAATGAGTGTCCATCAATTGTCTACCTCCCTTTTACTGGAAAGTCCTGCTTAACAACTTCTACTTGCACCTCACTGGCCAGAACTTGGTCACATGGCCATGTATACCTGTAAGGATGTCTGGGAAATGTGCTTATGTAGATCGGTACAATGCCACCTCTAATAATAACTCAATAGGTGTTGTTAGTAAGGAAGAACTAGTGAAAGGCTATTAGGTAGATAGCTAGTGGTCTTTCTACATGTGTTAACTCATTAACTGATATGGATGCCATCTGAGGTTTAACAACCCAATGCATTTTATACATTTAAGACTTAAAACACATTTTAGAGGTAGATGGTAAGATGAATAATGGAACTAATGTATACCCTAAAATTAATAACAGGGTGTTCATTGAATGAGTATCAAACAAGGAAGTCAAAAAAAGAGTTAAAGATGATTCTGACTTATCTGTCTCTTGAATACTTGGCTGTAGTGACGCCTTTGCCTAAGATAAGGAACATAAGAGGAGTGCCAGGTTTTCAGCAGAAGTTAAAGAGTTAAGTTTTGGACATTGAACACTATAAATGCTGGCATCAGATGACCTTTCGGGTGATGTCATTTGTTCACCAGCTGCGCATTTTGATATCTATTGTGCATTTTCTGGCAGAGTACAGAGAACTAGATACTTTAGAAATTTTCCACTTCCCTCAGTCCCTCTCTTTCAACTTGTGATCTAGGTTCCTGAAAATCATGGAAAGTTGGGTCCAAGGAACCTTTAATTCCAATTCTATAGCTTAGAACAAGAGAGAGGTCTTTGTGGAGTCAAGCATGGTTTGGGTATTTTTCATTATCCTAAGTACTGGAAATATAGCTATTAATAAGGAAAAAAATGCCTTCAAGCTATGCTTTGTTATCATTACTTATTTATCAATCCCTATTTTTTCATGTCATACTACACTAAATTCCAAAGACAAGGAATTCCACAGAGCTTAGTGGAATTTTGTATGGGTGCTGTAATTTAATTATAAACATTGAACAAATGCTAAACAGTCTAAGGCAATTTGAAATATAAATAAGCAGTACATTCATGGGAGCTACTGTTGCTCAAGGTAAATATCAATTGTTGCTAGAATGAATAAATAGTTCTTCTGTTTATTCTTATGTAATGTCACACTTGGCTTCCTATTGGGTCTTTACAAGTGGTTGATCAAATGGTTTTTTTTTAAGGTCTGGAAAACACTATGGATCTAGCTTTTGAGAATATATCCAGTCTGGGATAGGGAGACAAAAGTTTCTGTGTTCAGGGAGTAAGTAGCTTCTCTAAAAACCCTTTTAATTTGTACACACAATGAGTGGTGGCAAAGCAGTATCACTGTGACAGTTGTTTGGGTGATGTCATTTGTTCACCAGTCAGGCAGCTGGGCATTTTGAAAATCTGTTGCCATTTCTTGGCAGAGAGCACAGAGATAAGAGCATTTATGCTTTGGAAAGGACCTTTCTGTGTTTAACCAAAAGCATTTTATTTTTAAAAGTGGAGGTTTTCCTTATCTTCAGTCATCACTAATTCCATTGTCTTATTGTCTATTTTTTTCCATCTATCCTTTTCTGCAAATATAAAACTGAAATCATCTTATCCCTCAAAATGGCTTTTCTTTCTGCCTTCTCTTGTTGAATGGTGCTGTCTTCTACCCAGTTCTCCTAAGGCAGAGATCTGTAAGTCATCCAAGATTACTTTTTCCTTCTTGATCACCAAGTTCTACTGTTCTTCTGTAGTTAACGTGTTCTTTCTCCCTGTGTCTGTTGCTTGTATCCATGATCGAACTCTTACCATCTCTCTCCTGGACTTGTGCAACTCTTGAGACTCTCTGTTCACTCCTGCCGCTCTCCCATCCAGCCCCAACAATAACTGCTGGTGTAATCTATAAAAAAGAAATTTGGATTATGTTACTCCTCTTTAAATCCTTCAGTGACTCCACCACATTGCTAATGAGTCAGAATTGGACCTACATTTTCAACAGTGTGACTTAAAACAGAATACTTCCAAGGAGACATATAGTGGTTCAAACAAAAGTATTTTGGCTATTTCATTTCTACCTATTCTTTCAAAAGGCTAGAATGATAAGGATATATTCATTCTTTACATTGAGTTACATCTTTGGCATGTATAGGAGCGTAGCTGCTCACTTTCTGTAAAACAGGACTGGCTATTACATGCTCTCCCTTCCTCTCAAGAGGTATCATGGGGTGTTTATCATCCCCATGTAGTTCTTTACACTTTTATTTCATATGCATTAATTTCTAAGAGATCTATATGTATATCTCAATGTTTATCATATATTATTGTTTTAATAATTTTAAACTTCACGTAAATAATGTACTGCTGTGTATATTCCTCAACTTTTTTGATATGCATTGTTTGTGAGATTCATCATGTAGTTCTAGTTCATTTAGTTTCACTTGTGTATAGTGCTTTCACTGTATGAGTGTACCACAATGTATGCACTGTCCTGTTGATGTTCATTTCATCCCCTCTCCCACTATTTTACTGCTATCCATGACCTTTTCAGATCAAGCTCCCACGCTCCTGGACCAATACTTGGGAGTAGAGGGTATATAATTGATCTTTGTGGTTGCTGTTAATCTTCAAATAATTATTTTTGGTAGATTGCTTATCTTTAAAATGAATTTCTTTGTTGGTCAGCACTGGCAACTGCCTAGGGCTCAAGCAAGGGGTATGTCTTTCTAAATTAGCAAAACCTCACCTCACTTTGCAAGGCTGTCTGCAGTAGTAAATGAGATCCTTTGTAGCAAATGCCTTCCTTTGCAGCTGCTCAAAGCCCTGCGTGGCATGTGCTTTCTCCACTACTTGTTGCTTGGCCAGGTGATTTCTAAGTCATATGACTTTGCTTCAAAAGACCCGTGAGGAGAGAATAGGCTCCAGTAGTGGTGTCCCTTACTTTCTTGGGGTTTGCATGTCACTGGTGCTTGGCCCTCTAGTACAGTGGTTATCAAACTTTAGCCTACATCAGAATCACCTGGAGAGCTTGTCAACTGGTGGGCCTCACCCCCAGATTTCTGATTCAGAAGATCTCAGGTTGGGTCTGAGAATATGCATTTCTCATACGTTTGCAGGTGATACTGCTGTTCCTAGGACTGTACTTTGAGAATCACTGTTCTAGGTCAACATTTCCCAACCTTTTAAATTTTATTTTAATTTTTTTGACTCATGGACCCATTTAATATTAATACATAACTTCACATAACTACATGAATTTAAAAATCATTTTAGGCCTTCCCTGGTGGCACAGTGGTTAAGAATCCACCTGCAATGCAGGGGACATGGGTTTGATCGCTGGTCCGGGCAGATCCCACATGCTGCGGAGCAACTAAGCCCATGCACCACAACTACTGAGCCTGCGCTTTAAAGCCTGCGAGCCACAACAACTGAGCCCAGGTGCCTAGAGCCCGTGCTCTGCAACAAGAGAAGCCACCGTAATAAGAAGCACACGCACCGCAACCAAGAGTAGCCGCCTCTCGCTGCAACTAAAGCCCACGTGCAGCAACAAAGACCCAATGCAGCCAAAAATAAATAAATTAAATAAAAAAATTTAAAAATCAGTTTATAATTTCATAATTTTTATATATTATAAAGAAAGGCTTTAAGTTAAAAAAATTCTATCAGCATAGTATTAAACATTGTGGTTGTCTAGAGCCTTGCTACTCAAAGTGTGGTCTGTAGACCAACACACCTGGGAACTTGTTAGAAATGCAGACTCTCGGGCCTCACCCCAGACCTAATGAATCAGAATCTGAACTTTAACAACATACCCAGGTGATTAGTATGCACATTAAAATTGAAGTTGGTGGTCTAAGGCTCACATTAAATATGATCCTCATAATATGTAAAGCAAATAAGAAACACTTCAAATTTTAACGTTTAAAAAGTAGCACATGATTCATTTACTTTTATTATCTTATTTTCATGTAAGAAAATGCATCATTTCTTGGAAAATAAAAATAACATATCAAATTTGGTTTGAGGACCAACTGCTGAAATTTAATGATGTTTTAAAACACAACAATGGACAAAATTGTATTTATGATCTGATGTTTGGAAATATTACTATTTTACCTAAAAAAACAACAACTGCCTTATTTTGATGATTTTCATGAAATAATAGATTCCTGACTGCTACTTGCAATAACCTCTCTGCAAATAATACATTATGTGTATGGCGAGTGTTTTCCCCACCAAGTAAAAGCTTAATTAGATATAATTTTTGTTATATTTATTATTTTTCATTTTTCTTGAAGTAGTAGTTGAAACATCTTTCATTAGATGATAACAGTTTGACATCCAGAGAGAATTATCTTGGGGCAAATTTGCAAAATTGTTATCACTTAAAAATTTTATTTGTGTTTTAATATCATTGTTCATTATATCTCTTTTCTTTAAACAACTGTCTGCGGGGATAATAACGGGATACCATTTAGGGTTGGGAAGATCAGAGTCTTATATGTAGAAACCTAAAAGAGTGCCTGGCACATAGTATGTTTTACATAAATGACTGTGTCAACCCCATCCTCCTCTTCCTCCTTGTCTTCTTCCTCTTCTTCACCATCTTTATTTCATTCCATAGCAGCTCAGGATAGAGAAATTTAACTATCTACTGCGTAAAGCTGAGAGGTAGAGTGGACCCAATACAGATCTCAGCAATTTTTCTTCCAGGCAAGGGAGAATACTATAAAGTGGAGTCACGGAGAACTAGAAACTAGGTTCATGTAAGCAGTAATCAAGGTCTGAGTCTGTGATGGTTCTTAGTGTTAGTTACTGGCTTTTTTTCCTGCTAGTCATTTGATACAATTGCACTTCCTAACTCTTGTTGGCCAGGGTCATGTGACTGCTTGAGGCCATTGAATTGTGAGCAGAAATTGTGTGTGTCATTAGCTGCTGCCAAAAGATCCTCCAAAACTTTCTTTCCCTCTGGCACGGTGACTGGTTATTGTTAGGATGATGGCTGTTCTGACAGCTTGGGTTTCTGTGTGACTGTGATGTGTGGAGCACCCCTGCCATGGTTGAGATGTAACATGATCAAGAAATAGACCTTAGTTGTTTCAAGCTGCTAAGATTTGGGGGTTGTTTATTATTGCAGCATTATATAGCTTGTACTGACTAATATAGATTTTTTGATGGGTTTTGAAAACTGAAAGTATGGAAGTGGGGTGAGAGTGAGCTAGATGCCAAAAACTACACAGTTTTTGCTGGGAGCCCAAGAACCAAAGGGAGTCTTCAGGAGTGTGTCACAACCTAGTGTCGGTATAGGGGACACAAGGTGGAGGGAGTGGTTGGGATCTTTCTAGTGCCTCCCTCCTTCAGAAAAGTGATACACTATCAAAAGTATACAAATCTACATACATTGTGAAACATATCTGTTCTACTCCTTGCCAGTGTGAAAATAGAAATATGAAAATCAATGTAGAAAATGATGTAGGAAAACTAGGATTTAGGAAGAATCATGTTGAAGGGCTGAAAGATTGTTCAGTACCCAGAAGGTAGTAGGTTTCCCCATTTCCTCCCTATCGTACATGTTCACATCCACACATGCTTACATGCCCATATGCTCACATATGCATAATATTTTTAAAAAATATTTATTTATTTATTTATGGCTGAGTTGGGTCTTTGTTGCTGCTCGTGGGCTCTCTCTAGTTGTGGCGAGCAGGGGCTACTCTTCATTGTGGTGTGCGGGCTTCTCATTGTGGTGGCTTCTCTTGTTGCAGAGCATGGGCTCTAGGCACTCGGGATTCAGCAGTTGTGGCTCGCGGGCTCTAGAGCGCAGGCTCAGCAGTTGTGGTGCATGTGGGATCTTCCTGGACCAGGGCTCGAACCCATGTCCCCTGCATTGGCAGGCAGATTTTTAACCACTACGCGCAGGGAAGCCCCTGCATAATATTTTTATCAACTCCACTTGTGATTACAAATCATTGTCCTCCTTAGTATATCATCCCCAGTGAGGCCTATCTGGATACAGTACTTAAAATTGCAAACCTTCACCCTTTCCCCGCCACACTCCTGACATCCTAACTAGTAGCTCTGTTTTTTTTTTTCCCCATAGAACTTAGCATATTCTTTAGTTTATTTACTTATTTTTAAAATTTATGTCAATAATTTTATTGACCTATATAGTTGACTTACAATGTTGTTTTAATTTCTACTGTAAAACAAAATGACTCAGTTATACATATATATTCTTTTTCATATTCTTTTCCATTATGGTGTATCACAAGATATTGAATATAGTTCCCTGTGCTACGAAGTAGGACATTGTTGTTTATCCATCCTATATATAATAGCTTGCATCTGCTAATCCCAAACTCCCAATTCTTTGCCCCCCCAACACCCTGGCAACCACAAATCTGTTCTCTATGTCTGTGAGTCTGTTCTTGTTTTTGTACACATGTTCATTTGTGTCGTATTTTAGATTCCACATATGTGATATCATATGGTATTTGTCTTTCTCTTTCTGACTTATGTTACTTAGTATGATAATCTCTAGGTCCATTCATGTTGCTGCAAATGGCATTATTTCATTTTAATGGATGAGTAATATTACATTGAATATATATACCACATCTTCTTTAGCCATTCATCTGTTGATGGACATTTAGGTTGCTTCCATGTCTTGGCTATTGTAAATAGTGCTGCTATGAACATAGGGGTGCATGTATCTTTTCTAATTATAGTTTGTCTGGGTATATGCCCAGGAGTGGATTGCTGGATCATATGGCAATTCTATTTTTACTTTTTTGAGGAACCTCTGTACTGTTTTTCATAGTGGCTGCACAAATGTACATTCCCACCAACAGCATAGGGGGGTTCCCTTCACACCCTCTCCAGCATTTATTATTTGTAGACTTTTTAATGATGGCCATTTTGACTGGTGTGATGTGGTACCTCGTTGTTTTGATTTGCATTTCTCTAATAATTAGCAACGATGAGCATCTTTTTTGTGTGCCTATTGGCCATCCATGTGTCTTCTTTGGAGAAATGTCTATTTAGGTCTTCTGCCCATTTTTCAACTGGGTTTTTTGTTATTAAATTGTAGGAGCTGTTTGTATATTTTTGAAGTTAGGCCCTTGTCAGTCACATTTGCAAATATTTTCTCCCAGTCCGTAGGTTGTCTTTTCATTTTGTTTATGGCTTCCTTTGCTGTGCAAAAAGCTTGTAAGTTTCATTAGGTCCCATTTGTTTATTTTTGCTTTTATTTCTATTGCCTTGGAAGAGTGACCTAAGAAAATTTCTGTAGTTTACTGGTATTGTTTGTCTCTCCACAACTAGAATGCAAGCGCCACAGAGAAAGAAAATTTTTATCTATTTTGTTTACTGAGAACAGTACCTGATATATAACAGTACTTGTTGAATTGCAGTACATTCATGAAGGAGAAACCCGGGAAGATGATCTGGATCCTGCTAGCTGCCTAGGTGTTCCAAGAAGGAAAACTAAAGCTGATGCAACTTTGTGATCTCAACCACATTTTAAACTACACTTTGATTCTCTTGCTTTCATTCCCTAGCTTTTAAAATAGTTCCAGTCAAGCAGAATTAAGCTTCTTTGTGAAATTGTTAATATGTCATGTTTAAAGACTGAGTTTTGAAGGTAGCACAAAAAGTGGGAAAGAATATGGGCTTTAGAGAGAAATCACTTCATTGTCACCTATTAAGGTGTGACTTTGGGCAAGTTACTTATCCACGGAATCTAAATTTTACCATATGTAAAATTAGAATAAAAAATGCTTTGTATGGACTAAATACACATAAAGTTATGTGAAAGTGCTTAGTATACAGTAGGTACTGGTTTATTTGGGTCCCTTCTCCTTTCTCTCATCACCAGAAAACCAGCTTTTATTACATTTCTATTTAATGTTATTACACATATTTTCAATTTAGCTCTAATTTTGGTTCCCATGACCTTTTGTTAGATTATTTTAGTAATCTTTGGTAAGCTAAAATTTCAGTACGTACAAAGAGCCCATATACCATTCACCAGGTCATGGGTTTGGGGGAATTGTTGGAGAAGGCCTGAATTTCCTAGTTTTTTTACACAAAAGTAGTTTTGCCTTCATCTTGTAGTCATCCGAAATATCAACAATGCTATCCTCATTGGTTGACATTTTAGACTTTAGGGCTGGAAAGAATCAATTCCTTCCTTTTGCATATTAAGAAATTAAATCATCTATTTGGTAAATGACAGAATAAAGGGTAAGAGTTCTAATTGACTTCTTGTTCAGTGCTCTTTCTACCATATTATACTTTCATCTAGATTAAATTATTTTCATCTAAATGAAATACACAATTTGATGGGTTTTGTTGTCAACATGATAATGTTGACACAAACTTTTATCACATATATTTAACTTTTTGAATAGGTGATACATGCTTGGGTCACTGAAGGGTATACATGAAAGTTAGCCTCCCTTAGCTCTGCCCCCAGCTACAAAAGGCCACCACTGCTCTGTGCATATATCCATGTATTCACCTATCATTTTACACAAATGTAAACTTTTATGTACTTTGCTGTTTTCACTTAAAAATGTGAAAATACTATATACATGTGTTTTGCTTCTCAGAGCTCCATAACCACCGCTTCTTACTCCCAGGTGTCATTAGTTGATTGATTTTTTAAAATTCATGAACAAGCACTTATTGAGCACTGTGTTAGGTACTATTCTAGGCTCTGGGAGTGGAAGAGTAAACAAGATAGAAGAAAACCACTGTTTTCACAGAGCTTAGTTTCTTGGTTTGTGATTGGTGATATGATAGGGGTACAAATAATGGTCTCTAGGATAGGCCAGAAGAGGGAGAAATGAATTTCTTCAGACATGATCAGAGGACGCTTTAAGGAAAAAGTGGAAATTTATTTGGATTTTAAGTGATGGGTAGAAATTCAGCAGGAAGAACTGGGAAGAAAGGGTACTCCATCACGAATATATTAGAATTTTTGTTGTTTCAGTCTTATGCAGCTGTTGTTTTGCGTGGTAGCACTTGAAGTTCTACATTTAAGGATACTATTTGCTTGACATTTTAGTAAATTGATTCCTTTTGGAGATGGCTTCTTTACTTGCAAAATAAAATTGTCTTAGAAATCAATTTCTGCTGATGTAATTCTTTTTTCTTCTAATTTGTTTACTTGAACTAGATATGAGGATTTTTATAGATGACTTCTACCTATTTGACCCTTTTCATCCAGTTATAAGAGTTTTCATCTTTGTTTTACTTTTTTCTTATAATTTGATATGTGTATGTTGTAATTAACTATTATTTGCTTTAGTGCAGTTATGTGCTTAAAGCAGAGGCTGTCAACCTTGGCTGTACACTAGGATCATTTGGAGAGCTTTAAAAATGCTGATGCTTAAGCCCCACCTGGGTCTGGGATGTGGCCTGGGTACCAGGATTTTCAAAAGTGCCTCAGGTGATTTTACTTCACAGCGAAACTTGGCTTATTTGGGAGGTAACCAAAACATGCTTTCTGCTTTTGGAAAGTAGGTAACCATGGTTCATCTGAGTGGTGTGATCAATCTGTCATCTCAAATCTCTTGTTTAGAATAAAGTGAAATGGTTAGAATTGGATGGCAGAATGAGGTCCTGGAGTTTGTTAGAGCACTTTTATTGTTAATCACCAAACCATAAATGGAATTAAGCATAATCTATGGAGAGAATAATTTTAAGGCCTTTAAATTCTGTGTGGTTGGGGGAAGGGATAACAGTTCTTGTATTGAGCTCTATACAAATCGAAGTTATTAGGCTCATTATGTAAGTCAGAAATTAATAAATCTGTTTTTACAGCCTATAACAATTATTAATTTATTGTTAGTATAGTTAGGCAAACATTGTTCTCAAGCTCTTGTTTACTTTGTCACCTACTTTCAATGTAATAAGTACTCCATTACCGTAAGAGGATCTTTGTTTACTCCAGTAACAAGGTGTTGCACAAGGACTTGTAAACTCAAATAGTTACCTCCCTGAGGTATCAGACCTTCCAGAAGGAAACCAAACTGAACCATAAACTACTCCTTTCTTTTATTCTGAAAAATGATCTAGTCTGTTTCCAGCTTGGAATTGGGAACTGTCGTCAGGTTAGGGATGTTTACTGTGATTTCACTGTTGGGTTTGAAGTATCGTGAATTCCCAGATACACCCATATCTTGCAGTATGGACTGCAGTAGGGTCACAAACTTCTTGTACATCTATGTAGCATATTAGCACGCTGTCTGAAACTAGTGGGGCTCAGTGAATAGAACAGACAATCAGACAAAATTGGGTTCAAAGCCCAGGTTTTCTATTTATAAGCTGTATTACCTTGATTTACTTAACTTATTTAGCCTTAGTTTCCAAGTCTGGAAAACTGGGGGAAATGATACCTAAGTTCCAAGTTTGTTAATGAGGTAAAATAGTTTAGATTCTTAACATAGTGCCTGCCCATAGTTGGTCTGTAATAAATAATAGTGCCCTGGTTTTGATATTGAATTATTCTAGAGAATTATTCTAGTGAAATGATACTTGAGAACAAATTAAGCTCTATATTTTCTTTAATAATGAATCTTATTATTAATAATGTCTGTTGGGAGTGGTGTATATGAGTCACATTTTATGTAGCTGAATTTTTAAATACTTGTGAACTTCTCATAAACCTGATAATATCCTGATAAAGGTGTTGATAGCATACCTTTGTTTATTGTGATAGGTTTTTTAACTTTCATTATGTTCAGAGACATTTTACAAGAACTTGAAGATTCTTGAAGTATGAAGGGAGAAGTTAGAAAGTTGATAGTATAGACTGGGCAGTATAGTATAGTCAGGGCACAACCCCTAGGTTCATACATACACAATGAAAATATAAGTGAAGTGTAATAGACCGTGTTGAGGCATAGCCAAACTAATTAGTTCATTCATTACAAAATGTTTATTGTGTTCCTCCGTGTGCCCAAATAAGATCATCATGGTAATGACTCCTATTTTCTGCCTTTCAAAATTGTTCTCATTTTTAAAGGCATAATTCAAATGTGGTCTGTTTGATGAAGTCACCCCTCCCCCTCACACAACTTAAAGGGAATTTCTTTTTCCTCCATTCTGTCAGCATGTGATCTCTACCCTGGCACTGGCACTTATTTCACTGTTTCATATTAAAAGCGGGGCTTCAACTAAATTACAGGCATTGGGGTCCTGGTTAAGGGCACTGGTTTTAACATCGGAGAGATGTTATTTTAATCTCTACTTTGTCACTTACTTTCTTTGTGAAGATTTGTCCTTTCTGAGCTCAATTTACTTATCTGTTAGATGGGGATAAAAGCTTCTACCTTATAGTTTTGTTGAAAGTTTAAGTGGTATAAGTGACCTGAGATAGTAAACGTTCAACAAATGGTAGTGAATATTGTTATTGTTGTCCTTGTTTGTGTAAAGCATGTTATTTATTGTATGCAAATATGATACATGACTTAAAACCTCCTCCTTTAGATTGTGCACTTTTAAAAATGGGGGACTATTGCTTGGCATTTTTACATAAGGTTTAATAAATTAGTATTTGTTGATTAACTACATTAACTTTCATCTCTCCTTGACTTTTAAAAAGAAGAATATTGGCATATGTCAAAAAAATGTCATAAAAGTTGTTTTCTAATGCCTTTGTTTTAAAATCACTGCAGGTCCCTTCTTATCTCATAATGTCAATGTCCTGAAATCTGAGGATTCCACCAAGATAATATGATAGGAACTTTCAGTGATTTGGAGCCGTATCCTACTTAGACTAATGCGGGCCTTCCAGGCTTCCTAAGAGCTTGTACAGCAGCGCACACTGCTGTTGTTAATCGGCACAGGCAAGAATGCCATCTTTGCCTCAAGAAAGAGGTAAGCAGCTTGATTTAATCATGTGTACCTATTATGTGGCTGTACTATAGATCGTCACTGCTAATTTTTTTAAGAATTAAAAATTAATTGGGGACTCAAAGAATCAGCATTTATAATTTTACCTTGTGGGGGGCATTTATGTTCTCTGGTATGGAGTTTTTGTTATTTCAGTGATGTTTGGTTGGTTTACATTTCTTTTAAAGTTATTCAGGGACCCTCTCCCCTGGATCTGAATACAGAATTGCCTTATCAAAGCACGATGAAAAGGAAAGTCAGAAAGAAGAAAAAGAAGGGAACCATTACAGCAAATGTTGCTGGGACAAAGTTTGAAATTGGTAGGTCTCCTCAGAATCATGAGATTTTCATAATTGTCGGAAAAACTAATTTGATGTTGAAAACAACATAGAAATTCAGAGATAATTATCTTCTCAGAGATAATTATCTTCTATGTAATGGATTTTTGAATGGCTTCTATAAAATTTTCTTTTTTTATGAGATATTTAACATGTCAGTAATCAAATAGAACAGCACTGTAAACTAAAAAGCTTTAGTTAGTGATGGAATTGGATTAAATATATATGATTTTGATTAATACTTAGTTTTTAAATGAAGTGTAAAGTAATATGAGCAGTAAAACCAATGGTTCTAGCTTTAATCTTTAAATACAGAAGTGCTTAGGAAAATTGTATTGTTGTAATGCATTTTTCACTTGGGGCTAAAATTATGTTTAATCTTTAACATTCATTATTTTGTAAATCTTTTTTTTTTTGCTGTACGCGGGCCTCTCACTGTTGTGGCCTCTCCTGTTGCGGAGCACAGGCTCCGGAAGCGCAGGCTCAGCAGCCATGGCTCACGGGCCCAGCCGCTCCGTGGCATGTGGGATCCTCCCAGACCGGGGCACGAACCCGTGTCCCCTGCATCGGCAGGCGGACTCTCAACCACTGCGCCACCAGGGAAGCCCTGTAAATCATTTTTAAAACAGATTAAAAATGTAAAATGAAAAGTGCAGAATTTGAGATTTATATTAAACAATGAGAACCTGACAATAGAGTAAGAACATATTTCTCTCTATGCTTTAAAAATTATTTTGATGATACTGTTGCCTTTTATTAATAGAGTTTTAGTTTTTATATGTAAGCAGTATCTGCAGTGGAGAGAATAGGTAAGAATTACTTTAAATTAAGATACTTTTGCCTGGCACTGAGAAACTCATTACTACTACAAGTACTCAAAAAATCTCCCTCTTTTTAAAACATAATTTTGCATTAAAAGAATTGAGGAAACCATGTGAATCTCAAGGATGTTAATTATTCTTACTCTTATTAACCTTTGAGGGTCATGTTTCCACTTACAGTAATTCACCAAAGTTCATCAGGGTTCAATGGAATATTTCATAGGAATCGAGGTCCCCTAATACTCTATTTCAACACGTGTTCCTCAGAGGAAAAAACTTTGGGCGAGTTAGTGTGGAAAGGTGAGATGTGAATTATTTGTAGCGTATTTTCTAGAGTGAAAAAACAAGAATAACCGTTGTCAAGGTGACTAATGGGCAGTGTCAACTTATCCTCCTGTTTGCTTTTAAGGTCTTGGTGGGGTTTATAAGCAACTTGATCTAAAGGAGAGTGTTTTTGACTGTAGTTCCCTCTCACTTCTAAGGGCTGAAGTTGCATTAGCCTTATTCACACTGATTCCAGACCTCTTTGCTGAGCCTGCTCAGTTGTGTTTTTAGCAAAAGCCCTGGCTAGATCAGGCTTGGAGACTTGGACAAGGGACTGCTGGGAGAATACAAAGCTAAGTATAGGGGAGGGAAAGAGACAATTGGCTGTGTGTCCAGGAGAAAGTGTTACCTTGCTTTCCCTTATTTAACCTTGTGATATGCAACAGATTACTTCTTGTAATTTAATTACTGCTCCTTTGACAAGTTGAATTATATAATAGAAAGATAATTAATCCATAGTCAGGACACTTGTGTTTTGTTCCTCGTGTTGCCTGTTTCCTCATGTAGAATACTTTGATCACTACCAGTCTTAATGTTAATTCTTTTATAACCCTGCACCAAATATTTTCACATGAATTACCTCATTTAATCTTCCAGTAACCCTGTCAAATAGGCTGCATTACTCCCTTGTTGTCCTTTTCCCTGACTTTCCTCACTCTAATAGTGAATTTGAAGTGGCTAACAGCCATAAGAAAATAAATAAGGAAAAATAAAAACACTAAAATAGGATGAATCTTGTGGCTGATCAGAATACAAACTGCATTCCATGAAATCCTGTATTGTTAGAGATGTGCATGGGTTTGACTCTGAGCTTCCTAGCAAGCAAAGCAAATAATCGAAACATAATCAGCTATATAGAATACACAGTGCCCAGAAGATAAAACCGTACTGGTTATTCAAGAGAAATGCAATTTTTTTCTAATTCTGAGTCTTGAGAGAAATTTCTCCCATAATTCCTCTTGGAGACACGTTGTGGAATGGGGAACTACATTCTCACACTAGTCCTATAATTAATACATTATGAAATTTTAATTATTACTTTTTAAAATGCCCCTTAGCACAGTTGAAGAAACTGAAGCTCAGTAAGAGTTAGCAACTTACTCAAGATCGTACAGATGGCAAAAGTAGAACTTGGATCTGAATTAATTTGCTTCCAAATTTAGTGTTCTTTTTACTCTATCATACTGCCTAAATAAAACATGAATTGAAATTTAAATTGAGGAACATTAAGGTGTCCTCTGTATCTAAAATTCAGAGAGTTGTTGCATGGATTCCTATTTTTAAAACTCCTGAACAGCCTCTGAAAGCTCTATGGGTCAAGGTAAAAAAAAAGTAGGACAAATTTGTGAGGAATGTATTTTTGGTAATTTTCATTAAATGGGGACAAGACAGATTGGAGAAGGGGGTACTTAATTATGCAAGGGGAAATGTGAGAAAAATGGTTGGTGTGGTTGTCTCTATTTACCAGTGGGGAGTTTGGTTTGGTAGAAATTCAATATTGAGGCAATTACTTCACTTCTTTTTGTACAGAGAGCTCCTAAAAGACCAACATTTAAAAGCACGGATATAGGCTTTGGCTGCCAACAGCCTTCTATTTGAAACTGACATGTTAAAGGAAGTTCTTTTCTGTGCAGTGGAGGATGGTATACTTAAAAAGATGCCAATTGATTTCTAAAACTTCAATTCAAACAAAAATATGATTGAATAGCTTAGCTGAAAAAAAAAGTGACAGTTTAATACCCTACATTGTATTTTTCTTTGAAGTTCAACTTTGTCAGCTCTCCAAGCTTTGAATTTCATAATAAGACAGATCTATATATGACCGACCTTACAAATTTGACTTTGAGAATCTAAAAAGAGAATGGACCTTTTCCACCATTATGTACCCTGAATGTTCCCAGCCTCACCAGCTCATGTGTACATTAATACACACATTTTAGTAGCTCATTATACTCCCTCCGTCCATAACTGCCACCAGTTCCATTTCTCTCCTCAGGGGTTTCCCAGTTATTTGAGAGGCCCAGGGCAATGACTTCCATGCACTCAGAAATGGGTCTGCCCCTGAGCTGCGGTTCTGGCCTTGTCATTGTTTTCTGCTTGTGAACCAGTGAAAGAACTCTCCTAGGCTGTGTCACTACGGTCCTTGCCCTCCCCACGAGCTCTAGATGACACAGAAGCTCTTGGGCCCTCAGGACGCCAGCACTGCCTGGTGGTCTGCAGCAGAGAGAGGAGCAGCCCTTTCCCCAAATTCTTGTACTGTACGTTGTCACGTAGGTCTTCAGAACAACCCCACGTTTTATCAAGCTTCTCGTGGATAAAAGCAACTTCACCTCAACAATCCCTTCCCCGACCTCATCCGTCTCCAGTCACTGTCCTTTTCTTTTATTATGCCTGTGTTCTAGGCATTATTGCATAAAAAGCCCATTCTTTCTCCTCAGCCAAAAAGCAATCAAGAGTCCCTAGGACTTGACCAGCAGGTGTCTGGTCATCAGTTTCATACTTGAGCCAAGTACATTCAGACAATTAATCCCTTTTTACCATATCTCCCCATATATAGGGCAGTAAAAAGAAAATGTTTAAAAATAAACATCGAAGTGCTGCTAATTTGTTACGCCATTCTATTAAGACTCCAAATTCTGTTGGAACCTAAATTTATCCTAAGTATTTGCTGATCTTTATTCTAAATTTGAACTTCATTGGAAGAAAAATGTCAATATGTTAATTGTATAATTGTGATATCAGTGTGTTGATTGTGAAATCTAAAAAACAAGATTTTCTCTGAGCATAAATTTTTTCCATAGGATTAGAGGGTTGGGAGCAGATAGGAGGGCCAGAGTTTCCAAATCTCTACTGTAATTCTGCTTCATTATTTTGTATCCTGTGTCAATATAGCTGACTTGGTTTTAACTGCTAAAAATAATTTGAACTAGGGAGGTGGAAAATTTAGGATTGGTCTAATGATCGGGGCTATTTTTATCTTTTCCTTTTTGTACCTAACCCAAGGTCATGAAAAAGCCATAAGTACATTTTCCTGAGTAGAAGTGTTGTCAGCTGTGTGTGTATTTTCACTATGCCATGAATAATCACTAAACTCTTTAATAGTGTTGTGTACCTGTTAAATCTCAGAAAATTGAAACTAAGGATTTTGGGTGCCACTTAAAAACAGTTCTCTGTTGCTATTGAGTATAATTTGGCATTAAATTGTTGTAGCTAAAGATAAGGTTATGCTATAACTAATGGAAATTTTACAAGTGAAATACTGTGAGCTAAAATTGATATATATCAAAAAATATTTTCATAATAATGTATTTCAGAAGTATTTTAATTTTGGTTTAACTTAACTGTTTACTTGCAGTTCGTTTAGTAATAGATGAAATGGGATTTATGAAAACGCCAGATGAGGATGAAACAAGTAACCTTATATGGTGTGATTCAGCTGTTCAGCAGGAGAAGATTGCAGAGCTGCAAAATTACCAGGTGGGAAATTAATCATGACCAATTTTTGGTCAGTAGGAAAGTTATATGAATTCCATTATAATTTTCTTTAGATAAGGCTCTTAATATGTTGACATATTAAATTTCAGTTCTAATTTACCTGAATAGCCTGTTTTGTTGCTGTCCAGTTATACTGACTCTTTGCCTGAAGACTGCATCCTCTCAAATTTAACTTTTAACCTCTTTCCATCTTTAAGGAAGAATTGATAGAGGAAAACTCTTCCTAGGCTGGTGCTTTGCATTATGCTTAAAGATGAATGATGTGGAGTAGATTGCATAAAGAGATCTGAACACAGATATCCCTTGTAATGTCAGCTATGTGTAATTTGGCTTCATTATTTTATTTCTGGAATGTAATACAAACATATTAAAAAATAAAAAAGCCAAATACATGGAATTTTAGACAATTGAGATTTTGAATAGTTCTTCCTGTTAGTGTAGAGGGTTATACAAAATTGACTGTAGGCAACAAATTAGTCCATTTTCATCAGGTTTTTTGTTTTTTACTAAAAAAAATTAAACTCAAAGAATGAATGTAACTTTATTATAGTATAAATGAATATATTCATTAAGTTAATGAAAATATTAATGTTGACCTTTTTATTTTCCAGAGGATCAACCATTTTCCAGGAATGGGGGAGATCTGTAGGAAGGATTTCCTAGCAAGAAATATGACCAAGTAATCTTCATTTTCTTGTAGTAGAGAAGACCTGTTCAAAAATTACATTTTGAATGTCATAGTGCTATCTTTCACAAATTTATATTGATTTGAAATGATATTTTGTTGGAAGAGATAGAATTTTAGAGCTAGGAGTGTTTTAAAATTTTCCTGATTCTATTCTTTGACTTTGCAGAGGAGGTAATTGAGGGTCAGAGACATGAATATCTTGCACAAAGTCAAATAGCTAACAGCAGAGCTGGAGTAGAAACCTGGTCTCCAGAATTTCAAGGTTCTTTTCACTGCAACTTGCTGTCTCTCTAGCAGCATAAGTTTTTCTTTTAAATGTAAAAAGTTTTCTGTACATGGCATTCAATATATACTTAATTATTTTCAGTTAAACCTTGCAGGAACTAATTTGTTGCATTATATCCCACCTGTGGGTATGTGTGTGTTCAGAATACTGGTTATTGAGCATCTAATATGAGCCAGGCACTGTAATAGGTGCCTGTGTGCACACATATACGCATACACACATGTATACGTTCCTACCTGGGGATACATGCACACATATTTATCTCAGAGACCATTATTTAGAGTAATAATCTGCTTTCATGGGAAAAACTGTTAACAGGTAAAGTGTTATACTGAATATACTGCAGAATTTTTGTGCAGCTTATATTTCTGTTGATAAGGTTTTTTTTTATTTTAAGAAAGTTGATAAATTGTATGCTTGGATTTTTTTCTAAATATAACAAAGAATGGTATCATTCATAAACACCTCATGGTTAGTTTTAAAATGTATTGTTCTATTAAATCTTTAACTTGATCTAATTTCACATTATTGTTAAAATATAATAAATACATGCAAAGGTGTTGGAAATAAAAACAAGTACATTAGCACTGTTATTGTGCTTCCTTTAGATGTGTGTGTGTGTGTGTGTGTGTGTGTGTGTGTTTCAAAGCAATCAGTGTTAGCCTATTTTGTACTGAGATAATTTACCTGGTTGGCTTAGTTTGGATTTGACAGATGTAGTTGGTGATTATTTTCCTTCTCATAGAGGAAACGTAACTTTTTTTATCGGGTTCTCTTGAAAGAGCACTTGAAATATGGTAACTGTATGACCTTCCAGTTTTTGTGGAAGCCAGGTGGCTTATATATTCCACACCCTAGTCTTACAGAATAGGCCCTGCTTCTGTGCATATTATATACTATGGTCCCATTTTAGTTTTAACTAATCTCGTTTGGAAACAGTAACTACTCATCTATAAAAGACTTGGATACATTTATAAAGAAGACTTTTTGAAACAATCAGGTTTTCTTAAATAGGTAATATTTAAAAATATTTCTAAGAATTTAAAAATTGTTATTGGGAATCAATATGTACCAAATAATTAGCATTTGGATTAATCAAAAGCAAACATTTTATATCTAGTATTGTATCAGTATCACTAAGTTATGTACCAAATAGGCAGCCTGATTTATAGCAAATACAAAAATGTCAGGCCATACATTGTAGCCATAAAACTACATGTATAGGGAGATGTAGTTGATGTAAACAAAACCTGACTCAGAGGCTTCAATGGTTTTCTCACAAAAGTGGTAAAACTCCAGAAAACACCGGGGTAAAAGGCAATCTAAAATTTTTCCCTATGGATGACCCAGCAAACTCCAAATCATCTTTTAAGAAGCAATATGAATGGCACCTGGCTGTGAACCGTACTAACCACCCTCATCCCAGAGGCAGAGTTAATGCTGCCTTCCACATGTTACCTTGCCTTATGTAGCTTTATTGCACCTATCACACTGTATTTAATTAATAGCCTATGTATAAATTCCTTAGAACAGAGACCATGTTAATCCTCAGTGCCCAACACGTAGTATATACTCAAATGTTTGATACTAATATGTAAATTAATACATGGGGCAGAAATTCTTGTCTATTTTTTCCACTAATGTATCCCTAGTATCTAGAATAGTGCCTAACATATAGTAGGTGATTAATAGGCATTTTAAAAAATTAATGAATGGATCAATAAATGAAGAAATGGAGGGAATTTAAATCCTTGTAGTAAATGTCAGTAGCACAGAGAAAGAAAGTTTAGATAAGTTTGAATAGAAATTACTTTTCATATTATCTCTAACTTACAGAATGATCAAGTCCCGGCCTCTGGATTATACCTTTGTTCCTCGAACATGGATCTTCCCTGCTGAATATACACAATTTCAGAATTATATGAAAGAATTAAAGAAAAAAAGAAAGCAGAAGACTTTTATAGTAAAACCAGCTAATGGTGCAATGGGTCATGGGTAGGTATTTTTCATATGGAATACATAAAAATTTTAAAAAATTGGGGGAAAGAATAAGTGTGACCATTTGCTCATGGTTGAGTACTAATATGAAAAAAAAATAAAATAGCTTTCTAACTTTTGCTTTTTTGGAACTAAATATTTAATGAGCGCTTTCACCTTGTCCCAGAGACTTCAATAATTCAATCTAAAAATTTAATCAACAGGTTGTGAGACTTTGATAGGAGACTACAAAATAGAGAAAGTAAATATTTTCTAATTTTTTTCTTAAACATAAAATTTGCATTCATCATAATTTTAGAGTAAGCTTGGAGAGGAAAATCAGTTGATACAATAGAGCTAAATTGAGTTGGTGAATGAAATGGAAAGGGTGTTGCTGTTTTCATCTTAAAAAAAAATCTTAAGCACAAAATATCTATTTTCTTTGCTTTACAAATAACTTTTTTCTTTATGTAGCCATGGTAATTGGATCGAAGATGAGTAGAACACATTTTAAGCTTAAGTGCTGAGAACTAGACCTGTTAGCCGGGGATAGATTATACAACTTAATATTCCTGTTTACTTTTGCTTTCTTATGTTAGTTTTCTGCTGTTTACTTTTTGAAAGAAAATGTGGCTGAAGCTACTTTTAATAAAAACACAAGTAATTTTTATCTTTGATTTAGAGTGCTGTGGGGAAAAAAGATATTTGGAAATATAGCTGCCAGGTAAATTACTGTTCAACACATTTCCTTTTAACTTTTAATCATAATTTAATAATTTAATCAGACATTATTTTAAACTGCGGTTTAGTGATTTAAAAGACAAACAACATGTAGTGTTAGTGGAAATTGTATATTAATTGTTTAATGTAAATTTGGTTCACTATATGTTAGTATCAAGGTAAACATTTTGGGGAAGATAATTGAAGTTCACATTTTCTCAATTTTAATGTTAAAAATTATGTTAAAAATTCATTTTTATATATATTTAATGTTAGTATAAATAGTTAATAATATGCATTGACTACAGTAATAAAATAGCTGAAAAAGTATACTATACATACTGTGCTGCCATGGTTTATCTCATGCAATGCAGAAGTACATAGGTAAAGTACACCTCTCATCTGTAGAATATATCTATTTCCTTGCTGGTTTTCTGTTTAATTGTCTGTTCATTATTGAGAGTGGGGGGCATTGAACACTTCAGCTGCTATTGTTGAACTGTCTATCTGTGCCTTCAATTCTATCAGTTTTTGCTTCACATATTTTGGAGCTCTGTTTTGAGGTGCATATGTTTATAATATATCTTCTTGATGTATTGACTTTTAAAAATTATTATATTACTGTTCTTCTTTGTCTGTTGCAGTACTTTTTGTCTTAAAGTCTATTTTGTCTGATACTAGTATAGCCACTTCATTTCTCTCTTGGTTACTGTTTGCATGGAATATCTTTTCCATTTGTTCACTTTCAGCCTATTTAAGTCTTTGAATATAAAGTGTGGCTCTTGTTGACAGCATGTAGTTGGGCCATATTTTTTATACATTCTGCCAAATCTTGTCTTTCAACTGGAGAGTTAATCCATTCTTATTTATTATGTAATTATTGATAAGGAAAGATTTACTTTTGGCATTTTGCTATTTGTTTTCTTTATGTCTTATATAGTTTTCATACCTCAATTTCTCCATTTCTGCCCTCTTGTGTATTACATGGGTATTTTCTAGTGTACCATTTTAATTTCATTGTCATTTATTTTACTATATATTTTTTGAGTTATTTTTTAAATGGTAGCTTTGGGGTTACAATTAGCATCTCCATTTATAACAACCTAGTTTGGATTAATATCATTACTTTTAACAGTAAAAACAACAACAACAACAACAAAACTTTGCATCTATTTGCCTCTGCACCCTTTATGATGTTTTGTCACAAATTACACCTGTATATATTGTGTACCCATCAAAATAGATTTATAATAATTGTTTTATGCAGTTGTGTTTTAAATAATACAGGAAAAATAAGCAGTTACAAACCTAAACTACACTAGTAGTGACTTTTATTTTTACCTATATAGTAATCTTTACACGTGCTCTTTATTTCTTTGTGTAGATTTGAATTACTGCCTAGTGTCCCTTTGCTTCAGCCTGAAGGATTGTCTTTAGCATTTCTTATAGGCCAGGTATAATAGCAACAAAATCTCTCAGTTTTTGTTTATCTGGTAATGTCTTAATTTCTCTTTCAATTTTGAATATTTTGTCAGATATAGATTTCTTGGTTAACAGTTTTTTTTTTTTTCTTTTTCTATCAGCACTTTGAATATGTCATCTTACTGTGTTCTGCCCTCCATTGTTTCTGATGAGAAATTAGCTGTTTATCTTAATGAGGATCCCTTGGGTGGGATGAGTGGCCTGTCTTGCTACTTTTTTCTCTCTTTCTCTAGGCTTTTGACAATTTGATTAGAACATGTCTTAGTGTGGCTCTCTTTGAGTTTATCTTACTTGAAGTTTATTAGGCTTCTTGATTTGTAGATTAATATTTTTCATCAGATTGGGAGATTCTCAGCCATTAATTCTTCAAAGAGTCTTTTTGCCCCTCTCTCTTTTCTTCTTTTGAGACACCCATTATTAGTGTGTTGATATTATTGATGTTGTCTTGCAGGGCTCTTAAGCTCTGTTCATTTTTCTTCATTCTTTTTCCTTTCTGTTCCTCAGACTAATCTCAACTGATTTATCTTCAAGTTTGCTGAGTCTTTCCCTGCCTTCCCTCATCTTCTGTTTAGCCCCTCTAATGTATTTTTGTTTCAATTATTGTACTTTTCAACTTCAGAATTTTTGTTTGGTTCCCCCCACCTACCCTGCCACCTTTAAAAGTAATTTCTGTCTATACTGATATTCTGCATTGGTGAGATATTA
This sequence comes from Delphinapterus leucas, assembly GCF_059928025.1. Taxonomy (NCBI): domain Eukaryota; kingdom Metazoa; phylum Chordata; class Mammalia; order Artiodactyla; family Monodontidae; genus Delphinapterus; species Delphinapterus leucas. The sequence goes on from NC_143129.1 coordinate 117,062,998, forward strand.
TTCCCATGGTTTCCTTCAGTTCTTTGTACATGATTTCCTTTAGCTCTTTGAACAAATTTAAAATAGTTGATTTAAATAATTTATTGTCTAGTCAGCCAAATGTCTGGGTTTCCTCAGGTATAGTTTCTATTAATTGAGAATTTTTTTTGTGTATGGGTCATACTTTTTTTTTTTTGAATGACTCATGATATTTTGTTGAAAATTGGACATTTTGTGTATTGTAATGTAGCAACTCTGACAATTAGATTCTCCCTCCTCTACAGGGTTTTTTGTTACCATTTGTTCTAGTTGATGATTATTTGTTTAGTGACCTTTCTGAAATAATTTTGTAAAGTTTGTATTTTTTAATTGTGTGTGACCTCTGAAGTTCCTGTTCTGTTAGGTCAGTGGTCAGTGTAATTGTCCAATCCCTTAGTAATTGAATAGAAATTTCCTTAAACACTGGGAACCAAATATCTGTATCTATACCTATATCCATATACACACATACATATATATGTATGTGTGTGTGTATATATAGATATAGGTATAGATATATATATATCCCCTAGTCCTTGCAGATGGTGTGTGTGTGTGTGTGTTAGAACATGCTCTCAACACTTAGCTAGGTAGTTTATAACTCTGCCTTAGCCTTCACTTCCTACTTGATGGTTAGCTGGAGGTAAGAGCTTAGGGCCATCTCAGGTCTTTCCTGAGCATGCACTTAGCCCTGGGCATTCATATGGTCTTCTAGAATCCCAGAAATATATGAGAGCTTTTCAAAGCCCTTATTCCCCAAAGATTGTCATTCCTGTCTTTCCCCCCAATCTTTGCAGTTAGTCTGATGGTTTTCCCAACTGCTATTTGTTGCAGGGACTACTACATTTGTCTTTAAATGTTTTCAACATTGTCTCTGCCGACCACCCCCCCACCCCCCCAAGTAGCTGCCTCAGCACTGGGAGAGTTCACAGTTAGACAAGATAAAAGAAAACCTTTGAGATTGTCCAGGGAACCACAGAACTGAATTAAACAAATAGACAAACAAACAAACAAAACAACCACAAGAATAGGTCTATTCTACTGCCTCTAGAACCAGTACCTGTACTGGGAACACAGGTTACTGCTCAAGGCCACTGCTGAGCTGGGGGTTGGGGGTGGTACCAGAGTAAGTTAAAATGCTAGGAATCTCTTTTACACAGATTCAGCTGTTTTTTTTGTTGTTGTTGTTTGTTTGTTTTTTATTACATGTTCCTTGGTTAGTATCCATGGTTCTAAAAAAGTTGCTTCTGACAGTATTTTTATGCTGTATTTTTTTTGTGTGTGTGTGATGGGACCACTTTCCTCTTGAGTATTACCTATAACTGTTAAAATCCTGACTCCATAACAAATTATTCTTTTAATCTTTTCTTTAAATTTAGGATTTCTTTGATAAGAAATGGTGACAAACTTCCATCTCAGGATCATTTGATTGTTCAAGAATACATTGAAAAGCCTTTCCTAATGGAAGGTTACAAGTTTGATTTACGAATTTATATTCTGGTAACATCGTGTGATCCACTAAAAATATTTCTCTACCACGATGGACTTGTGCGAATGGGAACAGAGAAGTACATTCCACCTAATGAGACCAATTTGGTAAGTGATACCAGACACTATGATTTTATTAATTTATTCAACATCTATTTTTTAAAACACCTATTGTGTATAAATGTTAAATGAACAAAGTTCCTCCTCTCAGGCTTTTATAGTCTAGAAGAATTATATACATAAATAAGACTGCCTCTAATTTAAGACAACTTTGTGGAAATTAGAAAAAAAAGTGCCTGCTGCTCCAGGTAGGCTAATTAGGAAAATACACCCCATCTGGGTGCTGTGAGCATGAGGATGGATTTCAAAGTATATATGTGTGTGTAGTGGTCCTGGATAGAAATGATTGATACAGAAATACAAATTAAAATAATATGCCATTGAGAAATACAGATAGTGTTATAGAATTGAGTGTAGGAATAGGTTTTGTTCAGCTTCTCATGGGAGAGGTGGTATTTGAGCAGTCTTTGTATGAAAGGTATGGTTTAAACATGTAGAATGTGGGAGAAAGTACATGAAACAGAGAAAGCAAAAGTTATCAAAAAGTAGAGTTATGTTTTGTTGGAACAAAAGAGAAGATTTAAAATTTATGTTGATCAATTGTGAAGTAGAGACATAAATTGGCAGTTTCATAGTACGTTTTTAATTCTGTTAAGTGGAGATTTTTTTAAGTATTTTTCCATTAAGATTATCTTTGTGTAACCATAACATATTGATGAAAGTCATAACTGTGTAGTTTATGAAGGTCAAACTGTAATTTATTATCATAATTTATCATGAAAGTCATAAATGTAATTTATAGTTTATGAGAGACAAACCGTAGTTTATTATCCATACTTCAAAGTTTAGTTAACCTCTACCTCTATTTTTGGATCTACTAATTACAGTAAAAAAAATACCTAATTAAGGATTGTTTCCCATTTTTGTCAAAGGCCTGGTTATTGTTCTTCTATAATATTATGCACATAATGACTACATTGAGTGGTCATTTTCCAAAATTAAATGACTAATCATAAATGTTGCTACGTTCAATTAACTAAAAAATGTTGTAAACCTGGCAAAGGAAGAATAAGGGAACTGTCAAAGTTTTTACAGGGAAGGAAGATAAAAGAAAGAATCATCTCTTCAAAGGTCATAAGGTGTGGATACATCCAAACTCCAAGAAATGTTTGAACTCTACTGCATTCTAGACATTGTGCTGGTTTTGGAAAAACGGTGACCGAGACAGATACAGTACTTGATCTCACAAAAGCAACAGTCTAGTGGGGAGGCAGAAAATAAAATAAGCAATTATAATACCCAGTGGTAAGTGTAATGGTTTAAGAAACTGAGAATGCTATGGCAGTGCATAGCAGGAACATCTAACTCAGTTGGAGATACAGTTAGAGAGGGAGTTTGTAAAGTGAAATCTGAAGAGTGAGGGGTTAGCTAAGTTAGAGGTGGGGTGGGATGGGTTAAGACTCCAGGTAGAAGAATGGCCCAGAGGTAGGGAGAGTGATACGTCTGGAGAGAGCACACACGTTCAATATGGCTAAAGTACAGACTAAGACATCAGGATGGAGAGTCCCAGACGCCAGATCTTGGTAGATCATGGCTAGGATTTTGGAACTTAGCCTAAGAAGAAGGGAAGCATTGAAAGATTTTAAACAAGGGAAAGAAGGAATGAGATTGTTGTCTTAAAAAGGTCACCTGATCTATAGTGTGGGGAATGTGAGGTGGGGCTGTAGATGGATAGGGGAGACTAGAGTAAGGGAGACAAGAAGCTGTATTCTAGTCTAACCACATGTGAGAGACAAGATGACTTAATTTGAAGTGATAGTAGGGCAGGACTACGAATAAGAACACAGATTTCAGATATATTTACGATACCATGGGTAACACTGATATACCAACAGGTTGATTTGTAGAATAAGGGAAAGAGAGAGAGAAATTAAGGATAAAACTCAAAAGAGTTTTGGCACAGCAGTTGGGTGGATGGTGACATTCACTGTGATAGGGAGTATAGGAGCTTTTAAAGTTTTGCAGAAAGCTGATGTGTTTGATTTGAGATGCCTGTGTGACTTCCAAATGGATCTATACTATTGGCATTTGGATATAGAGTATAGGTCTAAAGCTCAGATGAGAGAACTGAGCTACAGGCGTAATTTGGGGCTTATCAGTTTATAGATTATAATTAAAATAGTTGGAGTGGGTAAGACTGGATTATATATATGTAAGGCAGATAGTCATGTTTTGAGAGGAAAGAGTAAAGGAAGAGATAGGAAAGGGTAAGACTTGAAAGCTCATTTAGGTGATAAAGTGATCTATTCTAATTTCTTAAGTTGGATGTATGTGATTTGCTTAAGTACACTGGGTTAGGAAATCATATTGAAAGATTGGGAGTCAGGAAATGTGGCCTCTAGGTTTCGCTTTGCCAAGTGCTCTTGAGTCACATAATCTCCTGTCTTTGGTTTTCACATATGAAAAATGATGTTCTCCTGTATAAACATCAGTGTTCCTCATATATCTCTAAAATTTCATGATTGAGTTCCTACATGAAGATATGAAAAATTTAAAAAGTGAAGTGCAAAACTTTATCTAAAGTGAGATCACTCTTATGTAAAAGATAAGTTTAAGAAAAAAGGTGGAAAAAATAAACCAAAATGCTCCCATTGGTTGTTTTTGGACAGCAGACTGCTTCATATTTTTTTCCTTCTTCGTATTTCCAATTTTTAAAATAGTGTGCATTTTGTCATGAGCTGTATATTGATAAGCTACATGTAAGGAAATCATAAGAGAGAATTTTAGAAATTGAAATATAATAAACATAAATTTTTTTTGCCACCCCGTGTAGCAGTCAGTCAATCCTTGAAAGGTTCTGTATATTCCAATTCATTATTTTGAGCCTATACACTATAAAACAGGGTAGAGAATAGTTATATACTTTTTATGCATTGCAGGTTGCTATTTGATTCAGAGCTGCCATCACTTCTCCTTATGGCAAATGTCCAACTGACAGTGAACTGTTTAGAAGGGGATTTTTGTCAAGGTAGATGTGAAATTGTGGAATTTCCAATGCTACATATAAAAGTAATGTTTTAAGAAAAATGCAAATTTCCATTTCTTATTCACTTTTCCACTAGGATAGCTAGAGTTTTTATTACTGCTGTTAGTATTTTTTTTAAGAAATTCCTGCCAAATGGAGAGCTCCTCAAAAAATTATTTTCCAAACAAAAATAATTTCTATTTTGGAAACTAAGAAATGTTATAGTTTGATTAATTTCCTGTTTTCTTTAAATCAAGCACTTAAAATTAGACAAGTATGAGGTTATGCTCTTTCTTTTAAATATCACTTAAAGTGATAATTTTCATGAAGGTAGGGACTATGTCTGCCTTGTTAATCTTTGTGTCCACAGTGCACAGCACACATTCCTGCCAGTGGTGGGTGCTCCTTAAATATTGTTCAATGAACAAAAAAAATTCTTAATTACTGGTGGGCATATGGATTAATAAACAACATGTAGCTCATATGATCAGTTCTGCTTCAAAGATTTCAATACTGTAGACTTAAGTAACTGCAGTGAAAATAAAATATGATATAAATATCATTTGTTATTAACAAATCAGAATAGTAATGATGTGCTCAAAGTATGTATTCATTGTGATGCAACATTGCTATCTAAAGTGGTTTCTGGGAATAGGATCATGAGGGTGGGATTTACAGACCTCATGAATGTTTATGATAGATTGATAAGGAGCTATTAATGTATATTAATTGACAATTATGAGAAATTTTAAATTTTGTATTCTTTTTCAAGTTTATTTGAGGATAACATTGTCAACAAACATAAGAATATAGAGAGACTAAGACCTAAGAACTCGAGTATGGAGCGCTATAAATTTGCTGTTAATCATTTAGACATTTGTACAGCATCGTGTGGTGCTTCTGTCTCCTGACTCTGAGTGCACTCTGTCTTGTTAACAAGTTACAGTGATCTTCCAGTCAGGATGGGAGGGCAGAGGTTGAGGTTGGTATCCTGCCTCTAGGTTTCTGCTACTTACTTGAGCTTTTACTTTTAAATCTTTGTTTGAGAAGATATAGAATACTCTCTCAGAAAATTCCTTTCCCAAAACAAGTTAGGATGAAAATTTTAGAAAAACATTAAAAACAAACCAACTAAGAAAAACAAACTTCAGAGTTACAGCATTTTTCTTGCTTAGCAATATGTAGTTTCACATTTTCATTTAATTACTCTATATATCCTTATTATTTTCATACTTTCTATGGTAGATATCTTTTCAATAATATACAAAAGTAACTTTGAAGGTGACTACTTTCACAACCTTTTTTAGAAAAATGTGCCATTGCATTTTGAAAATTACCTTTATAATCATTAAATTATGAATATGTATATTTTAAACTTTAAAATTGGCTTTCCTCTTTGGATGCTTTCTTTTCTGTGAAATGTCATGGTTCTAGAGTCTCATAGGTGATAACAACTTTGGTTCTGACTTGTTACAGACCCAGTTATACATGCATCTGACAAACTACTCTGTGAACAAGCACAATGAGCATTTTGAAAGGGATGAAACTGAAAACAAAGGCAGCAAACGTTCCATCAGATGGTTTACAGAATTTCTACAAGCAAATCAACATGATGTTGCTAAGTTTTGGAGTGATATTTCAGTAAGATTATACCATTTCACAGTTTTAACTGTCTTTCCTCATATTAATTGAAAGGATCATCAACCATTTTAAATAAAGAACGGATTACATTAGATTGGGCAGATAAAGTGTGCTTTTATGAAGAAAGTGAAATTTGTCATGGACCTTAATAGATAAGTAGTACTTTTACTGCTAGGATCGGAAAGAGGGAATGCTAAGCGGAGGCAAAAGCATGAGTAAAGGCATGGAGGTATGAAAATAGTTCAAAGTGGCCCAGGTTGGTGCATATCATATTTGTGGGAGATACATGAAGACTTAATGGCTGGAAAGATATGTGGAGCCAAGTTTTAGGTCTGGAAATCAAGGCTTCACTTGGTAGGCAGTAAGGATTCATTCAGTTTTTAAGGGAGGAGATTAATAAGGCCAAAGACCATGCATGCATTTGAAAGATAAATATGACAATGGGTATAGGATGGATTAGAGTGAAGACCAGAAGTAGGTAGAGGAGGGCATTTGGGAGTAGTTTCAGGGAAAGAATGGCCTGAATTGAACCACAATAAAAGAGGTGACAATGAAGTAGACCTTGAGATTAACTGAATGTTTAGAATGGGGAGGGGGGAAGAAGTATTCAGATATTCTTCTGCAGTTTTGAGGAATAATTATAAGGAGAATGGGTGTGGCCTTATTTGAAATAGAATAGGAAGGAATTTATTTTGAGAAGATGTAGAGCTTAGTTTTGCAGATGAGAGAAAAGAGTTCTATTCACTTATTTGCTCGTTCATTTATTCAGTAAACATTTATTGAACCCATAATATAAGCCTGTCCCTGGCTGATAATTTGAGGATTTATAAGATACAGCTCCAAGCCTCAAAAAACTCAAGAGTTTGGTAGGAAACACTTGCACATAAATTGTACTTTTCTTGTTAAGTAGTACTTTTTCTTGTTAAGAATTGCATGTACTTACAGATGTCTGTTGAAGGTGAATCGATAGGATAGTATAAAAAGAGAATAAGAGGAGATGAAGAAAGCAATTGTGCAATAAATTTTTATCTTAATAGTTTACTAATTTCATGAATTTAACTTAGAACTTTTTTTCGGTGACTACTTTATTGATGGTAATTTCTCTAAAAAGTAGCTGTCTGCATATGAAAACTAACATTCAGCAATACCTTCTATGAAGAACAGATATATGTGCTTTTGTGCTGGTCAAGAATAAATAAGAAATCAATAGAAAAGCAGGCCATGGAGGTTAAAAATGACTTTAATCACTCATAAGATCATCCTTAATGAATGCTTTTTATATACTTTGGGTACAAATCTACAAAATCATCTTTCAAAGCAATGTTGGAAATTCTCAAAAGCATTAGTGGAATTTGATTTGATTAGTGGAATTTGTATTTGGTTGTATCATTACTGATTTCACATATACCTGCAGTCTTGCCTCTGGATTCCTAAAAGTGTGCTGTTTTTATGTAGTAAAAACACAGATTTGTAATCCAGAGTCTAAATATTCATTCCCCCTCACTCTGCCCCCCCATCTCCCCACCTATCTTGTTTCACATAGACACTTAGTAGTCAAGGTTTTAACCTCTTTTTCCTACTCAGGTGATTTCAGTAATATCTCAAGATTTATATAACGTGGGCTTTTCTTTTTTATCCGCATATACTGTGGTGCTACCACGCATTTGTTATTTTGAATAGAATTTTCTAAGAACAGCCTCTTGTGGCATCTCCGATATCCCCACATACGTTCTGGGTTGGGATTCTTGGTAACAGCGAGGTTAACTTCATCTTCCATTTCTTTCTCTCATAATAAATACTGCTCCCACCAGGCAGCTGAATGTTTGTGTCTAACCAGATATATGAGGTGGAATTCCAGAAGAATAATAGAATAAATATAACAATAGTAGTTAAGTTGCTAACCCCTCTTGACGGTTTACTCTGTTCTAGGCACTATGCTAAGAGTTATACATGGAGTCTCATTTTGTCCTTCCATCAGTCTTTTGCAGCAGGTATTATTGCTATTGCCAGTTTACATTTTAGAAAAATGAGACAAAGTTTAAGCAACATGACTGAGGATGCACATCTAACAAGTAGCAAAGCCTGGGATAAAGCCAGAAAGTCAACTTTGGAGCCATTTTCTTAACTGCAATGCTATATTGCCTGTACCTGTAGAATGGGAGTTAAAAAGACAGTATATTCTAAGCAAAAACCAGCGAGACAGCTTTTCCACAATCCATAGCTTGTTCTCAAACTTCGGTAAACCAACTTTTTCTTTTATTAGCATTAGTAACTCACCCTAGTAGTATTATGTGTTCTCACAGAAAATGTTGACAGCTAGTTTGTTAATTGGCAGTACTCTGATTTCAGATAAACCTTATGAACAACAGAATCATCACTGCACAGAGAAACCCAGCTCTCCTAGATTCTGTCCTCTTGACCTTTCAGGCTTTGTCTAAGTGGAGGTTCTATAATGTTGTTTGTGAAATAGTTTACTGTCCTTGGAATTGTCTTCCCTCCCATCCCCTCGCCTTCTGTATGGTTTCTGAGAAGGCAAGCATGTGATCCTACCTTACTTATTTAACAAATACAAGCCGCATTCATAAATTTTTATTTGTTCACAGGTGATCTTGAGCATTTACTAAATGCCAGGCACTATTGTTAAGCACTGGGAATGGGGTTGTAAATAATACAGACAAGGACTCTGTTTTAACAAAAGAAAAAAAAAGATCAGCTGGTCCTACGCTGTGTAGTGACACAGTAATGAATGATGTATGGGTGCCTACTTTTGACTCAGGGGTCAGGGAAGGACTCTCTGAGTATCAAGGGGCCAGACATGGGAATATTGGGGGAAGGGTGTTCCAGGAAGAGGGATCAGCTAGTGTGAGAGGCCTAGAGAAGAGCAGCATGGCTGGAGCACAGTGGGCAGGGGGAGAGTTGGGTGAGAATAAGTCAGAGCAGTGGCAGGGGTTAGATGCCACAGACCTTTGTGAACCTGGCCAGGATGCTAGTTTGTAAGTCCAGGCCTGATTTCCATGTATGTAAATGAGATACAAAGAGATAAGGCTTTTCATCTTTTTTTTAAAATGACAATCTTTACAGGAATTGGTGGTAAAGACTCTGATTGTAGCAGAACCTCATGTCCTGCATGCATATCGAATGTGCAGACCTGGTCAACCTCCAGGAAGCGAAAGTGTCTGCTTCGAAGTCCTGGGATTTGATATTTTGTTGGATAGAAAACTAAAGCCATGGCTTCTGGAGGTAAGGCGTTTCTTTAAGAAGAAAGAGAACTGATCCCTCTTCTTTTTTTTTTTTTTTTGAATTTTATTTTATTTTTTTATACAGCAGGTTCTTATTAGTCATCCATTTTATACACATCAGTGTATACATGTCAATCCCAATCGCCCAATTCAGCACACCACCACGCCCGCCCCCCTGTGGCTTTCCCCCCTTGGTGTCCATATGTTTGTTTTCTATATCTGTGTCTCAATTTCTGCCCTGCAAACCAGTTAATCTGTACCATTTTTCTAGTTTCCACATATATGCGTTAATATACAGTATTTGTTTTTCTCTTTCTGACTTACTTCACTCTGTATGACAGTCTCTAGATCCATCCACGTCTCAACAAATGACCCAATTTCATTCCTTTTTATGGCTGAGTAATATTCCATTGTATATATGTACCACATCTTCTTTATCCATTCATCTGTCAATGGGCATTTAGGTTGCTTCCATGACCTGGCTATTGTAAATAGTGCTGCAATGAACATTGGGTGCATGTGTCTTTTTGAATTATGGTTTTCTCTGGGTATATGCCCAGTAGTGGGAATGCTGGATCATATGGTAATTCTATTTTTAGTTTTTTAAGGAACCTCCATACTGTTCTCCATAGTGGCTGTATCAATTTACATTCCCACCAAGAGTGCAAGAGGGTTCCCTTTTCTCCACACCCTCTCCAGCATTTGTTGTTCGTAGATTTTCTGATGATGCCCATTCTAACTGGTGTGGGGTGATACCTCATTGTAGTTTTGATTTGCATTTCTCTAATAATTAGGGATGTTGAGCAGCTTTTCATGTGCCTCTTGGCCATATGTATGTCTTCTTTGCAGAAATGTCTATTTAGGTCTTCTGCCATTTTTGGATTGGGTTGTTTGTTTTTTTAATACTGAGCTGCATGAGCTGTTTATATATTTTGGAGATTACTCCTTTGTCCATTGATTTGTTTGCAGATATTTTCTCCCATTCTGAAGGCTGTGTTTTTGTGTCTTGTTTATGGTTTCCTTTGCTGTGCAAAAGCTTTGAAGTTTCATTAGGTCCCATTTGTTTATTTTTGGTTTCATTTCCATTTCTTTGGGAGGTGGGTCAAAAAGGATATTGCTGTGATTTATGTCATAGAGTGTTCTGCCTATGTTTTCCTCTAAGAGTTTTATAGTGTCCGGTCTTACATTTAGGTCTTTAATCCATTTTGAGTTTATTTTTGTGTATGGTGTTAGGGAGTGTTCTAATTTCATTCTTTTACATTTAGCTGTTCAGTTTTCCCAGCACCATTTATTGAAGAGACTGTATTTTCTCCATTGTATATCCTTGCCTCCTTCTTCATAGATTAGTTGACCGTAGGTGTGTGGGTTTATCTCTGGGCTTTCTGTCTTGTTCCATTGATCTATGTTTCTGTTTTTGTGCCAGTACCATATTGTCTTGATTACTATAGCTTTGTAGTAGAGTCTGAAGTCAGGGAGTCTGGTTCCTCCAGCTCTGTTTTTTTCCCTCAAGAATGCTTTGGCTATTCGGGGTCTTTTGTGTCTCCCTACAAATTTAAAATTTTTTTGTTCTAGTTCTGTAAAAAATGCCATTGGTAATTTGATAGGGATTTCATTGAATCTGTAGATTGCTTTGGGTAGTATAGTCATTTTCACAATATTGATTCTTCCAATCCAAGAACATGGTATATCTCTCCATCTGTCTTATAGTCTTATAGTTTTCTGCATACAGGTCTTTTGTCTCCCTAGGGAGGTTTATTCCTAGGTATTTTATTGTTTTTGTTGCATTGGTAAATGGGAGTGTTTCCGTAATTTCTCTTTCAGATTTTTTATCATTAGTGTATAGGAATGCAAGAGATTTCTGTGCATTAATTTTGTATCCTGCAACTTTACCAAATTCATTGATTAGCTCTAGTAGTTTTCTGGTGGCATCTTTAGGATTCTCTATGTATAGTATCATGTCATCTGCAAACAGTGACAGTTTTACTTCTTCTTTTCCAATTTGGATTCCTTTTTATTTCTTTTTCTTCTTTGATTGCCATGGCTAGGACTTGCAAAACTATGTTGAATAATAGTGGTGAGAGTGGACATCCTTGTCTTTTTCCTGATCTTAGGGGAAATGCTTTCAGTGTTTCACCATTGAGAACAATGTTTGCTGTGGGTTTGTCATATATGGCCTTTATTATGTTGAGGTAGGTTCCCTCTGTGCCCAGTTTCTGGAGAATTTTTATCATAAATGGGTGTTGAATTTTGTCAAAAGCTTTTTCTGCATCTATTGAGAGGATCATATGGTTTTTCTTCTTCAATTTGTTAATATGGTGTATCACATTGATTGATTTGCATATATTGAAGAATCCTTGCATCCCTGGGGTAAATCCCACTTGATCATGTGGTATGATCCTTTTAATGTGTTGTTGGATTCTGATTGCTAGTATTTTGTTGAGGATTTTTGCATCTATATTCATCAGTGATATTGGCCTGTAATTTTCTTTTTTTGTAGTATCTTTGTCTGGTTTTGGTATCAGGATGATGGTGGCCTAATAGAATGAGTTTGGGACTTTTCCTTTATTAACCTGTGAAGCCATCTGATCCTGGACTTTTGTTTGTTGGAAGATTTTTAATCACAGTTTCAATTTCATTACTTGTGATTGGCCTGTTCATATTTTCCGTTTCTTCCTCGTTCAGTCTTGGAAGGTTATACCTTTCTAAGAATTTGTCCGTTTCTTCCAGGTTGTCCATTTTATTGGCAAAGAGTTGCTTGTAGTATTCTCTTAGGATGCTTTGTATTTCTGTGGTGTCTGTTGTAACTTCTCCTTTTTCATTTCTGGTTTTATTGATTTGAGTCCTCTCCCTTCTTTTCTTGATGAGTCTGGCTAATGGTTTATCAATTTTATTTATCTTCTCAAAGAACCAGCTTTTAATTTTACTGATCTTTGCTTTGTTTTCTTGATTTCTGTTTCATTCATTACTGCTCTCATCTTGATGAGTTCTTTCCTTCTGCTAACTTTGGGTTTTGTTTGTTCTTCTTTCTCTTTTATCTTTACGTGTAAGGTTAAATTGTTTATTTGAAATTTTTCTTGTTTCTTGAGGTAGGCTTGTTATAAACTTCCCACTAGAACTGCTTTTGCAGTTCTAGGTTTTGGATCATCGCGTTTCATTGTCATTTGTCTGTAGGTATTTTTTGATTTCCTATTTGATTTCTTACGTGATCTATTGGTTATTTAGTAACATATTGTTTAGCCTCCATGTGTTTGTGTTTTTTACGGTTCTTTTCCCTGTAATTGATTTCTAATCTCATAGCATTGTGGTCAGAAAAGATGCTTGATATGATTTCAATTTTCTTAAATTTACCAAGGCTTGATTTGTGACCCAAGATGTGATCTATCGTGGAGAGTGGTCCGTGCACACTTGAGAAGAAAGTGTAATCTCCTGTTGTTAGATGGAATGTCCTATAAATATCAATTAAATCTATCTGGTCTATTGTGTCATTTATAGCTTGTGTTTTCTTATTTACTTTCATTTTGGATGATCTGTCCATTGGTGTAAGTGAGGTGTTCAAGTTCCCCACTATTACTGTGTTACGGTCGAGTTCCTCTTTTATAGCTGTTAGCAGCTGCCTTATGTATCAAGGTGCTTCTGTGTTGGGTGCATATATAGTTATAATTCTTATATCTTCTTCTTGGATTGATCCCTTGATCATTATGTAATGTCCTTCCTTGTCTCTTGTAACATTCTTTATTTTAAAGTCTATTTTATCTGATATGATTGTTGCTACTCCAGCTTTCTTTTGATTTCCATTTGCATGGAGTATCTTTTTCCATCCCATCACTTTCAGTCTGTATGTGTCCCTAGGTCTGAAGTGGGTCTCTTTTAGACAGCATATATATGGGTCTTGTTTTTGTAACCATTCAGTGAGCCTGTGTCTTTTGGTTGGAGCATTTAATCCATTCATGTTTAAGGTAATTATCGATATGTATGTTCCTGTGACCATTTTCTTAATTGTTTTGGGTTTGTTTTTGTAGGTCCTTTTCTTCTCTTGTGTTTCCCACTTAGGGAAGTTTCTTTAGCATTTGTTGGAGAGCTGGTTTGGTGGTTTTGAATTCTCTTAGCTTTTGCTTGTCTGTAAAGCTTTTGATTTCTCCATGGAATCCGAATGAGATCCTTGCTGGGTAGACTAATCTTGGTTGTAGGTTTTTCCCTTTCATCACTTTAAGTATATCATGCTAATCCCTTCTGGCTTGTAGAGTTTCTGCTTAGAAATCAGCTGTTAACCTTATGGGAGTTCCTTTGTATGTTATTTGTTGTTTCTCCCTTGCTGCTTTCAATAATTTTTCTTTGTTTTTAATTTTGGCCAATTTATTTTATGTGTCTCGGCATGTTTCTCCTTGGGTTTATCCTGTATGGGATTCTCTGTGCTTCCTGGACTTGGGTGGCTATTTCCTTTCCCTTGTTAAGGAAGTTTTCGACTATAATCCCTTCAAATATTTTCTCTGGTCCTTTCTCTCTCTCTTCTCCTTCTGGGACCCCTACAATGTCAATGTTGTTGTGTTTAATGTTGCCCCAGAGGTCTCTTAGGCTGTCTTCATTTCTTTTCATTTTTTTTTCTTTATTCTGTTCCGCAGCAGTGAATTCCTCCATTCTGTCTTCCAGGTCACTTATCCATTCTTCTGCCTCAGTTATTCTGCTATTGATTCCTTCTAGTGTATTTTTCACTAAAGTTATTGTATTGTTCATCTTTGTTTGTTTGTTCTTTAATTCTTCTAGATCTTTGTTGAACACTTCTTGCCTCTTCTCGATCTTTGCCTCCATTCTTTTTCCGAGGTCCTGGATCATCTTCACTCTCATTATTCTGAATTCTTTTTCTGGAATGTTGCCTATCTCCACTTTATTTAGTTCTTTTTCTGGGGTTTTGTCTTGTTCCTTCATCTGGGACATAGCCCTCTGCCTTTTCATCTTGTCTGTCTTTCTGTGAATGTAGTTTTTGTTCCACAGGCTGCAGGATTGTAGTTCTTCTTGCTTTTGCTGTCTGCCCTCTGGTTGATGAGGCTATGTAAGAGGCTTGTGCAAGTTTTCTGATGGGAGGGACTGGTGGTGGGTAGAGCTGACTGTTGCTCTGGTGGGCAGAGCCCAGCAAAACTTTAATCTCCCTGACTGCTGATGGGTGGGGCTGGGTTCCCTCCCTGTTGGTTGTTTGGCCTGAGGCAACCCAACACTGCAGCCTACCTGGGCTCTTTGGTGGGGCTAATGGCAGACTCTGGGAGGGCTCATGCCAAGAAGTACTTCCCAACCTTCTGCTGCCAGTGTCCTTGTCCCCACAGTGAGCCACAGCCATCACCCACCTCTGCAGGAGACCCTCCAACACTAGCAGGTAGGTCTGGTTCAGTCTCCCCTGGGGTCACTGCTCCTTCTCCTGGGTCCCGATGTGCACACTACTTTGTGTGTGCCCTCCAATTGTGGAGTCTCTGTTTCCCCCAGTCCTGTCGAAGTCCTGCAATCAAATCCTGCTAGCCTTCAAAGTCTGATTCTCTAGGAATTCCTCCTCCCATTGGTGGATCCGCAGGTTGGGCAGCGTGACGTGGGGTCAGAACCTTCACTCCAGTGGGTGGACTTCTGTGGTATAAGTGTTCTCCAGTCTGTGAGTCACCCACCAGCAGTTATGGGATTTGATTTTCCTGTGATTGCGCTCCTTCTGCCATCTCATTGTGGCTTCTCCTTTGTCTTTGGATGTGGGGTATCTTTTTTGGTAATTTCCAGTGTCTTCCTGTTGATGATTGTCCAGCAGCTAGTTGTGATTCTGGTGTTCTCACAAGAGGGAGTGAGAGCACGTCCTTCTACTCTGCCATCTTGGTTCAGGGCCCCTGTGATCCCTATTCTTGTGTACTAAAACAAATGTTTCTTACATGTGTACTTGGCACAGTTGTTTCATTAACTAAGCAGAAAGAAGCCTGAATAGAGTATGTGGGAGGAAGAGAATGAGCATTCGGGGAATAGAACAGTTCCGATAGTGGGTCAGTGTATTTAATCTTACTTTTCCCAAATTAGCACTGGGTGAATTTCTAGGTTAGGCATTTTGCATATAGGCATGGATCTGCTTTTACTGATTTGTTGTCTACTCTCTCCACTATTTTCTCAGCCTCACAGCTCTACCAGTTCATGACTTCTGGTTGTTGTCTTTCCTCTCCGTGGGTGCCTAGGCTGCAGGACTGTAGCTCCCTGCCTTCAGTGTGTCTCCCCTTCAAACTCTCTAGGAGGAGAGAGGCTCCAATTAGTTCATTAATCAGTAGTTAATACTTAACACCCCAGGTGACATGAATTCTCCTTTAAGGCCATATTACGTGCCTGGGGCTCCCCTCATGTCTAGCCTGTGAACTGTGCCTTTGGGCTTGCTGCCAGACCCTGGTTTGGTCAGAGTCGTCATTATTTTTCTTCCATTATAAAAGATCATTTGGAAAATATAGAATAATATAAAGGCAAAATAAAAATAATATCTAAGATTTTTGTACCTTTTCAGTCATGTTTGTATTTATATTGTATACAGAAGAAACCTTAGAAGTCACACAGTACCACATCCAGCAATTCCCCTAAGCTCCCTGATCATAGAGTATGTGGCTCTGATCATCGAGCTCCATGGTCATAGATCACATGGCCACAGAATATTGCATTTAGGAAACTTTGTCAAGAAAATAACACCTACCTAAACAGTGTTTACTAGATTAGTTACATTTTAAGGAAAATATTACTATAGAAGATATCATCAACAGCTACCTGTCATTTTAAGCTGGTTATCTCTTTTTTTGTTAATGACTTTGAAGTTACATCTGTAATATCAAGGTTTGCAAAAGCAAATTGAATGAGTGATAGGTGAGATCAAGACACTCAAAATATATTTTTAGGAAAGAACACTTTTCCAGTTTGAGGGCTACTGGTTTCATTTGTGTGTGTGTTGAATCTACTATGAGCAAATAATGTGTATTATATTTCCAATCAAATACCGTTCTGTCAGGTATTCAAATTTTGCTCCTGCCTGGGTCCTAGAAATATGATAAATGTGAAGAATTTTGCTTATTATTTTGCTTCCTCCGTTCCTTGGATATGAAAGCACTTGACTCTGGACTATGGCCCTTCACCTAAGGCCTAACATTTTCTTCCTTTATTTTTGCTGTTTTCCTCTTCTTACTTTCCTTTCCTGTTTTTACCTGTATTTTTTTTTTTTCTGCCCCTGTTGCTTGTCTTTTAGCCTTGATGGAGTGGGAAAGAAGTGAAGGCAGTATGCATGAAGTAGAACTGAAAGGATAGCAAGGAGTAATGATTTTATAGATATTTTATTTACCTGTTTTTAAAAGCACTTGCCTAACTGGAGCTTACCATTAGCTTGGTAGATCAGAATTGACTGAATGGTTCTGTATTTTTTAAAGGCTCAGAAATACTATTGTTGACATTCATGTTTCTTTATACTTTATTTTCTCCATCATTTCCAGATCAATAAGAGCCATTAAAAAACTCCACAATAACTTCTTTTCATTTTCTATTCATTCTTTCATCATTTTCAGATCAATCATAACCATTTAAAAACTCCGCAATAACCAACAGCTGTGGGTAATGAACATTTATTATATCAAAACAGTTTAAAGAATCTTATTTAGATCTTCCTTTGTATTTTCTCCTGGCTGCAATCATAGTACTTCCAATATACATTGGTAAAAACCTTTTGGCGCCATCAAGTGGAATTAGGTAGAGAGTGCCTCTGAACATGTTAACTTTTAGTTAACTGGAATAATTGCAGGCAATGATTCGTAGTGGCAAATTGCAGAAATTTTCAATCATAGAAAACATTTTTAGGGAAAAACATGGAAATTGAGTGGAGTATAAATATAATGCTAATATTTTAAGTATCCTTGAATTAATTTCAACAAATCATTGGGCCAGATGGTGGAGATAGAAGAAAAATAAGGTTGTCCTGGTCTAATGGGGACTCAGATATGTGTTTATGCTAGTATTTACAAGTATAAGTAGGGAATAAGGAGCCAGCACAAACAGAGTGATTAACCTCTCTGTGTACATGTGTATATTTGAGAGTTAAAAAAATGTCTTTGCAGAAGAG
Organism: Delphinapterus leucas; assembly: GCF_059928025.1. Lineage (NCBI taxonomy): Eukaryota > Metazoa > Chordata > Mammalia > Artiodactyla > Monodontidae > Delphinapterus > Delphinapterus leucas. The sequence continues at coordinate 117,080,567 of NC_143129.1, forward strand.
GGAACACCTGAGGAGTATTTAAGGTGGTAGAAAGTGGGGTAGGGGCTGGGGCTGGGAGAAGTTACTAGTCGGAGGAAACAGCACTAATTTAGGAGCACAGAATCTATTATGGAAACTTTTATGTGTGCATGAAATGATTGTGCTTATCTTGATAATAAAACTGTGATTTGGTTGGTTAATAAATAGTATTTATTAATTTAATTTGCTTTCTAATAATTTTCCTTTTTGCACGCATTTACAAGCTGCTGAGCTTTAAGACTCTAACACTTGTGGGTTTTGTTTGTTTTACAGTTGGGTTAGGAAATGAGAACCAAAAGAAGCCGTCCACGTTATAGAATAGAACTTGGGCTGGATGGAACCCTAATTTTCAGCGTTTCTTCTGTCAGCCACTTGTGGTTTTTCTTTTATTCTTTTCTTTACCTTTCTCATAAAACTTAAAGAAAACATCCAAAATGTTAATTGAATTAAGTTTTTCTTCCTTTCCACTTATTAGTTTATTTGATGTGTAGGTACATTTCTTGATAGACCAATTTCTCTTGCATGAGAGTAGAGTGAAGAGTCTGAAATAGAAAAGAGAGAGGGTCTGAGATTATGTTGTACCAAGACTGTCTACCATCCTGGAGGAGGGATATGCTTGGCAGAATTCTAGACTGCAGTTTTAGAATGAAGCACTGAGGAATTCTATAAAGATAGATAACATTTCAGTAAACCACTTAATCATCAGTTCAAAAATGTTTTTTTTTAAATAATCCTGTTACATGTAGTAGCAGAACTATCTTTGTTTTGCAAATTCCAGAGATTTGAATCAGTATTGAATGGTTGAAGCTTTTTTCATATAAAAATATTACTTTACCCTTTCTCTGCACTTGTAAGAGGAAATACTTGGAGATTTGAAGTAGTAGATTAATAAACTTCCTTTTTCAAATTTACCTGGAATAAATGGATGTTCTTGCAATTACCAAGCTATTTTCTTCCCCTTGAGACCACATCACACAGACAAGAATATGTTCATCACCTTCTATATCAGAAATCAGCAAAGGCATAATATAGTAAGGCATTTCTCTATTGAAAAAAATACAGTTTGCCATAATTCTATACAAGGAATACCAGGTAACTATCAAAATGATGACATGAAAGATTTTCACAATACATTATTAAGAGAAAACCTTGGATTATAAAGTAGTATATTTAGTATAGAGATATATTGGAAGGCAAATGAATATTATAAAATGTATACATAGCAAATATCTGGAGCACCATTTATCAAATGGTTAACAAGACACAAGGTAGTGGAATTGCAGGTGATCTTTCTGTTGTTTGTTTGGCTTCTGTTTCTAATTTTTCTGCAGTGATCTTGTGCCACATTTACAATTAGAGGCATTTGTATTCCTGGATGATTTCTTAAGTGTAATGTGGCATTTCCTTCAGCTGCCAGTTGTAAAATGCGTGTTGTCAGTTATCTTGTCTTTTGTGGTGATGGTTTTGTATAACATGACCCACCTCTATGAGGAGTAGCATGCATGTTTTTTGAGATAGCCTGTGGAGTTAGTTGGTGGTCATGAAGCAAAGCTGTAGTTTTGAACTCAGCAGTGTTCTCACCAACTGAGTTAATTGAGTAAGTAATTTTCTTAAACATCTGCTATCCCAATTACATTTTCATAACAACAACAACAACAACAATAATACCCAAAACAACAAAGACAAAAACAAACACTCCAGCTCTTGAAGTGGTAATATATTGTATACTAGATTTCAGGGTATATGTAGTTACTTCTTATTTTTCTTCTTAGTGAAATCCTAGAAATGATGTGGGAAAGAAGAACAACCACAAATGGCTCAGTTATTCCCATGACTCCTTAAACAGTTAGAAAAGCTCATAGAGGTTAGTTTGCAGCTACCTTTAATGGTATCCTCTGAGTAATTTCAATGAAATGAAATGAAAATTGATGAATTATTGTCTGACCCAGGAAGAAAGAAATACAATTTATTTTTCAGGCAACAATAGACATATTCATCCGGAAGATCTGAAAGCAGTGAAAAGAGGGCACTGATAATTTCAATATGGGAAATACATACATGAATATAATTATTACTATATTGGTAATATCCCTATTATTTTTTGTTCCATTTTTATTATTGTTATTGTTATTACTGGTCCTCCAACCTTTTTGTCTGGATGAGTCACTTTAACTTCCTAAAGTTAAGACCTAGAGTTCATGGAGTAATAGATTGGAGAGAGTGGAGAGGAGGGAGAGGGCAGATATGCTGACTGAAAATCTGAAGCTAAGGCAGCAAGGGGAAGGGGCAGTGATGACAGTCAATTCCTTGCAACTCCTTGACTTAAGGTGTTGGGGAAGGGAGGAGTGGCAATGGTGACTGGGCCATCTACCATATAGTGCTTTGAGATTTATTGTAGAGTCCTTCTACTGGTTGGGGATCCCACATTAAATTAACAAATTTGTACTGCATATTGATTGACCTACCAACATTTGTTTACTTATTGTTTTCTTTGTAAATTTCAGATCAATCGAGCTCCAAGCTTTGGAACTGATCAGAAAATAGACTATGATGTAAAAAGGGGAGTGCTGCTAAATGCACTGAAGCTACTAAATATAAGGTAAAGTGTTTCCTCCATCTTCTGGAATTTTTTTCACCATATTTGGCATAGAACAATCATTTGTAAGTGGAATTGTCTTTTAATTTTAGTATTTTGTATTGTGAATTTCTTGATTCCATTCTTCAAACCCATTTAGTTTTCTTCTTTTTAAATATCTTTTCCTCTTCTCCTGAACTCAGCTTCTCCTTCTCCCCATATTATTTGAACCTACAGTAAATATGCTTAAATTGCATTGTTGGTATAATACAGACTATGGGGTGGAATTGGAGAATACCTTAGGAAGCCTTCTGGACTGTTTTCCTCACCTCACAAGAAAAAACTAAAGCACAAAGGTCACTCAGGGAGTTAAAAAACCTCAAAAATGCATTTCCGACTTTTCTGTCCAAAGGTCTTTCCACTGTATCACGCTGCCTGGGTAAACAGAGAAGAAAAGAGAAGCAGTTAAGTGAGAGTTAACCTTCCCATTGAACAGCATTAACAGGATTTCCTTCTTTTTTAAGGCTGAATAATATTCCATCTTATATATACCACATTTTTTATCCATTCATCCATTGCAGAACATTTAGGTTGTTTCAGTGTCTTGGCTGTTGTGCATAATGCTGCAGTGAATATGGGAATGTGGGTATCTTTAGATCATATACCCGCAGGGTATCTGTTGAATCCTGGTTCAACAGGATCAGTCAAATCCTGATTTCAACTTCTTTAAATATATACCCAGAACTGGGATTGCTGGATCAATAGAATATTATTAGTTTGGTTGAAGCATACATAATCATGAATGTCAAATGTTTGAAATCTTATTATGTGGTAAGCTTTGGCTCATTATGAAAAAATTTGTTAGAAGTTTAACTGAACTGCTTAATGAGGTAGTGAGTTGTCTGCTATTATAAGCATTCAAATAACATTTAGGATCATATCTTGGATCACAAATCAAGCCTCAGTAAATTTAAGAAAATTGAAATCATATCAAGCATCTTTTCTGACCACAACATATGATACTAGAAATGAATTACAGGGAAAAAACAGTAAAAAACACAAACACACGGAGGCTAAACAATACGTTACTAAATAACCAAGAGATCACGTAAGAAATCAAATAGGAAATCAAAAAATACCTGGAGACAAATGACAATGAAAACACGATGATCCAAAACCTATGGGATGCAGCAAAAGCAGTTCTAAGAGTGAAATTTATAGCTATACAAGCCTACCTTAAGAAATAAGAAAAATCTCAAGTAAACAATCTAACCTTACACCTAAAGGAACTAGAGAAAGAAGAACAAACAAAACCCAAAGTTAGCAGAAGGAAAGAAATCATAAAGACCAGAGCAGAAATAAAAGAAATAGGAACAAAGAAAACAATAGCAAAGATCAATAAAACTAAAGTCTGGTTCTTTGAGAAGATAAACAAAAGTGATAAACCATTAGCCAGACTCATGAAGAAAAAGAAGGAGAGGACTCAAATCAATAAAATTAGAAACGAAAAAGGAGAAGTTACAACAGACACCACAGAAATACAAAGCATCCTAAGAGACTACTACAAGCAACTCTATGCCAATAAAATGGACAACGTGGAAGAAATGGACAAATTCTTAGAAAGGTATAACCTTCCAAGGCTGAACCAGGAAGAAACAGAAAATGTGAACAGACAAATCACAAGTAATGAAATTGAAACTGTGATTAAAAATCTTCCAACAAACAAAAGTCCAGGACCAGATGGCTTCACAGGTTAATTCTACCAAACATTTAGAGAAGAGCTAAAACCCATCCTTCTCAAACTCTTCCAAAAAATTGCGGAGGAAGGAACACTCCCGAACTCATTCTTTGAGGCCATCATCACCCTGGTACCAAAACCAAAGATACTACAAAAAAAGAAAATTACAGACCAATATCACTGATGAATTTAGATGCAAAAATCCTCAACAAAATACTAGCAAACAGAATCCAACGACACATTAAAAGGATCATGCACCACGATCAAGTGAGATTTATCCCAGGGATGTGAGGATTCTTCAATATATGCAAATCAATCAATGTGATACACCATATTAACAAATTGAAGAATAAAAACCATATGATCATCTCAATAGATGCAGAAAAAGCTTTTGACAAAATTCAACACCCATTTATGATAAAAACTCTCCAGAAGGTGGACATAGAGGGAACCTACCTCAACATAATAAAGGACATATATGACAAACCCACAGCAAACATTGTTCTCAATGGTGAAACACTGAAAACATTTCCTCTAAGATCAGGAACAAGACAAGGATGTCCACTCTCACCACTATTATTCAACATAGTTTTGGAAGTCCTAGCCACGGCAATCAGAGAAGAAAAAGAAATAAAAGGAATCCAAATTGGAAAAGAAGAAGTAAAACTGTCACTGTTTGCAGATGACATGATACTATACATAGAGAATCCTAAAGATGCCACCAGAAAACTACTAGAGCTAATCAATGAATTTGGTAAAGTTGCAGGATACAAAATTAATGCACAGAAATCTCTTGTATTCCTATACACTAATGATGAAAAATCTGAAAGAGAAATTATGGAAACACTCCCATTTACCACTGCAACAAAAAGAATAAAATACCTAGGAATAAACCTCCCTAGGGAGACAAAAGACCTGTATGCAGAACACTATAAGACACTGATGAAAGAAATTAAAGATGATACCAACAGATGCAGATATATACCATGTTCTTGGATTGGAAGAATCAATATTGTGAAAATGACTATACTACCCAAAGCAATCTACAGATTCAATGCAATCCCTATCAAATTACCAATGGCATTTTTTACAGAACTAGAACAAAAAAATTTTAAATTTGTAGGGAGACACAAAAGACCCCGAATAGCCAAAGCATTCTTGAGGGAAAAAAACAGAGCTGGAGGAACCAGACTCCCTGACTTCAGACTCTACTACAAAGCTATAGTAATCAAGACAATATGGTACTGGCACAAAAACAGAAACATAGATCAATGGAACAAGACAGAAAGCCCAGAGATAAACCCACGCACCTATGGTCAACTAATCTATGACAAAGGAGGCAAGGATATACAATGGAGAAAATACAGTCTCTTCAATAAGTGGTGCTGGGAAAACTGGACAGCTAAATGTAAAAGAATGTAATTAGAACACTCCCTAACACCATACACAAAAATAAACTCAAAATGGATTAGAGACCTAAATGTAAGACCGGACACTATAAAACCCTTAGAGGAAAACATTGGAAGAACACTCTTTGACATAAATCACAGCAAGATCTGTTTTGATCCACCTCCCAAAGAAATGGAAATAAAACCAAAAATAAACAAATGGGACCTAATGAAACTTCAAAGCTTTTGCACAGCAAAGGAAACCATAAACAATATGAAAAGACAACCCTCAGAATGGGAGAAAATATTTGCAAACGAAGCAACAAAGGGTTAATCTCCAAAATATATAAACAGCCCATGCAGCTTAATATTAAAGAAACAACCAACCCGATCCAAAAAAGGGCAGAAGACCTAAATAGACGTTTCTGCAAAGAAGACATACAGATGGCCAAGAAGCAACTGAAAAGCTGGTCAACATCACTAATTATTAGAGAAATGCAAATCAAAACTACAATGAGGTATCACCTCAGACCAGTTAGAATGGGCATCATCAGAAAATCTACAAGCAACAAATGCTGGAGAGGGTGTGGAGAAAAGGGAACCCTCTTGCACTGTTGGTGGGAATGTAAATTGATACAGCCACTATGGATAACAGTATGGAGGTTTCTTAAAAACCTAAAAATAGAATTACCATATGATCCAGCATTCCCACTACTGGGCATATACCCAGAGAAAACCATGACTCAAAAAGACACATGCACCCCAGTGTTATTGCAGCACTATTTACAATAGCCAGGTCATGGAAGCAACCTAAATGCCCATCGACAGACGAATGGATAAAGAAGATGTAGTACATATATACAATGGAATATTGCTCAGCCATAAAAGGAATGAAATAGAGTCTTTTTTTGAGATGTGGATGCATCTAAAGACTGTCATACAGAGTGAAGTAAGTCAGAAAGAGAAAAACAAATATTGTATATTAACGCATGTATGTGGAACCTAGAAAAATGGTACAGATGAACCGGTTTGTAGGGCAGAAGTTGAGACACAGATGTAGAGAACAAATGTATGGACACCAAGGGGCGAAAATCGCAGTGGGGTGGGGATGGTGGTGTGCTGAATTGGGCTATTGGGTTTGATATGTACACTGATGTGTATAAAATTGATGACTAATAATAACCTGCAGTATAAAAAAAAACAACCAAATAGAAACAACTAATACTAAACTTCCTTTGGGTTATTTGTATGGAAATATGTTAATATAAATGTTTCATACATTACATGAAATTTCTAAAAATCTTATACGTTCTGGTATAGTGTTATAAGTCATAATTCTAGTTATTACTTTAAAATGTATATCTCAGAAATAACTAAATTTCCTTGTTAATTGCATTATGATGAACTTTCATCAAATCTTTAACCGTGGTCATTTTTAAGTGTTTTGTCATTTACAGACAGTTCTGGGTGTACTCTGATGCTTTTGCAAAAATGTTCGTATAAAAGGGTTTCATCTTCAAGGAATTCATGGAAAAGACTCTGACAAGTACAGGTTTCTGGTAGCTGACTATACTGCTGAACTGAATGAATAAGCATTTTCAGAACTCTAATGGAAAACTGATGAATTCATAAAAGTGCTAACAGAAGATCAAGATAAAAAAAAATAATTACATGGGACTGAGTGAACTGATGAGGATGATTATAATTTTTGTGACTTTCTGTTTGAATAAAAAAAAAATCCCTCAAGGACTCAGAGGCAAAAAATATACAAATGAATTTTCACTGCAAAGTAAAGGAGCTGTTACAGTGGAGGATTACTGGACTGAATGTCAATATTGTGACATAGTATGAGTGTGTTTCGTGTTTGGCAATTGCAGTCATTGTTGCTTTCGTTGTGGTCATTCATTTACAATGCTTGGTGTCAGTTTATTTATCTCTTGTAAAAATAAAATACAGTGTGTGTGTGCGAAAAAAACCAAAAAAACAAATAGCATTTAAGGTATTAGATTAAAGGACCTCTGAGGTCATTTAAGCTCAGGAATTTTATGATCTCAATTGGTTCTAATTGTCATTTCAAGAACTCTAAAAGAGTTGTGGGATACTTCCAAGCAATTTATTTATTTGAAATGTTTTCAGGCATTTAGCAGATGCCTGATTGAGAAGTAGATTTATGTGGAAGGCATTATTAAAAAAAGATTGATATGTAAACTTGTTCAGAAATTTTCATATGGCCCCTTCTTTTGTATGATCAAATTATGATTTGCCTAAATTCTACTGATATTTCAGTTATTCTAAAGGAAATGAATAGAAAGGAAAGAAATGTAGAATGGGAAAATTTTATTTAGCTTATACAAGTGTATCAAGTATTTTAGATTATTTAAGCAATATGCCTATACATTTTTTGGCATATAGTTTAAGTAGTTCTGTCAAATGTATGACTTCCGCTTAATTTCTTAGACTCCTTTTCAAGTTTAGGGACTTCTCATTTCTCTCCTTGGCTATTTTATTGGTTTCCTTCCTTCCTTCAGCACTAACCTTCACCCCGTTTTGCAGTGTCCACTCTTGCTCTGCAAATCATTTAACAAGTGTTTATTGAGTGCCCACTACTATAGGGGTAGGTGCTGGGAGTTCAAAGTCTCAGTTTCTGGCTTGGATGACTTATTTGACAGTATACCATTTATTTAGATAGAGCTTTAAGGCAAGAAACAGGCTTAGAAGTGTTGGAGGAAGGTAGAAATGAGAGATAATTCAGTCTTAAACATGTTGATTTTGAAGTGCTTTGAGACACCCAGGCAGAATTGTTAAGTGGGAGATTTGATATACAGGGCTCCAGGGGATAGAGACATCTATGTGATTGAAATCTGTGTATAGATTGCTGTTGAATCCAGTGGATGAGAACATACAGTTGGAGTGTATATATTGAGAAGTAAAGTGGGGTAAGGGCAGAGCCTGAGTGATGCCAACATTTAAAGAGATATTTATAAACTCTAATATTCTGCTCAGATTGTTTCCACACTATCAGATAAAGTTTAAACATTGCCTACAAAGTGTTTTTGATCTTTAGACACAAGACTTTTTTTGATCTGGCCCTTGCATATCTCGCCAATATGATCACTTTTTGTTCTTCTCTTTTCCCTGACTTAGAATTAATTTTTCTAAGAACTCTCATGCGATTCTGTTTTACATGTTCATGGTTTTGCGTGTATTCTTATTTAAATTTTCTCTTAGCTTTGTTCCTCTGGTGAATGTTGATTCATTTTTTAAAATCGTGGTAAAATATACTTAAACTTTACTATTGTAACCATTTTTAAGTCTGCAACTCAGTGACAATAGGTACATTCACATTATTATGCAACCATTACCACCATCCTTCTCTGAACTTTTCTTCATTGTGCAAAACTGAAATTCTGTACCCATTAAACAACTCCCCATTTCCCCCTGCCACAAGCCCCTGGCAGCCACCATTCCACTTTCTGTCTTTATGAATTTGCCTAGGTACCTCATATAAGTAGAATCATACAGTATTTGCTCTTTTGTGACTGTCTTATTTAACTTAGCATAATGTCTTCAGGGTTCATCCATGTTGTAGCATGTGTCATAATTTCCTTCCCTTTTAAGGCCAAATAATATTCCATTGCATGCATATACCACATTCTTGTCAACTCATCCTTAAATACCTAGCACAGGCCTGACTTCCTATTTGAAGCTTTTGCTGAGGCAAAGTGGTTTACTTCCTCCCCTGTTCCATCACCCTACTTACTATCACTTTTTAAATAGCATCCATTGTACTCTATGTATTTATTCACATGCCATTGCTGACACTTGAGGGCAATGTCTCTGTCTATTCATCTTTGTATTCCCAGGGCCATATCTAGAACTAGCGTATAGTGAGTACTAAAAAAAAATTTAGGTTGGAAGACAAGGGTAGGGGAAGGACATTTCATTCCAAGATAACTCCTTGTGGTAAGATAAGGAAGTGAGGCAAGCACAGGATGTTCATAGAACTTCCAGGGATTCCATATGACAGGAGATTGTGTGTGCGAAGCCAGCTGATTAGAAAGAGAAATCCCTTGTATGGAATCACAGAGTAATGAGTAGTGGAAAGAGCTCCAGAAACTATAAACAAAACTCCTTAGGACAGTGTGTGGATACAGCTGAATGGAAAAATGCTCATTACAGTGCTAAGTGAATGGAGATCCTTTGGTCTCTGGTTAAATTTTTATTGTGGACTAAGAGTCATTAGTGCTGATTTATACCTATATTTATAGGAATCCAAACACAGTTTTTAGAATGGCAGTATTTCTCAAGGCCAGAATATGGGAGCAGTCGTCTAGAGAAAGTGTCTGGGTGTGACTGGCTTTTCTTTGTTTCTCAGTGTGTCCAAAGGAACTTCTTTGTGAGCTTATTTCTGTTACTCTTCTTTATAGGTATGTTCTTGAGCTGTGTGTGTGTCAGTGTCCTTGTCTGTGAGTGCCGTGTTTGCTGTGAAGGTGCATATAGCTCTATGTTCATTTCTTCCACAGCATTCATAATATTCTCAATCCTTTTTTTTTTTATTCTCCCTTCCTCTTTTCTGTCATTTCATTTTTCCTTCTTCTCTTACATTTTTTTCTTATCAACTGTTTGGTCTTTGTTCTTCTTTTCTCTCCTCTCCTTCCTTTAAATTGTATGGTAAATAGAAATGATTGTTCTACATAAAATGGAATATCAAAAAAATTAAAAGTTAAGGGCTACCTAAACCACATTTACCCTTTCCCTAAACAAAGGAAACTCACCCAGATTTAGTATTTACCATTGGAAAAATGATATTTTCAATCATCCAGTCACTAAAATCAGAAATCTTGTTGCCATCTCAAGTTCAGCCCTTTTTGTTACTCCTCACATCTAACTAATAATAATAATTAATCACCAAAGTCATTCATTTTTCCTCTAAAATAACCCTTCAAATCTTTCCTTATTTTCTAATCTGACTGCTGCTTCCCTGGTCCAGGCTGTCATATTTTATATTTGCTGATGAAATAGCATTCCATTTGTTTTAATTTGTTCGGGCTGCTATAACAAAATACCATAGACTTAATAGGTTATAAAAAACAGGGATTTATTTCTCATGGTTCTGTAGGCTGGTGGTCCAAGATTAGGGTGCCAGCATGGTTGAGTGAGGCCTGCTTCTGGATCACATACTACTTATTGTATCATCACATGGCAGAAGGGTCTAGGGAGCTCTCTGTAGTCTCTTTTATAAGGACACGAATCCCTTTCAAGGGGGTTCCACCCTCATGGCCTAATCACCTCCCAGAGGCCCCACGTACTAATATCATCACCTTTGGGAGTTAAGATTTCAACATATGGGTTTTGGCGGGGGGGCACAAACATTCAGACCATAGACTATCTTAACAGCCTGCTTCTTTTCTCATCTACTTCTAAGCCACTGTACGTATTGCCAAGGGATACTCTTTTTTTTTTTTTTATATTTAGTTACTTATTTTTATACAGCAGTTTCTTATTAGTTATCAGTTTTACACATATTAGTGTATATATGTCAATCCCAATCGCCCAATTCATCCCACCACCACCCACCCCCACTTTCCCCGCTTGGTGTCCATACGTTTGTTCTCTCTCTACATCTGTGTCTTTATTTCTGCCTTGCAAACTGGTTCATCTGTACCATTTTTCTACATTCCACATATATGTGTTAATATATGATATTTGTTTTTCTCTTTCTGACTTAGTCTCTAGGTCCATCCACATCTCTACAAATGACCCAATTTCGTTCCTTTTTATGGCTGAGTAATATTCCATTGTATAAATGTACCACATCTTCTTTATCCATTCATCTGTCAATGGGCATTTAAGTTGCTTCCATGACCTGGCTATTGTAAATAGTGCTGCAATGAAAATTGTGATATATGACTCTTTTTGAATTATGGGTTCCTCTTGGTATATGCCCAGTAGTGGGTTTGCTGGGTCATATGGTAATTCTTTTTTTAGCTTTTTAAGGAACCTCCATGCTGTCATTCATAGTGGCTGTATCAATTTACATTCCCACCAGCAGTGCAAGAGGGTTCCCTTTTCTCCACACCCTTTCCAGCATTTGTTGTTTATAGATTTTCTGATGATGCCCATTCTAACTGGTGTGAGGTGATACCTCATTGTAGTTTTGCAATTACATTTCTCTAATAATTAGTGATGTTGAGCAGCTTTTCATGTGGCGCTTGGCCATCTGTATATGTTCTCTGCAGAAATGTCTATTTAGGTCTTCTGCCCATTTTTGGATTGGGTTGTTTTTTTTAATAATGAGCTGCATGAGCTGTTTATATATTTTGGAGATTAATCCTTTGTCCGCTGATTTGTTTGCACATATTTTCTCCCATTCTGAAGGTTGTCTTTTTGTCTTGTTTATGGTTTCCTTTGCTGTACAAAAGCTTTTAAGTTTCATTAGGTCCCATTTGTTTATTTTTGGGTTTATTTCCATTTCTTTAGGAGTTGGGTCAAAAAAGATCTTCCTGTGATTTATGTCATAGTGTTCTGCCTGTGTTTTCCTCTAAGAGTTTTGTAGTGTCCGGTCTTACAGTTAGGTGTTTAATCCATTTTGAGTTTATTTTTGTGTATGGTTTTAGGGAGTGTTCTGATATCATTCTTTTACATGTAGCTGTCCTGTTTTCTCAGCATGATTTATTAAAGAGACTGTCTTTTCTCCATTGTATATCCTTGGCTCCTTTGTCATAGATTAGTTGACCATAGGTGCGTGGGTTTATCTCTGGGCTTTCTATCCTGTTCTGTTGATCTATATTTCTGTTTTTGTGTCAGTACCATATTGTCTTGATTACTGTAGTTTTGTAGTATAGTCTGAAGTCAGGGAGTCTTATTCCTCCAGCTCTGTTTTTTTCCCTCAAGGTTACTTTGGCTCTTCAGGGTCTGTTGCATCTCCATGCAGATTTTAAGACATTTTTGTTCTAGTCCTGTAAAAAGTGCCATGGGTAATTTGATAGGGATTGTATTGAATCTGTAGATTGCTTTGGGTAGTATAGTCAGTTTCACAATAATGATTCTTCCAATCCAAGAATATGGCCTTTATTATGTTGAGGTAGGTTCCCTCTATACCCACTTTCTGGAGAATTTTTACCATAAATGGGTGATGAATTTTGTCAAAAGCTTTTTCTGCATCTATTGAGATTATCATAGGGTTTTTATTCTTCCGTTTGTTCATATGGTGTATCACATTGATTGATTTGCATATATTGAAGAATCCTTGCATCCCTGGGATAAATCCCACTTGATCATGGTGTATGATCTTTTTAATGTGTTGTTGGATTCTGTTTGCTAGTATTTTGTTGAGGATTTTTGCATCTATTTTCATCAGTGATATTGGTCTGTAATTTTCTTTTTTTGTAGTATCTTTGTCTGGTTTTGGTATCAGGGTGATGGTGGCCTAATAGAATGAGTTTGGGAGTGTTCCATCCTCTGCAGTTTTTTGGAAGAGTTTGAGAAGGATGGGTGTTTGCTCTTCTCTAAATGTTTGATAGAATTCACGTGTGAAGCCATCTGGTCCTGGACTTTTCTTTGTTGGAAGATTTTTAATCACAGTTTCAATTTCAGTGCTTGTGATTGGTCTGTTCATATTTTCTGTTTCTTCCTGGTTCATTTTCGAAGGTTGTGCTTTTCTAAGAATTTGTCCATTTCTTCCAGGTTGTCCATTTTATTGGCGAAGAGTTGCTTGTAGTAGTCTCTTAGGATGCTTTGTTTTTCCGTGGTGCCTGTTGTAACTTCTCTTTTTTAATTTCTAAACCTATTGATTTGAGTCCTCTCCCTCTTTTTCTTGATAAGTCTGGCTAAAGGTTTATCAATTTATTTTCTCAAAGAACCAGCTTTTAGTTTTATTGATCTTTGCTATTGTTTTCTTTGTTTCTATTTCAGTGTTTTCTTCTCTGATCTTTATGATTTCTTTCCTTCTACTAACTTTGGGTTTTATTTGTTCTTCTTTCTCTTGTTCCTTTAGGTGTAAGGTTAGATAGTTTATTTGAGATTTTTCTTGTTTCCTGAGGTAGGATTGTATTGCTATAAACTTCCCTCTTAGGACTGCTTTTCCTGCATCCCATAGGTTTGGGTTGTTGTGTCTCCATTGTCATTTGTTTCTAGGTATTTTTTGATTTCCTCTTTAATTTCTTCAGTGATCTCTTGGTTATTTAGTAACATATTGTGTAGCCTCCATGTGTTTGTGTTTTTTATGTTTTTCTCCCCTGTAATTTATTTCTAATCTCATAGCATTGTGGTCAGAAAAGATGCTTGATATGATTTCAATTTTCTTAAATTTACTGAGGCTTGATTTGTGACCCAAGATATGATCTATCTTGGAGAATATTCCGTGTGCACTTGGGACAAAAGTGTAGTCTGCTGTTTTTGGATGGAATGTCCTATAAATATCAAATCTATCTGGTCTATTGTGTCATTTAAAGCTTGTGTTTCCTTATTAATTTTCTGTCTGGATGATATATTCGTTGGTGAGGTGTTCAAGTCCCCCACTATTACTGTGTTACTGGCGGTTTCCTCTTTTATAGCTGTTAGCAGCTGCCTTATGTATTGAGGTGCTCCTATGTTGAGTGCATATATATTTATAATTATTATATCTTCTTCTTGGATTGATCCCTTGATCATTATGTAGTGTCCTTCCTTGTCTCTTATAACATTCTTTGTTTTAAAATCTATTTTATCTGATATGAGTATTGCTACTCCAGCTTTCTTTTGATTTCCATTTGCATGGAGTATCTTTTTCCATCCCATCACTTTCAGTTTGTATGTGTCCCTAGGTCTGGAGTGGGTCTCTTGTAGACAGCATATATATGGGTCTTGTTTTTGTAACCATTCAGTGAGCCTGTGTCTTTTGGTTGGAGCATTTAATCCATTCACATTTAAGGTAATTATCGATATGTATGTTCCTGTGACCATTTTCTTAATTGTTTTGGGTTTATTTTTGTAGGTCCTTCTCTTCTCTTGTGTTTCCCACTTAGAGAAATTCCTTTAGCATTTGTTGTAGAGCTGGTTTGGTGGTGCTGAATTGTCTTAGCTTTTGCTTGTCTGTAAAGCTTTTGATTTCTCCATTGAATCTGAACGAGATCGTCACCGGCTAGAGTAACCTTGGTTTTAGGTTCTTCCCTTTCATCACTTTAAATATATCATGCCACTCCCTTCTGGCTTGTAGAGTTTCTGCTGAGAAATCAGATCTTAACCTTATGGGAGCTCTGTGGCATGTTATTTGTCATTTTTCCCTTGTTACTTTTAATAATTTTTCTTGTCTTTAATTTTTGTCAATTTGCTTACTCTGTGTCTCAGTGTGTTTCTCCTTGGGGTTATCCTGCCTGGGATTCTCTGCACTTCCTGGACTTGGGTGGCTATTTCCTTTCCCATGTTAGGAAGT
Source organism: Delphinapterus leucas (assembly GCF_059928025.1). Lineage (NCBI taxonomy): Eukaryota > Metazoa > Chordata > Mammalia > Artiodactyla > Monodontidae > Delphinapterus > Delphinapterus leucas. The sequence goes on from NC_143129.1 coordinate 117,095,698, forward strand.
TTTCGAGTATAATCTCTGCCAATATTTTCTTGGGTCCTTTCCCTCTCTCTTCTCCTTCTGGGACCCCTCTAATGTGAATGTTGGTGTTTTTAATGTTGTCCCAGAGGTCTCTTAGGCTGTCTTCATTTCTTTTAATTCTTGTTTCTTTATTCTGTTCCATAGCAGTGAATTCCACCATTCTGGCTTCCAGGTTCCTTATCCGTTCTTCGGCCTCAGTTATTCTGCTATTGATTCCTTGTAGTGTACTTTTCATTTCAGTTATTGTATTGTTCATCTCTGTTTGTTTGTTCTTTAATTCTTCTAGATGTTTGTTCTTTACTTCTTCTAGGTCTTTGTTGAACATTTCTTTCCTCTTCTTGATCTTTGCCTCCATTCTTTTTCCAAGGTCCTGGATCATCTTCACTATCATTATTCTGAATTCTTTTCCTGGAAGGTTGCCTATTTCCACTTCATATAGTTATTTTTCTGGGGTTTTATCTTGTTCCTTCATCTGGTACATAGTCCTCTGCCTTTTCTTTTTGTCTATCTTTCTGTGAATGTGGTTTTCGTTCCACAGGCTGCAGGATTGTGGTTCTTCTTGCTTCTGCTGCCAAGGCATAACATTTAAAACCTGCAAATATAATTATTCCCTTCTCCTTTTAAAACTCACTCTCTCCTCTCCCCCATTGCCTAAAGTTCAATTTGAGAGTCAGTAACCTAGTATTAAAGCTAGAAAGCTTTAATTAGCTGAGTTTCCTGCATTCACCGATAGCTCCAGACATACTAAATGACTTACAATTTTCTGGACGTGTTTATTCCTCTTCTCAAATTATTCCTTCTATTCTGTTCACTTGTTGAACTCCTGCCACTGAAACCGTAATGTTGTTATGAAAGATAATAGATCAGTTTCCTAACACCCTTGCAAGTTCAAGTTGTGAGGTGGTGCATACTTGAGGCAAAAGAACACTCTCTATTATCTAGGGCCTTGGCCCAGTATTCTCAGTGCAATCCCTTATTGAATAGAATGGGACCTCCTGTAAACTTAAGTGTGTCTTTTACCTCTCCACACTAGAAGCTGGCCAGATGGCCTCCTTGTACCCTTTCCTTTGGTTTACACCTTCATCTGGGCCCTACCAGACTAATGACATTGCAAGGCATGGAAATATAAGCTCAAGAATAAGAACTCTATTTTTTCCTATGGCTGAGGGAAAAATTGGCTTTTCCTTTCCTTTTTTCTCTAGAGTCCACCCTGTTCCTGCTAGATCTTTAAGATTGGTATATAAGAGTGTAAGTCAGGGGGAGAGAGAAGAGACGTCAGGCTTATCTGATCATACCAGCTACATGGGAGGGAAGAGAGAGAAAACAAGTTCAGAGGAAAGCACTCTTACAACTTTATTGGAATTTTCCAATAAAAATCAGACCGCTATGAGTAAATTTGCATCGTTGGGCAAAAATGAGAAGGACTATGCAAATGCTTTCAATTCAGCAATGATTGTTAGGCTGAGATTTCAATCTGAATTGAAAATATGCTGAAGGGTGGTCAGTATAAGTAAGAATGCTTAAATATAAAGGGCATTGGTTGAAGGAAGAGAAAGGAAACAACATTTATTAAGGACCTATTAATGTTACCCCAAGTTAATCTTTATAAGAACTCTAGGAGGGAAATGATATTGTTAGCATTTAATGGATGGGAAAACAGACCCCGCAGTTAATTGACCTAAGGTTGTATTGCTAGTAAGTTGCTATACTGTCTCCATTTTATCTTGTTACCTTCAGAACTTCTATTTACTGTATGGAGATCCATATTTGATGAATGACTAGGTGAATATAACATATGTGAATATATAAATTTAATAAAAACTGATTCTTATCTCCACTGGGTCCCCTCTTCTGCTGATTCTCACAGGGATAAGGTTAGAGCTTATTTGAATTCTTGAATATGGTCTTGTGTTCTATATTTTAGGACCAGTGATAAAAGGAGAAACTTGGCTAAACAAAAAGCTGAGGCTCAAAGGAGACTTTATGGTCAAAATTCAATCAAAAGGCTTTTACCGGGTTCCTCAGACTCAGAACAGCAAAGACATCAGTTGGAGAGGCGGAAAGAAGAGTTGGTATGAAAAATTTAACAATGTACCTGCAATTTGAATTGCATAATTCATTTGTCAGGTTTTATTTGTAAAATTTCTTCATTTCTAGAAGGAGAGACTTGCTCAGGTACGGAAGCAGATCTCGAAAGAAGAACATGAAAATCGACACATGGGGAATTACAGGTAACTGTGCTTTTGTTTTTTAATAGATTGAAGAAGTGCAGTGTCAAAACAGAAGTGCCTGCATTTTTTAACTTTTAAGCTTATTTTAAGCACTGTTTATTTCATTCTGAGAAAGTGCTTTTTGTTTAATTTATTTCCAGAAAGAAAAGATAGTTAGCAAGTAGATGGTTCAGACTTGGAGAGAGCTCCTGGGGTGGTTGTGTGAAGTCTTTTCAGGCTGATGTAATCATGTCACCTTATTTAATTATAATACACTATTTTGAAAAAGTCAGGTTTCAGGTCTCTTAGTATTCTTTCTGTCAGTTCAGAGTGGTTGCTGTACTTTGTTTTATTTTTATTTATTTATTATTATTATTATTTTTGCGGTACGCGGGCCTCTCACTATTGTGGCCTCTCCCGTTGCGGAGCACAGGCTCCGGACGCGCAGGCTCAGCGGCCATGGCTCACGGGCCCAGCCACTCCGCGGCATGTGGGATCTTCCCGGACCGGGGCACGAACCCGCATCCCCTGCGTCGGCAGGCGGACGCTCAACCACTGCGCCACCAGGGAAGCCCCTGTACTTTGTTTTAAGTTCAGATATATCAGGAACCAGGCAAATAATGAAAATGTTTGGAGGAGGCAGGTATGAGACAATAGAAAGGGGTTTGGATTGTACAGAACTGGACCTCCTCCACAGTATCACCTTTGACAGGAGAAAAGGGGACCCCCTAAGCTCTTTGTGTTCTTGGAAAGACAGCCCCTCCTCCCAAGCTTTGAAACTGACTCAACAGAATTAGGAGGATTTGACGTCATAGAGCTTCCCGCATTCCGGATGTTCTTCCCGGCCTTAACACTATCAACAGCGATGATGAGAACACATTCCTCTCACCCTACGTCTACCTAATTCTCCCCACCAGAGAGACAAATTCCGCCACCCCTCAAAAGATCATTAGAATTAATCCCTGCATTCTTGTGTACATCAATAATCACACTGAGTCTAAAACTTCTCAAATTATCCCTCATCACCTAAATTCTCTCCAGTAAAGTTCTGTATTTCTCAATATGCCCAATTGCGATTCTTCTTCAACCACCTCCCCTTGACCAAACCTTTATACCGTGCCTTCTGGAACTGCATTGTTCAATGATAATTCTCTAGATAAACTTCAATTTGTATTGGTAACAAATGAAAATTTATGGATTTCTTGTAACTATATTCATCTTTATTTCTAGCATCTAGTAAAGTGACTGACAGAGTAGATGGTCAATAATTATCTATGTAGTTGACCTTAACTCTTGTGCTATGATAGCTTTTTTTAAGCAAGCTGGTTTATCTGATTTTATTGTAGGCGAATTTATCCTCCTGAAGATAAAACACTACTTGAAAAGTATGAAAATTTGTTGGCTGTTGCCTTTCAGACCTTCCTTTCAGGAAGAGCAGCTTCATTCCAGCGAGAGATGAATAATCCTTTGAAAAGGATGAAGGTAAAGGAATGAATGTTTATAAAGATAAAAAAGAATGAAGCCACACAATATGTCTTTATAAACAACCCATCGTAGTTCCACATATAAAAACATTTTACTTTTAAGATGCTCTTTCCTTCCATTTTAACAGTTGGTAATGTTTCATAACCAACCAAATGATTTCATAAATAAGATGTTTTTTTAACAAGACAAGTTAAGCAGTAGAAAATGTTGATATTATGTTGTAATCTATTGTAATAAATGTTTTGTTACAGAGTTATTTATACATAACTGAATAAAAAAATAGATTGAAATAACCTAGTGGTTTGTGATGTTCTCATTGTTTGAGAATGAGATATAACTATGAGTTACATAGTTAACAATATAGTTAACTATGTAACTATATTGCTACATAGTTAGATTGTAACTAACATTATACAATAATTTTTTCCTGATACTGCATAGACCTGGCATATGAGAAGTAATTGAAACACACACACAGAGTAATCTATCTGCCTTACTAAAAGGTCTGTTAGTTATCTTTTGCAGTATAATAAGCCGTTGCATTTATTTGCTCATTATTCCACAGTCTTGGCTGGGCTTAGTTGAGTAGTTCTTCTGCTGAGCTAGCTTGGAGTGAATTATATATTTGCATTTATCAACTCAACTGGGGATGGAAATCCAAGAAGGCGTCACTTCTGTGTCTGGTGCATCAGATGAGATAGCTGGAACATCTGGGGAGCAGGCTGGGTGTCTTTTTCTCTCTACATGACCATGTAAGGAGGGTAACTGGATCTCTTAATATGATAGCTCAGGGTTCCAAAATGGAGCATTTCAAGAGGACAAGCCCAGAGTGCAGCAACTAATCAAGCCTCTGCTAGCATCATGCTTGCTAATGTTCCATTGGACAAATAAGTTTTTATTTGTTGTCTAAACAGTCAGTGGTCTTTAGTAGTTTTCTAAGTATTCATATTTACTCACATACTTACCCTTTCTTGTGTTCTTCATTCCATCACACAGACCTATTAAAATTGTTTATATTTTACATTACTGGAAATCTCCCTAGAGTGATACCTCCAGTATCTTGGATACCCTGTTATATTGAGTGATTCAAAAATCATGATAAAGTTTATTATAGTTTATAAGTTAAAGTTTATATATTATATTGCTATGGTCTTTTCACTAAAATTCTGCAACAGGAAGATATAAAGCCATTTTCAAGCTGGCTAGGCCTAAGGGACAGAAGCAGAAGGAATATTGTATACCCCAATGCTCTTTTCCTTTAAATTTCCCTCTTTTGACATATGCAAGTATTTCCACCATTAGAATTATGTTCTGTGGTCTTTTTGTTTTTCCTGATCCAGACAGTGAGAGACCTTTTCATTTTCCTCTACCTGTTTTATAATGTCATTTCTCTCTCCTCTGGATGCAGCCTCTGTTCCATCTTCCCATCACTCTGCTCCTAGAAATCCTAAGGATTCTGGAGCCAGATAGACCTACATTCAAATTCCAGCTCCCCCACATGTTAATTTTGTAAACTTACATTAAACTATTTGATCAATCAGATCACTAAAATAGTAGTATTAAAAGTATACTTGACAGGTTATGAAAATAAAATTGAGGTTAATTAAAATAGTCTGTATTAAGTACCTTGGCACATAATAAATAGGCTTCAAGTCTCAATTTGATTCTTCAAAATCTAGTTTAAATGTCACCACTTTGCCTGCCCCCTTCCATTGATCTGGGAACCTCTTCTTATATAACACTCACACAGTCTTTATTAGTGTTGTTTTATAATGAGTGTCAAAACTAGGTAGTGTGAGTCCTCAAATTTATTCTTTTTAAAACTCTTTTGGCTTTTCTAGGTCCTTTTATGCTTTCATACACATTTTAGAATCAGTTTGATTCTAAATTTTGATTAATTTTTTAATTACAAAAAAGGCTGCTGGGATTTTAATTTGGACTGAGGACTCTACAAAACAATTTCTGGGGAATTAACAATACTGAGTCTTCCGATCCATTAATATGGCATATCTCTTCATCTACTTGGATCTTTAATAACTCTGCTATATTGGTAGTTTTCAGCTTATAGTTCTTGCACATCTTTCATTAAACTTATTTTTAAGTATTTGATGTTTTTGCTGCTGTTGCTGATAATATTGTTTGTAAATTTTTTTTATTTTTAACTTGTTGCCAGGATGTGAACACCCGATTATTTTTGTATATTACCCTTATATCTAGCATTTTTATATATTGTATTTTTACTAACTGTATTTCAAATTATATTTTTATTTTGGTTACTTAGAAGTTTGTTGCTTAATTTCCATACATTTAAAATGTTCTAGTTTTATTTTTGGTAAAGTTTCTAGTTTAGTTCATTGGTGTTAGAAAACATATTCTGATTTCAGTCTTGTAAAATAAATTGAGACTTGCTTTAACTCAATATGGTACTTATATTAGTGAATGTCCAAGTCTACTTGAAAATAATGTGTACACTACAGGCGATGGTTATAGAGTTTTATTTATTTATTTAATTTATTTAATTTATTTATTTATATTTATTTATTTAAGTTTTTTGGCTGTGGTGGGTCTTAGTTGCAGCACGTGGGTCTTCATTGAGGCATGCAGGATCTTTCGTTGCAGCGCGGGCTCTGTTGCAGTGCGTGAGCTTCTCTCTAGTTCTGGTTTGCCATCCATGCCTCTATCCCCCTATTCTACTACATACTCAACTAAAATTGCTATTGGAAAGACCCAGCAGGCGAAGAGAACCAGCTCTGTGGGGCTCTTCTAGATGTCTCAGTAGCCCACGTGACCTTTGAAAACTCCACTGGATTCTCTTTACCCCCACAGAATCTCTCTATTATAGACCTAATCTCTGCTCATCTGTGTCCAGACCTGACAAATGAACGTAAAGTAGAAAGTGGCCACTTATCTCTGCTCACCTAGGGAGAACTTTTCCCTCTCTGATATAATTCCTTTTACACTACTTTTATCCACAGCTTTCTAATGTCTTAAAATATATGATTATTTAGTTTATCATCTTTTTTTAGCTCTTATGATGAAAATGCTGTCTATATGACCTTCTTTCTCCTGAACAGAAGCAGAACTCCTTACTTTTCAACTGTCTTGTGCTGCTGTCTTTGGAATCCTTTGTAGGATTATTGTTTAATCAAACTTTATATTAAGAGTCTTTTGATATTTTAATAGCTAAATCTTAGATGGCGATGAAGAGTAACCTATTTTACAGATTTCCATTGCACAGTGAGATTTCTAGTTTCTCTAAAACCCTTTTTTTAAAAAAAGAAGCACAGATATAAATCATAAATATATAAATGAAGTTGTGATATTTGTATAGGTTGAATAAATAACTCAATGAAAGCAGTTAACTCTACCTCATTTAGTAAAGCTGTTGTACTCCTATTGCTCTGGTTTGCTCAACATCCACTTGGGTGTATGTTTTTATAACTTTACCCTTTGACTTCAAAGTGACTCTAGAAGAGCATGAGAAAAGGTGTTAGGCCTATAAAGTGAAAACCTTTCATAAAGTTCTAAAGATACTCGTGTGCAATAGTTAAAAATTTAAAAGTTTCATTAAATTGTGCCTATTACCTAAATACTAACATTAGATTGTTCTAAATGAAACTATTAGGCCAATCATCAGTGTTCTGTCTGCAGTCGTAGTATTATTTTGCACTAATTGATACAGCAATGATTGATGAAATTGCGGTCTGGAAAAATTAGAGTGAACTTTTAGAAATTTTAAAGTGTCCAATAGGCTAATTTATTGAAGTATTGTATTCTAAGATTTTAATAGTATACTAGAACATAAGGATATATTTGTTTATGATAATCAATACATAATAGATTTCAGCTAAGTATTATTTTTATTGCCAGGTTTTAGTGAAAGTTTCTTTAAGAGGGTTTTCCATGACCCTTTATTTCTCATTTGATCTGAGCAATCTTTGTTAAATACTTTTCGGAATCCTTGTTGTACGCAAGATTAATAATCTTTTAATTAATTCTGGAGTCCATTAGTCATAACGATTTTAATTAAATATTTTTTAAGGAGGAAGATATTTTGGATCTTCTGGAACAATGTGAAATTGATGACGAAAAGTTGATGGGCAAAACTGCCAAGTCTCGAGGACCAAAGGTGCAGTACCTTTATCTTCCTTAATATCAGAGTAGACTCTACTAAGGACAGTTGATTTTCCCTTTGTATTTCTCACTGTAAGAATGACTGATGCTACTTTCAAGGAACTCTGTGGACTGTGTTTCCAGTGAACATAGAATTGGGAAGATCATGCTTTCTTATACTCAGGAGAAGCTTTGTTTTGTTTTGATAGTTTTCCTCATTTTCTGACTCTTTCCCTCATCTAGTGAAAGCCCTGTGAGTCAGGGCCAAGCAGGACCTAGAACTGGTACCCTCATTCTATACTCAGTATTATGTTTTCCTGTCTCCAAACATATAATTATCAGAGACGTGTAGCATTATAGATCAGGCAAATCATGACTCCAGAGATCCTAATGGGGAGCCCCATCTTTTGCTGGCACGGCAATATTGAAATTTTGTAAGGAAAACTAGTTACAGTTTCTAGGAAGACATAGAAAGCTGTCATGCTGGCAAAAATAGGTAGGTGTTTGCTTTACCTTCATCTGCTCTGTGGTGATGACATCCACATGTTCTTTTGTTATATGTCAAAGTCCTTGCTAGTAGAGTAGGAAAGAGTTGAATTTGTAAAGTCTTGGAAAGTTTTTTCATTCTGCTTTTTTTCACTTTACATTTCAGCAATACTGAACTATTACTATATCCCTACATACATCATGCTCTGTCATGCTTTTTCTATATGCCTGGAATGCTTGCCTATTAAAAGAATAATTGATTAATTGCTTGATTGATTAGAGACCCCCCTCCTAATCCCGCTGCTTTTGTGAAATCTTCCCTCATTCTCCTAGCTGGACTTAGATCTTCTGTCCCCTCCTTCTATTTCATGTACCACAAGTGACACTTTTATAGAGCAGATGTGACAAATAATTGTTTGCATGCTTGCCTTAGTATGAGCTTGTAAGTTCCTTGAGGATAGGAGGTGTATTCCATCTTTACATCTCTAGCACCTAGCACAGCATCTGGCACTTAGTAGGTTCTCAAAACCATTAGTTAAATTTGTTGAATGTGTCCACAAGGACCTCACTGACTAGTGGAAGGGCAGATAGGTGAACCAAAAACCAGGGTATATTGTGGCAAGTACTGTAATTAAGGGAGTGGGAAGTGCTACAGCAACATAGAGAAGAAAGGGATTGGTAGATTATGGATGGCTTCATAAAGGCAGTGCCATTTGAATTGAACATTAAAGGCAAAGACATGGAGGTATGATGCTGCTTAGGATGTTGGAGAAATGACAAGGAATTTGGTATGACTCGGGTGGAAGATTCTTGGAGAGTAAATTGGTGCAAGATGAACCTGGTAAAAGATACGTATCTGATGAAGACCAGAGACCTTGAATGTCAGGCACTGTTCTTCTGAATTATGTATTCTATATCAAAGAACTGTAGAAGATGTTGATAATTCCTTTGGAACAAATATTTTTTAGAGTATCTGTAAAAGTGAATACCTTCGTGAATTATTGCTTCATTTTGGAAAACATCGGAAAGTCTCTAAACTTTGTATATTAATTATTTAGCAATTTGTCAAACCAGATATGAGGCAACCTGGGGGCACAATATTCATGGAAGATTGGCAAATGCAAAGGCTCTAAGTCAGTCTTCTACTGTCTTATATTTTCCTTTGCTTCATCAAATAAGGCTTATCATCCAAATAAAAATATAACTTCCTAGAGGGCAGAATTCACACTGTGTATTTTTCAACCCCTCTTATTCCAGGCAAATAGTAGGAACTAACAATGTATTCGTTGAAATGAAATGAATTGGTTAGTTCCTATAGTTATTAACACCAGAAATATTTTGAAGTGTTGAAAACTGCATAATCAGTAAAAAAGTAAAAAGTAAAAAAAGTAAAATTATTTTTATAACTTCTAACCTTAGGTATACTGAGGGTCTGGAGTGAGCCAAACTTCAAAGCAGCCTTTCCTTTTTAGAGGGTTGTTATCACATGTCAAACACTGATTTCCAGTGTCTTTACTGGTAGAATAATTGAAGGTTATCAAGGTTAAATTGAACTTGGGAGAAATAACTTTTCACTTATTTGAGAATCTAAGAAGTATTAATTAGCTATGTAAATAATATCACATAAAGTATTAGCATTGTTCTTCAGCCAAGTGCTAGGTACTTAGTATTTATTATTCTTTATGCCATTTATATATATTTTAATATATGAGCCAGTTCATAATACAATTGGACATAAAAATAAATGGTATGGTTTGTGTCAGAACTCAACGCGGGTTTACAAATTCCAATTTGTAGTTACGGCACTGTTTGGAGTTTATGTTGCTGTGACTTCTTATTACTTATTGCTTTAACAGTGTATTGGTTAACAAATCCCAAATGCGTATATGACACAAAGGTTCAACTATCCGTTTCCCTTTGTGATTCTTTATAGGATCGAGTAACTCATTATGTAGTCAAGCTCCTTAAGAAACTTTAAAGCTGTTTGCCTACTTGAAGGAAGGCACTACTAGCAAGCCTGATTGTGCCACTGTTTCTTCTGGGTACGCTAGACTTCTGAAGAAACATCCTTCCTCTAGAATTCATATTCCCTAAGACTATCAAAATGTTTGATGATTGTGTTACTGGTAAATGTTTTTATGCATATCTCTTTGAACATTGTTAGTGCTCAGTAAATATTAAGACTATCAAAAGGAGAACATATTTTTAAACACAAGTTGGTACCTTAGTGTATTAAACTACTTCCCTGCTTTGGTTATTTTTCATCCTCTGCTAAGACAGTAACTTTAAGAACATCATGCTTTGGCTTACTATGTATTCCAGGCACTTTGTGAAATGCTATTTCTTTCTTTATCTTTCATCCTACACTGTTGCATGGGAGGATATACCTTATTTCAGTGAAATCTCAGGGTAACCCAGGATTTCATTATGGTATATGCTAACATCAAAGCATTTTTGTTTGATTTAACAGAGAACAAGAAACTAGTATACAACTGCAGGAACCTTCCCCAGGAAATAAGAGGCATGTGGCATGTGTAATTGTCTCTTAAAATGACTAAGTTACAAAACTGTCGTGCTCTTGGTTGTGCACATTCTTTCTGAAGTGAAGATGTCCCACTTTCCTTATCTTTTATTCCTTCAGCTGGCATCATTGGAAACACATTGATTGGGAGATTCAAAGACAAGTGATTCTGATGGAGATATTATTGGAACATGATAGCCTGACGTTTAAAATCTTTACAGATTTACCCTTCTACATGGCACTTATCCTCTAAAAAATTTATGCCATACTGATTTTTACATTATATCCCTTTTTAAAAATGTAGTGTGGGCAATGAAAAGTATTGTTGCTCCATTATGGCCAGATCCTATGTAACAGAGGTAGAAATCCTTCAAGAAAAGCTGTGAGTTTGTGCATGGCCAATTTGGAAAGTGGATAATTAACTAAAAATTGTTATTTCTAAAAATGTCCAAAGAGAAATTAGACATGTGAGGAATGCCTTGCTTCTTGTTGCATATTATCTGAGTGTATCATAGGCTCATAGGCTCTGTTTTAAGATGAGGCCTACTTTATTGATAGTGGATTATTTTACTTATAGTGGTTTATCTGGCTTCTGCTTCCTTATTTTATTTTACTTTTGCCTCTCTTGCCCCTCCTTCCCCTTCTTCTCTCCTCTCTCTCTCTCTCTCTCTCACAAGTGCACACACATACACACACAAATACACATTTGTTGAGTGATTTTGAACATTAGGGATACAACAGAGGTATACCTCTGAGTCTTGATGAGTAATGAGTAATCATTCTGCATGGAATGAAGAAAAGCTATGTTTGATTTTTATGTTTTTATCTCAAATGTTTTTTCTTTATTTTGTTATTCTTTGTGGATATTTTGGTCCTTTATTTGAATCGTGCATAAACAGCATTTTCCTCATCATGACTGAACTATATTATTTAAGAAAGAATATTTCACAGAAACAGAACAATTAGTGGATAGCATTAGAGCAGTAGTACTTTGGGGGGATTTTTCAGACTAAAGTGAAAAGCAGTAATCATAAGTGAGAAATTAAAAATAGTGAGTAATCATGTGAATGAGCCTTTCTGAATTCTAACAAAATATCACATTTCCTTCCATTTTAGCCTCTGTCTTCCATGCCCGAGAGTACCGAGATAACAAAAAGACAGAAGTACTACAGCAGTGACAGCAGCTATGGTAGTAGCAGCAGCTCTTCAGAATCAGAAGAAAATGAAAAAGAAGAGTACCAAAATAAGAAAAGAGAAAAGCAAGTTACATATAATCTTAAACAGTCCAACCACTACAGATTAATCCAACCATCCAGTAAGTTAATTTCTTCTAATTTAGTTGTTATGTGACAAATTATGGAACTGAAATTACTGAACTCAATAAAAAGACCTTGGGCCAAATGAACCCTTGTGTGTGAGGAGACCTGGATTCTATCCCACTTCCTTCTCCAACCAGAACTTGATTAGGTCTGGATCCCACAACCCTTTTCGGGGTCTGCAAATAGAAAACAAAAGAGTTGACTTAAGGATCTCTACAGTCCATTCTTCTATATTTCAAAGTTTTTGTTAAGTCCTAGATTTCTGCATGAATTGTATAAAATGTGCCTCATGGTTGATCTGATGACTGCATTCTCTTTTAAGCCCAAATATTCTCTCATTGCATTCCCCACTCTGGCACTCATTTTGTTTCATATTCTCGCCTGTTTTTAAAAACGTGTGTATCTCCCTAGGCATTTGACTTGAATGTATCTGTGAGCCACACAATTGTGAAATAGTTAGAAGTTTTGTTCCCTCCCATTTTCGTCACGGGTAAGCACTTCAGTCAGGGCTTCGGTGTATAGGAAGTATTCAAGAGAGGAACCAACCAGCTTCTCTGTCTCCTTCCTTTCCTGCTGCCTTTTTCCTCTTTCCTCTTTTATTCCTTTTCCCATTTTCTCTCTCTTGCATTCTCCTGTCTTTCATTCCTTCTTCGATCCCAAATGTCCACTGTTGTGTCTGTTATTCGTCTTTCATCCCCAGATGTCCAGTGTGGTACTGCTGTTGCCCAGGCTCAGTCGGATACCCCTTCCTGATGCTGCCTCCAAAGCAGGACTTTTCTTAACCTCTGTTTCTCATCTCGCTCTTTGCCTTGTCCTCCCTCATCCTAGGGCTCCACAAAGGGACCGGTCCAATCACGCAATAAACACATTTCTGAGCCTTTGTTGCTCTATCTCCAGCAATGGTTTAATAGTTACCTGATAATATGTATGTTTTAAACCTGGCCTTCCAGACTTATGAGAAAATGCATAAGGAATGCAGACCTAATAGTTGAAGATTTTTAATGGTCTTTCTTTTACTTCCAAATTATTCCATAAAGATACGTGCTAAAGTTCCTGTCTTTGAGGGCTTATGTGTTTGGAAGGGAAATAATGTATTATGTTCCATTTCATTTGTTTATTTACTCCTTTAATATATGTTTATTGAGCACCTGTTCCAGAGTTTGTAAGCTATTTTATCTATTATTTCCCTTTTTCTTAAAGACTCCTTACGTACTTTCAGTGCATCTCTGTGTAAATATGACTCTGTTTCTCTTTTGGAAGCTGACATTGTTCTGCCCAGATTTTGTCAGTTTTGGAGCCCCTTTTCTATTGGCTAATGTATGTATCCTTAACAGCAGGAACTGACAGAGGATAAGGGTAGTGGTGAGAAAAAATTGCTAGGGCTCCTATAGCTCTGAGATTCTTCTTTCTTCTCAGACCAATAGGTTAATAAATTGAGATCAGACAAGAGTGTACTAGAAATGTTTTTAAGCATAAATTCACATTTTAAAGCTAGTCTATTTCAATTAATATCTTTTTCCTTATTGGTTGTTTGTTTTTATAGTCATTAAGAATTGCAGCAAGGGTTTCAATTTGTTTTATATTTCCTCTTTAATCTTACACTAAGGAATATCTTAGCCACAAACACTCCTTGAGTTTTCTCTACAAAGGGATGTTGATAACCGAGGACAAAAATCCAGATTATGTACAATGCTTTCTGTTGTAGATAGTTAATTTAGGCAATTTAAAATTGTTACAGTACCAAAGGATATATTTAGATTTGATATATGGTAGTCCTACACAAAACTATATGACGTATTTTTTTCTCAGATAATTTGTGTATGCAAGTTTCAACCATTTATTGTTTATCTAAGTATCATTGGCATGTCTAGCTATTTAGTTATTCTGTCTGAATTCTAGTGTATGCAGAGGAAAAAATGGAAATCTCTGGTGACTCAAGAGAAAGGATATTTCTTTCTGCAGCTATGATCAGATTATATATGTCCAAACCCATCATTGTAAGCCCTTGAAGAGAGCAGGGCCAAGGTGTAGGTATTAGTACATGCTTATGGGTATTTCTTAGTAGAAGATTGACCAGTGTTATGTACCCCACACAGCCCTTTTTAGAAGCACCGTTCTTTAAAAAAATAGTGTGACTTTCAGGTTCAGAAGGAGGTTGGAACAAATGGAAGGTTTGTTTTTTTTTTTTAACATCTTTTATAGCTTGAATGAGTATACTTTTTTGGTCCTCTCCAGAACCAAAAGAGGACTATTAGACTTATCATCAATTCAAAATATTCTTTAGAAATACTTCCCTAAACATAAGGTTCATGTCCATTGCCTTTATAAAGGTTTAAATTTTTTTCAACAGCTAATGAAGAGAAATATTTGGGTATTCATCCTGCCTTCATGTGAGTTTTATTAAATTATTTAATTAATGAAGAGTGATTGATATATTTCCCAAGCAGAGAGAGAATATACAACAGAGCGTATATAGAATATATGTATTAAAAAAGATATAAATGTTGATAATATTGAGTGATATTCTATTTCTCTGTGTCAGGAATTAAAATTTACCTGGAATAGTTGGTTCTCTTTTTCAAATGTTCTCAATATGCCCTGAGGAAGATGTTCTGTGGTTTTCCCTAGTTGTTCTGATAACAACCCTTTTGATCCAGACATTTTTCTTCACTTAAATCTTTTACTATAGGAATGTAAATCTAATTTTTAAAATTCTTCTGTCCTGTGAATAAGACGACTTATCTGTCTAGTACTACTCTTATAATAACCAGTTACATATTTAAACTTCATTAGGATAATCTTTGTTTTTCTTCTGTTTTATTATCATTATTTTATTCTCATGGGCCCTAAATTTTATAACATCCACTTATCCTGGCCATTATATAGACTCCTATCCATTTCTCCCTATGAATCCTGCTGTAAAATACTCTATTTCTAACCTCTACACAGATTCTAATAAGCGACCAGTCTAGTCCGAAGATAGTAGGTGGCATCATGACATTATAGAAAGAGGGAGGCTGCTGCCATTAAGTCAGGATTTAAATCTGAACTTGGTAACTTTCTTGTCATGTGACCTTGAGAAATTTCTTTCTCTGAGTCTCCAGGTGATGGAGATTTGTACTTCAGAGGATTTCTGTGAGAACAAAAATAAAAGTGAAGCACCTAGCATGATGCCTGGTTTATAGAAGGAGCTCCATACATGTTAGCGTTCCTTTCTTTTGTTCCTTTTATGTCATGTTTTGAGAATAGAACATTAAAGTACTGTATAAGTATTATTCTCATGATATCCATTCTTTATATATATGTATACAGAATAGCCATTCTTTATACATGACAGGGGTTCTGCACCAAGTTCACTGCTTAAATTGAAGAATTAACTCCAAACTCATATTCTCATGATGATGCCTATGCTTTGACATTTACTGCCACCCTGCTAATTATTACTTTGTATAGATCCAATACAGTGGAAAACTTCTACTAACTCTGCTACTGTGCGATCCCTCCTCTCCATCATCCATAGGCTCCATAAGGCGTTCAGTCAGTTGCCCTCGGTCCATCTCTTCTCAATCACCATCCAGTGCAGACAACCGCCCCTTTTCTGCTCAGCAAGTGATATCATCATCCCGGTCAGCTTCAGGGTCTCGGTCACATTCTTTAAACCGTGCTTCCTCCTACATGGGGCATCCGCCTCAAAGAAATGATTCCAGCTCTACCGACTCTCCGATGGTAAGTCTTCTGTTTTGCTCCCCTGAGATTAGCGCTGTATTTAGGATTTAAGTGGCAAAGAGATTAGCTGGAAGGAGGACAGATTGAACTTCAGATCCTTTCTATAATTCAACTCATGGCCTCCTGGAATTTGGGTTTATTCATCTTTCTTCACCTATAACTGAGTATGGACTCTTAAAAGGCAGACTTCACTGTATCACAGAACTTGAGGATGAACACTGAGAATAGTATTTTATTTTCCATTTGCTGATGGAGTAGGATAATTTTTTTGAAAATCATCTGAGTAAATATGTGATTTTCCAGTGTACTGTACAGTATATCTGTAAATTTGGGGAAATTTGTTGTATGGAAAATTTTCCTTAATGGGACTATTGATTAATAGTTTAAAAAAATAAACTATTGGTAAATTAGCCTTAGAGCACTGAAGTACGGCATTGTTTATAATGTTTCCTGTATGTTGTTAACATATAGTATTAGTTTTATAAATGCTCAAATAGATATCTCCATGTACCTTCACATAGACCAGGGACTTATTTAATTTGTTTATTTAATGTGGAAGTTGCTTCCAAAGGGAAGAGTCTGAAGAATATAAGTGAATGAATTTCACTGGGTAACAATGAATGCTTTTTTTTCTAATCAAGAATTGCCTAAGGTATATGTAGAAAATGAAACTGACCAGGAAGTCTTTTTTAAACACTTGTATTTTTGTTTCAGTATTTTGAGCTACATAAAATACAACTGTGTGGAAGTGTGAAAGACACTCTTGGGAAATCATACCCTTTTAATCCTAAGATTTTAATGCTAAGAATAAATGTAAAAACATTATTTTCTTCCTTTTTTATTGTTATTTTATCAATTAAAAGTGCATCATTTTTACCTAGAAATATCTTTCAGATTATAGTGGCACAATGAAATAAGACCCCCTCCAAATATCTGTATTCTTTCAAATTTAAGAGTGAGTCTTTGCGGCAACTGAGACCAAAAGAACAAGAAGACGATCTAACAAGTCAGACCTTATTTGTTCTCAAGGACATGAAGATCCGGTTTCCTGGAAAATCAGATGCAGAATCATTACTTCTGATAGAAGATGTGAGTATTTGATGTATATAAAATACCAAGGAGCTCATAACTTTTTATTCATCTTCTTAAAATATTAAAATTTATTGCTTGATGGCATTATCCTCAATGACATAGTAAACTTAATTGATGTTCTTTTCAACCTCCACAAGCTTTAGAAGATACAGGGGTTATTTTAATTGTTATGATTCACGAGCAATGAAATCACATTTATAATCAGCAATGCAAAATATCTTTAGTGTATAGTCCTATTTTAATGATGCTTCATCAAGTGAAAATAATTAGTGTTAAATAATTATTGTTCTTAATGATTAAAGACACATCAAGTTAAGCCTGCTTCTGTAACGATTTAGAAAGATCTAATATGGAATGAGATAATAAGGAAAAAAGTGGGGCCATGGGCCTAAAGTGTCAAGAATATTTGAATGTGACACCTTGCATGGTGTTAGTCAGATTTTGAAATGGCTTATGTTGTGTGTGTTTTCTTGTTACACAAGCATTTGCACCACCCAGTGGAACGTTCTAAAATGTCAGAGTCCTAAAATTCACATTAAAGTCAATGACTTACTCCTAATTTAGAAAGAAGGTCCAAGTTATTCGAATATTTTTGGTGAAAGAGCATTTCTACACTCAGAGTTCTATTTCTTCATTCAAGCATTCTTCTCAAATTGTCCTTCTTAGATAACTCCTCAGAATAGAACGTTGTTTTCTGGTCTCCCTGTTTTTTTTGTTTTTTTTTGTTTTAATCCAGAGGAGAAGGCACCATCTAGTGGCCAATTGTAGGATAAAAACCACAGCCATACATTTGGCGTTTTTCACTTTTTAGCTTTACTTTAGGCCTGTCTAAAAGCGCTGTCTAGAAACAAAACAAACAAAAAACAATAATAAAAAAGACTTTCTTAGTTAACAAATCAATAATGGCAATTTGTATTTTGTAGTCATAACATAGTTATAACCAAAATCCCCAAATATTATGCGTTGCATTTGTTACATATTTTTTAAAAAGTGAAATGGTATCTTGTTTGCAAATGAGGTGCTATTTGTTACATCAGGGGAAAAGGAAGAAAAATGAACATTAGTTATAAAGCATTATGCTAGATATATTTTTATTTACATATGTTATTTTTTTCAATAAAGTAGGACGTCTTTGTACCAGACATTTTATTTCTATATCTTAGAGATATAAGTTATGTAATACCTTTCTGAATCAGCTAGATGAAAAATTAGATAATCTGAGAGTAGAACTAATATTTGTGGCTACTGTGATTGTTCTATAAAGAACGTGGATATAGGCTTATATAATTGATAAAAGATATTAATAATTATACAAGACATTAGATTATTTACTATATGTTTACTTATTCAGCAACTATTTTAATCTATTTATTATAATATATATAACTAGAATATACAGAAATTTTGCAGATTTGCACAAGAAACAAAACAGGGGCATAATGGAATCCTAATTAAATATAGGCTATCTTCTAATGTGTTATTCAATATTTTGTTACTGTGAATGATGTTGTAAATACAGTTCTTGGAATTAAAATGAAAAATCTATGTTTTGGGCTTCTTCCCAAACCTTATATTCCTGAAGACATTTGACTTTCAACCATTAGAGATTGTGTGCTTTTTTTACAGCAAAAAGAGAAAAGCTTTAAATTCAGATGGCTTCTTCATCTTACATTAAAAGTCTTCTCACATGTCTTTTTATGAAAGTAGACATTCTTTACTGCAAATAGTATTATAGTGCTTTCATTTCACAAATTAATTAGATTAAATTTCTTGATGTTTCTCCTCCAAAACAGATGATTGATAACTGGAAGTATCATAAAACAAAAGTGGCTTCATATTGGCTCATAAAATTGGACTCTGTAAAACAACGAAAAGTGAGTAATGAATACCCAAAAACAGATTTGCTCTTTTGGATTATGTATTAAGCTAGGATCATTAAGCCACATTCATAATCAAACTATATAAATGCTCATCTGCTTACTCATTTCCTCAACAAATATTTATTGTGTATCTACTATGTTTCAGGCACTGTTCTAGCTTCTGAGGATAAACAAGTAGATTAAAAAAAGATTCCATGGTCTCATAGAGCTTATATTCTAGTTAAGGTGTTTGACAATAAACCAATATATACTAGAATGTAAGGTAGTATTAAGTACTATGAAGAAAAATAAATCAGGATTAAAAAATTGAGAGAAGGTGACCTAAATGAAATGAGAAAAATACTATGCAGACATCTGTAGGTACAATGCATCAGGCAGAGGGAAGAGCAGATACAGAGGCCCTGGGGTAGACGTCAGCTTGATGTATCCATGAGACAGGAGACACCATTTATTTCCTTATGTACAGGATAGTTGGTTTGTGCTGGTTAAGAGTGAGTGATGTGGAGGCGACAGTTGGATAGATAATCAGGGGTCAGATCACAACTTTACAGGCCATGGACAGTCTTTGGGTTTTATTCCAAGTAATGAAAAACCACTGGAAAATTTTGAGCAGAGGAGTTACATAGTCTGGTTTATAATTTAGAAGGTTCATGAGAGCTACTTGTGAAGAATAGAACTAGGGGAGAGGGAATGTGGCAGAACAGAAGTAGAGACCAGGTAGGTTTTTCGAGTAACTGAGGCAAGAGCTAACGGTTACTTAGCTAGGGTGGTAACTGAATTGGGTGGATGCTGGAGAAACTGCAGGGCTTTGTTGTTCCTGTTGCTTTGTTTTACTTTGATTTTGGTTTTGGACCTGCTAAGGTTGATACATTGGTTAGACATCCAACTGAAGATGGAGTGTGTAGGTGTATATATGAGTTTTTTAGTTCAGAGCTAAGGTTGCCTATGGAGATACAAAATTTAAGGGTCACTAGGATATTTAAGCCTTGGGACTAGATGAGATTACCTAGAGAGTAAGTGTGGTTAGAAAAGAGAAGAGTTTTGAGGACTGAGCCCTGGGCCACTTCTATGTATAGAAATCAGAGAGATGGGGTGGAGGGATTAATCTAAGGGGACTAAGAAGGAGCAGCCAGTAAAGTATGAAAAACCATGGGAACTTGGGGTCCTTGAGACCAAGTAAAGCAATTATTTCAGGGATGGAGTGATCAACTGAGTCAGATGTTGCTGATAGGAGTTATAAGACGAACAAGAAGACCTGACTGTTGTTTTTGACAACTTGGAGGTTAATGGTTACCTGATCATAACAAATTCAGGGGAATGGTGGGGAGTAAAACTTGAATGGAGTAGGTTCAAGAAATGGGAAAAAGCACAGCTAGTCCAAGCACTTTTTCAAGGAATTTTGCTATAGAGGGGAGAGTTAAATGTGGTGGTAGCTGGATAGGCATGTGGGTTGAGGACAAGGTGTTTTTGTTTTTGTTTTTGTTTTTTTTAAGATGAAGCTATTTACACTTGTTAGTTGCTGATGAGAATGATCTAGAAGAGAGGAATGGTACAGGAAAGAGAGGTGATAGAAAATTCTCGAAGTAAGTAAGCTGGGCAGGTTTGTCCTACCAGGAGCACTTATTCTAATAGGAGGGAAGGTAGAGTCTGTGGCATTGTGGTGGGAAGATGTGAAGGTTTTCCTCCAATGCGGAGGGGCTTTGGAGATTTTCAGAGACAGTACAACATCTCAGAGAGTAGGAGAGGGGAGTGGCCAGCAGCCCGAGGGGCCCATAGATGCATTGCAACATTATCTGGGGGAAGATGTACTATTTTAGTAGCTTTAGTGAAGCTGTTGTATTCCTAAATAGTGCAAACTGTTACTTCCCCTTTCTAGGATTTATTGCTAGTAAGCTGGAAGTTGACAGTGATCAAATAATGACTTTGAAGTTATGTACTTTCCTCTGAGTAAACTGAACTCATTATTAAGCATTAACTCATTCAACAAAGGACAGCTTAGTGTCCTGTCATGTGCCAAACACTGTGCTACTGTTGAGGAGGGTGTAACAAAGCTGGTAACAGAAGTAGATTGAAAACATACTGTAAGCCCAGAACTCCTGTTTGTCAAGTCACTAACTGTGGCCTTATTCATTAAAATAAGGACCTCTTAGTGGAATTGGAACCCTGAATCTTTTCAAGTCCTTGTACTTTTTGTAACCTAGAAGATAGAAGAGTTTAGCTAAATTGGTAATTAAAACAAAATAGATAACCCAGAAACAGATTAAAATACTTATAAGATATTAATACTTGATAAATGTGACATTTCAAATCAGTGGAGTAAAGATAATTTTTTCCCCTAAATGATACTGAAACAATTGACTACCTTTTTGTAAGAAAATTAAGTTGGAGCATTACCTCTCACCATATGCAGAAATAAATTCTAGATAGATGATAGTTTTATATGTAAAAAAATATTAAAAGTTTAAAAGAAAATACAGAAAGCTATGTTTATAATCTTAGAATGAAGAAACAACTTCATAAGGAAGACTTAGGTTTTAGAACCCAGAAATCATAAAGGAGAAGAACGACATATTTGTTGACATAAAAACTTAATGGATGGCAAAAGGTGTCTTAAACCAGGTTAAAAGGCAGAAGTGGTGAGGAGAATTGGGTGGCAGGGGAAAGGGGTGGATGTTGAAGAGGACAGATGTTTGCAGCACATAAAACACAAAGTAGCACAAGTAAACCAATACTTCCTACCGACAATCAGCAGAAGACATACTATCTTGTAAAGTTAATAAATAAAATGGAAAAGCATATAAAAAAGCCATGAAAAGACAATTTATGGATCTTCAAAGAGCCAATTAACATGTAACTAGATCTTGTCCTCACTAATGCTGAAGGAAAAGCAAGTAAAAAACATGTCGGCAAAAATTAATAAGACATAATATCCAGTGATGGAAATAGTTTGGATAAAAGGGGCTTTATTATACTATTAGAGAGAGAACACATTGGTACAGCTCTTTAGAAAGGTAGTTTGCTGTATCTGTTAAAGTTACAAACGTTCACAACTTTATGACTCAGCAAAACCACTTCCAGCATTCTGTCCTACAGAATAATAATCTGTATAAAATGTATGTGTAAAAGATTTATGCACATGAGCATTCACTGCAGTGGCATTTGTACAAGCAAAACACTTGAAGCAGACTAAATATCTATCAGTAGATTTATGATTAAATAAATTATAGTACATCCATACTATTCAGTTGTGTTAATTTGAGTGCTATTCTGGAATCATAGATCTTAACTTGAGATACAGCACAAGATTATGACTTGTGACATATGCAACATATGTACATTGGTAAAATTAGCCAGATTTTACGAATCATGAGTGAAGAATATAAGCGATAAGCAGCTACCAAGTGCATGGTTTCTGGGAGGCCATGAGTCCATCAGCCGTCAGGCATCTCTTTTCACATATGGGAAGCATTCTGGTTCAGAGTGATGAGTGCCAATTAAGTGTGGTTCACGTTGGCACTGAGGGAGCCTTCCAGATTTGGGTGGCTTTCATCTTTATTCTTCATTAGTTACCCATGCAGTCTTTGTGACCAATCCATTCTCTAGCCAGGTGAAATAAAAATACCAGGTTTATTTACTGTGAGTGTTGTCCCATAGAACTTTCTGCAATGACGGATATGTTCTGTATCTGTGATGTCCAATACGGTGGTCACTAGCTACATGTGGCCATTGAGTGAGATCTTGAAATGTGGCTATTGTGACTAAGGAACTGAACTTTTAATTTTAATTAACTTAAATGTAAATAGCCAAATGTGTCTAGTGACTACTGCATTTAAGAGCGTGGATCTAGACAGACCACGTGTAGCCTTCTAAGTTCTTACATGAGAACCTTCTCAGTTATTTTCCTGCTGAGAAATTCTATCAGAGGGTTTGCAAGAATGTCCATTAAGGTCACCATTGCCTTGGGCATCTCAAAGAGAGAGTGCCTTTTTCCTTTTCATATGCCATCTTATACCAAGATAGTAAATTAAACAAACAAGTTATACAGTAATATGTGTTGTCCTACTTTAAATCGCCACTCTGATTTTTACTGTTTTAAAAATATATATCTAGTGTTAAAAAAATTTCAAAAATTAAGATATTTTATTTCTGGAGGATAGACTTACTGAGCCAGAGGAAGGAAAGTGGTAATATTTGGTGTCATGTTTCCTTTTGTTTTTGTCTATTTCTGTTTTTTTTCAAGTGAACATAATCTTTTTAGAAATGAAAGAATGACAGGGAGACACAGACATTTCTGTGAGGCCTGTCTGTATTCCCCCATAACCAGATATTATCTTTCCCTATTCTAAATCCTCACAGTACTTCATACTCAGTTGTACTTATGATCTGACTTGAGAGGTTTCTGTATTATTTTTTCCACCTTTCTAAAAGCCAGGGGCGAGGAGGGGAGGTGTGTCTTACTTTGTAGTCAGCTGTAGGCTTTCTATAAACATTTGTTCAGTTGATTCAAATCTAGACTCTTTTGTGGATTCTGTCAATAGCAAGTTAGCTTCTTCTTTCTTTACCCTTGTTTCTTTACTAGTGCTATGTATTTATCTGAACATCAACAAATTAAGATAATGCTGTTATGTTTTTTTAACATGTGATATGAGAAGGTCTGATAAAACATTGTATGGGGCGATCAAATGATGTGCATGAATAGTAATAATGTTTATCAATTAGAAGAAACAATCTATTTCATGTTTTAGGGTTGTTATGCTCGATTGTGTTTATAAATTTCGAGTAAAAGTAAATACTTGCTTATAAATTTACTAGCAAGTACTTGTGTCAGTATAGTGACTTCTGCTATACTGATTTACTCTAAGAATATTTGGAGTAAGTTATCTTTGTGTAATCCTTCCCTCCAGTTCTCAGATGTGCATCTGCATCTCTGTGTTCATCATACCCTGTTATGTTAAGGGAATGAGAGCACTGATGAGAGAGGGCATGTTTTTTATTACAACTTAAACACCTTTTTCTTTTTCTTTGAACTCCTTTGTTGCATCTTCCATTTTGGCATTAATCAAAGCTACTATATTTCCTTTGTGCTTGTTATCAGTGATAAGATGTCCCATCTCCAACACAAAGCTACCCAGGCAGTTACAGTCATTCTTCTACAAGGTAATTTAATAGACAGTTCTATTTGGGGCAGAAGAATTCATAGCTTGAATTAAAAAAAAATATTGGAGTATAGTTGATTTACAATGTTGTGTTAGTTTCTGCTGTACAGCAAAGTGAATCAGTTATACATATATACACTCTATTAGATTCTTTTCCCATATAGGTCATTACAGAGTATTGAGTAGAGTTCCCTGGGCTATATAGTACGTCCTGATTAGTTATCTATTTTATATATAGTAGTGTGTATATGTCAATCCCAATCTCCCAATTTATCCCTCCTCTTCCCTCACACCCTGGTAACCATCAGTTTGTTTTCTGCATCTGTGCCTCTATTTCTGTTTTTAGATAAGTTCATTTGTACCTTTTTTTTTTTTGATTCCATATATAAGTGATATCATATGATATTGGGTTGGCCAAAAAGTCTGTTTGTGTTTTTTTCCATTACACTGTACGGAAAAACCCGAACGAACTTTTTGGCCAACCCAATATTTGTCTTTCCCTGTCTGACTTACTTCACTCAGTATGGCAATCTCTAGGTCCATCCATGTTGCTGCAAATGGCATTATTTCATAGCTTGAATTTTGACTCTCAGAGAAGAGTAAGGGCAGATATTAACAAGAATAAGTTTATCTTGCAAAGTTGCCCAGGTTCATGGAGGGTCCGGAAAGGTGGCTGAGGGATGCTAGGTGTAGGTTATGATGAGAAGAGGAAGCCCAGTATTTACACAGTATGCAACTTATCTGTAGCAACTTTTCTTCCAGTTGTTATGATTACTCTGTTTCCTGTTCTTTCATCAACCATTTTGTTCTTTAAAAGACTTTTCTTCCCCCAAAACAGACTCTAATTTCCTGGGTATATAGCGATGGATGAGACTTCCTTATATATTTATAATAATGTATATATTATACATTATTCCCTACCTTGTTTATTTCAGATGAAATCAGAGGTAAAGTGGGATCTGAGAATGACTGACTGACTGGAATATTTTTTTTTTCTTGACAACAAGAGAGCCAATATAATAATTAGCTGCAAAGTGTATTGAAACATTTTTTTAAAGCTTTTATATGTTGATATTAAACTAAAGGGGCAATAATAGGTAGTGGAAAGAGGAACTGGACTTGTAGTCATATGGACTTGGGTTCAGTACTGCCCCTGCCCTTTTTGCGGGGACAGGTAACTTCTCACAACTTCTCTGAGGTTCGTAGCATTAAGTATTGGAGAGTTCTTGTGAGGAAGTAAGCCATCATATGGCAAAGGTGCTCTAGGCTTAGAAGGTATAAAATGCAGGTGACTTTTTTTTCCTTCTAAGGATCTTCATGCCAGGCTGTTTCTCTGATGTATTTTATTACTAATAACTCTTCATGTGTAGAATTATTTTATGTAGAATATGTATAAATGAAGTATAAAAATTTGTCTGTTGGGTTGTAACATGTTGACTCTTCATTTGACTGTCTGTTTGAAACCTGTGCTATTGCTTTATAAAGCTAGAAACTGCATCCAAGACAAAAAAGAAACCTAGAAATGTGGGTCAGCTTTAGAATGTAGCATTAGGTATTATTAAAAGTTACCCATTTAGAAGGCCAAGAACTTAACTAATTTAACATCTAGATGTGGATTAATCAGATCTATCCTTTGGACTATGATGATAGTCAATAATCATTGGATGGCTATGTCAGTTCAGTTCCCTGGGAAGCAGACATAAGACAGAATTAGAAGTGAAAGACATTTATGAGAGAAGACACCCAAGAAGGATAAAGGGGAGAGAAAGTTTGAGCAGGTAGAAGAGCCTTCCACCTGCAATATTGGTCTAACACCAGCGAATGGAAGGCAGGAGGATTGGGGATGAAGATCTTCAGACTTTAGTGAAGTTCTGAGAAAGGCCTGTCAGGCTGATGGGGAGCCCAGAACACAGATTGCCTGTTAGAAGGATCACACTGGGCAGAAATATTCCCTCTCTGGTATCCCAACCGTGCTCAATCCTTGGTTGGGAGCAGCCTGGGGAGAGTATAAGCTTGGCTTGACTGTTGTAACGGATCCTGAATGGGGATGCTGTCAGCTAACTGCACTCTTAGAAGCTGGTTGATGCAAATGGCATGTCTGCATGACTACCACAAAGGTTGTGTGTGATACAATTTAATTTGACAAACATTCATTGGTTGCCAATTTTGTACAAGAGCTACACTAGGCACTATTGGGGATTTTGAGAGTTGTTTATTCATTCATTTATTTATTTGCTCATTAAAACATGCACTCAACAATATTGATTGAGAGACGACCATGTCCCAAGCAGAATTCTAGATGTGGAATGCACAAGACTCTCATTTAAATCTCTTAATTCCATTTAGAAACCATTGTTGAAATATGTATCTCACTTTTTCTGCTCTAGTATTGGAAGCTTTTGCTAGTTTCTCATTTGAATATGGCAAAACTCTTAAGATTAGAATGCCACACACACAAACTCTTCCACATGTCTTATTTCAAATTTTTCTTAATGGGAGTAAAATTTAAAGGTCAATGATGTAGGACTAAACTACTGAAAGGAATCCTCACCAGGTGAAAATGGAATCAGCTGATCTTACTTAATGTCATGTTGTGGTAACTCCACACTAGCATAATTCAGCTTTCTGCTAAGAATGCAGTTGCTTTATATAGTTTGTAAGGAATATACTTGAAGTATGAAAATATCACAGCAATGGTGGGCTGTGAAGAATGCCAAATTTTCTGAAAAGCTTATTCTCTGATATCTAGGCATAAACTAAGATTGGAGAAGGAAGAGAAATAAGTAGTGATAATAAGGTTGTACAATATTTGCATTTATTTTGGGGTTCTAAGAAACCCTTGTTTATCAAGTATTTCTTCTCTAAATAGCAATTTTTTAAATACCTACTGTAGCTGCTTCTGCATGAATTTTGCTGTTATTATTTTCCATCTCTTTTTCATTTGGGCTGACATAGATGCTGTACAGGGCTGTTCATTTTCCATCAGCAAAGATGCCTTTACTCTATGTCATGGCTGCTGCATGCATCATTAGTACAGCATGTAGTGATTTTAATGTTATTTCTAAACCTCCCTCACCTCATGCCATTATTTTAATTTAGGACCAACTGTTCAGCCATATGGAGCAGTTTGTCATTCAGCATCTGTATGTTCTTGCAAAATATGAATTTGTCTGTGGGCTTTATGCCTTCAAATGTGCTATATTTCATATGGAAAAGATAAATCTTTTCATTTTATTAGTGCTTTCATTGACTGAGTATCCCATTTATGTTTTCCCTTGGAGAGCTTGATGTTGGATCGGGATGCTTTTAAAAGTCACAATGTCAGGAAATGGATCCATTACCTAACATATTCTATAAGTTAGCCTCACATGAGTCCACAGGTAAACACAAAGGGCACCTTGCTGACTATTTGTTTTTGTGTTTCACAAGTTATTCATCTCCCATCCATTTACTTCTAACTGAAAAACACCCAGAAATCCAAATAGCATTGCGGATGGAACTGACACTAATTTTCCTCATCCCAGTCTGATTTCTTGCCTGTTTTCTGCCTTCCTAAAATTACTCAGCCAGTGTTTTGCTAGAGGTACAGGCATTGTCTCCCCATCTGTGTGGCCTTTTAAGCAAACTGGTTCCTGATGGACTGCATGGCCTTATTGGAGGGGGTGCCTGGGCAACCTTGTTTGTACACAGTGACTCCACCCATTTTCCCAAGTATTACTTGACTAGAGGTGAATCTGAATCTAAGAAGAGACAACCTCTTCTAGGATTTTGCTGTTGGCACCAGGACAGATCAAATTAATTATGAGGCATTGTCAGGTAGTGGTTAAGGTCATGGGTCTGGCTACATAGCTATCCATTACCTAACTGTGCAATCCTGGGTAAGTTACTTATCTGCTCTATGCCTGGGTTTTCTCATCCATAAAATGAGATCCAAAATGTTTTCAGAACCAAACATTTTTCATAACCATTAGGCAGCAAAACCTAACCTGCCGGAACTCCTTTGGAGACAATGACCCTACAGGAAGTTATTTGTTATTTTTGTCTGTCTCTTGGTTTGAATATTCACATGTTTTCCTGTGGAAATAGTAATGTGTATGATTATGAAATCTAGCCTCAAGATTTTTGGAAAGGGATTGTAGACCAGTGTTATCTATCTCAATGCTTTTATTTTGAGGATTAAATGAATTGCTGTATGTAAAAGGGATTAGAACAGTGTTTGGTCCATTGTAAGCCTTCAGTAAGTGTTAGCTCTGATTTTTACCTTGTTTGCATAGGTTTCACTTTCTTGCAAGAAGCAATTTCACTAAGACAAACACCTACTAAGTGCTAGACCTCTTTTGAGCCTTGGGGACATGGCAGGGTATACTGGTATAATTCCTCTTTTTATGTAGCTAACAGCCTCCATTAACTAAACAGGAAATTAAAATAAAGTGAGATAATTATTAATAGGGGAAGAGTTGGGCATTCAGGGATCATACAATAGTTTAGTGGCAGGTAAAGGTCTCCCTGGAGAAGTGATGTTTGAGGTAAAACATAGAAGTTCACCAGGTGAACAGATGGGGCAAGACTGTTCCAGGCAGAGGAGAGAGGCTATATGAAGACTCAGAGGAGAGATGAAGGGTTTGGGCTCTTGCTTCCTTGGTTTATATGCCCTCGTATCCTCCAAATTACAGGTCTAACCCACTCCTTTCTCCAGGACCAGAGCTTGAAATTGAAAGATGAAGGGAAGCAAAGGAGAATGTATCTTCCCAGAAGGTGCTCTGGCAAAGAACGAGCAAGTTTCTGGGTTGCCCAGGCCATGCTGGTCTCACAATGTGGGAGATCACTCCTCAGGCAGAGTTGTTCGCTGGGTTGCAAGAGGTCTGAAGATTTATCCGTCTTCATGTTGGAGGAAACATGAGGAGTGGCACAGCTGCATTCCCTATCCCTAACTCCTGGGCCGTTTTCCGAAGTTGCTGCTTTTAGCCATGTGTAGGCTAGTATATTAGACCATCATGCTTTAAAATTCCGTCGAAATTAAGAACAAAGCATATACAGGGTAGTGGCCAAGAGAGCCTCCTCTAAGTGATGTATGGAGAGCAGTGCTTGGCGCGGAGCAGGCAGCCAGTTCATGTGAGCTGCCCTCCTCTTTGGTTCTGTCGCATCCTATGGTTTTCACTGTGTGCATATTCAGAAGGAAATAACGAATAACTCGTCATCTCAAATGCTGTGTCACTTTAAAGCTGAATAATTATTTAATAATAGAATATGAAATGAAGGTAATGTTAAAATTTCCAGTACTGTTAACATTTTAATTGCATTTATTATGTAGAACTCATATTTATTCTTGAAACCAATTTATGGGTTATCTTTGCTGCTTTTTAAATTCTTCCTGCGTTATGACTTTTGGCCTGTTATTACTCACTAATACATAGAAAGGAGGAAGGGAAGTTGAGAAGGGAATTGATTAAAATTTGCCATTTACTGCTAGTGTTGATTCTCATATCACATCAATTATGAGTCCTGTTTTCTACATTAAAAACATAAAAGGTTAAACTATTAGCTTAACTGAAAATCATAAAAAGATAAAAGGTATGGATTAATGTCTGATGTCCAAATTATATCAGTATTATTGTGAACAACTCATATCAAAAATTTTCAAATCCCTTTTCATAATTAAGCTTTCATTATCTAATAACAAGCTTTTCCAGGACATTATTTTTCACAAGCTACTTTATTACAGATTGCATTATCTCTCCTCACTCTCCTCCCCTTCAGCCCACACACTCCTGACGCCTGTAGGGTTTACATACTGTTCCCACTTCACAGTGAAAGAAGCTGGAGCAGGAAAGGAAGGAGTCATGCTGCTTACACAATTCACTGTGAGAAGCTGTAGTTGATATTCTTCTATAAATAAAATGTTATTTTGAAATTTTTTCCCTAAATTGATTTTTTTGCTTTATTTATTTATTTTTCATCTTTATTGGAGTATAATTGCTTTACAATGGTGTATTAGTTTCTGCTTTATAACAAAGTGAATCAGTTATACATATACATATGTTCCCATATCTCTTCCCTCTTGCGTCTCCCTCCCTCCCACCCTCCCTATCCCACCCCTCCAGGCGGTCACAAAGCACCGAGCTGATCTCCCTGTGCTATGCGGCTACTTCCCACTAGCTAGCTATTTTACGTTTGGTAGTGTATATATGTCCATGCCACTCTCTCACTTTGTCACAGCTTACCCTTCCCCCTCCCCATATCCTCAAGTCAATTCTCTAGTAGGTCTGTGTCTTTATTCCTGTCTTACCACTAGGTTCTTCATGACATTTTTTTTTCTTAAATTCCATATGTATGTGTTAGCATACGGTATTTGTCTTTCTCTTTCTGACTTACTTCACTCTGTACGACAGACTCCAGGTCTATCCACCTCATTACAAATAGCTCAATTTCGTTTCTTTTTATGGCTGAGTAATATTCCATTGTATATATGTGCCACATCTTCTTTATCCATTCATCCGATGATGGACACTTAGGTTGTTTCCATCTCTGGACTATTGTAAATAGAGATGCAATGAACATTTTGGTACAAGACTATTTTTGAATTATGGTTTTCTCAGGATATATGCCCATTAATGGGATTGCTGGGTCATATGGTAGTTCTATTTGTAGTTTTTTAAGGAACCTCCATACTGTTTTCCATAGTGGCTGTACCAATTCACATTCCCACCAGCAGTGCAAGAGTGTTCCCTTTTCTCCACACCCTCTCCAGCATTTATTGTTTGTAGATTTTTTGATGATGGCCATTCTGACTGATGTGAGATGATATCTCATTGTAGTTTTGATTTGCATTTCTCTAATGATTAATGATGTTGAAACACATGAAAGTAGCTTTGATTTGCATTTCTCTAATGATTAATGATGTTGAAACACATGAAAGAATGTGTTTATTGGCAGTCTGTATATCTTCTTTGGAGAAATGTCTATTTAGGTCTTCTGCCCATTTTTGGATTGGGTTGTTTGTTTTTTTTTGTTATTGAGCTGCATGAGCTGCTTATAAATTTTGAAGATTAATCCTTTGTCAGTTGCTTCATTTGCAAATATTTTCTCCCATTCTGAGCGTTGTCTTTTGGTCTTGTTTATGGTTTCCTTTGCTGTGCAAAAGCTTTGAAGTTTCATTAGGTCCCATTTGTTTGTTTTTGTTTTTATTTCCATTCCTCTAGGAGGTGGGTCAAAAAGGATCTTGCTGTGATTTATGTCATAGAGTGTTCTGCTTATGTTTTCCTCTAACAGTTTGATAGTTTCTGGCATTACACTTAGGTCTTTAATCCATTTTGAGCTTATTTTTGTGTGTGGTGTTAGGGAGTGATCTAATCTCATACTTTTACACGTACCTGTCCAGTTTTCCCAGCACCACTTATTGAAGAGGCTGTCCTTTCTCCACTGTACATTCCTGCCTCCTTTATCAAAGATAAGGTGACCATATGTGCGTGGGTTTATCTCTTGCCTTTCTATCCTGTTCCATTGATCTATCTTTCTGTTTTTGTGCCAGTACCATACTGTCTTGATTACTGTAGCTTTGTAGTATAGTCTGAAGTCAGGGAGCCTGATTCCTCCAGCTCTGTTTTTCGTTCTCAAGATTGCTTTGGCTATTCAGGGTCTTTTGTGTTTCCATACAAATTGTGAAATTTTTTGTTCTAGTTCTGTGAAAAGTGCCAGTGGTAGTTTGATAGGGATTGCATTCAACCTGTAGATTGCTTTGGGTAGTAGAGTCATTTTCACAATGTTGATTCTTCCAATCCAAGAACATGGTATATCTCTCCATCTATTTGTATCATCTTTGATATCTTTCATCAGTGTCTTATAATTTTCTGCATACAGGTCTTTTGTCTCCTTAGGTAGGTTTATTCCTAGATATTTTATTCTTTTTGTTGCAATGGTAAATGGGAGTGTTTTCTTGATTTCACTTTCAGATTTTTCATCACTAGTGTATAGGAATGCCAGAGATTTCTGTGCATTAATTTTGTATCCTGCTACTTTACCAAATTCATTGATTAGCTCTAGTAGTTTTCTGGTAGCATCTTTAGGATTCTCTATGTATAGTATCATGTCATCTGCAAACAGTGACAGTTTTACTTCTTCTTTTCCAATTTGTATTCCTTTTATTTCCTTTTCTTCTCTGATTGCTGTGGCTAAAACTTCCAAAACTATGTTGAATAATAAGAGTGGTGAGAGTGAGCAACCTTGTCTTGTTCCTGACCTTAGTGGAAATGGTTTCAGTTTTTCACCATTGAGGACGATGTTGGCTATGGGTTTGTCATATATGGCCTTTATTATGTTGAGGAAAGTTCCCTCTATGTCTACTTTCTGCAGGGTTTTTATCATAAATGGGTGTTGAATTTTGTCGAAAGCTTTCTCTGCATCTATTGAGATGATCATATGGTTTTTCTCCTTCAGTTTGTTAATATGGTGTATCACGTTGATTGATTTGTGTATATTGAAGAATCCTTGCATTCCTGGAATAAACCCCACTTGATCATGGTGTATGATCCTTTTAATGTGCTGTTGGATTCTGTTTGCTAGTATTTTGTTGAGGATTTTTGCATCTATGTTCATCAGTGATAGTGGCCTGTAGTTTTCTTTCTTTGTGACATCCTTTTCTGGTTTTGGTATCAAGGTGATGGTGGCCTCGTAGAATGAGTTTTTAAACAGATGTTTATTCTAAATTTGCCTTTTTCAGAGAAAACTAATATCACTTCTTTAAATATGGCTGTTTTAAAGAGAAACAAATTAAATTCTTCTTTTATATGCTCCCAATTTTCTATACGTTTGTACCTATGGAGAAAAACCGTATCTTCATTCAGTCTGTATGTTTGAAAGTCTTTCTCTTTTCATCTCTCACTCTCATCTTTACAAGGAGTCCCTTTAATTAGATAAAATAAGAAGTGAAAAATCTACTTTGGTGAACTGAAATTAGGATAACTGTATTTGTTCATATTTACTTTTTTAAAAAAGTGTTTCCTTGCAAATACCTGAATTGCAGAAGTATTAAATACATTGAATTAGTCAAAGTAGCTTTTTGGGATTTATAAATTTTTCAGAACCTCTAGGATTTTAGTTTCCCAGAATTAGATTAATCCTAGGCCTATTTCATGATACTTCCTCATTATTGGTCCATATGTGGTCTGCTTTTATTTAGTTAGTGTTTTTAAGTTATTGTACCATTTGTGAACCCAACACCCAAATCAAGTATCTTGGCAATAATCTATTTTCTTATCAAATGACTACCTTCCATCCCCCTGGCCCTTTATGTCTCAGGTAGCCATTTTCTTAAATTCAGTATTCCCCAGTCCCTTGCTTTCTTTCTTTATATATTCTTATTATATCTATGTGTATTCCTCGTAAGTATTTTTAAAATTTAATTGTCTTTACTTCTATTAAAAGAGTTTCATGCTGTATGTAATGACTGGTATGTATTTTTTAAAAACTTAACCATTGATAATTAAGATGCTCCGGGTTGTTGTGTGCCCTTTAATTTCATTCATTTTGACTGCTGTATAAAAGTCCAAGGGAATGAGTATATGACTTTTATTCACTCTCCCATTGATGGAGAGTTAGAATTTTTCAAGTTGTCTGTAATTGTGAACAGCTGTTTGAACATTCTTGTACATGGCTTTTGTTTTTAACCTGTGAGAGAGTTTCTCTTAGGAATGAACTTGCTGGGTCTTGGGGTATATGCATTTTCAACTTTGGGAGATAATGCCCAGCTATTTTCCAATTTGTACTCCTGCCAACAAGTCTAAGAGATGCTGTAGATCCATATTTCTCCAGCACTTGGTGTTGTCAGACTTTTAATTTTTGTCAATTAAGTGGATAGAAAATGATGTCTTATATAAGTCTTAATTTTTATTCTTTATGTTTATCAGACATATTTATTTCCTCTTTTGTGAAATTCCTGTTCATGTATTTTTGTCCATTTTTTTCTGTTAATTTGTTGGTGTGTATTTAACAATTGGTTAGGCATTCATTATATATTCCTGATACTAATCTTTTGTTAGATGTATATGTTTTGAATGTATTTTCCCAGTTTGTGACTTGATCTTTATTTCTTTTAAGCTATCTTTTGATGGCCAGAAGTTCTTAATTTTAATATAAGGGAAACCTATTAATCTTTTATGTTCTATACTTTTTTGCTACTTAAGTAACCTTTTTCTAAACCAGGGTCTAAAAGATATTCACTAATACTTTTCACTAAGATATTTAATGGCTTATTTTTCAAACTTAAAACCTTAATCACTCTAGAGTTGATTTTTGTGAATTGAGGGAATGATTCAACTTTATCTATTTTTCCATGAAGATTACTATTTAAAAATTCTCCATTTATCGATTTAATTTAAATTTCACTTAACTTTAATTTTTAAATTTAATCTCTTCTTACTCCAATGAGTCAGACTTGCCACCTATGTCATATACCAGAGTTTCATAAATACTGGATCTATTTCTGGACTTTTCATTCTGTGCTGTCGTTTAGTGAGTGAGTGAGTGTGTGTGTGTGTGTATTCATTTTTGAATTATGTATATTCATCTTTGAATTTTAAGCACACACGTATACACCTAGATTTTGAAATATTTTGGGTTTTCCACTAGGTTTTGGACATAGTAAAAACAAGTGTCCGTACAGTTCTTCCACGCATCTGGAAGGTACCTGATGTCGAGGAAGTAAATTTATATCGGATTTTCAACCGAGTTTTTAATCGCTTACTCTGGAGTCATGGCCAAGGACTGTGGAACTGTTTCTGTGATTCAGGGTAAGTTTTAAGTTATCTTTTATTATTGTCATTTTTAATAATTTACTATTTAGTTATAAAGTTAGCCCAATAAAATGGCTGAATTTCTTTAATCTCTTAAAATGTGGATTTGTAACTGCATGTAAGTTTCGGTACTCAACTATAATTTATAGCATTTAAGCTGATATAGATGAGATGATGGATATGAACACAACACCACCCAACAAAGTTGAATTCAGTGGAGAGAAAGTAGTCTTAATTAATGAAAAATCTCAGTTAGAAATCTGTATCCCTACAGCTCTTCTGCTGTTGCCTTTATGTAGCAGACTTCCAAAATCATGGCTACACTCCTGCTCCTCTGCAGACTTTCAGTCCTGTCAAAGCTGTTGTGACTCACTGTCATTTTGTCTTCAAGATATCTAAAACCAAACGTTCCATACCTCCCTTTTATTCAGAAATGGCTTCCCTTCTGGACTTCCCAAAACCCCATTGTTATTCTCCTAATCACATGGGTTTGATATCTCAGGGGCATCCACATCCTTGTTCTCCTTCATTTTCTTTATTCAGTCATGTGCTAAATCTTGTTAGTTTTTCTGTCACATCCCCACTGTGGCTACTCTAGATTGTTTTTCATTATTCTTAACAATTATCAATTATTTAATTGTAGGTTGTTTTTCACTGTTCTTCACAATTATCGAGTATTTACTTGATAATTTAAATACTTTTGGAGATACAAAGCTGAATCTGACATAGATCCTGCCCTGAAGAAACTTAAAAATGATAATAGCTAACACTATACCACTTATACTATGTGCCAGGCATTGTTCTAAGCACTGTACATGTATTAAGTAATTTAATCCACATAACATCACTTTGAAGCAGGTTTTATGATAATTTCCATTTTATAGATAAGGAAACCAAGGCACAGATAGGTGCTAAGGACCTAGTGCAACTGGGATTTGAACTTAAGCAGCCTGGTCCCAGATTTCATGGTCTTAACCAATAAAACTCTGCTGTCTCTAATAGACAAAATAAGATACATGCAAAAGTCATGATTATGAAGGAGATGACACATACGTTATTGTAAGATTTCAGAGAAGAGGAGCCTTTTTGGTAGAAAGGCTAAATGAAATTAATAGATTCCCAGGCATTTTTGCCTCCAGTTTTTTGTTTCCCTTATCCATCCTACTGTCAGAGTCATTTCCTAAAATCTGTAATGATTTCCCTCATTTATCATTAAAGTCTAGACTTTTTATCTAGAGATATAAGACTCTCTAATATGCTGATTCTTTCTTATTTCTCCAGTCTTCTCTCTCATTACTCCCCTAATTAAACTTTGCTCCCCAAAAACAAATTCATTATTTTTCAAATATCTTAAAAATTTGTCCTTTTCTGCCTCCGAACTGTTAGTGTCAATGAGTAGCTGATTGGGCTGCCTTCTACAACCCCATTTCTCCAATCCCCTCTGCATTATTTAAATCCTATGTAAAGACCCAGACCATGCCCTTTTTTTGGTAAAACCTTAACAGACTATTCTAGCCTGACATGATCTCTGAATGTCTTCCATTTAAATATTCTAGTCATCTAGTACTGAATCATTTATACCATTTGCAGACTTATTCTCACCACCATAATTTTCCTCAGCTACCATTCACCAACAGGGAGAATTCACAAGGTGCTCTGGGTTGTGATGAAATCTGAGAATAATCTCGGCCATAAATTATTTCTACAGAGACTTAAGTGAAACATTTGAACTGTACTCCATGGCCCTTAGTTGATGGCTGTCTGTAGAAGCTCTCTTAATCTAAAGTCATAATTAGAATTTTTTTCTGTTTTTTGATCCGTTGGTTGGAATGTTGAACATGGATTTCAGCTACTCTTCACAAATGGAAGGCACTGAGGTAGTCTGCTACTGAAATTGGTGCTGATGACACTATTTTGGTAATTTACTCTGACTCCATTCAGAATCCTTTTCTCTTGTACCTAGCACACTACTCCCCCCCAGATGTCTCTGGTGGTATCTATTACTACTAGTAATCATAAAGAATGTAAATAACATTTATTGAAAGGTTACTAAGTGCCTGATACTGTTTTTCATAGTAAACATTTTTATAATTACCACTACAATATTTTGAGTAAACTATTATTATTATTTTCATTGT
This sequence comes from Delphinapterus leucas, assembly GCF_059928025.1. NCBI lineage: Eukaryota > Metazoa > Chordata > Mammalia > Artiodactyla > Monodontidae > Delphinapterus > Delphinapterus leucas. Next base: position 117,132,629 of record NC_143129.1, read on the forward strand.
ATAGATAAGGAAATGGAAGCATAAAGTATATAACTTGCCCAAGTTCTCATAGTGAGCCTGGATTTAAACCCAGGTTGTCTGAGTCAAGAGCCCAAGCTCTTAACTCTATGCTTTATTCAGTCCTCTCAAAGCAGCATTGCTCATGGTTGCCAAGCTTGCTATACTGCAAGCCCATAGCATTAGCCCAATCCCCAGCCCACTGCACTGGAGCGGCTGGAGAAGGAGTAGCTTTGAGTCCTATTTGACCTCCACTCTCCATCCATTTCTTTAAAAACTTGGAGGCTTGTAGAGATGAGTTTTACATCCGATTTTTTTTTTTTTTGTACCTTTACAAATGGCATTCCTAGGCTTCTTCAACTTAGTGAAGTCACATAGTTTTGTGTGTGTTTGATTGTCACTTTGGACCCAGACTAGTTCTGCTTATTCTTTGAATCGTATCTAGTCAATGTATACTCCTTTAACCTTTGATCTAACGGCCTAGCGGTCTAGGTAAAAATCTACTCTTAGCTCATTTCTAAAGGAATGATTTTAATAAAAGGTGTAGCTGTCTTTCACAGTTAGGTGTAAAACTCTTAGAAAAAACATTCCAAATAACTCTGGGCCACCTTGATTCCTGCCTCTGCCTGTCAACATCTCAATAATAAAACAAAATGAATAAACCATTCCCTGTCCACGTCCAGAGACTTCAAAGAATATTGTAGATGTTTGTCATAGGTTTTCCTAGCATTGGCCCAGGGGTTTGGCTGATGCATCAAAGAGAAAACACCCTCATCCCCCTCTCTTGCTCTTCCAGGCTGCTGAAGCCCATGCTCAGTGACCATTTTTTATCACATGCAGCCTCCTGGGAGTGCTATTCAGAATGATGCTCCACGTTCTGAATGTGTCCTCTCCAGGGGAACAGCTTTTGGAATTTTCATGCATAAAATTATCCACCATGTTTTACTGAGCTAGGGGAAGCCTAGGTGCTATGGGACTCAAACTCAGGCCACAGAGCTCAGGAAGGGTGGCCAAGGGAAGCAATATTTCAGCTTAGACTTTCAAGATGAGGAAGAAGAGGAATTTGCCAGGTAAAGCAAAGAGGAGGAGGCAGGGGGACTATGGGAGAAGGAATGTATTATTTGGAAAAGCCCTCTTTCCACTCAAACTCCTGATATGTAAACCCCAAAGAAAAGAATCTAGTTTAGACCCTTTAGCCAAAGACATTTTCCTATGGAAGTTTGTCATAGAAAAGCTTTTCTTTTACAATCTCAGGGAAAGAAGAAATTGTAAGGAATATTCTAAGGCAGCAGTCTGCTTCTAGGCTGAATTATATGCCTACCTGAAAATGTATGCGTATCATATAGACTACTTAAAATGATGTGACTCTTACTGTTCTCATATCACTTTCAACTGGATGTTGCGTTGTTCATACTTTTCAGCTCATTAATCTTTCTGTTGCTGATTGTCCGGTTGGTGTAGTCCAGATTTTTTTTTTTTTCTTACTTTCCTTTCTTCTTTGGGCTACTCAGTCATTCATTTGGGCTTCTACCAGAGGAGAAAGAAATGAATGTTTCACTTTTTAGATAGCTGCTTTATTAAATATTTTGATGAAAAAGCTGGTAAAAATTATTGGATTACTGGATAATATGAGGCTTTTCAAGTCTCTGGATTTCATTAATCATTCCCCTTTGTTACCGGGAGGTTATTCAGTATTCTGTATCTTATTGTTATATTATTAAAAATGTCATTTGAAGTCATTTCTTTTCATATTTCTCTGAGGATTAGGGAGTTCTGGAGAGAACTTTTTAACCATTTAATTTTTCTTTTTGAATTCATAGATTTTGGCCCTCCCATTTCCTTGGAATTTAGATTTAGAAAGCAGGCAGATAAGACCCTGGGTTCTTTGATAAAGGCACTGGTATTTTAAATTATTTCTCCATCCTTTCACCTTCTTAAAATTTTTTGTGTTAGTATTGAAAATTGAGACGCTGTCGTGTTCTAGAGGCATTTCATATTACTCAGCTGTGCCAGGTAGTGGGTAGGAGGGAGGGGACACGGTTCAAAAACATTCAGGTTGAAGAATAGGTTTCTTTTGTGCAGAGGGGGTGCCATTAGCCTAGTACCAAACAAAGCAAGTCCTGGTCATTTTCTTTTTTCTTTATGAGTGATTCTGGAGTGTTGACACATAAATATGGATTAATAGAGTAGAATGTGGTCTTTGGTCAGTGGTGGTGAACATACACACCAAAATTAGGTAGAGAACCTTGATTCGTATGTTTATTTTGAATATTTAAGGAACAATGAGAGAATGAGAAGCCAAAGCTGCTTATATTATAACTCACATATTACTCAGAGTGTTACATCAAATTAAGGTGCTATTTGAAGAAGGTCCTTTGCCTTTCCTCCATTTTATGTGTTCTTTTCTTACGTCTGTACTCCAAGTCAGCAAAAGAAAAATTACCGTGATGTGAGGGACCTGATAGTGAATCTAATCAGATGTCTCCAAAGTATCAAAATATAAATATATTCAAGTTCAGGGGGGAGGGTGGTGATGGAGGTAGGCTTTTACAGAAATACCCAGAATCCCAGGGGAGAGAAAGTAAAAGTGCTCAGCTGAGAGTCAGACAGTCAGAATGTTTTCTTTGTGTATTTACGTTTGTATGAAATTTTGATTTCTCTGGGCCCAGTCATGTAAGCCTTGCTAGATCAAGACTTATCAGTTATAAACATATTCCCTTATTAATTGGTGTTCTCCTGTTTTTCTTGATTACATCAAGTAAATTGGAGATATATCTATATACACACAAATATGCATATCATATCTAGTTTTTCTTATATTTAGTAATAATTTAAATTTTTAGAGTTAATTTAGCTAACATATTACTATTTCTTGAATGAAAGTAACTTTTAATCCTTTTTAAATAATAAAAACAGTATTACATTTAGCCCCGAACATCTTAGAAAATGGAAGAAAATTTATTCCTTTCAATCTACTTATTTGAATCTTATTCCCTTTAAGAAAATCTGTCATTCACTGATGACATGCTCTTTTATCCTGAAAAAATAAACAGTAGCCTTTCTACTAAAAAATACCTTTCTGAGTTTCTAAAGCATTTTTTAAAAATTCCAAAGATATCAAATATCCACAGAAGATTGAAAATGGAATCTTTGAATTTCCCACTGGGAAGTACATTTCTTCAGAAAAATATTTTCCTTAATATTTTTTTCTTTCTGAAAATCTAGTCTTTTCTCTCTCTGCGGGTTAAGAGAATTGGTTTATGTAAAATGAGACTTGAACCATTACCAAGTCTTAAAGCAAACCTTCCCCTTGAGGCTTGAAAGGAGTTTCAGTTACACTAAGGAAATAAGTCAGTCTGTCTCTCTCTCTCTCTCTCTGTCTCTCTCTCCCTTTCTCGATGGTGGTAGGGTGATAAGATGTTTCCTGATTTGGGCCATGACAATCAGCTTAGGAATTGTGAATACATATATATGTGTACACACACACACGCACGCATGCATGCATGCACACATTTAAATTTACCAAGACAGTATGTACTGCTGCCTGCTGTGCACTAAGCTGAGTGCACTGAAGGAGGGAAGACACTACCTTTGGAACTGCAGTAGGGCAGGACTTGTGGAGATTACATTACATCTACAGTATAGAACCTGTGCTCTAGGAATATCATGGACATAATTACATATGAAAGTGTTTTGAAAGGGGTGGTCATAAGCAAATGATTAACCAAAATTCTCAGAGAGAATCTGAGAGATAACAATTAAGAGATCACAAATTAAGTTGCAGCAACTTTTTAATTTGTGGGATCATTATTAATATAAAAATAAATGTAGCTTCCTAGAAAATGTAAATTCTTAGAATACCTAACTTGTGAGAAATTAGCTCAGTATTTTACAGTTACTTTAATGTAGAGTAACTCAATTTTTAGGAGGTGTTGGGAAACCATCCTGTTACTTAGAGCTAGCAGCAGTGAAGTCTTTAAAGATATGAATTCTATGTTGTGTTTTTTTAATGTAAAGATTAATTTCCAAATTTGTATATTTACTTTATACCTCTCAACCATCTGTAGTCACTTCAAATGTGTGAGGCCATTTCTACGTTTTTTTAATGGGTTTGTTGCTAGGTAAGTGATATAGTTGGTTGCCATTTTTAACAGCCACATGAGGTCATGCCTGTTTCCATGCCAACAGATCCTCTTGGGAGAGTATTTTCAGTAAAAGCCCGGAGGTGGTGACTCCTTTGCAGCTCCAATGTTGCCAGCGCCTGGTCGAGCTTTGTAAACAGTGCCTGCTAGTGGTTTACAAATATGCAACTGATTCAAGAGGATCACTCTCAGGCATTGGTACCAATTGGGGTAATTCCAGGTACTGGTTTACATTTCCTAGACCCTGTGAGTTTTATATAAAGTAATGCCACAATGCAGTTTGAAATTGAAAGTCTCTTTTTGTCTATATGGTTAGAGAAAAAGCTAAAGACTAAAAATTCATACATGCTATTATCTATAAGATTCTTTTAATTTGAACAATCTTTACCTTTAAAGGACTGAACAAGGACAGCAATTACAAACCCGGAGGTGACAGAAATAACCTACATGGAGATGGTATTATTTAACTTATATACTTTTGCTTTCAAAAGCCAAGTAAGAGCATACAAAAGGGTAATAAATTTAATTTTTCCCCCAATAGGGATATTTCAACATTTGTCCTTTATCCTAATATAGTTGAGAAGATGCCTTTAGTTTAATTTTTATTGTTCAGTATGCCTCTACTATTCCCTTCATCACCAAAAAGATCTATGGGAGGTGGATTTTAAGTTCCATTTAAAAACTGGATTTTTATAAATATTGTCCAGTTAAAATAGGTAGTTTTCCAAAAGTATGAAAATATTGTTTTTAAGCTGCAAAGATACACAAATAAACAGGAAGTACATTTTAGCACTTCTCAGGACAGTCGTAGTTCCATTTAGAATTAAAGACAAATATGTGACTTTTAGTATGTGTAAGTTGTAGTACTCTCAGAGACAATTTTCAGTCTCAGCATCTCTGTATTTCTATCTTTCATGTACTGAGCTTCCATATAAGCTCATTTACGTGGCTAAAAACATTTTTTAAAAACCACTGAGTTAGGGCTTCTGCCTTTGGTAATAGAGCAAGCACTGGGTATTTGGACAAATCCTCCCTCTGATGACAACAAGAAAAGCTGGACAAAATACCAAAACAGTTGCTTGAAGACATCAGAGAGTTAAAACCAGGTACTTGTTAGTGAGTACTAGTTAGTACTGAATAATGCTTTTGACAGACTCATGGGCCTAAGGGAAAAAAGTAGGAGTTCAGGGCCTGTCAAAGATTGGGGCCTTGATAAACACCATAGATTCCTTCAAGTGACAATGTCCCAGATGTTTTGCAAAGCAAAAGTTGACAGAATTACAGGGAAAAATAGACAAATCTACAACCATTGAGGGAGATTTTAATATATACTTCTCAAAAAATTAGAGACAAAGAACATTTTAACAATATGATTAACAAATTTAACTGTCATATAATAGTGAATTCAGTGACCTCAGAATACAATACACCAAGCATATCTGAATCTGTTATAAAAATCAACTATATAGTGGAATAATAAAACATAGTTCGAAAAATTGAAATCACACAGAGTATTATTTCTCATCACGTGCTATTAAAAATAACAAAATATCCAGAAAATCCATACTTTGGAAAGATAAAAAATATACTTTAAATAACCCATGAATCAAAGAAGAAATCATAATGAATGTAAGAAAATATTTTTAACTGAGTGATAACAAAAATATTACAAATAAAAACACAGTATGTACATAAATCATTATTATAGGAATACTTATAGGCTTAAATGAACATATTAGGGAGGGGTAAGGCAAAAATTAAATGATCTAAGCAACCGTCCTGAATGATGACAGAATGATATTAAAGTAAACCCAAAGAATACAGAAAAAGGAAATAATAAAAATGAGAGCAGAAATTAATATAATGATGCAAACGGAATAAAGAAGATCAAAATGGCAAAAGTGGGTTTTTTAAAAGGCTAATAAAATTGATAAACAACTGGTGAGACTGATCAAAATGTAAAAGACAAAAATAGTTAACGTCAAGAATAGAAATAGAGATGTTACTGCAGATATTACAAATATTGAAAATTTTATAAGAAATATGAATAATTTCATGCTGATAAATTCGGTAATTTAGATTGTTAACAAATTCCTTGAAAAACACATATTACCAAAAGTGAGAAGAAGATATACTCTTAATTATTGAAAAAATTGAATCAGTAATTAAAAACCCTTCCACAAAGATAAGTCCAGATTCATAGGTCTTTACTATCTAATTCTACCCACCCAGAGAAGAGAAAATTACTATCTAATTCTATCTAATTCTACCCACCCAGAGAAGAGAGAAGTACTATCTAATTCTATCTAATTAAACCCACCCAGAGAAGAGAGAAAAGGAAGGAATGTTCTCTAACTTGTTTTATGAGGCTACCATACCTTTGATACCTGACCAGGACATTGACAGTCTAATCTCACTCCTGTACATAGATGGAAAAATCTTACATAAAATATTAGCAAAACAAACCCAGAAACCTTAAATAGGATAATGTATCATGACTTACTTTTGTTTATTGCATCAGCTTAATTGTACAATAACATTAAAAAGTGATCAATGTAATTTTAGTAGAATAAAAAATCATTTAAAAATATATGGATGGGCTTCCCTGGTGGCGCAGTGGTTGAGAGTCCGCCTGCCGATGCAGGGGACACGGGTTCGTGCCCCGGTCCGGGAAGATCCCACATGCCGTGGAGCGGCTGGGCCATGGCCACTGAGCCTGCGCGTCCATGAGCCTGTGCTCCGCAACGGGAGAGGCCACAACAGTGAGAGGCCCGCGTACCTCAAAAAAAAAAGGATAAGTCACTTGTTAGAATTCAGTATATTACATTCATGCTTAAAAAATGCTTAGCAAGTTAGAAACCAAAGGGAAATTCCTTAATCTAATAAAGGATAAGTACAAAAACCCTACAATCATATACTTAATGGTGAAATGTTGAAGGCTTTCCTTCTGAGGTGAGAAACAAGACAAGACTGACTGTTATTACCGCTTCTATTTACCATTGTGTTGGACCTAGCTCATTCAAGGAAGCATGCCAAAGAAGTAAAAGGCATTGGATTTGAGAGAAAGAACTAAAACTCATTACTAATGGATATGATTGTGTTCACAGAATCTAAGTAAATCTACAGATAAATTATTAAGTAAATTTAACAATTTTGATGAAATCAAAGTTGGGATAAAATCAATTGTATTTTTTCTATATTAATAACAAACAGCTAGAATATATGACATTTTAGATACAATATCATTTTTCAATAGCATCAAAGAATAATTCTTAGGAATAAATGTAACAAAAATGTGTAAGTCTAAGGTGTTTCTCCTTGGGATGAGTTAGCTACAAGTTAGCTAGTTTTGTACTTCGAGAGTAAGCTACAATAAAAATAAAGCTGGAAACTTCACATTTTTTGGTGCTTTAGCACAAACTCTTTAGATACAATCTATAGAACCACTTTCTAGAGATTCTTCCTGCTAAAAAAATCAAATTGTATTATTTAACTTCATTGCAAAGAACATTTCAAAAATAATCTTTGATGTTCAGCTAGTGTGGGATCTCCCAAGAGATACTAATGGAGATATTAAGGCAAATAATCCATTGTGTTTCCCTGTAATGCTTTAAAATATCCCACAGCACTTGCTTTAGGGAAGCAAAATGTTTCTTCCAATGTGATTTTATATGCTTTTTCTAGTTCACACTGAATTTCTTTTCCTTTCTAAGTCTTTAAAAAAGTTTTATTTTAGCCTTTTCTGCTTCTATTAAAAAGTTTAGGTTTGCAGATATATAATATTTTTCTACTTTCTAGGTTTTTTATACTTTATATTTCTGAAAAAAATGAGTATAATCATTATATCCTTTAGTTTTAAAATTGGGATTCACACAGAAATAACAGTATAGTATAGCTGCTGGGAGCACTGGTTCTGGAGTGAGACCAAATGGATTTGAATCCTGGCTCTGCCACTTACTAGCTACGTGCCTGTGGGCAAGGCATTTAACTCCTGTGCACTCTGGTGTTTTCATCTTTAAAATGGAGCTGATAATAATACGTATCATAGAGAATCATTAGAAATAACTAATATTCTAAAATCAATTATAATGGTCCTGGCACACAAAAACACTTTTAAAATACAAAATAGTGTTAAAGGAAATAGTATTAGTTAGCTCTAACCCTGGACTTTGTACTTTTATTTTTTCATCTGTGAAAATGGAGATCTTTAGCTCAGAAGGCTATGTGAATGTTATCGTAATGTCAGTAGTAACTACTGCTTGGAAATTCTTCAAAAGAAAGTCAGCAAAAGTTACTGTTTACTATAATAATTATCAATGAAATCAGAATGTATTTTCAGTAGAAGATAGAATAGCTCTCAACTAATATGGAATAGTGGTTTTTGATCAAACACTTTAGTTTCTTTTGCACCTTTGCCCTAGATAGGAAGGGTAGCCTTTTCCTGGCAGAAGATATCAGATCAATCATCATGACTCCACTAGCTCTTGACATAATAATTAATCCATATAAACTACCTAAGTGGTATTAAGAAAATAATTTATATAATCTGTGATGTGAGAAATCGTTTCGTTATTCATCACCCATTGTGCAATTTTGATTTAATTTATATTGTTGTATATTATTTAACTGCTCTATTGACTTAATGATTTGAGCAATTATTTATAGTTTGTGATATTAATTAATAGATTAAGGGGATATTATCAGATAATTCATGATCAAATGATATTTATGAATATTATGGAGAATTCTGCCATTTTAATCTGAATGCTATATGCAGTTTGATCATAGTGAATTCATATTCTTCTACAAAATTCATATAACACAACTATAAATGTAATTTCCCATTGACACAGAGGTTAGTAGTTACCAACATTATTTCATATAGAATAGGTAGCTAATCCTTGGCCTTCAATTTCTTCATGTGTCTTTGGAAGTATGATACTGTGGCTGGAAGATGCTAAAGTCAAGTGAAGAAAATAAGTGATTTGATGCTCTACCTTTGTTTCTTTTTTCAAGACTAATTATAAATCTCCTTCTGTTGCTACTTCTGCTCTTGGAATTTTTTATAGATATCTTTGTCCTGACTTTCTAGCATGTCCTTCTCATCATTACCAGGATTTAACGCTTTTAATAGTGATGCTTATTTGCATTTGCTCATGTGGATTTCCTTGATCATTTCTCTCTCAACATATAGATTGGACTGGCCTAATGCTAATCAGAGGTTTTCCAGAGAAAACAGATTATACAGGCACACACTCCTACTTGTAATTACTGAATCCCAAAGCTCTGAAAACTCAAACGAATAAAAATAAAATAAAAGTAACCCATTTATTGGCACATCTGAATTGACACGAAGTTGTTAATAGTCTTTATCCAATTTATTGTGAATATTTCTCCATTTCACTACAGAAATATTAATGATTTGTTTACAGGATGCTGCCCCAAGACCCTGATGATGTTACATTATATATAATATATATACTATAGTGTCCTAAAATCTGGAAAATTTATGTATTCTGAAATATATTTGGCTGAAACGGTTGCATGCAACCTGTAATTATGATTGTTTTTGGTTTTCTGTAATCACAAGCACCCAGTAGTCCAAGAATATAAAATTTACAATCTAGTTATGAATGTTAATCTTTAACTTTTTCTTTTAGATTACCTATAGTCATAACACATCAATTATATATTTATTAAATTATAATCAATGGTTTCAACATCCTTGAAACATTATTTTAATTGGTTAGCCAAATTCTCACGTCACATGTTTTTAAGAAATATTTGACTGGTTACACACATTATTTACAGAGGTGAATGATGAATTCCAAATTAACATGAGTCACATAAACAGTCTCCTATCATGTGAGTTCATGGCTGTTTATGGGATGTCTTGGGACACTAAGATCACATGTTACATCTATATTCAACTCTTTGGGTGAGGCTTTATGACCCTCTCCCTGCCTCCCCTCCTCAACTCAGGAGAGGAAATCTTTTTATGTGGGTTGCATTGTTATAGTATCATTTCTCACGTAAGATGTACAAATTATTAACCACATAATATTTTAGTGAGAGATGTTAATATTAGTTTGTAAAGTCTAATTTTTTAACTATCATTTTTAGGTATTTACTACCAGGAAGTACACAATTCTTCATGAGAACACCAACCTACAACTTGAAATACAGTTCACCTGGAATGGCTCGCTCCAGTGTTTTGTTTACATCCCGGTATGGCCATTTGTGAAACAGAGGGAAGATCGCCATGGGTTATGCATAATAGCAATTCATATTTTTCCCAACTTGACATTGCAAAGACAGTGACCATTAAGTGCTGTTTTATGTATATATGACATATATGTGTGTGAAACTATGTACACACATGCACTCAAATAACATATATTTATTATAATATATGAAGGAAGAATTAGCAGGAAACTGGATATAAGATTTAACCTTTCTGGAAATGTAATAAACCATGTTAAAATTGTTTACACAAATATGTGAATGTCTAGAATTTGCTAGGTTTATAATTAATACCTTCCTACTAGAAATGTTATTTTTGCTGCAGAGTATATAAAACAGAATTGATCTTGAAGATCCCATTACAGTGTTAAATTATTTTCTGGTAATATGTCTTTTGACTTGAAAAAGCATTAATAGTAAATTACCTTATTAATTCTCATATATAGTGGCTATTTAAAATGAAAACAAAAATTAGAAGCCTGGTGTTGCTTGATGATAGGATTAAGTATGAAACAGGTTTGTCATTACTATAGCACACTGTAAAGTACTATAAAAATCCCAACCAGATTCTCCAAGATTTTTATCCCTCAGTGTGGAAATTTAGCTACTTGTGAAAGTGATAATGTAAATTTTCAGTAAGGATCTAGTAAGGTCATACTATGATCTAAAATGGAAGACAATCCAGTGGGTTAAAAATAAACAAAACTTACTAGCTTGTATTTTTACTTTTTATTGGGAGTCACATAAAGGGAACAGAAAATGGTGGTAATGACAAAATTGTTCCGTATGATTTTGGTATCTCTTACCGCTGTTACCACTCACTTTTTTTTGGAAAGTATATCTCTGATGAGTACATATGGTCAAATACAATTTCTTCTGTTCAAAGAGCTGATATTTTAAACTTATTTCAGTGTTACAGAAGTGTCACACTTATTTTATAAGTCTCTCAATGCTGAGACCAAATTACATTGCAAAGACTAATACAGAGTTTCATATTGCACCATAGAAAATAATCTAAATTATTGCAAATAGGAGATTCTGATTACTAAATATTATTAGTTATCGATGTGCCCTTGAGAATTAAAAAAAAAATCAAAATAGAGTTTGAAGTTTTCTTCTTGTCCAAAGTTATTATGTGTAAGTTTCATAGCAGTTTACTTCCTTTTTTTTTGCTTACAGTTTCAAAAACAATGAGTGAGCTTTCAGTTTTCTATACAAATATAAATAGTACCATGGATATCCTTAGAGATTGCAATATTCACCTTTTAGAATTTTATTTAAACTTCTCCCAGTATTTTTATTCTCTCACAGATGGTAATTATTTGCAACATTCATGAGTATTTTACCTCCTTTTACTATCCTGAAAGCTATTTCCAGTAAATGGAGAAATGGTCCCAAAGCAGAAGGAGAATTGAGAGGGGCAAACTGGCCTGCTTTAATTCACAAGCTGGATAACTGGCAACCCAAAGTTGTAAGTTGATATATTGTGCTTTTAAAGCCATGTTCTGAGGCTGTATTAGGATAAAATAGGTTCTTCCCTAAATTATTGCTGGCTACTTGATTCTTTATGACTACCTATCATCCGTATTCCAGTGGATACTTTTCCTTGCTAATTGCATCCCAAAGAAGAGTTTGTTATTGTCTTTGTGGGAAAAGAGGATAAGGATGTCAGGATGAAGGAAATTGCAGTGTAGCTCTGAGTGTTTATGATGCCATTTTGTGAATTCTTAAATATGTTTAGAATTTTTTGGAATAAATAATGCAAAAATTGGGAGATTAACAAAATTATTATAAGAATGATCATCAAGTAGGCCTTTTCATGGAGCAGTTTTAGTCATTTTTCATTGAAATTCATGATTTTGTTCATGAATGAGACACAATTTCAAGTGTCTGATATATGATATCAACCCAGTTTGTTGGCCACTCACTTGCATTAGCTTAAATCACAACGGTGACTTAATTTGCTAGAGTGGGTACTTTGGAAGTTCTTTTCTTAGTTGTATAAAAGTGAAATTTTTATTTAAAACGAAAAAAGAATGTCTAACATGTCTCCCCCTGGGGAAAAATAAATACAATAAAAGTAAATTTAAATGTATGGAACTACCCAGTTAGTTACTGATGAGCAAATTTCATTTTCATTCCTCTAGTTACCTAAGTCTGGCATTGTTTGAGTGCTAGAATTTTATTGCCCACATTTGCCTCTTTATACTGATCTAGCCTGATATGATGAAGTTGTGAATAAAAGCCATGTGCTCATTATTTATGTATACTACCTGGTATGCTGTGGACTACGGTTGTGTTAATGCTTATTCCCTAATGAGAAACTAAGAAAAGAAGATACAGTAATAAACCATGGAAGTCTTTAGAGGCCATAGAAATATTTTAGTGATATAAAATATTCCTTAGTTTTTATTATAAATTTTTTATTCATAGAGTTAAAACGTAGCAGTATAAGTGATAGTATGGGTCTGACTCTCTCTCTTCTAGGAGAGAAAATAACTTTATCTGAAAAACTCAGAAGCTATTCAATCTTACCAAGAGATTTTGATAGGGAATTTGGTTTACTTATGATGAAAGCGTATTTTCATTCTGTTATTAAAAAATATATCCCTGCTCATTCTGTGACTAATGCTTTCCAGAACTGTATATGTTTGGAATGATTGCAGAATTGTACAAGAAGTAATCTTTTAATGTTAAATTATCATCTATGAACATTGTATGAGATTGCAGATTAGTTTTCACTCTAATAATCCAGCATTGTAATAATTACCATTTGCTTTATGTATTCTGTTGAAGGAACTATTTGTGATTCATATTATGATAATTAGCAACAAATTTTATTTCATGTTGCATGTGTAAAAATGAAATTATAACAGGATCAAATATGGAAATGCCAATGGTAACCTCTATCAGATGCAAAGATCTATACAAATTTTTTCATATATCTGAATTAGGTCTAAATACACAAAATTTTTCTACTAATTCCTCCCCCCAGAACTAAAATGAACCAAACTCAAGCAAAAAACCCCGATCTTCTTCTCATCTAATATTTACACACAGCTAGATGATAGTGGCTTCTAGACATCAAGAAGAAGATTTCATTCTAATTCTTTTTTTAATTTGGAAAGTATATGATTATAGAATTTTGTTCCCTAACTCTAAATTTCACGTTTTAATATAAATTAATCCAAATGCTTTCTTCTTTAGCATGACAAAGTCATTCCATTTAAAACTTCTCTTCAAATCTAAACTTCCACATTACTTATTTTCAAAAGTACCAAAAAATTGATAGTTGCATAAACTCTATTATTTCTAGTTTTCTATAAAGCATTGCTTCATTCTTAAACGTATATTCTTGAAAATATAATACCAAATACCTTGAGAAGAGTGACAATAAATACTTTTCTTTTCTGTTCTGTAATGCTGTTTTACATTTTGAGTCTTAGTTTACTTGGTTCTAAGGGTTAAACAATAAAAAGTGTAAGTACAATTAGTTGTGTTCCTGTGACCTGATGGTTTTTGAAAATTTCTTTTCTCTTTAAATTGAGAAATTTAATAAAGCTTTCAAGAACTGAATTAGTTATCTAAATATTTTGCACTAATGCTACTTACCAATAAATTAAAATTTTGAAAGTATTTTGATGATCAAAATTTTACTCCTTACACTGTTTTTTCTTTCTTCTTCTTTTTTAAACTTAAGTTCCATTTGAAGTTTTGACCTTTGCATGGACAAATTCAAGAAAAGAGAAATCCTGCCTTTTAAACATTGGTTTATGGTGGTGTATTTTTGCTTCAGCAACAATAAAACTTATAAGATGTGTTATTGGATCAAGTTCAGTTTTTCTGCTGAGATTTTTAAGAACAAGGTTGAACTTTCAATGTCTAAAAAGCATTAATTGTCTGGATCCATATGAACCAAGATAATGGCCACAAATAACAGTCTTGCGACCAAAAATTGTTAAATTAAAACTAATTGCACACCTTGAGATTCTTGCCCTTTTTTGGTGCTTTTTTGCCTTGTTATGGGTATTGAAGGAAAACTATTCAGGTGAAACATTCTGCATTAACTGGGCTGTATTACCTAAAAAGAGCTACATAAAGTTTTTATTTTATCCCCACCTGCTAATTTGAAAAGTATTGGTAAAGTCATCATTCAGTACACTAATATTTTCTAAATTAGTAAGAAGACTTACCTTACAAAAATAATCAGATAATGCTGATATTTCTCTTTCAAACGCTAACAATGACAGTTCTTGGTCCTGAGCTGGTTGGTTCATACAATAACTAATGTACATGTTACTACATTGAATATTAATAGATTTGCTGAAGATTCTGGGTTTGAGGGTTAGCTTGAAAGCAATACATTTGCTACCATGAATCATGACTCAAATTATCCCCATGTGTTTTACTACCTGTATATGAATGCAAATGTTGTTACAGAAAATATGCTTGAAATGTCAACACAATGTGCAATTAGTATTGCATTGTCATGCTTCAGCATGTGATATCTGTATGGTGAAGTTATTTCAATTACTCAGATATGTTACTATAATAAAAAAATGTTTAATATAAGAAAGCTACATATGTCATCAAATGGTTATTTCTGTACTCCCCCTCCCCCACACACACTGTTTTTAGTAGTAGAAGAGACTGGCTCTCAGTTAAGCTTTCAGGGTGATGAAATATATTTTCACAGTAATTTTCTTCTGCTGTAGAGTCAGCAGTAGAACTGTGGGGATAACTTTACCTGCTATTAAAGTCAGGTTGAGTAAACAGAGTTGGTGTCAATTCCTCTCTTAGTTAGCTGGAAGGTAGACTGGTCTAAAATTTAGAAATGACATTTTTATATCTTTCTAGCATCATTATAACAATAGTATTACTAATCTGAATAGAAATGTGTCAGCATCTCAGCTATGACATTTTTTTCAGGAATTTATAATTTTAGCACTATTAAAATATACTAAACCTCAATAAGTAGCATATCATAGTCTTATTGCCACTATTACCATTGTCTATAAGATGATTGTATATAAAGAAATTGAATATTTTTCCTTTAAAGAAAGGAAGCTCTTTGGATAAAAATCTATCATGATAGGAACTTTAATGCATGTATACCTCAGCAACAAGTGATATGGATATTGACTTTTTAAATGTAGTTCTAAAGATTTGTTATTTTATAAAGTAAAAATATTCTATAAAATCTTTAAACTTTGAATTTTTTTCAGTGACAGATAAAGATGAGACCAATGTGGGTAGTTTAGTATCTCCCTATTATATCAAATAATTTGTAAGATAAATATACATATAGTAAATGATTGAAAATCTTTTAAAACTATAAATAAATCATTCTGAAATAATGTCAAGTGTTAGAAAACTTCTTGTAGTGCCTTAAAATAAGATTAACATTTAGCTCTTTTGTAGAAAGTAAGATAATAGATCTTTAATTTGCAGAGACTAGTCTCTTAGTGATTATTCATGTACATATAGAATATAGTGACGAAAATGTCCGTCACCACAGTCAAGTAAATGTGGAAAACATTGGATGTATAAGATACATCTTTGTATCTTTGTATGTATCTTTCAGGACCTATCAAGAGTCTTTAGTATTCTAAGATGCTTTGAGAGTCCCCAGCGAGGGACTGGGACATAACACTAGTTCCTAAACTAATTCCACTATGGTATCTTATTGAAATGCATCTCCCAGGACTAGTCTTCTATTGACTAAGGTTTGGAAAACACCTAACTACACCAAGTCATTCACTAATAAAGGAATCAAGGTATTTATTAATTTATTTATTTAATATAAACTGTGGTATAATTATGAACACTGACAAATCTAGTGCAAGAATCTACTTGCACTTGTTGCTTGAGAATTTGGTCATTTCCAGAGGAATATTTGAACAAGTGTTTCAGCAGGAATGTCTTGACCCAAGAAGGATGACTGCAGCTAAGTAGTCTTAATGGTAAACATGAGTTATATTAGATACTTGAAACATAATCATGATATGCAAAGTAATATAAAATGCTTAAGATGTGGTCAGAATGTGGTTCAAGCCCTTATGAAAAACTATTAATGATGTATTGGGTCTAACATGATAAAAGTTTGTCTTTAATGAGAGTCTAACGCCACCCATCAGCAGATGATAAGAGCTTTGTATAACAGACAGTATATCTAGATGCCCTTGCTGGCCATCTGAAAGACTCTTCTTATATAAACAAAAAGGCCTGTCTGTGGCTGATAAGTTTCCTTCAGAGCTGGAATTTATTAAAAATTTGTTGTATTTGTGAGAGACAAAATCTACTGAGCCAATTTATTTTCTGTGGTTGAGTTTTCCTTAAGCAGTATGTTAGACACTTTGGGAGCCTTCAGAAGTTTCGTCTTTCATTTCTATTTGTCCTTATGAAATATTGCCAAATTAGTCTCCCTCTTTAAAAATATAGGAAAAATACTGCTATTCAGTATATTTAGGGAGTTATACACTGAATGGTACTATAATGACCTAAACTGAACTATTTTATATAGTTATCAAAAATACTAAAATTTTGGCTTGGAAAGTAGTGTCTAGACTTTTGTACAGAAATGACACCATTTTTATAACTTTATAGCAAGGCAGCCTTCAATATTTTATATAGAAGTAGAAATATACAGTGAAGGTAAGCAAATTCCAAATTTTGTCCTAAGAACAGGTGCAAGCGGACATAAACCACATAAATTGGCACTGTTGTAACAAAAACCTTCAAGGATAATAACAAAACTATGTAAATTTAGCCAAGCTCTGTTCTATTACAGATGCTGCTGTTGCTAGTGATAGAATAAGATAACTTTTTAAAGGTCAAGAAACATAATAAAATTTATTTTTTAAAATGGCAATACAGTATGCTGTTAGCAGTAAAAATGTTAATATATTGCCATGGTTATAATATATCTGATTCTGTGGAAAATGTATGACAGTGTGTGTGAAAAATACAGAGTATATAAACCTTAATGCAATCTAAGAAAATACAATTTCAACATATTACCTCATTTTCATTAAAATGATGAAAATGTGAATTCAGAAAATCACATAGTCCTTAGTCTAAAAATAGGTAGATCATCAAACCCTAATATCATTTGAACTCAAATTGGTATTTGTTCAGTAAATGTTCTACATCATAATGTGATGTACAAAGGAAAACTCAACATTTGTGGAAGAAAATGAAGGGATTATTTTTAAGAAAAGCAACTTTAGCTAATCCCATTATGTTTTTGACTCTTCCAAACTGAAGCAACAGTCTTGTTGTCATGAAACATTTACTGCAAATAAAGAATAAGTACATTCTTCAGAAGCTAGCTTCATTTTGTATTTTAGCCTCAGGTTTCTCAGCCAAAGATTACTTATATTTGTGTTTTTGAATTTTTTTCCTGACCATTTCTAATTTTCTGCATTTCATCTCCTCTGGTTCCACTTATTACCATGTGAAGCATTACCACATTATTCTCACTCTAAAAATACTAAATGACCATTGCCTATTTTGGTTGTTTTAACTAAAACATTGAGTTCTTATAAATGTATACAAAGTGCAAAGGCAGATTCCACTTCTGCATTATTGTCTACACTTTTGGATTAATACTTTTTTCAGCATTTTGGTCCACATAGTATCCATTTTTTTCTGAGCAACAGGTAAATGGTTTCACTTCTCTTAAGTTGTGTGGTTTAGAATCTCCTGAGAATGTACATCCTGATAAACCAGGAGAAGCTCACTTCTAGAGCTGAAATGTTCTAATATCGATCTTGCTTCTTATACATGCTAGAAATTTCCACACCAGTTTGCACATCTGACCTAGGTACTTAATTATTAAATAGGGGATTACAGATTTCTAGAGAACTCCATGGCACCATAACACCTTGCTAAGTAATCCCAAGGCTTTGGGAAAATAAAAGGAAGTTCTTTATAAAGGTTGGAGTCTGCTTTATTACCTTCCTTAGCTTATTATTTCTCATCTACTATCTTTTTTACTTTTCTTATGTAATAGAACATCCAATGGAATAGGAAGCAGGTGATGTGTGTTCCAGTCCTGGTTCTGCTATGACCTACCTGAGTGGGACAGGGTCTTCGTTTCTTAAAAATAAAAACCAACTTTGTCTATATGAGAATTGTGTTGTGAGGAAAATAGGAACCACTAGTCTCTGTAGTAAAGTAGTGTCATTTCCCCATTGTATATAAAAAAAATCTCACCGACGATCAGAAGACTCTTCTTTGTCATTCTGAGTCTGTCGGGTATCATCAGGATGTCAGGATCTGTAAGAATGAGACGAAGGAAACTTGTTACCAGATGGTGCTCATCTTCACCCATTCTATAAAAACACCGTACATATACCCACTAAATTCAGTCTCAAGATCACAAGTAAGTTAAAAGTTATTTACACAGGGCTTCCCTGGTGGTGCAGTGGTTGAGAGTCCGCCTGCCGATGCAGGGGACACGGGTTCGTGCCCCGGTCCGGGAGGATCCCACATGCAGCGGAGCGGCTGGGTCCGCGAGCCATGGCCGCTGAGCCTGCGTGTCCGGAGCCTGTGCTCCGCAACGGGAGAGGCCACAACCGTGAGAGGCCCGTGTACCGCAAAAAAAAAAAAAAAAAGTTATTTACACAGCCAGGGATTTTAGACAAAACAAAACCAAAATCTGTAGATTTTGTTATTCTAAGTAAAGTAAGATGCTGGTTGAAAGACTGACCTCAGATGCCAGATGACCTGGGTGTCAATGACTCTGAGCCTCAGTTTCTTCATGGTAGAATAGGGCATTCCCTATAGTGTTGTAAGGGAACTAACTGGACTATTCTATGCAGGGTTCTGAGCCTGGTGCATACCTCCCAATAAATGTTCGTTGCTGTCATTTTACTTCCACGTGATGCCTTTCTCCACCATCCCAGAGAAACACAATTCTGTGGTGATATTTTAGGATTGAGAGCTCCCCGAACTGTCACAGCACTCTGGGCCATGCTTCAGGTCCTCCCATCACATATTTCCAGCCTTGCTGTCTAGCTCGTTCCTCCTCTTGAAGCAGGTCAGTTTTGGTCAAGGGAACAATGTGTCTGTTCAATTCCCCAAAAGTTCCTCTAACCATCAAGATCTCTGAATACACTGAATAGAAGGGAAAATAGAGTGTTCTGTAAGGAACAGACTTACGTATTTGTTCTTAGGAAATGCTAAGTATAAACATCACAGAATTACCGTGCACATGGCTTTTCTGAAACAAGATGTAAAGAAAAATCATAATAAGTGAAAACTTTTTATGGGCTGCTCTTGGTTTTGCTCAACAGGGCTTGATGTATGCTGTCAGCACCACAAACAGCACTAGGCCTCCTACCTGCCAAGCACTGCTGAACGGAGCTCTGGGGTATACAGACCTCACATTCTGGGTAGGGAGATACATAGGCACTGCTAGGTAGCGGCAACGCAGGCAGGTGGCACAATGGAGATATGAGGGTTTTGTGCGAGAACAGCAGAAACCACGAGCATCCTGCGTGGGAGAACTGGGAACAGTGTCACAAGACAGCAGTGGTGTTAGGTCTTGATATATGAGCAGGATTTCAAAAGAAAAGAAGAGGGTTCCAGATACAGGGAATATCAGAGGTGAGAGGGCCCTACTCACTCACAGAGCCGAGAAGCTCCGTGTGGCTCAGCGTGGGTTGGGGTATGGAGTGGATGAAGAGATGTAGGTTGAGCCCAAACTGCAAAATCCTTAGATGCTACAGTTAAGAGTTTGGATTATACCCTTTACACACTGGAATCGATGGGCATTAAAAAAAATCAAGTAGTAAGGAGGTGGGGTCTGCGACTTATGGAGTTGGCTACGCTGGCCTGGTGGAAGAAGGAGGAAGACTGAGCTGGGCGGCAGGAAACTAGTTAGGACTGGAGTGAGGACCAGGGCCTCAACTTAGGTGGGTGGATCCAGATTCAAGAGACATTTCTGAGGAAGAATCCTTCAGACCTTTGGACCTATTTTATATGAGGAATGAAGGAGAGAGATCAAGGGATTGTCTACTTTTTAAAAAATTATTGTGAAAAATTTAGTGTAAAAAATTTGTGTTTAATATGCAGGCTGAAGTTGTTCCTTTCAAGCCTGCTTTTGTTGGCTGAGACATGTAATTTCATTTTGACAAACATGTATCAAGTATCAGCTGTATGTCAGGAGCTGTGCTAGATACCAGAGAAACAAATGATTAATAAGACAACATGCTCACTTTCCATGAGCTGCAATTCCAGCAGAGGAAAAAGTCATCTAAATAGATCGTTATAATAAAATATACTAAGGATAAATAACAGAGATATGTAAGAAACTCTGTAACATGTTCTATTCTTGGTGACATGGAGGACCTCTATAATGTGCGGGCTTAGCTCTGGTTGCCAGATGGAATTGCCCTTATAGGCATCCAGGTACCATGAGTAATTTGCTTAACAGAAAGCGGAATTGATGCTTAATATTTAGATTAAAAATAGGAGCACATAATAGGAAGAGGTAAAAAAAAAAAACAAAAAACAGTTAAACTTTCTCTTCAGAAAGGACTCCTGGATTTTCTACAGTTTCAGCTTTAGTCCAAATGATGAGAGGTGTGTAATGCAGCTGCTTGGAGGCAGGACTCAGAAGTGAAACTGTCAGAATTTGAATCCCAGTCCTACCACCTCCTAAGAGTCTGACCTTAATACTCTGTTTCTCATTTTCCTTATCTGTAAAATGGGGAGAATAATGACAGTGTTGATAGGGTGGTTATGAAGATTTTTTGTGCATTTCTGAAGTCATCAATGAGAGAGATGCATTTCATTCCTTATGCTAGATAACATTCAAAATAGCTGTACCAGAGGTCAGGCTTTTATTTTAGTAAGGAAATACCTTATTGATTTGATGCAGTTTTTAAAGTTATTTTTATTATATGGTTTCACAATAGATTCTGATTATATGTTGTATTTAAAACTTGATTCTCACATATCTTCAACTGAATGACTTGTAACAGTGCAAATTGCATTCCCATTGATCTTTGCAGTGTGATAATTCTTTCTTTCTATGTTACTGATATGATGATCTTCCTGTTTGTCTGTCAATAATATTAGCAACAACCTTATATCACTAGATATTCTATTCTGAGGTTTAAATGATAGAGAGACAACTCTTGCTGCTTTAATGATTATATATTCTCTAACATCTTTTCATCTATAATGTGCTTCTGTTATCGGTTTTCATTAGGAGGAAATACATGGAAAGATTAATTTAAAAGACACTGTTTCTGCCCTCAGTATCTGGTACTGTTTTTCCATTGCTCAGCTCTGCTGTCACTCTTAGTGACATTGTTAAGCTACTTAACTGAACTATTGCTCAGTTAGTCTCTTTCCATTATTTATATGTAATCATTAATTAATTAATATTATATTACTTTCAATAAAATAGTCACCTTGTGGTATAACATCTTCAAGCAGATCCTGTGGGAAGAGGCAGAACTGAAATAATAATAATCAAACCTCTATTCGATAATCCTCCCTGCACAGTGAGCTGTACTTAATGCAGATGCAAGCTACCAGACCATGCGCTGTGAGTTCCTTGCATTGCCTTTGACATCTGTGAGCTGCAGAAGACTATGATACTTCAGAGGTCAAGTTTTCGTACCTTGTAGATAGAAAGTCCTGCTCTAAGGTTTTAAACAACATAACACTTGTTTCCTGAGGTTATTTCTCTAAACTTATGGGTAAGTCTTCCAAGGGAAAGGAAAACTCTGAAGTCCCTGAGTCTTGCCTTCCAAAGATGACCCAGTGAGCACAAGAGGGGCTTGGCTTACGGAATACCATTTTCAAGTCTTTGTCAAAGAAACCTTTGCTTACATCTTTCATGTCTTCGTTCACATGATAGAACATCCACTTTATTCAGTCCCGTATTTAAAATACAAAAGCATACAAAACGTTCTTTCACTTTGTTGGTTGAGTGTGGCATTTTGGTAAGCTAAATTTCCCAAAGGTTAGTCAGGTCTATTTGACTAATGCAGAGAACTGGTTAAAGTATGACTGGAGTGACTCTCTGAAAAGACTCTTGATTTGGAGGAGAGGAAATGGTAATTGTGAAGTTTCTATTCTGACAATAAAATGCTATATGTTGCTTGAATTATAAGTGAATTAAAGAGAAAGGAAAAGATGCCTGTTTATTCCAAGATTCTACACTCAGTTTAGTTGTATTTTCATTTATACAATGTTTAGTAGGTAATGGCTTCCCCTGGTTCTTTATTCAGTGTTTATATTCATCGTAATTAGGAAAAATTCTGGTTTTTGTTAATTTGTTAATTATGGATCAATTGTCATTAACCAGTGGGAAAGACCTTTTTGGCATGTTTTTTGACATTTCTGGTGGTGTGCTGGTAAATACACACACATACAGAAAAACAAAACGCTGATTTACAGTGTTTGCCAATTTCTGTAGTGTTAATACTCCCACATGACAGATTTCTAATATCAAAATTATGTCAGTGAACGTGGAGTTGGGACATTATTTTCAGAGTCAGCTTTTGCAAGTTGGTAAGAGTTGGCTCCAGCAAACCACTGGCTCTGATTTTAAAATTGGTAATCACACAAGTTTTTTTTTTATTAATCATTTGGACTTCTGCTACTACTTATGTTTATACAGTAAGTTTTCTTTTCAAATGGTTCATAATTTGTTTCTGCAAATATGTAAATGGATAGAGCACTTAGGAAACTGCAAAGACTTTCACTTTTCAGTAAATCAGGTTCTCAAAGCTGAATTTTTTAAGTAGTTAGTACCCTCCTGTTCATTTTCTTTGGTACTTTGTTTATTACAAAATGAAATTTCCTGGCAGGCCATAAATGAAAACGTTTAAGTGTGTGCTCCAACTGGCTTTTAATTCATGTCAATTTAGAAACTCGGAATTATTTAAAGCAGTTCTAGCTGTTCTAAGGTTAGCAATTAGCACTTCAATTTGTGCAAATGGCACTGAAAATGCTGTTTTGAAACATACTGTTTCTCTTAACAAGAAAACCTTTAAACAAAGTTTTAAAAATCGGTAGCAATCAATTTGAACAGTACTACTTTTTCACCAAGAGAGAGCAACATAAGCACGCTTTACAAAAATACATTAAGTGGCCATTTTACACTGTAAGTGGTAGAATCGTGTCCGAGCTTTACTTAGGAATCTATTACTTTACCTGCCTCTGAACATGATGGATGAGGTGCAGTGATTAGTTAGGGTTATGGCAGTTGACGATCTCTATAAAGATCATATTTTTGCCTTCAAATATTTTTCTATGCACAATATATTTCTTCATTACGATTTCATTTATCGTCCATGTTTAAGTTTCTGAATATTGACACTGTCCTGTCAGAAATGTTTTTCAACAAGATATATTTTCTCCATCTGATATAATGAAGTTAAGTAAAACTGCAGGAGTTTTAAATGTGTGAGTGGTGGATTTTTAATTTTTATATTGTTTGAAAATAATTAAGGTGTATAATATCCAACTTTAAGAGAACTGGTATGTCTGGAACTTTTCTTTAGGGAGATTTTAGTTCTGTTAAATGGAATGGCAACTCTGAATACAAACAACTGACACTTGACCATAAAGTGGAAGTGTGAAGATGTCACCAATAAATTTTGAGCTTTCAAAGAATTAATTGTGATTAACTTTAATTGGACATTTTGCTGGATTTTGTG
The DNA here is from genome assembly GCF_059928025.1 of Delphinapterus leucas. NCBI lineage: Eukaryota > Metazoa > Chordata > Mammalia > Artiodactyla > Monodontidae > Delphinapterus > Delphinapterus leucas. The sequence continues at coordinate 117,156,696 of NC_143129.1, forward strand.
TCTCAAAATCTTGCCTTAATTACTTTAGGGACAAAATTTCCTCTTAAGGTTTTCATACTTTAGTAAGACAGTGTCTTTAGGTTGCAGTAACTAAATATTAAACTTATATTGCTTCCATATAACAGCAGGACTACCTGCAAAACATATCAGTTAAAACTCGATAAGGCCAAATCTTAAAAATGTCAGTGACAAATGATTTATTATACTTTTAAATTCAAGTTTTATGGATCTTTAGATACTTGTCAACCTCTGGGAGTGCATTTACCAGGTGAGGGCAGAAAAAGAAAAAAAAAGGTCATGGCTGCAAATAAATTCATCAGATCTATGCTTTTAGGAAAGTTACTTTCATGTTACTTTAATTCAGGAAAATTCAGAAAAAATACACCTAAAGCATTTATTTTTAAAAGATTTACTTTTAGAATTCTTTATAGGAAGAAGCTTGTGGCTTTAAAAAATTCTGTGTAAATACTTGCCTGGTTTCTGTAGCTTGCTGCTGGGAATGTTGACAGGCGTGTGCTAGGAATGTTAATGCCACAAGGAGGCGTTGCCCTGTACCCTTGAGGTCTGGTCCTGCTCTTGTCCTTTCATATTGTACTTAGTTTTGAAAAAACAGTAATTATATTTAACATCCTGGGCCTAACTCTATACTAGACATAGTTACCTCAGAATATAACAAATTTTATGTATTCAGTGAGCCACCTACTTTGCAAAAAAATCTTCAGATCATGTATATGTGCGCACACACACACACACTCGTATAACTCGTATAACACACACTTATAACTGCAAGATCCCAATTTTAAAGTTGTAACTTAGGAATTATTTTGCACATTTAATAATATTTTACTTCTGGTTTCTTTATATAGAAAATTCCCCTAAAGCATTTAAAATACAAATTAAATGAGTAAAATTTTGACCTGTAGACTTTAAAGGGCCATCAATCAATCAAAAAGCTATTGATATTTATAGAACACACACTATGTTCCAGGCAGTCTGATGAGTAGTAGAGATCCAGAGGTAAAATATCTCTGCCAGTGGAAGGACATCCCACCAAAGCTCAAAGTCCTTGAAAAGTACAAGATGGCAAGTTTAGGGAACACAGAAAGGCTGTGACAAGAGGGAGGGGTGGCCTGTGGTAGGTCAGGGAGGGCGGCACAGATGAGGATGGAGACGAAGGAGCTACTCACACGGGCTTGCTAGGTCATGGTGTGGAGGCTGGATTTTTTAAGCTCTGTGGAAAGCCGCTGCATGCTCTTAAGCAGAAAAGTGAGGCGTTGCTATACCTTTGAAGAAAGACCTTTCTTACTCCTATGCAGAAGACAGATTGTAGGGTGGAAGGAGTGAATATAACGACATTTGGGAGGCTACTAATGTTAGTAGATTTGATGAGGGTGAAAGAGACCATGAAGATGAAGAAAGGAGAAATTAAAATATTGGGGAGGTAGAGGATAAGACTTGCTGGTATTGGGGGCCAGTAAAGGGAAAGAATCAAGGATGTGTTTAGATTTTTTGACGTGAACACCTGAGTGTATGGTTTATTGACATTTATTGACATGAGGAGGAAAGGTTTGTGAGGGGCTGGGGAATATAGAATTCACTTTTGATGTGTTAAATTTGATATCCAAGTGGAATTATTAGGAAGATACTTGTATATAAAAATAGCTACTATTCTCATATCCATTTTCAAATGAGAGTACTGAGGCACAGAGAGGTTAAGCAACTAACCCAAGATCATCCAGTTTAGTTTAGTCAGTGGAGCTAGGATGACCATCCAGGAAGTCTGGCTCCAGAGGCTACTCTTTAAGCCATTTCTCTGTCATTTTGGCATTCAGGGTTGGAGATTTTTAAAATCATGGTGTTGGAAGGAGCTCCCTCTGGAAGAGAAGGTAGATAGGGGGTAGAAAGACTCCCAGCCATGCCTGTACACTCCCGCATTAGAGGTGTTGAAGGAGAAGCTAGCAAGGGAGACAGAAAAAGAGCCACAACTGAGGTCGAAGGAAAACCAGGGGTAGGAAGGGTCATAGGAGCCAAGAGGAGAAATTGTTTCAAGCAGATGAAAGCTGCATGGACATTGAGTGAGATGAGAAAAGAGGTGAATTGGTCAACATGGGACAGTTTGTGACCTTCACAAGAGCTGTTTCAATAGAGCGGTAGAGAAGGAAGCCAGTTTAAATTAGGTTGACCATATTATGGGAAGCACAATACCGACAAGGAATTAGGAATTAAGAAGGTATCTCATGTTGCTACATATGTGACATATGTGTAATATGGACAGTGAATCGCATTCTGTTTGGGTCAATAATGTGGAGAGCGTGGGCTCTGGAGTCAGACCTGAGTATTAATTCTAAATCTGATACTAGTTCTGTCATCTTAAGACTTTTACAAGAGCTTTTAAGCCTCTTTTATCTTAAGCTTCTCTGAGGCTCTTTGTTTATCTGTAACATTTGTTTCATGCAATTCTTGGAAGAGACTCTGCTGGTTACCTCCTTGCTTTTCCTTTTGTAAAATGCTATTCCCTTTACTTGAAATCGGTTGAAATCTCCACCTGCCCCTAACGTGTCTTTTCATTTTTTATCTCTAAACACCGATCAGATTGTGCAGCATAGAGTACATATCCCAAACATTTTGACCGAGTTGAGTTACTTTAGTCCCACGGTGTGAGTGGAGCATGAAGCCAGTAAGGACTGCTGTGGGGGTAAGGAGAGGGCAGGGAACACTGGAGCTACACAGATGCTTTAGGCAGCAGTGCAGTGGTGCAATCCGTTTTCAGTTTAAATGCCAAATGCAGACATGTGACCAAAGAGATTTAAAACTTCTCCCATCACACAACATAGAGAGAAGGCAGCTGTCAGAACAAAGAATCCAAGGTCCCTACAGAGAGAACTCAGACATGTTTGTTGTGCAGTGTTAGAGAGACAGGGAGCTGTGCAGTGGTAGAGAGACAGAGAGCTGCAGCAGTCTACAGCCGTGGCCAGGAGTTCATAAAGCGGACTGGCAGAGGCAAAGTTTTCAGGAGAAAACAGTTGATAATATATTCACTCAGCACTTTGAGCAAGATTAAGGGTAAGTCTTAATAGTAAAAGAGTCCCCAAATAAGAATAAATAAGGTGAATAATCTGACTTTAGAATGTTGGAGTTTCACAAAATATTGTTTACTTAATATACATGTAAACTTGATCTTGCTTTGCACGGGGGAGTTGATTATATAAGGGCATGAAATAAAGTAAAATGATGATTGAGCCAGGTTTGTTCATATGTTATTTTCTAGGTGTGATGGAATTTTTTTTCTTGCTCATAATCTGTTCATTTTCTGATTTCTTTTAAGGGCATTTCTTATTGCTCTCAAATTAAATAGCTTTATTTTGGCCCACATACTAAGAACATAAAAGAAATGAGGTCAAGTCTAATGAAAATCATAGAGTGAGACACTTGCTATCAGACAATGAGTAGAAATGAGAAATGAATGTAATCACCTTCTATTATTTACGGGTTTTTATTATTATCATTATATTTCATGAGGAACTGTTTTGGGATATAATTGAAGCATCTAAATATGAAAAGAACCTCAAGGTTGTCAGCTCAGAAGGTAAAGAACTTGTTTTTCTGTTGAGTTCTACTGACATATATAGGGAGAAATATAGCCTACCTAAGCAGTAAAGAGACATTTTAAGTGTAAAAATTAAGATTTGAGATCAGGGAACACAAGAATCTAACAAATATAAAATAAAGTATACTGTCACTTAACTCACTAAGGAAGGGAGAAGAAATATAAGGAAGTTTAAGGTGGAAGGAGGGAGAGGACCAGAAAAAGAAATAGACTTCTGACATTCATGTGGACAGCTACCAAGAGAGGGAAGGAGAATCAGATTTCCCCTCAAACACAGCAACACAAGTATGAAAACAAAGTTTAACAGGCACACCCCATTTATCTGGATAAATTGAATAGAAAAAAAGAACACCATATAAATACACTAAATAAAAGAGATTATGAACTCCCTAAAGGCAAGGCTTGTTTCTCATTTATCTTTGTGTCTTCAGCTCCTAGTACACCAAAGTAGGTTCTTAGTAAATGTTTGTTAAAATGTTGAAAAAACAGAAAACAATTTCTTGTTGAGTAATAGCTCATCCTGTAGCCTACAAAGGTACTTTGCAACTACAGGCATGAACAGAATATATAACCTGTAGTCACTCATCCAAGGACTGTAAGAGATTCGCTGAATATTGAAGGTTTTCCATTATGCTTTAGCCTACTGATATGGAAAGCAATGGAAGGAAGGAGTCATGACTTGTAATTGTTGAGGTCAACACTGATATGTTCTGAAATGGTCAATACAAATACATTTCAAAAGACACCGAAAAAATTTCTAAGAAGTTGAAATAAATATTTGCTTGTGAATATCTAGAGAAGTGTGGAATGCACCACGAACATTTTTTACGACCCGATAAATTTTAGGTATTTAATTTTGAAAACTGAGTATTATTGAATTCAGTATAGAGTGTCTTTAAATGCCTGTGTTGATTTGACTTTAGAATTCCTCATAGCCATACCACCTCTGCATATGTTCCTTCCTCTCTGTTTTCTTTTAATAAGAAACTTATTTGACATAACTTAGAGTTTTTAGAAAAGAATAAAATATTCTTGTTATATTGCTCTTAATATATGAGACTATGGGAGAAAGTGGTTTGAAGCCCTGCTATCCAGGAAAGCCCATTTTCCCCACATATCCTAGTTGAGAAAGTAGTTAGAATAGCTGGTGTGATAACTTGTAGTAAGATGGAAACTTACTTTGCTGTATTCTGCTTTTTTTCAGATTGTCAGGCTTTATTGTTGTTGTTATGCTTTTCTCCTAGGTAAACCTTGGTATGTTTGAAACAATGATAACTGTGGTGTTTTGGCATGGGGGCTGCTAGGGGCATTGGGTGGGAGTAATCACTCAACATAACCCGTGTACAGAAGCTGGGGGCTGGTGGCCTCTCCTTCTACTGTGATATCGCCACCCTAAGACTCCAGCGCACTCTGTTGGAGACTTTCAAGTGTCCTGAGCTTCCAGAGAGTCAGTAGGAGGAAGTAGATTGTCCATAAAGGATGATTCAGATAGGGCTGAAACAGATAGGCATGATCACCAGGTGATAAGTAGACTGCAGTGAATAGTAAATTCCTGGATGGTAATAAAAAGAAAAGCAGATGGAATTTCTTAGCATCAATGACGTGTACTGGTCCATTGGATGCTCTTAGAATGGACATGGGACAATGAGAGGGTTTTCTATGCCTCTCTGATGCTCGTAACATGTACCTTTTGCTCTGGCAAAGGCTGGGCAGTTTCGGGTGCATTTTGTTTTTCCTTCAGGCTCAGGCCCCCGTCTTGGGCCTCAGGGACCTCTTCCCCTAGTCACATCCTCTTTCATTATTGTCTTTCCTCTTCCAGCCCCGTGAATCTTTATCTCCTCTGGAGTGCAGTAACCTGGCTCTCTTTTGGTCTTTCCAATTAGTGTTTATGGCATAAAGTTTATGTCCCAAGTTCTTTCAGTGCTTTGCCTTTTTATTTCTTACCCAATTCCCCAAACCATGCTTTCGAATTAAAAAAAAATCTTTCTTGCAAAATAACCTGGTTCTTGCAAGGAAAAACTTCAGTGTTCACGCTTTGCTCTCTGCTATCAGTTTCGCAAATCTACTTTAAAATTTAAAAACTGAGCACTCTCTCACTTCGTCCCAGCTTACCCTTCCCCCTCCCTGTGTCCTCAAGTCCATTCTCTACGTCTGCGTCTTTATTCCTATCCTGCCCCTAGGTTCTTCATAACCCCCTTTTTTTTTTTAAAAGATTCCATATATATGTGTTAGCATACAGTATTTGTTTTCCTCTTTCTGACTTACTTGACTCTGTATGACAGACTCTAGATAGATAGTGGGAAGCAGCCGCATAGCACAGGGAGATCAGCTTAGTGCTTTGTGACCACCTAGAGGGGTGGGATAAGGAGGGTGGGAGGGAGACACAAGAGGGAAGAGATATGGGGATATATGTATACATATAGAAGATTCACTTTGTTATAAAGCAGAAAGGAACACACCATTGTAAAGCAATTATACTCCAATAAAGATGTTAAAAAATTAAAAACTAAAAACTGAGCACTGACCGTTTCTCTTCTCTCTCTCTTTTCATTCCTGTTATAACAAGGCTGATCTCCCAGAGACAAAGAAGGCTATTCATTATTGAGTGATGGGTTCATCAAGATTTTGTGGGGCTTATGGAGCCACCTGTGCAGGGAGAAGTGGCAGCATTAAGGCAGGTCTCTGCTCCCATCAGCTGGTGTCACACAAATATGTATTTTCCATAGAACAAGCTCTCAATGTAACTGGGCTCCAACTGCTTTGATGAGACCCTGGTGTGTGTGTGTGTGTGTGTGTGTGTGTGTGTGTGTGTGTGTGTGTGTGTGTGTCATAAGAAGTTAGGTGGGGCATGCCCACATCTACTAAATAGGGGGCTATGATGTACCCACAAATGGCCCCCGCAGAAAAGCTAACATGTGAATACACAGATGGCATGTAAAGTATCAGGAACAGCCAGTATAGAACTATAAGCATCATTGCCTAAGTAACAATATTTTGTCCCTTTCTCTGGACACTCCTTCTCCCTGTCCTGCCTCTAGAAAAGCCAGAGTAGCTGGTGGAGGAGAGAGAGGGAGAGAGGAACAGACAATGCCCAGCTTTTCTGCTACAGGATCCTGGACTCAGGTTGGGCCTGAACCGTGCTGGGGGGGAGAAGAGAAGCTTTGAATGAGATGTGAGATTAAAGTTTCAATTTTTTTTTCTTTTTTTTGGGGGTGAAGTAGAAAAGCATAGCTTTATTGCTTTGCCAGGCAATGGGGGCCATAGTGGGCTCATGCCCTCAAAACTGTGTGTCCCAACCTGGAGGGGGTAGCAAGGAGTTTCATAGTAATCGTACAAAGAGGAGGGCATGATCAGCTGGTGGACATTCTTCTGATTGGCTGGTGGGGAGGTAAGCAGGAGTCAGCATCATCAGCCTTCTGGTTCCAGCTGATCTGGGGTCTATGTGCCTGTGGGTAGCACACAGTTAACCTCTCCCACCTGGTGGGGGTTTCAGTATCTGGTTTTAGGACTTAATGAAGCTCAGGTTCTTGAGGTCTCATCGCAGAAAGAATTCAGTGAGAGACAAAGTGATAGGTAAGAAGTGGATTTATTTAGAGAGAAACACACTCCACAGACAGAGTGTGGGCCATCTCAGAAGGTGAGAAAGGCCTCAAGTTTCAAATTTAAGAGAACCTTTTACCATCTGGATGTGTGTCATAATTACTGAAATGGGACTAATTTTTGTTGTTGTTGTTATTGAAAATGACTAGAAAGTAATGAAGCTGCCTAAAATGTCATTCAGGTATGGGAGAAGGGAATCTGACATGTTGAAAGGCAGTGGTAGGAGGAAGATACAGCTGCTTCCTGTTTGTACTCAGTATGTTCAGTCCTTTCAATAGACTGGTTACACATCTATTGATTCTCATGTAGTCATACAATGACTAATAGCAACCCACACTGAATCCCAAGCATGAAAGCCAGAAGACAGAGGATCCCAAGCAGAACATGGAGGGGCTCAGATTCCCCAGCTCACAGAGAGGTATGCATGGGCTGACATGCATGTCTATTGTGTCTATGCCTGGAACCCTGAACTCTCTTTCTCCTTGTCTTCTTCAAGCCCCAGCCTGAAATTGTTAACATTTATCTTTTACTTTCTTACTCATCCTAGCCCGTGTTTTCTGATTTCTTTTGCAAGATCATCCTCACCATCACCTAGGCTTGACCTCGTATTTGACACCCTTCATAGCTTTATCATTCACGTTTAACAGGCAACAAGCCTATGCAACAGCCTCCAAAACACCCCTAGTTTAAGACTTTATTACTTCTGAGTTGAACCATTTATTGATATATTCACAAATGTAGAAAGGCCTATGATAAAGCCTACCCAGCTAGATAAGAAATGCTACTAGTTCTCTGGGCCCTTGTGGTTCAGAGAAGACTCATCAGTAAATCACTGCAATGCGATGGGATGAGTGTGATAGTGGAGACACAGTCAAGCTGCTATGCAGTCTGGGGAAGAGCTAACTGCTTAGCGGAATGGAGAAGACTCGTCAGGGGAGGGGCATTGGAACTGTTCTTTAAGGATGAAATACAGAGAAGTGAAAAGCAAGGGGGGGAATCAGCCAGCCGGAAGCCATTAAGTAGAGGGAGACTGTTAACAAAAGACAATGAGAATTGCCAGTAGTTCCTTACAGCTGGTGCTAGAGAGTGCTGTGGGAAGTGACAGAGATAGGGCTAAAGAGAAACAGTTTAATATCTTAGACTCTTCCTTTAGAATAGATTCCCTGGAACAAAATGATAAATGTCATTAGTATTTCTGCTGGGAGAGAAGGGGAGCACAGGACATTGCAACAGAGGCTGAATGGGCTTTAGGAAATGTTGGGAGGGTGTACGTGTGTGTGTGTGTGTGTATGTGTGTGTGCACATTTGTGTTGGAAGCAGATAAAAGGTAGATTATGGGTCTGCTTTTGTCTAACCAAGTACATACCATGTCCTTTGTTTAATAGGCGATATGGAGCCATCAGCGGTGTTGAAGTAGGGTGGTGAGGAATATACATACAATTTAGGAATATGATTCTAGCAGTAATGAGAAAGTGAGGCAGGAGGCTATTACAGTCATCCAGGTGAGAAATAATGAGGACCTGAGGTGGGCAGTGGGGGTGGGTATGAAAGGAAGAGACATATTGAATGAGAGGAAATTGAAAGTAGCTGGTGGCTCCCAACTTGGTTGAGTATCGGATCACCTGTGGATTATTATAGCTATAGATTCAAAGGCTGTACCCCAGGCCACCTCAGTCGGAATTTCTTAAAACTGAGGATTAACCAAATTTGCAAATAGCAGCACTGATTGGTCTGCCTTTGACTTCTCTCCTACTTCCTTTTACTAGTAGTTACGATCCAGTCTAACCACCTAGTAAATCTGAATGTCTACCAGCTACTGTTAGTGCTCCCCATAAGTCCCTTCTCTGCCCCTGTGCCTTTACATGTGCCACTACCTTCTTTTTGAAATGTCCAGTATCCTACTTCCCTGCGTGGCCAATTCCTAGACATCCTTGGAGGACCACCTCAATTAAAATCTGTCATGTAAAGCTTTCTCACGTCCCTCTTCCTTCCTCACATGTCCAAACCCAGGCTCCTCCAGTGAATGAGACTGAGATGATAATCCTGCCTCAAGCTCCAGAATAATTTACCTATAATTCGTGGATGGACCATCACCTTTTACCATGCAATAAGGTTATATATGAATATATCTTATCTCTTCTATCAGGCTGTGAACTCCTTAGGAAAGGGATCGTGTCTGGCATAAGATAGGTGCTCAGTAGATAATAAGTAAGTGAATATTGGTAATCATGTTTACCAACTCATGATTAAAAGAATAGTATGATATTTTCCTCTTTTCAATGTGGGGGAGACACAACAACTTGAAAAGATACAAAACATAGTTTTAATTAAGTCTTCCAGTTTGATCGGAATCTTCATAAAATTTTGCACACTTGAGGATTCCATTTTCTGACATTAAGATCTAAATATATAAATGCTACTCATTCCTTTATTTTAAATAGGGATTAATTCTTCTTCAAAGGAAAACTGCAATCCTTCAATAGTAAAACTCACAAAAATGACTCCCATAATTCTGTTTCCAAAAGCAGAGGAGGAGAGACCTTCAAGATGGTGGAGGAGTAAGACATGGACATCACCTTCCTCCCCACAAATACATCAAAAATACATCTACACGTGGAACAACTCCTACCAAACACCTACTGAACGCTGGCAGAAGACCTCAGACTTCCCAAAAGGCAAGAAAATCCTCATGTACCTGGGTAGGGCAAAAGAAAAAAGAAAAAAACAGAGACAAAAGAATAAGGATGGGACCTGTACTTCTGGGAGGGAGCTGTGAAGGAGGAAAAGTTTCCACACACTAGGAAGCCCCTTCGTGGGCGGAGACTGTGGGTGGCAGAGGGGGAAAGCTTCGGAGCCGCGGAGGAGAGCACAGCAACAGGGGTGCGGAGGGCAAAGCAGAGAGATTCCCGCACAAAGGACCGGTGCCGGCCGGCACTCACCAGCCCGAGAGGCTTGTCTGCTCACCCGCCGGGGCGGGCGGGGCTGGGAGCTGAGGATCGGTCTTTGGAGGTCACATCCCAGGGAGAGGACTGGGGTTGGCTGTGTGAAGACAGACTGAAGGGTGCTAGTGTGCCACAGCTAGCCAGGAGGGAGTCCAGGAAAAAGTCTGGAGCTGCCTAAGAGGCAAGAGACCATTGTTTTGGGGTGCACGTGGAGAGGGGCTTCCTGCTCTGTGTGCCCACAGCTGGCTTAAGTGAGCTCCAGAGATGGGCACAAGCTGCAGCTATCATCTCAAACCCCAAATGCAGGTATGGACCACTAACACTGCCACTGCTGTCTCCAAGAATCCTGTGTGCAAGCACAGGTCACTACCCACACTCCCCATGGGAACCTGTGCAGCCTGCCACTGCCAGGGTCCTGTGATCCAGGGACAACTTCCCCAGGAGAACACACAGTGTGCCTCGGGCTGTTGCAATGTCACACTGGCCTCTGTAGTCACAGGCTCGCCCCGCATTCCAATTATGGCTACCATACCCCTCCCTCTCCCTGGCCTGAGTGAGCAAGAGAGCCCTAATCAGCCTCTGCTTTAACCCCCTCCTGTCTGGGCAGGGAACAGATGCCTGAGGGTGGCCTATGTGCAGAGGCGGGGCCAAAACCAAAGCTGAACCCCAGGAGCTGTGCGATCAAAGAAGAGAAAGGGAAATTTCTCCGTGCAGCCCCAAGAGCAGCGGATTAAATCTCCACAATCAACTTAATAAACCCTGCATCTGTGGAGAACCTGAATAGACAACAAAAATTCCCAAAATTGAGGTGGTGGACATTGGGAGCAAATGTAGACTTGGGGTTTGCTTTCTGCATCTGATTTGTTTTTGGTTTTATGTTTATCTTAGTTTAGCTTGTAGTGCTTGTTATCATTGGTGGATTTGTTTATTGGTTTGGTTGCTCTCTCCCTTTTATTTTTTTCCTTTTGATCTTTCTGTGCATGTGTGTGTGTGTGTATGTCTCTTTGTGTGATTTTGTCTGTTTAGTTTTGCTTTTACCATTTGTTTTGGGGTTCTATCTGTTCTTTTTTTTTTCTTCCTTAACTTCTGAGCCATGTGGCTGGCAGGGTCTTGGTGCTCTGGCTGGGTGTTGGGCCTGAGCTGAGGAGGTGGGAGAGCCGAGTCCAGGACATTGGACCACCAGAGACCTTCTGGCCCCACATAATATTAATTGTTGAGAGCTCTCGCAGAGATCTCCATCTCGGCCCTAAGACCCGGCTCCACCCAACAGCCAGCAAGCGCCAGTGCTTGATGCCCCATGCCAAACAACTAGCAAGACAGGAACACAACCCCACCAATTAGCAGAGAGGCTGCCTAAAGTCATACTAAGTTCACAGACACTTCGAAACACACCACCAGAAGCAGCCCTGCCCACCAGAAGCAGCCCTGCCCACCAGAAGGACAAGATCCAGCCCCACGCACCAGAACACAGGAACCAGTCCCCTCAACCAGGAAGCCTACACAACAATCACTGAACCAACCTCACCCACTGGGGGCAGACACCGAAAATAACAGGAACTATGAACCTGCAGCCTGCAAGAAGGAGACACCAAACACAGTATGTTAAAAAAAATAAGAAGACAGAGAAACATGCAGCAGATGAAGGAGCAAGGTAAAAACCCACCAGACCAAACAAATGAAGAGGAAATAAGCAGTCTACCTGAAAAAGAATTCAGAGTAATGATAGTAAAAATGATCCAAAATCTCGGAAATAGAATGGGGAAAATACAAGAAACGTTTAACAAGCACCTAGGAGAACTAAAGAGCAAACAAACAGAGATGAACAACACAATAAATGAAATTAAAAACACTTTAGAAGGAATCAATAGCAGAATAACTGAGGCAGAAGTAAGGATAAGTGACCTGGAAGATAGAATAGTGGAAATAAATGCCAGGGAGCAGAATAAAGAAAAAAGAATGAAAAGAACTGAGGACAGTCTCAGAGACCTCTGGGACAACATTAAACACACCAATATTCGAACTATAGGGGTCCCAGAAGAAGAAGAGAAAAAGAAAGGGACTGAGAAAATATTTGAAGAGATTATAGTCGAAAACTTCCCTAACATGAGAAAGGAAGTAGTCAATCAAGTCCAAGAAGCGCAGAGAGTCCCATACAGGATAAATCCAAGGAGTAACATGCCCAGACACATATTAATCAAACTACCAAAAACTAAATACAAAGAAAAAATATTAAAAGCAGCAAGGGAAAAACAACAGATAACATACAAGGGAATTCCCATAAGGTTAACAGCTGACCTTTCAGCAGAACCTCTGCAAGCAAGAATGGAGTGGCAGGACATATTTAAAGTGATGAAAGGGAAAGACCTACAACCAACATTACTATACCCAGCAAGGATCTCATTCAGATTCGATGGAGAAATTAAAACCTTTACAGACAAGCAAAAGTTAGAAGAATTCAGCACAACCAAACCAGGTTTACAACAAATGCTAAAGGAGCCTCTCTAGGCAAGAAACACAAGAGACCTACCAAAACAAACCCAAAACAATTAAGAAAATGGTAATATGAATATACATATTGATAATTACCTTACATGTAAATGGATTAAATGCTCCAACCGGAAGACACAGACTGGCTGAATGGATGCAAAAACAAGACCTGTATATATGCTGTCTACAAGAGACCCACTTCAGACCTAGGGACACATACAGACTGAAAGTGAGGGGATGGAAAAAGATATTCCCTGTAAATGGAAATCAAAAGAAAGCTGGGGTAGCAATACTCATATCAGACAAAATAGACTTTAAAATAAAGACTATTACAAGAGACAAAGAAGGACACTACATACTGATCAAGGGATCGATCCAAGAAGAAGATATAACAATTGTAAATATATATGTACCCAACATAGGAGCACCTCAATACATAAGGCAAATGCTAACAGCCATAAAAGGGGAAATCGACAGTAACACAATAACAGTAGTGGACTTCAACACCCCACTTTCACCAATGGACAGATCATCCAAAATGAAAATAAATAAGTAAACACGAGCTTTATATGACAAATCAGACCAAATGGACTTTATTGATATTTATAGGACATTCCATCCAAAAACAACAGAATGTGCTTTCTTCTCAAGTGCACATGAAACCTTCTCCAGGATTGATCATATCTTGGGTCACAAACCAAGCCTTGGTAAATTTAAGAATATTGAAATTATATCAAGTATCTTTTCTGACCACAATACTATGAGACTAGATATCAATTACAGGGAAAAAATGTAAAAAATATAAATACATGGAGGCTAAACAATATGCTACTAAATAACCAAGAGATCACTGAAGAAATCAAAGAGGAAATCAAAAAATACCTAGAAACAAATGATGATGAAAACACGATGACCCCAAACCTTTATGACACAGCAAACGCAGTTCTAAGAGGGAAGTTTATAGCAATACAATCCTTCATCAAGAAACAAGAAAAATCTCAAATAAACAACCTAATCTTATACCTAAAGCAATTAGAGAAAGAAGAACAAAAAAAAACCCTCCAAAGTTAGGAGAAGGAAATAAATCATAAAGATCAGATCAGAAATAAATGAAAAAGAAATGAAGGAAATGAGAGCAAAGATTAATAAAACTAAAAGCTGGTTCTTGGAGAAGATAAACAAAATTGATAAACCATTAGCCAGACTCATCAAGAGAAAAAGGGAGAAGATGCAAATCAACAGAAATAGAAATGAAAAAGGAGAAGTAACATCTGACACTGCAGAAGTACAAAGAATCATGAGAGATTACTACAAGCAACACTATGCCAATAAGATGGACAACCTGGAAGAAATGGACAAATTCTTAGAAAAGCACAACCTTCTGAGACTGAACCAAGAAGAAATAGAAAATACAAACAGACCAGTCACAAGCACTGAAATTGAAACTGTGATTAAAAAACTTCCAACAAACAAAAGCCCAGGACCAGATGGCTTAACAGGCTAATTCTGTCAAAAATTTAGAGAATAGCTAACACTTATATTTCTCAAACTTTTCCAAAATATAGCAGAGGGAGGAACACTCCCGAACTCATTCTACAAGGCCACCATCACGCTGATACCAAAATCAGGCAAAGATGTCACAAAAAAAGAAAACTACAGACCAATATCACTGACGAACATAGATGCAAAAATCCTCAACCAAATACTAGCAAACAGAATCCAACAGTGCATTAAAAGGATCATGCACCATGATCAAGTGAAGTTTATCCCAGGAATTCAAAGATTCTTCAATATACACAAATCAATCAAGGCAATACACCGTATTAACAAATTGAAGGATAAAAACCATACGATAATCTCAATAGATGCAGAAAAAGCTTTTTACAAAATTCAAAACCCATTTATGCGAAAAACTATCCAGAAAGTGGGCATAGAGGGAACCTACCTCAACATAATACAGGCTATATATGACAAACCCACAGCCAACATCATTTTCAATAGTGAAAAACTGAAACCATTTCTTCTAAGATCAGGGACAAGTCAAGAGGGCCACTCTCACCACCCTTGTTCAACATAGTTTTGGAAGTTTTAACAATGGCAATCAGAGAAGAAAAATAAATAAAAGGAATCCAAATTGGAAAAGAAGAAGTAAAACTCTCACTGTTTGCAGATGACATGATACTATACATAGAGAATCCTAAAGAAGCTACCAGAGAACTGCTAGAGCTAATCAACGAATTTGGTAAAGTAGCAGGATACAAAATTAATGCACAGAAACCTGTTGCATTCCTGTACAGTAGTGATAAAAAATCTGAAAGAGAATTTAAGGAAACATCCCCATTTACTATTGCAACAAAAAGAGTAAAATACCTAGGAATAAACCTATGTAAGGAGACAAAAGACCTGTATGTAGAAAACTGTAAGACACTGATGAAAAAATTAAAGATAATATAAACAGATGGAGAGATATACCATGTTCTTGGATTGGAAGAATCAACATTGTGAAAATGACTCTACTACCCAAAGCAATATACAGATTCAATGCAGTCCTTATCCAACTACCAATGGCATTTTTCACAAAGGTAGAACAAAAATTTTCACAATTTGTATGGAAATACAAAAGACCCTGAATAGCCAAAGCAATCTTGAGGAAGAAAAACAGAGCTGGAGGAGTCAATCTCCCTGACTTCAGACTATATTACAAAGCTACAATAATCAAGACAGTATGGTACTGACACAGAAACAGAAATATAGATCAACAGGATAGAAAGCCCAGGGGTAAACCCACACACCTATGGTCACCTTATCTTTGATAAAGGAGGCAAGAATATACAATGGAGAAAAGAGAGCCTGTTCAATAAGTGGTCCTGGGAAAACTGCACAGCTACATGTGAAAGAATGAAATTAGAATGCTTCCTAACACCCTGCACAAAAATAAACTCAAAATTGATTAAACACCTAAATGTAAGACTGTTTACTTTAAAACTCTTAGAGGAAAACATAGGAAGAAAACTCTTTGACCTAAGTCACAGCAAGATCCTTTTTGACCCACCTCCTAGAGTAATGGAAATAAAAACAAAAATAAACAAATGGGACCTAATGAAACAAAAGCTTTTGCACAGCAAAGGAAACTATAAGCAAGACAAAAAGACAACCCTCAGAATGGGAGAAAACATTTGCAAATGAAACAACTGACAAAGGATTAATCTCCAAAATATACAAGCAGCTCATGCAGCTCAATATCAAAAAAACAAACCCAATCCAAAAATGGGCAGAAGATCTAAATAGACATTTCTCCACAGAAGATATACAGATTGCCAACAAACACATGAAAGGTTGCTCAACATCACTGATCATTAGAGAAATGTAAATCAAAACCACAATTAGGTATCACCTCACACTGGTCACAATGGCCATCATCAAAATATCCACAAACAATAAATGCTGGGGAGGGTGTGGAGAAAAAGAACACTCTTGCACTGTTGGTAGGAATGTAAATTGATATAGCCCCTCTGGAGAATGGTATGAGGTTCCTTGAAAAACAAAAAATAGAACTATTATATGACATAGCAATCCCACTACTGGCCATATACCCAGAAAACCATAATTCAAAAAGAGACAAGTACCACAATGTTCATTGCAACACCATTTACAATAGTCAGGACATGGAAGCAACCTAAGTGTCCATCAACAGATGAATGGATAAGGAAGATGTGGAACATATATACAATGGAATATTACTCAGCCATAAAAAGAAATGAAATTAAATTATTTGTAGTGAGGTGGATGGACCTAGAATCTGTCATACAGAGTGAAGTAAGTCAGAAAGAGAAAAACAAATACCGTATGCTAACACATATATAGAATTTAAAAAAAATCGTTCTGGTGAGCCTAGGGGCATGACAGGAATAAAGATGCAGATGTAGAGAGTGGACTTGAGGACACGGGGGTGGGGGAAGGGGAAGCTGGGATGAAGTGAGAGAGTGGCATGGACATATATACACTACCAAATGTAAAATAGTTAGCTAGTGGGAAGCAGCTGCATAGCACAGAGGGATCAACTTGGTGCTTTGTGACTGCCTAGAGGGGTTGGATAGAGAGGGTGAGAAGGAGGTGCAAGAGGGAGGGGATATAGGGATATATGTATACACATAGATGATTCACTTTGTTATATAGCAGAAAGTAACAATATTGTAAAGCAATTATACTCTAATGAAGATGTAAAAAAGAAAAAGAAATAAAGGAGAAATAAAGAATGTCTCAGATAAAAAAGAAAAAAAATCAAAAGCAGAGGAAAATCTCAGGAAAACAAACGTAATCAGGTAACTGCACCCATGTTATTGTGACATGTTACATCTCTCCAGGGAGCCCATATTAGATAGCTTTGCTATTTCCCAGCGGGCATCTTTATTTTCTTCCCCTGTATCCTAAGTGGCTTGCTTAGGGTTTACTGGAATGTTAAATTATTTCTAGTAAATTATGAGCAATATGGATGAATGGACATGTAGTATTTCACTTTTGCCTCATTATGCCTTAGATTTGGGATCTCCAGTTTTGTAAATGATAGCTATGATATATCAGGCCATCTTTACACATGCTCATGCTTGAATGCATCTTGTTTCTCCTCCCATATGGAACAATGTCAATCATTGATGCACAGCTGTTGTTAAGATGCATCCTATGTCTACAGAAAATAACCCATAAGTATTTGCTATAAAATAATGCATAAGATTGCAGGAAAACACAGGAGAAATGGTCTTGACTGAAAAAAGGAAACAAACAAACAAGAAAATAAACCCTTTGGAATATTTTTAGGTAAAGGGACACAGGAAGTATTCCCTTTTCTTAAGGCTCTGAATTCACCTCATACCTCCTGCTACTCCCTGGGTGACTGAGATGTTTGCCATCATCTTCCTGAACCTCAGTTTCTTCATTTGTAAATAATTCTCAGAGTTGACAGTGTTTTTTGAGGAAAAACAGATAAAAATGCCTTGAAAGTGCTTTGTGAGACTACGGTACTCTGTAAACGCTTAATGATAATAATATACAGTAGGGTATCTTCCCTTGAAAACAGCAGGAGCGTTTCTTTACATAATGACCTGACAGATGGGTTATGGTATCCAATCCCCTTAAACCCCCAAAGCTCTTTGATAGTGGATGTTGTAAAAGGCCAGATTAAAGCGCATGCTGCTCTTTTATTGAGCCCTTTCTTTCAGTATCTATGCCATATTCAATTGCTTCCTTCTCTAAGTACGATGCATGTTAACCTACTACCTGCAGGAACAATTAGGAGCAGAAATAGAGATTGAAGGACAGTGCACTACAGTAGAAAAAATTAGTAAATGCTTGTTGTCCCCAATATTAAAATCCACTTTGGCCTTTATATGTGGCTTTTATCGAAGGTTCCTGCCTTCCTAATTCCTGACTATTAGTCTCAAGCTGTGGGTATTTGTCGATGTTGAACACAGGCTGTGTGTGTGTGTGTGTGTGTGTGTTTGTGTGTGTGTGTGACAGTCCTGTAGGTGGTGAGAATGGAGCTTTAGTGGTATTAATTCTAAACCAGTGAGGCTTATGGAAATCACTGGCAGTTTAGGATATTTGTAACATTTATGGAAGAGCTGGAGCTTTCAATCTGTTCAAAATGAGGAAAGGATGATTACCAGTTATTCTACTGTAACCTTAATTCAGCTCTTGAACCTGCATTGGACCAAGAAGTTTACATTTCCTCTTTATGTTGTGCTTGTCTTTTGAGAATAGCCATTAAAGTTATCAGTTTCTAAAACCTTCTGTGAAAATCCCTTAACCCAAATTCATCATCCTTCCTTAGTGACAAACTTTGCTTTCTTTGCATGCTGTGAGAAGTGTTAATTGTGAAATCACCCATGGTATGTAATCTGTATAAACAAAGAAAAGGAGGAGCAATAGTAGTGTGTGTGTGTGTGTGTGTGTGTGTGTGTTTCTTTGGCAACTGAGTATATGCCAGCACTGCATTAAACATTTTAAATGCACTCTCTCTTTTAATTTGGTGTTTAAAGAGACCACGATGGTTGTTCAAAAACCTTTCTGAAGAGTCCCTCCATTTATATTCTGGATCCATCCCATCTTACCTTCTTAAGAACGTCACTTCTATATTTGGGTCTTCTTTCCCTGTATCTTCACATACTCTTTCTTTTCTGAATCATGGTGCAAAAAGGCTGAAATATCACCCGACTTTATACAAACAACGTTACCTTGACCCCACATTCCCTTCCTGCTCTGTTTTTCTGAATCTCTTTGTAGCAGAAATTCCCCAAAGAGTTATCCCTACTTGCTATCTCACTTTCTCTTTTCCTATTCTCTCTCATTCTCTATTTCTCTCTCTCTCTCTTTCTAACTCTCACTCTTTCTCTCATTGAGAAATATATATACATATATATATATGAATATTCCTCAACCCCATAGGCAATCACCATTCTGATTTTTTGTACCTAGATTTGTTCTGCCTGTTCTGGATTTCATGGAATAATAGAATAATAAAGTATGTGTTTGTGTTTCTTTGCTCAACACAATCCATTTGAGATTCATCCAGTTGCTGCTTGTATCAATCCATTCTTTTTGCTCTTGCTGAATAGTAACTGATGTTATGAATATGCCACGGATTTTTTTTTGTTTTTACTGTATTCTCTTGTTGAGATTTTGCATTGCTTCCATTTTTTTTTGGCTATTATGAATAAGGTCTCTACAAAAATTCTTGTACAAGTATTATATTTGTCTTTGTCTTGGCATATGTCTCTATTTCTCTTGGGTAAATATCTAGGAGAGGAACTGCTAGGTAACGAGGGTAAATGTATGTTTGACTATATAAGAAACTGCTGGTTTTGAAAGTGGTTGTAGCATTTTTATACTCTTGCCAGAAGTATATGAGAGCTCCAGTTGCTACACATTCTCACCAACATATGATTTTGTCAGTATTTTAATTTTAGCCATTTAAAAAAGTGTGTGTGAAATAGTACCACATTCTGGTTTAAATCTGCATTCTCCGATGAGCACTTTTTGTGAGCTTATTGACCATTTGTGCGTCTTTTTTGTAAATTGTCTGTTCAATCTTTTGCCCATTTGAAAAAATTGGGTTGTTTTTCTTTTTATTACTGATTGTAGTAGTTCCTTTTATACTCTGTATACAAATCCTTTGTTACGTGTATGCATTATAGGAGTTCCTTGCAGTCCATTGCCTGTTTTTTTATATGCATAAATGGTATATTTTATTAAGAACAAGTCTTTAATATTGATGATGTCTACTCAATATTTTCTTTTAAGGTTAATGCTTTTTTAGTGTCCTATTTAAGAAATCTTTGCATACCACAAGGTGATGAAAATGTTCTTTTATATTTTCTTCTCCAAGTTTTATAGATTTAGCTTTTACATTTAGGTCTGTAATCCATCTCAAATTAGTTCTTGTATATTGAGTGAGATAGGGGGTGAAGTTTGTTTGTTTTTCCATAAGGATATCCTTTTATTTCAGTGATACTTATTGAAAAGATTTTCCTTTCCTCATTGAATAATCTTGGTACTTTGGTCAAAACTATCTTGATCATATATACACCCTAACATATTTTTACACAGAGTTTTTTTTGTCTATCATTACACTAGCACTACATGTATACCACATAATTATGGTAGCTTTATATTAAAGTCTTGACATCAAATAGTGGCATCAATACAACTTTATTTTGCTTTTTTTTAAAAAAAAATGTTGTTTGGCTGTTTTAAGTCCTTTATAGCATAATATAATTTTATGATATATATGTCAATTTTTACAAAATTCTTCTAGGGTTTTGATTGGGATTACATTGACTCTACACCAATCTGGGTAAAATTAACATCTTAACATTATTGAGTCTTCTAATCTCTGAATATGGTTTATCTCTGTCCATTTATTTAGGAATTCTTTAGTGTTTCACAGAATGATTTGAATTTTCAATATATATGTCTTGATTTTTTTTGTTAGATATATTCATAAGTATGTATTTTGGGTGCTTTTTAAATGGAAATTTTTTATTTTCTAAGTTTTTGCTGATAGGATACAGAAGTATAATTGCTTTATTTATTATTGGGTTGGCCAAAAGGTTCATTCGGTTTTTTTCCGTAAGATGGCTCTAGCAGCACTTAGTAGTCTTTAACTTCATTCAGAACAAATTGGTTAGGCTGTATGTAACAGCTGTCTTATCAGTGCACATTTAAAAAAAGACTTATCAAAACTGGTGAATTTTTGTGTAGCCATTTTAATATTGAAGGTGGAAGAAAAAAAGCAACATTTCTGGCATATTATGCTTTATTATTTCAAGAAAGGTAAAAATGCAACCGAAATGCAAAAACAGATTTGTGCAGTGTATGGAGAAGGTGCTGTGACTGATCAAACGTGTCAAAAGTGGTTTGTGAAGTTTTGTGCTGGAGATTTCTCACTGGACGGTGCTCCATAGTCAGGTAGACCAGTTGAAGTTGATACTGATCAAACTGAGACATTAATTGAGAACAGTCAACATTATAGCACATGGGAGATAGCTGACATACTCAAAATATCCAAATCAAGTGTTGAAAATAATTTGCACCAGCTTGGTTATGTGAATGGCTTTGACGTTTGGGTTCCACATGAGTTAAGCAAAAAAACCTTCTTGACCATATTTCCATATGCAATTCTCTACTTGAAGGTAATGAAAACATTCCATTTTTAAAACAAATTGTGATGGACAATGAAAAGTGGATACTGTACAATATTGTGGGATGGAAGAGATCGTGGGGCAAGCGAAATGAACCACCAACAACCACACCAAAGGCCGGACTGCATACAGAGAAGGTGATGTTGTGTATATGGTGGGATTAGAAGGGAGTCCTCTATTATGAGCTCTTTCTGGAAAACCAAACGATTAATTGCAATAAGTACTGCTCCCAATTAGACCAAATGAAAGCAGCACTCGATGAAAAGCGTCTGGAATTAGTTAACAGAGAACGCATAAGCTTCCATCAGGATACTGCAAGGCCACATGTTTCTTTGATGACTAGACAAAAACTATTACAGCTTGGCTGGAAAGCTCTGATTCATCCACCATATTCACCAGACATTGCACCTTCAGATTTCCATTTGTTTTGGTCTTTAAAAAATTCTCTTAATGGAAAAAATTTCAAACCCCTGGAAGACTGTCAAAGGCACCTGGAACAGTTCTTTGCTCAGAAAGATAAAAAGTTTTGGGAAGATGGAATTATGAAGTTGCCTGAAAAATGGCAGAAGGCAGTGGAACAAAAGGGTGAATATGTAGTTCAATAAAGTTCTTTGTAAAGATGAAAAATGTGTCTTTTATTTTTACTTAAGAACCGAAGGCACTTTTTGGCCTACAACCCAATACTTTGTATACTAATCCCACCTGTGGTAGATTCTTCACGTTTCTGCCTGGGATGAGAACATCTGGAGGGTTTACTTTTCCAACATAATATGGCTCCTCTATTTCTGATGTTTGGGCTATTTGCAGTTCTTTTTCTGCTCAGTATTTTGATTGGTTTTATAATCCTATTATTTTGTAGTTTATCTGATCTGCCTTGTTTTTGTTGCTAGGATGAGAGTGATGGTCTCTTGCAACTTTCTACATCTAAGCCAGTGGTGGAATGGCCCTTACTATAGTTTCACTGTCTGTAGGATCTGGAGTGATATCCCCTCTCACAGAGTTATGTTTTATGTCTTAATCTCTTGCTCAGTTCACTAGAAGTTTATCAGTTATTTTTATTCTTTTCAAACAACCATCTTTTGATTTTGTTAACTTTCCCTGATTTTTTTTTCTATTTCCTTTTTTTTTCTGCTCCAATATTTTTATTTCCTTCCCTCTACTTACCTTGGTTTTTATTTGCTCTTCTTTTCCCAGATTCTTAATGTAGAAATTTATATCACTATTTTTATACCATCTTTCCTTCCTAATATATGTGTTTAAACCTATAAATTTCCCTCTAAGCACTGCTTTAGTTGCATCACACAAATTTTAATATGTTGTATTTTTATTGCTATTCAATTATTCAATTAAAATTGTTTTAAATGAATTAAAACAGTGATTTATTCTTGGCCCATGTGTTATTTAGAAATGTGTTACTTAAGTTAAAAATATTTTGGCATTTCATAGATCTCTTTCCGTTGTTGATTTCTGGTTTACTTCTGTTGTGCTCAGATAACATATTCTATAAAATTTTGGCCTCTAGTCAGTTATTTTTCAAATAAATGTCAATGAAGTCAACTTTGTTATTCAAATCTTTATCTTGATCGATATTTTTGTCTAGTTGTTTCATCAGTTTCTGATAGAGGAATGTTAAAGGAATCAACTGTGATTGTGGATTTGTCTGTTTATCCTTTTAATTCAGTCAGTTTTTGATTCCTGTATTTTGAAGTTCATTAAGATTATTATATGTGCATTGAAGGACATGATCAACAGAGTGAAAACCAATGGAATAAGAGAAAATATTTGCAAATCATGTATCTAATAAGGGATTAATATAGAGTATATAAAGGACTCCCACAACTCAACAACAAAAAACAAACAACCCAACTTAAAAATGGGCAAAGGAACTAAGTAGAGATTTCTCAAAAGAAGATATACAGATGGCCAATAAGCACATTAAAAGCTACTCAATATTCCTAATCTTTACAAAAATGTAATTGAAAGCCACAATAAGATACTACTTTATATCTTTTAGGATAGTCATTATATATTTAAAAAACCCAGAAAATAACAAGTATTGATGAGGATGTGGAGAAACTGGAACTCTTGTGTATTGCTGGTGGAAATGTAAAATGGTGCAGCTACTGTGGAAAACGGTATGGCTGGTCCTCAAAAAAATTAAACATAGAATTTCTATATGATCCAGCAATTTCACTTCTGGGTATATACCCAAAAGAATAGAAAGAAGAGAATTGAACAGATATTTGTATCAATACAACCATGTTCATAGCAACATTATTCACAATAGCCAAAAAGTGGAAACAGTCCAAACATCCATTGACAGATGAATGGATAATAAAAATGTGGTATATACATGCAATGAAATAATATTTAGCCTTAAAAAGGAAAGAAATCCTGACACATTTCACAACATAAATGAACCCAGAAGATGTGCTAAATGAAATAAGCCAGAAACAAAAGGACAAATATCGTATGATTCCACTTATATGAGGTACCTAAAGTAGTCAACTTCATAGAGATAGAAAATAGAATGGTGGTATCCAGGGGGTTGGGGCAAGCAGGAAATGGGAAGTTATTGTTTAACGGGTATAGAGGTTTAGTTTGGGAAGATGAGAAAGTTCTCTAGATGAATGGTGGCCATGGTTGGTCAACAATGTGAATGTACTTAATGCCACTGAACTGTGCACCTGAAAGTAGTTAAATTGTAAATCTTATGTTATATATATTCTACCACAAAAAAATGATTGTTATGTCTTTCAGTTGAGTTTACACTTGTAATGTTATAAAATGTCCCTCTTTATACCTGGTAATACTTCTTGTCTTGAAGTCTCTTTTGTCTGACACTAGTAAAGCCATACCAGGTTTCTTATGGTTAGTGATTATATGACATATCTTTTGCTATTCAATTGCTTTTGATCTTTCTGAATCTTTATTTAAAGATTCTTGTAGACAGCTGTTTTTTATACATAGCATATAGTTGAGTCTTGCTGTTTTAACCAGACTGACAATCTCTGATTTTTAATTGGGTTAGACCATACGTATTTAATGTAATTATTGATGTTGTTGATTTACATCTTCCATCTTGCTATTTGTTTTCAATTTGTCCCATCTGTATACTTTTCATTTTATTTTTTCCTGTATTCCTTTTCTGTTTTATAGTGTCACATTTTATTTTACCTGCCAGCTCACTTTCATCCATTGTGGTGAACAAAGACAAACACAGTTCCTCCTCAAGGCTTTGCCCTAATTATTCCATCTGCCTATTAAGAGCTCCACACAGGTATCTTACAGCTCGGTCCTTCCCTTCCACTCTGCTCAAATGTGACCTTGAGAGGACTTCCTTCATCACCCTATTCATTAACTCTCTTGCACTGCCTTATTTTTCATTATAGCATTTTCACCACCTGACATTATATTTACACTCGTTTGCTGAATTTCTTTCTCCTCAGATCAGAATATAGGCACCAAAAACCAGATCTTTGTTTGCCCTTTGTTTTGTTTATGAAGTATCCTCAGCACTTACAAAAGATTTGGTAAATAGAAGGCTCCCAGAAATATTTTTGGAATAAATGAATTAAAAGGATATGTACAAAAGATTTAAAGGAGGACATTTAATTATGGTGATTAAAAGACAGTGGACCAGACCTATAACAACAGTGTCGAACAGATTAAAACACAAAATACTGAGGTTTAATGTAATTGTTAAAGACTGATCGTATAATATTGAAGGAAAAGAAAACCTTCAGAACTTCTCAATATTCAAACTAAATATGATAGAACTGAAATTATACAGGGAAAATAGATCCAAGGAGACAAGAAAACCTAGATATCTAAATGATATTGAGTCCTTAACACAGCTGGTTATACTCTAAATGTCATTGTTTCTTTGGTCATGGAACATGCTAGGAACCCGGAGACTGGCTGAATGGGAGTTGAGGAAACAAACCAGAATACCTAAGAACTTACAGAAGAGTTACTCCTACCCACGGTGAAGCCAGACAGACATCCAAGGTCCCTAAATGTAAGAGAAGATAACAAATTCTAATTCTAGCCAGGACTCTAGTGATGTTAAGAGGCCCTTCGAGATGGTAGACAGGGCATGGCAATAGTGTGTAATTGGCAGGTCATATTACCGTATAAAGTCAATAACAGGAGTATCAGAAGAAAGATACAGTCTCTGGCTGGCAATAAAGAGAAGAGTTCAGTACCCCAAGCTTAGGAATTGGTGCCAGGCCTCAGCTGCAGTTAAAAACTGTACATGGGTAGTCAGGCATATACTAACAAATAGTCCAACATATGTGCTCAATGTTAGAACAAAGGGCTAGAGGTCAAAGCTCTTTTAGATACTCAGGGCACAAAATTTATTACAGAATCATAGGGTGTGAGAACTACAGACATATTCACTGGTTGGGAAGGATAGTACTTTGCCATTACCACCTCAGTATCAATTTAAGGCTGATTCTGTCTGTAATTTCATATTACTTCTGGCACATCTGGAGCAGAGAACTTCTTGAGAAATTGTGTGAGGATCAGAAGACTAGAAACACATGCCATTTGGATTTAAAAAAAATGGGACAAGAGTGAATTCACTGAACCACAGATCCATTCATTCATTCAACCAACCAACCAACCAACAACTAACCAACTAACCAACATTTATTGAGTGCCTACTGGATGCTAGGCATTGTGCAGGGCTCTCAGGACACAAGGCAGTTATGGTACCCTGCTGTCATGGGGCTTTCCATTTACCTTTATTAAACCCAAAGGTAAATTCTAGAAATTAATGTCAACTACAGGCAAAATTATAGGCAAGCTATTGAATGGATGGCTGGATTTACTAAAAATA
Organism: Delphinapterus leucas; assembly: GCF_059928025.1. Taxonomy (NCBI): domain Eukaryota; kingdom Metazoa; phylum Chordata; class Mammalia; order Artiodactyla; family Monodontidae; genus Delphinapterus; species Delphinapterus leucas. Next base: position 117,182,874 of record NC_143129.1, read on the forward strand.
AGACATGTTAATATAATTCTTTCTTTGCCAGAGCTATTTTACTAGAAGATCTTGGAGATGTATTATTTTATATTGACATTTTCCTCTGTGTCATGATAAGCTTAAATTGAGGGGACAAAAAGACTGCTTGGAAGTAAAATTAGGCGGTGTCATAACAAATTAAGCAACTATGGCAAAATATTTCTGATGAATTCCATATATTAATAATAATATATTAATCTGATAGCAAGTTTGTAACATTTCTGTCTTCAAACCTGTTCTGTATAATGTTCTGTTAATAGTTTGCTTGAAAATATGAAAGGGTGATTTTCAAATTTGCTGATAAGATGAGGCTGAAGAACATCAAATATTTGTTAAATGAATACAGCAAGTGTTGAATTGGAAAACCTGTTCTCCACATTGGCCTCCATTAGAAGTTTTCTTAGTCTTGACTAACATGTTCAGTGAATACTCCTTTAAGAACTCACCTCCATGTAGATTCATACTCCCCCACCCTTAGAGACACTCCTGTGTTGAAATTCTGCAGCCACTTTGATTTGGAAGGCAAAATTACTAGTATGACTGAAGATACTGACAAGCTGAAGGGGTAAGCAGAATCTAAGAAGACAAGATTTTATGAGTTAACTGTAAGATTATGTATGTGTGTTCAAATAAAAATTAAATAAATGACAATGATATAGAATCAGGGAAATGAAAAGGGGACTTAGCTTGCCAACAATTTCTGTTAAAAAAATGATTTTGTCAGAGACACCTGAGACACCTCACCAAAGAAGATATTCAAATCACAAATAAGCATATAAAAAATGCTCCACATCCTATATCATCAGGGAAATACAAGTTAAAACAACCATGAGATACCGCTACACCCCTATTAGGATGGCCAAAATCTGTAACACTGACATCGTCAAATGCTGATGAGGATGTGGGGAAATAAGAACTCATTCATTCCTAGTGGGAATGCAGAATGGTACAGCTACTTTAGAACGGTTTGGTGGTTAATTATGAAACTAGACATACTCTTACCATATGATCCAGCAATCGCTGTCCTTAATATTTATCCCCAAAATGTGAAAACTTACGTTCACACAAAAGCCTGTACACAGATGATTATAGCAGCTTTATTCATAACTGCCAAAACTTGGAAGCAGCCAATATGCCCTTCAGTAGGTTTATGAATAAACTGTGGTATATCCAGATAATGAAATTTTACTCAGCACTAAAAAGAAATGACCTTTAATCCATTTGGAGTTTATTTTTGTGTATGGTGTTAGGTAGTGTTCTAACTTCATTCTTTTACATGTAGCTGTCCAGTCTTCCCAGCACCACTTATTGAAGAGGCTGTCTTTTCTCCATTGTATGTTCTTGCCTCCTTTGTCATAAGTTAGGTGCCCATATGTGCGTGGGTTTATCTTTGGTCATTGTATCCTAAGACCAGACTATAAAAGTCTTAGAGGAAAACATAGGAAAAAAACTCTTTGAAATAAACCACAGAAAGATCTTTTTTGACTCACCTCCTAGAGTAACGGAAATAAAAACAAAAATAAACAAATGGGACTTAATTAAACTTAAAAGCTTTTACACAGCAAAGGAAACCATAAACAAGACAAAAAGACAGCCCTCAGAATAGGAGAAGATATTTGCAAATGAAACAACAAAGGATTAATCTCCAAAATATACAAGCAGCTCATGCAGCTCAATATCAAAAAGACAAACAGTCCAGTTAAAAAATGGGCAGAAGACCTAAATAGACATTTCACCAAGGAAGACATACAGATGGCCAAGAGGAACATGAAAAGCTGCTCAACATCACTAATTATTAGAGAAATGCAAATCAAACCTACAATGAGATATCACCTCACATGGTCAGAATGGCCACTATCAAAAAATCTAGAAACAATAAATACTGGAAAGCGTGTGGTAAAAAGGGAACCCTCCTGAATTGTTGGTGGGAATGTAAATTGATACAACCACTATGGAAAACAGTATGGAGATTCCTTAAAAAACTAAGGATAGAGCTACCATATGACCCAGCAATCCCACTACTGGACATATACCCTAAGAAAACCATAGCAACATAAATGTCTATTGACAGATGAATGGATAAAGAAGATGTGGCACATATATACAATTGAATATTACTCAGCCATAAAAAGAAACAAAATTGAGTTTTTTGTACTGAGGTGGATGGACCTAGAGTCTGTCATACAGAGTGAAGTAAGCCAGAAAGAGAAAAACAAATACCGTATGCTAACGCATATACATGGAATCTAAAAAAAAAAAAAAAATGGTACTGATGAACCTAGTTGCAGGGCAGGAATAAAGATGGATACATAGAGGATGGACTTGAGGACACGGGGGGGGAGGGGGAAGCTAGGTCGAAGTGAGAGTAGCATCGACATACATACACTACCAAATGTAAAATAGTTAGCTAGTGGGAAGCAGCCGCATAGCACAGGGAAATCGGCTCAGTGCTTTGAGACCACCTAGAGGGGTGGGTAGGGAGGATGGGAGGGAGGCTCAAAGGGGGGGGGATATGGAGATATATGTATGCATATGGCTGATTCTCTTTGTTGTACAACAGAAACTAACACAGTATTGTGAAGCAATTATACTCCAATAAAGATCTATAAATAAATAAACAAACAAACAAGCAAATAAATAAAAGTATCCTAGGATACCTGAGCACTTTATTTAAAAAAAAAATAGAAATGATCTACCAAGCCATCAAAAGACATGGAGGAACCTTAAATGCATAATACTAAGTGAAAGAAACTAACCTGAAAGACTACATACTCTATGATTCCAACTATATGACATTCTGGAAAAGGCAAAATTATGGAGAGAGTAAAGAGGTCAGTGATTTTCAGGGGTTGGGATTGGGGGAAAGATGAATAGGTGGAGCACAGAGGATTTTTAGGGCAGTGAAACTACTCCATGTGATATTATAATGATGGATACACATCACTACACATCTATCCAAACCCATAGGATGTACACCACCAACAGTGGTGTGAACCCTAATGTAAACGATGAAGTTTTGGTGATTATGATGAGTTAATGTAGGTCCATCAATTGTAACAAATGTACTACTCTGATAAGTGATGCTGATAACGGTGGAGGCTATGCGTGTGTAGGGGCAGATGGTATATGGGAGATCTCTCTACATTCCTCTGATTTTTACTGAGAACCTAAAAACCTCTCTAAAAAAATAGTCTTTAAAAATCTGAAAAAAATCTTAGAAGTTGGCTACCTTATAAAAAGTTTATCAAATTGATGTGTCATTTTTCAGGAATATTCCTAGACAAAATGTTAAAATTCCCCAGTATTTAGGAGATGTGTTGTATTGGACATGGTACAATGACTAAATAGATCTGCAATTTCTTGAGGGTGAAGCTGGGTCAGATTGATTTTGTTTTTCTCTTGCAGGGTGTTTGTCTGGAAAGCCAGATATGCTAGATCTAGTTTTGCTAATGACTTTTTTCTATTACCTGATTGACCTATAATTGGCCTGCTGTTTATTAGAGGATGTACAATATGAGACAGCCTTGAATTTTTACATAAGAGCTAACATACTGACTCTGGGTTCTCCTCATATAATTAGAGAATACATTCTCAATTTTACCAAATCAATTAAAGAGTTGGAATATGAAGCATCAATTTACAAATGCTTAGTCTCTTAGGTATAGAGGATTTAGCTATATGTTTAGGTTAATGTCCAAATAACATCTACTTGAAATGCTAAAACAATGAATTTTAGCCTTTAGCAACATAAAATATTCAGGTATGTTAATGCACGGATACTGACTTAACCATATAAGAGATTCACTATAAAGAGGAAACAAAATATGATAGCAGTGAGAGTATGTCAAATAACATGTCAAATCATGAAGCTCAGTTCAAGAGAGAACTGAGTGAGAATCTTGTCTTCACCCTATCTATTAGTTGGATGATCTTGGATAAGATGCTTAAGTTTCATTGTCATTGCCTATAGAATGTGAATAAAAAATAATATTTCTATAATATTTTGTACCAATAGAATGGCAGTGACATTGCTTTAAGAAAGATGTGGAGATTGTTCCTTTGAGTAGCAGTGTTCTTGCTGCCCCATTTAACATCTCTTTACTAAGGTGTTTACTGGACAAGACTTTGAATTGAACTGTCTCTATGCCTCAGATATGCAGGCAATCCCCCAAAATGGGAACAGTAGGCCTCCCATTCTAAAAACTGTCTCCAAAAATCCTTGCAAGACATACTTAAGAGGTGGCCAAACTAGCCCCTCCATTTATATAAGGAAGTCAAGAAGAATAATCAGAGAAGTTGTCAGCTTAGAGGACAATGCATTCTTGGAGCACCTATACACTGCAGCCACCAGAACAAGTGAGGGGAGAGCCACTTAAGTTTGAAAGGGGGACTGGAAAAAAGGGAGAGAGTCTGGCTTCTTCTCTCCAGGTGGATCTCTGTATGAAGAGGACTTGCTGATGTGAATAAAGAAAAAAGGAATTGGCAAGAGATGAGAATGGAAATATTGCTTACAGCTACACGACTGTCTGGCCTGGGAGGGTTCTATGAGATTCTTTTTGACCTCTGGGACTCCATGGGAGCTAGCTGGGCTTGAACCGTCTGGCCAGGATGCCGACCAAGAGCTGAAAGAAGTGACACCAGTAGCAAGGGGGCTCTAGTGAACTGCACAAGGGGCCAATAAAAAGAGAAAGTGTGAAGAAATCATGGCAGAGAGCATCCCCCTACAAGAAAGTATGTAGCAGGGACTGAGCCTTGCCGTGTGCAGATTGTTCAATACACCACTCATATTTGCTTTCCATGAGATTCTTATCTGCAGCCACAATAGGATCACAATAATGGGGAAAAACAATAATCTCCAGCTTAACACCCCCAGCGAAATCACTGGCACCCTAGTTCCCCCAAATCCTTCCTATCAGTGAAAGAAGTATCTGTGGTCTCTTATCAAGTCCTTTGATCCTGCTGATCTCCACGTATTTCCCCTTGTTATTTCTGTTCTGACACTCTCGGCAATGGCCACAATGCTCTCAGGTATCTGTAGTATCTTCTGCTATTTTCTTTCTTTTTGAAAAATCCTTTTAAAAATTGTAGTATAGTTTATTTACAATGTCATGTTAGTTTCAGGTGTACAGCACAGTAATTCAGTTATACATACACATATATCCATTATTTTTCAGATTCTTTTCCCATCTAGGTTATTATAGAATACTGAGTAGAGTTCCCTGTGCTACACAGTAGGTCCTTGTTGATTATCTCTTTTATATACAGTAGTGTGTACGTGTTAATCCCATCTTCTTCTGCTGTTTTCAGATGGCTTAGTTGTCCTTCAGTCTTGCACATGGAAGTGGGGAAATGCTCTCTTCTCTCTCTTGCTTTGCTCCTTTCAGATCTCTGGTGGCTTGATCTCCCATGTGACTCCGCATCTATAATCATTTTCCTTTGAAGGTAATATGAGTGCCACCAAACTGAGAGATGCTTAAAATCATTCATCCTCTGTGACTTCCCGTCCCCCAACCTCATCCCTGGGTCAAGCGTTGAACCTCCAACTTCTCTTCTTAGGATGGCTTGTTTCCCCATCCGACCACCAGCATCATTACCTTCATTTCTTCACTGTGTCTATCCAGGTGCACTGCTTGGGGCCCCTGGGAAGGCTCATTGCTGGAGAGTTTAGGATCTTAGCCCTAGCAGTCACGTGTCAGTCTCAGTATTACTAAGGCATTTTGAAACCTTGAATCTTCTTGCAAATGAGATCTGGTTGGCCTTCCTTGCCAGCCCCTGGGGCAAGTAAAGCTCACTGAGTTTTGCTGTATATATTTAGTTTAAAGCTTTGTTTTGGTACCCCCTCAGAGAGAAGAAAATTCATGCAGGTGATGCTAATGGGGAAAAAGATCTGAAGAAAAGGGCGCGTGTTCATAGCATTACAAAAATATTCTCTCAGTTTATTTTCTCTGATGAATCATATGCTCATAATCAAGCTTTACCATGTTGGCAAATCTCAAGGCTTTGCTTTCAAACAACTTTGAGAAATGTTTCTAGGTACAAGTGATTGCTAACAACCATATACATTATTTTGCAATATAATGAGTAGTTACAGAGCTTAATAAAAGGGAAAGAGCCAAGCAAAAATTTTGGGAAGAATAGGGAAATTGTGCATTTGACAGGATTTGTTTTCAAGCTGCTTTTTGAGAGATTTAAATAAATCCTCTTAAGTACTCCAACTTTTGAGCCCTAACTGTGCCTTAGTTAGTTTTACAAATTGTTTTTAATCGGGTAAATGGGAGTGTAAAGAAAGACCCTCCCAGAGTCTGGGTGTGATGAAGTCTTCTCTCTCAGGTTCATGGAAGGTTATGCCATGAAATCTGTGAAAGGTGCTTCTACACTAATGATGCTACTTAAAAAGTTGTCTCCAGTTCTTGGCGCTTTCAAAGACAATGACAGTATTTTCAGGATTCAACCATTTTGAGATCAAAGTCCACATCCAGGGTCAGGCTAATTTGGGCAGATATTTCAGTGCTTAGCAATCAAAGATGCACTTCCCAACTATAAATTTGACTTTCCTGTCGTAGAATATGCACGGGTATATCTGTCAAAAACGGAATATTTTGATTAATTGGGGCTTTGTGATGGCATCTGGCTTAGGAGGACTTAGTCACCCCAGGTAAGTATGGATTGTCCTCTGGAAGACCTTCAGGCATAGAGGTTCCAAAACCTTCTTCAATCTTCTTCACCATTTAAATGTCCTGTGCACTTGAAGGTTTCCTTTCTTAATTTTTTTTCTTCTAGTGAAGATAAGGTACAGATGGTCCACATTTGTATAACATTTTTAAATTTATGATCATCTTATTCCTTCCTTGCTTTATTAAAAAATGAAATCCTAATTTCTCTATCTAAAATACTCCTTAATTAATTAAAAAATGAAATCCCAGCTCCTTATGCATTTAGTAAAACTTGCTACTTATTGAACCCATAGTTTTGAAAAAATGGTATTTGCCGCTAAATAAAGTTTCAAGTCTCTTTGTAATAAACAGTTATTGAACAGAGCAGTTTGCTTACAAGAGGACTGTCTTCGTGGAGACGTAGGTAAATGTGAACCATGTGGCAGTTTTCTAGAAGCTGTATTTTCCCAGGGTGGGCTCAGAGATCTTAGATGACATTGATCCATACTGTATACCCAGCCTCCCAAATTTACCAAAAAATACAAGGTATGACCATGGTCGTTTACTTAATGCTTTGTACTGGTGAATCCCAATGTGTGAGAATTAATTTAAGTAACAGTGAAATACTGAAAGACCAATTAGGATAACAGTAAAATCATATCTAACACTCCCAAACTCTCACAAATTTTAATGATTTTGTAGTTTCTTCATGTATGGGTGAAGGTTTTAGAAGTCAAATTTTGGTTTAAAATAACTACACGTTCACAGCTGTGCAAACTGGCTTTTCTCATCTTTCTCAATTTATGACCATTCAATGAGAAGAATGTTATTTCATATCTAGAGACATTTTAATAAAAGCCTTCAGCTTTCATGTCCTTTCTTCAAATGTTTAACAGATGACAGTGTATCATTCTTGATTCTTAAAGAGACAACTTGCTTCAAGCATATGAAAAACATGAACTTAATGTAAAACAGTAATGCATATTTCTTGGCCAGAGGCTGAAGACAGAAAAAAAAAATGCAGCCATGTTAATGGTGGACTCGTGTCCTTTTAACAGAAATTTCCTATATCTAACAATGCAGTGAAAGCAGCAGTATAACTTATTGAGTGGTTCTTGCGTGGTGATCATGGTACTAAGTCTTTACAGTATTTCACAAACCTAGGAGATAGCTATTGCCTTTTCTACTTACAGCTCTATTAAGTCACTAAACTTCCAGAAGATAAGTGACTTGTCCAAGGTCATTCCTTTAATAAGTGACTGAGCTAATTTTTTTTTTGTTTGTTTGCGGTACGCGGGCCTCTCACTGTTGTGGCCTCTCCCATTGCGGAGCACAGGCTCCGGACGCGCAGGCTCAGCGGCCTTGGCTCACGGGCCTAGCCGCTCCGTGGCATGTGGGATCTACCTGGACCAGGGCACGAACCCGTGTCCCCTGCATTGGCAGGTGGACTCTCAACCACTGCGCCACCAGGGAAGCCCCTGAGCTAAGATTTGAACCCAAGCTATCTGACTCCAAAGTCATGCCTTTTAGCCATCTGATGGCACTTCATTTCCCACTAGAGAACTGTATCAGATAGTCACTCCTTGAGACTGTTAAAAATCTCCAATTTTTTCCATTTTAAAACCACAAAGTTATATGCAGGCAGTTTAAAAAGATGTTGAGCTCAGCCATCCTGAATGTCAAGACCGTGTCTTTCCTGGGAGTTTTAGTCTTGTCGCTAGTGTTTCAGTGACACATATTAGTTGCAGCAATTATATTTCTCCATTAACAGAACTCAGAGAATAATACCTAATTCTAAAGCTGTTTTTTCTTTTTTAATTGTTTGTAAGGAAACCGACTTTTTCCACTTATTAAAAAAAAATGCTAAGCCTTTACCTAATATATGCAGAATTGCCCCTACTGAGTCTATCTCATGTTGACATTTGCTTATGAATTTCATTTCTCTTATCCCAGAAGGACTGTTCCTTGATTGAACAACTTGAATGGTCATGATGAGCTATGGGCACCTCACATAACTCCAGTCTGTTAGAAGATGACTTGAGGATAGGGGTGCTTCAAATATATTGCCTGTCTAAGGCATTTCCCTCTTTTTTTCCTGTGTGATGTATTGTGTGTGTGACCACAAAGCACTTATCTCCTATGATTCATACCAAATGTAACTTTGGACTAGAACCGTATTCAGCTTATCATATCTATGGCTTGCTATCCAGAAAGTTCTGTCTCTCCTTAAATAATGTAATCAAAACAAAAATAGATAAGTTAAAAGTTATTTTATAATATCCATAGTCCTATTACTAGTTACTATGTATATTAGAAACTACCTTCATCACTTATAAAATTTTGAAATTTTAAAATCCAATATATTGTATGATTAAGGTTACCTATAATTTAAGTTAATGTTGAATTCTCAAAATTAAAACTCCCTACTTTTTTTCTAAATCTTTGAAGTTCAATTTATAAATAGTTCTTGTTACAAATTTAAATTTTTAAACAACTATGGAGCATAACTTTGAGGGGGAATTGACTAAGTGTTTGATCAACTTAACAAACTAGTTTCTCTTTAAATAGTCAGGCTCGTTTACAAACTTTGGCATTTTAAACTGCAGCTATAAATGTAATGCATTCAGTTTTCTTTTTAAGCACTTTAGATACTTGACCAGGCAAGTTTATGTCTCTAATGAGCAAAACTGCCTTGAGAATTCAAATAAGTCATTTCAGTCTAATAAATTATTAAACTTATAAATATAGTAAATCTAATTCTCTTAAACATTCTAATTCTGTTTACAAACTTAGTCAAAAATCTTATACCTCAACTTGAAATCACAAGTCAATTACATATTTTAAATTGGAATCACAAGGCTAATCTGTCAGACTCTCTAATATGTCAATTCTAAATTATTATGAACACTTTAAATACTGAATATACACAGGTTGTCCCAATGATGAAAAACCTATTCTTGAACTTAACACGAAAGTATTAATACTTCATCATCTTTATAATTTATTCTAAACCATCCTGGATTTGGAAAGACACTCACTAAAGGAATAGTGTTTTCATCTCAGATGTGGAATCCAAGGCTTTGCATGTTCAGGGTTATTCTTTTTATCTCAGATATGGACACCTGGACCCCTTTTTAGTAGTTGCTATGAAAACAAGGACTTCAAGCTACTTTCTTCAGATGAGGTTTGTTTTACAATCCCTATCTCCTGGGTTCAAGGTACGCTTTATCTAATTGCTTCAGCTGATTAGTTTAGTTGCCAGCCTATAATATTGTACCTTCAACCAGGATATAACTACCTACCCTTTATTTTCTAAATTTTCTGATTAAATTTTGGATCCTTTCTGCCTCTTTGGGCCACAATAGTTATGGATATTTTAATGACATCTTATTGGATTCTGCATATTTCTCATGTACACATCTGATTCTACAAATAGCCATAAAGACATACTAATGACAGATACATTTTTGGGGAAATATATTACAAATTGGAAATTAGTTTTAGTAAATTCTTGCTAATAGATGAGTGTAGAAGATCATAGAATACTCCTTGCTCTTTATGTGTCAAATTGACAAATTAGCTTTTCTTTTCAATGAGTTTGTAAGTCAGACTTTAAGAAAGATATTTTCTAAGAGGCTTTTTCAGATATAGCAAAAGCAATAAGAAAAGTAGATAAATTATACTTCATCAAAATTAAAAATTTTTGTGCATCAGAGGACACTATCAAGGAAGTAAAGATACAACCTTATAGAATGGAAGAAAATACTTGCAAATCATACATCTGATAAGGGCCTAGAACCCAGAATATGTAAAGAACTCTTATAATTCCACAAGAAAAAGGAAAAAATCCACTTAAAAATGGGCAAAGGACTTGAACAGACATTTCTCTAAAGATGATATACAAGTGTCTAACAAGCACATGAATAGACATTCCACATAATTAGAATTAGGGAAATGCAAATCATTAGAGAAGCACACCCACTAGAACGGCTAAAAAAATACAGAAAATAACAAGTGCTGACAAAGATGTGGAGAAATTGGAACACTTATATATTGCTAGTGGGAATGTAAAATGATATAGTCACTGTGGAAAACAGTTTGGAAATTCCCCCCAAAATAAAATTTAGAATTACCATATGACCTAGCAATCCTACTCCTAGATATATATCTAAAATAATTGAAAACAGATATTCAAACAAAAACTTGTACATGAATGTTCATAGCAGCACTATTATCAATAGCCAAAGGATGGAAGCAATCCAAATATCCACCTACTGATGAATGGATAAACAAAATGTGGTAAATCCATACAATGGAATATTATTCACTCGTAAAAAGAAATGAAGTACTGATCTGTGCTACAAAATGGATGAACCTTGAATATATGCCAAATGACTGAAACCAGATGCAAGAGGTCACATATGATATAATTCTATTTATATGAAGTGTCCAGAATAGGTAAATCCAGAGGGACAGAAAACATGTGGTTGGTTTTCAAGAGCTCTGGGGGAGTGGGGGATGGGAAATGACTGCTTAATGGTTATGAGGTTTCTTTGGGCTGTGAAAATATTTTGGCAGGAGGTACAGGTGATGGTTGCACAACGTTCTGAATGTGTCAAATGCCACTGAATTGTACACAGTAAAATGATTAATTCTATGTTGTGTGAATTTTACCTCAATTTAAAAATGAAAAGGTTTTTTTCAACAAAGTCCCGTTTTTCTTTTTCTCCACTAAGGATGATATTAAGAATCAGATTATTACCAACATTCTTTCTCATAACTTTACTGGTGAAAATCTGGCACAAAGATGGAGGTTCGCTACATAAGGGGTGAACAATGTTCCATGAAAACAATATGCTCCAAGCTATACAGGAGCAAAGCTTTCTGACTCCCTCTTATAAAGAGATGATTGACAATGATGACATCAATTATGACTTTTCTTTCTCTATGGGGTCACCAACAAGGCAAATTCCTCTATTTAATAAAATTTTTGCTAAGCACTAAGATATAATTACTCAGGACTGAGATGAATAAAATTTTCAGACTATTTCATACATGACACACCCTCCCCCCTTTTTTGTTTTAACATCTGTAAATTATCTTTTGCAAATGAAATGGCTCAATTCTTGTGGTATCTTGTTCTAGAAACACTCATAATAAAAACTTACAAGCTCAGAACAAGCTTATAAGAGAGGCAGTATTATTATCTTCATTTGATAGGGAGGAGATTGAGGGACAGAGAGATGAAGTGAATTGGTCAAGTATACTTAGCTATTTAGTGGTGGAGCTGGCAGTCAAACCCAATCTCACTCTAAAGTCCAGGCTTTTAAACTATCCCAGAATCAGTTTATCAAACCTATCACGTTCTAGGTGAAGAAAGATGTGGCAAAGGTAGTTTATGCTCATTAAATATCCATGTGCTTCTCTATATTTCCCAGCTGTCTTTGCAGCTGAGTTGAGGTCATGTTACTAACTGTGGTCTATTAATTGGGAGTAGAAGTGATTCGTGTCACTTCCAACCCAAGGCAGTTAAGAGTAAGGGTGAGTTTTTTCATGCTCTTTCTCACTCATCTTCAAGGCTGGAAAGGAAGAACTTTGAGATGGTGATAGATGCAAGATGAAAACAGTCCAGATCCCTGAGTCACTGTTAGAGGCAAGTTGTACTCCCCACCCTGCCCTCAAAAAATAGCTACCAGATCCACTACAAACTTTGACATGAGTGAGAAATAAACCTTTGTTGTATTAAGCCATGCATTAGTTTGTGACCAAAGCACATCCTTCTCTCTTCTGCTAACTCAGGATTGTCATACGATAAATGACATAAAGTCTTGACCCAAGAAACAGGCTTTTTCTAAGGGTCTTTTGGTGTCTCCTTAGGGATTGTTAAGTGTTGAGTTGTGTCTTCCTCCCAAATTCATATATTGAAGTACTAACCCCAAGTACCTCTGAATGTGACCTTATTTGGAAATAGGGTCGTTACAGATATAATTAGTTAAAACGAGGTCATTAGCATGAGCTCTGATCCAAGAGGACTCGTGTCCTTATAAAAAGGAAAAAAGTCTGGACAGAGAGGCACTCACACCAGAAGTATGTCATGTGAAAATGAAGGTATAGATCTAAGAGCCAAGGAGTGCCATAGGTTGCCAGCCAACCACCAGAAGCTAGGGGAGAGGCACTAAACAGATTCCTTCTCACCATCCCAGGAGGAAAGAACCCTGTGGACACTTTGATTTTGGACTTCTACCCTCCAGAAATGTGAGACAATAAATTTCTATTGTTTTAAACCACACAGTCTATGATAATTTTTTATGGCAATCCTCACAAACTAACACAGTGATCCCCGTATGCTGCATCTCAGTGGAATGGCAGCTGTGATGCATTCAGACCTGGGCAGACCAACCAGCACGTGGACATGGCACACTTGCAGCTGTGATTCTCCACTAAACTCCATTAAGAACTACCACAAGCCTGTTAAGAATCCTTTGGGATGCTGGATAAAATGGCCCAGATGAAGTAATAAGTCTTTGTTTTAAAAGAAAATCTCTTTAAAAACAAACATGGAAAGGATCATAGGGTGAAAAAAAATGTTCAAACAGTGATAGGACGTGTATTATAAATACATGGCATGGACAGAGCGTGAGGCCAAGCAAGACAATTTTAAGGTCTGAAATTGAAATTCCTCACTAATAAACATTTTACCCCGTGACAAAGGGGAGTCTTGAAAGGGAGAGCTTGCTAGCCTTTGGGAGCTTGTTCAGACACCGATAGCAAACTCAATCTTCCTGAGCCAGGCGGAGGTCGAGCCCCAAATGGAATCCCTTTTTTCTTTCAGCCTGTGGATCCTGGCAATTCCCCTGCCTGTCTGAGCTACTCTCTGCATCATAAGTGGGATACCTGAGGCTGGGTGCCCTTGTGTTAGCAAGTTGCGCTGGAAAAAGGAACAAACCTTCTCAAATTCCAGCCTCAGAAAGTAACTATTCTCGTGGAACAGCATCATTTTCGAAAGGTCCATCTAATTCAGGAAAAGCCCTGCCATATAGATCTGGGCCTAAAACTTGCCTGAAGAATATTTTTTTCTCTTAACAAAAACTAGAAAGATGGTTAATAAATCACCCCAGATAACCCCAAGCGATATGCCTTGAATCTGAACTGAGCAATCCAGCCCCATGAGCAATTTACAGTATTTATTATTTTCTCCTCACATATCTTGAGTAGAAATAGCTTAACCACAATGAATCATGGTTGGTCCTACTATTTATTTACTTTAGGTGGTTTTTATTCTCTAAACAGAGGTTGGAAAAATGGCTCTGCTTTACCAGCTACCGCTTAGATTCCTTGGCTATGCCTTTCTTCGTATACCCTCCAGCAAGGTTTGCTTAGTGAAAGTTGTAAGTAAGTGAGGTATTGATTGCCAGGGGGATGTTACAAGCCAAGAGCTAGCTAGTCGTGGCAGGGTCTCGCAGGGAGCATAATGAGCTATAATTGTTGGCTGGGATCTAAGAGGAAGGGAAATCGTTTGAACAGGACTGTGGTTCCTAATCCGGGTAGTACAAGGTTCCTTGCCTGTTTCCCCACTGTGTGCTTCCTTGTGCTAAAGGGAGAAAATCTGAGAAATGGAAACAGTTGCCTCTATGGCAGTATACCAGGTCTCTGAGCTCGGGAAATACCTGCCAAGGTAAAAATCCTTACCCTTCAGTCAATCAACAACCACTTAATGAGAATGTGTTTAATTCAATTCAGTTATTTGTTGAGCTCTAACTATGTGCAAAGCAGTTATAGGAGCTGTAGAAACACACACTTGAAGCAAATAGAGTCCTGACCTTGGGAGGTTCATAAAGAATTCGGAGGAGGGGTGGAGTCAAGATGGCGGACTAGGGGGACGTGGAATTCACGGCTCCACGCAACTAGGGCACTACCAGGCACCAGTGGGGGACCACGGACACCTAGGGGACAGGAGGAATCCCCAGCAACCGGGCAGGACTTGGGCGTGGGGGGAGTGAAGGGGGGAGGAGAAGTGGAGGTGGGATGGGACTGGTACCTCTGAGGGGCAGCTGGGGGAGGTGAAGGGATCCCACGCATGAAAGGGGAAATTGGGGGACCACTGGGAGGGCAGAGGATCAAAAGGGAGTGTGGCCAGGTTTCCCTGCCCACTTGGGTGCCCGGGAGCCAGCTGAGATCCTGGGCCTGATGCTCTGTTCCCATCCAGCAGTGCAGGTCCTGAGGGAGTGGGAGGGAGGAAAGGGGGAGAGAAAGTAAAGGCTGGACCTACGCACCCCTGAGGGGCGCCTGGGGGGAGGGGAGGAGTTCCTACACCCAGTGGAACCCAGCCACAGTTAGGGGTCCAGCAGGGATGGGGGAGACACTGGGAGAGACAGGGAGGGGGCGTGCACAGAGGAACGGAAGGGAATGCCGCCAGCACTTTGTCTACTTACGCACTGTGGAGCCTGTTGGGCTCCTGGGCCTAATCCTCTGCCCTCGGAGCCTCCCTCCTGCTGTGCAAAGCCCAAGCCCCGCCCCTACACTCTGAGACCCCTCTGAGACCCCCTCCAATATGCTGGGCCTAAACCCCACCTGCACAGACTCATCTAGGGCCCTACCTCCAAACTCCAGAACTCCACACTACAGAGGTCCTCCTTTCCATGTGCTGCCTCTCCCCTTCCATGCAGGTCCTAAGCAGAGGCTCCGTCCCATGCTTTTGAATGTCGTCCTGCCTAGGCCCCACCCCTAAGGCCTTTTCCAGCTGCTGCTGTGGGTCCTGAGCCTAGGCCCTGCCCCATGCTCAAACGTCACCCCCTCCACCAGCCTAGATCCTGCCCCTGCCTAATTTCTGTCCCCGCCTAAACTCTGCCCCCATAGCCAAGGCTTTTTTTTTTTTTTCATTTTTCCTCTTTTGGATTTGGGTTCTGTTTTACCTTGTTGATTCATTGTTATTGATTCATTTATATTTTTATTTTTTTCTAATGAATCTTTTATTTTTCTAATTTTATTTTATTCTTTATACTTTGTTATTGCTCTTTCCTTTTGGATTGTTCCCACACTCCCTTTTTTTTTTTTTTTAACATCCTTATTGGAGTATAATTGCTTTACAATGGTGTTTTAGCTTCTGCTTTACAACAAAATGAATCAGTTATATATATATATATATGTTCCCATATCTCTTCCCTCTTGCGTCTCCCTCCCTCCAACTCTCCCTATCCCACCCCTCCAGGCGGTCACAAAGCACCCAGCTGATCTCCCTGTGCTATGCGGCTGCTTCCCACTAGTTATCTACCTTACGTTTGGTAGTGTATATATGTCCATGCCTCTCTCTCGCTTTGTCACAGCTTACCCTTCCCCCTCCCCATATCCTCAAGTCCATTCTCTAGTAGGTCTGTGTCTTTATTCCTGTCTTACCCCTAGGCTCTTCATGACATTTTATTTTTCTTAAATTCCATATATATGTGTTAGCATACGGTATTTGTCTCTCTCTTTCTGACTTACTTCACTCTGTATGACAGACTCTAGGTCTATCCACCTCATTACAAATAGCTCAATTTCGTTTCTTTTTATGGCTGAGTAATATCCCATTGTATATATGTGCCACATCTTCTTTATCCATTCATCATCGGATGAATGGATAAAGAAGATGTGGCAGGATTAAAGACCTAAATGTAAGGCCAGAAACTGTCAAACTCTTAGAGGAAAATATAGGCAGGACACTCTATGACATAAATCACAGCAAGATCCTTTTTGACCCACCTCCTAGAGAAATGGAAATAAAAACAAAAATAAACAAATGGGACCTAATGAAACTTCAAAGCTTTTGCACAGCAAAGGGAACCATAAACAAGACCAAAAGACCACCGTTAGAATGGGAGAAAATATTTGCAAATGAAGCAACTGACAAAGGATTAATCTCCAAAATTTATAAGCAGCTCATGCAGCTTAATAACAAAAAAAACAAACAACCAAATCCAAAAATGGGCAGAAGACCTAAATAGACATTTCTCCAAAGAAAATATACAGACTGCCAACAAACACATGAAAGAATGCTCAACATCACTAATCACTGGAGAAATGCAAATCAAAACTACAATGAGATATCATCTCATACCAGTCAGAATAATCATCATCAAAAAACCTAGAAACAATAAATGCTGGAGAGGATGTGGAAAAAGGGAACCCTCTTGCACTGTTGGTGGGAATGTAAATTGATACAGCCACTATGGAGAACAGTGTGGAGGTTACTTAGAAAACTAAAAATAGAACTACCATATGACCCAGCAATCCCACTACTGGGCATATACCCTGAGAAAACCATAATTCAAAAAGAGTCATGTACCAAAATGTTCATTGCAGCTCTATTTACAATAGCCTGGAGATGGAAACAACCTAAGTGTCTATCATCAGATGAATGGATAAAGAAGATGTGGCACATACACATTCCCTTTTTTTTCCTTTTTTCTGTTATGGTTTTATTTTACCTTGTTGCAGTTGTTTCAGTCATATTTTAATTTTTCCTAATATATTTTTTTATCTTTCTAATTTTATTTATTTATGTATTTTTGTTATTGTACTGCTCTCTTTTTCTTTCTTTCTTTCTTTTTTTTTTTTTTTTTTTTTGCTGCACCACATGGCTTGTGAGATCTTGGTTCCCAGGCTGGAGGTCAGGCCCAAGCTCCTGAGGTGGGAGCTCCAAGTCCAAACTGCTGGACTAACAGAGAACCTCAGACCCCAGGGAATATTCATTGGAGTGAGACCTCCTGGAGATCCTAATCTCAGCACCAAGACCTGGTTCTATCTAACTGACTGCAAACTCCAGTGCTGGAAGACTCAGGCCAAACAACCAGTAAGACAGGAATACAGACCCACCCATTAAAAAAAAATGAAACAAAAAAAAATTGTTACAAACGAAGGAGCAAGGTAAAAACCAAATAAATGAAGATGAAATAGACAATTTACCTGAAAAAGAATTCAGACTAATGATAGTAAAGGTGATCCAAAAATCTCAGAAATAGAATGGAAAAAATACAAGAAACATTTAACAAGGATCTACAAGAACTAAAGAGCAAATAAACAGTGATGAACAACACAATAACTGAAATTAAAAACACTCTAGAAGGATTCAATAGCAGAATAACAGACAGAGGAACAGATAAGTGAGCTGGAAGATAAAATGGTGGAAATAACTACCATGGGGCAGAATAAAGATAAGGAATGAAAAGAATTGAGGACAGTCTCAGAGACCTCTGGGACAACATTAAATGCACCAACATTCGAATTATAGGGGTCCCAGAAGAAGAAGAGAAAAAAAAAAAAGTTCTGAGAAAATAATTGAAGAGTTATAGTCGAAAACTTCCCTAATATGGGAAAGAAAATAATTGATCAAGTCCAGGAAGCACAGAAAGTACCATACAGGATAAACCCAAAGAGAAACATGCCAAGACATATTAATCAAACTAGCAAAAATTAAATACAAAGAAAAAATATTAAAAGCAGCAAGGGAAAAGCAACAGATAACATACAAAGGAATCCCCAAACGGTTAACAGCTGATCTTTCAGGAGAAACTCTGCAAGCCAGAAGGGAGTGGCAGGACAAATTTAAAGTGATGAAAGGGAAGCACCTACAACCAAGATTACTCTACCCAGCAAGTATCTCATTCAGATGCTATGGAGAAATTAAAACCTTTACAGACAAGCACAAGCTATGAGAATTCAGCACAACGAAACCAGCTTTACAACAAATGCTAAAGGAACTTCTCTAAGCGGAAAACACAAGAGAAGAAAAAGACCCACAAAAACAAACCCAAAACAATTAAGAAAATGGTAACAGGAACATACATATCGATAATCACCTTGAATGTAAATGGATTAAATGCTCCAACCAAAACACACAAACTGGCTGAAAAACAAGACCCTTATATATGCTGTCTCCAAAGAACCCACTTCAGACCTAGGGACACATACAGACTGAAAGTGAGGGGATTGAAAAAGATATTACATGCAAAGAGCAATCACAAGAAAGCTGGAGTAGCAACACTCATATCAGATAAAATAGACTTTAAAATAAAGATTGTTATAAGAGATAAGAAAGGACACTACATAATGATCAAGGGATCAATCCAAGAAGAAAACATAACAATTAGAAATATTTATGCACCCAACATAGAAGCACCTCAGTATATAAGGTAACTGCTAAGAGCCATAAAAGTAGAAATCGACAGTAACACAATAATAGTGGGGGACTTTAACACTCCACTTACACAAATAGACAGATCATCCAGACAGAAAATAAATAAGGAAACACAAGCTTTAAATGACACAATACACCAGATAGACTTAATTGATATTTTTAGAACATTCCACCTGAAAGCAGAAGAATACACTTTCTTCTCAAGTGCACATGGAACATTCTCCAGAGTAGATCACTTTTTGGGTCACAAATCAAACCTTGGAAAATTTAAGAAAATTGAAATCACATCAAGCATCTTTTCTGACCACAATGCTATGAGATTAGGAATCAATTACTGAAAAAAAAAAAAAAGTAAAAAACACAAATACATGGAGACTAAACAGTGCACTGCTAAATAACCAAGAGATCATTGAAGAAGTCAAAGAGGAAACCAAAAAAAATACCTAGAAGCAAATGTCAATGAAAACACAATGACCCAAAACCCATGGGACGCAGCAAAAGCAGTTCTAAGAGGGAAGTTCATCGCAATTCAAGCTCACTACAGGAAAGAAGAAAAATCTCAAATAAACAGTCTAACCTTACACCTAAAGCAACTAGAAAAAGAAGAACAAAGAAATCACAAAATTAGTAGAAGGAAAGAAATTATAAAGATCAGAGCAGAAATAAATGAAATAGAAACAAAGAAAACAGTAGCAAAGATCAGTAAAACTAAGAGTTGGTTCTTTGGGAAGATAAAATTGATAAACCTTTAGACAGACTCATCAAGAAAAAACAAGAGAGGACTCAAATCAATAAAATTAGAAGTGAAAAAGGAGAGATTACAACTGACACTGCAGAAATACAAAAGATCATAAGAGACTACTACAAGCAACTATATGCTAATACAATGGACAACCTGGAAGAACTGGACAAATTCTCAGAAAAGTAAAACCTTCCATGATTGAACCAGGAAGAATTAGAAAATATAAACAGACCAATCACAGGTAATGAAATTGAAACTGTAATTAACAATCTTCCAACAAACAAAAGTCCAGGACCAGATGGCTTCACAGGCAAATTCTATCAAACATTTAGATAAGAGTTAACACCTATCCTTCTCAAACTCTTCCAAAAAATAGCAGAGAGAGGAACACTCCCACACTTGTTCTATGAGGCCACCATCACCCTGATACAAAAACCAGACAAAGATGTCACAAAAAAATAAAACTACAGGCCAATATCACTGATGAACATAGACACAAAAATCCTCAACAAAATACTAGGAAACAGAATCCAACAACACATTAAAAAGATCATACACCACGATCAAGTGGGATTTATCCCAGGGATGCAAGGATTCTTCAATATAAGCAAAACAATCAATGTGATACACCATATTAACAAATTAAAGAATAAAAACCATATGATCATCTCAATAGATGCAGAGAATGCTTTTGACAAAATTCAACACCGATTTATGACAAAATTCTCCAGAAAGTGGGCATGGAGGGAACATACCTCAAGATAATAAAAGTTATATATGACAAACCCACAGCCAACATCATTCTCAATGGTGAAAAACTGAAAGCATTTCCTCTAAGATCAGGAACAAGACAAGGATGTCCTGTCTTGCCACTACTATTTAACATAGTATTGGAGGTCCTAGCCACAGCAATCAGAGAAGAAAAAGAAATAAAAGGAATACAAATTGGAAAAGAAGAAGTAAAAATGTCACTGTTTGCCAATGACATACTATACATAGAAAATCCTAAAGATGCCATGAGAAGACAATTAGAACTAATCAATGAATTTGGTAAGATTTCAGGATACAAAATTAATGCACAGAAATCTCCGGCATTCCTATACACTAACAATGTAAGATCAGAAAGAGAAATTAAGGAAACAATCCCATTTACCATCGCAACAAAAAGAATAAAATACCTAGAAATAAACCTACGTAAGGAGGCAAAAGACCTGTACTCAGAAAATTATAAAACACTGATGAAAGAAATCAAAGATAATATAAACAGGTGGAGAGCTATACCATGCTTCTGGATTGGAAGAATCAATATTGTGAAAATGACTATACTACCCAAAGCAATGTACAGGTTCAATGCAATCCCCATCAAACTACCAATGGAATTTTTCACAGAACTAGAACAAGAAATTTTGCAATTTATATGGAAACACAAAGGACCCCAAACAGCAAAAGCAATCCTGAGAAAGAAAAACAGAGCTGGAGGAATCATGCTCCCTGACTTCAGACTATAATATAAAGGTACAATAATCAATACAGTATGGTACTGGCACAAAAACAGAAATATAGATGAATGGAACAAGATAGAAAGCCCAGAGATAAACCCACGCACATATACTCACCTTATCTTTGACAAAGGAAGCAAGAATATACAATGGAGAAAAGACTGCCTCTTTGACAAGTGGTGCTGGGAAAAATGGACAGCTCCATGTAAAAGAATGAAATTAGAACACACCCTAATACCATACACAACAATAAACTCAAAATTGATTAAAGACCTAAATGTAAGGCCAGACACTATAAAACTCTTCGAGGAAAACGTAGGCAGAACACTCTATGACATAAATCACAGCAAGGTCCTTTTTGACCCACCTCCCAAAGAAATGGAAATGAAACCAAAAATAAACAAATGGGACCTAATGAAACTTAAAAGCTTTTGCACAGCAAAGGAAACCAGAAACAAGACAAAAAGGCAATACTCAGAATGGGATAAACTATTTGCAAACAAAGCAACCTCCAAAATATAGAAGCAGCTCATGCAGCTCAATACCACAAAAACAAACAACCCAATCCAAAATGGGTGGAAGACCTAAATAGACATTTCTCCAAAGAAGATGTCTAGATGGCCAACAAATGCATGAAAAGGTGCTCAACATCACTAATCACTAGAGAAATGAAATCCAAACCACAATGAGGTATCACCTCACTCCAATCAGAATGGCCATCATCAAAAAATCTACAAACAATAAATGCTGGAGAGGGCGTGGAGAAAAGGGAACCATCTTGCACTGTTGGTAAGAATGTAAACTGATATAGCTACTATGGAGAACAGTATGGAGGTTCCTTAAAAAACTAAAAATAGAACTACCATACGACCCAGCAATCCCACTACTGGGCATATACCATGAGAAAACCATAATTCAAAAAGATACATGTACCACAAACCTAGAAAAATGGTATAGATGAACCTGTTGCATGGCAGAGTTAGAGACACAGATGTAGAGAACTAATGTATGGACACCAAGGGGGGAAAATGGCAGGGGTGATGGTGGTGGTGGGATGAATTGGGAGATTGGGGTTGACATATAAACACTAATATGTATAAAGTAGATAACTAATAAGAACCTGCTGTACAAAAAATAAATTAAATTAAATTAAAAAAAAAAAAAGAGATACTTGTACCACAATGTTCATTGCAGCTTTATTTACAATAGCCAGGACATGGAAGCAACCTAAATGTCCATCAACAGATCATTGAATAAAGAGGATGTGACACATATATACAATGGAATATTACTCAGCCATAAAAAGGAACGAAATTGAGTTATTTTTAATGAGGTGGATGGACCTAGAGTCTGTCATACAGAGTGAAGTAAGTCAGAAAGAGAAAAACAAATACCATATGCTAATGCATATATATGGAATTTATGAAAGCGGTACTGATGAACATAGTGGCAGGGCAGGAATAAAGATGCAGACATAGAGAAGGGACTTGAAGGCACAGCCGGGAAGGGGAAGTTGGGATGAAGTGAGAGAGTAGCATTGATGTATGTACACTACCAAATGTAAAATGGATGGCTGGTGGGAAGCAGCCGCATAGCACAGGGAGATCAGCTCGGTGCTTTGTGACCACCTAGAGGGATGGGATACGGAGGGTGGGAGGGAGACACAAGAGGGAGGGGATATGGGAATATATGTATACGTATAGCTGATCCACTTTGTTATATAGCAGAAACTAACACAACATTTTAAAGCATTTATACTCCAATAAATATGTGGAAAAAAAAAAGAAAAGATGGAAAGATTGACATACAGGTAACTAATGCAGGGCATATTGTGATGAGTATCCTAATCCAATTCAATTTCATTAAACAAATATTCATTCGATTCTTACAAGGATAATGGAAAGCCAGTAAAAGTAAAAAAAAAAAAAAAAAAAATGTCTGGCAAATTTATTTGCATGGGGTTTTAGCAGGGCCTGAAGGATGGGTCTTTGGCTGATTCAGATGGGCATTCCAAGATGGAAAGGGCAGGGAAAGGCTGCTAAGCTGGACACAGGCTATTGAAGGAGTGATGAGGAGGTGAGGAGTATGGAACCCAGGGTGCATGTGGTATGGAAGGCTGTGAGGGATTGGACTGAATATGGGGCATATCCTGGAGAACTTCTAAGAGTGACACCTAGAGATTTCTGCCCTGAAACAATAACCTGCCGCTTATAGAATTTGAGGGACCTCCTCTAAGAAAAAAAAAAAGAAAATTATGAATGTAAAACTACATGTGTGAATAAAAGAATATTTACAATGAGAAAATAATTTATCATATTAGTGGAGCCTTGAAGATCAGGTCTCTACCCTCTGAGATCTCTTTAAGCAATTTACCAGAACGGCCTACATAGAAATGCTCATGACTGCAACCTGGCTTTACTCCCTCCCCAGGCAGACACTCTGTACGTCCCAGAATATCCACCACTCCCAGGAGCCTGTTCTGATAAGGGGCCTTGACAGTTAAACCTCTTTCGTGTCACAGTAAATCCACCTGTGCAGAAGTCTCCAACTTTTGCTGATTCCTTGGTAAAAAGTTTGAGCGTGAATCCGGACTATGGCAAGGAGAATAGGTACCATGATTAGTCCCCTCTAGGTCAGATGCTTCCCCCTGTGTCTAGGAGGGGATATCTGTGATGAGAACGTTTCTGTCATCCCAAAACACATGGTTAAAATAGGGAAGCAACAGTTCCCTAAAAGAATGGAAGTGGATGGAAGTCTGTGCTACTCAAAGAGTATTTAAGGAGACAAACATGGTAAGGGTGTAAAGAAAAAGACTGGAGAAGGGAGAGTCTTTAGGCTGGAGGCCCAGATGTGAGACTGTAGCCCAGGTCTGAAGAGCTAATGTTTTGGACAAGGCTGATGACTGTGGGAAAGTAAATGAAGGACCAGTCATGAGTACTGTTATGAAGAAGGAGTTAAGAAAACTTGGACCTTACAGCATTCACTGCTATTAGTGTATCCATTACGATTCAACACTTCAACAAAAGTCAGTCACTATTTAAGTATAGATCTTGCTGTCTTGAGTTTTATTTCTTATCCATTCATTGACCTCCAAATGAGCCATAGATGTAGCTGTGACTTGTTCAAACCCTATACACATATGCCTGCTCACCAATTCTCAGGCTAGAGGTTCTTTGTTTCTTTCTTTCAATGTGGTCACCACACATATTGTCCCTACACATCGAGGTGGCAGAAAACTAGTGCCTTGATTACTCAGAATGATCTCCTAGGACAATCTTGGTCTCTATTTGCAATGGTAACATTATTATTTCTTGAATACCAGTCTCTGGCCTCCTTATAAGTAACAGTCAGGTCATCTTCCACGTGTAATGGCTCCCACGCAGCCTATAAAGCTTTGATATACTTGAACTAGTCTTTCACTGAAAGTTAGCCGTAAACAACTGGCCTATAAAGCTTTCCAAGAAGCAAGAGAACACCCACGTGGTTGCTATAATGATGACTTCTCTCTTCATGATGACCTTTGAGGAATATAGTTAAAAAGCAGAGATGCCACCTTTCTATTTTTCTCCGCAGTTTATTTTGCACAGTAAGTTGCCAGCTCTGTGTTTGACGTAGGAGCAAAACACTGCTGGGCCTCTCACCTCTAACTCTGACAGAGCAACAACGCGTATACCCTGTAAGTCTAACATAATCAAGAATTTATTTTCTACAAACTACATTTCATCTTTTTCCCTCACACGTGGCTATTGGTGTTTGGAGTAGTTTCAAGTTGTTTGAAAATGTGCTTGCCTCAACAAAATGGGCAATTTATTTCTGCACACAGTGTCAAGACAGAGAAATGGATTATTCTAGTGAGGTTAATGAGAAACCTACCCGTGGCTGGCTTGTTCTCCTGGCCCGTGACAGTATTGGTCAAAGAGTGCTCAATTGGGCAGTACATTCATAACAATAGATGCCAGGATCCTAAATGTGGCAGGACTAGTGGCTAGGGTCCTAGCATCATTTTGTCTATCTCAAAAATTTCACGGTAGAGGGAAATGGAACCTTTCTCATTACTTGAGGCCTGTTTTGGCAATATCAGTTTAGCAACTGTGGCTCTGAACGGCATGGAGTGGGGTGAGCGTCTTCCTCAGGGGGATTTAGGAAATGGAATAATTGATTGTGCTCTGAGTAGTTGTGCACTCAGAGATGGTTGATATGCTAATTAATTTATATGTCTGCAACTCTCAGCTCAGTTTTATCTGCAAATATTTATTTAGTTTTTTAATGTTAATCTTTAAATTTTTGTTGAAATATAGTTGATTTACAATATTGTGTTAGTTTCAGGTGTACACCAAAGTGATTCAGATATAATATATAAAAGAATATATATATGATATATAAAGAATATATATATATATATATTTTGCCCTCTATACCAGATACCATGTTATGTGCTGAGAAGCCAAACCTGTCTTATTCCCCTCTTTCAGTGCAGGTTTTGATAGAGGAAGAATTGTTCATAGCCTGTTTTAATGCAGTGTGGGAAACTCAGTGGTAGCAATGTGTATTATGCAGGGTTGCACAGGATAAAGGGCACCTGACCCAGTCTACAGGGAGTAGAGGAGGAGGACAGGAAGGTTAAAGGGGGGGCAGCTGGAACTGAATTTTTGAAAGGGAGTAGGAACTGGGGGAACAATGAGGGCAAAGGCAGGGAGGCATGAAACAGTATGGAGCGTGTGGGTAACAACAAGCAGTTTGAATTTCTAGTGAGTAAAGAGCAAGACAATGAGTGGAGGAGACGAAGGTAGAAAAGTAGGCAGAGACAGATCCTGGAGATGCTTATACATCTCCTGAAGAGGTGAAGCTTGGTCCTATAGGTAGTGGTGGGGGATGGAGTACTAAAAGTCATAAAGTGAAGGACAGCATGCTTTAATTTGGGTTTAGCAACCTGGGTAGAATAGATTTGAGAAAGGCAATGCTGGTGTAGAGGACAAGGGACATTGCGGTTGCCCAGGGGGGAACGGATGAGGACGTTGGGGAGGACAGCAGGATGGACGTGGGAAACGTTCTGGGGTTGAAGCTCAGAGAGGGTCGAGGCTGGAGATGGGATGTGGGAATCACCACCATGTAGGCTGGGGTTAATGGTGATTAGCATGTTCTTGTGCAGTGTGTGCAGTAAGAACAAGAGACTAAGCTCGATCCTCTCATGGATACGACCTTTCTGAGTGGACAGAGGAAAAGAACGTCAGTGAAGGAGACTGGGTACAGAGGAAAAATGAGAATCAGCAGAGTGTGCTGTGACAGAAGCCAGGTGAGCAGAGCTGGAGATATTTTAACAAGAATGCTGAATCGTCACATCTGGAACTGTACTGCAAAAGCTAGCATTAATTAATCCATTCAACAAATATTTACCAGGTCCCAACTATGTATCATGTACATGATGGTTTATAGTATTTTTAATTTATAATTTTCCTGAGATCAACTTGCAGATGGCTAGCCTAATGCAAGCTACAAAATAGGTTTGTTGGATTTCACTCCGGCAAGTATTTATCTGCTGTTTTGTTTTGGTCCCATGATTGTTTTCAGTTTATTTCCACTTCTAACTTTAAGATTTTTTTATACAGTTCCAAAAAGGAAGAGACTTCCATCTGAGCCTGGCATGCAGAAGGGCAATGGCAGAGATGTTGACTGCTGGTGAAATAAATGCTATAGGATGAGGAAAACATTTGTTCTTTCCATTCCTCAGAGTAAGCAGGCTGGACCATGTCGGGAGAGACTGAGAGTTCCTCACTGTTGAAGGGCAAAGATTGGACTTCATTAGAGTTTTCCTCTCTCTCCCTGTGCTTCTAGTTCCCATAATGGTCAGTGTAAATGTGTCATATTCTTTCCACATTGTTATGTGCAAACGTACCCTTAACACCTGCTCGGTACCTGACGTGGGATGCTGAAACTCAACTGAGGTCGTTCTCATGTCAGACTAGTGAATTTTGCTTCTTTTCATCATCTCCCAAGAAATCACGAAAGAATTGGGCTACATATAGGTAGGGGTAACAAAGATGGATTAGCTTTACTTAATGGCCTTTGAATTATTCATAGTCTAGCAAGATAATTCATATATGTGAGAATTCTTCATAAACTCTTAAGTTCTTTCTCTTTACCACCTGGCCCTTTAGATCACAGACATTCCAATATGCAGGTAAAAGCAGGAGGGCCAGATGGCTCACATGAAAAGCACCACATCTGTGGCAGGCCGTTGTTGAGCTCTGCCGTGGGAGCCTTGTTTTGGTGACTGACTCCAGCCCCCTTCAGACTTCCATTTCTCGCAGTTCCTGGCTCTGTTCTCTGAGTTGGAGGGCCCTAAATTATCACGGATGAGGTATTCTCTGCTTCTGTCTTGGCCTCTTGGGATCCTCTACTGGGAGAACTGAGGAGGAAGGTGCGTATTTCTATATAAATATTAACCTCGGTAATCATACCTCAAATCCCAACATAATCACTGCATTTGAGCGCTTGTAATTTCTTAATGACCAATATCTCATTAATTTGTAAAAGACATGTTTAATGTAATAGTCTTAGCAATATGCCCTATTCTCTTAGCTAAGTGTTTACGCATATAGATTTGTTCTTATGGTTAAAATTCTTATAATCATATTCTCTTCATACTCTCAAAATACCATTTGGCTTAAAGAACTGATGTTTTCTCTGATAACTTCCACATGGCATCTGCTCAAACTACCCTTGAAACTACTGCATTAATTTGCTAAATGTTTATCTCTTTGCACTTGCCTTTGCACTTGTGGAAACTGATCTTTTACTGGTTCTCTTTCCCCTAAATCAGCAAAAGCTCAGCCTGCTCCATCTGGCAATATCGTCATTTGCCACTTGGCAATATAGTGTAGTGGTTATGAGCACGGGATTTAGAGTCCATCAGGCCTGGGTTTGAGTCCCGGTTCTAGAGCTTTCTAGACATGAGATCTCGAGCAATTGACTTCAACTCTCTGTGCTAGGTTTTCCAACTGTAAAATGGGTAAATTAATGTGATCCATCTTGTAGGGTTATTGCAAAGTGAATACCACTGTGTCTGATTCAGAATAAATGCTTAATAAAATCTTTTCTTTCTTATTATAATTTTCTTGCTATAGTGGGAAGCATTAAAATCAGATGGACTTGTTTGAACTATGTCACTGGGCAAGCCAGTTGCCTTTCTGAATCTCAGTTTCCTCATCTGTTAAATGGAAATATCAATGCCTTCGAGCATTGATATGCTATTTCGAATACTGAGACAAAATAGGTAAAAAATAAATCGTCATGGTGCCTGATATGATAAAGAGATAAACACTGCTTATCAAATCTTGTCAAGGATTTCTGCCATGACTCAATCTCCACACCTAAAGCATCCCTCCTTAAAATCAATCTCTTGCCGAACCTACAAGTATACTCAGTATCAAGAGGGCTTTAGCACATGTAAAAAATCTGATCTCCTTGACTGGTGTTACATACGGTTTACTAATCATGAAATCCTTTTCTAATTATTTCTCCTTAGGTACAGGTATAAATGTTTTAATAGAAAATATTTTATCTCTAAGTACACTTGAAATTGTCTCTAGTTCATGCCATATCTTTTGCCTATGTTGAAATACCGCTGGGAGCATGCCGGTACATGCCTGCGCTCGTTCACTCACTCAACAATATTTGTTGTACATCTACTATGCCCTAGGCAGTGCTCTAGGTGTTTGAGATGATCAATAAACAAGCCAAACAAACATATATCTTTTTTTTTTTTTTTTTTTTTTGCGGTACGCGGGCCTCTCACTGTTGTGGCCTCTCCCGTTGCGGAGTACAGATTCCGGATGCTCAGGCTCAGCGGCCATGGCTCACGGGCCCAGCCGCTCCGCGGCATGTGGGATCCTCCCGGACCGGGGCACGAACCTGTGTCCCCTGCATCGGCAGGCGGACTCTCAACCACTGTGCCACCAGGGAAGCCCGAGTTACAGTTTTAAATAGGGTGGTTAGAAGTAAACTCACCGAGAAGGTGACATTTAGACAAACATTTTCGAAAAGTAACTTGGAAACAATTTGAACAGTATCCTACCCTTTTTCTAACTCAATAAAGCCTCAGTAATTCTGACTTGATTACTTCATCCTTCCAAGAACACTGCCTTGCCTTTGTCTTACCTGGATGTCATGGCATTACCGTTGCCTCCTTGTGGTCTCCCTTTGCCCAGCCCTGGTTCTCTGTTATTAACAATCCCACATTGCTGCAAAATGATATTCTAAAACTATAGGTTAAATTGTGTAGCCTTCCTCCTCAAAGGATCCAGTCACTCTCTATTGTTTTCAGAGTCAAGTTCATGCTCCTTGGCAGGACCATAATTCCCTGGAATGCTCCTCCAACCTCCTCTTCTGCCATATCCCTTTTTGGGGCCATAATTCAACCACTCTGGAGTTCCTGATCTTTGCCTTTGCCATCATTCCCATCAGAAATACTCTTTCCCACATTTTATGCCTATTAGAAGTTGTACTCATCTTCCAAGTCCCAGATCCAATGCCGTCTCCTTTGTGGAGCCTTTCTGTGCTTTCCAAGTGAAGTTAACAGATTCATGCACTTCCCCATTTCCTTGGCCCTGAATGCTATATGGTTAGTGGATTAGATAGCTTTCTCTTGAAATTGTCAGTTCTTTCTCTACAGAAGATTGTTCTCACTTACCATGGAATCTTTTCAGAGTTTAGCACACTTTTTGGCCCACAGTAGACAACCTGCTTACTTGAATCAATCTAATTGGCCAAGCCACGCCTCAAATTTGAGCCCTAGTTTCCTCATCTTAAAATGGGCTAAAGACACATTTTCATGAGGAATAGATAAGGATTAAATGAAATTACATGAGATAATGTCTCATTATTTGAACGCTTCTTGGCTGGCATGCAACTTGCCTTCAGTAAACATTCTATGAATCTAACTTTGTTTTCTAAATTGCCTTTTAATAATAATGAAGTTCCATCACCCATCATCTTACTTCTTTTCATTGCATTATGACTTCATAATTGTCACTATTTTTTCTTTCTGGATTTCCAAAGGAAAGTGCTCCTTCAGTTTTCTGTTTCTAAATGACTTTCATACAGTCTCTTTGGCTTAATTAATAGATTTAGGTTTTTAGAACAGTTTTTGGTTTACAGAAAAATTGAGTGGAAAGTACAGAGAGCTCCATAAACCGCACACATGCACAACCTCCTTCACTATAAACATCCTGTACCAGAGCAGGTATGTCTCTCACAATTAACAGATGAACCTACATTGGCACATCTCTTATTACCCAAAGTCCACAGTTTACATTAGGGTTCACTCTGGAAGTTGTACATTCTATGGCTTTGGACAAATGTATAACGACATGTACCCACTATCATAGTATCGTACAGAAGTTTCCCTCCTGAACAATTCTAAATCTTTTGCGTCATTCTGGCTGGACTCTTCTGCTATAAAGGACTTTTTGGAAAACAGGAAACTTAAGTGGGATCTGACGATTAGATGGTAGTAATGTACCAGCATTAATTTCCTAATTTTGATGACTGTATTTGAAAACATAGGAGAAATATATTGTGGGTTTTTAAAAATAATATAGGAGAATTATCTTTGTTTATAGGACATATAAACTAAAGTATTTAGGGATTCAGGATATCATATTAGCAAATTACTCTCAAATGGTTTAGGAAGAATAGTTCTTTGTACTGTATGCACAATTTTCTACAAGTTTGAGATTATTTTTTAAAAAGTTGGGGGAGGCGGAGAGAAGCTTCTATGGAGAGGTCTGGACATGTTACCAGGTAACACATTAATGGGGACTTCTTTGATAGTCATTAAAAATACAGCTCTGGAAAATACAACACCAGGGGAACTTGCCTATGATGGTGCTAACTGCACAGACAGGGCTGGGTTTCTAGGGGCATGGAGCTCAGGCCTGACTTTGCAATTTAACAGCAGAATGTCTTTAGAGAGAACACCTACTTTCTCTGGATGGCTATTTCCTCATCTGTAAAATGAGGGGTTGCTGTAGCTCCCTTCCAGCTCTAAAATTCAACTCTGTGACTTCACCTTCTAATATATGACAGCCCACCACCAGCTCTGCGGCAGCCTTCGCTGCGAAGTTCTCAGTTCTCTGTATCTCGCTGCCCCGAGGAAGTCTCTGACTGATGTGGTGCTGCCTCGTTTAGCAGTTTGGTCACCTTGGCCTGCTTTAATTCTCCTCAGGCAGGAGAATTAGTGTCTCTGACGTGCAGGGCTCCGGGAAGGGAGCACACCCTGGTCTAATAGTACGGTGATGGCTTTAAGATAAATCCATGCTCTCTTCTGGCCTGTATAATTTCAGCAGCATGACTTGAGGCTCAATTGCACACTGGCCACAGAGAACGTTTCCTTGGAGGGCCTCCAAATGTGAATTCTGGACATGATGGTGGCGCCAGAGGTGACGAGCCAGATGGGCAACACTGGTCCATGATGAGAATATCATCTCCCCACACCCAGGCCCATCAGAGTTTTAGAACATGCAAGGAAACTTTAGCAACATCCACATGCATACATGCCAACCACGCACAAAAAATCAGTCATAGCAGTTGACATTTTGCCAATGGAAATTAATATGCTGTAGTGTGCTGGGAATGCTCTCTACTTAATAATAACCAGACTTAAGAGAATGAGAACAAGATGCAAGACTACTGAAAAATGAAGGGCAATAATCTGTATGTCATATTTTTTCATATAGAGTAAATTTCCAAATTCCAAAGGCAGCAGATTTTATATATAATTTAACTGAGGATCTTTCCATCAGGTGTTTGTAATTGAGAATCAGCAATGCATCAGGAGGTCTTGCTTGAGAAAGAACACCAGCAGGATTTAGGAATTTCTTTACTAAATTACCCTAGTGCCTGGCACATAATTGGTGTTCAATAAACATTCACTGAATAAAGATATAAAAGAATATATTTACCTGTAATGGTGATATTCATGGATATGGGACTCAGGCAGCTAACTATATATTTAAAACATTTCACAATTTCGACTCCCTATGGAATTCCAAACCAGATAGATATTTAACAAAAATTGATTAAAACTAATGATAAATATTTCCTGAATGAAATAGAGAGCTCAGCCTAAGAGATCTTCTTCTATTTGCTGGAATTCTGTTTCTCTTTTTGTCTTTTCAGCTCCAAGTTAAGACAGTTTTGGGGATACTGCCTCTTCCACACCTGGCCCCTGCAATCTGGCAGGTAGAGTTAGCATAATATAGACTGAGTTTTCCCTATGTGTGCATTGATATTTCTCCAGTGCAGCTCAATCCTGCCGCAAGGATGATGGCTTACTTATAAAGCTTGGGTAATGAGTAGCCCAAGATTTATTTTCACATTTATTTAGGGCAATCTTCTCACTGTCACTGTGCCAACACCATCAATACAACTAGATGTTGCATTTTAAAAAAAAAAAAAAAAAAAAGCATAGCTTTGGAGAAAAAGAAAAAAGCCTGAGCTTAAATGTCTGCTCTGTCACTTGTCAACTGCATGCATGACCTTGGGCTGGTTATTGAACATACTTGAGCCACATTTTCTTCACAGTATTGTTGTTCAGTTAAACAAGATCACATTTGTCTAGGGCCTGGTACCTTGTAGGCCTGCAGTGTTAATTTCCTCTTAGATCACTTCCTAGGGGCCCACCTTAGTTTTCTTGTTTCATGACTGCCCTTCTCTGTTCTCCCTTTTCTCCTGGCTCCAAACTGAGGCAAATAAATAATCATTGGCTCACCCTATAGTTGGACTATTCCTGTGATGTTGTAACTTGGTCAGCATCTCTTTGTTGATCTCACAGGGAAGGTGAGGGTTTGTGATTCTTGGAGGTGCCCTAGGTAGTCTTCTGCCAGAACAGAAGTCTATTATTTTGAACCCTCATGGCTTCCGTAGAAACATGCATAATTTTAAATTCATATGATTTAAATTCATACTCTTGCTCAATTTATATAGCTTCACCTTAAAACTTTCCCCTTGGGTCAGATTCGAATTGCCTTGCCTGTTTCTGTTCGAAGTGAGCATGGAGACACCAGCCATCATAGCAGTTGACATTCAATACCATGGTCACCTCCAAACCACTGAGAGGCTGTCACCTAACATTAGTATCACTAGGTGTTATGGCCTGTTTTCAAAACAGCAGCCAGAGTGATTCTTTAGAACATGTCAGATAATAAAGGACACTCTCCTGCTCGGGGCTGTCCAGTGGCTTCCCATCTTACCTAGAATAAGATCAGGACCTTTCATCCCATGGCCCAGGTGAGCCCAGGGGACCTGGCCTTGCCTACTCTGCGACCTCATCTCATTCTCTCTCTTACTTACTGTGTTCCAACCCCATGGGCCTCTTTGCTGTTTCCCCACCACTCAGAAGTCAAGGTCCCACCTCAGGACTTTCACACCTATTGTTCCTATGCCTGGATGCTCATCCCTCCGCAGAGCCACATCGTTCCAGCCTCTGCTCAAATGTCACCTCTTCAGGGAAGTCTGCCTACCCTTGTCTAAATTAGCACTGCTGACTACCACTCTCTGTTCCTTAATCAGCTTTATTTTTCTGAACACGCAAATGCACATTTGTTATTAGTTTAAAGCGAATCTCTCCCTCTAGAACATGAGATCTCTAGAATGCAGGGACATTGTTTTCTTCACTGTGGTATCACCTTCACTGCAGTATCTCCAGAGCCTAGAATAGTGCCTGGCCTGGAGAATGCACTTGATAAATGTTTTATGATTGAATAAAGAGATAGTTTAGGTTAGTTTAAATGGCCCTGAGGGTATTAGGATTTGTAACAAAAGGGCTGTGCAACCACTTTTGCTCTAAAGACATCTAGATGCTATGTCTCCATAATAAGAACAACAGCGATGTAATATCTTCAATTTATTGAAAATTATGATGCCTTGTTCAGTGGAAGTCTACAAGTTGTTTGTGATCATTCGTGAGCTTATAATTTTATCACTTTGGTCTATGTAAAAATGTACAATAGTTTATTAGAAGGTTATTACAAAGAAAATGTGCAGTTTTAAAGCTACTATACTAAGATAGCACATCATTAAAATTACACTCTCATCTACTGATATACACAAAATGTTTTGTCACAAGAGTTCCTCCTATAATTTTAGTCCTTTCCCTGACACATCCCCAGCACTCTACCCTGACACTTTCCCCATCTCCTGCCAAACAAATCCAGACAAAGCATCAGGGATCATAAGATTGGGATTCTGAA
Organism: Delphinapterus leucas; assembly: GCF_059928025.1. Classification (NCBI taxonomy): domain Eukaryota; kingdom Metazoa; phylum Chordata; class Mammalia; order Artiodactyla; family Monodontidae; genus Delphinapterus; species Delphinapterus leucas. The sequence goes on from NC_143129.1 coordinate 117,217,211, forward strand.
ACTTGAGCGCTAGAACAAGACAGATCTGATTCAAACATATATGGCCTTGGATAAGTTACCTAAAGTCTCTGTGCCTCAGTTTCCTCATCTTTTAAATGGGGAGAATAATAATATCTACATCATGGGTATGTACTATTTGATGTATGTAAATTAAATAATACATCATGTGATTAGCATAAAGCCATCACTCAACAATTGTTAACATTAGAAAAGGGGTGGGGCTAAGTATATGGGGTTTAAGAAAGGCAGTTCTTTTCTAACATGAGATAAAGAATTACTTTTCTTTAGGATACATAATCACAATTATACCAGAAATTCATACAAACCTGACAATATCCAAATTTAAAATGGTGGCAGATCCCTGCTCTATAAAATACCTTTTGAATTTAAAATGTAATTGTCCTCATAGCTTTCACTATGGCCAGCTACATGACTGTGCAACTTTCAGGTCTCAGTCCTTTGGTGGGGTGAGTGAGTCTTCAGGATTTGTTTTAAGCCATTTTCTTTCATTTTTTTTTTTTAAAGCGCAATTTTCATCAGTTGCTTTACAGAAAACCTCTTTGCTCCCTCTGGAATGGTGTGGGAGGAGTAGTTCCAGGAATGACGAAAGCATGACGGGTTTGCCTGTCGTGGGGTCAGATGTGAGAGAGCTCCACTGGGGCTGAGTTCAGGCTAAGGCCCTTTGTGTTCCTCAGATGGAGCTGTTAAGAGTTCACGGCCTCCTCTTCAACGACGTGCAAAAGCAGACATTACTGACCTCACGTAGGTACTAGGGCAATTTCATTTGTATTTCTTTTATTTAGCATCAGCTTTTATTTGGAGGAGGAATATTATATTATTTCAAATGGCTACACACACACACACACACACACACACACACACACACACACACACACATCTGATACATGCATATCTGAGGCTGAGGAAGATCCAGAGAGACCAGATAAAAGTAAGATAATCCAGCCTTCCCTGGTGGCGCAGTGGTTGAGAGTCCGCCTGCCGATGCAGGGGACACGGGTTCGTGCCCCGGTTCGGGAAGATCCCACATGCCGCGGAGCGGCTAGGCCCGTGAGCCATGGCTGCTGAGCAACGGGAGAGGCCACAACAGTGAGAGGCCCGTGTACCGCAAAAAACAAACAAACAAACAAAAAAAGTAAGATAATCCAAGGACACATTCCTGAAATGATCTTGAGTCAACTCAATAACAAAACCCTGTCTCTCTAAGGTGAATTGTATAGTCCTAGAGGAAATGCCAGTGCAGAGTTCTGCAGGAGCCCGGGTGTATCTGTGTGTGAGGTTGGGGGCATGCCAGGGGCACCAGGATAAAGGGAGGACAGAAACAGCCTACTTCAACAGAAATACTTTTCTCTTTCTTGCATATCCTCCCACTCATAGTAAAATATACTTTTTCAAATTACACATCAGGAGTGTCTGAGACTGACTGCCTGGGCTGTGATTTTTTTTTCCCCAGCAGGAAACTAGGAAATGAGTCATAAAACATTAATACTGCCTTAAAATAACTTAGGGTAGGGTGATCCCAAGATGAACCCGAGCTGAGCACCAGAGGGAAGGAAGCTGCACCTCCAGAGGAGAAATTTCATTAAAGAGGACTTGCCCTTTCCCACAGAGAGCTCTGGGTCTGACTTCTTGAAGCTGGGAGGGCTGTGTCATGCTGAGTGGGAATCCTGGCTGCTTCACACATGTGGGGGACACTCGACCTCTCAGAAACAGAAAAAACTGAAGAAGTGAGGCAACCTCTCGATTCTAAATGAAGGAATTCTAACACATCAGCTGGGCCCATTACGAAGCATTTTTAAGTTTCCACAATCTCAACCAAATTTAGGACTTCACTAATTCGGACATGTGATAAGGAGGCCGAAATATGCAATAATGCTTAAGGGCACAGGTTGAGGAGTCAGACAGATCTAGGTTAGAATCCTGGCTTTGCCTTTTATTAGCTGTGACCTTGAACAATTTTTTTACTCTCTCTCAGTCTGTTTTCTCTTCTGCAAATCTGGGACAATTATAATTATAAAGTCGTTTTGAGAATTAAATGAGATAATGAATGCACAACCGTCCGTGATTAAAAAGTAAAGTCATATTCCCTTTCATAAATTACCCTAAGCCCTCACCCTACTGATTATAGAAAGTCCAATTTTCCATTGGATCCCCTTTCCCTAAGTTATTTCTGGGAATACCAAAGAAAATACTTACTAGTTCTACAAAACACCCCTGATGATTATCCTTCTTATGAAAGATCTCTGCTCCAGACATCGCCTGTAACCTCATGCCATTGTATAACTCACTTCCCTAGGCTTGAATCAGTTAGAATGAAGGCCATATAGTGCCTTTGTGTGAATCAGCGAAAGATGTCCTTTCCAGGTAGGGTCAGGGCTTCAGCAGCAGACAGACTAGGCCTTTGGATGAATTAGAAAATAGGGTCCTCTTTATCCAGGTGGACTCAGTCCCATATCAGATTCATGGTTTGTTGAGGGGAGTACAGTCTGATTCCAGCCCCCATCTCTCTTACCCATCCAGATGCTTTTGTGCAATAAAAAACCAACAGAGGCATGTACAACCCTGTGTAGTCCCTGGCTGCATGTAACGGAAAATCCCAAAGCAATACTGGCTTCAACAAAATAAAAGTTTATTTCCTGCTCATGTAAAAGAAAGTAGGCCTTCCAGGGTGGATCTGACCACTTCATAGTGTCATTAGATTGCTTGGTTCCTGTTTTTCTGCTCCGCTATCCTAAGTAAATGTCAAGGTCATCTAGTAGTCCATGATAACTGCAGAGCTCACGTTATCTTATCCAAGTTCAAAGTAGTAGGATGGAGGAAGAGATGAAGATGGGCAGTGTAAGGATACTTTGGCATAAATCTTGTTGACCAGAAATTGATCATATGACCGTGCTTGCTTGCAATGGAAACTGAGAAATGTTTTAGTGGGGCTCACTGCTATGTGGGGTTCTATTATTGAGGAAGGGGGGAATGAATGTTGGAAGTAGGCAGTGGGCAATTTCTCACAAGGCCTTCCTTGCTCCCAGTTCTACTTTGCTCTAAACATGGGCCGAGTCACTCCTTTATCATTACTCCATGCCGTATCCCCCAGTGCAAAAGCGCCAACAGACTACTTTAATAAAGTTTAACTGAATACAGAGAAGAAGAAGAAGAAAACAATCCTGCAGAGAGCTGAAGGCAGTTAAGCACGTGGGTTTTAGAGTCAGACTGCCTGTGTCCAAACACTGGCAGTACGATAATTTCTTAGCTGTGAGACCTTGGGCAGCTTTTGTCCTACCCTTTCAGGGTTTCTGGTTTCACAGTCTTCAAAATAATAGGGTTGTTATGAATATTAAATGAGATAATATACACGTAGGCCATTTCGTGCAGAGTGCATGTATTCCAGCAAATTTGCACTCTAATGGGTGTGAGCGCAGACAGGATATGACATACTCTGGCCATAGTTTCTTGAAGATACCATTTATAAGACCGTTGGTCTGTGCTTCCATTCTCTTAATGGAAGTCCCTCCTAATGACAAAAGACCCACTAATGGCAAAAGTCCCTCTTAATGGCAAAAGTCCCTCCTAATGGCGAAAGACCCACTAATCCCTTTTTTCCTCTCTCTGTCAAAGGCCATGCTCTTTCCTACCTGACAGTGGAAACTTTCACTTCCTTCAGGGGATGCTCCTAACCCTACCCAGAGGTATAGCCTGAATTCCATTGTCCTGACAAGACAATCACAAAGGTTGAAAGTATTTACATCACTCAAAAAGTAAGTTTTTTCCAACTTAAGTAATACCATGTGTGAGTTCTAAAATCCAGTTTAAATCCATATTTTGGAAACACATTTCTCTGCATCTGCAAAGATATAGCATAGTTAGAGCTCGACCTAGCTTGTACTGTAGTAATAAACAAACACTTAATATATTAGTCTACAGCATCATCATTAAGGTTTATGGTGACGTCACAATTTTTCTTTTCCTGAAAATTTATGGATAGAACTTATGTTGTATTAGTAATAGCAAGTTTTTTCTGATCATAATTCCAACCTCCTACCCCCTAAAAGAATGTCCCAGAGGTCTCTATCTGGAGAAACTGAAAACTGTCAACCACTTCCAAATTGCACTTCTATTGCTTAAAAAGAAAGAAAAGAAAAATTCCTCTTTCACTGAAGACCTCACTACATATATATAGTTCTTGCCAGTGTTTAACATATGATAAGCACTAAAAGAGTAGCTATTGTTCCTGCCTGCTTCTTTCTAATAAAAAATATTTTTTATGGCTTTAAATAAAGGGCTGGTGTAAAATAAGTTTACAATATTGTAAAATCAGGATCATGTAAAAGAAGAGGTCCAACTTTAATTGCAAAAGACAGAACATTACTGTGAGTTTCCTTGTAGCCAGGACAGAAAAAGGAAACATGCCAAGCTTTATAACTACGTATGCTCATTCTTCAAGGGAGAAATTTTTTCATGGCAGTGCATTCTAAAAGATATTTCCCCAATTATCTATTATAGAAAGCACTGAGAGACATAATACAGTGTCCTTGAAAACAGATTTACAGATTTCATATGGCTATTTCTTGTAAGAACTAAGAAAAGCTAAAGGCTCAGGGTTTTTATTCAACTTAAGACAATTGTAAAAGCAGCTAAGCTGATGTGGAGGTCTGCCTGGACTTATGGGTAGACGTGAGAATGCAGAGGTGAGGCTTGAGCTTTAGGCCAGCTCTCCCAAATATTCCTTCTTCTCAGTTGTATGGTAGACATCTGACAATGAATTGTCTGTCTAGTGGCTATTGTCAGATGGTGTGGTAAAGACCAGAGGAGTAGTTGAAAGAGTTGAATTTGACCTTTGGAGGTATCTTTTAAAAAAAGTTTGCTGAGTGCATTGATATATAGAAATAATGTTTACAACTACTTAAATACAACTTTCTCTTTTAAAGATTTTATTGTAAAAATAAAATACATACAACATACAAATAAAATTGGTTAATAAAGGAACCAATGGGTCCACCCACGTTTCTACAAATGGATGGACCTAGAGACTGTCATACAGAGTGAAGTAAGCCAGAAAGAGAAAAACAAATATTGTATATTAACGCATACCTGTGGAATCTAGAAAAATGGTTCAGATGAACTGGGTTGAAAGGCAGAAATAGAGACACAGATGTAGAGAACAAATGTATGGACACCAAGGGGGGGAAGGGGGGGTGGGATGAACTGGGAGACTGGGATAGACATATATACACTAATATGTATAAAATAGATAACTAATAAGAACCTGCTGTATAGCACAGGGAACTCCACTTCACTGGCTGTACAGTAGAATCTAACACAACATTGTAAAACTATACCCCAATAAAAAAAATTTTAAAGAAAGAAACAAATGGGGTACTTCCCTGGTGGTCCAGTGGCAAAGAATCCACCTTACAATGTAGGGGACGTGGGTTCGATCCCAGGTCAGGGAGCAAAGATCCCATGTGCCACAGGGCAACTAAGCCCGCGCACCACAACTACTGAGCTCGCACGCCTCAACAAGAGAGTCTGAGTGCTGCAAACTACATAGCCCACGCGCTCTGGAGCCCGGGCACCACAACTAGAGAGAAGCCCGTGTGTCGCAATGAAGAGCCTGCGCGCCACAAGGAAAGATCCCGCATGCCTCAACGAAGATGCCACGTGCTGCAACTAAGACCCGACGCAGCCAAAAAAATAAAAATAAATAATAAATAAAACTTTAAAAAAAAGAAACAAATGACTCACACTCCTGCAATTATAATATGATTACTGTGGTGATTATAAAATACATCCGTAATTTCTTTGATAATCCTCCTTTCAAAAGGGGGAAGCTAATTCCCCTCTCCTTAAGTGAGGGCTGGATTTAGTGACTTGATTCTAACAAGTAGAATGTGGTGGCAGTAAAAACATGTGGGATTTCCAAGCCTAGGTCATAGAAAACATGTGGCTTCCTCTCTGCTCTTGGATCACTTGCTCTGGAGGAAGACACCTGCCATTTAGTAAGGACACTCAGGAAACCCTTCAGAGAGGCCCACGTGGTGAGGAATTGATGCTTCCTGCTAATAGACAACAAGAAACTGAGGTCTCCTGCCACAAGCCATGTGAGTGAGCCCTCTTGGAAGCAGATCTTTGAGCCTCAGTCAAACTTTCAGGTTACTACAGCCCTGGCTGTCAGCTTGACCATGACTTCATGAGAGACCCTGAGCCAGAACTACCCAGTGAAGCCACTCCCAAATTCCTGACCTGCAAAAAACTCTGAAATAATAAATGCTTGCTGCTTCAAGCTGCTAAGTTTGGTGGGTAATTTAGTTACAAACAACAGGAATTTATATAATCGCCATTTATACCCTCTTGGTTTATTTTTTCAATTCTCTATTTCATTTATCTCTGCTCTGATTTTTATTATTTCCTTCCCTGTGCTAGTTTTGGATTTAGTTTTTTCTTCTCTTTCTAGTTCCTTAAGTTGTAAAGTTAGGTTGTTGATTTCAGATCTTTCTGGTCTTTTTTTGGTGTCTCTTCTTGAGACTGGCTGGCATGTAGTCTGAGTGCAGACAGCTCCTAGTGGGGTCTTGAAGAGCTCAGACACTAACTTCAGTTGAGTTCTGCTGCATCAATACTCACAAGTGCACCAAAATCCAGATAGCAGGGATCATTGTCCAAAACCCCTGGGAAGCAAGGCATCTGAGCTTACTAGCTGTGTGACCTTGAGTAGGGTCAAGGCTCATTTTCCTCAATTACAAATTTATGGGCTAATAATTCTCACCTTATAAGGAGGGTAGCGAGGATACAATTAAATAGCTTTAGTCCAAGTACAAAGTCACAATATAAAGATAGTAGTTATTCCTAGATCCTGAGCATCCTGGAGGCAGGGAACTGTGCCTTTTTCTCTTTCTAGTGAATGAATTCCATAGCAGCTTCCAGATAGGGGCCATGCATCTCCAGCATCTAGCACATGATGGACACTCAGCAAATGTCAACTGCATGAAAGAACCACTTCCTCTTACCTTGAGTGGTGACCTGTATGGCCTTTGACAAGCGTTTCACCATCGTATCCCTCTGCTCTGCCTCTCACTAGTGCTATTCCTCCATCAACAGGAACTCCTCCGGGGTCAGTTCTTTCACAGCCAGAGCCAGCACCAGCACGAACATTTGTCGTTATCACGGGAGATGCCGTCCCACTGGGATGACTGAGAAGAGGCAGGAGAAAAATAAGGAAGAGTAGTAGCATTCGCTTGTCTCAGCGTTTCTTCATCTGCTTCTTGTCATCTTTCTTGCTTCCCTGACACACACACACACACACACACACACACACACACACGTCTGCTGTCTTCCATCCAGAAAGACATACATGCGTCTCCCAAGTATCACTTTCGGGCTGGACTCCACAGTCTTCTCTGATCTGAAATTCACTGTGCACTTGCCACCTGGCAGAGCCTGCAAACAGCTCAGTGGGTGTTTTTATAGTCAGCACTAAAATAAAACTGCCACGCCACTAATAAAGTTGTCTTTATTGTTGTCACTGTTGGCAAAGGCAAATGTCTGGGGAGATTGACTGCCTGAAAAGCTTCATTATGCTGTAAGAACATTTTTGATAGAATTTCAGCAGTGCCTGACTGACTGTCAACTTCATCGTGTGACTTATGTTCCCCCTACCCCTCCCTAACTGGTCCTCAAACTCACAAAAACATTCAGGTCAGTTGTTGAGTACCTGAATCTTTTCAAGTAATTAGCAGGTAGAATTACCAGGTAGCAGGCAGTGTTTGCGTGTGATCTGTCAGTCTGGGCTGCTGTGGGGATTACTGTCATCTGGAGTGGCCTTGCAACCATGTTCAATTTAAAGTGTCAATAGAAAGTTTATTTCTGTCTTTTGTTTCCACTGCCAGGTTGTGAGTTTTCCCTTTAGAATCCAGACTCAAAGTAAGACAGGTATTTGGAACATATGAATTTCAAGGAAAAAATTTCCCCAGCAACCTCCAAAATGTAAAAGCATTTAGGCATCATTCCTCCATCCACACGACCTGGTCGTGTTATATCATCTTATGTATTCAAGGCGGATACATGGTATCTGAGAAATGTAAGATAGATGTTAAGCCTCTTACCAAGCAAAGTTCCACTTTGCTAGCTGGGTTGGGGACAGGCAGATGAGGGTCTTTTAATGCTAACACTTGTCTAGTAATATCAGTGGCTGCTACCACCATTAGGCTTCTTGCTTTTTTGGCAACCCGTGTGCCTTTCTTTCTTAATTCTTCACTGAACTGCTTTTTAGTTTAAGATAGATAGATTTGCCAAAATGACAAAGTGTATATTGCATAGACAACATGCCTAGATTTACAGGGCACTGGTTCAGGAACACATTTTTCCATTAGCAGAGCCTGGGTCTCGACTGCAAAGTTTTCTGACAGCTCTTGGGATCAGTCCTGGGTCGAGGCGCTGTGAGGTCCAGCTGACTGCTTCATTCTCAGAAATACCTTCCCTCTTTGAAGTCCCCTTGACTGGAAAAAATCATTCCTTGTTTTATATTTAAAGACAGGGTCCCATTATCTTCCTTTCTTTTCCTCTTTTTTTTTTTTTTTTTCTGACTCACATATAGAACCAAGATGTTGGGTTCCAGAAGCCCATATGCTAATTCACAGATGGTTTTTAGTGATGATTTTTTCTTGCCATTTGAATCATTTAGGTAATGTGCTTTATTTTCCAATACAGAATAAAAAAAACATTCTAAACAGACATCAGTGTCATATGGTGCCTTACAATGTCTTCAGGTACTGCAATCAATGTGGTTTGTTTGGTAATGGTATGGAGTGAGATACATATTTTACTATGAAGTTTTTCTTGGACTTGCTTTCTTGAAGATATCATTTAAGGATGAATTCTAAATGCTGCTGATATAACAGCTCGTATTCAGCATTTGTTTTGAATTTGTATCGAATCAAGATAAATTGATTTTCTTTACAGGTAAAAGAACAACTAGTATGGAAAAAAAGAGTAACTTGCTTATAATCTTATAGCCAGTACATTCCATTAATATATTTTAACTTTAAGAAAGTATAATCAGTTTTTATTAGGGAAGAAACAAAACAGCATGCAGAGAAACATGGTTTTACATGGCCTTGTCATAGGCATTAATATCTATTTGGCCTTAGTAGATCATCATAGAAAGGGAGACTCAACCTTGAGAAAGTAAACCCACTGGAAACTTACCTCTGTAACATTCAGATGATTAAAAATCTTGCCCCCCCATCTCCTTTATTAAACAGCTATCAGCCAGTACACAATTGATCCCTGTAACTTTGGGTATAAGGAACAGAAAATGTGTTCCAAGCCAATTCATGGTATAACTAAGCTTCGTTGCATAAGTCCTACTCTGATGGGGATTCCTGATAAATTCTGAGGTAACCTGACAGATGTGTCATAATGTCTAATCCCTTTAAACACCCAGAGCTCTTGGAAAGTGGATGTTTTAAAAGAGCAAATTGGAGAGAATGCTGTTTTTGTATTGAGCTTTTTCCCCCACTGTCCACACTGCCCCCCAGGATCAGAGTCCTTCCTTCTGCAAAGCACTAGGGATAAACAAGATGTAAATCTAGGCATTTAAACAGTAATAGGAAAACAGGAGCTAGATGGTGTTTCTTTGCAGCTGAAACAATAAAAATATAAAGAGTGAACCTAAATGAGCTTGCCTTTCCCCAACAAAACCCCCAAAGCTCTACCATTTTCATAAGAAGGCCTCCTTTAGCCCAGCCACTCAGTGGCAACATGCTTGCATTCCTGAGTTAAAGAAATGCATCCTGGATTGGCATCTGGGAGGGCCAGAGGGAAAGAAAAAGTGGGGATAGTCTCATAATGAAAGAAATAAGAGCTGTCCCCTAAAGACCCTTTCAAACCTGCTCGGTGTTTTTGGGCTCTGTACCACATTTCTGGATTGTATAAATCCATGCTCGGAGTGGCGCGGTGCCAGGTCCCATGGAGGCTGAGAGTTGCTTTCATGGAGAGCAGTGACACCCTCGGAACTGCACACAGTTGTGAGGTCTGCTTCTCAGGCACCTGGACTACTGCCACGAGGAAGGGAGGGAGGAAATTGGGCCAGTTTGCATTGTGTTACAGACCAGCCTTTTGGATGACAGAATTCTTTCCCATCAAAATGCCATGGATTACTCCCTGCTGTGAGCTAATAGGGTGCTAATTAGCATATTTCATTTATTACTTAACTGGAATAGAAACCATTGGGCACGTGGCCCACTTAGAATGGTTTCCTGGGGAAGCCGTACACTGCTCTCAGCACCACCTCCATGGCTTAAGGAAACCGGTTCACAGAAGCACAGTATCGGGTGCCCCCTCTCTGCTCTCTTCACCCCTCCCTCATCTCCAAAAGCGCACACAGAGCACAGACAAGGGTTTGAGTCTAATCTGGTTCTCACTTCAATAAGAATCGGAAATGAGGCATGAAATTCCACAGCCATTTCCAATAGTTCATCTCCATGGCCGGTTTCTGGCAACCGCGTGGACCACTCGACTTGCTGCTTCGCCTGTGATAATGACTCTTGGGCATCAGAGGAAGAAGAGGCCTCCTTTGATCTCTTTATCACTCTCTCAGACCTAGAGCCAAACTCACACAATGACTGCAGATGCCTGCTGGGTTCCAGAACCCTCTCTGGACTACTACTTGGGGGAATCTTAAAACACCTGTTTGCCATGGTTTCCCCCTTACTTAGGCAAGAACTCACTTAATAATACTCACATTTCTTTAAAGTACTTTTAGGTTCTTAGGCGTTCCATGTGTGTTAATCTCCCTAATGGCATATTTTGTTTGTTCAAGGGCAGACCATTAACAACATGCAATGAAAACAAAGCAGCCAAAGCTCACTAAGCATCCCGTGCTGTGGAGGTCCGTTGGGCGGAGCAGTAATACGGCGTGGTGGGTACACAGGCAGCCAGTGCTCTACAGAGAACTCTCAGTGGGCAAAGAGCTAAAAAAGCAGCCTCACTCAGTCGGCGTATTTCTCAATAATTTGGTAGAAACACATATGTGTAAAGGGTCTTGCAGTGTTTCTGCATAAAACTTTATTTATCGAGGACTCAATTAACGGCGCCATAATCCACTGTATTGTCCAAGCCTGACAATCTCCACTCTCAGAGTCATCATGAATGTTTCCTCTTACCCTAATCGGTCACTGAGTCTTGTCAGTTTTACTTCCTGGCTGCTTCTTGGCCCATGTCTCATCTCCTGCTTTGCCACTGTCACTGCCGAGTTCAGTTTTAGGTCACCTGTCACCTAGACCTTTGCTACTCAAAATACGTGCCACGTACTGGAGCATCATCCTCACCTGGGAGTTTGTTAGAAATTCAGAATTCACTGACTCCTTCACCCCCAGGAGAAATCAGAATGTGCATTTTAACATGTCGCCCAGGTGATCTGTCCTCACGTTAAATTTGAGGATCACTGAAATAGACTCCTACAGGCTGCCGCCTAGTATCCTTCCACCATCCATTTCCTCTCTGTCAACGCCTTCCATACACCTTTCCCTACAGTACATAGATATGATTATGTCACATTCTGCTTGAAATGTTCCATACCTCTCCACTAGTTACAGAATACCATCCTGTAGCAGAGATGATATTTCAGTCTACGATATCAGGTAGCCCCAAGATATAACTGTAGTTTTGTCTCCAGAATATAGTTTCTGTGTCAGGTTTTCTATACTGTCTGATGGTGGAAAATGTTTCTAGTCAATTCTAGAAGACCCCAGTCACTTCATGTTTTCCTCAGTCACTTCACATTTAAACTCCGTCAGTCATGATTTGCCTCTCTTTACTTTTCATCTTACCCTGGCATCAAAATTCCTAGGGACTTACACAGTTTTATGGTGTCATCTGGAATTTCATTGACCATTCATGGTGTTTGTCTATGCTGCAGCAGGTCTTCAGGCATGGCCTTTGCTCCATACACATGTCCACTAAGCAGTCAGATCCGCATGTTTCCATCCTCTCCCTGATTTTATGGTCTTTGCTGCTTTCTCTTGTGGCACTTCTTTGTGACAACCAGGGAGTCCCCTTTGGGCCAGCTGGCTTTCTCTCTTTTTCAGTTAATTTATGAAGCCATCTTGGGGGACAGAAAGACTTCTCTGTGTTTTGTAGCTGAGAGAGATGTAGTGGGGTGGCCTCGATCCTCTGTAACCCATATGATCCTACATCTACCTCTACTGTTCTCTAGCGTCTGTGCCTGGGGATCTGAGGTTTCTAAATCTATTTTCTAGCTCTTCTCACTTCTTCTGCCACTCAGAATTTGGCACTATGCCTACTGGAACCATTATCAACTGAAATGAGAGATATGTCTGTATCTTCAGGCTCTTTACAGAATACACCCTTCACCTTTCACCTAAATAGTGTCTAGGTCCCCCCCCACCAAAAAAATAATGATATTCTAACATATATTTATAAAATGCTTTGTCCGTTACAAAGCTCTTTAAAATCCACCCCCCTCCTTCCAGCCATTCAATTTACACAGGTAGGTAAGCTAGGTATCTCAGGATATCATCCCCAGATGAAGAAACTTTATTTTATAGATGTTAAATAACTTTCCTAGAATCACCCGGTGCCTAAAAGGTAGAGGGAAAAATAACCTTGAGGTCTTCTGAATCTGAACCTACCAATATCCCTTGCAATGTGTCATATAGAAAACTAATTTCTGGTTCTCCCCCTCAACTCACATGTTTTTTATGCAGATCACTTAGGCTCCCTGCATCCCTGCCAATCACACTGTAAAACACTTATGAGAATGGTACTCTCTGCCAGGTAATTATGATGTGCTTTGAGCTCCCTGGGGGAGAGAAAAACTGTAGGTAGCATTTGCATTTCTCAGTTTCTCATATTTTGTCCAGAAATTTTCTCCCATTTTATTTCTACACATCTTATTTCACCTCTTAGATATTAGGCAACCTGGCAGACAAGGACTCTTTCCTTACCTTCTTTTATTTTTTCATAGTAATTTGTGCAATATGGGGTAGACACTTGGTAACTAATGAATGCATATCAAATTAATAAATAAATCGAATCTCATTCCTGTATTTGCTGAACCATGTGAAAAGCTCTATATCTCTGTGAAGTTTGTGATATGTCTTGTTGCTTTATTCAAAAATATCCTAATTTTAATATCACAAGCTGTTTCTTAATTTAAACCACTGGTACTCAGCTTCAAAGTTCCAGCTGTATCTTGCCAGAGGGTAACATCAAGTGTTCTAGTTGGGGGCAACATCTTTCTGAATGAAACAGCTGAAGAGCTTCACATATTCAGCAGCAATTTATTATTCTCTCATTCAGGAATTTCTTAGTTCAGTCATTCATACATAAACAACTTAATTAATGGATGAATTTACTTATTCCCTCACTGATTTATTTAAACCTTTCCCAGATTGCTCCTTTTGGAAATCCTACCTAATTTCTCAAGTCCTGATTTGAAGTTTCCATCTCCATAAAGCCTAAAGCCTTTTTTGTTTGTCTCAGATTGATGTGATCTTCTCTTTTTAGAAATTTACCATATTCTAGCATTTATATACCTTTACTATTTTCCTGATCAGGATTGAAGTTCTTCTAAGAGCAGAAACAGTATGTTGCCTCTTTCTTGGCCCACAAAATGCCATACATAACTGTCCAGTAACTCTCCGAGTTTGGTTAACTGAAATAACAAGACATTCTAGTTTTATTTTTGAACATGAGAAAGAGATTATATCTTGCTGGAAATATTATGGCAACTATCCATTAACATTTTAATATTATAGCCTACTTCTCCTCCTAAGATTTCATCCTAATAACTGAGCCCTCCAAAAATACCAGTGAGTATGCTATTTGCAAGAAAATTACAGGAAGAAGGGAAAGAAGATTCTCTGATTTTATTTTTTTCTTAGAGCTAGGCTTCTCTGGGCTTAAGTGATAGAATTTATGATTCACTCAAAGTTGTTGTTCATATACTAATACAATTATTTATATGCTCTCATTGCCAAGGTCTTAAATTGTAAATGTATCCATGTCTGGTATCCATTCTGCTCCTGTGAGTATCCACCTACTTTCTACTGGAAAACAGCCATGGATCTTAAGAACTAGTAAGAGGTAGCCTGATTGAATCCTCCAAACAAGAAAATATTCCTTATAGAAAGGAAGCTACCTTTTAAACTGAATACCATGGGTTATGAATACATAACACTAGTGAATATACTTAAAATGAGATTGGAGCTACATTTTCTTTCTTTTTAAATTGAGGTATAGTTGATTTACAATACTGTGTTAGTTTCAGGTGTACAGCATAGTGATTTGTTGTTTTTTTTAACAGATTATATTCCATTATAGATTATTAAAATATATTGGGTATAATTCCCCGTGCTATACAGTAAATCTTTGGTGCTTATCTACTCTATGTGTATCCATTAATCCCATACCCCTCTCTCTCCCCTTTGGTAACCATACGTTTGTTTTTTAAGTCTGTCGGGACTACATTGGCAATGTTAGGAAACACATTGAATAACAATTGTGATTATCTTCCATATATTATAGAAATAAGAGAGGACATAGTTAGGGCAAATAGTAGGAAAAATAGTGTAGTTGTTAAGGGTGCTGAGCTATTGCACAGGTATAAATTAGCTGGGGGTATCCTTGATTTACTCAGAATAAGACCTCATAAGAAATGATGTGAATGTAGGAGTCAAACTCCTAGGTGTAGCTCTCTTTCCAAAAGACCAAGTATTAAATCTAGTCATGACATCTCTCTGAATCTCACTCTTATGGACTGAATGTTTATGTCCTCCCAGAATTTATATGTTCAAACCCTGTCCCCCAATATGATGGCATTAAGGGGTGGGGCCTTTGGGAAGTATTAAGATTAGATGAAGTCATGAGGGTGGAGCCCTCATGAATGGGGTTATTGCCCCTAAACACGAGAGAGCTTGCTTCCCCTCTCTGCTCCCTGCTGTGTGAGGACACAATGAGAAGCTGATGGTCTGCAACCCAGAGGAGGGATCTCATCAGAACTTGACCAGGCTGGCATCCTGGTTTCAGACATCTAGGCTCCAGGACTGTGAGAAATAAATTTCTATTGTTTATAAGCCACTAGTCTATAGTATTTTGTTAGAGCAGCCTGAACAGACTAAGACACTAGTACTTCCTTCCTTGGCAGAATATAAGGAAAAAAAGAAACTGTACGTAGAAGATCAAAAGCACTGATGAAAAACCACATATATCTCTCCCCACCTTCTTTCTGGGGCTTAGTGGTATGTGTGGGTTTAGAAGAAAGCCAGACCATCTCTCATGAAACGTCCAATCCAGGAACTTCTGTTAAATGATGATCTCATTCCTCAGCTTATCCAAGAATTTCCTAAAGGTCATTCTGGGGACGTGTTATTTCCTACTGTATGTGATGCAGGAGGAAAGGGAAGAGATCATAGGGCTGTAGGCTACAGTTGTTGTTGACGGGAGTATTGTGTTTTGAGAAGTACAGTGTGTTATATTAGCCAAGGATGTGGCCAGGTTTGCTGTCTGCAGGAGTTGAGCAATGGAGTTATTCTTCTAGTATCCAATTTATAAAAATTGCTAGTTTGAGGATGGTGAGCTGTACATGGGGAATAAAAACTTGGAAAATTTTAAACAGTTCCCTTATGAGCTTGAAGACCTTCTAGGAGCTGCAGTTTTATGTTCTGTAGCAAAATAGTCCATGGAATCAGAAAAATCTCTTCATTAAACAAGGATGGAAGTGGCAGGTTGGTGGAGGTAAAGTCTCCCTCATATTCTGATTTCCGAAACATGGCACTTATCCGTTATTTTGAGGGTACTTGGTACTTGTGAAATTAAAAAGGAAAAATGCTCAGAAATTGACAATTCCCCTCCAACACCCACCCAGGATTCCAGGACAATCTCACCTGCTACAGTCTACTAGCCTGTAATGGGATGAGCTTAGAGGTAATATGATATTTTCAGAAATCAGAAACCCAGGAGAATACCAACTCAATTGGAAATAGAGGTTCCCAGTACTGAGCTTCCCCAGGCCCACTGAAGCATATTGGATAGTACATGACATTCAGAGTAGAGAAAAGTAAGATCTACCTCCGCTAGGATTCAGGAGTAGCCTTTGGACCCAACCAACTAACATAAAATTATTGGAGAAAAATGTACAAAACAGTGGAGAGTAAGGGGCTAGAGGACAGAGACCCATGAACCCTGGAGAGACTGGATGGTTTGGGTTGCCCCGAGGTCACTTACTCCAGAGCTAAAGACAATTTAGGCGGAAGTCCCTCCCCAGAACTTTTGGTGAACAGATTATATTCCAGAACTCCACCTCAGTGTTCATGTCTTGGGGTTGACCTAAAGGTGGTAGCATCAGGTAGTTGATAAAGGTTCTGGATCATGGGATATCAGCTAGACATGGCATGTTCACATATCATCAGATAGGCCATGTCTTCTTGGTTTGAGTGAGCATTTGAGATGTTCGGTGAGAACCAGATGGTTGTAAACTTGAATGGTTACCCTTTACTCATCACCAGATATAGATGAGGTGGTAAGTGTCCTGGGTGTCTTATTTTGTAAAGACTCTATCCCTCTGAAGCTACTGGGTCATTGGGAGCTGGTAATGTTCACATTGATAACTGTGATTTTCCTGGAAGAAGTAGAACTCCAGATTTTTTAGAAAAGATCTGGGATCCCGGTAGGGTGAATGGAAAGCTTGATGGCCTCCTACTCTGAGTTGGTGTCCATGTACTTATGCAGCACCTTGTTCTTGGTTTTGGAGAGACACAAGGTCATGCAACACAAATTCCATACTATTGGTATAATTATGTTGCCATATGGGCCCAATTCCTCAGGGGTTTTTTTCACCAAAAAAACCTACCCAAGAGGCTTCTGGGGCTTGACATTAGAGCAGGGGATATTCAGTTCTCAACAGGAGAAGTAGACAGTGCTGGCATTAGATAGCTGAGAGCAAAGGAAAGCCTGGGTTTTCCAGAACCTGGGTCAGGGGACTCTGACTAATAAAAGTCTAGAAACAAAGGGACATATGAGCAGTAGGTAATGGAAAGCACCAGTTTCTTGCCTTCCCATCTAGATGACAATGGTTTCTTGGATTACTGATATCCCAGGAAAGGAGCAAGGGGCTTAGGACAGGGTAGGAAGCTGGTAAAATGGCCTAGAATTTGGTCTCTATACCTGCCATTAGCCTCTGAGACTGACTATTCATCTCTGGTGCAGGACCAGGCAGCCAGTCACTCTGAGCGTCACCCTTCCCCCTCTGGTGGATAAGGACTGGAAACCATCTCCTCTTGTCTCATTGGCCCAAACTGAGTTACATGATCATCTTTGAACTAATCACTGTAACCTATGAGATGGGTTTCACTCATGGGATTAAGTCAAGAGCACTTTATAGGTATTTAAACCACCAATTATTTTTGCTACTTTGAAATAAAATATATGTTGATACTTAATCATACTTATTAGTTTTAGTATAGCCAAATTATTCTGAATTAGAATGCAAAAGAAACCTTAGTTGCTTATTAATTCCATGAAGCACTAGGTAAACCATAAAAGACTTGCCAATTTGGCTAAATTAAATTGTAAAAAATATATTGTGGATGGCTGAAACCACCTGGAAGATTTTGAAAAATACTTTATCCTCAAATAGATTCCTGGTCAGCCAAATGTGACGTATGTGAAATTCTGCTTTGATAAAGGAGGATGGACTAGATTAAGGCTCAAAGATCCTTCTGTCTCTACAATACTAAGAAAATACATAAGAAATACACTTCATTCTTCCTACCACAAAACCAAGAGTAAAGCCACACACTTGAAACATAATGTCTCAGACCATACAAGCTGTTATAACAAAATGCTAGAGACCAGCTAGTTTACAAATGACAGCAATTTTATTTCTCCCAGTACTGGGAAATCTAAGATCAAGGCATCAGCATGGCTGTGCTCTAGTGAGGGTCCTCCACCTGGTTCACAGTCAGTGCCTTCTCACTGTGTCCTCACACAGTGAAAGGGGCAAGGAAGGTCTCTGGAGCCTCCTTTTATAAGGGCACTAATCCCATTCGTGAGGGCTCCACCCTCATGACCTAAGCATTTTCTAAAGGCTCCACTTCCTAATACCATCACCTTTGGGGCTTAGGATTTCAACATATGTATTTTGAGGGGACACATTCAGACCATAGCACATAACTTTTCTCCTATTAGATGATTTATAATCTAAGAGAGTAGAAAAAGCAGGGAATGGGAATCCAGAGGGAAATGGTTTTTGATATCTGCTCTGCTACAGACAAACTGGGTTAATTTGGTTTAATCATTTCAGATCTCTAAACCTGTTTCCTTACTTGTAAAATGTAGATAATAATACTTACCCTCCATTTATTTCTGCCATGAGGGTCAAATAAGAAAATATTTCTAAAAGTGCTCTCTAAACTGTAAAGGGCTTTCTGGAGGTAAGGTATTCCCTTATTACTAATACTATTATTTGACTGCTAAATTTACCCCAAATAAATTTACGGCCTTGGCCAAGTTATTTAATATCTTTTACTCTCATTTTCTGTTCTTAGAAAAATGAGGGTTTGACCCAGATGATCTCTAATATCTCTTCCAGCTCAGCTTTGGGGTCTTATTTTTTTTGCGGTACGTGGGCCTCTCACTGTTATGGCCTCTCCTGTTGCGGAGCACAGACTCCGGATGCGCAGGCTCAGCGGCCATGGCTCACGGGCCTAGTCGCTCCGCGGCATGTGGGATCTTCCCGGACCGGGGCACGAACCCGTGTCCCCTGCATCGGCAGGCGGACTCTCAACCACTGTGCCACCAGGGAAGCCCTGGGGTCTTTTAATTATATTTTTTTCTTGCAACTATTGAATAATGCTTGCCCATTGGACAGAGAGTTAAGGGGGCATGGATTTACAGTGTCCAGCTTTGGACAGTAATGCTGAGGGTCAACTACACTATATCTCTGATACAGATCCTTGGAATTTTAATGATGGTAATTACAACCAATGTAGAGTATTTGTGTAGTGCCCTGAGTTGTTTTATGTATTTTTTTTTTTTAAGAATAGCATTTCATTTTTAAATTTTTATTTATTTATTTATTTGTTTATTTTTTGGCTGCACCATGCAGAATCTGGAATCTTAGTCCCCCGACCAAGAATCGAACCTGTGCCCCCAGCAGTGGAAGCTTGGAGCCTTAACCACTGACCCACCAGGGAAGTCCCTGTTTTATGTTTTATATGCAGCATTGGATGTATAAAAGTTTGCAAGTTAGTTCGTGGGCATACTTTTTGAGGAAGAATGTGCACAATTCAGAGAACTGATGAATTAGCCAAAGACATTCAATTTAGCAGCAATTTCAGGAATAGAATTCATATATCTTGATCTTCATGGAGCAGGATTTGCAGTTATTATACTTTTAGTTTTAAAGGAATAACTGAATTAGTGAGAAAATGGCCTCCAAAGCTAATGAGAAAGGGTTGCCTTTGAAGGTGGGAGGTTTTGAACTGTATGGATGGATAGGAAAATGAAAGAACAGTTCAGAGAATTAGGACCTTGAAACAGTGAACTATTAGGTTTATGAACTAATAAAGGAGTGCTATATGATAATCTTGCCTATGTATTCGTTCTAGACAAGGCTTTTATTTGTTTATATTTTCAGACCATAAATGCGAATTCTTTTGGCAGAGATGATGATGATGACGATGATGATGGCTACCGCACAAAGACAATAATAGCTAACATTCATGACTTGCTTACTCTCTGTAGGGCCCTAATCTAAGTCCTTTACATGTATTCTCTCATTTGATCCTGACTATAATTTCATGTGATGGGCACTATTATTATTTTCTCTTTGTAGATGAGGAAATTGAGGCACAAAAGTGTTAATTACCTTCCTCAAGAACACATAGTAAATAATGGGCAGAGCTGGAAGTCATACCCATATAACACTGAAAACACACTTGACCAGTTGGCTATATCACTTAATGCTACCACCAACAATGTGAACAACCAACCTTACTGATGTTTTTACTATTCTAGGCATATCAGCTGTTAACTTACTTTATCTTCATTACAACCCTAAGTGTAGGTACTATCATAATTACTGGTAATTGTATAGATATGAAAACTAAAGACCAGAGGGCTAGCTCTAGAGTTTGTGCTCTTAGCTATTATACTATGTGAATAATAATATTTTTTAAAGTGGTAATGGAAAACACCTTAAAAATAATAGCAACAAGTACTTGTTGAGGTATTTTTGCAGGCCAGCTACAAAATGCTTCGTGCACATTGTCTTTATTGTAATTGTCATAGGTGTGAATTTTTTTATCCCCATTTTACAAAGGATAAAATTTAGACTTAGAAAAATTATGAAATTTTCCTATTATCTCATAATCTTATAATGTTAGGACCCAAGGCTCAAGACTTTGGAGGCTGGCCCCAAAACCAAATTACAACACTAAAATAGCTCAGTTCTAGATTGGGGACAAGGTTTTATGAAATACTGGCTGTTTATGGCCATAACATTTGTTCATTCTTTCATTCAACAAATGTTTATTGAGCATCTGTGTATTGTGTACCAAGTGATACAACCCCATGGCTTCCCAGGTGGGTTGTAAAATAGTGCATGGTATTTCCTCAACCACAGAAAGACTTTAGAAGGGTGAATAAATGGGGGCAAAGATGTGTAAACAAAATGCAAAGGTAGTTTGACAATGATCAATCTAGGCTTGATCTCAGAAAATATTCAAATACCTGATTCCATTTTAAAACAAAATATTTAAGTTAGCAAGCAGGAGCAAAAAAAAAAAAAAATCTCAGAAATGCTTATAAAAACAATGAGGTATCACCTAACATCAGTCAGAATGGCCATCATCAAAAAATCTACAAACAATAAATGCTGGAGAGGGTGTGGAGAAAAGGGAACCCTCTTGCACTGTTGGTGGGAATGTAAATTGATACAGTCACTGTGGCAAACAATATAGAGGTTCCTTAAAAAACTAAAAATAGAATTACCATATGATCCAGCAATCCCACTACTGGGCATATACCCTGAGAACACCATAATTCAAAGGGTCATGTACCAAAATGTTCATTGCAGCTGTATTTACAATAGCCCGGACATGGAAGCAACCTAAGTGTCCATCAACAGATGAGTGGATAAAGAAGATGTGGCACATATATACAATGGAATATTACTCAGCCATAAGAAGGAATGAAATTGAGTTATTTGTAGTGAGGTGGATGGACCTAAAGACTCTCATACAGAGTGAAGTAAGTCAGAAAGAGAAAAACAAATACCGTATACTAACACATATATATGGAATCTAAAAAAAATGGTTCTAAAGAACCTAGGGGCAGGACAGGAATAAAGACGCAGAAGTAGAGAATGGACTTGAGGACAAGGGGCATGGGAAGGGTAAGCTGGGAGAAAGTGAGAGAGTGACATGGACATACATACACTACCAAATGCAAAATAGATAGCCAGTGGGAAGCAGCTGCATAGCACAGGGAGATCAGCTCGGTGCTTTATGGTGACCACCTAGAGGGGTGGGATAGGGAGGGTGGGACGGAGACACAAGAGGGAGGAGATATGGGGATATATGTATATGTATGGCTGATTCACTTTGTTATAAAGCAGTAACTAACACACCATTGTAAAGCAATTATACTCCAATAAGGGTGTTAAAAAAAAAAGATCAGGATAACTTAAGCACAAATCCTTCCATAAAGCGACCTCTCCCCATCTCAATAACTAAATCTGTGAAAATCAAATGAGATTACCTAGTGCAGTATTGAAAGCATGTTGAATAACTTCTCCCACTCTTTTTTTTTGCTGTGTGCTGGGCCTTCTCACTGTTGTGGCTTCTCCCGTTGCGGAGCACAGGCTCTGGACGAGCAGGCTCAGCGACCATGGCTCACAGGCCCAGCCGCTCCGCGGTATGTGGGATCTTCCCAGAGCGGGGCACGAACCCATATCCCCTGCATCGGCAGATGGACTCTCAACCACTGCGCCACCAGGGAAGCCCTTCTCCCACTCTTTTACTTGCAGAGTAAGTGCTAAGTGGGTAAAGCCAAGGTCTTTCGGTTGGGAAATCTTTCTGGGAGCAAGAAGTGACAACAATTATAAAGCCAGTCACTTTAAAGCTAGGAGATGTCACAGGGTGTCCTAATCAAAGGGCCTTTGTGTGATCAACCATATCCTCCCTCTCCTGTTGACCTTTTACTTACTTCTGATATTTTCCACCTGCTTGAATGCACTGGATTTTTCATTTCAAGAAAACTAATTTGTTGGCAGATATTTACGTTTGTTTTGTAGAGATAAAGCTAGTTGTTATTTTTCCTTTTGAGTTTTAAGACCAAAAGTATTTCCTAATTGTGCATTAGTTGTGAATACACAGGTTTGTTAAAACTTCTGTAACTAACCAATGCTGGCAGAAATAGTGCTCCCTGGTTAAGGGTGTGTTATCTATCTTTCTCTCAATTTCAAAAATGTGGCATTTTCACAGTACATAGTACCTTTAAATAGTAGGTTTTCAATTTATGCTTGTTGAATTGGAATTTAAAATTTTAATTGACATATAATTCACATACAATGAAATGCATACATTTTAGTTATTCATCTGACGAATTTTGACAATTCTTTCCAACCCTGTAAGTGCTACACCCCCCCCAAAAAAAACCACAAAAAACATTTTCATCACTCTGAAAGTTTTCTCATGCCTCTTAGTCAATCCCTATCCTATACCTGAATTCAGCCACTTCCTACTCCTATCTCCATAGATTGGTTTGCCAATTTCTAGAATTCGTGTGAATTTTCCATCAGGATTCTTTTTGTCATCTTAATGTTTTTGAAATTCATTTATGTTGTCGCTTGAATTTGTGCTTCATTATTCTATTACTGAGTAGTGCTCCATTTTATGAATATAATACAATTTGTTTATCTATTGTTTTGTTGATAGACATTTCAGTTGTTTCCAAGTTTTGGCCTATTGACAGTCTAGAACAAGTGTTTTTGTGGATAATTTTCATTTCTTCCTGGTAAATACCCAGGATGGAATTCCAGGTTATGGGATGAATGTATATTTAACATTACGAGAAACTGCCAAGAATTCTTCAAAGTGATTGTGCCAGTTTGCATTCCCACCAGTATGAGAGTTTCAGTTGCTCCTCATCCTCACCAACATTTGGCATTTTCAATCTTTTAAATTTTTTTTTTTTTTTTTTTTTGCGGTACGCGGGCCTCTCACTGTTGTGGCTTCTCCCGTTGCGGAGCACAGGCTCTGGACGCGCAGGCTCAGAGGCCATGGCTCACGGGCCCAGGCGCTCCATGGCACGTGGGATCTTCCCAGACCAGGGCAAGAACCCGCGTCCCCTGCATCGCCAGGCGGACTCTCAACCACTGCGCCACCAGGGAAGCCCAATCTTTTAAATTTTATCCATTATAGTGGGCATGAAGTAGAATCATATTGTGGATTTAATTAGCATTTTCCTGATATGGAGCACTGATGGGTGTTTATTGACCATTTGTTTATCTTTTTTTTTGTAAAGTATCCCAGCCTTTTGCCCTTTTAAAATTTAGTTTTCTTTTTATTCTTGATTCATAGGAGTTCTTTATATATTCTTTATATATCTACATGTCTTTTTCAAATGTTTGTTCCAAATATTTTTTCCCAGTTTGTGGTTTGCCTCTTCATTTTCTTAATGGTGTCTTTTGATAAGCAGAGCATTTTCATTTTGATGAAGTCTAACTTACCAAGTTTTTCTTTTAACGTTATTGCTTTTTGTGTCTGTCCAAGAAATCCTTGCCTAACTCAAGGCTGCAAAGACATTCTCTGGTGTCTCTGTTTTCTCATAGAAGCTTCATGGTTCTGAGTTTTTTGTTTAGGTCTATCATCCGTTTAGAATTAATTTTTGTGTATGGAGAGAAATAGGGATTCATGTTTGTTATTATTCTTTCATACAGCTATCTAGTTGTTCCAGCAACATTTGTTAAAATGATGTCTTTTCCCCAGTAACTTGGTATTGTGGTAAAGAATCAATTGACCTTATATGCTGAGGGTCTATTTCTTGACTCATTTTTCCTTTAATTTGATATCCTATGTTAGTACCACACTATCTTGATTATTTGGTTTATAATGTCTGGAAATCAGGTAATTTAAGCCCTCCAACTTATTCTTCTTTTCAAGATATATTATACTATGCTAGATCTATTGTATTCCATATAAGGTTTAGAATTAACTTGTCAATTGCTTCAAAAAACTCTGATGGAATTTTGAAAGGGTTTGCATTGAAGATCAAGATAAATTTGGGAAGAATGGGCACAGAAACACTATTGAGGCCTCCAGTCCATGAATATGACGTATCTCTCAATCTATTTATGTCTGTATTAACTTCTCAGCTGTGTTTTATTGTAGCTGATATGTATGATTACATATTACTCATTATGTATGATTATATTACTTGGGAATAATTCGGTTTTACTTTTTTTTCAATATTTATTTCTTTTATGCATTTATCTTCCTTTATTGCACTAGTTAGAACATCCAATGTTATGTTGAAAAGAAGTGATGAGGGCAGTCATATTTGCCTTGCCTCCAGTCGTAATCTATAACTGTTAAATATGACGCTAGCTGTAGGTTGTTA
Organism: Delphinapterus leucas; assembly: GCF_059928025.1. NCBI lineage: Eukaryota > Metazoa > Chordata > Mammalia > Artiodactyla > Monodontidae > Delphinapterus > Delphinapterus leucas. The sequence continues at coordinate 117,241,862 of NC_143129.1, forward strand.
TTAGACGCTTTTAGCAGGATGAGGAAATTCCCTTTTATTCTTAACTTGCTGAGATTTCTTTTATCATAGATAGTATTGTCAATTTTTTTGTTTCTCTTGAGACAATCTTTTTTTCCCTTCCATTTATTCTGTTAATGGGGTGATTTACATTGATTGATTTTCAAATGTTGACCCTACCTTCCATTCCTGGGATAAACCCACTCAGTCATGATGTATTTTCTTTTTTATATATTTCTGGATTTGATTTGCTATTGTTTTGTTAAGGAATTTTATATCCATCTTCAGGAACAATATTGCTCTAAAATTTTCTTCTCTTGTAAAATCTTTGTCAGATCTTGATTTCAAGGTTTTGCTGGCCACATAATATCAGTTGGAAAGTATTTCTTCCTTCTCTGTATGCTGAAATAAGTTTTTGTAAGATTAGGATTATTTTTTTCTTGGTTGTTTGATAGAATTTGCCACTGAAGTTTTGTTTGTAAGAACATTAGTGCACATTCAATAAAAAACAGGTTTTATTATCTATTGCTGTGTAACTAATTACCATAAACTTAGCAGCTTAAAACATTACATATTTATTACCTCACATTTTCTCTAAATTAGGAATTCAGACACGGCTTAGTTGAGTTCTCTGCTTTGGAATATCTCACGATGGGGGAAGTTGAGGTGTTGGTCAGGACTGAGGACTCATCTGTGGCTCAGCTGGGGAAAGATCTGCTTCCAAGCTTATTTGATTACTGATTGGATTTAGCTGTTTTCAGGGACTATAGGCTGCAGTTCCTTGCTGGCTGTTGGCTGGAAGCTCTCCTGAGTTCGTTGTCTTGTGAGCCTCTCTACCTGGCAGCTTCATAAAAGCCAGCAAAGGAGAGTGTATATAGAGAGAATCTGCCGGCACGACAGGAGTTACAATCCTGTAACATAATCGTGGAAGTGACATCCCATCAGCTTTGCCTTATATTATTATAAGAAGCAAGTCACAAATGCCACCCACTCCCAAAGGGAGGGAATTAGATAAGATGAATACTAGGAGGTGGGGATAATTGTTAGATAATTTTTAGTGTCTGTCTACTACATATAGGGCTCTTTTAGATTTAGTGTTTATTCCCATATTAGTTTTGGTTAAGCTGTGTTTTTCAAGGAATTTTTCCATTTCATCTAAGTTGTCAAATTTATTGGCATAGAGTTATTCATAGTATCCTCATTATCTTTTAAAATATTTGTTGAATGACATTCTATTTTTTGTTCTTGATATTAATGATTTGCATCTTCTCTCTCTTTTTTCTTCATCAGTCTTATTAGGGCTTTGTCAGTTTTATAAATCTTTTCAAGGAAACAATCTTTGACTTTGTTGATTTTTCTCTGATTATTCCATTTTCTAGTTCACTGATTTCCTCTCTTATTTATTGTACTGTTTTTTCTATTTACTTTTACTATTTTCTTTTTTGCTTTTCTTTGTCTAGTTTTTTAAAGTAGAAGCTTAGATCATTGATTTTAAGCTATTTTTATTTTTTAATATAAGCCAAATTTTCAGAACTATGTGACTGTGTGAATACTTCACTAGGGCCCCTCACAGGACTTCAGAAGGTATTATTCAATTGAAAGGCCCTGAAGCTAAAGCTTCATTTGGTTCAAAATAATCCACCTCGTCTACTAGTGCATTTAATTTATTTTAAGATGCACATTCCACCCCCCCAAATTTTAACACCTCTGAAAATGGAATATGTTGTATAAGCTACGGCATCTTATAATTGCTATCAGCCAGGAAGAAGTCATGGCATAGTCATCATTGCCTGTGTATGCACAGACTTGGCTATAGTTGTTCGTATTATCAGCATTTCAGTTGAGTCTTATGCACGCTTGGTACCTATACTGAGTTTCAGTGTTAAAATAGTATAAAATGATTACATTATGATTCAGCACTGAAGCCAAAAAATAGGGTATGTTCAGAAAAGCAAGGAAAGACAGGAAATGTAACATTAGTGAAGCAAATATAGGAGGACTGCTCATAATTTAATGTTTTCTTGCAAAGAACAAGCAATTTATTTCATTGTATTTTCCTTTTTACAAGTGCATCATAGTAATACTGGAGTAAAACTGTGTCTAAATCATAGCTAAAATAAAAATTGTAAGTGATGAGATAGCATTGAGTCATACTTTAATTGGCAGAATTTTTTTTCCCGATGTATCTTCTGTTGACAGTGCCTCTGATTTAATGAAATAGAGGTAGCCTACTTAGTTCTCACATAAATGCCCTTGAAGTTGCTATTATCTATTTTCAGAGATGAGAAAATTGAGTCCCGGGGAGTTTAACTGTCCAAGGTCACAGAACTAGTAGGTGGCAGATCTGGGATTAGAATGCAAGCGTCTGGGGCTTGAGTCTTTGCTCTTTACTGCACATTCTATTGTCTTGGTAGATCACGGAAGGGAGGAGCAGTCTCGCTTTCAAGATTCTCATCAACTAAAAATATTAGATTTTCCAGACAGCTCTTGGTGTGGTCTGTCTCCTGCTTCACCACCACCCGTGGATAAAGCCTAAATTTCTTAAAATGTAAAGCATTCTGTGATCTAGCCTCAGCCAGCTCTTGCCTGACTCCTGCTCTTCAGCAACTTGGAACTATTGTCTCTATATATGTCCATACTCAGGACATTTCTTGTCCTAGTCTAATATTTAATTGATCCTCCTTTCATTGTTAAAAACCTCTAGCTAATTTCTTTTTCCTTACCTGAAGTTATTCATGCTAACGCCTTGTGTAAACATTAGTTCACATAGTAGGCCTAATGGCTGTCTTTTGAAAGGCCTGCTTACAAAGTTGTCCCTTGGCTGGTGTCTGGAAACTTGATTTGGGGAGGGTTCCAATCATTTCTACAACTGATAAGGGTGACTAAACTGTTTATGCAAATAACACGGTTTATGCAGAACACTTGTTTTCCTTCTGGGATTCTGGAATATTTGGGCATACTAGGCAAAGGGTGCCTAAATGGTTATCCCCCAGTAAAACCCACGGGCTCTGAGTCTCTAACAAGCTTCGCTGATTGGCAGCAATTCCTATGTGTAGCCACACTCATTGCTGGGAGAATTAAGTATGTTGGGAGAGAACTCTTGGAAGCTTATTTGTGGTTTTCCCTGGACTTCTTCCCATGCATTCCTTTCTCTTTGCCAATTTCACTTCATGTCTTTTCACTTTAATAACTCATAGCTGTGAATATATGTTAAACCTATTATGAGTCCTCCTAGAGAATCATAAAACCTGAAGGTAGTCTTAGGGACCCCCAATATACCCCTCTGCCAGGAATCCCTTCCTATGCTCTTCCACTTCCCTTTTTACCTGGATAAACTTTTCCAGGAAGCTGCCTCTGAATCTCTCCTACATCATTTTTCTGCATTTGGTACACCTCTTTGGGACTACTGTGACATCCTGGGGCTCACTCTATTATTACACTTATCATATCATTTTATAATTATAGGGACATTGTCTTTAGTCTACTGGTCTGTGATTTTTCTGGAGGGTAGAAACTGTGTTATATTCATCTTTATATCTGTATACCTGTCACACAATGGTGGTCAACTAATATTTGTTGAATAAACAAATACCTTGGCCAATCTGAGATAGTCTTTTGATTGCTAGTAGCATCCGTAACTAAAATAATTGACAGAGAAGTTCGGAATGGGCTTTGAGAACTATTTTTTAAAACATATCCTTGCCTACACAGTTAGTTATTAAATTGTTTCAACTTTCAGAAGCGACTTAGAAAACACCTACTGTGTATTATATTTTAGGTGGGAGCTTTGGGTATTAAAGAAAAAAGAGGGCTGACTTATTGTTAAGAACATTAGGAAATTAAATAAGGCCTCAGCTTTGTCATTCTGCAAAATGGTCCTAAGGATACCAGCTCTTCTAAATCCATAGTCATGATAAGAAATAAAGTAGCCTAGGGTGATGCTTTGAGAGAAGGTGCTAGGTAATTCCAGCTGTTTATCAGTAACTTGTCCTTCATTAATCCCAAAGAAAATGTATCTATCTTCTTTTGTGGATTAGCCATTGGTTGGAAACTTATACTCTTGTTCTGGTGCACCTGATTTCTTTATACTTTCATAAAGATGGTGTTCAGATTTATTTTTTTCCTTCTTTCATTGTTTGCTAATGCCTTACTTTCCCCTCCCACAGTTATATAATCAGCTTGCTATTTTTAATACTGCACTTCTGACAAAACCAAGTCTGAGCTTTAACAGATACATTTTCATATCTTGGAAGTTGCCTCAATGATTCATTCTGCTAGAAACTGAATATATTATGTATCTTTTTGATTGTTCTTACTCTTAAAAAGGATATTGGGTTTCTTCAGATGTGATTTTTCAAGTTAAAATTAGAACTAGGAAAAGATACACTCTTTTGGGGGGTTGGGGGTTGTGTAGCAAGGATTGGAAGGTGTTGGTAACTCAGGATAGAAATAAGTTCAGCTTAGCTCAGCCAACATTGTCATTATATCTTATATTTTCTATTCACAATGTGGATGAATATGTGGGAACAGCTGGTATGGAATTGATCAATGTCTGCGTCATTCACTTTGTGAGGACTTCAGCTGATCTCAGTGTGTTCAAAACACCCGTCTTACATACTCTCCCTGAGTCATTAACAGCCCTTATCCTGTCAAGGAGAAAAGAGTGCTTGAGACCCTGCTTTCAGCAGTGGAAGGCTTGTGGAATTAAACCCTTAGCTCTTTTCTTCGTTTTGGCTTCTATACCAATTTTGCCTGAATCATATACAATTTAAAAAATTATTATACATGATACGTGGGAATATTTTGGGTTATTGTTTTAATACTAGCAAAAGCATCTGTTTCATAATAGAAAGTCCAGATTGAAGCTGAATAATTCAGACATAAACTTGTAAAGAAACTCCTGAGGTAACCTTTTTTAAAAAACATTATTCGAATTTTTATATTGCTCAAGCCTTATTTAATTTACCAAGATGAAAAAGGTATGTCTAAATCAAGTCGATCATCTAGACGATAGAAGAAAAGAATCCACAGAGGCTAAATAATAAAATCACAGTTTGGAAAGATTCAGCTGCCTCACGCCCAAATGTTCTTGTTCTCGTGCTATTTTTCCTCTCATTGAAATATAGTATGAATCCTTAAATTATCTGTTTTCATAGGATTTTAACATTTAAAAAAATACAAAAGTCAGCATACTTTAGATTTTGAGATATTTTAGGGGTTTTGTTCTTTCATCAGATCTATGCACTGGCCCACATTTTAGTTTTATGATTCTATCTAAAGCCTTGAATGACGCTTAAGTATTATAGCTTAGCATAATCCTTTTTGAGATATTTTTATACTGATACAGTTTTCATGGCTTTCTGTTGTACTTTTTTATAAATCCTACCTTCAAGATGTTTCCTTTATAAAAGAAACCACTTCCTAACATTCTGGTATTCCAACATAAAATTACAGTTTTACATCAGAATGAGACCTAAACCAGACTTACATGTTGAGTGGTGAGGAGAATACAGAGTAATAATGTTTCTTTTCACGTTGCTATTGTTCATCTCGGTAAAGAAGCAGGAACAAAGTCCTATCCTGTGAGCATAGTGTCTCTTCTATAGGAAAGCAGCTAAACATTGGACATCTTAGTGTGAAAATAACTATTGGAAGAACAAAAGAATCAAAATGAAAATCTCTGACTCACACTTGAAGAAATACTTTAGCAACAAAGTTCAAACTGCATTATTAACAGGAAGCTGAATTCTTTCTGGTCCTAAACACTGGTCTGTGGACCAATAAAGACTATTCTATTATTGGCCCCTTTCCTAAGATTTCTCATCCCAGCCTTTACATTTCTTTTTTTTTTTTTTGATTTTTTTTTATTGAAGTGGTTGAATTACAATATTGTGTTATCTGCTGTACAGCAAAGTGACTCAGTTATACATATATATACATATATTCTTTTTCATATTCCTTTCCATTATGGTTTATTACAGCATACTGAATGTAGTTCCCTGTTCTATACAGTAGGACTTTGTTGTTTATCTATTCTATACATACCAGTTTCCATCTCCAGCCTTTACATTTCTGATTTCTGATCAGAATTCCAGCCCTCTGAGGAAGATTGTGGGCCCTAACAGCTCTGGAAAACCGAGCAGCGTCTGAACATAAAATGATTGATTCCTGCTCTAATTGCAATAGCTCTGAATGGAAAGTTACCGTATGAGAAAGATTATTTATTTTAAAACAGCAACCCAAATAGTCATATTTTCAAGAACACTCTGGCTTGATAATCATCATTTTTCTACGGTTGCAATATATTTGTAAGTGTTGAAGAAAAAGCACCGGCAAAAGGCTAATTGAAATGTAAAGATATGCATCTGTTATTAGGATCGTCAACTGATTATTTCTCACCACTTGTTTTATTAACACACATCTTATGTTACATGTTGCTTTAATCTTCTTTATTAAGACTAACTGAAAAGTCCTGTCATTATGTATCGTTTCAATGCCTCAGGTTCCATGTTTTGTTGAATTTTCTATGCCAACTTCTTTTGACATGAAAGTGAAATATTGTTGTTTGGTTAAATGTGCAAATGGGTCTAGGGTGGATGTTTTATATAAAAACAATCACAGAAAATCAGTTGTGTGAGCAAATTCTATCTTCAGGCAAAATAACACTTTTGCTGCAAATGATCTCCCTATGTAAATGTTCTCTGATCATCGCTTTCTCTGGGCTAATGTGGTCCTTTCTCATTGCTCCCCTCCCTTTCATGCCCCCCAACTCCAGTAAAACCAGAAATACTATTGTGCAAATGGAGAAATGCACATACTTCTCCTTTCCAGGGGCACTTTTAGTGAAAAGGGAATATACCCCACACTGTTTTACCGCTTTGACACAGCTTCGGTAAAGAAGAAAGAGTTAAGTTCTCCGTCTGCAGCTGATCCGTGCTTAAGCAGTTCACCGGGGCATCATGGTTATAACTGTGATAGAGTATCCCGGGAGCCTGCATAATTTTATTCTATTTTTCATAAATAAGTAAAAATGCATCAGAAGGTATGCCCACTTCCCAAGGAATGCACAATTAAAGAAGACAGAGAAAAACAAGACCTAGGATGATGGACTCTGGCTTCAGTCCTGTGGAGGGAAATGTGTTCACTTTTTCTTTTTTTTGCTTTTCTCAGTCCTCTGATTGAGTAATGACAATAGTGCAGTAGGAAAGCACACAGAAAGAAAATCATGCCCCAGAGCACATCAGTAGTAAAAGTAATTAGTTCATTGTTAACATCAGGGTGCTGTTAACAAGCACAGGGGCCCTGCTTTCTGGCTAAGCTGCTGCGTATTACGATGGTTGACTCCAAAATAAAAATTACTTTGTGCAGAAGGAAGAAGAGCGGGGATTATAAGCTCAGGAAAGACGAAATTTGGGGATCGAGGATATTTTTCAAAAGCGTAATGAGAATCCACAAATGCAGCCTCGCCTCCCAGATCTGGTCATTATGCACCACATGTGTATTCAAAGCATGCGTGCTTATGAGAAGCACAGAGACGGGGGAGAGAAAGACTGAGAGAGATTGAGAGAGAGGAAGTGCCAGAGCGAACTAGTGAGAGCAGGAGACTGAGCAAAACCATTATACACAGCACCTAGGGAACACAAGATCTAATTGGAGAATCAATAACTGAAAACCCATTTTAAATATTCTGCTCTATTAATTCTTCAGGTTAATAAAAACTGCCCGCATGATGATATTTGGGGATATAGATATTCAGAGTTGTACTACTTTTGACAAGAGCGTAAGGAATCTATTCAAAGCTGATTTTCCCCCCTTTTGTTCACTGAGGACCTGCAGAATCTAAGATAAAAATGGCAGTTGTCCTGAGGGCACCCTGAGGCATGTCATTAAAATCGGAATTTGATCCTCTTTTCACGGTTACTTGGGACAATCAAGCACAGGAAACCTGAAAACTCATCAGTTTTCCAAAATATGACATGCCCTTGACTTTGTCAGTTTGGCTGCCATAGAGCAGCCCTGGCTATTTCAAAATCCCTTTAGATGTCACTCTGTTTTCAGGAATGCACGCTGCAGATATTCTGCAAAAGATGAGAGACTCGAGGCTTCCTCCTGGCACCTTTGCCCAGTTGAAGCACTTGCTTCTCTGTTTCCCATCAAAGAGAAATTCCATCACAGTCTTCCAGTAAAAGGCCAGTAAAAGGCTTGTGTTTTCAAAGAAACGAAGCAATTTCTAATTGTACTTCATGTTAATCTCAGAAGTGTTTTCCATCTACTCATTCTAGCATCCCAGGTAATGAGTTACTTTGGTTTTTAAAGCTGCAGTGTGTGGTAGACTAAGGGACCACAGAGAATCTTGGAGATAATTTGTTGTCATATAAAATTATATGGTTTACTACTGTCCATTTGTTTCTGTTTCTTTGCTCTGTTTTTTAAATGTTAATTTCTACTGATGAAGGCTTTCTTCGTTTTATTGTTTGAATCATGCAATGTTGGAGACGCCACAAAACTAGAAATCTGGCCCACTTGGGTTGCTAGGAAGATGAAATGTGTACTCCACAAGGCAATCTCCAGGAACCATAGTTTTCTTTTAACTAATAAATTCCTAAATGAATCTGTGAACCAAGGCCTCTTCCCACCTTTTACCCTAACGCTGATTTTTCCAGGATGAATGACAAGGAGAGTTCCCATCTCCGAGCTGTATGTATTGCCTTGACCTGAGAGACATTTGAGTATTCCCAGCAGTGAGAAGAGCTTTCCATGGGGAAAGGCCAAAACTCTAGACCCAGGGCAAACAGGAGGCTTTTCCAATTAGGGAGCACTTTTTAGATAAAAAGTGGGTTAGCTTTTTTTGCCACATGCCTTAACACTAACCCCTCTTTCTATAAAAGTGAAAATAAGAAAAGTGATTTGGCTACTGAACTTTACCTGCCCACTGAAGGTAGCTGCATTTTGATAGATGTTGCCTGTTGCAAATATTGTCAGGTCAAGACAGTACAGGGGCAACCGTGTGACCAGTCAGTGTGTAGAAGGAGAGTAATTCAGCATCGCTGGCAGGGCTAGGAAATTCTGGTTGTGCTTGGGTCTTATACTTGGGATCTACCCCTGCTTACGTAGAATTTTACTTAATGGAACTTTGGATGGTCAAAGGTTTTGTAGTTTCCACAGGGTTAGTTTTTTAGAACTTTTTGTCAGACTATAGATCCAGTACTCAAGTTAAATAATGTGTACAAAAAAGAAATAACTTTGAGTGAGCAAGGTCTTATGCAAATCTTTGCTATTGTTTCTTGTTATTAATCAATCGTTTCATGTAAGCTAATCAACTTGTCTTTTACTTTGCTTTGTTCTATGGCTTTGCATTTGTTTTCCCTCCCACCTGGAATGACTTTTCTTCTCTCTTCCCCTCTTTGTAGCCTGCTCTCAAAAACCAGCTCTGAAATCGATTCCTGCTAAAAGCTTATCCTGATGTGTTCAACTTGACAAGGATCGCTTGTGTGTGCTCCTTTTCATTTTGTCATTGGTGTGATATAACTCATAGTTCGTTATTGCAGAAACTTGAATATCTTATAAATTAATGAATGTGCCCGCAAACCCAAAAGGAACATCCTGTTATGACACCTCTTGCCTGGTGTTAGTACCATCAAGGGACTCCAGTGGCCCAATTAGCTCTCCTGGGTGTGTTTCTTTATAAACTCTTATCTCATGTGGGTGGGTTATTGAACATAAGCAACTAAGACCACTATCTTCTCTTCCTTTATGTTCTGTAGGATGCCTAATATTATACCTAGCACAACTCAAAAAGTTCTTTCAGCTCAGTAAAGTAGTACTGAGTACTAACCATATACAAAGCACTTGAGGTAACATGATAATGACAATATGCCACTCTCTGGTGGTCACTTAGACTCTAGATGAGGGATTGGCAAAGTATACAGCCCATGGGCCAATCTGGCTTACCTTCTATTTTTTTTTAATAAATAAAGTTTTATTGGTATCCAGCTAAGTTCATTCACTTATATATCATCTAACTGATTTGGGGCTACAATGGCTGAGTTGAGAAGTTTTAACAGAGACCACATTGCCCACAATACTAAAATATTTATTATCTGGCCCTATACAGAAAAAGTTTGCTGATTCTTAACCCAGATCTTTGCACTGACTATAGTAAGAAGACAATTATTGGCTTAAGACTTAGTGTAAAAATCAACCCAAATGAACTACTAACAGATAAATTATAAATGTACAGTATTGAGCAACTAAAAAGGGAGCTTCTTTCTATGAATAAATATTTAGGAACTTGTATTTTCAATGGAGAAAAAAAAAAAAACCCAAAACAAAAACCCAAAGCCTAGAGAATTAGGATTATCATTCTTCATATCTACTTAGAACAAGCGCTGTTTATATGTGACATAATCATTTCATTTATTTATTCAACAAAATTTGTTCTAGGTACTGATGCCAGGGATTCAGTGATAAGCCAAAATGGAAATGGATACTTTACTTCCCATTTTTTATATGAGAAAACTGAGTCTCTGTAATAAGTGGCTTAGCCAGGACTGGAACTCAGTCTTCTGAACTTACATTCAGTGTGTTCAAGTCAGTACTCATTACCATAGGAGATACAGGTTAGAAAAAAATAAAATAAAGATTTATTATAAACATCATTTTTCTCTCCAATGGTAAATTTATTCGCTGGTGGTACCCTATTTTTCCCTATAAATTTTCAAATATGAGATAATCTAAGAGGCAACCTAATATTTACTAGCTATATGAACATTGTTTCTCTAAACCTCAATTTCCTCATATGTACAATGTGGGTAAATAATATCTAATTTGTAGATTACAGAAGGTAACTCGGTAGGACACTGTACTCTGAAACTAAAAAACAAAATCCTGGGCTTCCCTGGTGGCGCAGTGGTTGAGAGTCCACCTGATGATGCAGGGCACACGGGTTCGTGCCCCGGTCCAGGAAGATCCCACGTGCCGTGGAGCGGCTGGGCCCGTGAGCCATGGCCTCTGGGCCTGCGCATCCGGAGCCTGTGCTCCACAACAGTAGAGGCCACAACAGTGAGAGGCCCGCGTACCGCAAAAAAAAAAAAAAAAAAAAAGCCAAATCCTGAGAGGTTTAGGGTTAAAGTCTTAATTTTTAAACCTTATACTTAGAGACTCTCTGCTTGGCATGCGATAGGGCATATTTAGATGTGGATTCATAAGTTTACTAAAAAATATTTACTGAGAGCCCACCATATGTAAACTGGCCTGGCACTCTCACTTTCTAGCTTGTGACCTACTTGCTTAATGCTGAGTCACATTGTCCTCATTGTAAAAATTGGGAGAAACAACACTAGCCTAACAGAGCTGTTGTGAGAATTGACATAAGACACGTGAGGGTATCTAGCAAGGCCTCGACTTTGTATGAGGGGCTCAAGAGATGTTAGTCTCCTTTCTTCTATCTGTATCCTCTTGAGTATTAAAATCCAGTCAGGATAATATTACTACTATTAGGAAGCAAATCAAGTTGCAAAAATATGAGAGGAAAGAGAATGCCTATGTTTTTTACCCCTATCCAGGCACACAGTGAAAATGGTCATACTTTCCAAGGTGATGACATTGATGAAACTGCAGGAAACTCTATCTGATGGAAATCCGTTAGCGCATCCCATCAAAAAATCTTGTTTCTTTGCCTTGGTTTGAAATTTGAAGACAGAAGAGCATTCCCTTTTATCACTTTAGTTGCCAGGAGCGATTGGACAAATTACACGTAAAAATAATATTTAAGGGTCAGGTAATTATTCTAGTGAATTGGGTGAACTATCTTGGTAATAAAAGAAACACTCTCATCTCTTCTGAATTCTGAACTCTAAACTTCTTTAGTGCCAGTCTGCTTTGAAATCTGATGACACCGCTGCTGGCTGTCGCTCCGCGATGTTAGAGAAAGTGTCGAACACTTAATGAATTCAGGGGTGTGTTTCTAGTGATGAGAAGTGCTGTCTTGTGTTAACAGTGTCAGTATGAGAGAGACTTGAAGGCACAAAAGACTATGTTTATGTAGGTGCTCTTTCATGTCGGGTGCTGCACTTACTGCTTTTGATTAAGATGTATGATTGAGTTACTGGATATGACATTTGTTGAGAGAAGGAAGATTACCACGGGTGAAGTGCAAGAGAGTAAAGAGTGAGGTGGTGGATGAAGTGTGAATGAAAGGTTACGTGCATTGATGTCTTGTTTATTTGGTTTAGGGGTTTGAGATAGAATCAATCTATTTCATTTTTTAGCATGTTAGGAGAACTGTCTTAAAAATGTACCTTCCAATACATAATCAAAATATATCAAAATAGACGTTGGAAGGTAGCTTTCAGTCGGCTTGAGCTGTAGAAAAATGTGTGTTGGGGGGCGGGGTGGAGATGACACTTGGGGACACTTCTCTTAGGAAAGCTTAGACTGCTCTCACATGCATTATTCTATTTATATTCATAATACTCCAGTGCAATAGGTAAAGCCAGCTTTTTTGTTTTTTTCATGAAGTTTAAATGTTTCAAATGAAAACCCATTTTATCTGCTATTTTTCTGGAACACTGTGAATGCAAACCAAACTCATCACCTCTGAACACAGAAATTAAAGAATGAAATGGACTATAAGCTGAAGCTGAACAATCTAATTTCACTGTTGCAGTTAATATGGTGAGAAAAACCTCGAAACCATGGACATTTAAAGGGCAGACAATAAATGCCCTGCTTGAGGTTGAATTCTCTAAATAACACCTGGATTTTGGCAGCTGAAAACGATGTTAGAAGCCACAATGAAGAACCGAAAATTCTCCCAGAGCTAATCATGCTCTGAATCTCCACACTGTCTGTCTCTGACTATTTGCTAATTCTGCACTGCTAAGGGTAAGCTGGGCATACTATCGCTTCCATTTACAGATGGAGAAAAAAGAAAGAATGAAGTTCTACTGTCCCGATTTACAAAGTGATTCAGTGGCAGTGTCAGAAATAGAAAGCTAGATCTTCTTACTCTCAGACCAGCGCTCTCTCTTTGCTAAACCAAATTCCCACTCTCTGGTCCATTCTAAATCTGTTTGTTTATTTGCATCCTTAGATAAGCCCCAATATCGGGGTTATTAGTGTTCTTCAACTGGCCTGGGCTGGCTTCCCCCAACTGAAGGGCTGACGGCCACGAGGAGACCCATGCTTCCTTCTGTTTTCTAATCAGGCCCATCCACTGCAAAGCAGTCTCACCCCGTTTGGAAACCTGTGTGCCTCATTTTGTTTTAGAACATATTATAAATTGACTAAATATTTCTCTCTAAATTAAAAAAAAAAACTTTTAAAAGTGAAATCTAAATTTTCAACTCCGTGGATCTTCATTTTAGAATAAAATTTCGTAGTTCACAGGAAATGTTAACTCCTGCTAATGAAATAAAACAAACATCTTCATCTTAAACTAATTCAGATGGTTTTCTTTGTTGGTTTAAAACAGAAAACTTTTACCGTGTGTGTGCGTGTCTCTGTGCATGTGTGTTTATGTCTCTATCTAGACATATAGATACATACACATAATCAAAGGAAATGTTTGCTCTTCCCTCCTTTACATTATTATTGCCTTTTCTCTGTTTTTCTAACCATTTCTAGTTAAGGAAATGGTGTTGCTAGCAATGTGAGGATGACGGTAAGTCAGTTAGTGAACTTCCTTGTTGAATCGCAGGACACAAAAACAAGCCCTTATCAAAACTTCATTTTTCTTTCTCCCCCACACAGGATCATTTAAAATTGCATCCATTTTAGGATTTCTATTGAAATACATAGAATCAAAGGTCTGAAACTGTCTATCAGAACAGCCTGGAGTTTAGCAAAGCCAGCCTAGCTCAGGTGACTGCCTGACTCTCTGGGACCCCCCATCAAGTGATCTGCCAGAGGACATGGATGGAATCTGATATGAAGACAACCTATTGATTCTTGAGATTACCTCCTTGGGAAACTAATGATTGTTTAATCTTTATATGGGTGGATTTTTGTATTTGAAAATCTACTCCTTTTTTGTCAATGAGAGAAATATTAGTTTTGATCCTCAAAGTTCTTGCCTCTGATTTTAAAGGGATATTGCTTTAGTGCTCCATCCTTTGTGGCATCAATAAGCTAGTGGAAAAGGTGGCAAATAAATCCCATAGAAAGTGAAGAAGATCAAACATAACCTTCACTGCAGACGTAGAGGTGACTATTCTTCTTTACTCAAAAAAATGATCCTGACTTGGAGATGCCCTCTTTTTTCAGAGAGCAACATGTTCTTTTCTTCTTTCACAAACATTTACATGAAAATCAACTTTTATTGTTTGCTGCAACTGAATGTGAACTTTGATAAATAGGGGGCAGATTTAAATTACAGACCAAATGCTTCCTTACTATATTCTTAACCAGTTACCACTTTAAAAGCATAAATAATATTTGGCCACTGGAGAAGGAATATTAATACAGTATTAACTTTTTTTAAAAAAAATATTTATTTATTTATTTATGGCTGTGTTGGGTCTGCGTTTCTGTGCGAGGGCTTTCTCTAGTTGCAGCAAGCGGGGGCCACTTTTCATCGCGGTGCGTGGGCCTCTCACTATCGCGGCCTCTCTTGTCGCGGAGCACAGGCTCCAGACACGCAGGCTCAGCAGTTGTGGCTCATGGGCCTAGTTGCTCTGCGGCATGTGGGATCTTCCCAGACCAGGGCTCGAACCCGTGTCCCCTGCATTGGCAGGCAGATTCTCAACCACTGCGCCACCAGGGAAGCCCCTAAAGTATTAACTTTTAAGGAACAGGATTGCTAAGAATTGTAACATAATTTAGTCTTGCTGCAGTGCATTCAGTTGAAATATGTTAATAACTTACAATCCATCTTTGCTATTTGAGGGTCATTTCATTTTTCAGTGCTATGGGCAGAGATTTAAGGATATTTAAGAAAGGTTATTCTCTGAAGCTTATTTCATTTACCTTTCCTTTAAACACATAAAAAATCAAATTTTCATTTAACTTGTTTGGGTCTTTGAAATTTCTGAATGCCAACATTTTATCTGCAATATCATATTATTATTCCAGTTAGAGTTTTCACGACAGAAATAACTTAGTACCTTGGCTAGAAATCTTATCGTGAAGAAATTTATGCTAACGCGGCAATTGGGTAATGAGGGTTTGTAAACCGAGTCAGAGCATGTAATTCTCCTCATAGGTTGCTCTCCATCTAGACTTTGTGACTTTAAGTACTTCATGATCAGTAAATAATAAATTCAATTTACCGGATAGAAGCTTTGTCACTTGGAAATACTCACTTGGAATATATATTCCTTAATTGGCATCAATGGCACATTTCCCAGGAAGCATAACAAAATGGATCATTTAATAGATGCGCGATGTCTCCATCCATCTATCGGTGCAGCATATGATGTTCCAACTTTACTATGGTAATTAGCTCAGGCTGACTTCAGAGCAGGAAGCTGCCTCCCACACAGCAGTGCTTAATTACTTTATTTATTTTTATTTTTTATTTTTTATTTTTTTGACAAGTAGATTAATTTTTATTGAACATCATCTATATGCTAGGCATAATGCTAAGTGCTTAATTACTTTAGACTTCAGCTTGCCAAGTGAAAAATTGACTGTTCTTTTGCGCATTGCATGGAATTGAAATGATTTCATTGTCATTTCAGTTGAAATACAGCCTGACATCAGCATAGAATCATGGGAAACATAATGCAAAATTTCTCTGAAATTCTAAAATGGCCTGAAAGCTGCCTTATTTTTTTATGAAGCTGCATTTCATTTTCAGAATGTTAATGAAGATCCACTTCATCTTGAGAGAAGCAAACTTTTAGGAATTCACTTCTGTGAATCCATTCCAATGGCAATTCAATGAAGGGCAACATCATTAGGAAGCTACAATTAAGGGGGCATAAGAGCCATTGGAATGGGTGTCGACATAATTAGTAGTAAAACCTGTTGGCTTCAGCATACAACTAATAAAAGGAATAATAACCCCTCCATTCAGAAAATTAAAAAAAACTCACCTTTATGCAGATTCTACACCATGATACTTTAATGTACAGTTATGTGACATAAACTACACATTTGTACAATAAAGTGGCAAAATAAATCCAGGCTATCTTGTGCTGAAATTTATCAAAATTTTTTTTCTTCAGATTTCAGCAGTCAATCACATGCTCCTAATTGAATAATTTCCAAGATACCAAAGGCAGATTTCATGAATAAAATGTCCACAAAAATGTGCTCTTGGATAGAGGGAGAAAGTAAAATTATGAGAGAAGGCATTGGTATAATGGAGCAAATCAAACCCAAGCTTTCACTTTGGCCAGAAGCACTCCGCAAGTAGCAATGACACCTTTGCCATGAAAACCACAGGGGAAAGTAATTAAATTTAACAGAAGCTGCCCTTGATTTAAAGCCACAGGGGAAGTAATTAAATTTAATAGAAGCCACTACTTATAAACAAAGATATATGGTATTTCTATCACCAAATGTTACCTTATTTTTTTCAAATGTGCCTATAGTTTCTAGTAGCCTGCTTGTGGAAACTAGTTCCAAAACATCTAATGGGCACTATATGATTGAATATTGTGAGCCATATTGGGCAGTAATGTAATGACAGCACATCTGAGCTGCAATTCAAGAAATGCCAAGGTGCTGCCATTTATGGCAGTCTGCTCAAAACCAATACTGGGCCTTAAGATGAAGACAAGAAAGTTTGGGGGAAAAAGTAGACTTGTGACTTTTTTTTTCTTTTTTTTTGGTCAACTTTGATGCATTTTGTACATCTGTTTAAACTGTGCCCTAACCTCAGCCCCTGGGGCTACCGTTGTCTTGTTGAGGTGATTCAGTACCCTGGCTTTGGAAGAAACAAAGTTCTCCTTTCATAAAATGTGTGCTCTTGTCATCAGGGTTCTCCAGGCCAGGCCATAGGGCCCACGTATTTTCTTGCACATTGGACCAGCCCAGTTGAAGCTGGTCCCAGTGTCACTGTGGTTACCATGGATACCTATATAGGATGCTCACTCCAAATGGTGGTCTTTACATCAAGGCTTGTAACCTGGCTCTGATGGTTTGAAAGGAAGTTTGCTTTTTAAAATTTTGTGTCAGGATCCCTTACTTGTCAACTCACGCATCTTCTGGGCTTTGTCCTAAACCTCGCAAAGGACCATAAGAACAAGCACGTTTCAGTTTGCTCCTATCTTCCTTTCAACTTTGTTTGTTTTTGTTGGGTTTTTTTGCGGTACGAGGGCCTCTCACTGTTGTGGCCTCTCCCCTTGTGGAGCACAGGCTCCGGACGCGCAGGCTCAGCGGCCATGGCTCACGGGCCCAGCCGCTCCGCGGCATGTGGGATCTTCCCGGACTGGGAACAAACCCGTGTCCCCTGCATCGGCAGGCGGACTCTCAACCACTGCACCACCAGGGAGGCCCCCTCTTCTTTTCAACTTTGTGTTAAGAACACCAACAATGAACATTTCTTGACTCTTTTTACGTAATCAGATTGGAAGGAGTAATAGTGATTGAGGGTGAGAAGACTCATTTTCCTTCCTGAGTTTAAGATTAAGAAAACCGGAGATATCCTGCTTACTTAGAGCGTAAGGGGCCAAGAAGTAGTGGAACAGGTGTCATCCAGATGGGTGACCCCAATGGAAACCAACTGTTAAGACAGTTTTAGTCTTAATACAATATAGTTTACAGTGGCAGAGTGATGAAGAGTTGGACTCTGTGTGTAGACTACTTGTTTGAATCTGGTGCAGCCACTCAAGCTTCATGACATTGGCAAGTTACTTTCTTAGTTTTATTATCTATAAAGTGAGGGCAGTAACGATATCTGCTGCACAGAGCTATGGAAAGGATCATATAGGTTCATACCATGTAAAGTGACTAGAACAGCCCCTGACACACAGTAACCACTGTCTAAATGTTGACTCTCATTTTATACAATATATGTTGCAGTTCACTGCCTATTGATGGTAACAGTTCCACATCATACCCAGTGTCATAAAAGAATATCCCCTATGGTTTTATTTTAATTCCATACTCCAAAATACATTGTAGACATGTATCCTTATATATTATAAGTGGAAGCTATGTAGCCACAGCCCCTATTGCTCCAATAGGAGAGCAGTGGTGGTCTAGTTGGGAGGTGAGGTAGGGATTTGGGGGGTGAAGGTACTGAGGGATAAAATAGAAGATAAACTTAGCAAGGAGGTATAGTGGTGAGAGATGTAAGTCAGTATATCTTGCTAAATCTCAAACAAAAGCCCAAATAATGCTTCCCTTGCAGTTGTGGATTATGCCAGCTTTCCTGGTTAGCCCAGAACTGGCACCACAATAAGTGAAATCAGTCACTCTTCTTCCAGGGCAGAATGCATAGTCACAAAGCATTCGTCAGCTATATCTTTTCCTGTCGAGTAGTCATTGGGTGGAAAACCACCGAAAAAGAATTTTTCTTTGTCAGATAAACTTTTCACAGTAGAAGAATGTAGTGAAGGCTTCTGAAATAAATCTAGTGGCACTGGGGAGTTTACAAATACTAGCATATTAATATACAGCTAAAATAATAATAAAAAACACCATGCTGCTAAAGATGTTTAGTACTATCAGCTCACTGCAGGAGTTTATTAGAAACTCCTGCTTTCTTTTATTAAAATTTCAACTGGCTTCATGAATGAGATCCTACGTTAGTGTCGTAAAGTAAGAGGCCAGAAGGAGAGGATATTGGCATTTAAGTGCAGATTTCATTTTAAAAACACTTTAACATTATAAAAGAAGATTGCATATTGTAAATATCACATATAATGCTAGAGGTGTTAAAAGTAGTGTTAGTAATTTTTTTTTTTTTCGCGGCACGCGGGCCTCTCACTGCTGTGGCCCCTCCCGCCGCGGAGCACAGGCTCCGGACGCGCAGGCTCAGCAGCCATGGCTCATGGGCCCAGCCGCTCCGCGGCACGTGGGACCTTCCCGGACCGGGGCACGAACCCGTATTCCCCGCATCGGCAGGCGGACTCTCGACCACTGTGCCACCAGGGAAGCCCAGTAATTTTTTTAAATTCGTCAAATTGTCTTTGTTTATGATGATATCTGGCAGATTTTATATTTCTGTAGTAAAGCAACATTTAAAATGTATCCAAAGATGTTTTTAGTTATAAGCAGCAAACATAGTTTTCATAAAATGATGCATAAGTGTAATTTAATGGGAGTCTTCTTTGGCAACAGCACATGACAATTGCTTAATTCTATAATTAGCTGATTATTTTCCCTCTGCATTTTGGAAGCTCTTGTTAAACTAACTTGGTTTAGCTGGGCAGGTGGAAAGATTGCAAACCTCAGTCTATGGTTGAATGTTTGGGTTGGCAATGTTGTAGTAAATTATATGGAGCACCTTCTGAGGTAAGCCAGGGTTTTCTTTCCTGGTATTAAATGGTCACTGCTTCTTTACCTGGTAAAAAATTGCTAAGAAGATGGTGGCAGGCAATGTTCTAAGGTGCAACAGCTGGGGAGCTGAGATGAAAACCTTGCTTCCTTGTCTCAGCATCTGGAGTCTTCATGGAAGTGAGAAGTTTGCAGGTTTGCAGCTGCAGCCCTTTCATGACAAGTTCGGTAAATTTTACACATGGTTGCTTGCTTAGAAAATATTTTCCAGATTTAACATGTTTACAGCATTGACATTTGAAGCTGAAGCCCCTTCCTTCTTGATTAGAGCAGAAAGTACTCACAGACTGCATTCTAACTTTATGGGGTTGGAAATCTGGGAATGGGTCATTTACAATTTCCAAACAAATCAAAATGCACTTTGATCTCTGGTCCAAGTTTCTTTAAATGCAATGAGTAATAATAATAAATTAGCCCAACTTAGCTATTTTCCCCTTAAATATGGTCATTTTAAATGTAATCATTTTATTGCATTCTAAAATCCAACCAACATATTTAATCCATCTTATTCAAAGTATATATTTTCTGAGAAGGAACATTAACTCAGCAAATTAGGTAAAGACTATGTGTGTGTGTGTTTGCATGTGTATATTTTTACATTTTAAAGTACAACACATTCTGTGAAAATATGTATTAATAATAAAAGCAGCAGTTTTCTTTACACACATTTTCTAACTGAAATCTCATTTTATTTACGTGTTTTTAGGTGCACTGAATATTGTCAAAGCAATATATGGAATGTTTCAGCAATAAGCTACATTCAAAACAAAGAGAATGTGATTTTGAATTTTCCAGTGTTAAGATCTCTAATTTAAAATTTATTTTAGCAGATTAACTTTACATTAGTAACATCAGTTCTGTTGAACATTTGGATCAGACCTTTGAAGTGAGATAAGAAATAATATAATTGGTACCGTTTTTTTAGAACCATAAACATTCAGTTGATTGTCACCTTACTCTTAGGTTGCTAGCAGGTGTGCAAAAGGCATTCATATAATGTGATACGTTTCACCATCCTCACCTCCACAAATGCAAACCCTGTTGTTTTAAACTGGATTTACCAGAGTCCAGATGCATAATCCTAAGCATTTTCTTTAACATTTCTCACACTGAATATACAGTATTTCTCCTTCATGATTTAAGATAAACGATGGCACATACCCTGTGAAAAAGTCTTTCATAGAATAGACTTTAGGTTATGATATGTCATATATAAAACAAAGGCACCTCTATCCCTCCAACAAAACAAATCAAAACAGCTTACAATTCTGAAGCAATGCATTATGAGTGTTGTGATACCGTATAGGTGATACCATATATCACAAAATGATAGTTAGGTAGAAATCCCGCTCCTCTAATTCACAAGGGGTAAAGGCAGTTTGTTCTTTTTTGTGTACTAAGTTTACTTAATTCCTCCGTCCCTAAATAAATGATAACTATTTGCTTTGAGTAACGTTTAACTCAGCCCAGGGATGACTTATATGAGCAGCCAAACGGTTTGTATTGATTTTGATCTTTATTACTTGTAGAACGATATTTTAGCAAGTTTTTGAAAGAGTAAAGCATTTCAAAATCAAATCCCTTTGGGATTAATTGCAGAGTCGAACATTTTAATTTTAACTGGGATAAAGACAAGAAGAAATGAAAAAATATGAAGGTCTGTAATGAAAAGTGGTAAAGTAATCTGAGTGAATCATTTTATCAAAATGATTGTTTCACTATGAATAACCATAAAAACTACAATTTGTGTATTCTGTTACAAAAAAACCTCCCTCTAGGCAGCCAACTACTAAAATTTTATGTGAAAAAAAAAAAAAATGCTCCCCTAAGGAAAATGTGCATATCTGCTGTTTCTTTTTTAACAAAGATCGAGATGCTTATAAAGAACTTAGCAAAGACTTCTGAAAATAAAAACTCTTTGCCATCCCTCACACCCTCCATTGCACACACTGTGTATGTGAGGGTTTTTTTTTTTTCCCTATTCATGCTGAATTGTCTGATTCCAATTTAAATTGCTAGTCAGTATTTCACAGCTTTGCACAACACTTTCTAACCTTTTCCTCTTGGGCATCTTTATTTGAAACGAAGTTTTACTGTCTCTCATGTATCTGAAACAAACAAGTGTACCTACTTGATGGTTTAATTGTAACTGGCTAAGCTCAAAAAAATGAGCAGCAAGTTCAGGAAAAATGCATGGGTCCCAACCAGCCGACACAGACAAAACCCTCAGCAGAGATGCAAATTATATTTTATTATTTGAAACAGCTGCCGTGCAGCCTCAGACATTTATCTTTTCTTTACAGAGTTTTCCTGACTAACTTCGTGCTGGCGTGGTATATTCTTTCATGCTTTCCCCGGTGACCACAGCTCTCATGCCATTTACCTTGCTCCAGGTAATTTGGAGAAATACTACAGACATGTATCATTACAGAGTCTGTATAGTTGTTTAGCTGCTAATTGATTCTCAAAGGAAGCCGACGGCTACTGTCACTATTATGCCACGTTAGAAATTCTTCAATTTAAGCACACTTACTTTAGTGAAATTAAAACTGCTAGATATTGTCTGGATGTTCGACTACAAAAAGCTTTTACAGAAAAGGTTATAATCAATATTGCCTTTACTAGCCAAAAAGAAAGAAAGAAATCTATGCACTTTTTCACGACTGAGTTTTTTTTAATTAAAAAAATATTATAGTTTTAACTGTTGAAGTACTTGAGATATATCATGAGAAAAATTCAGTCTGGATGCTTTTAACCCATGATTGAAAAGGACTCAGAGCCTAGAATCAGAATCTCAGAAGACAGCGCAATAATTACTTGTTATAAAGTGGTTTCATTTCTCTTCAGTTTACCAGGTAACCCTGTTGTTAGCATCTGTGTTGTAATGAATGCTGTGATATCATAGAAACTTGTGCAAAGTGTGCTGACTTTAAAAACAGAGTGCGGTGTCGATTTTTTAAAGGTACATTATTTCTGTGAATGGGTTTATCAGCAGTACAACCACATTACAAGACAAGCTAAGCCATAAAAAGGATTAAGTGGCTCTGGATAATACTGATTAAGTACCAGAGCCACACAGGCGAGTGGTGAAAGTAACTTGTGCTGCCAAGTCTTCTGAAACAGCACAGTAGTAAAAGCTGACTTTCCTTGCAGGCCCAGCTCTTTCCTCTGGGATCTGCTCTAATAGTAGTCAAACATTAGCTCTTCTACAGTCACTAAATTCTGCCCACATTGAAAACAGTCATCAGCAACAAAAAACCCTTGATACAAATGAACTTGTGTGCCAAACAGAAAGAGACTCACAGACAGAAAACAAACTTATGGTTACCAAAGGGAAAAGGTGAGTGGGAGGGATACATTAGGAGGCTGGGCGTAGCATAGCCACACTACTATATATAAAATAGATAACCAACAAGAACCTCCTGTATAGTACAGGGAACTCTACTCAATATTTTATACCCTGAGAAAAAATACATATATGTATACCTGAATCACTTTGCTGTACGCTTGAAACTAACACATTTTAAATCAACTGTACTTCAATACAAAAAAATAAAATAAAAGCAAAAAAAAAAAAAAACCCCAAGCCAAAATAAAGAAACCCAAAAAACCCTTTTTGTGCCTTCCTGTTTTAATAACGCTTCTGTAATGTGCAGAAGGACCCTGTTCCATTCGGACTCTGTCACATAACCTTGAGCTGATGATAGAGGTGATACTTCACCTCTTCTATTTCCTTACCTGTAAAATGGGGGTGATTAGACTCCCTTAAAAATTTATCGTTAAAAAAAAAATTATCGTGAGGGTCAGTCAATGCATATAAAGTGCTTAGTGCAGAACCCAGCACGTTTTAAGTGTTAGAAGTATTGATAACACTTATTAAGGGAAATCACTGTAAGTCCTTTTCCCCAAAAGATAAATATATTTGGAGCAAGAGACCAGCTTTTGTTTTTAAAGTCTACAGAAAAGTTCTTATTCTTATCTTACTCTTATTACAACACTAAATGGTGGCAGATATCCCAAGAATACTTTATGATGCTGTGCCCTGAAATTTAAGATAGGTGCTGAAGGAGATTTCAGATACACACACATTTAAAAGGCCTTTTACAAATGACTTGGATTATTTGCCCCAGTACTCTTTTTAATGTAAAGAATATTCCAGGGCTTCCCTGGTGGCGCAGTGGTTGAGAGTCCACCTGCCGATGCAGGGGACACGGGTTCGTGCCCCGGTCCGGGAAGATCCCACATGACGCGGAGCGGCTGGGCCCACGAGCCATGGCCACTGAGCCTGCGCGTCCGGAGCCTGTGCTCCACAACGGGAGGGGCCACAGCAGTGAGAGGACCGTGTACAGCAAAAAAAAAAAAAAAAAAAGAATATTCCAAAACTGAAGTTAACACGCTGAAGATCCTTTACCTGTCAGCTGCTTATGAGAAGGGTTCACTCAGTTCAGTTTTTATGTGAGAAATTAGTTTCAGGAGATAATTTCATTCATATCACTTGAAATGTTTTTCATACGGGCTATCAAGAATAATAAATTCTAACTTAATAAAAGGCAAAGCAGAAAAAAGAAGAGTCTGTTGGATTTCACACACAGAGTCCATTCCACATTGTTTTCTCTAGTTTTTCTAAGACCCTGAGGGAATCCAACAGCAATAGGTTATATTGAGTGCAATTAGAATCATAATGCAGAAGCCAGTAAATTAGGGCTGATGTTGATATTTCAAAACTAGTCTGTTTTCCTTATATTTGGACATAATTCATGAGATGCATTAGGAAGTAACAATGTCTCCACTTCAATACATCAAGATTATTTTCAGAAAACAGGGAAGCAACATGCATTAGTCTTTACATCTCCAAAATCAGGCCTCAAACAATGTTACTTTATAACATGGAAATGTCGATTATGTAATTGCACCCAAACTTGGAACCTTAGATTTTAATTCTGTACATCACCTTCCTGGGTTATGCTGCAAACAGGTGTGAGCCAGAGTGGGGTGCAGTGGGCCTGGGGCCGGGTCCAACAAAGGGAATAGGATGAGGGGCACAGAGCAACACCTTGTTGTTGGTCATCAGTGTGCTGTTAACGGCTTGGTGAAGCTGCTTTTGATTCGGGAGGGTTTCTCTGCCTGAGCTGGAGAGAAACAAAGAGGAAGGAGCCCCAGTGGAGGCAGATGTGGGGTGGGAGGGGGTCAGCAATGATGATCGGCAGACAAGGAAGCTTCCTGTTGGGAGGAAGCAAGCTGATGGCATGCAGGTAGGCTTGGGAGGGGAGCTAAGAAGCCGGAGTCCTGGAGCAGCTTCCCGGAAAACTGCTCTATAGTTTTCTGTGAAAACAGGGAATAGCAGTAGAAGAAGCCAACCCCAGAGGACCTCTTCAGCCAAAGAAACTCTCAGTTTGGAGGGTATATTTTATTTTTACTTATTATCACAACACAGACTATAAATTTTAAAACCTATTTGAGTAATTTCCCTGAGGAAGGAAGCTGACCCCATTCCCACAGCCTCCCTCCTCTGAGAGTGTTAAGTGTGCCACAAAACATTTGGAATGCTTTCTTAAAATGTCCAGATCATTCGACCACTCCCACTGCAGCGAGTCTCTTTCTTCTGCTTCTTTACAAGGGCTGGGAGCGGTGAGCAGGCCCGACAGCAGCCAGGAGGCCACCTCGCACCTGGGGATTTGTGGCATGTGGAGGTGAAGGAGGAGATAATGACCATTTGGAGACAACCTATTTAAACGACTGTTTGCTCTACAATAACAGTTACTCGGTGGCTCTGAGCTTGAACCCTCAATGGGAGGGTGCTGCGGTCGGCAGCTGGAAACTGCGCTTTAACCAAATGAGCAAACAGGAGCCTGGGGCTTTGTTGAGAGGAGGACCTTCCTCACTTCCTCAGGCTTCATTTCCTTGTGAGGCGACAGGGCTGCCCCTTAGGGTCTCCTCTGGTGGATAAGGCAGCTGCAAAGGAAGATACAGGCTCAAGGCTTAGGAAGGGGGAAGCATCAGTCAGCAACTACAGGGAGGGGCTGAACAGATTACAGCTTGGTGACCACCTTCCAAAACGCACAAGTACGCGGTACTGGTCTCTTTTATATTATGCACACTTTCACAAAAACAGGAGCAAAAAAGAGCCACACCATAGCCTAAAAGACAGAGTCTGAACTCTGGCAACTGGCAGAAGCAGTGATTTCCAGAGCCCAGGGTGCCAGGGAGTGGAATCTGAGGGGCCTCTGCAGGGGAGAAGGGGGCAAGCAAGACCAGAGGCACCCAGCCCCACCAGACCCCCGAGAGCCTTCCAATGGCTGCACCTTCTCTGAGATTCCACTGGCATCCAGATACGTCCGGACGCCGCAGGGGAAAGTTGCATTGGAAACCCTAATCCTCATTCCCACGCAACCCCATAATCAAAATGATTTTTAATATATGCTGTTTGCTTACTTCAGGGAAAAATGCTGCTGAGGAGCCCGAGGAGGGCAAAGAGAGTCTGGAGAACTCCAGTAATGGAAATGAGGTCAGACAAAACTGTAGGGTTGCAAAGCTTGCCTACAGGCAGTATTTCCAAATGAGTTTTTATACCAAACAAAAGGCAAAAGGCCAGTTAACCTGCATGCCCACAGGAATTGCAGGAGGACAGCTCTGGGGCCGAGCTGGGCTCTGGAGGAGTTATATTCTCCATCGCATCTGGGGCTGCCATTCAGGGCTGCCCACAAGCTCGTCCATCTCAGTGCATGTAAAGCTAGTGATTAGAGGACTCGTTCTCCATAGCTCATCTTTTTGAAGCCAGGTCCTGGCTCAGAAAATCTCCCTGCTGGAGGGACTGGGATTCTTCTGCGGGTCTCTCCTGCGAGCTGCCTGCCCCTTTGCATTATCTCCTGGGGTTTGTTCTGTGCTCTGCTTGCATCTACTGCATATTTATTCTCAAGGATCGGGAGCCTCGGTGGGCAACTGAAGTTTCAGTAATTGAAGGGCACTTCAGTTCTGGAGAAGATTCATTATTGGTACATTTCTAGCTGTTTGGCATAGGAGATTTCAAGCAGTTTGTGTGGTGAGGAGAAGGCAAAATGACAATATGGGAACCTCTTAGGATATGCAAAAAGTGCAGCCCACACAGGACTGCCATTCATTAGATAATAAATACGATGACGGATTTTGATAAAGAGCAGTATGGAAAATAAATACTCAAGACATGGGCCAAAGTCCAAGGTAAGGCACTGGGTCCTGTCCATGGCTTTTGCCACCTCCTAGGGACTTCATTTCTCTAGATGAAGTTTAGCTGTTAGCAGCTACATTATAAGGTAGGGTTACTAATACGACTCCTTTGAATATGAAAAATAGAAAGAAACCCCTTTTTAATCTTTGTTTTTATGGCTGCAAACATGATTACATAGAGGAAAATCAATCCCAATGGAGCGCGATGTATAATACAAAGTAATTGATTGGCCTTTATCATTTTCCGTTACGATATTAAAATTACACCATAATATCAAGCGGCAGCCACTGATACATAAAGGAAAACAGGAGTTGATTATGTCTAAGGGTAATCAGGTCAGGGAAGTGTGAAGGTAAGATAAATAAGGTAAATACAAAAATAGAAAAAGGCTTCAAAGAAGCAAAAGGGAGTTGGTGGCACAAGGTCTACACAATGAAAGGGAGTTCTGCTCTTGGGAGCATCATTAAGCAGTAAGACACAAGAGACGGTCTATTGCAGCTGTGTGATTGCAGTATGTCTCGGTTGGTGTCCCAAGCTATGGGGGCAAGAGCTGAGCGACTTTAACTTTAATAATCCTTTCAGAATATGACGCCTGCAGCCTGATTGCTATCAGGCTATGAAATTTAGAAAATGAAGGAGAGGAAGCATTTAGCTCTTGGTATTTCCCAGGCACTAATGCCACCAGCATGGCATTGCAAGCAGCCACTTAGAAAACCTCCATTTTCAGCCAACTTTGCAAACTGCCAGAGACCAGTGCGGCTTTGTCAGTTCCCTAAATGCCGTGGTTTGTGTCCTAGAGGCGAGCAGCTGAAGCAGAGGCCTTGAGAAAAATTACATCAATAGAATACCTGGATGTATTATTCTGTGTTCTTGCCTGTTTTATCTCTCCGTATATATTTATTCTCTCAACAAATGTTCATACTTATGTATGCATAAATGTTACTAATTACACCATTTGATATTAAAATATGACCAAACTTTAATACCTACCAACATTTTTCTTCTTTGAAAATACTCTTTTTTTGTAAAAATACATGTAACACACGTATGACAGCCATCCAGAATAACCTTGTTGTGGCTGGAAGTCAGTTTTTCACATTCACACTTAAAATACAGTATAAAAATGTCATGCCCAACAGAGTGATCCAGCTCTTTGGATAAGCAGTAATCAGGAATATAGCTTAAGATGGTGGAATAAATCACCGCACAGGTTGGGAGCATTAGAGAACTGGTTAGCTGTGATACCCTCAAGAGATATGGGAAGTAGTTGCTTACTCAGCAGAGGGAATCTCCATATTATAGAATTTGTTTCTAAATTTTCTAAATCCTGGGGGGTTGAACTCATTTGTTCATTCACTTGTTCATTCTAGTAATTGAATGCCTGTTATGGGTCTAGAAGTGAAGTTCGTGCTGTGGTTAGAGAGATGGTCTGAAGGGACATACAGGCTATTAGAGAGCATTGACAGATATAGACGATATATGAAAAGGTACTAGTAGACATAACATAATTGCTATGAAACACAGAGCTAATGGAGGTCAGGGAAAGGCTTCACAGAGGTACATATGGATGGAAAAGTAGATTTCCAGACAGAAAAGATGGGTAAGGGCATTTTAGGCAGCAGACCTACACATGAATTGTCCAAAAGACGCAAAGAGGGGTAAGGTGTTGAGGAACAGAGGGAAGACCAGCATGGTGTGCCCGTGCATGGAATGAGTGTTGGGAGACTAACAGGATGGCAAATGAAGCCCTGATTCCCAAGGACCTTGTCTGCCATGCTAGAAAGATTTCCCTATAGAAAACAGAAAACTCATAGGGGTGTTTAAGCAGAGACACAGTCTGATCAGATTGTTTTGGAGTGATGGCACTTGGGTACAGGGTAGAGAATAGGTAGGAGTGGGGACAAGAGAGGCCATTATGCCACGTAGTGATCTCCTGTCCTGGTTGAAGCCTAATGAACCACCTGTGCTCAGTGCAGAGGGGATCACACCAAAATTGTCATGCCTTGTCTATCAAATGCTCCCGGTAGCAAGTGAGAGAAAACTGAAAAATAGCATCTCACCTAACAAGAAGTTCAGAAAGCCATGGCTCTGTGTGTAGTCTATCAGGGTCAAGCTCCACCTCTCAGCTGTTCTCTGAGTGACGCCTCTCCCATGTGTTGGCTTTGTCCTTGGGCTGGAGGCAACATGGCTGCAACAGTTCTAGTAATCTCATCTAGACACACAGTGTCCAGAGGAAGAAGGACCATCTTTTTTTTTTTTTTCCTAATGTTTTTTTCTTAGGAATGAGGACTCCTTTCCCAGAAATTCCCAGCAGGTGCCCTTCATGTTTTATTGTCCATGTTAGGGAGAATGCTCATTCCTGAGCCACTGACTGATAAAGTTTCACAACGGACTTTGGAGAGTCAACTACTATGCCCATCCTGCTTTCCTTTAAATATCTTCCCTCTTGATTTTTCATCTCCCCCACTGAAATGATAACTTCTAATAATCCTGTAACAGGCATTGGATTATTCCATGCCATCCTGGGCACAGGTTCTGCTTCATTTCTTTATCAAATGTCAAATTAAGTCTGGTTTATCCCCATCCATGAGGACTGGTGAGATGTCTTCCATCAATCACTGTTCATAGCTTCGTTTCCTTCCCTTGTGCTGATGAGTGGGAACCCTGCTATTTACACAGGTTCAGAAGATACAGGGAAGCCCTGGTCCTCAATCCTCACTGTTGTGCTCCTTGCCAGGCCTGTGAGGTCTTCTCTGATACAGTTTTAGGTCCCCACACCCTCTTAGAACCTGCAATTCTCATCCTATTCTCAGGCCCTGGAGAACCAAGCCCTTTCTGGTATAAGGGGTCACCTTTGTCAGACAAATTCAGCTTAATTATCTCAGTGAGTGTGCCTGTTAGTGGTTGTCTGCCCAGATCCATCTCCGTCTGACAACTTCCCCCAAGACCTTGAGGGCCCAAATACCAGCTGACTCTGGCTGGAGAGGTGGCAGGTGTGCAGGGGGAAATTCATTTCAGTTCTTCCTGATGAGCCCAGAGCCCACCGAATAAGATGCCATCAATTACTCAGTTGTCCATATTCTACAGCAGTGAGTGTTCTTAAATGTCTTAATACGGTGCATCGAAGAAGTAAACACAACTATCCTGGGCCGGGCTGTCTTAATTGGTCTCTTAGAGGAAGTCTGACTTTGGAGGTTCTCTAGTCCTGCAAAACCAATATTCCTTTCTTCTGTTACCCTTGCTCCTCAAGCTCCTCCCCCACCTCAAAAAAACCCCCACATTTCCTGAGTTTTCTGACTTAAGAAGCTTGTTAGTGGGAAATGATCTGATTAATTAATTCACACGAAGTTTGAACAATTGACAATCCTGATTAAGGTGATATGCTTACCAGGGCTATTTAAAATTTAAAAGAGATATCTTCTAACCCAGATGAATCAACCTCTAGTGGTGGAATTTCAGGCAACATAGAGGAACATAATTATTGGCAGGTTTGCAAGTGTGACCTCTTAAATTCACCCCCTTTACAAACCTCTATTGTACAATATTATATTTTAATAGTCCGCTGATAAGGCTTTCTTACCCATGAAACTGACTTTACCAGAAGACCATGCCTCACTTGTTGTTTTGTCTTCAGCCCTTAGCGCAATTCTTATCACAGAGCAGCTTAATGGTTTTGGATGGTTGCTTAAAGCACCTTTTTACAATTAATCTGTTACCTGGGCCTTGGGGGAATCAAAAAGAAAACAAAGAGATCACTTTCTTCTTTTCCATCCATAAATGATCCATATTTTCCTAACTTTTCATTTAAATTCTGTGAAGTAAAACCTTTCATTCAGTTGCTATAAATCTCTATTACCCAGTTAGGAACTGTCTTAATTTCTCCATGATCCCCTTAAAATGCAGAATCCCCATCAAGCCTTGGTGTTCTGTTATCTGGATGTTTAAGTGACCAGCTAAAGAAGTTCCCATAACTTGCCCCTGAGTTCCTTTGGATGTCCGTATGTGTTTCACAGAGATTTCTCCCCAGGTGAGATTCCTCTGAATTTCCTGTTATTTTTCTAGAGATAAAATCCTCTGTTTTAGCCTGAGCCCATGGTTTTGGTTTTCCTTTGAGTGGCTCATTTCCTTTAAGCTGGAATAAGAGTCGAAGTACATGCAGGTTCTAAAGGTAGTTCTTACTCATACACTTTTTCAAGCCAAACCAGTGATAAGGCCTCACATACCCAGACAGTCTCCTGGCTTAGCGCAAGAATGCTTCACACTTGATGCTTTGATGTTATAATGAATTATTGTTATGTTGTCTGACTAACCTCTTTTTCTTTCAGCAGTTGTTCCTTCTAACCTGGTGAAATGTTGGTCACAAGGAGTTGCCTCCCCTGCCATGTGGTGAATCTGTGACTCAACGTGGCCAATCGAGTTACTTCCTTCTGCTCCTGTGATACTTCCTAGATGGCCAAATGACCCAGATTTAGCCAATCTGAGTCATCCTCAGGAATTCTGCTGAATTTGTTAGGAAAGAATCCCTGACTTCTCTTTGTAATTAGCTGTAGGATGACAGAAGCTTTGGGTTGATTCCCTGGGGACTGTCTTTGGCATTAGGTATGAAAAAACTAGTGGTGCACAAAGAAAGCAGAACCAAGAGATGGATGGATGGTGGGGGAGAGAGAGAGAGGAGCATTGAGGACAATGTTTGAGGACCTGAATCCAGCCATATCTGAAAAGTTGAAAAATTCTCTTTTATTCTGTTTAAGCTAATTTGAATTGGGTTTCTGTAAATTACACCAAAAAGACTCCAGATAAACAAACGTGTTCTCAGTTTATTTATACAAGAACAAATGATATAAGCTTCATAAAATAAAGCTGTATATATATTTCTAGCCTTTTAAAATTGTATTTTGAAACTTGCCATCTGAATCCACTGAACTGGGCATTATCAAACATTAACTTTGAACAAATAAAAAAAATAGCATGTGCTTTATGCTATAAAATGCACATGACATTACTTCACCATAGAGAAATTTCTATACCCTACATTTAGGTGAATTCAACTAACTAATAACTTTATAAAGCAACTGAGAAGAACTGGGAAAGTAAACAAAGTGTGGTTCAGCATTAAAAATGAAATTATACTTAATACAGAATTATCTAAGAGAGAGAGAACATGACAAGAGCAGAAATTTTAAATCAATTATACAGAAAACAGAGTGGGTGATTTCCTCATGTGTGAACAGGCAATGGTAGCTTTAGAAACATACCTGTTCTTCAGATCACAGCTTGGGTACCACTTCCTCTGAGAAACCCTCCTTCTTGGTTCCCAGTACTTACCCCTTGGCCAGCAGTTACTACACCAAATGGGAATTGCAGATTCCCTAATGAGACAATAAGCATTTGAGTGCAAGGACTCTCTTGTTTATTGCCATATCCATCTTATCTGTCTCAGTGCACTACACCTGCTCCATTCACAAGGCATACTGAGCAATGGGACAAGTCTGTTGAGAATGTCACAGGGTTGACTGTGCATGGAACCTGTGGTCTGGGAT
This sequence comes from Delphinapterus leucas, assembly GCF_059928025.1. Lineage (NCBI taxonomy): Eukaryota > Metazoa > Chordata > Mammalia > Artiodactyla > Monodontidae > Delphinapterus > Delphinapterus leucas. Next base: position 117,274,052 of record NC_143129.1, read on the forward strand.
CCTCATCCTCTGGGGCCAGCTACTGTCTTTGTTTGATCATCGACCATCCCCTTGATGTTTATTGTCATGCTCTGTTACTTATGTTAACAGATATGTAGATGCCTCAGCCAGAGTCCAAAGCTCAGAAGAAACATAATCATGCAGTGGGAAAGTGTATGACGATTTCGTTATCTGACCATGGCTTCTCTCCTTCTTATACACAGACATGTTAAACTGCTGTTGTTAGACTTGGTCTCCAGTGCTGGAGAGGAAGAATATTCTCAGCGTGATGAGAACAGCTTCAGTCGGTCCCTACAGGCTTAATTTCACTTACTTCGCCTAATTACCCTATGGGTATTATAATTTCCATTTTATAGATGATCAAATAAGACTGAAAGCAACTTTCCCTAAAAGAGAAAGCTCATAGTGAGCCAGGAGTTGAACCTGGTTCTAACTTCCCAAATTGTGGCATTTTGCACAACTACTTAAAGGAACAACTTCAATCCTAGGATTTTTCAAGCAAAGTTAGACTAAATTAGTTTCTTTAGAATTGTATATTCCTTGACAAAGAAGCAAATTCAATTACACTCATCTCTCAATTATCAGCAACAGAAAAGTTATGGAGAAAGCAGGTTACCTGCAAATTTTATGTGGATAAAGCTCATAACTAATATGTGAATAGCTGAAAGTTGCCATCAAACTATGCTCTCAGCCTTGAAAAGAGGCTGGTTATAAGTGAGGTGAGATGATTACCGTGTTAGGTCAACTTACTCCTCCAGAGTTTATGGCAAATAATCATTTACCAGATGGAATTTTCTCTAAGAGATTTCATTTACTTGCCTTCCTCTTCACTTATCTTATTTTTTCATAAAGTTAAGTCTGCTTAAAAATATCTTCTGGGATACCACTTGGGAGTGAAGCATAGACTTACTTGATTCCAGAGGGAAAACAAAAGATTGTCTAAACATCAGCTTAATCCATAACATGGAGTGGAGCCGCTAGGTCTATCTATTCTCCATGACGAAGTCTGGGAGAGCAGAATAAATAGCGTGTGGAAAATCCAGAAAGGGCCTGTGTTGTAGAATTTAAATTATGAGGTGTTTTCAGGAAACATGCATTTTATCCTAGGTCAAGGCCAGCAGAGGTTGGAAAGGCAGTCTCCAATGATTTGACATTTCCCTGTTACCTCCTGGAGGAAATACTCATGTTGCTAGAGGGGAGTGTGCTCTGGGCTGACAGCTCAGGTCTGTTTTCAAGGAACCATTACCTATGGCAGGTGATGAAATACTCTGTAAGTTTTGACTGGTGAAAGCAGGAATAATTCAAAAGGGTCTTGCCTTCCTAGGCTGAGATGGCTACATTCCCTATGAATCTTTACAGACCCCTATCTCCTGTGTACCCACAGTCACACAAACATAGAGAACTATTCACACCCACACGTGCGTGCTTATGTGCACACATATGCACACTCACACAGGCTCTCACACACCCATAGACACTGTTAGTTTTTAAACTTTGCACCTTCACAAAGTCTTTAAATTGTGGTGCTTTGTACCAAGGAAAATAATATTTTGAAAATATTAGGCTATGTATTTTATTGCCCCTTAAATTTTGTTCCTTTGAAGCCTTCCACATCCAAGGCTAAGAATGAATCATATGTTCCCTGGGAAGGTGTGGGTTAGGGTATCTACCATCCAGAACAAAGAAATCAAAACTATGATTGCTAAGAACTGAATATTTGTGTCCCCACCCCACAAATTCATATGTTGAAACCCTAATCCTCAGAGTGATAGTATTTGGAGAAGGGACCCTTAGGATGTAATTAAGACATAAGGGTGGAGCTTTCATGATGGGATTAGTGCCCTTATAAGAGGAGACATAATAGAGCTTGCTTCCTCTTTCTACCACATAAGGATACATTGAGAAGATAGTTGTCTACAACCAGGAAAAAGCCTCTCACCAGGAATGAAAATGATAGGCACCTTGATCTTGGACTTTCTAGCCTCTAGAACTGTGTGATATAAATGTTTGTTGACTCAGCCCCCCAGTCTACAATAATTTGTTACAGCAGCCTGAGCTGGCTAATACAAAGATGAAGGGAATGTCCTGGTTAAGGAAGATGAGAAAATAGAAATATTCTACCTTCTATCTCATGAGATGGTAGATGGAGAAAAGGTGGAAGTAAGGAAATAAACAATAAAACCTGTTCTGAGCACTGATCTAGATCTAGGAGGTCACTAAATGTGGGCCATAGACCTCAACGTAGCTTTATGTTTGTCTAATAAGACCCAATTTTGGAGTCAGTCATAAGGGACATGGCCTTGTTCTCCAAGAACTTTTCTAATTACAGTTGTTCATTTCAAAGATGAACACAATAGGATGTCCAGCCTGGGCACACTCAAGTCTAGATCAAACAGCCTGTCATGGACACCTGCCTAGATACCAGCATGAGACCAAGAACCTCTCCAGCCCCACATCCTGAGCTATATCCCCTATATCCAAGCATCAGTTGAGGAAAGAAGAGGGGAAAGGGAGGAGCGGTTCCATTAGGGAATAAACTTTGAATCGACTGAAAACTTATCCCAAAGAGACCATGTAACTCAGCGGTGCTGAAACATCATAAACAGGCAAATTTAAAGTTGAAGCCTATTGATCCCTACCCTCCACCCCCATCAGCTATCTAGCAGAGTGGGAGTTTTTGAGAAGGATTCTATCACTTGTAGAAAATAAAGAAGTTCCTTTTTCTTTGCACATCTGATAGGCTCATTGTGACCCTCCCGACTTAAGTAATACCTACAGCAAGATTTTGGAATCCCTGCTAGGACAAATGTCTTTTTCCGGGTCATTCTCTGGACCAGGAAAAGCATCACTAAGTAAAACTTCTCAATGTATCCTGATGTCTTGCTTCTTTAACAAAAGCCTCCCAGTTTGGTTGGTGCTTGTTCAGAAAATGAAAAATGCCTTTTGGTCTATGTTTACCCGTGCAGATAAAGATCCTAAATGTGGATCAAGCAGGTACATAAATCTGTGTCAGGTTTCTCATAATATTATATCTGCAGATGAGATCTTGAAGGTATTGTTGTCCCTTTCACCTGATGACAGAATGGAATGCTTCATTGAAAAATGGTAAAGAAGGATAATTGAGTTCAATTCAGCCTGTGTATTTGAGTTTGTATATTTTAGGGGAAATGGACTCAGAAGACAGAACAGAGTTTTCAAACACACCAAGAAGACTGGTTGAAACATCTGGAAAAATCCTTTTGAGGCTGAAAGCGTGTGATACACAACAAAGGCAGCAAGAAGTCTCAGTCTTTATGTATTTACAGTTTCTTTATCGTTGTGGAGAAACCAAGTCACCAGCAACCTATGTACCTCAAACTGGCCCTTGTTAATACCTGGTATTATTTGCCAAGATATTGAAAATCCTCAAAACCGTGAGCAAGGAAATGTTAAATGCCTAATACACTCTTTACAAATGTAAAAGACTCAGAAAGAAAATAATCAAAGCATTTAGAATAATTGGATTAAGAGTTAGTAGATTTTACCCAAATCTCACTTTCATTGTGGCTTTTTTTTTTTTTTTCCTGGCAGGATATTTACTAGAGTTAATAAGAAGGCTTTGTATTTATTAGCATATTTATTGCAAGTAGCTCAGAGGCTTCACAGACATTCTTTTATTATTTCTCACAACATCTTTATAAGGTTTTCAGCAAGAGGGTAGGTATTATCCTTGTTAAACCTGCTACAGGAAAAGCAACTCTTTCAAATGTTATTTACAAAAAGCACCTCTTGGGCTGAAATATAAATTGCTGTTAAGGAACTCTCTCTTGGGAATGTTTTTCTCCCTTTTCCCCTTTAATTTAAAGTATGAGACTGTCATTTCTGTCATTAGTTATTGCAGTAACTTTTTCCTCTTCAGACCAAGGTCAAAAGTCTCCCACTGTTAGTCTATCCAGGAAAGTGCTTGAATGTACACAGCCACATATTATGCATATTTATGCTGCACAAGTATTAGAGTAAACATAAGAGGGATGAATTATTAAGGGCAAAGTAAGACTGATGAAATGCTGTTAGCTTGGATATTTGACTGATTTGTACATTTATGAGCTGACATGAAGCAGATGAAGGCAAAGGAAACAAACTTGGTCTTTATGCTAACTCCTTAAAAATGATAAGTTTTAGGAATTGAGAGTGAATATATATTATATATATCTATAGGTTTATATATTTACGGATTACTGAATTATTTCAAGAAATGCATAAGAGCTTCTACTCTTATCAGGGTACCTAGGCCCCATGGACTATGCCACGTGGAGGCTCCTATTGGCCCTTGTTTCTCCTGTAGATCTTTAATTGGATTGGATTTTTTTTAAATTCAAGAGTTAGTATTTACTTTCAGGGCCACTTCCACCCAATCATCAGAGCCCCTGTCTAGAATGAATGTTCATTTCCAGATCTTTGGCTCTGATGTGGATGGTAAATATCATTGCACTCCCCAGGTGGCTTCTTAGAGGCAATCCTCCTTCCATGTTAAATAGCCCCAGTTGTTTGGTGCTTAAGGTTCATCATGCTTTCCAAAGCCTACAAGTCAACTCTATTGGAGACTAAGACTCTGGTAAACAAGCCTCAGTAGATTTCAAGGGAAAATGGTCCATTTTATCTCCCTCCTTTCATTGGGACTCCTCTCTGATTGCTTTGGAGTGGCTGGACAGAGAGACTGCTGCAGCAGTTTGTTCTAATTGGTGCAAAGGGGTGGAGAGATGGAAAGATGCATAGAAAGAGACACTCTTTCCTTATCCTTTAAGAGTCCTGTGAACTAGGTGATGAAAAGAAATCATGGCTGGGGAGATATTGCGGTGATAATGCGAAGATGGGAATGAATTAGTTAAAAGGCAGGGTGTGGGATTTTTCTAGAGATCTGAATTTTATGTTCAGGAAGAGACCATTTCTCATTTTCAGGGCTGCTAGAGTCCTGTTTGTGGTGCTATCTCTTGGTTATTTCTCTTTCTGTGATTGAAGAGGTTGTAAGTTGTCAAAAAGAAAAAAAAAAATGTTATGAACTGAACTTAGGTTTGTTCACCCATTGCAGATCAAAGCCAATCTACTGACACAGGGTTGTGGTCAAGGAGAGTACAGTGTTTATTGTAAGGCATCAAGCAAGGTGAAAGGGCAGCTAATGGTCAAAAGACCTAACTCTCTGATGGCTTTCAAGGAAGGGTTTTTAAAGGCAACATTTGGGGTGAGGGTTGCAGCTCATGGACTTTCTTCTGATTGGTTGTTGGTGAGGTAACAGGGTGATGTTTTGGGAATTGTAAGCATCAACCTTCTGGTTCCAACCATTCTGGGGTGTACGTGCTTGTGGTCAGCATGTAATCACCATCTTCTACCTGGGTGGGGAGGGGTCTTAGTTTCTGTCAAACAACTCGAAGTTGTGTTTCAGATTGTTATGTATATCCCTTGAGAAGGAACTTGAACTTTGTTTTATTGCTGAACTATTGTTTCTTGATTGCTTTTCCTTTGCTTCTTCATTCCCCTACTTCCCTGCTTGAATTTGGTCTTTGGAACTCCACTGTTTTCTTTGGTACACCTCAGTCCTGAGGGGAACAGGGGCAGGATAAGAAAGGGAATAAAGTTTTGGATAGAGAGGGTAATCATAAACTTGACAGGGGAGCTCAGTTTTAGAGGGACTCGGTTTCAAAATCACAAACAGAAACATGCCACCAAAAGTCATGATGTAGAAAAGGCTCTACTCTTCAATTTTGCATAAAGTGAATCAGAATCCTTTTTAAAAAATTGTTAATGTTATTGTCGTCTGAAGAAAGCAAAGAATTCCTTGTATTATGCTCTTTAGGAAAATGACAGCAGCAACCAACAACTTATTGCTTGATGTGATTTGACTCAGAATTATTCTTCACATTGACAGAATTACAGCATCTACAGTGGTAAAACCGTGTACCCAACAAATAGCCACATTTCACAAAGTTACATTTAAATAGAAGATTGTCACATTGTCCAGGTAGTGCTTATCACTCAAAGAATAATTATTTCTTCCCTATTGCTTATAATAACTACTTTAAAGCTCAAAAGTGAAATCTATTTCCTCACCTCAATTTTCTCTCCTCCATCAGGTTTGCATACACCATGGGACTCTGGTGACTGCTGGGCTGCTGGCATTGATCTTTCCTTTCTCTGGGGGGGAAAAAAAGTGGCCTTGAAATTTTTCCTTTGGGGAAAAATATCATACCTTTTACAAGATAACCAGACTTTCTCTCCTTTCTTCAGATTTGGGTTATTTCGTGTTATTAAACAACCTTTTGCTGGTGTAACAGTCATTTATATATTTATACACTTAAATATTTATCTATTCATTCATGGAATATTTTGGTGCCACTCATGTGCCAGGCATAGTTTAAGGTGCCTGAGATGAGGCTGTGACTATAACTGGTGCTGTCCTTACCTTCATGGGGATTTAGGTCTATCAGTTTCCATTAAGTCGGGGAGAAAATTGTACCTACTATTCACTGTGTAGTTGTTTGTTCTCATTTTCATATAAAATGATAAGAACATTTTCACCAAAGAAGAAGATTACTGCCATAGGAGCTTACTCTTTGGATCCACTAATCTCGAGGATAATACACTAATTACTTTGTTCAATTCTCTCACTGTGTAATGGACTTTTAGAAATATTAGAGCATTCTGAAAAGTGAAGAAAAGGAGTCACAATATATTCAGACTTTCAGAAGTTATGTGGAAGACTACAAATTAATATAGTATATTGATTTCTCAGTCAGTTCACCTGATTAGTGAAAAGAATTTCAATCATTTCATTACGTGTGTTCTCTTATATCTATATAGGAGAGTGCCATCTTGGACCTGGATAGGATCTTGATGATTTTTAAGCTTTGGGGAAAAGTTAAGTTTTGGTACTAAAATGTACAATTATAAATCCCAGTGTCTGACCTCCTCAAACAGTTTTGAATTGTGTGCATCAAGTTAGGACCAAGCAGTGTGCTCTGGTCTTGGTGGTAGCCTTGGCTTTCCATGTGTGAGATTTAGTGAGCATGGGTTGAGTTTGGTCTGTGGTTTTACTGAATGCAAATTTTCTCTTGAACTCTGACCTCCAGACCAGAGGAAAGTTTTGCTGCCAGGAGAGTGAAGGGCAAAAGGAGATCAATACTTTTTAGACCTCTCACTTTACAGCTGCTCACCTCTGTTTTATTGCTTTTTAGACACTGCATCAAAGCAGGGAACTTTAAAGCCTCAGTAAAGGAGGAGAATACTGCTTTTCCAGGGGCTAGGGTAGCTTTAATTAGAATTGGGTTTTGTTTTGGAATGTTTTGCCTTGCATTTGAACCAAAAAGAAGTGAAGGAGACAGAGAGAAAAGCAGGGCAGTTGATGTCTCCCTAATGGCAAAAAGATCAATTAATTTACAATGAGAAAAAAAGGACTACATTACCGATTTACAAAATGTTTATTATCTATGGACTTTGGGTATGAACCATCATCAGCCTAATATCCACGGCAGAGATCTGACGGTTCCAACCCTGAATTCAGGGACCAGTTGATAAATTAAAAATCATTTTAAAATTTAATATTAAAATTGATAATTGCTCTGTGGGAAATAGATTTTTCTGAACTTATACTCTTTTCCTGCAGTGCCGAGCAAATGCAAAGCAATAAACTGTCCATTTGTCACAATGATAGATAGACAAATCCTACTTCTACCCTTGTTCCACAGTTCTCATACATTTCAATTACAGAGAAAAAATGCTACCATTTGTAACATGTATCCATGTTGTCTTATATAGGTCTTTAGGGCTTAAAGAATTCTCTTTAAGGAATAGAAAAAAGTTCCCCAGCTTTCCCATACCACTGTTGGGGTGTATTGCCCATCCCTTCAAAGAATATGGCAGTGGGGGTAGAGAAGAAGAAAGCTGGTTGTTATTTGTTTCTTAGACATGTAACATAGAAAGTGGTGTCTGGGAATAACCGCTAATCTTCTAAACCAAGGGAAAAACTGATTCATGTGAGTCCTACTGAATTCTCCTCTGCCTGGCTAATGCTGGTGTATCCTTCAAGTTTTAGCATGATTGTCACTTGGGGTAGTATTATTGGATTACTCTTCTCTCTTTTTCAGTTATTCCCTTTGCCCTGTGACTTTGAAGAGTGTTAAAGAAAACTCATGACTCTTGTTAAAGAATGGTAAGGCAGACTTGATTCAAGGGGACTATTGTGATAGGATGGGATTTTGTAGTAGGGGAGAGAGATTGGGCTCAATTCCAAATATATTATAACAAGGAAAAGTGGGAATTTACAGCCAAGGAGCAGGGTGAGTGTGTGGAAAGTTACTAAAAGGAAATGTCAGGGGTAAGGGGATGCTCTGGCTAAAACGACCTAACAGTTCTTGCTGAAGGCAACGTTAAATACCACTGGGGGTACTGGAGGATAAGGAACCAGATTAAACACTGAGGGAGATCAGATATTGAGGATGGGGGATCCTGGCTAAACTGACTTAGTAGTTGGGACTTTCCTGGCGGTCCAGTGGTTAAGACTCCGCACTTCCAATGCAGGGGGCACAGGTTCGATCCCTGGTTGGGAAACTAAGATCCTACATGCTGCTGCAGCATGACCTAAACAAACAAACAAATAAATAAATACACTGACTTGGTAGGATTCTTACTATAATTAAATAATGCAGAGATGAATGCAAAAGCCTGAAAGTCAGGGCTAGTTGAAAAGAGAGTTCAGAGGAGTCTGACTAGAGTTTGGTCAAGGAGAGACACTTTGTCAAGAGAACTAGAGTCAGTGGGGTTTATTTCCCATCCCATCGATTGTAGGTTTGGTTATAGGCCTTGCTTTAAGCTATTGGAATATTAGGGGATATGAGATTAGCAAAGGCTTTAAATATGCTTGTGAGGTTGTTCTTGACCACTTGGGCTCCTCCACTTGTCATGAGAAGAGCAAGTTCTAAGTAGCTGTTGGTCCTTTGCCCTGGGCCCCAGAATAAGGAACAAACACAGTGCAGATATGTCCCTGACTGGAAGCTTGTAGTCAACCCTAGCCAACCCAGATCTGAAGCAGAAGTGCCCCAGACAACCAGCAGACCTGCGGGTGAGAATAAGCAGTCTTTATTGTTGAAAACACTAAGTTTTAGAGTAGTTTATCATTCAGCATTAATTGCAGCCATAGCTGCCTAATGCATAATTCCCTAAGGGAAACTTCCCATGGCCTCAAAACTATGACTCACTACTAGCATTTATCACAACCGTAATATATCTATGTCTTGTTCACCACTCTACTCTCGCACAGGGCATATAGTGAGTTTTTAAATAAGAGTGTGTTGAAGGGCAAGTTTCTCTATATTTCATATCATGCCCAACTGCCTTGCCCCATAGATAATGTTGTTAGTGAGCCATCTTGAAAATATGTGACTTTGTTTCCAGCTGTGTCTATCCTCAAGCATTTATGATCCTTAGCAGTAGATAACACGGATTAATAAGTGCTGTGAGAAAGAAGTGTTTGGTGAGTGCAAAGTTTGGGAACTGAACTCAGACTGACAATGATGCCATTAGAGGATGGGGAGTGTAGGTGTCCCAGTGGACTTCCTGCGGAAGAAATGCTTGAGCCATTTTAGAGATGTCGATGCCAAATTCTGAAGCTAACAGTAATAGTTAGGCATTTGCATTAAGTGTTTTACATGTGTTATCTCACTTTAGACAAATATTCTGATTATCCCTATTTTATAAATGTGGACAGTCAAGCTCAGAAACATCAAGTAACTTGCCTAAGTTCACAGAGCTAGTAAGAGGGGGAGATGGGATTTTTATCCAGGATGGCTTGACTCCAATATCAACTTGTAATATCAGCCAAAAATAAAGTCATCAGTACAGCCACTGAGTCCTGGACCAAAGCTGCTATCTACCAAGATATTTGACATTTCCCTTGTTTGGTTCATTATCTCCTATCCTCCTCCTTCTTTTTCCCTGAAACAAATACATTCATAACTGTAGCTGTGGGTGGAGAGAGAGGTGCTCTTCCTCCTTGCCATAGAGAGAAGAGATTATGCAGGAGGGGGCCACTAATTAGCTGGTCTCAGCCCTTCACTAGGCTAGCATGGTTTCTTTATTTTTAAGGCTTCAAGGCAGGGGCCAGCCTGGGCAGAGAACAATGAGTAAGTCATGGAGGTAATGCTTTTAATGATACATTCGTTAATGAAATGGCACTCCACGGGTTCACTTATTAGTAACTTAGCTCAAACAGCCATGTCCTACTGTCAGCTTGCCACCGATGACCCAGCGTGACCTCAGAATTGTCAACTCCACCTAAAAAAGAGCACATGTAGCAGAAAATACAGAAGCAGCAGCATAATTTGGAGTGGAAAGATTAGCAACAACAGGGAAAGCTCTTGAATCTCTGTATTTCTAGTTTGCTGTGAAATTATGTCACAAGTGTAGCTATTTGAAGAACGGGCTAATCTTGCAGTATGTGGGTTTGCATGTGATTTGTAAACAATAGGATGACTTGATTGAATATTTTCAGTGTTGGCACTGGAGGAGTGACTAGCTCAACTCCATTCTCAACTAATTATATAGTGTGGATCTTCTTTATGTTTTCCAGGGCACAGGGGTTTTTAACTTTATGTTCAGAAAATGATTTATGGGGAAAATACTTCTGTACAGATCTTGCTTGACGATTGGGGAATCATAAATGATACATGGATGTGAAAGTGTATGATACTTCCCAGTTATATAACCTCATTTATTCAAATAACTCAGTGCCCTTTCCATCAATTATTGAAGTAAACTTTTTAATATTCCTCTGTAAAACGGGAAGTGTGTATTTACTCTTCATTTTATAGTTGGGTGATAAGGCTGTGATGACTTGAACTGCTTTTCTTAGGGATGAGCCAGATCTTGCATAGATATGGTTACATAGATATGGTTAAAAGCTATTCCCTAAATGGGACACTCATAAATAAAACGTCCTTTTTTATGACTCTGATGGGGTTAGGGCAGGCTGCCTCCAAATATGCCACTTTGGCATATTGATTATTTAGAATTGAAGTTACTTAAGACATAGCAGTTGCCAGAAGGACTCCCTGAGCCCACTTTGTCCCTCTGAAGGCAGGAAATAAAGTCCCCACGTGTAGGTGGTCTCCCTGTACCTGGAGGGTAGAAGGCATCCTTAATGCCAGAGATGGGGAATTCAGGGCCAAAGCTATGTAAACAAACTTTGTTACTTCTTAATTAATTTGCTACTCCAAGCCTAAAACCCTTTGTCATTTCTTCACAAATAATTGGTTTGTTGTTGTTTAAAAGGTACAAAAATTGCCTGTTTTCGTCACTTCTTTGAGTCTCATATTCCTATGAGATCCTGAGTATGAAATTAATTTTTTTTTTCCTGTCCATCTGTCTTATGCCAATTTAATTATTTAGGTAGACCAAAGAACCTAGAAGTGGAGAAGGGAAACATTTTCTACCCCTACACCTCTATACATTCTCATGAACAATTCATGATTCCTGTGAAAGATTCCTATGCATTTTCTTTGTGCAAAGCTAAACAAATACATAGTTTTTTTGTGTGTCTGCGCTTTTATTGTAAAACTAGAGATTTTCCAAGGTGAATGAATTCTTAGTAATTTTATAGCATGAAATCTAATGGTTTTCACTTTACTGCTGAACAAGTCATATTTATTAGTGAGGAAATTATGGAAAGGACAATGTATCTGAATCATAATCAGCAACTTGAATGAGAAAAGCTTTCCAGATGTCCGACGTGTGGTTGACACATGTTGGCGGTGATCCCTTTTTCATGTCGTCTTCTCAGAGTTTCTCTTCACAATTTTCTAGTTCCTCGCGTCCTTCTACATAACCCCACCAGTTTCTCACTTTGTCTCCTGTGACTATGGAGTAATCGGCTCATTTCTCGCAGCCTTTAAAGCAGCTCCATTCACCACCAACTTCTGTATCCTTCCTGCCTTTGGCTATCTAGTCACGAAGCCAGGCAGTGATGAAAATGGGTTTCATTAAACAGGAATCCTACTTATTTTCTCAAACCACTATGCTAATAATCTCCCTTCTCAATATAAAGGCTTAAACACATACCAATATAACTAGTTTTTTCAGCTATTTTTTCTAAAGAAGATTATTTCCTGGGGATAAAAATATCCCTCTTCAAAATCCAGGACTTCGTTGTTAGAAATGAAGATCGAAAGTATATAGAACTCTTTTTTTTTTTTTCTTTTGCTCCAGAAGTGAATAAAGCTTGAAACTCCCACCTTTTAGTCATTCAGTTTTGAAAATGACCACAAAAGAAATATGAAGAGCTCAAACATTTCCTCACTAAAGCATGAATTTTGCAGGCCCTTATGAATAAATCAAGATAAGTATTAGAATACAGACATAGTTTATAGGCATATGAATATGGATAATAGAAATATAATTTTTCCCTGGATCAACTAAAATATGTACCAAGACAAACATAGTATAATACTGAAGGAATAGCGAGTCCACAGAAACTCTGATGAGCATTGTGTCTTATTTTTTTATTTTATTTTTGAATTTTATTTAATGTATTTTTTCATACAGCAGGTTCTTATTAGTCATCCATTTCATACACATCAGGGTATACATGTCAATCCCAATCTCCCAATTCATCCCACCACCACCCCCATACCCCGCCGCTTCCCCCCCTTGGTGTCTATATGTTTGTTCTCTACGTCTGTGTCTCAATTTCTGCCCTGCAAACTGGTTCATCTGTACCATTTTTCTAGGTTCCATATATATGCGTTAATATATGATATTTGTTTTTCTCTTTCTGACTTACTTCACTCTGTATGACAGTCTCTAGATCCATCCGCATATCAACAAATGACCCAATATCGCTCCTTTTTATGGCTGAGTAATATTCCATTGTATATATGTACCACATCTTCTTTATCCATTCGTCTGTCGATGGACACTTAGGTTGCTTCCATGACCTGGCTATTGTAAATAGTGCTGCAATGAACATTGAGGTGCATGTGACTTTTTGAATTATGGTTTTCTCTGGGTATATGCCCAGTAGTGGGATTGCTGGGTCATATGGTAATTCTATTTTTAGTTTTTAAAGGAACCTCCATACTGTTCTCCATAGTGGCTGTGCCAATTCACATTCCCACCAAGAGTGCAAGAGGGTTCCCTTTTCTCCACACCCTCTCCAGCATTTGTTGTTTGTAGATTTTCTGAGGATGCCCATTCTAACTGGTGTGAGGTGATACCTCATTGTAGTTTTGATTTGCATTTCTCTAATAATTAGTGATGTTGAGCAGCTTTTCATGTGCTTCTTGGCCATCTGTATGTCTTCTTTGGAGAAATGTCTATTTAGGTCTTCTGCCCATTTTTATGTCTTTCTAAAAGAAAGCCATCCTCATGGGAGAGTGTCACCCTTCTCTCTCAGTGGGCTGCTGTCGCAGACCTCATTGTGATTGGGCTTGAAGTTCTTCAGCCTTTGCACCCTCTATTTAATGCCTGTAGTTTCTATTTGAGTATCTAACTTCCTATTTATCTGGAGGCTTGTTTTGAAATCGTCCTCCTTGTTAGTTATCTTGACATTCGGCATCACAGCCTCAGTCGCCCTTTTTTTCCCCTCTCCCTTGTCATGAAGTTTGTGATCATCAACAAGAAGCTAATTTTGACTCTTTTCACTTTCTGGAGCTTTTAGAGCTCTTTGAAAATACAAGGAGCATGACCCTGGAAATTTTTTTTCCCCAGAAAAGGAAAAAGCTCCACTTGTCAGTCAGTCATCCTGAGCATAAGTTCTCACAAAGGAACTCAGAGCAGCCCCTGTCTAAATCCATCAAGGTGGAGGGGGAGATGGGGGAGGGGGGGTGTCACGTTACCAAATAACTGTGATCGGCTTTAAAGCCTAGCTTCAGGGTTATTACTTACATTGCCTTTCATACTACTCAAACGCAGCAGAGACGCACAAAAAATTAAAGAACACCAAATCCTTTGTTACTGGACAAGTTTGAGGATCCAGGCATTCTGAGTAATGCAATTTCTGGTTAATTGAATGTTAACCTATTTATGGACAGAGCTTATCTAGCGCAAGGGTTTGGCTGAAGAGCACAGAAGGATGAATGCCTCCTTTCAGACGTGCACGGTTTAACGATTCATCCCACACTACTCTGTATCTGTCTTTCGGTTCTTATATTTGTTTTATTTTATAGTGAGTTGTCCATATGTTTCTTTTACCCAGGAGGTTATAAGCAATATGAGAGCAGAAGTGTTTTTTTCCATTTTTGCAAAACCTGTAAAACATTTCACATCGTAGAAGTTCATTAATTACTTGCTGAGTTGAATTGATTTTGCCTCTCTAATGTTTTTAGATATGTTGCTTTACCAATGACAAATGTCCACTACGTATGTCAATGCCTTAAGTGCAAAAAAAAAGAGGCCTGAAAAATATGAAGCTAGTGTGTACTGTGATGACTTTTATAAAACCTAAAAGTAAAACTTTTCCTTAAAACTTATATGTTCATAAAATAATACCTGAAATCTTGAGGCATACACCCCTACACACAATCTGTTTGAAATATGCTCTACCAGAAATGTGAAAAAATAAAGGTGGATCATAGATCAGTGAAGCACCTTGAAAATATTAGATATATGATTTAAAGAGACTGAAGGTGATTTAATAACAAGTATTTATTCAGTACCTCCTGGCTGTACAGTGCTGTATTAGGTACGCTGAGGGCACAAAAATTAGGAAGCCAAAGTTGAGCCTCTACTTTGTTTCACACAATCTTCTAGGTCCATAGGGTTCATCAGAGACCAACAAAATAGGTCCCTGATCCTCACCCTCATAAAGCAAGAGGGGAGAGTCCAACAATTAGCAATTAATATGATGAGTGAATTACATAGTGGCCAGAAGGGGGTAAATGCAACAGACAAAGAAAAAACAATCAGGGTAATTGAGAGTGCCTGGGTGGCGAGTTAAAAAGTGCCATCAGAGTAGGCTGCATCGAGAAGGTGATACTTGAGCTAAGACTTTAGAGAGGTGGGGGAGTTAACCAAGCATTTATCTGGGGAGGAGCATTCCAGGCAAAGGGAGTGGTTAGTGCAAAGGGTGAGAGCAAGCCTGGCATGTTGAGGGACAGGAGGCAGAACAATGGAGGAGAACAGTAGGAGGTGAAGTCAAGAGAGTTTTGCAGGATCAAACAGGGTCTCTTAGGCTGCAGCAGATGAAAACTGAGTAACATGGGGATCCATGGCATGACTTTTAGCTGAGAAGTGATGTGATCTGATGAACATTTTAGAAGGCTCATTTTAGCTGCTGTGCTGATGCCTGATTAGACGTCTGGCTCCACTGTTAGACTGCCAGTGCCCTTAGGGAAGGCACATCCTGTCCGAGGCATCCCTTCTAACACAAATTTTGTCACAAAGTAGGTGCTTAGGTATCTTTTTGAATGAATAGGTATATAACTTCAGTATACCACAGAAAATCACTAAAATATGCCCCAAAGTTTAGGATATAAAGCTACAGACACGTAGAGGAGGGTGAAATCATCAGTAGCTTATAAGATTTGTAGTGGGGGGAGCATTTCAATAAGACTACGGAGGACTTGTGGTGATGGTAACAGTAGTAGTAAATATAATAGTCGCTACCATTTATTGAGAATGTACTACATTTCAGGTTGTAGGCTAAATGTTTTACATGTATCATCAATTGCAAAGAGCAAAGAAAGGACTTCCCAGTACAGGACATAAGGAAGCAAAGTCCGGGCTTTGAAAAGGAGGCTGGCTAGTCATTTTGCTTTGTTGAAAAGCTGATGCAGAGTACATAATAGGAAATAAAGTTGGCAAGGTTGGTTGGGGCCGGATTGTGGAAGCCCTTAAATTCATACATCATGCAAATGTTTTGGATATTATCCAGGTTTTTGAAGTTTATTTGTTTATTCAGCAGGAGAGTGATAGGTTTAAAGCTGAGCTCGGGGAAGATTAATATAACTCTTAGATTACCTCTGGATCATTTAGCTAGAAAATAAAACTAGATGAGTAGTTGTTTCTAAGGTCAAAATTACATTTTTATCATTTGGAAGCACTGATGTGGAAAACTGAAAAATGACACACCCTAATATTTGTACACGCCTGTGCAGTTTACAAAACCCTCGCATATATATCATCCCACTTGATCATCACAGCAACCCTGCTAGGTGGCATTGTTATCACATTTTACAAATTGAGATGATTTATGCAAAAACGATCAGTGCACAGTGTGGCCTGTAGTAGATACTCAAGAAATGATAGCTGAAGTGAAAAACTAAGGAAACACAGGCTAAGAAAGCCTGAGCATTTAGCCCAAGGTCATATAGATGAAAATGAATGACAGAGTCAAAGCTTAAAGCCAGTTTCTCTGAGTATGAGTCTAATTCTCTTTGCTCATACCTTAACTACTTCCCTCCCACCCACCAGAGAGCCTCAGAAGCTCTTGGAAAATGACAGGTGAAGCCGTCAAGGCATCATATGTATGCACCACAAAGTTTTGTGAAATGAATTATGTCTCATTTGATGAAAAAAAAAAATGACAGGTGAAAGAATCAAGCATAATACCAGTTAGCTAACCTAGTATAAACTCTCAGTACAGAAAGTATTATTTAGTATTTAATATAAATTTTTACTTTATTTTAAGGGTTCCTGATATATACATATATATTTTATGTTACTATATATTTGCATGTATATATGAGTGTGTGTGTGTGTGTGTGTTTGTGTGTGTGTGTGTATTATTATACTAGTTTGCTAAGCCTGCCATAACAAAATATCACAGACTGGGTGGCTTAGACAACAGACATTTATTTTGTCATAGCTCTGGAGACCAGGAGTCTAAGTCTAAGACGTCAGCAGGTTTAGTTTCTACTGAGGCCTCTCTCTTTGGCTGGCAGACAGCTGCATTCTCTCTGGGTCGTCACATAGTCTTTCCTCTGTGTGCATGCACCTTGCCTTTCTTTGTGTGTCTAAATTTTCTCTCCTATAAGGAAACCTGTCAGGTTGGATTAGGGCCAAACTAATAGCCTCATTTTCACTTAATCAACAGTTTAAAGGCCTTATTTCCAAATATGATCAATTTCTGAGAGGTTAGAGCTTCAACATATGAATTTTGAGGGAACCCAATTCAACCCATAACATTTATACACATATATGTATATACATATATGTGCATATAATTAATTTATTTGTTTATAGGCCTCTTAGAGATACATGGTACATCCAATCTCCTCCTTTGAATTTCCAAAATGTAGTATTGTCCATTAAACATTTCCTGGGACAAACTAAGGCCCTGGCACAATGACATAGGCATAGGTGCAATGTGATATATCAGTGGACATGACACGGGCTTTAGACCCCTATAACCTTGGTTTTAATCCTGATTCCATTGCCTTTTTCCACCTGTGTGGTCATAGACTTGTTACTTCAGTATTTTTCTTCTATAAATTGCAGATGAAAGGGCCTTCCTGGCAGGTTTGAGTGAAGATTAAAAATAATCCACGTGAACATGTCTAGTACAGGGCCTGTCTCTTTGTAGAAGCTCAAAAATGTTAGCTCCCTTTTCCATCACTGCCCTGAGGGAGCTCTCAGAGCTATGCTCCCTCAGGTAGAGGCAGACGTGCACACAGATAATCCAGGAGAGTGGCTTTTGTCTTAACTCCTCTCTGGGCCATTTCTCCCTGTCCCCTGCCCCCATCACCCTCTCGCTGTTTCTCTGTCCCTTTTTCTCCTCACCAGATACCATGTTGGGAGGACCCAGGCAGCCTATGGACAGGCTCATACACTGAAAAACCAGATGACTGACATGGAAGCAGATTTTCTAAATCTTGCCAAGGGAGCAAGCTTGGAAGCAGATTCTCCAGAGCCAGTTGAATCTCAACCTGACTGCAACCCCAGCCAACAGCTTGACTGCATCTTGGGCTAGAGGAGCTCTTTTAAGTCGCACCCAGATTCCCGACCCATGGAAACCCCAAGATAATGTTTGTTGCTTTAAGCTGCTAAGTTTGGGGGGTCATTTGACATACAGCAGTAAATAAGTACTTCACCCAACTTGGAACACGTGTCTGTTTGTCTAAGTACAGAAATACTTGCATTTCATTCAACTTAAATATTTTATATGGAAATCTGCATTTTATCTTTTACGAGAGACTTTGCACTTATGTATCACATATATACCATTTAAAAAAAAGAAGAGGAATTCTAATCAGAAGATGACTCTCTCTCTATTTTTTCTTAATATAATCATTGGGTAAAATATTGTTAGACTTAATATAATAAAAAATAAGCACAAATATTTTATTTTGCCTACTGGTGAAAAAATCAGGCATGGCTTAGCATTGCTGAAAAACACTCTGAGTACCACAGTAATAAATCACAACACAACTTAGGATCAAGGCTCACAAATGTGATCTATGCACAAAACTCTGGCTGCTTAAAAGGGTGTTGGAAGAAAGCAGAATAATGGGATCTCAAGAAAGGAAAGAGCTGTACAACTGAACAGAAACATATTTCATTTTTCCTCTGCTAGATAAAAATGCAAATAGATACATCATCCACTTTTGAAAAGATAGCGTTCAAAGTTCATAATAGCATTGACAAGTTGTATTTATAGGGCACTTGCATGTCTGTTCTTTATGCCTTTCATATCTGTTCTATCCTGTTTCACAGTTCAGTTGTGAAACAGGTCAGCCTAAATGATTTTTGCCTCATCTTACAGATGAAAAACAGAGATTTGGCTCTATAACCTTGGGAATGCAGATTGACTAAACCATTTTTCATTGCAGTAATTTGGAAATTTTAGTTCATACCTCACAAAACAAGTATCTATCTATCTACCTATCTATCTATCTATCCATCCATCCATCCATCCATCCATCCATCCATCTATGCATCTATCCACCCACCCATCCATCTATCTTCTGTGCTTATCTAAAGGTCAGCTAGCTGACAATCACAACCCTCTAGAAGACAGTCATGAGGCTGGAGGTAAGGCTAAAGGTTCTCAGAATTGGCTATAATACCTGCCAGACATACGCGCTAAAATCTCGGCTCTGAATGGTAATACTTAACTTTTTAAGCGTTTCTAAGACTTAATATGCAGACCCTATGGACACTTATTTTAAACACAAGCTAACAGGTTTGGTTTTGTTCCTTTGTTCCCAAGACAAGAGCAGACTAACAGGAGAGACTGAGAAACGGTAGTGAGAGGCCAACAAACTGACAGCAAGGATGGATAAAGAAAAAATTAAAAAGCAACCATGGAACCAGAGAGAGTAGCTTTTGCACACCTTTAAAGTGATGATAAACATTGTGACCTGTTTCAAAGTGCTCCACAATAATTAATGCTGATTATTATCATCCCCCCAAATCAGTAAAATGTCAAAATAAGATCAGCACCTTTAAGGAGACAAACTGATTGTAGGGGGCATATTTTGAATATTTACTTTGTAGCAAGAACCAAGTAGATGCTTTACATACATTATCTCTAATCCTCTCAGCACACAAGGTTTTGGAGACAGGAAAATGAAACTTGTAGAATTTAAGCCACTTCCCTAGGGTCATACAGGTGCTAATAAATGATCCAAAATTCAAATTCAGATTTTTCTAATTGAAAACCTCCACTCTGTCCACTATTCTACACGGTCTGAAAGATGCCTGTCAAAAACTGCTTAAGGTTTAAAAAAAAAAGTGTTTTAGTGCCCAAGAACATAGTTTGCTAATTTGGAAACCAAATCAATTCTGTTCTACCTGTCGTTTCCTCTAAGTACTAGTGAAATGTTAATCTTTGTGTACTTTTTGGCAAGGAGCGGGGTATATTTTTTGCTTGGCATGAACAGGATATACTTTAAAAATCAGAATTATACAACAGCAAAACAGACTGCTTTGTGAGTGAGTTTCCCATCTCTGAGAATATCATAGCCATCGTTATTTAACATTTTCCAGGGATGCTGGAGACGTTATTTCTTTACAGAAAAGAAAACGGATCACTAAGGACCTGCCTCATTTCTAAGAATCCGTGTCTTGAAAATCCTGTTTCATCCTTATATGCAGTATTTCTAACGACTCATAAATGGTGAAGAAAGATTTTCTACTAGATGAATTGTCATTCTTTTGAGCACAAAAAGAGCGAGTTCAACTCTCTTAGCAGTTGCATTTAGCTAAGCAATTTTTTGTGTTTTTAATTCTTTGGTGTCAAATGGATCACTGCATGTTCAATGCTTAATTAGTGAATCTTTATCATCCCCCAATACTTCTGTGCTTAATATTTATTAAAACCCTTTTGTTTTCAGGGAGACAAACCTTACCTACCATCAGAAATCTAATTTTTATGACATTTTGTAGATAGTAGTTATAAACTAATAATGCACAGTCTGTTTGAAATCGTTCCTTATGTTATACTAGGAAATTAATTTTTCCTTTTGATTTTTAATACATTTCTCTTGTTCTATTCAAAGGACAGTAGGGTGCCCTCCTAATGATAATTTTGACTAGTCATTTTAAATTGCTATTCAAAACAGTCTGAGTAGTGTTTCACATGAACATTTCTATTAAATTTCCCATGATGTTACTTATCATTAAAAAATAACCACTGTCGTAGAAAAAAAATAAAGCCAAATAAATATCTAATCAAATATGTTATATCTTACTCAAAACAGATGAAATAAACCTAAATCACCTTATGTAAGTAAAGATAAGTATCTGTAAAAAGAGCTTCATTGATGAATACATTTGTCCATTCATTCCAGGGCTGGATTATCTATTAGTCTTGGTAGGCGTAGGGTATGGGGTCCACAGTACTTTTAGGGGCAGACAAAATGTTTTATTTTAAAATCAGAAGAAAAAAATGAACTTTTAGGTCAAAAAAAAAGTTTCAGTATAGAATATTAATATACTCATTTTTATACCAATGCAGTTATAAAATATAATTAAAAAAAACTTTTTTAATGGACAAAGTGACCCATGAAGGCAAAAGTGCCCAGGGCCCATGCAAGATGTAATGCTTTTCAGACTCACTCCTTCTAATGGGATTAAATGAGCTCCCTGCTGTTTGTTATCCCTGCTCTAGAGTGGATATGTATGTAGTGGGGAAAGTGGGGTAACATGGTGGATTGGAGAAAATGAAGAAAACTCAGCTTTGTCTTCAAGGAACACATAAACTCCTAATGAGCGAAGAAAGTACGCAAACCGATCTTTGTAATACAATGCAGTAAGTGATATTGTCGATACAGACAAGATACAAGGAAAGGACGGAGGAGGCTGTGACCAGCTCTGCCTGGGGGGTGTGGCGTGTCATAGCACATGACAGTTACACTGGGCTTTGAGAAACGAGATGGATTAATATGGGGGTACTGAGGGGGACTATGTTCTTGGCAAATGGACGGCATGTGCAAAGGCCTTAGAGTGTAATAGGCCTTGGTATTTTCCAGAAACGGCAGAGAGTTCATTATGGCTACGTAGAGTACATGCAAGTATCCTGGGGATTATGGAAAAGGCAGACAGGGTTCACAATAGCGAAAGGAAGGGCCTAGTTGCCATCCTTGCCATGCCAATGAGACTGCATTTTATTTGATAGGGTAGGGTTTCCGCATTTCTTAACCTTGGCATTAAACCCTTTCCCATATAGCTCCTTAGAATACCATCTCCCACGAATGCTCTAACAAAATACCCCAATGCCAGCCGTCCCCGTGGGTTCACTTCCCTGTTTCTACTCTTCTGTACATGTTCTCACTCTGCCTCGAATGCACTCTGTCCTTTTCTCAAAACAGCCACCTCAGCATCTTGGAATTATCTAGTCCTTAACCTTTATTTTACTGATAAAACTGAGGCCCAGAGGGATTAATCAGCTTGTGTCCTTTTCCACAGCCAGTAAGAAATGGAAGAAAATGGAACCAAATTCGTCTGACTTATGGAAGCAACAATTTCTGTGTCAACTGTCTTCCCAATATCTTTGGTGATTAATCATGGACTGTCTTGACATAGCTTGTGCCATCTTCAGCTATTTAAATTTTACCGTTTGATTTGTTTGTATCTTGGTATAGTTTCCTAATCAAATGTTATTGCCCTGTGGGCCGGAACTGCCTCCTACAGTGATTTCCCACAAGACCTAAAGCAGTGATTTGACATATCAGGGAGCCTTTAAAGAGTTAATAATCATCCTCATGAAACGATCTGCTTACTTTATAGAGATTAATAAATCTACAACAGGACAGAGAAGAAAACAGCACCTGTCTTCGTTTGGGTTTCCAAGGAGCAGTCTGTGACATAGATCTTGTGCCCTTGATTTATTGAGTCTGCTTCTTAGAAAAACTCTGTGACAGAATGAAGACAGGAAAGGGGAAAGAGCAAGTCTAGCCTTGGCCACCTGATCTACTGGAGGGAAGGGGGTTCTGGTGCATCAGTCACTCCACAGAATTGTCCAGCAAGGGGCAGGACAATACTTTGCAAAGCAAGTCTTTGCCTGTGGGCTGCCCGAGGGTGGGGGGCAGTGAGTATAATGTCCTTGGTGAGGGGGCTGCTTTCTGTTAAGGACAATCCCTGGAAAGGGGGTGGAGGCAGCTGTCAATCACCGGGAGACAAAAATCACAGCATCTTGTGATGGGTGGACCGACTCAGTAAAGGGAATCTGGGCAGAGCGTCAGCAGCAGCGATTACCACTGTCACTTGGGGGACAAAACAGAAAGAACCAACCAACCAATAAACAAAACAACCCAAGAAAACAAAACAAGACAGAAAACCCAGATAATAGAACCAAAGAACTGATCTCTGTCCTCTAAAATCTGGTTTCTTCTGTTGGATCATAAATTTTCTCAAGTTCCTCCCACAGAGCTTTACCTAACATAATGTCCATATTGATTCTAATAAAAATAGATTTAATGTACAAACAGGTTAATCACTTCTAAAGGCATGGCTTGTCTCTTAGAGGAATGCAATCACTGCTGAGAAAAACATGCCATAGATCATCACATAGGAAATCAGTTCCAAGGTTTTGAAGAACAGATACTGCAGTTTCAGATTTTGCCTCTAACTAGCCACAATGACAGAGGAAAGAACCAAGTCCAAAAATTAATCCTCCTCACCCCCTCGAAAAAGACTTTCCAGTATTTTGCCTTACAGATAACATAATAAATAAATAAATAAATAAACTAAGGCCCATATAAATGGAGCTATTTCTTAAAGATCTCATCTGGCACAAAAATGTCTGTTGGGTGCAGTGGCACAGCTCTGGAATTAACACACAATCTGCCCAGTGTGGGGTCTGGCTGTGTGTGATGGATAAAGACACCCTCCCTTTGGGCCTTGAAAGTAATTTTGCTCGTTCCAATCTTAGTCTGAGCCCCGCAATTAGGATTCCATCAGGTCTCTGCTATTTCAAATGGCCCCCGTTCTCACTCCCACCGTTCTCGTAAAAGAAAGTCCACTTTTTACTCCAGCCCTGGGAACCTCAGTTTACTTCAGTAAATCTGCATTGTCTCCCATGGAGCGCATGACTCTGCATCTGAATTTGGGCTTAGTAACCAAAGGAGGCTTCGCTTTTCCTGAAGCTTCCCCCCGGGGACACCAAGCAGCAAGAAAAACGCCTGGATCCATTATGTGGTTTCTTTCTCTATAGCCATCTTTACCTGCTGCTCCTGGGTTGGTTTTTTTCTCTTCTTTATTCTGTAAACCTGTCACAGCGTGAGATTTAGAATAATTCAGTATTCCATTGGAAAGATATAGCGGGAGGTTCGCACAGATTTACTTGAGCACCATGAAGCTTAGCTGGGATCCCGGCTCCTGTGCTATTTCCTTTATAAGTCCCCCAATCAGACCAGATGCCAGGCAGTCCCTGTGGCTTTGCACAGCATGTTAGGAATATAAATTTGGAGAAAATAATTAGTAATAATAATTTCTAAGAAAACCGGGGTCAAAACTTCCAAAACGGGGCTTCCCTGGTGGCGCAGTGGTTGAGAGTCAGCCTGCCGATGCAGGGGACACGGGTTCGTGCCCCGGTCCGGGAAGATCCCACATGCCGCGGAGCAGCTGGGCCCATGATCCATGGCCGCTGAGTCTGCGCATCCGGAGCCTGTGCTCCGCAACGGGAGAGGCCACAGCAGTGAGAGGCCCGCGTACCGCAAAAATCAAACAAACAAAAAAACCAAAAAACAAAAAACCTTCCGAAACGTTTACTTTTCTCTTGAATATACACCTAATTATATTTAAACTATGACCAACTGTTAATGCATTTGGCACAGAAAGAAAAACCAGTTAACAAACGGGCACTCAAAAATGTTTCCAAGAAGCCATTTTATCATGCAACCTCTGTAATTACCATTCTTTAACCCTCAGATAGTGTTGGAACTCATGAGAAGCTAAATAAGCACTCAAAATGCACGCTAGTGCCTCAAACCTTCCCCAGCTTTCACTTCACTTTGCATCTTTTAACATTTTAAAATCATGATTAAAGAATGATTTTAAGTGGTGGATTTTCCCCATGACCTATTACCAATTCCTAAATAGATGAGTTTTAACTAAAAGATCATAGAGGAGAGAAAAGGCTTAGGTGACTCCACATTTTCTAGCCAGGAAGGCTGGGAGAACAGGAGTTACATAAATGGGAGTTTGGGAAAGTAAACTGTTTTGGTAGGGAGCTAGTACTGATTTTGTACATGGGATATTTGAAGTGATTTGGGACACCCAAGTGTTGATTCCATTTGGAACCACGAGGAGCTGATGAGAAATAAGACATGGTGAAAAATCATCACCATCTTTCATACTTGAGGATCTCTCTTAAATGTCACAGATTTATCTGCCCCCATTCACCTGTGTTTAAGAGAAAAAAATGTGCTAGACATCACAGAGGTTGCACAAGAGGTACCAAGTGAAGGTGGGCTAGCGGACCATTGCATGACAAAACGATAGTACATCCCTGAGGGCAAGGGGACAGCAGCTGAGTGACTCCTGCAAGCCCCACTCTATATGCTAATGCTTCTAATGGGTTTGTCCTGATGAGAATTCAAGAGTTAGAAATTGGCCAATTTTCATTCCCGTTCAACTGATAAGGGGTGGTCAGTGAAACTCTCTAAACCCCAGGAGATTATGGGTTTGGGCTTCGCTGCCCACATGACTAAAGGAAGCCACAATTCTGATAATTTCTTCCCCTAGAGGGGAGAGAAAGCCAAAGGGAAAACTGTTACTCTGGTCCTAATTCTGCATGACAAGGGGAAATTGGTTGGTGAAGTGGAAATGATAAAAACTAAGCGAAAGACATGTCCATGCCAAGTCACCCTAACGCGATAACCGAGAGGGAAGAGGTTGGGCCTGGACTTCAGGAGGACTGGCGTTTTAAAGGAGAGAGCAGATAGGCAGAATTCTACAGCAATGTTTTGAAAGGGAAGAGAGTTTAAGAGAACTGGAAAACATTCAAGAATAGGATTCTAACTGTGTAGTTCCTGATTTTCTCCCACCAGCTTTATTGAGGTACCATTGACAAAATTGTAATATGTTTAAAGTGTACAATGTTGTATTCATTGTGAAAGATTCCCCTCATTGAGTTAATTAACATATCCATCACCTCACCTATTTACTTTTTTTGGGAGATGAGAACATTTAGGTTTTACTCTCTTGGCAAATTATACAAACAGGATTATCAACAACAGTCATCATGATATATTATGGATGCTCAGACCTTATTCATCTTATAACTGAAAGCTTGTATTTTACCAACCTCTCCCTATTTCCCCCACCCCCAGTCCCAGGCAACTACTTTTCTACTCTCTGTTTCTTTGAGTTTTTGTTTTGTTTTTGTTTTTTTGATTCCACATATAAGTGATACTATGCCTATTTGTCTTCCTTTCTCTGGTTTATTTCACTTAGTGTAATGCCCTCTGGGTTCATCCATGTTGTCATAAACGAACAGGATTTTCTTCTTGGTCATGGCTAAATAATATTCTGTTACCTATCTATCTACCTATCTATCATCTATCACATTTTCTTTATCCATTCATCAGCTGATGGGTACTTAGGTTGTTTCCATGCTTTGGCTATTGTGAATGTAAACTATTCAGTTTCAAATAATCTTAAAGTGCAAAAAAGGGGAGATTTTATTAATGAAACTAAGGATAAATCAGAGATCAGAAACATTCTGACAAGCCCTGATTTTCATGTATAAGCTCTTAGTAAAAGAGGCATCATTTATCCAAATTAAAGAACTTTGGTTCTCAGGATACTAAGATTTGTTTCATTAGACTCAAACTTTCGAGTTACTTATTCTACTTCGGTTATTTCACATGGGGAAGACAGGCTCAGAGGTGCTGAAAGTCTGGTTAAGGTCAGTGACACAGTCATAATCACAATCACAGCTGCAACCAGATTTTTCTGATTCTTAGTTCAGGCCTCTCGCTGCCACATCAGTGTTTTCTAGACAATGATCTGAGGATTCCGAGGGATCCAAAAGCCTTTCTGGAGTGAGAAGGGACCCTGAGTGAGTGGGGCTCCTGGTGCATCCCACTTCTCCTCACCCCAAGTCCCACTTTCAACCAAGGAATTTACTCTACTTTCTGTTTTATAAATATGGTGACAGCGTATTATTTAATCATTACAGGGAGTTCTGCTAAGGTTCCAAAACTGGCACCCCCTATGCCATTTCATTGGCTATAATTCCAAAAATAAAAATATTGAATCAGATACTGTGTGAGTAAACAAAAATGATTCGGATGGAGGCTCCAATAAATACATATTTAAAAAAAATTAAATACAAGTATTATGCTAAAAAAAAGTTAGGGCATATAAGCTAAGAGGAGAGAGGACCCCCAGAAGCCTAGAGCTAGGAATTGACTGGAGTTTCTAAAAATGGCATGAAAAATGTACTCTTAAAAATCATATTTGGAGCATGATGATCAAGGACCACAGTGTTGTTAAATTTTGTTTTGTTTTATTTTGACTCAGTTCTGATAACTGGAGTTAATTCTCTCTGTACCTCTATCATATATACAAGTATCTAATTATAATGTTAAACTAAAAATATTTTTAAAATACTTAACCATGATTTACCCTAAACTTAATCAATTATCATTTAGCCAAACACTTTTGAAAAAATAAGATTCAACTTTCATTATCCATGGCTGGAGAAATTATGAGGTTTAGCCCATTCCCTGAGGCGTTCCAAGTTCTCTCCTTTGCCTCCCTCTGCTTTCCCCAGTCCTTCACCTTGTGTGCATGGCTAAGAGTTAACGACGGCCCCTCGGATGTGGGGCTGCTGTGCCTTGTTTATGGTGAGCCATGGCATGTTTGATTTTTCTTTGGTTCCTGATGCAGAGAGCTCTCCCAGGGCACTCTGTGACCTGCCAGCTTCTTACTTTCTTCTGAATCTGCTTGTGCAGAGGTTGGATCATGCCAAGTCCTTGTGTTACCTGGCTGCCACCAGCAAACTTCTTGCTCATCACCTCTTGAACTTGTTTATTTAGGAAATAATTTAGGTTCAAGTAAAGAAAAAAAGAAGTTTTCTCTGGTATATGCAAGAGGAATCTTCATGGAGATGATGGTTAGATTCCTGCCTTGGCAAGGAAAGGTGCGTGGGTGCTGCTACAGGGCATCAGACCTAGGCCATTCCATTTTGGTTTTTCAGAGATTGTCATTCTGCCCTTTGTTCTGAACTGATGCCTAGTATATTTAGAGGTTTGCCTTGCATGAAATGAGGGCTGCAGCATCAACGGATGTACCCTGTGCTTTTCCTGCTTTTGTGTATTTCACTCCCCTGGCTCTGACTCTGCCCATGGTCTCTTTCATTTGACTCCCAGTTGTCTCCCCTGAAATGTTTAATTCATGCAGCTCATGATGCTAACCTATATCTGCAGCCTCATCGCTCAATGCACTGGCCACACTGAATCTAAAACTGATCACTAAACCTACTAGGCCTTGATATACTTGCCTTGATATACTTGATATACTTGAGTACTTGCCCCCTCCTTCAAATACCCTGCACCCTGCCCATTGGGCAGACTCCTATATGGCTGCCAAGAGCCTGTTCCAACTTCTTTCCCTTTGGGAAGCCTTGCTGTGTCCCTCGGACAGCACCCATTCGCATTAAAAAAAATTTTTTTTTAATTTTAAATAAATTTAAAAAATATATATATATCTTTTTCATATTCTTTACCATTATGGTTTAGCACAGAATATAGAATATAGTTTCCTATTCTATACAGTAGGACCTTATTGCTTATCCATTCTATGTATAATAGTTTGAATCTGCTAATCCCAAACTCCCAGTCCATCCCTCCCCAACACTCCCACCCCCTTGGCAACCACAAGTCTGTTCTCTATGTCTGTTAGTTTGTTTTGTTTCATACATGTGCTCATTTGTGTCATATTTTAGATTCCACATATAAGTGATATCATATGGTATCTGTCTTTCTCTTTCTGATTTACTTCACTTAGTATGATAATCTCTAAGTCTATCCATGTTGCTGCAAATGGCACTATTTCATTCTTTTTAATGACTGAGTAGTATTCCATTGTATATAGGTACCACATTTAGGTTGTTTCCATGTATTGGCTATTGTGAATAGTGCTGCTATGAACATAGGGGGTGCATGTATCTTTTTGAATTATAGTTTTGTCTGGATATATGCCCAGGAGTGGGATTGCTGGATCCTATGACAACTCTATTTTTAGTTTTTTAAGGATCCTCCATACTGGTTTCCATAGTGGCTGCACCAATTTACATTCCCACCAACATTGTAGGAGGGTTCCCTTTTCTCCACGCCCTCGCCAGCATTTGTTATCTGTGGATTTTTTAATGATGGCTATTCTGACCAGTGTGAGGTGATACCTCATTACAGTTTTGATTTGCATTTCCCAAATAATTAGTGATGTTGAGCATCTTTTCATGTGCCTCTTGGCCATCTATGTGTCTTCTTTGGGGAAATGTCTATTCAGGTCTTCTACCCAGCTTTTGATTGGGTTGTTTTTTGTTTTTGTTGAGTTGTACAAACTGTTTGTCTATTTTGGAAATTAAGCCCTTGTCAGTCCGCATCGTTTGCAAATATTGGATTAGCAAAAAAGTTTGTTCGTTTTTTTCTGTAAGATGGCTCTAATAGTGTTTAGTTGTCTTTAACTTCATTGGAAAAAATTTTGTTAGATTGTATGTGACGGCTGTCATATCAGCGTGCATTTAAAAACAACTTGTCAAAATTGGTGAATTTTAGTGTAGCCATTTTAATATTGAAGATGGAAGAAAAAAAGCAACATTTTCAGCATATTATACTTTATAATTTTAAGAAAGGTAGAAACGCAACTGAAGCACACAAAAAAGACTTGTGCAGTGTATGGAGAAAGTGCTGTGACTAATCGAACATGTCAAAAGTGGTCTGCAAAGTTTCATGCTGGAGATTTCTCGCTGGATGATGCTGCATGGTTGGGTAGACCAGTTGAAGTTGATAACAATCAAATTGAGATATTAATTGAGAAAAATAAACATTATACCACACGGGAGATAGCCAACAACTCAAAATATCCAAATCAAGCACTGAAAATCATTTGCACCAGTTTGGTTATGTTAATCCCTTTGATGTTTGGATTTCACATAACTTAAGGGAAAAAAACCTTGACCATGTTTCTGCATGCGATTCGCTACTTAAACATAACAAAGACGTTCCATTTTTAAAACAAATTGTGATGGACAATGAAAAGTGGATATTGTACAATAATGTGGAACAGAAGAAATCATGGGGCAAGCTAAATAAACCACCACCAACCTCACCAAAGGCTGGTCTGCATACAGAGAGGGTGATGCTGTGTATATTGTGGGATTGGAAGGGAGTCTTCTATTATGA
The DNA here is from genome assembly GCF_059928025.1 of Delphinapterus leucas. Classification (NCBI taxonomy): domain Eukaryota; kingdom Metazoa; phylum Chordata; class Mammalia; order Artiodactyla; family Monodontidae; genus Delphinapterus; species Delphinapterus leucas. The sequence goes on from NC_143129.1 coordinate 117,303,868, forward strand.
GCTCCTTCAGGAAAACCAAACAATTAACTCCAACAACTACTGCTCTCAGACCAACTGACAGCAGCACTCGACGAAAAGCATCCAGAATTAGTCAACAGAAAACGCATAATCTTCCATCAGGGATAATGCAAGACCACATGGTTCTTTGATGACCAGGCAAAAACTGTTTCAGCTTGGCTGGAAAGTTCTGATTCATCCTCCGTGTTCACCAGACACTGTACCTTCAGACTTCCATTTATTTCGGTCTTTACAAAATTATCTTAATGGAAAAAAGTTCAATTCCCTGGAAGACTGTCAAAGGCACCTGGAACAGTTCTTTGCTCAGAAAGATAAAAAGTTTTGGGAAGATGGAATTATGAGGTTGCCTGAAAAATGGCAGAAGGTAGTGGAACAAAAGGGTGAGTACATTATTTAATAAAGTTTTTGGTGAAAGTGAAAAATGTCTTATATTTTTACCTAAAAACTGAAGGAAACTTTTGGCCAACCCAGTATTTTCTCCCAGGCCATAGGCTGTCTTTTCATTTTGTTTATGGTTTCCTTTGTTGTAAAACCATTCACATATTAATCTGTCATAATGATGGACACATTTCTTTAGCTTGTTTATTCATTTGTTGCTTCAACAAGTTTTATTAATCACCTAATGTGTGCCAACCATTCTAAGGCACTGGGGTTAGAGTGGCAAATAAGGCAGATATGGCCTCCAACAGCAATGATTATTGAAGGGATAGATGATTTTAAAAGTATTGACAGTGAAGTTAGTATGAAGAAGTACATCACATACAGGAACATATATCAGAGGAGTAACGTAGTTTGGGATTTTAAGAAGACCTCATTTAGGACCAAATATTTAAGCTGAGAGACTAAACCCTTGATGGAGGCAAGAGCTGTGTATACCCCCATGCATCTCCATTCATAGTACCTAGTCGTCACTTGATAAAAGCACGTGGAACAAATGAATGACCAAATGTACACTGACAGTGGCAGTTTGAGGACCTCATTAGAATTTAATTTCTGCCAACTCATCTTAAGAGTTCAAAGGTTCTATAACATGGGAATAAAATGTGTGTGTACGTGTACATGTGTATACATGCATATTCCGAAAGAACTTGAATACACATACACATCTGCCACGTGATCTTGAAAATATTCTTGAACCCCCTCAAAAAAAAGCTGTTTGCCCAACACTAGGCTAGTTGAAAGAACCTACAGCCCATGGAACCTGTTTGGGTTTGTGGAGGACCCTCTGCTTCATCCAGATCCTCATTTCATGACTGGAGGACTATCCCCCAGCTTCTGGGAGGTCTGCCGATTGAAGGCCCCGGGCAACAGCCCGCTCCGTGAAGTGTCCGTGGCTGAAAAGAGCTGTCTCAATCAAGCTTACTCCATTTCCTTAGATTCCAATACCTGGTCCATGGGGGGAAGCCAGGGTTTAGAGGCCCAGCTCCTTGTCATAACTCAGGACAACTGCAAAGGGACCATCTGAGGGCCAGAGCGCCTCACATAGCTGGCTGAGGTGTTTATGCCTGATAAAGTTGGTTGGCTGCCTAGATTCTCGCTCTGCCCAACCCTGCTTCCTTTTCTTCTACCACAGGTGATAGCCTAACAGCATTCCCTAATCAACTTCTTGTACACTGGTCTCTGTCTCGGAGTCAGCTTCCCTGAGTCACTGATGGGAAACAGAGTTCAAGGGAGCCCAATAAATAGCATCCTTCTCCTCTGCATGATTCTGAGCACCACCCAAAATAAGACAAAAGCATAAGAGACTGGAAACCAAAATATCAGTTATTACTGATAAAATTGATATTGGAAAGTGTGGCATGTAAACATGCTAGGCTGCTTCATCCTGAATAACAGATTTAGACCCATTTATCCCCCTACCAATACTAGGCTGGGGAAGACTGACCCCACAGAGACAAAGCCTATTCCTATAAATACACCGGGGGCGGGGCAACGAGAGGGGAGGAGGGGGCAGGGCTATGCCTGCATGCCCAGATCCGGCACCTCCCTTCCCCCTTCCAGATCTTGCAGTGCTCATTATGGAGAGGAGGGAGGCCGCGGAAAGAGGCCGGGACAGCTACCCTAGGAGCGCTCCCTCCTGTGCCGGGACCACAGGCGGGGGCAGAAGCTCCCCGGTCCTCTTCTCCCATGGCACCACCACAGAGCCCAGCTTCTAGTTTCACGGGCAGGAGAGGTCAGAGTGCTGGCTTGATTGGGAGGCCCTCACTACGGGGTAGCTCCGTCCGTTGTAGGTGTGTTCAAAAGAAATGCTGGAATTACCTACTGCATTCTTAGGAATGGAAAGCACAGAAACAAAGAGAATTTTCAGTACCTAAGTTCAAGGCTCCAGGATGTATTCCTTTGCACCTCGTTCTTAGTAGAACTGCTCCTGTGTTCTTTTTTTTTTTTTTTTTTTGCGGTACGCGGGCCTCTCACTGTTGTGGCTTCTCCCGTTGCGGAGCAGGAGCACAGGCTCCAGACGCGCAGGCTCAGCGGCCATGGCTCACGGGCCCAGCCGCTCCGCGGCATGTGGGATCTTCCCGGACCGGGGCATGAGCCCACGTCCCCTGCATCGGCAGGCGGACTCTCAACCACTGCGCCACCAGAGAAGCCCACTCCTGTGTTCATTTTGATGGGAACTATTTTCACTGGAGAACTGACATACACATATTCACACAAGTCAAGAAAAATGCTTCTTTTATGTATATATCAATATACAGTGGAAATATATATGGGAAAAGGAAAGAAATCAGAAAAATTGACTTCTGTTTTTCTCCTAGGTTTACATTTATTATAAAAACAGGAATAGTAAAGGACATTTTAAGAGAAAACAACTGTGTTTTGCCAAAACTTTATCATGGCAACATGTTTTTTTTTTTTAATAAATTTTATGTGTGTGTGTATGTATGTATGTATGTATGTTTTGGCTGTGTTGGGTCTTTGTTGCTGCGCGTGGGCTTTCTCTAGTTGTGGCGAGTGGGGGCTACTCTTCGTTGCGGTGCACGGGCTTTTCATTGCGGTGGCTTCCCTTGTTGCAGAGCACGGGCTCTAGGTGTGTGGGCTTCAGTAGTTGTGGCACACACGCTCTAGAGTTCAAGTTCAGTAGTTGTGGCACGCAGGCTTAGTTGCTCCGCGGCACGTGGCATCTTCCGGGACCAGGGCTCGAACCCGTGTCCACTTCACCGGCAGGCGGATTCTTAACCCCTGTGCCACCAGGGAAGTCCCACGGCAACATGTTTTACATTTTCACCAAGTTTTGTCCATAAATAGTAGTATTTTTGCATGTACACAATTTGAATCCCTTTTCCGTTTTGCTACTTGGTCTTTTTAATGATCGCTTTTAAGGTTACATTAATATTCCATCTCATTAATTTACTATAATTTATTTAACTATTCCTTTCCTACTGGATATTTAGAATGTTTCTAAATTTTGCAATGATAGATACATCTGCTTTGAAAATGAGCAGAAACAAGAAATGCAACAAGTAATTTAAAAATAGGGCTTCCCTGGTGGCGCAGTGGTTGAGAGTCCGCCTGCCGATGCAGGGGACACGGGTTTGTGCCCCGGTCTGGGAAGATTCCACATGCCATGGAGCGGCTAGGCCCGTGAGCCATGGCCACTGAGCCTGCGCCTCCGGAGCCTGTGCTCCGCAACGGGAGAGGCCACAACAGTGAGAGGCCCGCATAACGCAAAAAAAAAAAAAAAAAAAAAATTACTCACTCATTATTTTTACAAATTTACAAGGCAGAAATACATCTGAACTCTTAGAAGAATGGAGTTTTGAGCTGTACTTTGAAAGATAGGAGAGGCCTGCCCATCATCACACTCAGATCTCTCTATCCTGTGCTTGTGGATGAGAATGTGAACTTCATGACAGTGACAACACTGTGTAACTTTATATCTGGAAGGCTTGGTGGAGGATAAATTGTGTAGTAGGCATTCAAGAAATGTTGGTACAGTAACATAATTTAATAAACAAATAAATGTCAGGAGTGGGGAGTGATGACAGACAAATCTAGATGGTCTGGAGGCACATTTCCTTCTTCCTTTAGGTAGCTTAGCAGAGAGCTGGCTCAGCTTGTTCAAAGAAAAGGCCCTGCAAGGCAAAGCTGTTTCCAGGGACCTCATAATGGAGACCTTGACCTTTGACCCATGTGCTCCTAAGCAATAGTTCTGAGCTGGAGTTCCTTTCTTATCTTTCCTAGAGATCTTACTTGGGGAAGCAAGGTGTTCTCTAGCGCCTCATAAGTCATATATAGATATTAAAATTAGGGGAGTGTAAGTTACGCTAACAGTATCAAGACTTGAGTGTGGGTGTTCGTGCAAGGGTGGACAAACAGAAAAATGGAACTGAGTAAAAAAATCCGGAAACACACCCACACGTCTATGGCCACCTAATCCACAACAAATGCACCACTGCAATTCAGGAGTGGAAGGATGGTCTTTTCAGTAAAGGGTGCAATGGGATGTCCATATGGAAAAATAATTTTTTGAGATGGATAGACCTAAATGTGAAAGGCAAAGCAGTAAAGTTTCTAGAAGAAAACACAGAAGATCTTACAATATTGGGATAGGCAGTGATATCTTAAAGGAGACACAAAATGCACTAACCATATAAATGAAAGATTGATAAATTGGACTTGAATAAAGTTTAAAACTTCGTTTAATCAAAAACATCATTAAGACATTAACAAAATACAAGTCACAAGGAGAAGAGATTGACAATACATATACTCAACTAGAATTTGTATTCGTGATATATTATAAATTCCTACATATTCAATTAAAATCATGGTACAAGCAACTGAAGAGCTGGGCAAAAAGACTCCAATAGGCACTTCACAAATGAAAATATCAGAAAGGCCAATGGGGTTATAAAATAATCAGATGATATCATCTGGAAAATGTAAATCAAAACCACAATGGGATGCCACTACATATCACAATTGCTGTAGCTAAACAGACTGGCAGCTGGAACATTTATTTGCTTATGTATTTATTTATGGCCGAACTGCACAGCTTGTGGAATTTTAGTTCCCTGACCAGGGATAGAACCTGGGCCCTGGACAGTGAGAGAGCGGAGTCCTAACCACTGGACAGCCAGGGAATTTCTGGAACATATATATTTTAACAGGGGTGTAAATTGGTACAACCACTTAGGAAAATTGTTTGACAATCTATATTGAGGCTGAGTGTATGACTCAACAATTTTATTCCTAGTTAAATGCCCAAAGACTATACTGTAGTATAGTACCTGTACTATAAGTAATATTCTACACGTTTCATTGCAGCTCTGTAAATCATCACCATCATCATCAAAACAGAAAAACAACCCTAATGGCCATCAACAATTAAATGGACAAATAAGTTGTAGCGTATTCATATAATAGAACACTGCATAGGAATAAAAATGTGCTTTTTTAGTACATGCAACAACATGGATACGTCACACAGATAAGATGCTGAGTGAAAGAAGCCAGATACAAAAGAATGCATATTGTGTATAATTTATATGAAGTTCAAGAATAGGCAAAACTAACTTCTGGTGACAGAAATCAGAATAGTGATGTATCTCTAGGGGTGGAATATTGACCAGGAAGGGGCATGAGGGAGGCTTTGGTGATGCGGGAAATGTTCTATAATCTCATCTTGGTGGTGATTACAAGATGTATAAGTTAAAATTTATTGACCTATTATTCAGGCTTTTTGTATTTACTGTAAATACATCATATCTCAACAAAAATAACAAAAACTGTAAGGTTTTGCTTAATCTCATAGTACAAATTTTCACTCATACACAGTACCAAAGATCAAAATTGCCTGCCTTCTCTTGATCCCCATTTAGAGATACCACGCCTGTATATAGCAGCTATATATACTCAGGTTCAGTAACATGTGATTAAGAAAAGCCAACGTGGGGCTTAGTCAAAAACCTGATTGTACCTGTAGTGAAATAACAATTCAGATGGGATTATTCACATTGTCCAGACTCCCAATAAGTCCAGAGGATGGGGTGTTACAGTGCACATAATTTTATTTAGTGTCCGACTCTTACTTCACCATCCTCAGCCTCTTCTCCTTCCATCTTTAGAACTGGGGGTCTCCTCACCTCCACCAGGTTACTGATACGTCCAACTCCAGCCCCATGTCCATGAATTCAATCTATAGTGCTATCAATGAATTATTCAGTGGATTTTGCACAGTCTTTCTTCCAGTCTCCATCTGGTACTAATGTTGTCTTGTCTTCTCTTAACATTGTTTAACCATCTGTTAACCCAGCCTTCTGCCCAAGGGGGTTAGTGGGGAGAAATGATTTGAAGGTTCTGACAAAGAACTTCACAGTTTGGGATAGTCCATTAATTGTTGATTTTGTTTGTATTCAGCATTCTGCTTCTATCTGTGGTTTTAACTGATGTGAGGGTGCCCAGGGGCTTGTGCTGGACCCAGCTGTATAAATCAAATAAATAAAGGAATAAACAAATAAATAAATGAAATAAATCTCCCCTGAGATAAATAGATAACACAGCTTTCTCAATCTTTTTTTTTTTCTTTTTGCAGCAGTGCTTGTAAATGTACCCTGAGTACGTGTGAGGGATGTATCCAAAGTTTAAAGAAATAGATAATAACCATCCCTAGCTAAAGATGCATTCATGTTAACTGTCTCTACCCTGTCATCGTAGCATGGAAGCTGTGGGGAGATTTGGAACATTTCTATTCACCTCACTCATACCTTCATTTCAGATTGGTTTGGGGTTGCCATTGCCTCTGTTGGTTTCTTTTGAAGGTAAAGCAAAAGCAAAACAAAATGAGCCAGAAAAATAAAAGGAAACAAAATCTCAGTGGAGTAGTACCATCCACAGGGCTATGGATAATTCTTAAGAACTGATTTTCTGCTCTAACAAGGGAATGGTTGAACTCTTCTACGGTTCAAACGCAGGCTATTGAATAGGTACAGATTCTGCTGTGGCCGAGAACAGAGTGAGCAAATACGATGAGGCTCACATTGGAACAGAGGCTTTACATGTGCTTTTGAGCTTCTGCCCTTGTGTGAAGAGCACACCCAGCTAGTAGCTGCTCCCTGAACTCGCATCCCAGAATAAGAAGCAAAGTGAGGCCCGCCAGACCCTGATTTGGAGTCTAGCCACAGCTGGCCCTCAGACCCGCGACTGAGAAATACAAGTCTCCTGTTGTAAGACACTGAGATTTGGGGTTGTATTTTCCTGTGGTAACAGTCCTGAATCTAACACAAGGACCACAGTTTCTGCAAATTTTCAGAGATGGAGTCATAAACCTCAGAATTAGGAAGGAGTCTTGCTGATTGATGGCCTCAGATTTCCTGTATCTCCCCCATCCCAGCCTGGAGGTGGTCACACTCTGTCTCCAGTAACGGGAGATGAGCTAAATTTCAGAGGATGGTTCTGACTATTAGAATCATTTTCCTTCAAGGTGATTGCCATGTTTTGGGGATGCTGTGTGGCCTTGGGCTTTGAACCCCAACTTCCTTACATAAATTGGACAGAAATAATACTACACACTTTACAGGATTAAATGAGATGGTATGTATGCCTGGCACATAGTAAGGGCTCAAGAAATGGTTATTCTTCTTCTTTCCCCAGATGGCATGATCTAATCCATCTTCCCTAGAGTGAACTTTCAAATATTTGGACACACTTAGACAGCCACTGTTCTTGTACAGTTGGTCTTTTGAGCCTTAGTTTAGTTGATTTTACCCAGGTTAAACCTGCTCTGGCTGGACGTGGCTTACTGGGCCAGCCAGTGGCTAGGTTTTCCGATCTTAATTCTGCCACCTGATGTATTCACTGTAACCCTCGGCTTTGCATCAACCACAAATTAGATCAGTGTGCTGTCCATTTCCTCATCCTAATTGTTAATAAATATTCCGAGGTGTTTCACTAGCCAGGCTCTTGGAGTCCTTCGGAGTTGTAAGCTCACTTGTATTCACACTACGCTCAGATGTTCCAAGAAAATGTAGATTCTTTATTTCCAATAACTGATCTAATCTTCCTCAAGAGCCTCCCACCTCAGTGTGCTGCAGCTAAAAATAGCTTTATTTTAAACTTTCCAGTGCAAAATATCTCATGTTTTGTGAGTTTCAGTGGTTTTGTTTTGGCTCAGGCTAGAGGGGGTGAGTGCTCAGCCCTTCAGATTTGCTTTCCTCCCCTGCTCTTCGCCCACAAGGCACCTGGCTAGGTTCTGGGAGCTTGTGGAATTGGGTTGAAGGGTCTGCATCTTGCTGATCTTAGGCTGGTCCTTAGAAAGGTCTCTGCCGTGGCGATAGCTGGGAGTGCCTCGTTCAGTAAGTGTGCCGGGTGGCCGTCTGAGCAGGTGTGGTAGTTCTAGCTCCACCCTCTGTTTTTGCCCACACTGAAGTTTATGGCTGATGCAACCCAGTATCAGTTCTCCTGCAGACTTAGGACTCCTAGAGAGCTCCCTTGCCAATGCGGACACACTCACTCCCACCCGGCTTTGTGAATCTCCTAAGGTCTGGCTCTGACTCCCTAACTTTGGAGGTCCAGTCTGTACCCCTTGGCCACAGGGTCACTATGTCCCTGTTGTTCAATCCTCAGCCAGACATTCAACTAAACTCTAGATTCCCTCTCAGGGGAGTTGAAGAAACTTCTGATGAAGAGCATGGGCTCAGGGGCCAAAGTGCCTGGGTCCGATACCCAACGCTGCCACTTACCAGCCAAGTAAGCTCAGAAAGCTACTTAGCATAACTGTGCCTCCACTGGCTCACCTGTAAAAAGGGGTTAAGAATAACACCTACCTTCTAGGTAGGGTCCTTGTGAGGGTTACATGAGTTAATACATGGAAAGCACTTGGAATTGTGCTCGGTGAGCCCAGAGTACATGCTTGGTCAGTATTAGCCAGTAAAAAAGTAGAAAATTGGATGTGGTAAGTTATTAACCTCTCTATGCCTAAGTATTCCCATATGTAAAACAAAGAGCATAATAATAGCCCCCTCATAGATTTCTTGTGCAAATAAAATTACTGAATGGGTAAAGGAATTAGAACATAGTTTGGCACAAAATAAGCCCTTATCATTGTCGTTATTGCTTTGTTGTCCCCAGGTCACAGGAGAGCCCAGGGAAGCCAGGAGTGCCTACTCAGATTCACTTCCTGCCAAGGCTGCAGCTGTCCAGGTGGCTGGTAGGGGCACTCCTTAGGAATGGGAAAAAAGTCCCTTCTCTCTCTGGATTCTGCTTTCCCCTCAACCTGCCGTCGTGTCACTTCCCTGCCAGACGTCACCTGCAGGCACGCCTTTCCATGGCCAGCTTCCTCCCTGTGCCTCCCATCTCCCACCTACACCAACCACATGGGACAAGCTCTCCTCTTCACATTCTTTCTGGAAGGCACCTCCCTTATGTAAAACTCTATTATCAAGTCACTCATGTCTAACTCCGTTTGTTAGCTAATGGAAACGTCATACAATTAGGATTCCTTTTTCCCTCCATATAAATTTGATTCTCAAGTCTATTTCCAGTCTGTCGACTCCAAACAGAAATCAACCTTGAAATAATGACCCTCAAATGGATGAATAAAATACCACTAATTCAACTGGGGGAGTTCACCAGACAAGGGGATGTATGGGAGATAAAAATATATATGAAAGTGTTTTTTAAAGTATCCCAGTATGACTGACAAAGATGTCATTTAAGGATCCCTCTGACACCTTCTTTCTAGCTGCTGCAGGATCACTACTTGGGAAATGTTTCCTAGAGTGGCTGACCAAGGAGAGGAATGAATTTTACAATCACAGGGCATCTGGGAATCAGGATTTGTTTCCTGCTCCTGCAATAAAGAAATGGAAAATAATATTAAGTGAGTACCAATTCGGTGTCAGGCACTATACCTGGAGGCTTACATATATAGAGTCAGTCAAGATGATTCACTGGGCCTCCTGTATGTCCCACGTGGTTTATAACATACTACGGATGTGGTGGTGAAAAAGACATATTCTCACAGAACTAACAATAGCTCTATGTGGTGGTATCATGATTATCTTTATTTATAGAATGAAGGAATAAAAGTGTCAGAAAAGGTAAGTAACTTAGTTCATTTCCAGGAGTCAGTCTAGCTCTGAGGCCCATGCTCTTTCCACGAGGTGTAGCACTGAGCTTGATGATTGCAGCAGGTTGGCAGAGACTCTAGGGACTTGTGTTCTGAAATGTATGGAAGGATTGACAAAGAATAAAAAGAACACTGAAACTTGATGCAAAATTATGCTTAAATTTGGTACGTGTGTTTTCTTTTTTTTTCTGGAGGGAGACTCTATAACTTTCATCAGATTCTCAGGAAGCCCTGTCAGTGCAGAGCTGGTTTTCCTTGAGTATTTGCAGATAACTTCATTTTGGCATTACCATTGCTCTAAATCTGTATTTTCTCAGGCCCACTGGAGGGCAAAGTTCTAAGTAGGCGAGGATGCTGGGAGGTCATGAAGAAACACAGGAGGTGGGGAGAAAGGGGTTTTAGAATTTAATCCTAAAATAAAGTACTGAGCCTTTTACATAGTCATACTCTAATCACCAGAGGGTGGGACTGCCACCTGTCTTCCAGAAGCCACCTGCTTCGATGCTCAGTGTAGCCTGCTCTCCCTACATACAAAATGTGTGGATGTGTGTGTTGATTTGCAGCGATGGTGAAAAGAATAACAGTGTGATTTGCTTCCCGTCCTATTCAGGCTGCCTCTGACCTACATCCTAGCAACTTTATGATATGCATGGATGAGACTTATTGGAAAAAAGAAAGAGGCTATATCTGAGGCAAAAGACCAGGCACAATTGGCTGATGGTTGCCAAGAGCTGCCTACTCAGCATCTGAAAGTGATGGACCATATACTCTCCTAAATAATTATTCTTTCTGTGGAATGGACATCAGGAGCTAATCAGGGAAGTGGAGGAACAATAATTTCTACTTTGAGGTGGAGAGGCCATGTCTGGAAACTTCCAGATGGAAAGATAAGACCAGAACTGATTGCATATCCTGAGGTCTTCTGGATGGTACCTTGTAGTGAGTTTATTATTATTCTTTATAGTTTCCTATTCCTTGCTTCCCAGAATAGGACTAAATGTTTGTGGGTAATCCTCATATATCCCCAATTGACTTGTGACATTGTCGATCATATTATTGAGTCCAAAATATTATCTCACTTGAGTGCTGAATGTATTAGTCTGGAGGGGTAACTTTTAAAAACAATATTATTGTAGTGTTCTTTAAGCCCTTCTAAATATAGAGAACCACCACAACAAAAACATCTCTTTTATTCTTAGAAATAGGATTTAACCAAGCTAATATTTACCGTAGCAGAAGATCTGGAAACAATTAGACATGTCACATATATTTGCATTTTTGATGACATTTGCAATGTAAATGATAGAATAATGGAAGGCTTTGGGAGAGACATTTGTTCCCTTCTGAGCCCAGTGTGCTTCTTCCCACAGAGGACACAGATTTAAGGAAAGCAGCTCGCAAAAAAGAAAAGATAACAGAGGTGAGAATGTTATTTTAATTTTGGATCGGTGCATTTCTCTTTTATTGGATGAAGTAGGAAAGCATAGAATAAATGTCATCAAAATGACAGGTGCTAAATGCTTTTACTGTGTGTGTATTTGTCTGAGCACCTGTCAGCAGTGGAGGGGTGTGTCTTTGGAGGTGTGTTCACGTCTCGGGTGTCTATGGCTGTTTTGTGTGTGTCTTTGGATGCAGGTCTGTTGTGTCCAGGTGGTAGGGGGATAGCTCTTGGGGGGTGTCTGGGAGACTTTTTTCTAGGATACATGTGTCCACCTCTGGTGGTGCCAGTTTATGTATGCGTGCTTGTTTTCTGTGAGAGCATGAGTGGATATTTATTAGGAATGAGAGCTTAAAATCATAACCTCTTATGATTGGAGACGGCTTTACAGGTCATTGGATGGAACATACAAAATAGAAATCTCTTGTCTGTTGGGAGAATGAAAGACTAAGGTGGAATAAATAACCCCGAGGTGAGGGCTGGCCGGTGAACAGATATTTGATAAGCAGCCCCTGAACATGGGACACAGTTCTTGACCAGGGGACGCAGTGATGAGTGAAGTAGTCCCGTTTCTCAGGAAAGTTTCTAGTATGGGGAAAGAGACGGGTCATTCAACGACAAAATCAGTTATTTAATTACGTGTGTAAAGTGCCACGGAGGAAAAGGACAGTATTCTAAGTCAGCATATAAGAGGAGACCCCAATTTGGACAGTGGGATTAGGGAAGGCTTGCAAGAGAAAGTGACATTTAAATGGAGAAATCTATACTCACCCAGCGTGACGGTGGTGTTCAGGGCCCCCTCACAGCCCACACGAGAGGGGTGACTGCTGCCACCCTCCCCCCGCCACGTATGATAGCGGGGATTAATGCCAACCCCCTCCCCCTTCCCTCCTGCATAACGGCAGCAGAGCTCCATGCAAAGTCCTCAGATGGCTTCCGCCCTACACACCCTCATATCCTACTTATTTTGGTCATCTAAGTGAAGAGCTCATGCGCCTTAGGGTAGGCCAACTGCCAAAGCAAGCAAGCTAACATTTCACAATGCAGAAGCTGATTTCCTGTTTATGCATCAATCAAAACTAGGTGAACTAGGTGTTCCTGGTGTGGTGCCCTCCTGAATTGCTCTCCTCTCAGCAGCGACCTGGGCCCAGGCTCCTTCCATGCTGAGCCTCTGCTTTCCTCAGACGTCTCCATTTTACTCCTAGGCAGAAGACAGAGAAAGAGAATGGAGTGTGACCTGTAGGAGGTTTCATGGGCTGAGCCTTGGAGCAGTGTACATCTCTACTGCTCACTTCTTTTTTGCCTGGAATTCAGTCACATGTTCCGTCTAAATCCAGGGAAGAGTGAAAATACAGTTCACCTCTCTGCCCAGGAGCAAGAGAGTGTGGATGAATACTTGGCAGTCTTTACCAGACTATGGCTGTCTCTTTGCAAGACCCAAGGGAGATTGTAGCAGTGCCTTCAGTCTGAAACGGAGAGCTGGGTACCCACATTTTAGCAGAGGAAGTGGATGACACAGGAAATCACAGATGGATAACATGACTTTTGATGCACTAAAATCTGAACTAATTGCTATGCCAGTATAGATGTTATCTTAAGTTTTGGGGGAGGGGGGCTTTTCTTCTGTCCTGAACCTTGTAGACATTAAAATCTCTGGAGGGGAAAAACACAATCTTTTGTATTTCAGAATTGTGATACATCTGTGAATCTGCTGGGGAAAAAATCCACTGTGAATATAGGTCCTATACTATTATAATATTCCGCTAGTTATGTGATAAGTCCGATTACCAATCCACATCCCACCCACCTCTCTTCTCTCTTTATCAGGATTATTAGCATACACACTGACCTTTTCCCCACGCCTCTGCTTAAAAGCATTTCAAAGGGATTGAAATGATGGATAACCATGAACCTCAGAAGAAAAATGCCTTGTTCTAATAAGCAACAGAATTTCCATTCACTCTGCTATTAGGTGTCACAGTATTTGTAGTTTATTGTTTAAAATGATAATAATACCACCATTAAGAGAGAGGAAACAAGTTTCTACCAGTTTTACCTGGAAAAGAGCTTTCATTCGTCAAGAATCAGCTTATTGCCTCCTTGTCAGACCTTCCCTGACATTGATCATTCCCTCTAAGTTGATCATTCCCTCCTTTGGGAGCACATTTTTCCTGGAACACATCAAATTGCCATAATTTTTTTGTGTGCCTGTTTCCACAATGTGAGGACTCTGGTGACAACAGAAGTATTCTTATTCCCCATTTAATACTTTGAATGCCTCTTTTAAGGAATTATTCCCCTTTCAAGTGTCTGGTGTAGTAGGAGCTCAGAAAATATTTGATGAGTAAATGAATGGGCTGATGGATGAAATAGAATGGTCTACCTGTGGATGTAATTGGAGAAAATAAGCATATCTCAAATGTTCAGCTCTGTATCCACCCTTTCTCTACTCCCTCCTTGTTTTGGGTACCACCCCTGGGATGGGAGGATCCAAGGTTTCCTGAACCAGCTGGTAGGCCTGCATCCCTGGCCTGCCTCACCTGTGCAAACAAACACACTTACAGAGGCTCTTTATGTGTTTACACTGCCCTGTCTGGCAAACCATGTTCCAAGAGGCTTGGCTTCACTAGGTAGGATACAACAGCAAAGAAAAATGCAGGGAGTGTGGCCTCCTTTCTGGAGACTTTTATTTCAACACGGTGCGTGAGGTCTTGGCAGATTTGGATGACCTCTGCCATAAAATGAGTAACCCCAGCATGGGATGGTTATGGGAACGTAAAAGGTTTAACATAAAACTTGGCATACAGCAGGCATTTGATCAATGTGGCCATTCCTCTTCTGATGCCGTCACTACCACTTGTTTTATTATTTTACCACAGGCTTTCTGCCAGAATCCCTTTCTAACCAGCACACCCTGATTCTGGGGAATGGGGAGAATGAAGTCCATTTCTTTCATTGTGTTAAATCAAATTTTGTAAGTGTTAGTTATTGACCACAATGACATACATTATCTACTGCAGTGAAATACTCTCAACGACAGACTGAAAATCTCAACGTTCTGCTAGCCATTGGTTGGGTCTCCCAATTTAACATTCTGAAACAAGAAGTTGGCCTTTCAGAGTTCCTCAGAATGGTTGTCTCTGGGTAGCCTGCAGTTGTGTTGAAGCATAGAAATTCTAGCTAGGCCCAACGTTAATAAAATTGTGTGACACATAAACCTCTATGATGCATGGTGACTGATAGCCTAATACTGTTTTATTCTCTCTAATATACTGTTTCTCTGCAAAGGCCAAGAAATTAAAGAACAGTTTTATTCTCCCATTCCAGCCTGTGCAGGGTAATTATATATTATTAATAATGCAGCAGCACAAATGATATTAAATGAACTACATTTGTTAATGCAGATCTTATCTAACTGCTTTTTCCATCAGTGGGCTGTTTCTCATCAGGGGGTACTAATTAGCTGTAATATGTAGAAAGATGGGACAGAAATCCAATCAGATAAATGGGATCTATTTGGAGAGATCCAGGAACGAGGAAGAAAGGCCTTCATGATTCTGCGAGAATTACTACAAGTAGAAAAGATGAAAATTTCTGCTGTTTCAACTTCATTTACATTTTGTGGCCACAGAAGTTAAAATGCAGTACTGCTGGGTTGCCCAAGCTGCAAAGTCCTGCAAGTAATTTTATTTATCATGACTGTAACAGTGTTGTTTTTTGCAGTAATAGAAGTGCATATAGCTCTATAAGAATCCCGAATGGTTTACATTGCCCTTGCAAACATTAAACCTAAAGTATTAGGGTGAAAACTGATGTCTCCAGCTTTCCCTAACTAATGTGGACTTGCAGGAAGCAGTCAGTCTCAAAACTATTTGTTTTAGGAAAGGATCACCTGAAGCTCTGAGATGATATATGCTCGATAAATCCTAGGCTACCCATAAACATACCTGTCAGATTCTCACCCTTCATAAATCTCCTGGGAAAGTCCCCATGTTGAAGGGTTGATAAGTCAGATCCTTTTTAGATTTCCCATCAACTAAGTTGGATGGACATGTGGCCTAATTGCAAAATTAAAGTAGCCCTGCCCACCCTGCCTGCTCACCTGAGCCAGGTTCACACTCACCAATGTCAGGGATACATCACTGGTCCATTAACAAATGAAGTGCCTTACTAACCTGACAACATATTTATCACCGCTCTTGTGGGACTGTGGTCTCTTGAGGCCACCTTGAGTGAGCTGGCAGGGACTCAAAGGAAGGACACATATTCTCATTGTGAAAATAGATTATTTCATTTTGGTTAGCTCAATTCCTCAAATGTAGAAAAAGGCTTGCCACACACTACGCAAAAAAATAAAAGCTTGCTAAAATTAGGCTGATTATTGAAGTTAATTTAATTTTTAGAGGGAGCCCTGTTTTTGCCTGCCTCTTCAGAGCCAGTGATACCTTTTTGCTCCTTTCTATATCCTAAGCCAGTAGGCACCCCAATATTTGACTTCCATGTGTTAGGAAATCATATTTCTGGGAACTACCATCTCACTAGGGGAGCATCCTGGTCCAAACCACAGTGTACACAATTAATGCCCGAAACTCCTAAGACAGCAGTATTTTACTTAAACCTTGGAGTATTTAGACTTGTTTTATGAATCCTTAATGATTAGCAATTGAAAGCATTTATTTTCTCAGTTCTTGGTGGTCCTGCAAAATGGCCCAGCAATGTTTGGAAAAATTTGGGCTCATACTTTAACTGCCTTTAAAAGGTGACAGTATCATTAATTGGAACAGGATTGGGATGGACACAAAAGATTTTACTAGCTGAGACCCCACTGATCACTGGAAACGAGTGAGTTGCGACCTGGTCAGATAGAATGAGACCCGACGCTTCAGCAATCTGCAAATATTCAACACCTTTTTAGCAAAGTAATCATGAAAATGCAGGAGACATCATTATAATATAAAATCATCCAGGCATCAAGGGAAATATATTTGTCTACCTTATGACAAAAGTTGAGTGGAAGCTCAGGAGTACTATTTACATTTATGTATACTTATATCATGTAATTAAAGCCAACAGATAAACACATCAATATGTTAAAACAGATGTAAAAATATATAGTTAGACATATTGCACTGAAACCTTGATATTGCATCCAAATGAAACCCTGTATTCCAAATATGCCCCGTAGGAGTTTTGCTCAAGGCTATGCTTAGGTATACTCAAAAATTCCCGATAGCGAGTCACCGGGGAAAACATGTTCTTTTACAGATAATTGCTACTGGCAGCCAGAGACCTAGAGAATTTGATGTGCAGTAATGTGACCTGACTATGTATTAAACTTTTTTGAAGGACATGTGTAAAGTAATTTTTATGTCTCTCACACACCTTGGATTTTTTTTTCCCCCACTTTGCTAGCACATTTTTAAACAACTTGCCAATTTTTAATATCTCAGTTAGGTGTTGTCCTAATAGTTTTAAACCATGAAAGATATTGGTATTGTTTTCATCATCCCCCCCCCCGCCTCCCCAAAAAGAAGCAATCTGGAGACAAGGAAAAATCCCGTCTGAGCTGTAAGGAATATGTAAACAAAGTTATATTGTTGGTAATGAACTTCAGGAAAAATGTGAGAAATAATAGTTGCTGTTCTCAAACAAGAGAAATTAGAGATTAACTGATTTCTCGAAGGTTGGGGGGCATCTCTGCTGCTATTTAAGGCAATAATCACTAGCTTTTCATTAAATCTAGGGATGTTTAGGAGATGGTTCCTGAGGTATTTTAAAGATACTGCTTCAGAAACTATAATTAATAATTTGAAAAAATTATAAATTGGCAAGGACACACATATGCAATGATACAATTCAATGAATATGTATCATCGCTGCTAAATACTTCGGTTCCATTTTTTTCTGGGTTATTATGCTGTCCTCATTTTATTGTTCAATATTAGCATGTAAACCTTAATTAAGCATAATGTGAGAAGGTTCCAGGAATATTGCTGAAGATTTCACAAGGTAGTTCAAAAGCTTGTTTGGAAAGAATCCCTGGATCAGCTAGGGAGTGTAATCTGTAAATAATGTGCTTTTGTGTTGAGAGTTACATGAATTATTACAGACTGACATTGAAAATTAGCTTTTAAGAGCAAAAATCCAGAGAGGAAAAAATGAACTCAAACCAGCATGTAGTACAAAAATCAGGTGTGGGAACAGGCTGAAAAAGCTGGGAATGTCACATCAGTTTCGTTAATGACAGGCGGCAGTTCGTAAATTTACATGCTTGTATTCTGGTGCCAGGAGGATGAACATCCAAAATGACAACTTATCAGGAAAATGATATATTTCTAGTTTCCATTAAAATCTTTAAAAGCCACATTCCTTCTTCAGATATGCAAATGGGTTTTCTATAGAAATCCATGAACAAGGGTAAGATTTGCCCTGTGTTCATGAAGAGCTGCAAAGAGAGTACTTTCTTTCAGAAAGTTCTAGATACTTGATGGATTATCTAGGTCACATCTTTGTACCCCGTGTGTCTTGTGTTTTAGGGTTATTTCAGGTTCAGTTAGTATTGGTGCAGAGAAAAACAGGGTGAAATGAAGGCAGAGAGTTTTGTCACATATTGATATTTGGTAAAAGGTGTAGGGGTATCAAATCAAGGTGAAAGCAAAATTTAGAGAGACAGTCTCTCAAGTTTCACCTGGCCTTTGAAGTGTAACAGACAAAACCAGGATGCAGTTATCATCGTGAATCGTCTATATCACGGCCATGAAAGAATGCAGTATAGGCTTCAAAGCCAGCGCAGCAGCCAGAATGCTTGTGATTGTTACTCCTCCCTTCATGTTCATTAGCTGTGTGCTCTTGGACAATTTCACCTCTCTATGCCTCAGTTTCCGCACCTGCAACATAAGAATAAATTTTGTCTCTGCCTCAAAGGATTCTTGTGAATATTATGTGAGATCTCATATGCAAAGCATTTATGTGAGATCTCATATGCAAAGCATTTACCAGACTCTAGTAAATGCTATATAAATGCCCACTATTAATATTTTTCAAATCCTGGAAAATATCTTATGGGACCTCACAAATCTGTGGTTTGTGCCAATGGGGTTTCACCCCCAGCAGTGAAGCAATAGTGTTCCTTTTGGTTAAAGTTTGTTACAAAAATCACTCTCAAAAAACATATAAAATATGATGAAAATATAATCTATACCACACCCCTTGTTTCCTTTTAACACTTAAAACTTGGTCTATTAAAATTCTATAAATGGGGCTTCCCTGGTGGCGCAGTGGTTGAGAGCCTACCTGCCGATGCAGGGGACACGGGTTCGTGTCCCGGTCCGGGAAGATCCCACATGCCGCGGAGCAGCTGGGCCCGTGAGCCATGGCCGCTGAGCCTGCGCGTCTGGAGCCTGTGCTCCGCAACGGGAGAGGCCACAGCAGTGAGAGGCCCGCGTACCGCAAAAAAAAAAAAAAAAAAAGTTCTATAAATGGAAGTTCGACTTTGCCAGTTTCTGTTCATTAGGAGTATATTCTCCCCAACAGCTGGGAGGACACTATTTTATAAGTTCTTATACACACGGGGAGCACCTTATAAATGTTAAACTCATTCCAAAACAGATTGAGCTTGTTGAACAAACAGGAAGTGTATAAAGGAAAGAGACCAGATTTAAGAAAAAGCCAGTATGTAAAAATGGAAAGCAGCCTTATTTAAAGAGGTTAAGAGGTTAACTAAGTTCGCTAAAAATAATATGTGTCTAAATTTTACAAAAACTGTTTCCAGTGACCTCATGTCATGTATTGAAAAGAAACTAAAGAATCAAGATACATCTCAATTTCAGCGTTTTAAAATTTCTTTCCAGCATGTTAGAGAAACAAAAATCTCAAGTGTCATTCCTCAACCAAGTTCTAGAAGAACAATACCCAATAGAAAGAGAATTGGAACCATGTAATTTTAAAGTCTCTATTTGCTGCTTTGAAAAATGTAATTAATTTTAAGGAACACATTCTATTTAACCCAATAGAACCAAAATGTTTTCATTTCACATGTAATCGATGTAAAAAAAATCAATGAGAGAGTTCACATCCATCTTTTCCATATGAAGACTTCACAATCTGGTGTGTGTTGTACAATTACAGCACATCTCAACTTGGACTGGCTACATTTCAAGTGCTTCGTAGCCTCATATGGCAAGTGGCTAAGATTGTATGATACAACTCTAGAACAAGAGGTGAGGGGCTATACTTTGAGAAAGTACTCTGGACAGCAGGATGGCATCTGTTGGCCTCGGTACGAGCTGTGCTTTGTGTCTCTACTTAAAAAGAAATTTTTACCAGGCCCTTTGGCTTTCAGTGTCATTGGTGTTGGACACATCACCATTTCTGTTTGTTAATTTTTCTTTTAAGTGTGTACAGAGTACTCGTGTGCCTTTTGACATCTTGTAGCCAGGTCTGTTCTCTTAGAACAAATGGAACTCGGCTTTGGAATTCATGTGTCTGAAGAAAACTCGTCTTGACAGCTGCTGGGGAAGATTCAAGCACACACGAGGTGAGAGAAAGCCACCTGGGATCTTTTTTTAATACTAGGGGTGGAATAAGGAGGTGGAGGAATGCCTTCTTAGAGTGCCAGATGAGACAAACAGGTGGCACAAGGAAGGAACAAGTAAAGGATGAAGGGAAGAGCAGCAGGTTAAGGCCTCAGGCAGAGCAAATACAAGATTCAGCTACTGCAGGTTCAAGCCAGAGGCAGGTTAATAGAGCTGACTGTGGCAGAAAGAAAATCAGACCTGTCAACACTGAGGTTCATCCATGAATGTATACTGGTAGAAGAGTGTGGAAGGAATGCAGCCTCTCAGCATCATGGGGCAACCTCACCGTCCACAAAAGCCATACCACATCACAAAGAAGCCCAGGACCCCTCCAGGACTAATCAGATGACCCCTACAAACAGGGACCAGGAAAGCTTTCTATTGTTTAAATATCTCTTTTCTCACTTTGCACACCAAAGGGATACAGGCAGCCGACCCCCAAAGCAAGCAAATGCACCATAACTGGAAAAAATATGAAGAGAAATAAAAATGTTTCTAAAAATATTTCTCTGTGAGGGGCCCTACATATCAATGAAGAAAAACCAATAACCTCCGTCTCCCACACAAATAAATCATCACAGAGCCAACCCCAATGCCTTCTGAAATGAAGCCTTACACTAAAAAATACAAATCCCTAAAAAAAATAGGAAATATGTGCAAAACCTACCATAGATTAGGGAGAAAAAGCAGTTTTTCTTTTCCTCCCTATCCACCCACACTTGAGGGATATAGAGACATGCACTGCAAAGATCCTTGCTCCGAGGTACCTTTTGGCGACGAAAAAGCCCTGGTGTGAACAGCTCTCGAGCAGCAAGGCCTTGTCTTCCCACAGGAAATCCAACAATATGGACTCTGAAACGCCCTCACCAAATTTCATGGCCAAACATTTATTCAAAAGGCCCAGAGATAAAAGTATACTTGGCATAACATTTAGAGAAATCACCTAGTCTCATAAGTAGAGAAAGAGTGGTATTGAGTTTTGGAATGAGTCCAAAAATCTTGCATGGAATTTCTCAAAAAAAGTGGAGAAAACCTGGCTGACTAGCCAACTCCCCTACCCTCCACTCTATTTGCTGTTCTCTGAGTCCTTGCCCTGTAAGAGTGGCCTCTGAGGAGGCACTTCAATTTAACTCATGAGCCCAAGAACAGGATTTCAGTCTTCGAAGACTTCCCATAGCTATTGACAACTGCAGACACAGCCTTGCAAGAGAAGGGGCTTCTCTCCCTCCACTGCAGGAACCAGGTAAAGGGTGGTTTCAGAGGCCAATCAGAGCAGGATAGAGAAAACTTGAGTGGAAAACCCTTGGTCTGTGCCTCAGGTGAGGGGGACCAAGAGATTTACTGACACCCACAGCCCCCGTGACAGTGCCCACTAATTACCAGCCTGCTTTGCTTTCTGACTCTCTTTTCTTAGGGTAATGAGGGCATCTCTCATACCCTTTCCTTGAAATCCTAATATTTTAGAGCCAGGTTGTATCTTTAGGATCAACCTTTCCATTTTATAAGTAAGAAAATTGAGACCCAATGGAAGTACATCAACTGGTATAAAGTCACCACAGCATTATTTTCCCAACCAGGAACCGGATCACAGGAACTGTGTGTTTCGCATTGACCCCACACAGCACATAGAGAGGCTTCCAAGTGTCTGAGCAAAACTTTCCATTGTGGATAAGGTGGGGAGTTATGTTGAATAAGAAAGAAGGAAGATTAGATAGAAGCTAGAAAGACCCCAGGAAGCCAGAAGAGCTGCCTGCAAAGATGTGCACACCCTAATCTTGGAAACCTAATCTTGGAAACTGTGAATATGTTACCTTATGTGGCAAAGGGCTTTGCAGATATGATTAAGGTTAAGTATCTTGAGATGAGTTTATCCTGCATTACACAGGTGGGCTCAATCTGATCATGTAAATCCTTATAAACAGAACCTTTTCAGACTGCACAGACCAGAGAAAGGGCAACGTGTGAGAGAGGTTTGACTTTGCTGGCTTTGAAGAGGAAGGAAGGGGTCAGCTTCTAGAAAATGGTAAAGGCAAGGAACGAAATCTTCCCCTAGAACCTCCAGAAAGGACAGAGCCTGCTCACACATTGATTTTAGCCCAGAGACCTGGGTCAGATTTCCATCCTACGGGGCTGTAAGATAAGTCATTTGTACTGTTTTGAAATACATTAAATAGGTGGTGTTACAGCAGCAGCAGAAAACTCATGCAGTCTTTCTCATAGCAAATATCCTCTCCACTCAGGGTGTTTGTTTCAGAAACTCTAGCTTTTGACCATATAGCCAGACCAGTGCTGATTAAGTAAATGCTGGGGGCGAGGGGTGGGAACTGGCAGGCCTGCTGAGGGATGAAGGATGGTTGAAGCAAACAAAGACAGTAACTGCAGGAAAGAGCTACTACTCCTGGGGCTGGTAGAACACAGGGAAGGGGTTGGAGTTACCAGGAACTAGAAGCTCGGAAGAGGGGCCCCGGGAGGCTGGGACTCAGACCTTGGAGGACGGGGAGCTGTTCCTTCACTAAGACATGATGAGGCTGGCCCTGAGAACTCCGGTGAAAGGTCTCGAGCCTGGGAGAACGGCTGCTGTGGGGCAGCCAGGTCCTGCTGGGGTGATGCTGATGGGAGGAGCAAGCAAGGGAAGAAGCAAGTCCTTCTCCGCCTCTCATCTGCCAGTCTCTATATTAGTCCGCTCGGGTTGCCGTAAGAAATACCACAGGCTGGGTGGCTTACACAGCAGATGTTTATTTTCTCACAGTTCTGGAGGCTGGGAGGAGAGGATCAAGGTGTCAGCAGATTTGGTTTCTCCGGAGGCCTCTCTCCTTGGCTTGCAGACGGCCACCTTCTCTCCGGGTCCTTGTGGGGCCTTTCTTCTGGGCACACTGCTGGTGTCTCTTCTGTGTGTCCAGATTTCCTCCTTTTATTGGGGTACCACTCAGATTGGATTAGGGTCCAGTGTACAGGCCTCATTTTCACTTCATTACCTACAAACACTGTCACGTTCTGAGGTACTGGGCATTCAGGCATCAATATCCAAATTTGGGGCCCCGTGGGGAGATACAGTGTGGCCCAGAATGGTCTCCCTTTAGAAACTCCCTGTCGGTGAAACCTGCAGGGTGCCTGCTGACAAATCAATGTAGTTTTCAGAGTCCCAGCCCCACCATCACAAAAGCAGAGTTAAACAAAGATGGGATTTGGAGCTTGGTAACTGGCAGAAGAGGGCCTGACGATGGAAAGGACAGCTGGGAAACCTGCTGTTGGGAGTGAGAGGGCAAAGCAGCCTCCCAGGCCCCAAGTGGGGTCTGTGTACCTGTGAATCGTGCGACATGTATGACTGTGGGGGACACCTACCCGTTTCTATCCTCCCTTCCCCCATTGGAGGCCTGGTTCTGAGAAGCAAGTATAGAAATGGAAGCATCCGTCCCTTAACTGTAGTTCTTCATGCAGCCAGAGGTGACGGAAGAGGAAGAGTTCCTAGGGTCGTAGTCAGGGAAATGGGCCAGCAAAGCAAGGTGTCAGGATCTGGCACAGCAGCCCAGCAGTAGGTCAGTGGATGGGAGAGAGCCATCCCCTGAAGCACCCAGGATGGGTATGATGTCAGGACTTCAGGGATGACTTCCATGGGAGTCAGGAAGAGGCCACTTGGAGGAAGGCTGGCAGGCCCTTTGGGGTTAAATACAGGGGCAGAGACGGAATGAGGGAAGGATATGGGCCAATATCTGTGCTGGTCCAACTTGTTCACTGCTTCCTGGAGCTGACCCATCTGAAGGAGAAAGATGACCCTTTATTTCTCTTATTCTTCCTCCCTCCCTCCCTCCCTCCCTCCCTTCTTTCTCTCTCTTCCTTCCTTCATTTTTCTCTCTCTTTTCCTTCCTTCCTTCCTTCCTTTCTTTCTTTCTTTCTTTCTCTTTGTTTCTTTTCCTTTCTCTCTCTTTCTCTTTCTTTTTCTTTCTTCCTTCCTTCCTTTCTTTCTTTCTTTCTTCCTTCCTTCCTTCCTTCCTTCCTTCCTTCCTTTCTTTCTTTCTTTCTTTCTTTCTTTCTTTCTTTCTTTCTTTCTTTCTTTCTTCCTTCCTTCCTTCCTTCCTCCCTTTCTTTCTTTCTTTTCAAAGAATTTGAAACTAGAAGAAAAATAAAGAAAACCTGAGGTAAGTGCTAGACTCTGAAAAAGGCTCTGAGTAACCCTAGACCTTAGAATCCCACAGGGAGTAAACAACAGCTATCCATCTAGGGCCTGGGACTCCTTTTCCCAAGGTAATTATTATTGCTTCTGGGTGATCTAGGGATTGTAGGGCAGAACACAAGCCCATTTGGGGAGAGAGCACTTAAGTGTTCTTGTCTTAGAAATTTGATGAACAAAATGCATTATCAAAAGCATTTAAAACAACATGAAGGAATCAACCTCCCTTGGTTAATTTATTCCAAGCAAAGAGAAAATCTCAGAAATAAATTTAGTATTGGAACCTTTTAAATCAGTTTGCCTTTCTTGAACTGGAGCTAATTTGTATAGTTTGGATTGTCCTGAAAGTTCTCTGTGTCATCAGTGACTTAAAAATACTGCTACAGGGCAAAAGAAATCAATGATCTCTACATTGCAGGCTGAGTAATTACATAATAATGACTTGCATTAATGAAAAGACAAGTTGGTCCAGATCCAGATGTGCCAGTGACCACAGTTCCCTGCAACGTCTAACCAGAATGCTGAGGTCGGAGAAATTTCAGCATCAGTTGTGAGACAAAATGACTGGTTAAAAAAGTCTTTCCTAATCAACATCACTTAATAGATCTTTAATGACTGACTCATCACTTTCCTCCAAGTAAAAGTAAATTTAAATTTTAAAATAAAGCAAATTTTACTTATATCTGTGGCACAGAAGCAGATGTTTCCCTGACATGTGCACACAAGCTGTTGGCTGTGACCTTGCAGGATAAAGCAGTTTTGAAAATTAGCTTTTGTCTCCCAATCTGGGGAAAACAATGCTGCAGTGAAGATTTAATAAAAAGTCATAGCTTCTCACAGAAGCTTATTTCAGCAAAGTAAACTATTAATTAAAATAACAAATGTCAGCTATTTTGGAGGCTGACAGTTAACACAAGGCAGCATTTGCTTACCTTGACGTACAGGATGCACGGGACACTGGCAGGATCCATAATTCATTCTAGGTATGGCTCTCTCCTGCCCTAATATAGTGATAACAGAGTGATAAATTAGCTCCTGTTCAGCAGTTTCGTTAGCAAAAGTACTTGGGGATTTGGGGAAAACCCACCTAGAGAGGGTCTTTTGGCTGAAGGAATACACACTCCAACAGCTTGAGTAAAAGTTTCATGGAATTCCTGGAAAACTTGAATACCAAGAAAAACAGGTGGGGAAAATGTAAAACTATGTGAGAGAAAGAGTAAGTGAGACAGCGTGCCAGAACAGTGCATTACAATCTGCTTTCAGCCGAAGTGGGGAAAAATTATTAAGTAGAGGAAGACTATATCACCCCCAAGAGACCAGGAAAAAGAGAGGTTAGGGAAAAAAGCAGCGAAGGTCAGATTTCAGAGACAGAAGTGGGATTGAGGAGGCCGGGAAGGAAGGGAAACTGACAAACATCATTCACCATCTCTAAATTCAACGATTTAAAAGAGGTTTTGGGGCAGATGAGGCAGCAGTACAACACCTGGGGACATTGGCTCTAAGCTGTTTTTCTACCACGATTGCATAGGTGAGAATAATATCAATAAATATAAAAAGCTACATTGACTCTATGAGGTGTATTGGTGGGGAGGTCTGTTTTAGGGTCATTCTATTAAGACAGTTCAGTAATACATCTATTGTAACATTAAGGAGGGAATAAAAGCCCTTGGAGTTAGGGCATCCTGAAAACATGTGTATCAAAAGCCCAAAGAGGTAAGAAGTCGAGGAGGAAGGGTGACCTGGGAGAAACATCTGGGCAGAGCAGATTAGCAGGGCAGTGTGGTGTGGGTATGTCGGGTGGTATTGAGGGAAAAGTGCTTTACTATCAAGATAGATGCACTTAGGGAAATACAACCCCCTTCAAGTAAAAATAGTTCTGCGACTTCCTTGTTATAGAAGGCAGAACAAAAGCATGTATCCTACAGTTCAAGTATTCCACGCTTCTTTTCAAAATAAAAACAACAACAACAACAACAAAAAAAAACAAACCACCAAACAGGATCCAATTAAATTAGGAGCTGGCTTCATGAGGTACCAGCTATTCATTTCCTCTTTAACAAAACCCATGGTGGTCAAATAAGTGTTGTTTTTTTATTTTTTTATTCCCATTTCTGGGACTATTTTAATATGTTGTTACAGTGGAGGCATCTACATTTTAAAACTTACTTATTATCATTTCTACTGAAGTCAAAGCTTAGTGTGTCATTAAGCATGATGCAGGTCACTGGACCAAAATGAAGCAATAATTAGATTCCAGAGCAACTCTTGTGTGCCATACCTGTTCCCCATGATTCTCTCTTTCCTCGTTAGCTTGTGGACTTCAGCTAAGGTATGGGTTGTAGGTGAAAGCTGTTTGACATTCACAAAAATGAAGAACATCAGAGGCATATAAACAAGTCTCTTGGTTACCTGGACTTCAATCAAGCTAAATCCGGCCCCAAATTAATGACCAAAATCAATATGCAAGGCAGAAGAAGGATGAGCCAGTTTGGATGAAATCCTATCTGAAAACTTTATTAAAAGTACAAAGTAAGAAGAATCCTTTCAGGAGATCTGAGAGAGTCAGATCAACCTTCAACCCAGATATTTCTTGTTGGAGGCAGAATTCTTAGGTACTAGATAAATTCTGCCTTTGTAAATATGATAGGGCGGGCCCTGAATGGAAGCGGGGCAGCACCTTCTCCCTCCGAGGTGCCTGATCCGGGCACCAGCCATGTGCAGGGTCTGCAGGGTCACCTGCTCACCTTGGGGTCCCCCAGGCTGTGAGATCAACTTTCGCATCCAGTGTGAATGTCATATGGGCTTCGTGCATATCTTCCAAAGGATCCTATCAACTCATATCCCAGTGTAAGAAACCCCTTCACTGCCCACTCTTCATTTTCTCACTTTCCTAGTGCTAAGACCCATGGGAATTTTAAGGCAAATTGGGTCTGGACAGTGTTATGACAAACTCCCTGAGCACCAGAGAGAACCCACATTCCCACATGCATCCACTGAAAGCAACCTAAATCAAGGGCAGCCAGTATTAGATGATTTCTGCTTTCTCCCTTTTAATTTTCCCTGCAAATGCTCTGTGACACTAAGTTGTCCCATTTGATGGGCAATTTGCTCCTGTGCTATGCTGCCATTAGCACTTGCCTCCAACGTGTTGCTTATCCCTCAAGGGGCTTTTCCACTAGAGTTCAAATCCATGGCAGAGCTCTGGCTGCACTCCAAGTCCAATGCTCCTGTAAGATATGTAAAAAGAAAAAAAAAAAGTTGGAATGCCGTTGAAAAAGTAGGACATGGCTATCTTTGTACTGAGTTTATTTAGGGAGGAAAACTGAATTCTGTCACTGCTGCAGTTTGTGGATGCTTTACTTCTGTGTAACTGCCAAGGAATTAATGTGATTTAATAGGCACAACAATAAATATAGCCTTGACAAGGTGATTATCCCATAAGACTAAAATCATGATATAGCATAAATCAATACCAGCCCTAAGTATGTCTCTGAAAGGGGTATATATTTCTACATTCACTGCTAGATGTTGAACTAATTTTGGAATTAGAAGCTGTATGAAATGCAAAAGCTATTTTTCTCAGTGAAAAATTACAGAATATGTATGACGATCACTCAGAATATATATTGCTCATAAAATGAGTAGAAGGAAAAAGAGTGAAAGCAAGCAAACTTTGAAAGCTAGTTCATGTGTACATCTCTGCTCCCAAGGGCATGCTTCTCTCTACTCCAAACCGACCCAGCTCAGCCAAGACCCTCTGACTGTCCTTTTTCTGCCCCACCTGCGGACCATCAGCCCATCTGAGAGACGCTTCTTGTGTGAATTGGCCCTTTCAGCCCGCACAACTAAGGCAAATCAATTGATTCTCCTGCTTGAGAGAGCTCTGCCTAGTGCAAAGGACTCAGAGTCTCTGTGGCTGGAGTGGAGTCATACAGAAAGAGAGGGTATTGATCAACAGCAATCGGGCTTAGCTTGCATGGGAAAGTTTCCCGGAGGACACAGGCACTTGATTTTGAAGGTCAGTATTAATCACTCTCTTAGCTGTCCGCTAACTAAGGTAATCCTGTTTGAGCTGACTTTTCTGGAAGCCTGGCTCTGTGCATGTCAACCACCCCTCCCTCCAGGGAACTTACTTGGACGTGAACTTCTCCTCAGCGCTCAACACCCGTCCTGCTCAGACACGTGGAGCCCCTCCTCCACTGCCACCGCCCAGCTGAACATCATGGGCAGATACCAGACCCCTTCCAACCTCCAGAGCAGCTCTTGCTTAGTCAAGAGGGCCCAAAAAACTATTTAAAGCCTTAATACATGAAGTGACTTCTCTCAGAGCTGAGTTTCCCACTGCCAGATAAGTGCCGCCTTAACTGCATTTTCCTGAAGTAGCTGCAGTGGCACTTGATAGATGATTATGTTAATCCTTGAGAGATATTCGAGAAAATACCTTCAGATTCTTCCTACAGGAGAGTAATCAAGATTTGATTCAGGTATCAACCACCCGACAGGCCTTTCTAACTTACATGTTCTCAGTGAGCCACATATTGTATATTTTGTTGTTGTTGTTAAGACTGGTTTATTTAGTAGAATAAAGGGTAATTGAACATTAAAAAAAAATTCTACCTAGATACAGTTTGAGGTTAAATGGGACTTAATTAAACTTAAAAGCTTTTGCACAGCAAAGGAAACCATAAACAAGACAAAAAGACAACCCTCAGAATGGGAGAAAATATTTGCAAATGAAACAACAGACAAAAATTAAACTCCAAAATGTACAAACAGCTCATGGAGCTCAATATCAAAAAAACAAACCATCCAGTTAAAAAATGGGTGGAAGACCTAAACAGACATGTCACCAAGGAAGACATACAGATGGCCAAGAGGCCCATGAAAAGTTGCTCAACATCACTAATTATTAGAGAAATGAAAATCAAAAACTACAATGAGATATCACCTCACACCGGTCAGAATGGCCATTATCAAAAAATCTAGAAACAATAAATGCTGGCCCTCATTGCCCCTTCTATAGCTAAGAGCTCATGTGAGCTCTGTTGGCTGGTGCTGTTCTGGTCTCTGTTCTCACTGTAGAGGACAGGTGAGCAGAAAGGGTCTTGGAGATGTGTGCCATGGAAGTCCTGTTTGGTCTAATGCTGAGCTTTGATGAACCACATATTGTATTTTTACTTCTCAATATTGCACATTTTTCCTTTTCACTCCCCCCTCCCGCAGTGCACACAAAGATTCCCTTAGTCACAAAGGATTGAATAATTCACCTATGAAGAATCCTTTTAAAGCATCAGTGCCTGTCTTGAAAATTGCTTCCCCTCCTTGCTTTTTTTTTAAAAAAAAAAAACAGAACAAAGGAAAGTGTTAATCTTTTGATAATTCACTCTCTTTATACTGGAATTTTTTTGTGATTATTTAATACATCTCCAGTCAATTTCAAACAGTGTCTGTTTTCAGCATCTATCCTCTAACCAGAGACAAGTTGTCCAAGCAGGGGGTCTAGGACAGGTTGGTTTGGTGGAAACAAAACCGTAACACAGTAATGAATGCAACCCAAGCACACTGTCTGAAAATGAATTTGGCTTTACTTACTTAGACAAAGACACAAATGTTCTTGTAGCTTCATTTACCACTCAGAGCTCTTACAGAGAGTCTGTCTGCAAAGGGACAGAAAACTTCCTACTCTGACGGGCGTTATCAGTAGGGATTTTATTTGTGTCTTCCTGTAAATGCAGGAGAGCTCAGCTATTGATGACTTTAATGCTACAGACACCAGTGGTTTGTATTTAGCCTGAGAAATAACATTAAGTGAGTTTATCTGATGGACCCCGGAAGGTTTTGCCATGCTTGGGTTGGACCAGGGTACAGTGTGACTACGTGCTCTTTCTGGAACCTCTTCCCCTTCACACCCCCATCCCCAACCTGGCTCCCGCAAGCCAAGCCTGTCTTTTCACAAATGCAGAGAATTCGACAGATGTACACCACTTCCTTCATTATTTCGGCTAAGGCTGCGCTATCGATTCAGTCAGTGCTGTCGAGGTTGTGAATATCCGTATTAACACATGGGTTAAATGGAAAAATATTTATTTGATGCTTTTGTTTACTCTTCCTTCTGCTCCTGACCCTGGGAAACACACAGGGACAGGAGAGGTCCCAGCCGGGCTCTGTCTGGCCCCTTCCTGGGTTAATCATATTTCACACGTCCCCAGCTCTGGCAGATGCAACACCTGACCTCCCCTTTGTCCCTCTCTGGATGAAAGTGTGAGGCTCCGTAATTTCCCTCAGGCACCAGAACAGTTTGCTTTCCCGCTGGAGGTGAAACTGACTCCCGGGAGGGCACAGCTGGGGCTTTTATCTCCCCTTCAGTAAGTACCCGGCGGCTGCGCTCTTTCACTTTGCATGAAAATAAGGCTGAGGTTGGAGCTGCGACATTGGCTCTTCACCTAGTCGGGGGCAGGGGTTGGGGTGAAAAGGACCTGGGGGCGCGCTTCGCAGTGAAGCAATTGGGCCTGGAGTGGAGCCGGCTCTTTGAGTAGGAGGTGGCCAGTTCTCCCGACAGGGGCCGCGCTGGGCCGCTACAGCGTCTGCAGCAAACGAAACGTGCTTCACAGGAGTGAAAGCGCTGGCGCAGCTGTGAGAGCTGCAGGAACTGCCTTAAGGGGAGGAGGTGGAAGGGACAGGTCTGTGACAGGACCTTGAAGAGCGCAGACGATCCTGAGCACACTCGCGAGGGCACGGCTCACCCTGGACAGCTCCGCGAGGTATGCGGAGAAGCACTTCTCTCCCTTCTTTCTTCCCACTGTTTTCAACACTCTGCTCTCCAGGGGTCGGCATGCTGCGAAGTCAGTAGCCGTTCTTGGAGGGACCGGAGTCAGCAGATCCATTAGGTTGACTAATGGTGATGGGAGGCTCGGTGGCCATTGGGTTAAGGTGACATTTATGTTTGGACACCCTATTATTACTGGCAGGCCCCCCGGTTGCTTGGGAAATGTTTTGGGAACTGGGGCTGTGGAGCACCTCCCTGGGAGGATGGCAGGGGTGACAGGTGAGCCATGACAGGGAATGAGCCCAAGTGGCAGCCTTGCGGTGAAGACTATGCCGAGTGGCAGCCGCTCGCAGGCGCCTGGCAGCGGAAGGCCATGTCCTAAGGTGTTCTGCCGACATCCACCAGGGCAGCTGGCGCCTGGTGGAAGGCAGATGGTGTTGGATCCCCCAAGTGTCACTGTCTAGCAAGATGCCATGTCCGCTGATTAAAAATAATTAAACATTCCTTCTTCCAGTGAAGGAGAATGGTACGCACACCAGGCAGAGAGGTTGACAATGGCATTACACAGCAAGGTGCGGCAGAAGCAGTGAGTGCCCCGGGTAGCAGGTGCACCTGGCTTGGAGAAGGTGGAGTGGGAGTGGGGGCCTGGTTTAGCAGTGACAGCAGGAAGAGTTTAGTGAGGATGCATATGCATGAGGGAGGCATGAACAGGATCATACTGGATGACTTTCTACTGTTCAGCCTAGTTTATGGAGAACATTTTCCACTTTCTGAATGAAAAGAATACATTTTATGTATATGACCTAATCAATATGCACTAATCCCCTACTCTATGCCTCGATGTTAGGTGCTGTGGGTAGAATATATTAATAGATGCTCTTCTCAATGTCCTCATTGTCCTTACTTTAGTTGAATTGACCCACTTTGTTCCTCCATATATGTATATGTCTTTTCTTCTGCAATAAGGAGTCCGGGAAAGAGTTTGACAAAAGGATTGAACATACTGACGTTCCTCAGTTGTATGGTCATGTTTAAGGACTCGGTTGTATTGTCATGAATGGGACCACCTCCCAAATCTACCCAGGCTCATGAATATTGCTATCTTGCCCCCTTCCCCACACCCTATTCTCATCCCCATTCAGGCCCCTTTCCTTTCACAAACAAGTTCCTGGTTGTTGTCAGGAATCTCTGAAAAGGCAGGCCACTTTACTGTGTATTTGTCAATTGTTTTGAATTTGTACGTTGTTTATGTGTTTTCCAAAGTTTCTAAGACATTTGAAAGATTTTAATGTGGATTGAATAAATTTGATTTCAGGCCAATTGAAACATTCTAATCTCCTGTTAACTCTAAAAGGAAGTTTCTTCTTACTTATGTGTGTTTGAAATCATCAGTATTTATTTGATAAGTATCTACTGTATGAGTTCTACATGTCACTCCATTGTGAGAGTAGGGTTGCAAGAACAATGTACTATGTACATGAAAGGAAGAGTAAATTCTTGTAAATTCAATATCACTCACTGAAGGGGAAGATTGAGGGGTTTTGGGTTGAAGGAGCGATCACAATATGATAGTATTACTTAGGGAAGTGAGGTATATGCTGGCTCTTGAAATTTGGGGCTGCACACATGCCTGTGGTGAGGTATAGGAGAGTTTCCCGAGGATGGAGGAAAGATTTCAGCAAACACATGAAGAAAGGAAAGAGTGAAGAAGAAAGTTTGGCTTGGTTGATGAAGAAAGCCCACATTTTTTAGAAGGAGATCAGAAAGAGAGTACTTCCATGAGTATTACCCAAATAAGGACAACTATTTACCCAATAAGGTATCCTTTATAGTGATCTCTACAGACTTAATGACAGACACTGGAATGCTGAAATCTCAGGATTCCATTGTGGAGGACTCTGTATTTTGGCCCTTTCAGCACCCATCCTGAACTGTGACCTAGCTTGATTCTTAAATCACAGAGGCTTGGGAAACTAAAGCTTAACAATCCCCCAAATCCTTTGTAGCTAAGGTTTTACTCATCATCTAACTTCTGCCAGATAGGTGCCCTCTTGTGAGACTTGGAAGTGGAGATGGACTCTACAAGGCAGCAGACAGCAGAGATTAGACCTGATCACCAGGTAAGCCCAGTGACAGAGGCATCTATCTGGTCCTTTAGGGAAGCTGGGGTGGAACTTCTGGACTTAGTACCAAATGGCTTAGGTGCTGAGCAGTTGTCAGCAGTGGTCTTTCTCTAGAACAGTCCTCAGTGATTGGATATTTTTCCAGGCTGCTCTGTTCCTGAGTGTGAATCATCTAAACCTGGTTTTCTCGTTCTACCTGAGATTTTGTAAGCTATCTAATACCTTTTACTAAAACTTTTTTTAACCTTAAATCAGGTGGATCTTGTTGAGCACAAATAAGAACACTAATTACTATAATTCCCTTATGAGTGTTCCTTCTATGTGGCTCCAGCTAAATGAAGAAACCGTAAGGTACACACAGGTGATCATGTGACAAACCATCCTGCCTCGGACACAACTTACTGGATCAGGGGAGGGTACCTGACCCAAAGGGGCAAATTGATTGGTTGACTAGTAGCCTAAGAAGTGGGCTTAAATGAGACCTTTGCCAAACAGGACCAATAATTACATACTCGACCGACTAGATCCTCTTTATCAAGAGTTTCAACTGCAAATATGAAAAAAGTCAGTTGACAGGAAAGAAAGTATGAAAGACTTACAGAAAAAGAAGGCAGACAGTAAGTTCATGTGTAATGAGAAACTGAAAGCATATACAGAATACAGTGATCTTGGTTAATCGTAGCAGGATTGGTAAAAGAATGTTAATGGTTTTAAGGGTATGTCAAGATGGTGCCTGCTATACCCAACTTCCCCTTTTAGATGATTCTACCTCATCCACAGGTTCCAGCTTCAGGAAGCAGAGTTTGTCCATTCTTTGTTCAAAGACAGCCACAAAATTGGACCAAGGAGCCCATCTGCAGGCTAGCAGGTAGTTCATGGGATCATTGGTGTGAACGTCTCAGGCCAGTAACTGGTAGTAATACTAGCCAAATCAATCAGATCAGTTTATTTTGGGTTGGGTTGGCAAGTCAGTAATGAGGGCATAGAATAGACATGAAGGAAAGGCAGAGGTTCACAGGAAAGGGGGCGAGTGTGTGAAGCTGATTCCTAGGTGGTCTCAGTTTGGGCTGGCGTTTTCCTCCCAGTCCACGTATAGCTCTAGGGTAGACAGTGCCTTTTGAGCCCCTTTGCTGAAGGTGGTAAAAGGAGCCTCTTCTTCCAAGGAGGTTTCCAAACACATGACCACAGCCTGAATGCGACCTGAAGACATGACCCGATTTGCAGAGTGGCACTGGGTCCTGAGTAACCATCCAGTCCCCAAAATTGCTTGGCTCAGCAAGGCCAGATCCACTATGCCTTCTCTTCTGACCACCTGCTCGTTCAGCTTTCTGTGTTTTGTTTGTTTCTTTTGAGACCTGACTGCCCAACTGAGATTCTTGCTCTGTTATCACAAAAATACCTGAGGTTCTGTCCCCACCTCACCCACGGTACTTAAACTACCTTGAGCATTTGTTTCTTGTGTCCCAATGAGTCCAGGTTATAGAGTACATTCACCTTAAGAAAAAAATTTAGACCATCATTCTTCTGCCTTTGCTCTCTTGGAAATTTCAGAAGTAGGAAGAAGAACAAGGGCAAACATCCTTGACTTGGATTTAGAAAAGTCTGAAATGACTTGATTTTAGTTTTTTAGCATTGAAATGCAGGTGAATAACCTTTGGAAACAGAATGTTGCCCAACTGATATGTGGGCCACTATGTAAGTCGCCCTTTAAATGTAGTATTTGATTACCACACCTGCTGAATAAGAGCTCACAACTATCATAGAAATAGAAACCATACGAGCAGATCTCGACGCGAGAGTGGAAATACACCCTTAAATTAAACTATTTTGGCCTTTTTGAAAGTCAGACCATTTTTAGTAAGTGCTTTCTGAAGCCTCATTGTTATTATGACTAGTACTAATTTATGCCTATATAATGCGTTCTGCCTTACTGTACTCTGAAAATTATATTTCAGAATCATTTTACCCACCTGGAGAGAAGCATAACAGCTATTCCATGGCACTTAGCAATGTCTCAGGCCTGGCAATGAACAGAGGAAATGGCCATAAATATGCCACTTACAACAGAGAGGTGGAGTGTTCTTTCAAAAGGGAGTTTGGCTTTGACAGGTGGGTCCAGCTGTTTGGGAGGATTGTATTTCTTCGTCTTCACCTATCATTCATCCCAGCCTAGTTGGGTGCAGAAAAACACCCATCAGTGATTTTCAACTTTGGCTGAATCTTAGAATCTCCTGGGGAACTTAAAAAAAAAAAAATCTATGCCCAGGTCTCAACCCAACCAACAGGAATTATCTCTGCAGGTAAGGCCTGGGCTTAAGTACTTTAAACTTCACAGATGACTCCAATGGACAATTACATTTGAGATTCACTGACCTATAATGTTGATTTTCAAATGTTGGTTTCCTTCATAATCACTGAGGAAGACTCTACTTGTACATACTGAATCAGGTGATCCTGATGCACAAGAAAGTTTGCAAACCACAGACTTACACATAATGAATTTGGTTCTTTTTGCCCCAAGGTTCTGTCCCCTAGCTTCTCCAATATCCTGCTGCAGTCCTGGCAATAGCTACCATTATACATCCTGATTAAAATGCAATAATGTTAATTGGAGTGATAACATAACAAATTCACCATCATGAGAATGTTCTCAGAAGAGAACAGGATGTGATAAAGGATGGGTAAACATCACAGATAATAAGAGAATTCTAATGCTCTCTGCTCCTGTTTTCATCAGATTCATAAGACATCCAGCAATCACTGTCTATCACAATCAAACACTGAGTCATGGCTCTTTCTCTCCTGGCAAAAATAGAAAACTATGTGTTACTTATTAAGGGTCTACTCCAATACTGAAGCACTGCTAGTATTATCTACTCTTACTATCACCTCATGAGGTGTGTATAATTATTTTTGGTGCTCAGATGAGAAATCTGAATTTCAGAGAAAGTGAGCTCTTATCTGAGGGCCTATAACTAGTGAATGGCTTATTGAAGATCAGACCTCAAGCCCATAGATCCAGGCTGCTCTCTTGACGACCATATTGTCTTATATCTGGCAGGTATTTTAAATAGAGAAGGAATCTGGATTCAAATCTTTGAGGGGCTGTCATGAAAAGGAAGCAGACTTAGTCTGTGTTGCTACAGAGAGTAGAATATGGTCCAGTAAGTAGAAGTTCAAGAGATGCACATTTCACCTTAATATATTATAATTAACATTAATTAAAATATTAGTGATAGCTATTTCTTGAATGCTTTGTGGTCAGCACTGAAATGTGAGTGCTTAAATTAGCTGATCTCATTTCATTGTCATAACAGCCCCTTGGTGACAGAGGTACTATTATTAACCCTATTTTTAGGTCAGCAAACTGAGTCTCAGAGAAATTAAAGAACTTGTCAAATGTCATAGAAACCACACTTGTGGCTGTAATGGTGGAATCAGATGTAGTGAAAGAGAGAGAAAAAACAAAGGTTTAATTCAAGCTCTTCAGATCATTCAGGACATGAGTTGAGAATTATCTCCAAAGCCCTCAGTCCCGACCGCTAAGCTAGAAATTTCTAAACAAAGGATTGTCAACTAATTGGTTGGACCCCTTTGTGAATTCAAGAGCTTCCTATCGGTCACTGGAAACACTTGAGAGAGGATGGATGACTGTTAGCCATTCTGGCTTCACTTACTTGCTGCCTCCCTCAGGTCATGGCCTCCTACACATAGGTGATGGGACTGAGATTGGCTATCTCCCCCAGAGATTCAAAATTCATATTGAGAGTGAGTGAATCTCTGTGAAATTTATGAATTTGGATAGCTGTGGGTGCTTTCTTCCAGTTACCTTACAGGCTGAGTATTCCTGTAATAAATTCTCACTTTTTAAATCTAGCTAGCTCAAAATGCTTTCTATTTGAACCAGTCCACAGGAGCATGGATGTCATGAAACGCAGAACTTAAACTAAATGGAAGCATGGTAGCACCTTATCATATGCTCAAATCAGTGTGGCTGCCAGTTCCCAATAGAGTCAGTGTTAACTACTTTTTCTGGTAATAAGCACCTTTACCCTAAACATTGGGATCATAGTAATTTAACCCCCCTGACCTTAGTGATTAGTCCAAGAAGTGGGTATATTGCCTAGGTTGAGCAATCTTTTTCCAAGAATTTTTAAACAGCATTCTTGGCTAAGTTGTGACAATGAAAGATCATAATTCCATGCTTGCTTCCAACTATATTCTCTACCACATGGAGAAAGCCTGTGCACAGTAAGCTGCACATATAGGAGAGCAGAGGTGAGAGATGGTTGGAGATGGATGGAGGGTGAGAGAGGTCCAGGCAGCGGGTGAGTAAGAAGCTGAGAGCGCTACTCCATTGGGGGTGACTGCCCAGATGGAGAGGAAAGGTCCTGGCAGAATTGGCTGCTGTGCTCTGGTGGCTCCTGGTTCTCCTGGGTGCCGTCCCCAGTTTCTGACATCACACCAATTCTCTGGCGTCTTCTCCCCAGGCTGCTGAGTCTTTTTCACAGCACACTCTTGGGTCTTGATTTTCACGTCACTTTCACAACTAAAGATTTTCCTTTTGATTCAGGTTCCCTACTGTACTTGCCAAAGGAAGTCCTGTTGCTTTGTTAGTAACCTGGAGCGTTGCAGCCTGGTGGAGCTTTCCCATTCATGGAGTCCAGCAGTGTTTGGGACACTCAGGGAGTAGAACATTCCAGAAAGGGTTACCTCCATTTGTGCTCACACTCGGACAGGCAGGGTCATTCTGTGAGCTGAGGAACAGGTAGAGCAGCAAACTTCATGGTGGGATCTAGGGGCATAGAATGTTTTCCTGCCCTCCTCTCCCATCTTAAAGTTTGTCTGTGACATCTTGCCACACTCTGAGCTTTCCAAATTTTCCCACGAGCATGCACCCAAATGTACAGGAGATTGCGTGACCCTCAGCGGCTGCCTCAGGTAAGAATTTTTTCCAAAACCTGTATTTCATTTCAAAAATTCTTAAAAAGTTTTTCATATATAATATATCTACATTTGCTTTATTATGAAAAGAATGTACTTTTCTGCTATTTTTGAGTAAAAATTTTGGGTCAACATCTGTGTCATGTTTATTTTGTGATCAGTGTGTCCCTGACAGGCCAAAGCTTGACTTGGAGCTGGCATGGCTTCTGTTTAGGATACCGTGTCTAGCTGCATATCCTTATAAAACCTTAAGTTTCTGGAGGAGATGCAACAGAACGCCCTTAACAGCTTAGCCTAACTCGGCTTTTATTTTCTAAAATAATTTTTGTATATATCAAAATATTGTCTACATATCATTAAAAATATTAAATACTAAGAAAGTCCCTAGCCATTCTCTGCCATGAGTTTTCCTAAGACAGTCCTATTGATTCTACTAAATAAAAAGCTCTTGAAACTATTCCCCTGTAACTAGGGTGGCTACACATCCTAGACAGCCCTGGTTTATATCTTATCTCCTGTATAAATTATTATTATTATTTCACTCCAAAGTATCTTGATTTGAATGCCAAATTTCATGGTCACTGTACCTACCTAGAGGCTGCCACTTCTGACGCTTTTCATGTTTGTTTTCTAGCAGTAAGCTCCATGGCTTAAAACTTATGGTTGTGTCCTTATTTCTTGATACTGTATCTACTTTAGACATTTCCCATTGACTTCCTGCTATCATGATTAAGTATTTAGCTCACATATAGCCCCATCTCTTTTCCTCACTTCCTTTGAATAAGTACATTGCTCTTTAGTTCCTCTGCTGATTACCTCTGTAACTCTATTTCTTGTTCCATTAATTATAGATAATTTCCCTTTACTTTCTAGTTTATAAAGTAGATATTAGTGTCTCCACATCTTTTTTACCTGCCTTTTCCTTTTCATCCAAATCCTGCACCTTTACTTTAACATTGTCAAAGTGGATAACAACTACATTCTGTCCTATAACCAAAATTAATCCCATGTTTAATCTATAGGATGACTCTGAATATTGAAGATCAATTGGTAGCGTTTGTGCTATTAAGTCTATGTGTTTATTCCCTGCTAAATAAGTCAGCAGTGTCCTGTGGTTCATTACTTTAGTCTTAATAGCAACACTAAACTAGGGCCTATTACGATCTTTTTACAGAGAAGAAAACTGAGGCACAGAAAGGCTAAGTCTTGCCCAGGGCCATGCAGTTATTAATAGTAGTCAAGTTTGATCACAGCAGCTGGTTCCAGAGTCAGTGTTCATTATGTTACCTTTCTGGGCTACTGCTCAATGGCTAAGATGTCTTCACTCTTCGCTTTTCCTCTGAATCCAATATTGCTGATCAAAAGTCAGATGCCAGTCTGGTTGCTGCTTCTTTACAATGTACTTTTCTCCTCCAATCTCCACTCCTATCCTATGGTTGCTTAGGATATTCTCTTTATTGTTAGTATTCTGAAATTTCACAATTAATTGTCCAAGTAGTGTCTCTTTGTCATTCACTGGGTCATTATCACTAAGTCCTTTGAATTGGAAGATTCACACCCCTCTTTAACTCTGGGAAGTTCTTTTTACTTTTTTCATTGAAAATTTCTTGCCCTCCACTTTCTCTTACATCTTTTTCTGGAATTCTTATTGATCACTTATTAAATATACCATGACTCTTACATCTCTTATCTTTTATCATATTGTCTCCTTGGTTTTTCATTTATTTTAACTCCAGAAGTACTCTCTGGGCACTTTACGTTTTAGTGAGGGACATAGAAAATAGAGAAGTAAACATATAAATAATCTGATTTCAGAAAAATGTCACTATATAGAGAAAATAAAGCACAGTGTTTGGGGGCATGTGATTTTTGTTTTATCAACTGTGAGATTTCCTATACTTTATCCATTACTTTATGGAATGTTTTATTTTGATAATCAGTTTAGCCTTCTCATACTTTTTTCAAAGATACCTAAATATTTCTGTTTTATGAATGTAATGTATTCTTGAATATCATGATGGCAAATCTCTGAGGATAAAAACTAAGGTATAATGAAACCTCTTTTTGATTCCCAAACTGTCTCTGCTTGCTCTTTTTTTTCTATTTTCCTTACCTTGGTATTTCTCTGTCATGTTTCTGGCTTTTCTCAAATGCCTTGGCTTTCCATTCATATTTAAGAATACGGCTACAGAGAGCCTGCCTGGGGGCTCTGTGTGTGTGGTCAGGGATTGTCAACAGGCCGGTCATTCTAGAGAGGAGACCTGAGTGCCAGGATGACCAAGAATTTTATCTGGGACACTGAAGCTCATGTCAGCCACCCTAAGGCTTTTCAAATTATTTGTTTAATTTATTTAGAGAATGTCTGTCCAGTTTTATTATTAAGGCTTTGAATCATTTTGCGTACTTGGGTGGGAAGTGAGTTCAGGATGGTTCCATTCCAAAGTAATCCCTATTCTCTGCCCCCTCCTCACTCTTGCCCTCCACTGTAATGGTAACCTCTGCACGTCAAGCCTCAGAAGGATTCTGCTAGGCACTTTGGCGGCCTCTTTGTTGTACCTTCACATCAAAGGAGTTGCGACTTCCTCCACTCTGTTTCAAAGTTTCTAGCTTCCAATACATTTGAAAAATTTCTCATCTCCTTATGGGCTCCCACTTTTGTTATTTTTTTCCTTGACCATAAGTGTTATGGGATTTCAGGAACTGTAGGACAAAAATATATCTGCTCAGCTTGCCATCAAATTCTCATAA
Source organism: Delphinapterus leucas (assembly GCF_059928025.1). NCBI lineage: Eukaryota > Metazoa > Chordata > Mammalia > Artiodactyla > Monodontidae > Delphinapterus > Delphinapterus leucas. Next base: position 117,344,721 of record NC_143129.1, read on the forward strand.
ATATTTTTAGAAGATGGGATTCCAAGGGTGGACTTTATGAGTATAGAAACATGATGGAATCATCCTGGGAGAGGAGATTTGATGGAAAGAAGATAGAAAGTCGGATCTGAAGAAAGACTGTCCCTGAGAAGGGCAAGCTGGTGTTAAAAGGGCTTCATGGTTCTCAAGGGGCCAACTGCTAAGAACTGAACTGTGTCCCCCCTACCCCAAATTGTACGTTGAAGCCCTAATCCTCAATGTGATTGTATCTGGAGATAGGGCCTTTAGGAGGTAATTAAGGTTAAATTAGGTCATATCAGTAGGGCTCTAATCAGATAGGACTGTGACCTTATAAGAAGAAGAGAGAAAGATCTCTGTCTCTCATTCCATCTTGTGAGGATACTCCATCTGCAAGCCAGGAAGAGAGCTCTCACCAGGGACTGAGCAGGCTGGCACCTTGATTTTGGGCTTCTCAGCCTCCAGTACCACAAAAAAATAAATTTCTGTTGTTTAAGCCACACAGTCTATGATATTTTGTTAAAGCAGAGGTGACAAATACACCAATAATTAGCACAAAGTTCCAGAGAAAAACACAAGAGCATCAGGGTACACTTAAAGCATTGAACTTGAGCCAAGAGACCTGCTGAGCAAAGTTCTGGCTCTGCTACTAACTGGAGTGACTTTAGGCAATCACTTCACCCAATGGGCTACAATTTTCTCATCTCTAGAATGGAGTTAATAATTCCCATTCCCCGAGTTTTGGTGTGAGTATTAAATCCATTATATTTTACCATAATCATTTATTGTACCTAGTTATTTATTCACAGTTGGTTTCTTTGACTGATCTATAACCTTGGCAGTTGAGTCTGTGAGCTAGAAAAGGTAGACAAGTATTAACAGGCATGGCCAGCGTAGCACTTGGCATTCAGTAGGTGCTCACTAAATTCAAATATAAAGTCTATGTGTAACCAGGTGGTTATAAACTCTGTGGCTTTCTGATTGTGGAGGCTCCATCGGGAGGCTCATGGAGATCTAAGAAGCTGCCATTCTCTGGAAGGATTCAAGTTCCTGCTGCTCTTTTGACCTTGGCCAGTCTGAGATAGCACCCCTGGCATTACCACTGCTAAGTGTCCTAACTCAGCCTTCTGTATTGCTGGGAACTTCTCTCTCTATCTAATATTTAGCTTTTTAAATCAAAATTATTTGGCTAACATTTATGTCTTTCTTTCTAGGCTGAGATCTTCTCAAGGGCATGACTATATCTGAATTATTTTCATTCCCAGTGTTTAGCTCATTGCCTGTCAAACAGTAGGCACTCAGTGAATATTGTTTTCACTGGGAGTTTTTATCTGGGAGACATCAGGACTTCTGCCTTCCCTCAGCTTGCTCTTTGGAACTGTTTGAAGTCCTCCTGTGCTCATCCATCTTTCTGCATATGTCTAGGACGATGGATCTCATTTCTAGTTACAGTGACTTAAATGATATCAGACTGTGTGACTCTAGGGCCATGTTGCTGCCATTTTCAACTTTATATTTGATGTGAATTATGGCGCAAGGGGGGATTCTGATGAGATGTTGAAGAAGCTATATTTGTCATGTGTGGCAGCGTCCAGTCCCATTGCCATAGACCACATTGAACACAACTTCTATGTAATTGACCTTTAATCTGAGTCTGGAGGTGAAAGCCATGTTGACATTATGCTTTTCTCCCAAAGGACATCCTGGCCTATTGATATAATTTTCCACTTTGAATCTAACACATAATCTGTCATTGTTCTCTCAAGGAAGGGAGAGCTGTAGTAATTTCACTTCTCTACTTCTAACAGTGATACTGGGTTTCTTTAGTGCTAAGTGGTACATGATGTTGTTAGTTTCTTCGATAATTAGACCAGAGTACTTTGCAAAGTCTGCAAAGTGGTTTAGAATTTACCAGTTTGTCTGTGGTATTTATGGTTTCAGAGCATTATAGATAACTGTAATAAACTAAACTCTTTTTCATTTGGATTCCTTCGTTCATCAGACATATAGCAAGAACCTTTTCTGTCAGGTCAAGTGTGAGCCTCTGACTTTCTCTTACCTTTTAGCTAATGATGTTCCAAGCTAGAAAGCTGAAAAATATAAAACAATATTTGGCTAAGTCTAATATTAGCTTCCAGGTAGTTTACTAAATAGTAATACTAATACACTGTGCATAAATATATGTATATATAAGTGTATACACAAATACATATATGTATGTATATCTTGCTAATGCTAATATCTCACAGAAGTACATGATTTTTTTGACTAATAAAATATTTTAGCACTTTTTAAAAAAAGGAATCTGATCTTCAGTAACTTTGAAAGATGTTCAGAATATGCATGATATTTCCACATGATTAAAATTGGTTTCAGAGTGGATACATAAATTGCCCAAGGTTACAACATCAGTAAGTGGCAGAGGTGGAAGAGATTGATGAATAAGGTGGTCTTCTTTTTACTTAAGGCTGTTGCCCTGAAGGAGTTTAAGGTTGAGATGTTATTTAAGGCATGTGTGCACACACTAATGTTAAACACTGCCAGCAGTGTGTATTTATATGCCATTGTAAAAGGAATGCAGCATTTTCAGAGGCAAGGCATAGCAGCACTGGCTGGAATAGAGCTTCATGTTGCAGTGGTAGATCTCGAAGAAGAGATATACCCAGGGGTGAGGAAATAAAATTGGATAAATCTGGTGAGAAGAGGAAAAAGTGTGCGGTCTGAAATATCAGATTGAGAACTATGGAGCTTTATTATGTAATTAACAGTAACACGTTAAAAGTATGTGAGTAGGTAAGTAGCTTGTCTAATAAGCAATTTCTCCATGACAGTTTGAAGAAAGGATTAGAGTAAGAAGATTCTGGAGGTTTTGAATTTTATTTTATTGGAGAGTAGAGACAATACTGTGCTGGTTAGTTCCTAAATGTTTATTTCTTCCCTTTTTCCACAGTTGGGACCATTTGGGGCCTGCTTTCTCTGTTGAGCCTTGCCTGGCTCCAGTGAAAGGCTGTGTCTCTGGTCTCCACCCTTTGAGTGTATCCATTCCTGGGCAGTGAACCAGAGCAAACCTGTCTCTGCCTGAAATATGGCCATGCCATGGACTTAGTCTATAAATGCCAAGACAGCATCAAGTCTCAGTGTCTGGAAGAGCTGCTCTAAGCATCCAGGCTAATTTACTAGCTGATCGATCTTAAATCTATCAGTACTGACAAACATGACAAGTACACAAGCTTGAACACATTTCTGATTGGTCTTGATGAAGATGGATACTAGCAGGATCTTTTTAAAATTTAATATTGCAGGATTTCCTCAATATTACTTCAGTCAGCTTAATTTTCTTTTTTTCCCTTAAAGATAACAATCTAATATTCTCAAACGCTGAGGGCATTTATGTTACACTCATTTGCTGATGAACAATCTAAGCACATATTTACACAGTCTCTCTTAGTCTTTCCTGTGAGCTTTGGTTGGCAGAGACCATCTATACCAGAAGGAGATGTGGCAAAGAGAGGGGTTCTCAAGTCAACAGCTACAATATTACAATCCTGAGTGATGAGTGCTGAACTTGACTCATGTAGGGCCTGTTTTGGGGCTTCAGAAAAAGAAATGACATTTAGTTTACACGGGGAAGGGTGGTGTAACCTGTGGAGGGGTTAGAGGGCCACTGACAGGTATTTCCTGGGGCAACAGTGCTATCGGATTGGATTTTAGAGATCACTCTGGATTGTGGGAATGATGGAGTGGAAAGGAAGAATAAGGAGGGGCCTGGAGGGAGGAGGTCAATTAAGGGCTGTAAGAGGGTGTGTGTGTGTGTGTGTGTGTGTGTGTGTGTGTGTGTGTTTAGGGAAGGCCAGCAAGCTGGAGACTCAGAGAAGAGTTGATGCTGCAGCTTAAATCCAAATGCAGTCTGGAGGCAGAATTCCTCCTTTTTGGGAGACCTCAGTCTTTTATTTCTTAAGACCTTCAGCTGATTTGATGAGGTCCACCTATATTATGGAGGTTAATCTATTCATCAAAACATACTGATAAAAATGTTAATCTCATCTAAAAAATACCTTCACTGAAACACCCAGGCTGGTGTTCAACCAAACAACTGGGTACCATAGCCTAGCCACTTTGACACAAAAGATTAACCACCACAGAAGCCAATGAAATTTTATCTCCCAAGTGGGAGAAGAAGAAGAATTACAGCAGAATTTGACTGGGTGGACTCGCTGAGCAATTGGATGCACAGTCTGAACATCTGGGGCATGGATCCCTGAGATGGACATGGTCCTGGCAATTTATCCATAGAGGTGGTCTAGCATCCCTACTCCCTTCCTCCTTAGTTCGCTCATTCTATCATTTATTGGGTAACAATGTGCCAGGTACTCTGCTAGGAACTGGAGACACAAAGATTGATGGAACACACTGTTTACCTGAGATGGTCTTCCAGTCTATTCATCACTGCACTACAGCTTTGTAGACAAGACTGAGAGCCACTTCATACATTTTAGTCCATTCTTCATGTCACTCAAGCCTTTCCTGGAAGTGAGGACAAGTATGCATGGCAAAAATACCCAAGCAAACCAAATTCTTCAACCTTGTTTATGTTGTTCCCAGTATATTTCCGTATTTGCAGTGAGGGTGGAGCCAGCTTTGCTCTGCTCTTAGTCAGTTGGTCACAAACTCATGAGTCCTACAGAGAAGCCTAGGGTGGTGTCCATCCCACCTTTGCTTCTCCACTCCCAACACACAGACAGGCTCCCTCACTTGAACAAGGGTCATGATGCAGGATTCTATACATTTCCTGAAAAAAATAGAATCTCCACAAATTCTTTTGTCCTGGTCCCCAAGAGACTTGCAGAAGTTGCAATCAGAATGACAAGAAATCAGTTTTTAGGAGCTAGAAAAAAAAAGTTTCTCTGGGGAAAGATATACCTTAAAACGTTTAGTATAATGTTATATGAATTCCACATCTGGTTTTTCCACATTTATCATGCCAGTAAAACATGCACCTGTTCGTTTTTCATCACAAGCCATATTTCTCATCTGTCTTGTTTGACCTTGTCACAAGACATTTCCCTTTTAGCACTCACTTGGATTTTTGTTGTGAGTGGAAGTTGGAAGTGATTGTGAAGGAAGGCAATTTCTTTTGACATCTTGTGTATCACCCATTTATCTCCTTATGGAATATGGGGAGGTGTTGGAGGAGAGCACTAGAGTAGGAAATATTTCTACAAGTGACAGGACTTCAGTTTCATCTTAGGTCTGTCTTAGCGATTTTAGCCAAAGAATATGTATAATTATGTGGGTGTTTGGATCTGGAGATCTGGTATACCTTGGGGAGGGACAGTAAGAGGAAAACCATTGCTTAGATTCCTAGGTACTGGCCTCTTTTTATTCTGTTCCTTATTTTTCTTATGGAAATTTCAAACATGTAGGAAAGTAGAGAGAAGAGTATCATGCACCTCATGTGCCTGTCATCTGGCTTCAACAATCATCAACAAAGTGACAAACTTGTATCATCTCTACCTCCTTCCCGCAGACCTCTTTGGATTATTTTGAATCAAATTCTAGATACATCATTTCACCTGAAAATACCTCAATCTATGTATCCCTAAAAGGTAAGTACTCTTCTGATAACATAAGTATAATACCATCATCACACCTAAAACACAATTTCTTAATATTATTAACTATCTAGTCAATACTCAAATTTACTCGATTATATCACTTGTTTGAATCAGAATATCCAAACTAGGTCCAAACAGTACATATAGTTGATATTTCTTAAGTACCTTTAAATCTAACCCCTTACTTTTTTAACCTTTCAATTTACATGTTGAAAGAACTGGGTCATTTGTCCTGCAGAGCTACGCATATTCTTGATGTGCTGATTGAATCCTATAATGTCATATAACATGTTTCTCTGTCTTTCCGCCCACCCCATACCCCCAACCTATATTCTTGTAAATCTAGAGGCTTGTTCAGATTTGGGTTAGACATTTTTGGCAGGAACACTTCACAGGGGAATGTTCTACTGCATCATGTCACGAGACACATACTGTACCCTTGCCTCTCTGAGTGATGTTAAGATTGATCAGTGGAAGATGGCGGAAGAGTAAGACGCGGAGATAACCTTCCTCTCCACAAATACCTCAGAAATACATCTACACGTGGAACAACTCCTACAGAACACCTACTGAACGCTGACAGAAGACCTCAGACCTCCCAAAGGGCAAGAAACTCCGCCACGTACCTGGGTAGGGCAAAAGTAAAAAACAAAGACAAAAGAATAGGGACGGGACCTGCACCAGTGGGAGGGAGCTGTGAATAAGGAAAGGTTTCCACACACTAGAAGCCCCTTCGTGGGCGGAGACTGTGGGTGGTGGAGGGGGGAAGCTTCGGAGCCGCGGAGGAGAGCACAGCAACAGGGGTGCAGAGGGAAAAGCAGAGAGATTTCCGCACAGAGGATCGGTGCCGACCAGCACTCACCAGCCCGAGAGGCTTGTCCGCTCACCCGCCGGGGCGGGCAGGACTGGGAGCTGAGGCTCGGGCTTCGGTCGGATCGCAGGGAGAGGACTGGCTGCGAGAACGCAGCCTGAAGGGGGCTAGTGCACCACAGCTAGCTGTGAGGGAGTCCGGGAAAAAGTCTGGAGCTGCCAAAGAGCAAGAGACCTTTTCTTGCCTCCTTGTTTCCTGGTACGCGAGGGGAGGAGATTAACAGCGCTGCTTAAAGGAGTTGCAGAGACGGGCGCGAGCCGCGGCTATCAGCGCGGACACCAGAGATGGGCGTGGGACGCTAAGGCTGCTGCTGCCACCACCAAGAAGCCTGTGTGCGATCACAGGTCACTATCCACACCCCCCTCCCGGGAGCCTGTGCAGCCCGCCACTGCCAGGGTCCCAGGATCCAGGGACAACTTCCCCAGGAGAACGCACGGCGCGCCTCAGGCTGGTGCAATGTCACGCCGGCCTCTGCCGCCGCAGGCTCGCCCCGCACTCTGTGCCCCTCCCTCCCCCCCGGCCTGAGTGAGCCAGAGTCTCCGAATCAGCTGCTCCTTTAACCCCGTCCTGTCTGAGCGAAGAACAGACGCCCTCAGGCGAACTACACGCAGAGGCGGGGCTAAATCCAAAGCTGAGCCCCGAGAGCTGTGCAAACAAAGAAGAGAAAGGGAAATCCCTCCCAGCAGCCTCAGGAGCAGCGGATTAAATCTCCACAATCAACTTGATGTACCCTGCATCTGTGGAATACCTGAATAGACAACGAATCATCCCAAAATTTAGGTGGTGGACTTTGGGAGCAACGATTTCTCTTTTTGTGAGTGTGTACGTGTATGCTTCTTTGTGTGATTTTGTCTGTATAGCTTTGCTTCTACGATTTGTCCTAGCGTTCTGTCTGTCCGTTTTTTTAATTAAAAAAAATTTTTTTTTAGTATAGTTTTTAGTGCTTGTTATCATTTGTGGATTTGTTTTTTGGTTTGGTTGCTCTCTTCTTTCTTGCTTTTTTTTTTCTTTTTTTATTACTTTTTAAGTTTTTATTTTTAATAATTATTTTTTATTATAATAACATTATTTTATTTTTTCCCTTCTTTCTTTCTTTTTTTCTCCCTTTTATTCTGAGCTGTGTGGCTGACAGAGTCTTGGTGCTCCGGCTGGGTGTCAGGCCTGTGCCTCTAAGGTGGAAGAGCCGAGTTCAGGACATTGGTCCATCAGAGGCCTCCTGGCTCCATGTAATATCAAACGGCAAAAGTTCTCCCAGAGATCTCCATCTCAACACTAAGACCCAGCTCCACTCAACGACCAGCAAGCTACAGTGCTGGACACCCCATGCCAAACAACAAGCAACACAACACCACCCATTAGCAGAGAGGCTGCCTACAATCATAATAAGGTCACAGACACCCCAAAACACACCACAGGATGTGGTCCTGCCCACCAGAAACACAAGTTCCAGCCTCATCCACCAGAACACAGGCACTAGTCCCCTCCACCAGGAAGCCTACACAACCCACTAAACCAACCTTAGCCACTGGGGGCAAACAACAAAAACAACGGGAACTACGAACCTGCAGCCTGAAAAAAGGAGAATCCAAACACAGTAAGTTAAGCAAAATGAGAAGACAGAGAAACACACAGCAGATGAAGGAGCAAGGTAAAAACTCACTAGACCAAACAAATGAAGAGGAAATAGGCAGTCTACCTGAAAAAGAATTCAGAATACTGATAGTAAAGATGATCCAAAATCTTGGAAAAAGATTGGAGAAAATACAGGAAATGTTTAACAAGGACCTAGAAGAACTAAAGAGCAAACAAACAATGATGAACAACACAATAAAATAAATTAAAAATTCTCTAGAAGGAATCAATAGCAGAATAACTGAGGAAGAGGAACAGATAAGTGACACGGAAGATAAAATAGAATAAAGAAAGAGCAGAGCAGAATAAACAAAAAAGAATGAAAAGAATTGAGAAAAGTCTCAGAGACCTCTGGGACAATGTTAAACACACCAACATTCGAACTATAGGGGTGCCAGAAGAAAAAGAGAAAAATAAAGGGACTGAGAAAATATTTGAAGAGATTATAGTTTAAAATTTCCCAAATATAGGAAAGGAAACAGTTAATCAAGTCCAGGAAGCACAGAGTCCCACACAGGATAAATCCAAGGAGAAATACACCAAGGGACATATTAATCAAACTATCAAAAATTAAATACAGGGGCTTCCCTGGTGGCGCAGTGGTTGAGAGTCTGCCTGCCGATTCAGGGGACACGGGTTCGTGCCCCAGTACGGGAAGATCCCACATGCCACGGAGCGGCTGGGCCTGTGAGCCATGGCCACTGAGCCTGCGCGTCTGGAGCCTGTGCTCTGCAACAGGAGAGGCCACAACAGTGAGAGACCTGCGTACCACAAAAAAGAAAAAAGAAAAAAATATTAAAAGCAGCAAGGGAGAAACAAAAATTAACATAAAAGGGAATGCCCATAACGTTGACAGCTGATCTTTCAGGAGAAACTCTGCAAGCCAGAGGGAGTGGCAGGACATATGTAAAGTGATGAAAGGGAAAACCTTCAACCAAGATTACTCTACCCAGCAAGGATCTCACTCAGATTTGATGGAGAAATTAAAAGCTTTATAGACAAGCAAACTCTAAGAGAATTCAGCACCACCAAACTAATTTTACAACAAATGCTAAAGGAACATCTCTAGGCAGGAAACGCAAGAGAAGGAAAAGACCTACAATAACAAACCCAAAACAATTAAGAAAATGGTAATAGGGACATACATATCGATAATTACCTTAAATGTAAATGGATTAAATGCTCCAACCAAAAGACATAGACTGGCTGAATGGATACAAAAACAAGAGCCATATATATGCTGTCTACAAGAGACCCACTTCAGACCTAGGAACACATACCAACTGAAAGTGAGGGGATGGAAAAAGATATTCCATGAAAATGGAAATATCAAAAGAAAGCTGGGGTAGCAATTCTCACCTGACAAAATAGACTTGAAAATAAAGACTATTACAAGAGACAAAGAAGGACACTACATAATGATCAAGGGATCAATCCAAGAAGAAGATATAACAATGGTAAATATTTATGCACCCAACATAGGAGCACCTCAATACGTAAGGCAAATGCTAACAGTCATAAAAGGGGAAATTGACAGTAGCACAATCATACTAGGGGACTTTAACACCCCACTTTCACCAATGGACAGATCATCCAAAATGAAAATGAATAGGAAACACAAGCTTTAAATGACACATTAAACAAGATGGACTTAATTGATAATTATAGGACATTCCATCCAAAAACAACAGAATACACTTTCTTCTCAAGTGCTCATGGAACATTCTTCAGGATAGAGCATATCTTGGGTCACAAATCAAGCCTTGGTAAATTTAAGAAAATTGAAATCATATCAAGTATCTTTTCTGACCACGCTATGAGACTAGATATCAATTACACGGAAAATATCTGTAAAAACTACAAACACATAGAGGCTAAACAATACAGTACTAAATAACCAAGAAATTACGGAAGAAATCAAAGAGGAAAACAAAAAATACCTAGAAACAAAGGACAATGAAAACATGATGAAGCAAAACCTATGGGATCCAGCAAAAGCAGTTCTAAGAGGGAAGATTATAGCAATACAATCTTACCTCAAGAAACAAGAAACATCTCAAATAAACAACCTAACCTTACACCTAAAGCAATTAGAGAAAGAAGAACAAAAACCCCAAAGTTAGCAGAAGGAAAAAAAATCATAAAGGTCAGATTAGAAATAATTGAAAAAGAAATGAAGGGAACAATAACAAAGTTCAATAAAACTAAAAGCTAATCTTTGAGAAGATAAAATTGATAAACCATTAGCCAAATTCATCAAGAAAAAAAGGGAGAAGACTCAAATCAGTAGAATTAGAAATGAAAAAGGAGAAGTAACTACTGACACTGCAGAAATACAAAGTATCACGAGAGATTACTACAAGCAACTATATGCCAATAAAATGGACAACCTGGAAGAAATGGACAAATTCTTAGAAAAGCACAACGTTTTAAGACTGAACCAGGAAGAAATAGAAAATATAAACAGACCAATCACAAGCATTGAAATTGAGACTATGATTAAAAATCTTCCAACAAACAAAAGCCCAGGGCCAGATGGCTTCACAGGCGAATTCTATCAAACATTTACAGAAGAGCTAACACCTATTTTCTCAAACTCTTCCAAAATATAGCAGCTGGGGGAACACTCCCAAACTCATTCTAATGAGGCCACCATCACCCTGATACCAAAACCAGACAAAGATGTCACAAAGAAGGAAAGCTACAGGCCAACATCACTGATGAACATAGATGCAAAAATACTCAACAAAATACTAGGAAACAGAATCCAACAGCACATTAAGAGGGTCATACAACATGATCAAGTGGAGTTTATCACAGTAATGCAAGATTTCTTCAATATACGTGAATCAATCAATGTGATACACCATATTAACAAATTGAAGGAGAAAATCCATATGATCATCTCAATAGATGCAAAAAAAGCTTTCAGTAAAATTCAGCACCCATTTATGATAAAAAACCTCCAGAAAGTAGGCATAGAGGGAACTTACCTCAACATAATAAAGGCCATATGTGACAAACCCACAGCCAACATCATTCTCAATGGTGAAAAACTGAAACCATTTCCACTAAGGTCAGGAACAAGACAAGGTTGCTCACTCTCACTACTATTATTCAACATAGTTTTGGAAGTTTTAGCCACAGCAATCAGTGAAGAAAAAGAAATAAAAGGAATCCAAATCGGAAAATAAGAAGTAAAGTTGTCATTGTTTGCAGATGACATGATTCTATAAATAGAGAATCCTAAAGACACTACCAGAAAATTACTAGAGCTAATCAATGAATTTGGTAAAGTAGCAGTATACAAAATTAATGTACAGAAATCTGTTGCATTCCTATGCACTAATGATGAAATATCTGAAAGAGAAATTAAGGAAACACTCCTATTTACCACTGCAACAAAAAGAATAAAATACCTAGGAATAAACCTACCTAAGGAGACAAAAGACCTGTATGCAGAAAAATATAAGACACTATTGAAAGTAATTAAAGGTGATACAAACAGATGGAGAGATATATACCATGTTCTTGGATTGGAAGAATCAACATTGGGAAAATGACTATAGTACCCAAAGCAATCTACAGATTCAGTACAATCCCTATCAAACTACCACTGGCATTTTTCACAGAACTAGAACAAAAAATTTCACCATTTGTATGGCGACACAAAAGGCCCAGAAGAGCCAAAACAATCTTGAGAATGAAAAACGGAGCTGGAGGAATCAGGCTCCCTGATATCAGATTATACTACAAAGCTACAGTAATCAAGACAGTATGGTGCTGGCACAAAAACAGAAATATAGATCAGTGGAACAAGATGGAAAACCCAGAGATAAACCCATGCACATATGGTTACCTTATCTTTGATAAAGGAGGCAAGAATATAGAATGGAGAAAAGACAGCCTCTTCAATAAGTGGTGCTTGGAATACTGGACAGCTACATGTAAAAGAATGAAAGTAGAACACTCCCTAACACGATTCACAAAAATAAACTCAAAATGGATTAAAGACCTAAATGTAAGGCCAGACACCATCAAACTCTTAGAGGAAAACACAGGCAGAACACTCTATGACATAAATCACAGCAAGATCTTTTTTAACCCAACCTCCTAGAGAAATGGAAATAAAAACAAAAATGGACAAATGAGACCTAATGAAACTTAAAAGCTTTTGCATAGCACAGGAAACCATAAACAAGATGAAAAGACAACCCTCAGAATGGGAGAAAATATTTGGAAATGAAACAACTGACAAAGGATTAATCTCCAAAGTTTACAAGCAGCTAATGCAGCTCAATATCAAAAAAAAAAAAAGAAAAAAAAAAAAAGAAACACAAAACAACCCAATCCAAAAATGGGCAGAAGTCCTAAATAGACATTTCTCCAAAGAAGATATAAAGATTTCCCACAAATACATGAAAGAATGCTCAACATCACTAATCATTAGAGAAATGCAAGTCAAAACCACAATGAGATATCACCTCACACCAGCCAGAATGGCCATCATCAAAAGATCTACAAACAATAAATTCTGGAGAGGGTGTGGAGAAAAGGGAATCCTCTTGCACTGTTGGTGGGAATGTAAACTGATATGGTCACTATGGAGAACAGTATGGATGTTCCTTAAAAACTAAAAATAGAACTACCGTACAACCTAGCAATCCCACTACTGGGCATATACCCTGAGAACACCATAATTCAAAAAGAGTCATGTACCACAGTGTTCATTGCAGCTCTATTTACAATAGCCAGGACATGGAAGCAACCTAAGTGTCCATCATCAGATGAATGGAAAAAGAAGATGTGGCACATATATACAATGGAATATTACTCAGCCATAAAAAGAAGTGAAATTGAGTTATTTGTAGGGAGGTGGATGGACCTAGAATCTGTCATACAGAGTGAAGTAAGTCAGAAAGAGAAAAACAAATACCATATGTTAACACATATATATGCAATGTAAAAAAAAACAAAAAAGTTTATGAAGAAACTAGGGGCAGGACAGGAATAAGGACACAGACGTAGAGAATGGACTTGAGGACACAGGGAGGGGAATGGTAAGCTGGGACGAAGTGAGAATGGCATGGATTTATATATACTACCAAATGTAAAATACGTAGCTACTGGGAAGCAGCCATATAGCACAGGGAGATCAGCTCGGTGCTTTGTGACCACCTAGAGGGGTGGGATAGGGAAGGTGGGAGGGAGATGCAAGAGGGAGGATATATGGGGATATATGTATATGTATAGCTGTTTCACTTTGTTATAAAGCAGAAACAAACACACCATTGTAAAGCAATAAAGATGTTAAAATAAAAAAAAAAAAGATTGATCAGTAGGTTTAGGTGTTGTTAGACTGGTCCATTATTGTTGAATTCCCCATTTAGTTATGGAGGACCATTGCTTAGATCTATTTTTTTTTTAAGTTTTTTATTAGAGGTTGCAAAATGCAAAATGCTTATTTTCTATCATTCGTTCTTTGGTCAGTGGGAGACTTTTGGTTGATTCCAATGGCTTTTTGACAAAACCAGATATCTTAACATAAAATAAATGGTTAAGTATTTGTAAAAGATGGAAGCATATTTAAAATTGCCACACTGAGAGGGAAATGCAACAGCATTGATAGTTTCTTAAAACAATGGTTTGACTTACCAGGACTTGAAGGGAAATTCTAATAGATAAACATTTCACTCCACAAATAAAGCAAAGAAAAAAAAAAAAAAAAGGAAATAAGATGTCCACTGCCAGGGGTAAAACCTGAACAATCATACTAAGGCAAATTGCTGAGAAAAGCAGCCACAATTTAAAAAATTAACAATTCAAAATGTCTAATGGGTAACTTGAATCCAAGGTATTAAATTAGAAAAATGAATATAAAACTATCTTTACTGCTTTTCCTGTGTCTATGTCTATACAAAGAGTTTATGTCTGGATGACTGTAATATGAAGGTACATTTTATTTTGGCTTTAAAAAATTTGAGGGCTGAAATGCATATTTTTAAGTATTATAATGTATGATATATATCATTCACTTTTTGCCTTTCCGTGTGATTTCCATAATTGTACCTCATATACATTTAATAATTTAGAGAGACTTCCCAAGTTTCATTTTCCTCATCTTGTACATTTTCCTTTGAATATGGATGACGGCTGTTTATGAGATGTGTGTGTCACCTTTCGCTAAAATTGAGCCTAAGCTTATCTAAATACTCCTCTTCCCACCCACAATTTATCAGGCATGGGACAGCACTTTAGGTCGCTGTATATTACCACATAAGGCACTGGTGGTCGCATTGTGGTGTTAGGAAACTTGATGTGTTCACTCTAATAGTGCATAGTTGGGAGGTGAGGAAAGAGAGTGAAAGGCAGAAAAGCCATCCAGTACATTTAAGTTCCATGCGTGTTGCACATCCTTTTAATTTCCCCATGTTTGAGTGGTCGGGGGGATGGGGGATGCACATGGATAACATTTTATAAATATCACTAGACTCCCACTCTTCTTAGATATTTTCACCTAGGCTAAGTTTTAGAATTAGTGGAGAACCATATTTGGTAAATATCATTATAGTTATTTTGGAAACAAGGAAACTGAGACTCAGAGCATAATCTGTACAAGTTCAAAGAGCTAACAAGGAACAGAGCCAGAATCTGAACCCGCACATCTGTGCAACTCAGAGGCCAGCTTTTTCCCCTATGTCACCTGCCTGTAGGCCATGTCCAAAAAGGGAGCAATAAACAACGTAGCTCAGTTTTCAGAAAATGTGCTGTGTCGGTCATTTGGTATAGATTTTATACTGACTGGATGTCACCATATGCTATTTTTCTTTTCAAAGAACACACTGTCTAGGAGATAGTGTCTGTCAAGAAGGTGTACACTGGTCAGGTTGTCCCCTCATTGGAAGTATTATAGAACGTAGAGTTGTATAAAATAGAGTAACCTGGTATGGTGCTAGGTGAAGTGGAGTTCTGAAAGCTCTGCCTCAAGCAGAAAGTCAATACATTAAGAGCCAGAGATCACCAAGGAGCAATGTGCTTGGAAACTCAATACAGTAATAAGTAATTCAGCACTGTGTCTGTGAAAGATCCCTTATTGTTCACTAAGAAATGTTAATGCACTGCCCCTTGGTGTCAGTCAGTACTGCATTTTAAAATATACACATAAAACAAATCAATGAGAGGATTTTTTTCTTCCTTGAAGTTTGCTACACAGTCTTGATGATATTATCAAGGCAAAATCTCTATGGGACTATTTAACAACCCTGGACGCTTTTGTTGTAAAATTGAGATTAAATTGAGTACATTCAGAATATGCACTTTTGTGAGAGGCTTATAATCACATACATATAATTAAAAATTAAAGGAATAAAAAAGAATGAAATCTTGTCATTTGCAGCAACATGGATGGACCTCGAGGGCATTCTGCTAAGTGAAATAAGTCAGACAGAGAAAGAAAAACACCATATGATCTCACTTAAATGTGGACTCTGAAACAAACAAAGTTCATAGTTACAGAGAACAGATTGGTGGCTGCCTGAGGTGGGGCGTAGGGGTGCGGACAAAATGGGGTGAAGGTGATCAAAATGTATGAACTTCCAGTTATAAAATAAATAAGTCATGGAGATATAATTACAGCATGGTGACTATAATGAATAATACTGTATTGTATATTTGAAAGTTGTTAAGAGAGAATATCTTAAAACTTCCTATCACAAATAAAAAAATTCTGTAACCATGTAGGGTGACAGATGTTAACTAGACTTATTGTAGTGGTCATTTTGCAATATATACAAATATTGAATTGTTATGTTTTATACCTGAAACTAATATAATGTTGTATGTCAATTATACCTCAGTAAAAAAATAAATTAAAATAGACGGTTCTCTCTATACAAAATATTTTGTCTCTGTTATCAAGTCATTGTATTAGTGGTGATTGTGAACACAGTCAATGGTAATAGACCCTCTGCATTTCATAGTTTGTACGGACAGGCACCAGCCTACCTTAATCAAGATTCTTGATAACACCATGTGTTTATGGAGTGCCTACGATATGTTAGGTTCTTCCTAGGCTGTGGGGAAACAATGAAGAATAAGACAATTTGTTTCCTTGTCTTGGATTATATATCACAGGTGAAAAACAAATGAACAATCAATTGTAATACTGTGTAATAAGTGTTTGGACACTTTCCTAAGCATATAACAAAGCCATCAAATACAGCCTGGGGCAGTGGTGAGGAGGGGGTCCTAAGAAGACTTTTAAGAGAAAGTGACCTTAAGCTGAGAGAAGGGTAACTTGAAGTTAGTCGGACTAGAGGGTGGGTATTAGGAGGGGTAGGATGTGGGGAGGCATGAGTGTTCCAGAGGAAGTGAATGGTATCTGGGAAGGCCTAGAGGCTAGAAAGGGCATGGGGTATTTGGCAAACTCAACGACAGACAGAAAGGTGGGAGTGAGGATGATGAGAAATGTAGAGAGCTAACCTTAGAATGGTAAGTGAAGGCTGAGGCTAGAGAAATCAGGAAGAGCTGTGGAAGCTGCGTTCAGATGACTGGACTTGACTCTGAAGACAATTGAAGGCAAGTGAGGGAGAAAGGGAGATGGTTCGGCTTGTGTTTTAGAAGGGCCATCGGCTACTGTGGGAGAATGGATGGGAGGAAACAGGACCAGTTGGGAGGCTTCTCAGAAACCCAGGTGAGAGAGGTGGTGGCCTCACCTGGGGGACAGGCAACTGCAAAGATAATGGACAGAGATGGACAGGTTTGATAATTGACAGGACACTATGATTGTTTGGATGAGGGTGGTGAGAGAGAGGATAGAATCCAGGATGATACCTAGTTTCTGGCTTGGGCAACTGACTGAGCCAGTGGCAGGTAATGGTTACAGGATGAGGAACTGGTCCGCAAGAGATGATGAGTTCATTTCTGGTTGTGTTGGGTTAGACGTACTAGGAAATCAATCTTCATTTTCTAGTGTTTTACAAAGAGTGAGCTGTATTGTGCCTGTGAAGTAACTGAGATAGACAAGCTCACCCAAGTGTCTATGTGGGTGCAGTGGCACTCAATAATCATAAAAAGCTGACTTTCTTCTGACGGTACTCCTTTACTGACAACAGGTACATATGTGGGCCCTCAGCATTCATGGAAAGTACATTTGGATGGTCCCTGTGATAATCTATGTGGCTAAGAATTAGAAAAATAGACAAGCTGGGGATGGCAGTGATGGGCAAAGGCATCTCCTTCACAAACACCCTCCCAACCCCAGCTCCCCACCATTTTCTTCTTTTCTAGGGAAGATCAATCAGGGCTTGGCTGGGAAAGACCTGGAGCTGCATTCAGGTGATTGTGACTCGCTCTCTAGCATAGAGGAGGCTGTGGGAGCTTCCTGATGACAGTAAATATAGGTTTTATTTTTTTAAATAGCTTTGTTAAGGTTTAATTAACATACTATATGATTCACACATTTAAAGTATACAATTCAATGGGTTTTACTATACTTACAGAGATGGATAACAATTACTATAGTCAATTTTAAAACATTTTCATTACCTCAAGAAGAAACCCTTTATTCTTTAGCTATCACAGCCTTAACCCCACTCCCCTCCAGCTCTAAGAAACCACTAATCTATTTTCTGTCTCTATGGATTTCCCTATTCCGGAATTCATACGACTGAAATGATATGCTATATAGTCTTTTGTGACGGGCTTCTTTCACTTAGCATGATGCTTTCAAGGTTCATCCATGTTGTAGCGTGTATCAGTACTTCGTTCCTTTTTTATGGCTGAATAATATTCCGTCGTATGGATACATTTTGTTTATCCCTTTGTCTGTTGATAGACATTTGGGTTGTTTCCAGCCTTTGGCTATTATAAATAATGCTGCTGTGAACATCTGTGTATGCAGTGACTGCTTTTTATTCATCTGTCTGCCTCCAGGCCTCGCACAAGGAAGGATGAACTTTTCTGCCACTGATGTCAATTCAGAGAGGATCCCTAAAGGCAGCGATGGTCCGTGGCTCCCAGGCAGCCTCTAGGATCCTAGGCACAATTGTGAAGTAGGAACATTCATTCTTGATTCTCTATTCATTGATGTAGGTGCCCTTTTCTTGCCCTCTCCCTCTTTCCTTCAGAGCCTTAGACATTGAAGTCTTGATCCCTTTCAAGGACTGCTCTTTAGGCTGCTGGAATTTCTACTCCTCCAACCTGCTCTAATCCAAGCTGCCACTCTTTAAGTATGACAAAATAGCTAGTAAATTCACATAAAGGTATGAATGAGGCCTCAAACACAAAGATTCCTTTGCCTTTTCAAAGAGAGGTGCCGGCCCAAACAAATCTTATTATAAGAAGTGAAGTTTCTTTAAAATTTGAGTTTGCAAAGATTCTAATGTCTCTAGACTATTTCCAGAAATCCCTTACCCTCTATCTCCCAAACCTCCTCATCCTGGTCTTTGCAGTTAGTCTGAGACTTAAACCTGAGGAATTGCTTAGTAAGTAATTAGTTACTTACTTATTAGTCTGAGGAATTACTTGACATGAGTGCCTAAGTAAATTTAACAGGAAAAGTAAACACTCAAAAGTTTCAGGTCATGAACCTGAGAATGCAACCAAACTCTACTATTTCAAATAATTAATACAATGAGAATGGGACAATCAAGGATCATGTGTTGGTGTGTTTACCATCATAAAAGTTATGATCTACCTTCCTGCAAAATGTCCCATTTATAGAAGTGCCCATGAGCAAAAATCTGATTAACTTTGCCTGAATGTGAAGGGAGATTTTGAAGAGTTCTTTAAAGTGTGATCTGTGTACCAACTGTATCCAGAATAACTTTGTGTGCCAATTCCAGGTGCCCCATTCCAGCTACTGAAGCAAAATCTCTTGGGGATGTGACCCAGGGATCTGTCCTTTGAGCAAGATCCCTGGATGATTCTTATGTACATTCATGCATTAGGGCCATTCAAAAAGATAAGAGCTTCAGTTATTTGCATATTAGATACGAAGGGGTGACCATAATATTTTTCATCCAAATTTTGGAGAGTGTAAAGAAGTGCTATTAATAATTATGCTAAGAGTACAAGTGAATACCAGGACTGCCCTGGCACACCAGAACACATTGTCACCTTGCAAATAAATATCACCCTCTCCGAGTGAGAACTTATTCTGCCATCTTACTCTGCCTTTCTAACTCACCAGAGCCACACTCTCAAAGCCTGTCTACCTCAAAAGTACCCCCTATAATTTTCCTACTTTTGTTGATTGCATATTCCCTAAGTGCACTTGACTTCACCTTGGTAGTCATTTGTGCTGCTCCTCGTTCCTTGTTCTTCCTCTTTTTGACATAGACCAGGCTGAACTTTCTGCCCACCTTGTGGTTGGGTGGGGTCACAGGTCTGATCTGGCCAATGGAAGGACTATTGAGTCACCATGGGAGACCTAACAGAGTTCCCCACACTTGTAGTGCCAAAGAACTAGGGATGTGAGGAACATCCCTCTAATGCTGCTAAACCTGCTGTGTAACTGAACCATACTTAGTGTTTAGTATCCAGTATACTGCCATTTAGTGTCCAGCAGGCCTCAGATGTGATTCTGAATTTGTCATTGCAGAGGCCAAATGTGGTATCTAATAGTACATACACGTGTCAGAATCATATCTATTCGCCCCAGGTGTCTCCTTCTTCTCCCATCTGTTTATAATTTACAAAGAACTCTCAGATACTGTACTTTGGCACTTGATATTTGCATTAGTTCCCTGTGGTGCCAGAAGAAATTACCATAAACTTTCTGGCTTAAAAAAATAGAAATGTATTCTCTCACAGTTCTGGAGGACAAAAGTCTGACGTTAGTATCACTGAGCTGAAATCAAGGTGTTAGTAGGGTTACACTCCCTCTAAAGGGTGTAGGGGAGATTCTGTTCCTTGCTTCTTCCAGCTTCTGATGATTACTAGCATTCCTTGGCTTGTGGCCACGTCACTCTAATCTGTAAGACCAGCATCTTCAAATTTCTCTGTCGTCTGTCTTCATAACATCCACTGTTTTGTATGTGCGTCTAATCTCCCTCTGTCTTACTCTTATAAAGATCTATGTGACTGCATTGGGGGCCCACCTGGATAATCCAGGAGAATCTCCCTATCCCGAGATCCTTAACTTAATCCCATCTGCAAAAAACATTTCTCCAAATAAGTAATATTTATAGGTTCTAGGAATCAGGACCTGTTATCTTTGGGGACATTATCAGCTCACCACAACATTCAGTAAATCTTTGGAGGGTAGTGAGAGCAGACATGCATTGTCATCTTCATTTCACAGTCCAGGAAGTTGCAATTCAGAGCATTTAAGATATGTCATAAGCCTGTCCAGTGGCAGACAAGGGACTAGAAATACTGAGCAAATCCTTTTAAGCTGTGTTGTTTCCTTAAGAGCGCCCAGAGGACAAATGGCACGTGGTCCATCTCCTTGCCTTTCTGTGCACCATTGGATGGAGTGCACAAAAGCACAGCACAAAAAGTGACCCTTGGGGCTATCTTGCTGATGGAAATCTTAGCCTGTATAGGACTTTCTTGGCACCCTAAGGACCAGGAAAAAGCCTGGCATGGAAATCTGGATCCAGCTGTGCCATTAATGAGTTGTGTGAGCTTGGGCAAATTTCTGTGACTTTCTGCTTCTCAGATTCCTCATGCTTAAGACAAGGGGATTGGGGCAAAATATAGATATCATGTATGGAGTATCCACAATGTGCTAAGAATCTCTGTGCTGGACTAAGAACTTGGCCTACATTATTTCCTGCCCCCCTCACAAACAACATGATGAGAGTGGTATCATTATGCCCATTGTCCTAAGGAGGTTTAGGGAGATTGAGCAGTTTAACCAAAGCTACCCTGTAAGCAAGTGGTGTGCCCAAAATATTATTCACCTGTTTGGCTCCAAAGTCTTTCCTTGACCTTCTTCTCCCTTGATTCCCACCATACTGCCCATCCATACCACTGTGATACCATGATGCTGGCATGGCACAGGGATCTGCGGCGTATCACGGCCACATGCCAACCAAGCCAAATGTCACAGGACACAACCCACTTGTCTCTGCTATTTTTTAAGGAGTTTGCTGCTGGCTGGCAGCCAGATGCAGGATAGTCCTTTTTTCAGGATAGTATGTGAGAGAGATGTGGTCCTGAGCAAAGCCAGAAACTCCCAGGGAAAATTCCCTCATGGGAATGTCACAGGAAACAGAATTGTGTGGATCAGTGGCGGACAGTAGTCTGCTTTTATCAGTTAAACAGCTTGTAAGCATTTGTGTCTGTTTTGGTCTATAAACCCTAGGTTCTTTGTCTCCATGATTTTTGAGGCAGCTTCATACAATCATTGCATATCAAGGCTGGGAGAAGCCCTGGAAAGAGGGTAATCTCACATCTACATTTTGCTTTTGAAGAAACAGAGGCGTAATTAAGTGAAATTCATTTATTCAGCAAACATTGAATGAGGGCCCATGTTTCAGATATAGTGCTAAATGCCAGGATGAAGAAATGAAACAACACATCACTGTTCTAGGATCTCTGTGCCTAGTGGGTGAGGCTTGCTCATAAACGTACAATTTCAATAAATATGGTAAACACTGCAATTGTGCTGATTATTCTATGGGAGCCTGAGGGAGTCAGCGGAGACTGATGTTTGAGCTAGAAGAGGAAAGGAGGAAAAGACAAACCAGGCAAGGGAACTAGGATCCGGGAGGGGTCAAGTGTATCCAGAGAAGAATGCTGAGAAGTTTGTGGTGGCTGGAACCTTGGGGGTGTGAGAGGAGGTCACCGAGGGGCCAGGAGACTTACCTCAAGTCAAATAACTTATGGACTGTTGAGATTCACAGATTTCAGTCCATACCCTCAGGTAGGTTTTAATGTCACTTTCCTTTCACTGGGTCTATTTTGCACACCTTGGTTTTACTAGGCTAGACTTGGCATCCTTCACCTGGCATGTGAATCGCTTTCCCATGCTGCAGAACTTCCCAGGGCAGCCAACAGGGCTGCTGACCACATGACAGAGTTCTGTGATGTTTGTGGATCAGCTCACACTCCGGTACCCGATTTTCTGTTTCTAGCCTGCAACAAAGCCATAACCCCTGCTCAGCATGGAGGCCTCAAGTTACACCGTGATTCTGAGAGAACATGGTACTTCTGTGTGTGCACATAGTTAAAAATTCCTTCTGAATAAAGCCATTGTTTTTTGGGATTGTTTTCCGGTCCCCGGGCCCCCTCTCCTCCGAGCGCATCCAGCACCTGAATCAGAGCCACTGCTGCCTCCCGGGTTGAAATCTCACGAGAACTCTGTGTCGTTTTTAATCACCAAAGAATAACTGAAATTCCAAAATTTGGGACTGCTGTATTTTCTATAGAAATGAGGAGAAGAAAGGTCTACTGTTCCTCTCTTGGTTTCAAGATTAATCTATTGCCCTTTTAATCTAGCTTCCAGATTTTTCTGCAGAATTCATTAACCACAAGTTGGTTTCTAAATCCCCATGGTGCCTATGTATACTTGATATACTTTTACTGGCTGGCTGAACATTATGTTGGAAATGGAGGTGACGAACTACTGCTACACTAGTAGCATGGTTCCATGGTATTCCCTTGTCCTTTAAAACTGGTGGATCCTGCCAAATTCCTTTTCATTAATTATAATAACAATAATAACAAAAGATTCTTTTGGGGACTCCTCTCTGCCTTCATAATGCAGTTCTTTCTCTTCTATATTCCCCTTAGGATATTTTCTACTTAATGAGATACAGTGATACATATTCTTCCTCACTGTTTCTCTTCTGCCTGAATGTGATTTTTGTACCTGCAATGGTCCTGCAGTTTGGGTCCAGAGTGCCAAACAGGAATCTTTAAAGAAGGGAAGAAAATACTGAGGCTAAAATTGTGCACTCTGGAGAAATATTATTTTCTTCCGTTAGCATTTATTGATGGCCTACTCTGTGCTATCCTAGATTTTGAGGGTGTAAAGATAAATCAGTCTATGTACACAAGGAAATGAGTTGAGTGAAGAAGACTACTGAGTAAAGAAACAGACACACAGACAGAAAGGATGGGCATCCCTAAAGGGCTGTGAAAGTATGAGACAAGGACTACTTAGCCTGGTTGGAGGGCGGGAGAACAAAGGGGGTACATTTCCAGAGATACACTGAGTTGACTCTTAAGGAAGAGAATTGAATAAGTATTGAACAGAAAATTATGGAAGAAGGGGAGGAGGGAGAGATGACACAAAGTCGGGGGTGGAGTGGAATAGAAGGGAGCATAATTGCAAAGACCTGGAAGCCAGAGATGGGCAAACAAGAGCACATGCAAAGGACTGTATTGAGGAGGGGATAAAAGTTTTAACTAATACCCTTTCATATATCATTATTTCACAAATGTTGGTTGAATAGATGACTGTGGTAGGTATATAATACTGTATCGAGATAAGAAGGACATTGAGTCCTTTTTCCAAGTCCTTGAAGCCATCTTATAAGTGAAGAAGCTGGGATTTGATTTTACTCCCCCGGCTTTTGGTTCAGGTACTTTGCAGCTGCTTCACGTGCATTCACAGAAGCCGTTGTTAGGTAGCCTTTCTCAAGAGGCAGGCCAGTAGCATTATGTGAGTTAACAACCACATTCTCTAGGACTTCGAGGAAACCTGTGTAATGTGTGTACTTAAGAAATCAAGGAAGAAACAAAGTGATTCTCTAAAGGAGGGCATTGGATGAGTTAAGAAGAGAAACCAAAGATAAAGAAGGTTAAGCAACGATGAAGAAAAGGAAGAAAGTAATTAGAGTTCAGTGAGCTAAAGATACAATTTAAAGACTTTTCAGGAAGGAGCCAAGGTGGGAATGGGAGAGATTAGATTGCAAGGTTTCTAAGGGCTGGCAAAAGCTTTAGGGTAAATCAAAGCACTGTTGCCAATTCAACAGAATTTTACATAACTCTAGGAAATTTAGTAACAGTCCATTAGCTGCAAAACCCAGGATCAAGAAGAAAGCTAAAACACAGGGCAAGTTCTGGAAGCCTCATATACCTAAGGGTTTTGGCCTGGCAACATGCTGATGCCTGAAGGGTCTGAGAGATCATCTCTTATGACCTCCTCACTCTGCCGCAGAGGAAACTGAGGCCAGAGAGATGGTATTAATTCTACATGTGATTGAGTTTACTGCTAAGTAGGGACTTTAAATTATAAGCTTCCAACACTCAATTCAGTGCTCTTTGCAAGAATGTGAATTTCAGAACAGGGCATGTGTTTCCAAAAGTGGTCGGAACCATCTCTATCCTCAGGTCAATCATAGAACATAGGGTGTAGAGTCAGGAACCTGAATTACAAAGAACAATGGGAAGAGAAAGAGAAGTGTGCTCTGGGAAAGCAAGCACTAGGAGGCGATGACATTATAATATTGTAGAAGACTGGGACATGAGGAAAAATGGAGTGTGGGAATGAAGAGGTTGGTGAAACACAGAGGGAAGATAAGGGGTTGGAATCTTGTTAGTAGATATATCAGAAAGGCTCTTTCTTACATTTTATGCAGAGTAAGCCATTACTTATGTTTTTGTTAAGACTTTTTTTTTTTTTTTGCTCTACGCGGGCCTCTCACTGTTGTGGCCTCCTCCCGTTGCGGAGCACAGGCTCCGGACACGCAGGCTCAGCGGCCATGGCTCCCGGGCCCAGCCGCTCCGCGGCATGTGGGATCTTCCCGGACCGGGGCACGAACCCATGTCCCCTGCATCGGCAGGTGGACTCTCAACCACTGCGCCACCAGGGAAGCCCCCGGCAAGTTATTCTGACGAGACAAATTACTTTATGGAAGCTGTTAAATATATGGAAAGATGGAAAAGAGTAAAAGGAATAGTGAAGAAACCCAAAGCTGCAGGAAGCAGCTACAGGCCCTTGGGCTGGGGAACAAAAGGAAGTGGCTGGGATTTTAGAGCTTAGAAGCTTGAAGGAGGGGCCCTTCCAGACTTCAGAGGAGGAAACTGTCAGCTGGTGCCCTGAAAACAGGACTCAGGCCATAGAGGAGGGAAGGCCACCTGTATGGTTCTGATATTGGTAAGTGGGTGGTTTTAGGAGTGGAGGAAAAAAAAACAGACAGTAGAACTAATTGCTGCTTTGGGGACCAACTACTGCTAGGGTGAGAAGCATTGCTGGGCCGGTACAGATGGGAACAGCAGGAACCAAGAAGGCGTCTGGGTCTTTTCCCCTCCTCCAGTCTTCCAGTCTCCATCTAGAGTCTGCTAATGGCAGAACACAACAAAGAGCCATCAGAAATGGAAAGATATAGTTTTCAAAGTCTTAGTTCCCAAATTAAAAAAGCAGAGTATAGAATAGGGTAGGTTTGAGACTGAAATGCCACAGCTTGAAACCCAAACAACGTCTCAATTGCTCTGTAATCCCCGTGTGTATAGATCTCTGATCCTAGAAACTAATCTCTCCCCCTTCTTGGTTCTGACCCACTTTTCCTCTTCCCTTTTATGGGAAAACTTTCTCACCTCCTGTTTTCTCTTGAAGCTTTTCCAGTCAAGCTCTCATCCCTAACACTCCATGGGAACCAACCTGTTTTGTATTCCAGAAGGCTCTTCTTCCTCTGGTCATGGTTCTAAGTTTTATCTAAAGGATGGTTTTCAAAGGGACATTCTTCTAAAACTCATTGCTCTCTAAAACAAACAAAAACAAAAAAATACACAAATAAACAAACAAAAATTGTAGAGGTCAGAGGTATGACTTCACCAGAAAAACCTCATGGAGGAAAAAAGAAAGATAAACCCACCCATTCTTATTCCAAAACCAAGTTTTTGGATAGGCGGAAAGGGAATGTGTTGGGTAGACAGAACATATTCAGTTATCTTGAGAAGAATGTTAGCTCCAGCTCTGGCTTTTCAAATGGCTCATTTGAGGGACTGATTTGGGGCTCAGGGAAGTGAAAAAAATCTGACCGTCTTATTTGGAGAGAAATTATGGATGATGAAACTTGTCCTTCATTCTCCTCACTTCCTTTGACAATAACCACCACTTCCTCCTTGTTCTCCAAGTTATCAATGCAGTTTAGGCTGGAGACAAATCTGAGTAGCCATATTGATTTCACAAATAACTGTTGTCAGTTTCGATCTCTGGTCCAGAAAAATCCCACTAGATTTGAGCAGCTTTGAAGCTATTTTTAATCTGCAAATAACACTAATCTGAGCTCTATATTCATGGGGAAAACACACAGGCACCCTGGAACTAAAGCAATGTATATTTTCTTTTAATAAACAGTTTGAATATGAGCTTTGAGAGGCTGTAGAAGATTTCTTTTGAAAGAAATTTTACAAACCTCTTGTCTACTAGAGCAAACCTTGCTCAACTGCATTCTTTAAGTCCTTCTTTAAACCTCTTTAATCTCCTCATCCCATATCCTTGATTTAATACTATAGCTCAGATACTTGTCTCAAATCTTGGGAAGCATATCTTGATCTTCATCATAGGTGAAATGGGGTAAGAAATGAGGTTTAATGTGACAATTAAGATAATATCATGAACATGGAAGCAACCCGAGTGTCCATCAATGGATGAATGGATAAAGAAAAGGATACAATCCAGCATTATTCAGCCATAGAAAAGAAGGAAATCTTGCCATTTGCAACAACGTGGATGGACCTTGAGGGTATTATGCTAATGGAAACAAGTAAGACAAAGAAAGACAAATGCCATATAAATTCACATATATGGAACCTAAAAACAAACAGACAACAGCAACAACAAAATGAACTCAGGTACAGAGCATAGATTGGTGGTTGCCAGAGGATGGGGTTTGCAAGAGGGTGAAATGGGTGAAGATGGTCAAAGTGTACAGACTTCCAGTTATAAAATAAATCAGTCATGGGAGTATAATATACAGAATGGTGACTGTAGTTAATAATACTGAATTGTATATCTGAAAGTTACTAAAAGAGTAAACCTTAAAAAAAAATTTCTAACCCTCCATTTAGTTATCTTTCTCCCAGACTGCTGCTTCCTGATTCTCATTTTCACCTTTTCACCCTTGATCAAGAATGGCATTGCTCCAAATGCCATCTGCTTCCCTCTTTAAATGTATGTCTTTCCATCACTCCAGAACACTACTTTAAAACTATGCTCCTCTAAAATCCTTGGCCTTTAACCCCAGGTGGCTCTCACCTGCCTTCATCTAGTGTCAAAATCTCTTCCCAAATCCCACCAGCCCTTCCTCCTGTGTACACACATGAATGAATTCAAGTCAGATTAATATGATTTGGGGTTTATTCTAACTTCCTATTTTTACTATATGTTTTTTGGTTTTCTAACAGTGAACTACTTGATAGAGTTTCTCCCATCATTTTCCCTTCTATCCTTGAGCTAAACACAGTGGTTCTTTACACAGACAGTAGTTCAATATCTATTGACAAAACAGCAGAATTGGAGGAGTAAGTTGCCCTCTCTTGTTTACATCTTATTGCTTTTAAAACACACAGAATTCTCTCTCTGTTGATGGAGTGCCTTTTCAAAGCTGCCCATGCTAGGCCAAATATATTCTATGTCAATTCTTCTTGGCCTTGGAGCTGTGACATGGTTGAAAGGTATATTGCAAGTAAATTGTTACTAATAATAATTATAGCACTGACATTTGGAAATAATTTACATTTTTTTAAAGTAGAGAAAATCAAAGTAGTTATCCCTGTAATATTACCCTTACCACTTACATTTTTGAATGGTTAGAAACGGGGGGAGTTATCGTTTTAGATTAGCCACCCTCTTTTAAGGTAACCTTGCATTGTACTTTTGTGTAGTGAACTTCTGTTCATCCCTCTGCTTAGGCCCACATACTATCTCCTCTAAGAGTATTTGGCTGTCACCCCAGCCCAGGCTACGCGCCCCTCCCCTGTGCCTCCATTGCCCTCTCCTGATATCCCTTATACATTGTATAGAAACCGTCTGCCTCTCCTCCATGGACTACAGGCTTCTTGGAGACAAGGACTCTGTTGTACTGGTTTTTATACTCCTAGTATCAGTAGAGACCCTAACACAGAATAGGTTTTAAACATGTTTGCTAAAGTGAGCATAACCAACTGTTCTGAGTGAGTTTGGCTTGGTAAATTACATCTTGTTAACTTTAGAAAATCTTTGCAATGTTAAGACACCACATACAATAAGAAGAAGCAAATGGAGGCAAATAGGGCTGTCATTTTTAAAGGAGGAAAAGGTAAATGGTCCCAGACTCTGTATTACTGAGTGTTACAGGCAGCTTTTAGGCTAGATTGTTGAGGTATTAGATTTCATGTCCTTAGAGATAAAGAAACAGTGATCACTAGTAACCAGCACAGGATCTCCCCACTCCCACACCAAAATATTCACTGGTTCATAGTCATTTATGGAACCCATTCTATGGGCCAGGCACTGTACAAAGGTAACTGATCTTAACCTTGAAGAGATTTCAGTTCTTGTGGGACAGTCACACCTGAAAAGCCTATAAATAGGTATATAGTAGCCATCTTCATGACTTATGGAAAACTTACTCAAGGGCTGGTGATGAATAGATCAGTGTTTACCTAAAGATATATTTAAAGTGACATGCACTGAGATGTTTCCCTGTTTTATCTTTACCTACCTTTTGTTAGCGATAATTAACATGATAATGTAGAGATGGTTATATTGGTGGCTGAATCAAAGTTGGGAGGGATGGTAAATATGGGAAATAAGATCTACAACTATCTTTGTGGTTTCAATAATAAACAACATTCATTAAGATGAATGCAAAGTTCTGTACATCAGTCTCAAGACTCAATATTCTTAGATGGAGGCGATAGCAAGACAAATTCCAAATTAACACAAGAAAGAACTTTCTAATAATCAGAGCCATTGTCCAGAAATGGAACAAACTATTCTAGGAGATAATGTGTTGTCCTCACTAAATCTTTCAAGTAGACGCTGGGAACCCCCATGGATGCAGGTTGGAGGAAGGGGCCTGCCAGCCCAGGTGGCCCATGACTCACGGGTGTTGGATGAGTAGGATAACTGTGGTGAGGGAGTACACAGGCCTGGGGTCAGAGCAGAGCTGAATTCCCAATAGGCAGGATAAGCTTAGGCTCAGAGCACCGGAAGGCAGGGGAAATCTAATGATAGGAGAAAATATTTCTGAAGGCATTTGATAGGAAATATTTCTAAAAAGGCATTTAAAATGAATCATCCTGGGAAAAATCAGAACATCAGAGTACCTCATTATACTTTGCTTAATATTTTTATACTGAATGACTTATGGGGCTGTTACCATAATCTTTTTAGAGGTTACTAGAATCTCTGAAGACCTTTATCTGGTCCTCGTTTGGAAATGTAGGTCCTGACCCTGGTTCTGTCTTTGATTCACTGTGTGCTTTGGGCTGCAGTTTTCTTTCTTAACAAGTGGGGATTTGACGAGGTAATGACTCAGAGGCTAGGATGGCCCAAGTTGCTTCCTTTTTTCTCTTTCTTTCCGAGTCACCTGGCCGAGGAGCCGGGCAATGCCTTCCCAAGCCCTTCATGTCTGTGAAACGCCAGCAGATTTCAGGAGGTGGGATGCCTCCAGGCCATGGTGGGGAGGAGCGGGCCTGCCTACTTCTGCCAGACCTCTAGGCCACACTAGACACTTCGGTTCATATTAAAAAATAAATCTGGGGCTTCCCTGGTGGTGCAATGGTTGGGAGTCCACCTGCCGATGCAGGGGACACGGATTCGTGCCCCGGTCCGGGAAGATCCCACATGTCGCAGAGCGGCTGGGCCCGGGAGCCATGGCCGCTGAGCCTGCGCGTCCGGAGCCTGTGCTCCGCAACGGGAGAGGCCACAACAGTGAGAGGCCCGGGTACCGCAAAAAAAAAAAAAAAAAAAAAAAAAAATTAAAAATAAATAAATAAATAAATAAATAAATCTGGAGCTGTTTAACATTCCCAAGCCGGTTGTGTGCGTGCGTGCACACGTGTGTGTGTGTGTGTGTGTGTGTGTGTTTATGTGTGTGTGCACAGCATGCAAAACTTGAAAGCAGAGAGTTCCAGTTGGCTCAGAATTTGCCATCTCCATCCAGCTGTTGGCCTTGTCCCTCACAACTCACTCACAGCCCATATTCATAGCTCCTGTGAAGTGGGCCCTGTGATTTTAGCCAGGCGATAAGATTCCCAGCAGC
Organism: Delphinapterus leucas; assembly: GCF_059928025.1. Lineage (NCBI taxonomy): Eukaryota > Metazoa > Chordata > Mammalia > Artiodactyla > Monodontidae > Delphinapterus > Delphinapterus leucas. Next base: position 117,374,984 of record NC_143129.1, read on the forward strand.
TGGAGGGAACGTGTTTTGACCCCAAAACAGACAAATAAGACTCTTCATCTGGTTGTGGACCTGGGGTCAGGGTGTGTGAAACAATACTGAGATCTTCCTTCTTCACAGAATCAATGTCAGCTGGTTCATTACTAGAAAAAAAATGATTCCACCGAGATCCTACATAAAATATAAACCTCTGTATTTTCTGTTTTATCCCTCAGTCATCATGCTCCTTTCTCATGAAAGTCACAGATTTACTCAAATCACTACTGAGAGGAAAGGACGGCAGAATGGTAATGTGTCACTTTCAGCTGCAAGGGTGTCCTCTTTGGGAAACAAGCAATATTTTAGGCAGGACTGCTGTTACCACGCTTTCAGTTTAAAATGACTAATAAGAGGAGGCAGGAAGAAGAGGTCTCTTTTTTTTGTCTTTGCTATTGTTCTGCTGTCGTCTCTGTGATGTTAGGAAAGGCACTTAATCAGTTGGGGCCCTGTTGATCAGCTGGCCCCTGACAGACCATGGGATGTATTCTGTCAGGGAGGCTTGTCGGCTTTCAGCAGCCTCTGTTCCAAAGAGGAGCTTTTACTTCTTGGCTCTTGGAACGATGTCTGATAGCTAACTAATCACTTGCAGCTTTTTATTCGTATCCACATTTTCGATCTCACCCACATTTTGGAGATTGGGCTGAGTGAAATGTTTGCATTTGCTGAAGGTCTGAACTCAAACAAGGCAACAGGATTTTCTGACTGGGGCCAGACCCTGTCAAGCTAATTTGCTAGGGTACTATTAGAAAACTCGAAATACATCTGAACAGATATTTTTAGATCTTGATTGAAGACGTTTCTCATCTTTATTTAAGGGTCTTGATTCAATTATAAAAAGAAAAACAATACAAAGCAATACTCGACCTGGCTCCTACTTGGTCAAAACCAGACTTACTGTAACTCTAAAATGTTACTGTACTTACCATTTGTCCTTTGGTTTTCAAGCTGTTCAGCATCTGAATACAAAAATTCATTGTTCTGCCCCAAATAACCTCTGTATATTTTGAAGTCTCAAAGGCAACATAATTAGTTTATATACTTTTACTTTTAACTTAATTGTGTATCAATTTTTGTCATTTTGAAAATAATGTCACAGTAAATCTGAAATGATATTATCGGGAGTTTGTCATTTGTAATCCCATGCTATAGTTCAGTAATTATGGAAATTAATGAAGTAAGATAATCTTATTTAGAAGCAATTCACACGATAAATGGAAAATAAAACACAAGAACATAGTTAAACTCAATTCTCATTTTTACAAGCTGTGTCTTCTCATATTACTGGACTGAAACACATTTAGGTTTTCATTGTGAAATGCTGTATTTGTAACAAGTAAGATCACTATTAAAATTAAGCATTAAAGGGCTTCCCTGGTGGCGCAGTGGTTGAGAGTCCGCCTGCCGATGCAGGGGACATGGGTTCGTGCCCCGGTCCGGGAAGATCCCACATGCCGCGGAGCGGCTGGGCCCGGGAGCCATGGCCGCTGAGCCTGCGCGTCCGGAGCCTGTGCTCCGCAACAGGAGAGGCCACAACAGTGAGAGGCCCGCGTACCGGAAAAAAAAAAAAAAAATTAAGCACTAAAGAGTATATTCTTTGCTCTTTCTTTATGCAGCTTGAGAGTATAATGTGTTCCTCAAATTGCTACCATATTGTTTCAGAAATGCTTATCAATGTGAAGTGTTATTCAATTTCACGGAATCCACTGTTCCCATTCAATTGTAAACCAAACAAGAAAACAGATGCGTGATTACAGCTCTTTTGAGAATTAACTTTCAAAAAGATGTGCCTCTCCCCCAGATTCCAAATTTTTTTTTTTTTTTTAGTTACCCTCCTCATTCCAGTTAGCTGCTTTCTGTGACTAGGAGAAGCAGTAGTCAAAATGATACTATGAAAATTTGTCTTCAGAACTACCAGTCTTCTCTTGCCTCTTGAAGACTTTCTTGCCTCCCTTCCACCTCCATCTTCAGGAACTCTGTGCTGTGTCCTGTGTTCTTCCAACTATGGAAGCTGGTGCCTAGGAAAGCAGCTAACATCAGTTATTCCCTAGTGTGATTCCATATTCAGGATTCCAAGGGTATTTCCATTTATTATGTAGAGAATTAGAAACTCTACTTTGGAAGAGATCCTAGCAGTCTGATCATGGCATCTTGCTTTTGTTACCTCGATGTCAGAAAGTTCACGCTTTTCCCGCCATTGCTGATGAGTTCTAATTTTTTTTGGTGGGTAAAATGTGCTTCTTTCTACTTTTTAATCATTGACCTTAATATGCCCTCTAGGAGTAATACAGACTGAATTGAACTACCTGTTCCACTTGACAGCTTTTCAAATATATGAGGAGAGTAACCATGTCTTCCCTTTGCCTTCTTTTAGTCAAGTTAATCATTCCCAGGTCTTTCATTTGTTCCTTATTTGACATGGTTTCCAGATTCTGCCAAGCATTTCCCCTCTCCACGGTCCATCTTGATCACCAGCAGTGAACAAATTCTAATTTCCCCATGCTCTAAAATATGGTATCCAAGACTGAACGCGACACTCCAAGTTTCCCTAATTGACAGAGGGGCCACAAGTGACCTATAATTTGGTATCTACACTTCTCTTAATGAGGTCTCTTGGACACCCCGGGCTTCTTTCCCTTAACCTTTTTTAGATCTGTTAGGCATCAAGCATGGCACTGGAGAGACAATAATGAACAAGACCCAGTCCTTGTCCATGAAGAGCCTATAATTGAGATCAAGTCGTGTAAATAAACAATTACAATGTGGAGTGAACACACAGTGATAAGCCTGTGTAGAAGGTGCTGGAGTGAGAGGGTGCAGTGATTGACTCTGGGTGCCATTGTCGAGGAAGCAGTACTAAGCAGAGATTTGATTGCTGCCAATCCAGGTCTCTCTTACTGATAACAGATTTTCAAATGTAAGCATGCATTTTCTCTGGCAGCTGCCAAATGACAGGCTTGTTCATTGTTAAAGGAATTTCAGGACTTCCTTTTCAGCAGCTCTGAAATTTCAGCTCCACCCTCTCTGTGTAAGACCAGCACAGACACTGCACCCGGGATTCTAAAGGCAACAGGCACAGATGTGGTAACAGGTATCATTTTGTTACTTAAATGGTCTAGAACTTACACCTGAAATGATCTTTTTGCTAGTATCAGCATCCTGTCAGTGACTATTAGTCTTATTTCTTTAAAGGGTGATAGTCAAGATTCAAATCCACAAATATAACCATGTCCTTAAGGGAGATGCACATCCAGATGCCACTTTGGACAAAATGTACACATGGATTTATAGAAAGGACATTGTCACCAAATTTTGGCTTGGTTTCTTACCCCATGAACTGGGTGACTGTTAATAATGCTTTGCTTTCTTATCTAAGACTGAAAACAGAAATAAGCAGATCACCCTAACCTTCCTTTATTGTGGGCCCTTCTTGGAAAACAGGAATTAGTTCCATACATACCTTGTCATATTACTCCTATGTATTTGCAGCTTATTCATTCTTCCCATTAAATTTCCAGCCCCTGACACAGCAGTCCGTTTTGTTCTCAGCCTACATCATAGCTGTTGTTCATTGATAAAGGCTGAGTACAGGGGCAGAGGGTGGGCTGATAAGAGATACATTGAAGGAGGTGTGGGTGGTGAGAAGGTGGAGAGGTGGAGAGAGGTCTTAAAATTACCTTAAGGATAAATATTGAATCTAAAAAGACTTCTGGAGATTGCCGCTCAGCTTATTTCCCGGGGAGCAGGAAAAAAAATATGCTTATTGTGTTTGACAAGGTCTTGCCTGTGTGAGGCATCATGAGAGAAAACACGGGTTGGCTGCCTTTCCCACATAAGGTTTCCTTTACCTTTTGCGTGTACTCCTGCTGACAAAGTGTAGATGACGATCTGGATCAAACACAGGGGGATAAACAAAAGCACTCAAGGAAATGCTTTATTTTTGTTGTCATTTACCTATAATTATGGGCATAGGTCTTTCCTTACATAGGGTTGAAATACAGCTTCATCTTCTGTTGCTAATCTCTGAGAGATTGGAATTTTATGGCTCTGAGCTTTAATTCTTTAGCTTCAGAGGTGACCTTGACAGGGCCAAGTTCTTTTTATGATAATGCCTTAAATTTGTGCAATACTTTACAGTTCAATGAAATCTCAATACACCTTATCCTACTTGGAGTTAAATAGAAAGGTGTTATTCTATTTTATAGGTGAGGAAACTGAGGCTCAGAGGGGATCCAAGTTGCTTCAAGGTCATAGATAGTAAGTTATGGAGTTGGTAGTATATGCTAATCTTTGCATTCTGGCTCCAGAACTTCCTCTCCTGAACAGCAGCCTCTAGTTGCAGTGGAGGTTGCAGTTCATTAGGTCCTAGTACAGGTCTTATTGTACGTGATCCTCACAATGGCCCTCTAAGGGAAGATAGGCAGATATATAAGGCATATTGTTTCCTTTGCTCCTTCTCAATAGGTAGGCTAAATTAGAAGAGAATTATGCTTAGTTGAAAGCCAAAGAAATCTTTTACTCTCCATGATATTTTATTTTGTCTTCTAATCTCTAAGGCTCTTTCATGCTGTCATTCATGCAGCATATTTACTAATATTTAGGAAAGTTCTTGTTGCTGAGCATAGTTCAGCAACTGTGGCCAACATCAGTTTTGATTAAAAGAAAGAGATGCTTCTAAATAAGAATTGATGCTCTGTGGTCTCTGGGTATGACTCCTGGCTGAATGTTGGCTGGCAGAGTGTAAAGTCACATTGTTAATCTTCTTTCTTCTCTTCATCTTTCTTGTCTACACTCTTCCATCTCTAATAACAAACTCAGTCACTACCAGCAGCTTTTGACTTGTCTACACCTTGAGACAGTCACTTATCACCAGACCACACTGGCTACTCCTGCATTTTTCCCACTGTGACTGCCAGCTGGATAAAGCTCTCTACAGAGCTTCTTCATGGGCCTGTCACCTGTGTAGTTGTACAGGATATAGTATTAAGAAAGGCCCCATGCTTAGCTGAATGCTCCTGCTGTCACCAACTTGAAAGTCTTGTTAATTTTTGAACAAGGGGCCTTGCATTTTCATTTTGTCTCCAGCCCCACAAATTATGTAGCTGGTCTTGGCTTTCTAACCAAACTCACTGCAGCACACAGGGGTTCACATTCTTGTTCCTTTCATTTACTTCAGAAGTGTAGACCTCTATCCAAGAGACCGGATCTAGTCTTTGACTAAATTTTATCTGAATGTGAAAAGATTTTTCTAAAATACATAGACTTCTGTCATATTTTCTTTCTTAAAAGAAAAGAGAGTTATATAGCTATTAAAAAAAAAACAAAACAAACAACTCTTACTGTACAACTCAGGTTCCTGTTTTACAGGAAAATGATCTCCTATAAAGATGTCCTCCTGAAAGAGAATGAGAGAGAGAGAGAGATAAAAGGGGAGATAGATGAGAGAGAGAGAGAGAGAGAGGAAGGGAGAGAGAGAGTTACAAATAAGTTTCAAATTCCTGGGGTCAGAGGTTGAAGAGCTCAGAAAACTGGACAGAATAGGATATATTCTTATATAATGAGAGGGAAAATGCTCATCTATCAAGCGAGATAGTAGATGAAATTTTGTATGGCTCTGAATTTTGAATTCTATGGAGGGGGCTGCTGAGAGTGGGGATGATTAAGGGGGTTAGGAAATGTGGGACTTTCTCTCATTTGTACCATCCTTTGCTCTGGAGCTGACTTCTACGTAACCCCTCTGCACCGCTTTTTTTTTTTCCTATTTTCTACTTTTTCCTCAATTCTTTTTTTTTTTTCACGTTCCTAGCTTTTTTTCTTTCCTCCTTCCTCTCCCATTATGCATATTATTTTATTTAGTTTATTGACTATAAAGGTATGTCCTTGGCTCTTAATTTAAAGAGTGATTAAATTTTGTATACATTCCTATACTGTTTGCTTTTTTTTTTTCCAAAGGACAACCTGAGGAATAAGAGACTAAATTTGAATTACATTGAAAAAAACTACTTAAAGAGTTGATTACTTGAGAAGTCCATGATTTTCTTTATTTCCTCTCTAGATGATTATCAAAAAGTTGAAATTATTAGCAGAGTTTTAAAAATAACCCTTAATTATTTTCCTGTTTGTCAGTTGCCCCTAATGAATTATCAAGTTCTCCAACCCAAATTTATTTAATGACTATATGGGTATATTTTTCCTGTATTAGACTGTCTTGTCATTAATGGAATTTGATTATAGAATTAGTTTCAAAACTTAAACTTAGTGCATTATCTAGGTTCTATATCCATCTTTTGATCTGGAATTTAATTCTTCCCTGTCTTTGTGTGGGCACAATGAGAGGCATTGGAGTGAAAAGATGAAAAGGCACGACCCTCCCTCAAGAAGTTTGCAGTAATTTGGAGAGATATGCCAACGATTACAGTATGAGAATTGATGGCTGGGAAATGGGCCACAGTGTAATAACAGGGCTTTCACAAGTGTGAGGATCACCAAAGTCTTGAGTGAGATCAGAGAAGGTTCTCAACCAGTACAACTGGTAAACTTTCGCCAATTTCCAAAATTATGGAAAAAATGCTCTTGTATTCTGATAGGAATGGACTTTTCCTTTTGTTGGGAGTTTGGAGAGGTTTGATAAGCACTGGTTTATAAGATACTTTTGCGAAAGAGATGAAGGTGGCATAGCTAGTTAGCACTCTCCTTGAGACAGTAACAAATATTAGGAACTAATATGACTTAGGGTAAAATACCTAACCGCTCTGTGCCATTATTTCCTTACCTGTAAAACAGGTATAAGAACAGTACCTATATCTCATGTAGAGTTATTGTGAGGATTAAGAGAATTTGCATGCTTAGCAGAGTAAAAATATAGTAAATATTGCCATTATCATCTTGACAGTTTCAAAGAAATGTCCACATTTAAAGGGATTTTCTTCCAAAGCAATCAAGCCAGATATGGATTTTCCTCTCATGCATCTTTTAAAGCTGAGTGTCAGGCAGGCAAATTAGAGGACGCTTTCTTAATCTGTGGCATCGATTTTCACTTTCTCCACATATCATTGCTCATTTGTATTGAGATATGCCAGCAAAGGCTAAAAACATTGTCAACTACTAGCCTTGATTACAGAGAGAATCATGGAAAGAGGGCCAGTAAAAGAGGAGGCACTGGGCTTCATCAGGATGGTGAACTGGGCCATGAAAAGGGCATTTTCCAAGGCATGTAAAGGCGTGGGCTTCAGAGCCTAAAAGCACTCTGCTGCTTTCTAGCTGTGTGACCTTGGGCAAGTCACTAGGCATCTCTGAGCCTCAGTTACCCATCTCTAATGGGAAATACAATTTACCCCCCCAAAATATAAAATAAAATAAACAAATACAAATAAGAAAAAAAAAGAGCACCTGGTCTGTTTTCTTCACAGGGTTATATGGAACCATGAAATTTCCTCTGGGTCTAGGAATGGGCCAAGGTGGAGTGTAGAGGTAATAAATGAGAGTTTTATAAGCCCCAGTTCTGGCATTGGTGATTATCTTCTGTTACAAGAAATCCAGGGGCCATTTCCCTATAAAGGACAGGGTCTCCTCAGGATATAAAGCCTCAGAAAGTGAGTAGTCAGCAATTTATTTCTGGACTTGGATGCCCAGGAAATCTGAGAGCCTTTCTTTGAGTGACATGATTTTTCATCTAGGATAAAGGGCATTTTTATGGCCCTTGGATCTCTGTTCTGAGAGGATGGCTCTAACTTTCAGGAGGTGCTAGCTTGTGGCCAAAAACAGATTAGGTCTGACTGATCAGGAGAAAGAGGAAGTGAGAGGAGAAAACAAACTGCCTTTGGAAGAGAGAAGAGCTGTTTCTAGCCAAAATGTAATTCATACTCATTGTGAAGAACTGGGGAAATGAGAGGAGGTACATAGAAGTAAAATCAGCTGAATATCCACCAGCAAGAGAGATAATAGTTGTCAGCACTTTGCTGCAGTTGATAACTTGGTTTTTTGATGCATGTAGAATATTTTACAAAATTAGAAAGCTATCCAAAATGCAGTTGAATATCCTGTTTTGTACTTAACATTATTTTATTAGTATTTTCCACATCAATAAGTGTTAGCTAAAATTTCACTTTTAATGGCTATATAATATCCCACTGTGTGTATGCCCCATAATTTATTCAATTCTTATTTTTAAATATTTTGTGGTATTTTTGATTTAGTATAAATAAAATGTAAAATACCTCTTTATACACAAACTTTGTATGGGTTTCTCATTTTTCATTAAAGATATATTTTGTAAAATGGAACTCCTGCAGGAAGGATCCAAACTTTATGGACCCGTAGTACATACCCCCAGATTGCAATGGAGTAAGATTGTTCATACTTATATTTGATGGTGGCATACCAAAGCACATTTCAAATTATCTTTGCTGAGAAGGCACATCTTACTCCAAACCACATTTCTGGCTCCTTTCCCTATAATTCATTACTGAAAACTGAGCAAGAACCACTGTATCCCCCAAATCAAAGACTCCATCAATTATACGATGCACCATTACTTTACGTACCACTGAGAAAGAAAAAATGCTGCCAATGAAATTAGGATGCACCATCATTTCTAAGATGCATCCCAACTTCAGAAATGTTAAAGTGTGGAAAAATGTGCAACTCGGAATGAAAGAAATATTTATTTCATTTTTTTCTCTTTGAGAGTTCTTCCTTGGACCTTTTGTAAGCAAGTCAAGATGGACATGACACCAAATGCAGGGGAGGGAGTGTCTGGCTTTTATCCGATGTACCGGATACAACCCCTCTGCCTTCTGTCCTTCTCTTTTCCCACCTCTAGCCCATCTCGGGCATTGCCCCCACGTACCCCTCATCACAGCTCCCTTGTTACCGACCTTAGTTCTCTTTTCTCCTCATTGTGCTTCCGAATCATCTTGCCGTAGTGAGTAGAGTCACCTAGGGTGGTGGTGGAAGTAGGAGCAGAGTTTGCATAAAGCGTTTTCTTGAAATTTTAACTGACCCATTTCTTACAACACGCTCTTATTATCCAGTTATTTTGGGTGACCACCCATGCTAATCAGTCCTTCCTGTTTTAGCTTAATCTCTATTTTTCTAAAGATGTACTCCCAAATTTTATAATCATCCTTCTCTGTTTATATTGAGAGAAATGTACACACACATACACTTTATATCTTCCTCCTTTCTCTCTCTACGTGTGTGTTTGTAATACAAACATATGTACTTATATACATACTTCTATATGTATATATTTGATGAATATATACTTTATACACTTTATATTTCTTGGAAAAAAGAGAGCACTCATAATATGCCCACAGTGAAAAGCATATACCCATACTTTATTAATATACATATTTCATAGAGAAAACATAATGTCCATGTCCACATACATTTATTTATTTATAAATATATATCTATATATATTTTGTAAATGGGTCAGTATATAATACCCTCTTTTCCCCACTAGAGTTCTGAACCAGTTGAAATCAACAAACGGATAGGCAGGCGGAGATCAGAGTACCATTTTATTTCTGATAAAGTGTGGGTTGGAGAGCGCAGTACAGACAGGAGTCACAACAGGTACACTAACGCTGAGCCCAGAATTAAACTGACTCGGCCTTCAGCCCCAGGCCACACAGGACTGCCACAACCCTCCCTCTCCCACAAGCAGGGCACATATCTAATCATGAAGGTTACTGCGTGGCCCAGAGTAGATAAGATGTACTTTCCACAGGTTGGCCAGTTCCTAAACACAGTGAGGGGAAGGGGCTGAGCTGGCCATGCCTGGTTTTTCTGCCTACCTCATCCATCACCAAGGCACACCACCACCGAGAGGGGTGCTGCAGGAGATCTGGAGCATTCGAGGAAAGACCCCTTCTCGTAGAAGCCTGATGGATGGAAAAGGCAGGGCTCTCCCCGTCACTGGCTTTTATTTACACAGAGAAGAAAACTGAGACCAAGAAAGTTTTACCCACTTTGCCAGAATCATGAAGCTAGTTAATGGCAGAGTTGATCTTACATTCGTCTTCTCCTGACATTTACTTTGGTGGTCTTTGGCAGAGCAAAGGGAATGGGCTAATTCATGATAAAAAGGCTATTCATTCATTCAACAATAGTTATCGAACACCCCTGTGTACCAGCCACTGTCTGGTCTCTGGAAATAGGGCTGAACAATATAGAAAATGTACCTGCCTTATTGAAACATACCTCCTAGTTGGGGAGACATAATAAACTACTCACTAAGAGTATAAAGACAAGTGCAACAGGATAAGGGTGACAGAAGCTATTCTTATAGGAAGTACACAGAGAAAACCTCCAGGAGAAGAGACTTGAAGAGGCTAGCCAGGGGGTTTTTGGAGGAAAAGCCTTCCGGGCTGAGGGAATGGCCAGTGTAAATGCCCAGAGACCTAATGTGTCAGGTTTTGAAGGTGTATTCTTGCTAATTCAAAGAGAGAAGGAAAGTCAGAGAGGGTAACAAGCAAATGAGTAGATATTTTGGACTCCACACCGAGGACTACTTGCCCCTATTCCTAAAGCTAATCTAGCTGGCGGTTTTTGGTGATTAAAATCCTGGGCGAAACATCCCTGGAAGACCTTGCCAACTCCTCGTTTTAATTCTCAGCTGAGCAGTGTTATTCTAGGTTACTCATCTGGAAGAATGCTTTGGAAAGATCTTTATTGTCCTGTGGTTCTCCCATGCTAATAATGCAGCACCCTCTCTGAGCAGGGAATGCCATGCACATTAGGGGCGAGAGTGTCTAAAAGTCCTAGCACCTGTTTTATTGCTTGTTCACTGTCATCCCTTATTAGTGAAGGTGTCACAGACCAGACTTATATCCTGTTGGGCATTTGGTATGTTTGTACTAAATGCTTGTATTACATTGATTTTGAATTGCCAACGCTATTAAGCGGGTAAACAGCACAGCTTTAGAAGAAATCCTCTGAGCTTTTGGATATTAAGATATTCTTAACTTCTGCTCTATTTTTGTGACAGCAAAGTCTCTGGTAAGTTCCAAAGGATCATATAGCCTGCTCATCAGTAGGCTCTGGATCCATGAAACTTGTGTTTCAAGCTAGTTACTGCCGTCATTATGGTGTGACACTATAGGGACCCACCGTGATGTGAGATTTCAGGAAAACTGCACATTAAGAACTAATCCGTTCCGTTCACCTGGAAGAAAAGTCATTGGGCAAGAAGTGGGAGGGTAGCAATGCCCAGGAACATTAACTTGCTCAGCATGGTGCTGAACTAGTGTCGGCCAGGGGGCTACATAATTAAGGCACAAGCACTCTCCTAACTATGGTAGGGGAGGAAAGGTAAAGGGGAGCGGAACAGATCTGGAAAAAGTCTTATCTGTGTGTGTGCATTAGTGTCTTTCAAAGGCACAGGTGAAAAAATGCCTCTCAGAAGTAAGGAAAGAGAATTGAGGTGGGTAATCACATTTCTCTCTCCTCTCCATCTCTCTAGGAAAAGCCAGGGAAAGCAAAGATGGGGGGATAAAATGCACTGTGAACTAAGAGCGGAGGAAGGGCCATGGGTGCAGGGTGAGTGCGTTGTGCCTGTCATTGTATTTTCCCCTCCCTGAAACATTTTCTAAGGCAGTGCCCAGAACACAATAGGGCCTTAATTCTTATTTGTTGAAAAAATGAATACATGAGTGAATAAATGAAAGAAGTGTGGGCTGGGCACATTGACTTAAAGCCCGGTGCTCTTTTCAGGTCCTGCCTGATAAATTGTTTTAAAATGAATTGTTTTAAAATGAATTGTATAAAGAGAGCCTATTTAAGGGAACTCCATTCAAAATCACATTGTATTTGATAGGGTGACTTTGAATGTACTCATCTCATGCTTTCAAAAATTTTAGAGAGAAATCAACTATATTTCGATAATAAAATAAAATAAATAAAATAAAGAACCCCCCAAATTTTAGAGAAGACCGTGGCCTTAAGGCAGAAGAAGAAATATGAACCTGTCCCTAGACTTAATGTAACATGGATATGTTTACATGAAAACTTTCATTGTAAGGTTTGTCATACCTGTCAATTGACCATGGATAAAATTTTACTACTGATGCACACAATTCACTCCTGTTGGTTTTAGCAGGAGCTTCAGAAGCTCCTCAAAGTCCTATGTGGGTTAGACATGATCCTTGAGACAATGTAAGCCTTATCCTCAGTTTCTCTCTGGCTACCATATTATTTAATAGTAATCAATTATCTGAATATTTTTCTGTAGCCATTCACATCTATTCACCCAGACTTCATCTTCCTAGGCTTGTATACACATATATCCATCTATCCCATGACCTGTCTTTCACATTCTCCATTCACGCATCTATCCATGCATCCATCTACATGTCCATCTATACATTCATCCACACATCCATCCATCCATCCATCCAATTTTTATTTACAAGCATATGCTATGTGCCAGGTTGTGCGTTTTGAGACTAGACATAATGACAACAGGGTCTTTTGTCCCTGTAGCTTATTGTCATTTTAGTCTACATTTTGGACCGACCCAGCACACTGTGTAAACTTCTATTGTACTCTCACGCTGGTACACTTGTCTGTTTCCACAACTACACAATTACCAATCAAGGCCATGATTTGTTCCAACCACCTAATTATGTTGATGGGAAATCTGTGCATGAGGGAGGATGTGTGATTTGCCCATGTGTTCTGAACTTTATTGCTGGCTGAATAAAAACTAAGACTTAGTAAGACTGTATTCTCTCTTACAATCTGGGGTCCTTTCTGTTACATCATGTACGGTGAGTTCTTCCTGTACTTGTGCTCACAGGTGGTGTGTATCTGGGACTAAAGCTGAAGTGGGTGTTCCCTTCCTGAACGGAACGTAGCCTCTGCAGATGGTCTGGAGTTTGGGGTCTAGCTATTATTCAGGATGACCCTGTAAGTCTTGGGAACGTAGAGACTGATGAGTCCTCAAGAAGCCAAAAAAAGATCAGTGCTGCCATGTCTTTCAATTTTTCAAAGAATATTTATGAAGTGTCATTAGAGAACTTCAAGTCTCCACAAAATACTGCATTTACAGATGACGCCCACTTCAGTAAGAGCCTAAGGGGGGACTCATTAGTAGGCAATCAGTTATTCAACTTGTTAAACATTAATTTCTCTTATGCTTCTGGTCTGCCTTGTGCAAGCATAAGGGGTGGGGGGAGATAGCAAACTAGAGTTTGAACAAGTTATCCAGTGCTTGCTGGCAGCTCTGCTTTTCCTCTGTGGGTCTAAATATTTCTTTGGTATCTCCTTAATTTTCCTGGGGGCTCATAGAACAGGAGGACTTCTAAATAGTGGGGCTGTTTCCTCTAATTTTAAAAAGAATCATGAATGGATGGTCTTTTGCACACAAGTAACCTGGCGGTCTCATGCTCTCACTGGAGAGGGTGAACCCCAGATGTCTTGGATGCTAAAGTTCTCAAGGCAGTAGACATTTGCCCATGAGGCTATAGGTATCTACTGATGGGATGACGATGTTGTGGGAAAAGAAAGGATCCCCTCCTGAGGATTTGGTAAAGGAAGTATGGGACAGAGAAAAGGAACAGTGGGGACAGATTCTAGGTTCCCAGAATCTGGGAACCTGGGCAAGAGAAGGAAGGGAGCAGTATGTAGAGAGAGAGGCAGAGAACTAGCAGAACCGAGATGCTGTGTTCTGGAATAGGAAGCTGTGGAGCCACGTCTGGGGGGACCAATGATCCATGGCACAGCTCCTCTGAAACATAGTCCAGGGTAGGGCTGACATGAGTCAGGCAAGGTGTCTGGGCTTGTGCTACAAGGTACAGGTTCAGGGCAGAACTTTAGAATCAGCAGTTTGATGCCATCCAGAGCATGACTTAAAGAGAAAGTCAGCAAGGGGATGGGTAGAGAAAGACCACGTGCCCAGACCAGTCCCTGGGGCTAGAGAAGCAAGGTGGTCTGCAGGGTGAAGATGTCTTCACTGGCTAGTGAAAGCCATGGCTTCTTGTCACCATTTTTCTTGGTCGTATGAAGGAAGGCAATAGTTTGGGGACAGATACCTAAAGAGAAGCAGAGCCCAGAAAAGAAGAAAGGGGAACAGCCCTGGTGATATCAGTGAGACTCTGTACATAAAGTTGTCTGTGTCCCTAGATGCCCTAGTAAATGAGTCAACCCATACTCTCTGTTCTGCCTAAACCATTTCAGTTGACCTTCTGGTATTTGCAACATCAAGTGTCCTAAACTGCCTAGTTCTGGTTCTGCAGCTTAGGGTTCACTTTCAGCTAAATTTCAATAAATAATTGCTGTCATTATCTGGGCATCTCCCCACCATGAGTCCAGGTCATACTCACAGCTCTCACAGTGGAGACCCTTCTTCTCATTTTACAAGTGGGAACACCCAGGTCTAGAAAAGTGGAGTCTCTTGCCCAAGACCACAAACCTGGTCAAGCTGCAAACCTGATCTGACTGAACTTCAGATGTTTTCCTCTCTGCCATGTAGCCCCCTACCCCCGCTGGGGAGGTTTATCCCCGAGTTCCCCCTGACCTCCCTTTAAGGGTCTTTTTGTCCTCTTCAGCCTTAGGCTTCCTTTCCACTTTGCTGTCTGCAGCTCTGCAAGCTTTATTCCTTTCCCCTTTTCTACACCCATCAACATGTCTGAGTCGTAAATAGGGCCCCAGGACCTTGCTCACGGCTGGGAATGGCTGACTAACTACCTGTGTGTAGCGTTCTGATGAGCAAAGACACACATAATATATAGAGAACTGCTGCTCAGGAAATGGTCACGATGTAACTCAGGAGGGCTACATATTTTCTTTTTGCAGACATTTACGTAACCCAAAGGAGGGATGCTAATGCCGGCCAGGACAATAAGGTTTGGAGGGGAGGCCTGTTTCCTTGCCTCTCTCCTCTCAGCCTCTTCATAGGTGGCTATGCTGTACCCTGCATGCCTGTCTGCCAGCCTACCAGGTGGGTCTTCCCTGTTAGTGCCAGCCTGCTGCTTTATGTGGTGCTGTGTGACTGATTTGATGACCTGTGACCCGACTGTCCATCTGGCCACTCCAGAGTTCGCCTGGCTGTTTCCCTTTTTTTTTTGCTGTGACTGAATTTCCACTGCCTCTCTCAGCATCTGACTTGCAAACCACTCTGCTCCGTCTGTTAAATGGATGAAAAGAGAGAGTGACCTCCTGCTGCCAGCTCTGCCTGGTGCCCTCCCGGTCTTCAGTGGGAAAGCACCTGGGCCTGGGAGTCTTCTGCTTTCTCCTGAACTGGCCGGGGCCACAGCTGACACCGCCTCAGCCTGCCATGTGCGCGATGCTCTGTGAAAGGAGAGACGTTTCATTTCGTACTTGGCAGACGCTGAACTCAACGGGACGGTGAGACCCAGGAAATATGACACCATCTGCTTCCTGCCATGTTCTGGCTCCAGCGCTTGATGTCAGGGCATCAGCTGTTACCTGAGTGTCCCTGGTCCTGTGAAGTGAGCCATTCAGGAAACGCCTTCGCTAAGACTTTCCACAATGGCACCATTCATCCAGGCCAGGCTGCCCTGCTGGGCATTTTTTTCTTCTTGACTTCCAAAGTAAAAAATGTCTTCCTGCTTTCTAAGTTTTCCACAGAAAATATATACACATAAATATGTATATACATGGTATAGATGTTAGTTTATTCGGCCATCCTTTTCCATATGTGGACTTTCTTCTGCTCTAAAGGTAGTCTTCCTAGATCAGCCTCTGGCTGCCTTGCACTGTATCCAGCGCTCTGTGCTTTGCTTGCCTCTGCCTTCCAGGTGGGAGTGATGTCCTTAACTAGTGGTTAAGTGAGGATTAGCTACTCCCAGGGGAGGATTAAGCAAACAACAGTATCATAGAAAATAGGAAAAACCAGTTGGGCCTCCCTGTGCTGGGAGTGCCCAATCCAGCTAGCAGTATTAAGGGCTATAGGAGGGAACAGGGGTGCTGTATCCCTTGTGCCATGGCTCCTGCAAATCTCAGATTTCCCTGAACCTCTGACATGCTGGTCTCTAGTTCAAGAAGCTGCCAGGCAGGTGGGATGGACAATGCATTGAAGGCTGAGTCCTTTCCTGACAAAGCCCCTTGTTCCCTTTATGGACAGACAAATCAAGCCACCTGTATGAAGTATTAAATATGAGATAAAACACAAAAAACAGCCCTGTCGATCTGTTAATACATTTTCAGACTCGGAGTACGCCATCTGGACCAGACACAATGGCTGCTGGAATTTGTGTTGTTTCTTTCTTCTTTCTTCTGATTTTGACGTGGTTTTGGTTAGCTATTCCTATTTTGATGCCTAAAGGGTGATATTAAACATAATCTGAATCTTAATTGAAAATGTATGCTTTTCTCATTTAAACTTGTTGGCTCTTTGAAGAATTACGGCATGGCAAAATGTTGCTGGGGGGAAGTCCCGGAGAAAATTCCCTTTGGTCGCCAGATTGTTTCCTAAGTTAGTGGAAGCCTTCAAGTCCTAGGTCAGAAGGAAGATGGAACTATTTGTTACAGTGTTGGAGTCTGATGGGAGAGCACATGCTATGTTTGCATTTTAAGAATGGCAGTGGTTTCCGTGAAAGACTGGGAGAGTGGGTGGGCTGCTCAGACACATATGCTCCAGCCCACACAGCCAGCCATCACCATGACTTTCATAAGAGCCAGGACTATACTCAGCCAGCCCTTGGACACATACAGCCCTTTGCTCTGCGAAGACTGAAGAAATGCACGTGTGCATACACATGTGCACATGGACACACACACTATGGTCCATGCCATTGTGGCTACACCTGCTAGAACCTATGGACAGAATTGCTGTCTTCCCTCTGACCAGATGAGCTCAACCTGGAGTCCCTTCCCACCCACCAACCCCCTGCCAGGCTAATCACTCCCCTGTGTGGAATGATGAAATCTATAACTCATAGTCTTTCACCTAGAAGTAGCAGAGGTGGTATTAAAAACTTGCTTATGTTTCAGGCTCAGTGGGTTGTATCATCACATAGACTATGGTTTATTTAGTTATTAATTTCTGGTGAGCCCTTGTTCTATTGTTGAAAATTCTTTTAATACATCTTGGCCCTTTGACATTTATAGGAATATTTATGTGATCACCATGGTAGGCCTTCAATCTTCTCATTCTCCCTCTTTCTTGATTGGGGTAGGGCTATAGGAATGGCCCATTCAGCCCTTTAAAGGATCAAGATTGACTGTGTACTTTAGTAAGTAAGTCCTGGCTCAGACTTGGCTCTGGCTGTGCTCAGCAACCTGAAACCCTAAGGCCTTACAGGCAGGGCCCTGTGTGGCAGTGGCCACTTTGTTGGAAAGGAATGATTACAACCTTGGGCATCTTAGATGACGCCATGTTCTCTTCAAAGAGCCCACCACACACAGAGAGTAAAGGATTAGCAGTCCCATAATAGACATCCATTAAATGTTGTAGTGTTAGTAATAATTAAGTAGCGTTTTATGATAGCACCAGCAGGCTAGTGAATAATTCTTTTTCAGGGTTTGCTCTCTCTCTCCATCGGTAAAGGATTTAGATGGATTTATGACATTGGCTGAAACAAATCAGTGGATGAGTGATTACAGGAGTTGAGTGTGGTTAAGCCAAGATTAATGCCACTAATCCCTGAGAATGAAGGAGATGACTGTCACCCACAGAAGTGAACTTGCAGTTCAAGATGTGCGGGCTTCTAGCCAGCGGTTCAGATCTTCTGGGCACACATGCATGCCCACACACGATCTCAACCCAAACCCAGCATCCCCCTGTCATGCTGTAAAGGATGGTAAACAAACAACAATAATGATAGAGGGCTTGAAATATGGTGAATAAAATAGTCAATGTGAGTAAACTGCTGCTTACTAACATTCTCAGTTCACCAGGGTACCATTTCAGCCGAGGCCTTTACGAGGTCATTTACCTTTACCTACACCAGGACCATTATCTTAATTGCTCCTCAGCCTTCATGAAAGTGTTTGTGGGTAAACAGTTTTCACCAAGGGAGTTATTAAGTGCCCCCTGGATTACCATAGGATCAGGAATCATAAAAATAGTGGCAATTGTAGTCATAATAACCTATGCTGGGTAAGTATCTGTTATAAATATGTCTTAAATTTTCACCACCAGCACCACCCAGAGCAGCTTCAGGGTGAAGCCCAGCATAAGAAACAGAGTGCTGGATTTCCCTGGTGGTGCAGTGGTTAAGAATCCACCTGCCAACGCAGGGGACACAGGTTCAATCCCTGGTCCAGGAAGATCCCACATGCCGTGGAGCAACTAAGCCCATGTGCCGCAACTACTGAGCCTGCGCTCTAGGGCCTGCAAGCCACAACTGCTGAGCCCGTGTGCTGCAACTACTGAAGCCCACGTGCCTAGAGCCCGTGGTCTGCAAGAAGAGAAGCTACTGCAGTGAGAAGCCTGTGCACCACAACGAAGAGTAGCCCCCGCTCGCCATAACTAGAGAAGGCCCAGGTGTAGCAACGAAGACCCAATGCAGCCAAAAATAAATATATAAATAAACAAATTTATTAAAAAAAAAAAAAAGAAACAGAGTGCTGATTATTGAAAAACATGGATGGATAAGAAGGCGCTTCTCATTCGTCAAGTCTGGAAGGCATAGAAGAGCAAAAGGGCTGCCATAACTCGGCCTCTCTCTTACCTATGGAGTTTCATACTGGTGCTGAGGAACTACTGGTAGACATGTGAATTCTTCTCACCTCAATAGAGGGAGGAAATATGCTAAGTAAACATATTTTAAATGCATGCCCAAGGTTAAGGGAAAGCTGGAGTTTTGGAAAGAGTGTCAGTTCCATCCCCATGGCTCATTTTATGGCTACGTGACACCCAAATAACAAGTTGCAAGCAGATATTTCAATCCATGCTCAATAAATAATTGACTAAATTAAATAAATTGGGGGGCTGTGGAGACCTAGCCAGACCACATTGTGGACTGCTTCTCTGGTTCCTAGTCATGTCCCCAACTAATAGTAGATTCGTTGGAAACTGAGAAATACCTAGACTGAATTCCTGGTTGATTTGACTTAGAAATGTCACCCACATCAGTTCTTGGGTGTCCTAAGCTGATATTCTCCATCCATATGATTTAATACGTCCTCTCTGCTTCTGGGCTATTGTGATATGTCTCCTGTTTCTCCTTAGTTGTTTGCATTACCTGCAAAATAATATTCAACCTGAGAGTGTTGCATTTCAGGCTGTCCGCATTTGGACTCTTACCTGCCTCTGCAGCTTTCTCTCACAGCATCCTTACACATGTAGTACTTTAGATCAGTAATGCCCCACTCTTTATTCCTGCCCTGCCAGCAGAAAGCAAGATAATAAAGTTCTCATATTTCTTGAATTGAGCAGTGAAAAGACTGTCTTTAGATGAAACAAATGATCATGGATTTCCATACTGATTTGTTAGTTAAATAAGTACAAATGCAAAACTAGGTATAAACTTCTGCAAGGATTCTATAGACTATGATTCCTTTTCTTGGTCAGTATAGAACAGGATAGTTCTTCTAAATGGGAGCCTTTGAAATATTTGAGAAAAAAGCAGTCATAGATTCTTCAAGTCCCTTCCTCATTAGGGTAACATTTCATGTTTCTTCAGCTGTTACTTACAGGAAATGGCTTTAAATTTCCTCCATTCAACTTACTTCTCAAATGACATCCAGTTGCTTAATGTCTTTCTGAAGTATAAGCTGTGCAGCACATCCTTCCCTTGATCTGGATCCCACATTTCTAGAGTTGTCACCACAATTCTTAAGAAACTTTTCTGCAGTCACATTCTATGATTGACTTCTGTTGAGCCTGCTATCAACGAAAAAGCCTAAAGACAGGCATGATTATTTTGAAACCATTTCTCCTTCATCCTGTATTTATGCAGCTGGTCTATTGAGCATAAGTGAAGGACTTCACATTTATCCCATGTTAAAAATCCATCTTGTTAGTAATCCCAACATTCCGGCCTCTCAAAGTTTCTGATGATCCCGATTCAGTATTTCACTCTGACTAGTCCTCTCAGCTGAAGAGTTGGTCTACATACTAATTTTGCACTTTGTAAAATTTTGCTGTCACAGCCCTGTATTCTAACCTGAAGAGATTTGCCTCTGTCTAGGTTAATAGGTGCTGAAAGCTCATCACCTACAAGAGTGAAGAGATAGGTACTAGGGAGTGGTGGGGCTTGTGGTCAACCACAGAGTGTGTTCAGGTGTTTAAGTTCACATTAATTAAAAATATGAATAGGGCTTCCCTGGTGGCACAGTGGTTGAGAATCTGCCTGCTAATGCAGGGGACACGGGTTCGAGCCCTGTTCTGGGAGAATCCCATATGCCACAGAGCAACTAGGCCCATGAGCCAAAACTACTGAGCCTGCGCGTCTGGAGCCTGTGCTCCGCAACAAGAGAGGCCACGATAGTGAGAGGCCCGCACACTGCGATGAAGAGTGGCCCCCACTTGCCACAACTAGAGAAAGCCCTCACACAGAAATGAAGACCCAACACAGCAAAAATAAATTAATTAATTAATAAACTCCTACCCCCAACATCTTCTTTAAAAAAAAAAAAAGAAAGAATATGAATAAGAGTGGCGAGAGTGGATATCCTTGTCTTGTTCCTGATCTTAGTGGAAATGCTTTCAGTTTTTCACCATTGAGTATGATGTTTGCTATGAGTTTGTCATATATGGCCTTTGTTATGATGAGGGAGATTAGGTTTGACATAAATACACTACCATGTGTAAAGCAGATAGCTAGTGGGAACCTGCTGTATAGCACAGGGAGCTCAGCTCGGTGCTCTGTGACGACCTAGAGGGGTGGGATTGGGGGTTGGGAGGGAGGTCCAAGAGGGAGGGGATATAGGTATACATATAGCTGATTCACTTCATTCTGTTGTTAGTACAGCAGAAACTAACACAACATTGTAAAGCAATTTTACTCCAAAAAAAAAAAAAATAGAAAAAGAATATGAACAGCAAGAACAGAGTGCTAACCAACGGCACCAAGTGAGCCTTGTCAAGTGGTGGGTAGAAGCAGCTCTGTTGCTAAGGTGTCACTCTGCAGTTATGTTTAAACCACATTATCTAAGACTAAACAGCTCCTAATGCCCTGGACAGATCAAGCTGCAACAAAGTACAGTCTATTTTTCATCTTAAGATAGTGCTCAAGATACAAGCTGATCAAAATAGGGCACAACAAGGTCATCAGACAAATCTCCTTTCACAGGAGGACACATACCTTGCTCTTGCCCCCATGAAATTCTGCCCAGCAACGACAAGGAGATCGCAAGAAAGAACCCTCCCTTGAGCCATAGCTCAAACTCCTTCCTGGACTGCTGGTGGTAAATGCAGCCCAGAGAAAGGGCAGAGCAATCTGTTTACGTATCACTGACTAGGTAGCGTCCAGATAATGAACAAAGGGGTGATTTCTCAGCAAACCAGTAATAACTGACCCACACTGTTGCTTTAAAAAAAAAAATTCTCTTATGGCATACACACATATGCACACACAAACATACGTATTTCTTTTGCAAAAATGGAAACACTAAATATTTGAGTGAATGAATGAATGAGGAAAAGGCCCATCCAGAGTAACCTGGGATTAACTCACTGCTGTTTTCCCAGGTAATGAGGACGGCTATCTTTGTCCAGAACAGATGCTATGAGATCATGTCTCCAAGAGATGAACTGAGAATGAATTCACTGAAATTATGGTGCTCACAGAGAGGATTTTAGCTTGAACATTTGTTCATATGATTTATGGCACCCTCCATCCGGCAGAGTCAATGCAAAAAAAATGAAACTTAATTACAGCATGCAGACAGAGTTTGCTTAAGAGAGCTAAAAGTTTGTGGGGATTTTTTTTTTTTTTTATGAGACAGGAAACTCATCTTAAAAGAAAAAAGCTTTATACAACATTTGCAACTCATCAAGTGTGAGTCTGACCCTTGTGTGGGGGGATGGGAGGGTGCTGGCTGTGACTCCACTTGGCCTCCAAGCAAATTATCCCCAACCGTAGGTCCCTGCTAAACTCCTACCTCCTCCAATGCTTGTGTCTCCAGGGTTCCCTTTTATTTCAGCCTAGCCTTTCCCTTGAAGGAAAAGAGTATTATTGTCCTTTCTCTCTGGCAAACCTAAAGTCTGGAAGTTTAAATTTACAGTCTAAGAACTGTTCCAGTGTATATATGGCTCAGAGGGTGTTATTAACAAATACAATTAAAAACATTCCTTCTGCTAATAAAAAAGTCAGCACCTTCCTATTAAACTAGGACCCACCCTTAAGTTAATTAATGGCTGTTAACACTTTATTTGCTTTCAAGGGCCTCAAGCTTGGGTACCAAGCTTCTGAGACAAAGCAGATTCTAGTTGGTAGGTCAGTGGCTTTTTTTGATGCACACCCCTGCCCCTCAACTTATTCTACATCTGAAGCTGAGTCTCTTTGTGTCTTGAGATCTCCTCTTGAGACCTCATCCAGATGGGCCTGGATAACGGTACTTACTTGGCAAAAGTTTTTAAGATCTACAGATGAACCTGGCTGTTGAATAATCTCAATGCTTATGATAGTCATTGAATGATAATTGGCCCTTTTTGGACCATTTAGGATTCAAGTGCCTCTACCCAAATCATTACACGAAAGGCAGCCAGCCCCTGAAGTTTAGATTTGGCTTTTGCACTTAAATTTGCAAACTGGCACTACTTTCGTCAAGAAAGAAAATATGACGATGCAGTGCTACTACTGATATTTGGATAGCATTTTGTATTTTCAGCATGCTTTCAGATAATACATTATGTAACTCGCAAGCAAACAGCATTTTATCTTTTGCAGGCATGCGAAGACAGCAGAATTCCTGAATTCTCAAAAACTAATCATGAACACTTCTGAGACTGACAGTTGGGTCTATTTTCAATAGATTTTTCAGGTAAAAAAGTGATCGATGATTCAGTTTCCTCTCTAAGAGTCAAGTGAATTTATCATCTTCTGATTCCTGCGTTCACCTAAAATAAGGTGCTGGTCTAGGCAATGAAGCTCGGATTCGAGGGGTACCCACCCAATTCATCTTCTTTTCTTTATTACTCACCCACCAGTCCTTCCTCCGGTGCTGCTCCTGTAGCTTTAATGGTGGGCATCAGCCCAGAAGAGCAGCTTTACAAATGAAAGTGTCTTCTGCGGGCAGAGGAAAGAGGAACCTCTATCACCGAAGGCTCACCTACAGACAATTTATCTAACAAACTCCATTTCCTGTGTGCCATTTGCCGGTATTCATTGTGTGTGGAGGCTCCCAGGGAGGCTCCTCATAAAGGATTGTTCTGTTATAACCCAGTCATATTTTTTCCATTTAAATAATGAAGAGGCTTCAGCTCCCTTTCTCTTTTGTTTCCTACTGCCTAGATAAGATGTCCATATTCAGAATGTTTCATTGATATGAAGGTTGCCATCTGTTTTTTGTCCAGATAGGGACCATCTTTGTACGTATTATTTTACTTAAAAAATAGTCTGTTGAATTTAAGCAGGTTTCCTTCCCTCCCCCCTCCCTCTCTCTCTCTCCCTTCCTCTCCTTTCTTTCTTAGACAGAAATTGCCAGCTTTTCTATGTCAAGTTGTCTTCCTTTAGAAATTAAAATATATGGTAATAAAATGCCATTCATGTAATCACTTGACAGATAAACTGTGTTTTTCTGACAATGTTTGAAATTAACAGTAACCTAAATAGCACAGAGGACTCTGCATTAGGGAAGTTTCTTCCTTCTTTCTTCTTTTTGTAATCCTCCAACAGCAAGCCATTCATTTTTACATTTCCATGTTAAAGATACAACACTAAAAGTGCATTACCTTAATAATCAATAACTCAGTGGGAGGTCCTAATGGGGAGAATTCACTGGAAGCTACATTCCAGTTGAAGTAGCAAAGGACCACCCTAGGCCTGCGGGCTATAATTAGACAACCATAAAACTAGGAGGTAAATGGTGGAAGGCTACATTAGCAGTAAAATGCTAACTTGCAAGTAATAAGCCTGAAATCTTTCATGTCTACTCGAGTGTCACTTACACTTGAACAAGGAAAATGTTATGTGAAAGAACAAATTTACATTTAGGATCCCTAAAGCTTAAGGACTGGTGAAGGTTAGCGTGTCAATGAGAAAACAGATGAATACAAATCTGCACACTTCACAGTTTTCACTCAGTTTGGCACTTCCCTCTCCCTTTCTTTACCATCCACCAGTTTTTTTCTTCCCCCTCCAGGCTTTGCGAAACATTACAGAATTTAAACACAGGAAACCAATATAAAAACCCTCTCAGGCAAAGAAACAGTGCAGCTGACTTTACATTGTTTTTATTCGTGGCTCTCTAGTTTTACATTTTCTGATCAGTGACTGCCACTGAGACCAGGAAACCAGTTTCTTCAAGAGCATCTGTGGCCTGTCTGAAGGGCTTGCATTATTGATTTTCTGCTCATAGATTCCAGTTGCTCTGTCAATCATGGGCCAGAAATAAAAGATGGCAGTCAATAAGCAAAAGGACTGAGCTCCCATGAAGACAACAAAATAATTCAGGAGATCTGACTAAAACAGAAAATGCCAAAATCCTCAAGAGAAAAAATAAAAAAAAACATCAGTTAAGCCTTTCTGGGAAGGAAAGTCTGTAGTACCCCTGAAAGACATATTATGTTTGTAGGGTACTATATTCTTGCCAAGTGAGTCTGGAATTTTCTCATCAAATTAATTCATTAATGAAAACATTTATTAAGTGTCTGTTAGGCAACCATAGGCACTGAAGACAAAATGAGGAATATTACTCTGCTCCTATTGGATAGAAATGTACAGGGTACACATATAATTGTAAGAAAGTATGCTGAGTACTGCAGTAGAGGTAAGTACAAATGGCTTTGTGAGTATAGAGGAGGGAGATACAAGAGCCTGGACAAGTCGGGGAAGATTCCAGGAGTGACAACAGTTATGTTGTACCAACATCTTGAAGAAAGCTTAGGAGTTCTACAAACAAAGGGGGAGCAGAACACTCCAGGCTGAGGACCTAGCATGTGAAATCACTCTATACTTGCTCACTTTGTTCATATAAATTTAATGGACATATAAATTATTGAAAGAAGCATTCTTTAAACTAAAGTTTATGAACCGAACACTGTTACGTTGGTTTTCAACTATTTAATGATTTTTTCCCTCATCCTCTATCAGATATAATCCCACAGTGTTTAACTCATGCTTTGCACAAAGAAACTTCTCAATAAATATTTGTTAATGGTTGGATTAGAGAGAGGAAGGCCAAACAGGAACTAAAGCAGGTAGTAAAGTATCTTTAAGGAGTTCTTAAATGTTTTTAGGACCCCCTCCATGTGATCTTCAAAATCTCAACATTATTATGTGGTAAAAAAACAACTATGAATTGTATTAAAGAATCCATTACAAATCCAATGTTTGGATGACGGGATTTTCTGGTTGATACAATTTTCTGGTTAAAGAAAAGCTATCTTAAATCATTAAAAGGTTTTCACAAGTCTTTTGAAGTTGTGTTTGTTCAAGTTACTACCCTACCTGCTCAATAAAGCCCTAAGGGCTTCCATCATCCCCTGAATAATCTGACTCCACTGCCCAGTTTCCTCTCACACCCCTCCCTCTTCCTGTGCTCCATTCGCAGTGTTCGTCTAAAAATGCCAAGTGTCTTCCCACTTTAGGACATTCTAATATGATCTTTCTTCCTGACACACATTTCCTTCCCTGCAGGGTATCGGGGGCTCACACAACCATGGGAGGGCTGGGTCTCAGTCTCACCAAGCTCAGCCTGGAGAACTAACCTCTAGAAAGTTGTCACTAACCCTTGCAGCTGCCTGTAGCACTGATGCAAATGATTGGCAGGAGCTCACCCCAAATCCACTGCCAACCTCCTCTCTGCTGTCTGATTATGCATCTTTGCAATTGCCGCTTGAGAATGATACCTTCTGCTCCTTCTCTTCTTTTCTGCTTTCTGTTCATTGTCAAACACTAAACAGGATCAAGCAAAGAGGATTCTGGGAAATGTCCTTCTCAGTTCTTCTAACCTGCAGCGGGACTATAGTAGAAGACTGGATGTTAGATTGAATTGACTACAGACGATCCAGCACCCTGGCCAACTTCTACACAGCCTTCATTTTCACCGACTGTTTCCTAAACCCTAGGCAAGATTATGCTCCTCTGTCATAGCATTTTTCTTAATAACATCACAATTGTAATATGGTTAGATGTGTAGTTGTGGGATAAATATTTTTCTTATCTGCTACAAGCATATTACATCACAATTGTAATATGGTTAGATGTGTAGTTGTGGGATAAATATTTTTCTTATCTGCTACAAGCATATTACATCACAGTTGTAATATGGTTAGATGTGTAGTTGTGGGATAAATATTTTTCTTATCCGCTAGTTCTTTGTGTTTACCAAAATATCTCCTCACCCTCTGGAACCTATTAGGCTCTCAATAAATATTTGCTGAAGGAATGAATGAAGTATCTCAACTTCTTTTAGTGATTTATGCTCTTGCAATGCCTGAGCATCAACCTCTCTGGACGTTGTACAGAGATGAGGTTTTGCTATAGATGTAACAACTGGAAGAGACTGGGTTAAATCAATAATTGCAGGATAAACTGGAAAGTTCCTTTAGAAGTTAACAGCAGGGAGGACAATTTGGCATTCTCTATCAGAAGTTTTTAAAATATTTCTATCCTTTGACCTAGAAATTCTGAGGATTTTTTCTAATGACATTTTAAGCTGTGAAAGAGATTGATGAATAAGGATTATTCATTGCATGACTCATTGTAAATTCTGGAAAGAATTGTCCTTATTCACACCTCCCACTCACTTTTTAAGCCATTATTATATGGCTTCAGTCCCCATAAACCCACTGAATATGTCTGTCTAAAACCTCTTCTTATCAATAAATCCAGTGGATACTTGTAGTTTGCATCTTCCTTGACCTCTCAGAGCACTTGACTTGCTGATGGTTTTTTCTTTCTTTGAACATCTTCCCCTCTACCTGGCTCTTCTTCTGCCTCTCTGGCCATTCTTTGTCACTCTTTTGTGAGCCTTTCTTCCTCTGCTTCCTGTTTCTGCTCTAGGTTCTTGCAACCTTCCTGCTATCTCTGGGCAAATTCATCATTATTTCAATTACCATTCATATGCTAAAAACATCTTAAGTTCATCTCTAGGCTGAAAGGATCTGATTATATGCATTTGGCTCCTGGACACTTCAACTGAGCATATGAAACTCAACTTCTCTAACAGTAAACATGCCATCTTTCCCAGCAAACGTGCTTCATTCAATTACTTGCTCAATCAAAAGTGTGAGTGTGCTTGTGTGTGTATATGGGAATAGAGGTGCAGGATATTTTTACTTACTCTCAGGTAGGCAAGCTAACCAGCATCAAAACATAAGTAGTCCGTGATTGTTATTTTTAATCTAGTTCTCTCTTTTTTTTTTCACGGTTAGTACATTCATTCTAGATTTTGGAAATGGAATTACTAATTTAGAGCACTTGGGTTTTTGACCATCTTTCCTCTTTTTCCTGAATCTTTTTGGACATTTTAGATAAGACTAAGAGAGCTTGGTACCATTTTGAACCAGAATCCATACACATCATAATTAATGGCTACACAATTCTATCATATGGAAATATGAGTTTATTTTACCATTCTCCTGTTGCTCCTTTCTAATAGAAGAGGAATTCAGAAACATTCTAGTGAATTGAGCATCCAGTTTAGTTAGGCTGCAGTCAGTATAGGCTTCCTTATATACTAATGTTCATGAGTCTGAAAATATTTGGAGTTTAATTTGAAAAAGAAATTCTTAGCAGAAGTATATTTACCTGCATTTCTAAATTCCCTTGAAAGGGATTTGAGTCCATATTCTGGAAAAATCTTTCAAAAATAAAATAGAACATCATCTTTCAGAGATTGGCGGAATATTGTGTAGTCTCTGAAAGAACTTCAAATATTATGTAATTATGGGAGTGTTTTGCTCTGCCTTGGTTGACGATTACAGAAGGATAGCTTTCAAGATGCTTTTGCCTTACTGACCTTTCATAATTCTGAGGACAAAAGAAATATGGTAACTTATTTTTCAGAGGAGTGTGATTTTAGTTTGATTCATTTGAATAGTAAGTGAAGTTCTAGGATGATTTTTAGTAGGCTCAGATAGCTGTCTACCATGTCCTGTGGCTTGCCTTCACGCAGGCTGAGAAAACACCAAATACCTGCATAGGGTTTAAACATGACACTAAGCTCTCCTTTGCCCCCACTACCCTAACCCCAACGTTTTCTCCTTAGCAACCTTTTTCTGACTTGTCATAGTGCCTTAATTAATGAGCATGTAAGTAATAAAAGTTTATTCTCTCACCCAGGCTGGACATTTGTTATGAGGGACATGACCAAAATTTGGGCCATTCTTCAAGGAGAAAATAATGTTATTGAGAAGAAGAAATATGTGTATGAAGTAAATAGATAATAACTTAAATAAATTGGAGATCTGGAACCTGGAGAAGGGAAGACTTAAGTGATGGGGAAATAGGAGGGTTTGGCAAGATAAATATTGCAATGATGTCCATGTGAAAAGAGTGATTTAGCTTGCTCTGTTGAATACCACTGGATGGAACTAGAAAAAGGATGAAAATTATAACATGGCATCTTGGAATTTAAAATCATAATTGACCTGGGCTCAGAAGGGCCTGCATTAAGATAATGAGTTTCTTGTCACTTGTCATTCAAGGAGATGCTGGATAAACACGGATTAATACTATTCTGGAAGAGGGGGGAGAGTGATATGGGAAGATGGACAGGGGAAACTTAAGATCCATTCTGACTCTGGGAGTATATGTACAATTAACATGATTCCTGACAATTATAGATTCTGACAAATATAGATGGTATATTATGTAGAAAATGTGGAACCAGACACTGTTTCAATAGACCTGGGTGAGCCACTTCCTCTCTAGAAATAAGGTTGTAAATGTGTCAAAATATGCATTTTTCTGGGATAGTATCTCCTGCCTTCATCAGATTCCCAAAAGTTTTATGGTCCCAAATAATTTATGACAACAGCAATAGAGGGCCTTGGTTTCGAGCATTAATGCTCACCTGTTGTGGTGTTTCAGTGAGTGAAACCTCAGTGGTGAGGTGGCTGTTGACTAACAGAAAATTAGGTCTACAGGACAAAAACATAGGGAAGTTAAGTACTGACAGTGGGGAAAGGAGCAGAGGGAACTTATGAGACTTAGGCGTGCTGAGCGGTGGGAACCAGCAGCAGAGACCTGGAGGGGTATGATCTTCTTGCATTGGCTCTAAACTGGAAATTGTCTTCTTCCTTCCTCAGAGCAGCTCTCTGTCCATTGCCACAGATTATATTAGGGTTCTCCAGAGAAACAGAATCAAGAAGGTATTCGTGATATATCAAATCAAGATATCAAGAAATATACATCTGTGTATATCTGTATACATATATCTGTACACAGATATATATATATATATATATATATATATATATATATATATATATACACAAGATACACACACACAGGCACATGGGTGTGTCTATGAGATTTCTTTTAAGGATTTGACTCATGTGGTTCTGGGGGTTGGCAAGTCTGAAATGTGTAGGTCTGAGAGCTGGCAGGCACTGATGCTGCAGTCTTGAAGCAGAATTTCTTCTCCTCTGGGCAACCTCAGTTTTAGCTCCTAAGACCTTCAACTGATGGAGTGAGGCCCACACATATCATCAACGGTGATCCCCTTAACTTAAAGTCAAGGGATTGTAGATGTTAAACACATTTACAAAATACTTTGCCAGAAACACTGAAATTAGTGTTTGATTAAATAACTGGGTACAACAGCCTGGTTAAGTTGACACATAAAATTAACCAACATAAGTACTATGCTATTATCTTTCAGGCCAGAAAACTTAAAGTTGTCATTTTTCTTTCTTATGAAATTTCATTGTGCTTTTCACCTAAGAAGGAACACAGTGAAAGTCTGGTTTTAATGGAGCTGGAATGAAGATGAATGGAATACCAAGAAAACACACAATGCTTCTTTCACAATTGTGTCTAGGACTGGCTTTAATCAACGGAGTTGGTAATTGCTAAACTATTTGTGCCACTCGCCAAGTAGTAGCAATGAATTTACCCTTATTTATCCCATTTTGTTTTTGTGAGATGGATGGCTTAGTTATGGGTAAAATTTTTAGTTGAGTGATATAATCCCACCCTAACCCACTAAGCTGTCTAGGGGAATGGCAGATATTAGCAAAAACCCCTTAATTTTTACCTTTAATATATCACATCAATATCACATTAATACTTGCAGCAGTCAGGTATTTCTGTGTATCAAATAATTGCAAAATCACTTATTTTCACTATGTGTGTCTAAAGTTGGCTGTAGGTCTTGAGTTTAGTTTGTATCTCTCCTGTGTTTCTACATATTTCTGCTACTTGACTCTCTGAGAAATGACCATCTCATAGAAGACAAGCAAGGGAGGAAAGTGGAAACACAGGATGTCTCTGAAAGCCTAGGCTTGGAGATGACATACTATCTTCTCTACCCACATTTTATTGGCAAAAAGAATTGCATCAGTGGTGTGGGGAAGTATATTCTACCCCTGGTGGGAAAAACTGCCAAGTCACATGCAAAGATCATGGATACAGGAAGAGGTGAAAAGTTGGGCCAATAATTTAATCTATCACATTTATGATGGTGTATTAGTTTTTTTTATGGCTGCTTTAACAAATTACCACAAACTTGGTGGTTTAAAACAACAAAAATGTATTTTCTCACAGTTCTGGAAGCCAGAAATCTGAAATCAGTATCACGGAGCCCATATCAGGGTATTGCAGTTCACGCTACCTCTGCAGGCTCTGGGGGAGAATCTGTTCCATGTTCGGCCCCGCTTCTGGTGGCTGCCGGCATTCTTTGAGTCCTGGCTGCATCATGCCAGTCTGTGCCTCCATGGTCTCATGGCCTTATCCCCTTCTATCTGTCTCCTCTTATGTCAACTTTAAATTTCCCTTTGCCCTTCTCTTTAAGGATACATGGGATTGTATTTAGGGCCCATCTGGATAATCCAAGAGAATCTCTGCATCTCAAGATTCTTAACTTAATCATATCACATACATGTAAAGTAATATTCAAGGTTCCAGGGGTTAAAGGCTGATATCTTTGGGGGACATTTTTCAGCCTACTACAAATAGGAATAGCAGTCACAGAAGGCTTTCCACCTACAAGACATTCAACTAAGCCTTTACATATATTAACTCATTTAATTCTCAAAACAACCCTTCATGTTGTTTCAGTTATCAACCCTGCTTTTTAGGTGAGGAAATTAAGGCGAACAGAAGCCAAACAACAACTTGCCAAGTAAGGCAGGATTTAAGCTCTCTGTCTCCAGAGTCTTCCTTAATCACTACATTCTACTGCTTCTCTACTTTGCTTATAAATCAACAGAAACATAGATGGAAACCACAGCATCTAACACTGGGACTTGAATATTGGGCTTTTAATATCATTAGGCAGATTGGCTTCTTATACTGAGAAATATGGTCTGAGCTCTTGAGAAGTTTAGGGAGTGGCAAAAAAGAATATCTTGGATGCTGTCAGCAATTGTTCCAAAGCTGCTGGGCTGGGATCAATGACCACGTTCCTAGGTGACATTCCAGTGGCCAAGTTCTCAGCAGAGTTTGGAACATTTGTGCCTGGCAAGGTTTCTTCTCAGAATTACTAGGAAGCTGTAACTGGTGCTTGACAGAGTCTGTGCTCTGTTCCCTGCAGAAAGCTGAAGCCAGGGAGTTTTAACACCCACAATTTAATAGGAAAAAATTCTGAGTAGTGTTGATGGTCAGGTCATTTCAAACCAGCCATTCAACAGAATGATGTGTTTCTTTATTTTTTTTTTATTTCTTTTCTTTCCACTGTATTTCTTTTTTTTTCTTTTTTTGCGGTACGCGGGCCTCTCACTGTTGTGGCCTCTCCTGTTGCAGAGCACAGGCTCTGGACGCGCAGGTTCAGCGGCCATGGCTCACGGGCCCAGCCGCTCCGCGGCATGTGGGATCTTCCCGGACCGGGGCACGAACCCGCATCTCCTGCATCGGCAGGCGGACTCTCAACCACTGCACCACCAGGGAAGCCCTTTCCACTGTATTTTAATATAGTTTGCTTGAGTTTATTTTTGGTTACAGGGTTGGTGACAAAGGCTATGTTCTTTGTTTCTTCTTTATTTTGGTAAGAATTCTTAACATGACATTTACCCTCTCAGTAAACTTTTTTGTACACATTACAGTGTTGTTAACTATAGGTATTACGTTCTACGGCAGATCTGCTTATTCATCTAGCGTAACTGAAACTTTGTAGTCTGAACAGCAATCCCCCTTTCTGTGTCCCCCCTTAAGTAACTACCGTTCTATTCTCTGCTTCTGTGAGCTTGACTATTTTAGATACTTCCTGTAAGTGGAATCATGTAGTATTTGTCTTTCTGTGACTGGCTTATTTCACTCAGCATAATGCCCTCTAGGTCCATCCATGTTGAAATGGTAGCTTTCCTTCTTTTTAAGGCTGAGTAATATCCCATTGCATGTATATACCACATTTTCTTTATTCATCCATCTGTTGATGGAAATTTAGGTTGTTTCTACATTCGGGCTATTATGAATTATGCTTCAATAACATGGGAGTGCAGACCTCTTTTTCCTATCCTGATTTCAATTATTTTGGATACAACCTAGAAATAGGATTGCTGGAATATACGCTAGTTCTATTTTTAAGTTTTTGAGGAATCTCTGTCCTGTTTTTAATAGTGGCTGCACCGTTTTTCATTCCTACCAGCACTGTGCAAGCATTCTAATTTTCCGCATCCTTGCCAACATCTTTTATCTTTTGCTTTTTGATAGTAGCCATCCTAACAGGTGTGAGGTGGTATCTCATCGTGGACTTGTTTTGCATGATTAGTGACATTGAGCATCTTTCCCTACACCTGTTGGCCATTTGAATGTCTTCTCTGGAGAAGTGTCTATTCAAGTTTGATGTGTTTCCTTAAATACACAGGCATTTTTTAATGACAAAGGCTGAGCTTTCTTAGCATGGCTTCTGACCTACCCTCCAAAAGGTATATCTTAGCTACATGCATCATTATGTTTGCTATTTTGATTTAAATACTGACAAAATATAATTTATTATATTATCGAGAACCCTAACATTGCACATGGAAGGTTGAATCCAGCCACATATGGCATTCGCCAAATGTCTCCAGAGATTTTTCTATTTTTTATATGCTTTACCAGGATTTTGCTTCCTTCACTCTTTAGCCCATATGTTTTTTTTGAAGCTCATTAATTGGCACAAACTTTAAGTATTTGTCCCCAATCAATCAAAAGTATTTTATATAGGTAAAATATTTATTTCCAAATGGCTTGGTTGGCTCTTTCAGCATGCCAAAGATTTTTCTATTACATTAAAAACTGCTGTTATTATTCTCTCCAAGAGTAAATAAATTTAGATCAATGACTTTCATGTATATTCCAGGCTTTCCAAACCTACATCCTGAAGTCTGCCAAAATGACTGAACAGTAAAAATCACATTCTCACTTAGGCTTCTGGAAGTTGGGACAGAAATCAGTTTCCAAGGTACAAATAATAAGCTCAAAGCAAGACTTTTTCTTTCAGTTTTTCACTTTCTATTGCTTTGTAGAGAATTATCATTTGGCTTAATTGTCAAGAAAAGTAAGAAGGAAGATCAAGGCTAATAATTAAGTTTCTGCCACAGATGGAATTGTCAAAAATTAAACATGGTGTGGTAATCAAGGAATTACAGGGAGTTTAATACCTATCTCTTCTCTGGATTTTATTGCAGGCACAGAGGAAGAAAAAAACCCAAAATATTAGGAGGTTCGGGATATTTGTGTGTAGTAGAAGGTCATATTTGGGAGTTTCAGGAGAATCAAGAACCCTCCAGATGATGATAATACATCAACACTGAGCTTGTCCCCATGTCAGATGTTAGCACTCACTCCCCTCCCCTGGCCTGGAATAAGCTTATGTCAGATGGCCACATGAACTGCCCTTTCTTCATTCAGATCTCTGCTCAAATTCTTTCTCTTCAGAGAGTCCTTTCTTGACCATCCTATCAAAAGTAGCAACCCCTGCCACTCTAATCTTGCCTCTGTTTATTTTTTCTTCTTGATATTTATCACTACCTCAGTTTATATTCATGTTCATTTGTTAATTGTTAGCTTGTTTGTTGCCTTCCCCCACCCCCAGAGCAGTGCCGGGTACAGAGTGGATGCCAAGTACATATTTGCTATTCCTATTGAACCCCCTTGTCACACTTTAGTTACAAACACACTCTGTTTGTTTGTTTTTAATTTAGTGATGCATAGACACTTTGACATTTTAAAAAAGTCCGCTTGAAATATTTCTAAATATTTAAAAACAAAGAACCACGGGGCATAGGATATGAGAGGCCATCTTATAGGTAAAAAAGAAGCTCAGAGAGAAAAAATGAATAGTTCAAGGTCACATGGCTGTCAAGAATCTTGGGGGTGGGTCTCAGGTTTTACCCTATTGGCAAGCTAGCAAGTTATCCTTCCATAGTTTCATGGATGCTGGCAGAGACATAAGACTCCTGAGTCAGAAACAAAGAACTGTATTCTCATGGCACAGCAATCTTCATGAACATCATATTTGCCCCATTTCTCCTTGTCCCCTTCCCCTACTTACCAGCCTCATGGGAGTGGTGTGGAGCTTGCCCAGGTGGATGCTCTATGTTCACACTGCGGCTCTGTGTCACAGCTGAGGAGCCCTAAGCTTAAGGATTTGAATCTTTTATAATAAGCAGTAAGCAAACCTAACCTCTGATCCGGAAGAGTCACTATCTCTGTCATTCTGTGTTGTACCACATCCTTGAAAGATACCACTCTCACAAAACATGAAGAAATGCTAGAGATCTATGTAGAACTGTCTCTCAACATCAGCCAGTTAGTAAAAAACAATTGGTGCTATGTCCTAACCCTTTTTTTTTTTTTCTTTTCGGTACGCGGGCCTCTCACTGTTGTGGCCTCTCCCGTTGCGGAGCACAGGCTCCGGACGCGCAGGCTCAGCGGCCATGGCTCATGGGCCCAGCCGCTCTGCGTCATGTGGGATCTTCCTGGACCAGGGCACGAACCCACGTCCCCTGCACGTCCCCGGCAGGCAGACTCTCAACCACTGCGCCACCAGGGAAGCCCTGTCCTAACTCTTAATAATTATTGCTTTATGAAATTGCATAAAACCTGTATAGCACACAGTACAATACTTAATAAACATTAACTCTTTATTCTCATTCCACATATTTCTTTTCATCTTTGGGTTACATATAAGGTTTCTGCTTTATTTCTGATGATGTATCATGGATATTGGTAAAGGGATGTATCAGAAAAAAATCAGCCATAATCTCATCAATGCTAAACTCTATTCTGAACACATCAACAGAGGAAGCCTATTACAACAAAACATTAAAAGAATATATATACTCCATGAGTATTTAATACCTTGTAAAACGTAATAAATGTACAGAATCTTAGAGTGGGGAGCCTTAAGATCACCTCACTGAACTTGCCCTTTTTCCTTGGCTTTGCCAATTTACTGGTGAGGAAACAAGCTGAGGGAAGGAACAGCTTTGTCCACAGTCATATTGGGTTAATAGCAGAGTGGGGAATGTGACAGTCTTGATGTGGTAGTATGCCTATAACAATAACTTCAGTCTTATCTTCTCACACTGCTTTTCAAAAGAGCACTCACAGTATATGAGTGATTTGAGTTAATGGCCTCCTTAAGTGCTTATCCAGGAGAATGTGGGGCTGCCCAGACCTGAAGGTGAGGAACTTGGATTGTATTGCAAGAGAAACTAGAGACTTTTTGAAGTTAAGAGTAAAGATTAAATGCTGTGGAAAACCTTAACTGCATCAATTAATCAGTACTTATCCATTGTGTGGGAGATGGTACATCATAGCAGGTGTAAACTCTGGAGTCAGATTTGGGTGTGAATTCCTACTTCACTTAGCTTTTTAAAGTTATTTACCATTGCTTTGCCTCAGATTCTTCATATAGAGTCTGAAGATAATGATTGTACCTTTCTTACAGAATTAGAAGATGAAGTGCATACATTGCATTTAGCACAGTCCATATAGAGAAAGAACTCAATAGTATTAGGATCATTCATACTATTATGTAACCTAGATTTTACAAATCATTTGGGCTGGGTATTATATGTTGGCCTTTCTAGAAGATTCTTTCTCCAGCCTCCACCCTGCTCTGTATATTTGGAGAATGAGCCGTATGTGCCACCTCAGTTGACAACCTTGAGTTAAGCCAATGGCGGAGCCCTGGCAGAGAACTGGGGAAAGGAAGGAAAGAACCATGTCAGCTCGCTGTGAAGGCCACCAGGAGCCCTAATTCTGTCAGGCTGCCCTCTCTACACTGCCCTCTATACTTCAGCATTCTGTCAACTGCCTTCACCTCCTTGGCCATCACCCGCTAAACCAGCCATGGAGTACTGCATTGTCTCTTGTGGTCTTCTAATATCAAGCTCACACTTTTTAAAAGGGTACCTTTGTTCATCTCTTCTCAAATTATCCTAATCTGAATGTGCCCTCTAATTCTTGCTGATTCATCATTTTCCCATTTGATCTTTACAACAGCTCCATGAACTAAGTATTATTTCCATTTAACATATGATGCTACTGAAGCTTAGGCAGTTGAGCTAATTTCCCGAAGTGAATTGACTAGTCAATGACAATGACAGGACCAGAATTCTGTTTTTCTGCCACTAGAGCCCATGGTCTTTCTGTTGATGTGCTTCTATTGCATTCCTTAGGGCATATTCCTCAAGGTCAGGACCATGGTTTATTAATCTTAGTATTTAGTCCCATTTCATTCCAAGTATACAGCATATACTCAATATATGTGTTTTAAATGTCTATCAAATATAATCTAAACTTAAAGGTTATTTTCAGGGAGCATATACCACTTAATCAGTATCACATTTCACAGCGCACAATTTGAACATCTTGTTTTATTATAGGATAATAATCATACTCCTCATTGACTGCCCAAGAAGAGCACACAGTTGAGGAAATGCTGTTGGTGGGCGGTAGGGGAAAGAGTCAGCCTGGGGAGTTGTTCTGGTTGACATTTTCAGTGTTTTTCTGGGCCTCTCTCTGAAATGTAAAGAGCTCTGGGACTCTGGCTGCAGATGAAAGAGGTGGATTTTTTGTTTTGAGAGCAGCTGAGGGAGGTGGGTGTGTTTTGCTGTGTTTTGAATTTAGTTCTTTTCCTTCATTACAGAATCTCATTTCCTACAGAAAAGTTTAGCATCTGTTTTGTGATCTGATGAATGGCTTTGAGCTGTTAATTTAATTGCTTCCTAGTAAGACACTAATGACCTTTTTTGTTCCACTAAATACTAGTGTGTTTAGTTATAAATGAACCATAACTAAACACTTGGAGCTCCAGTACTTACAATTCACATCGCTCAGGTTCAGGTTGTAGCAACTAGAGTTAGAGTTACAGGTGGCCTGTAGATTTTGCTTCCAAAATCTGTGGTAGGTGGGAAGAACAATAGCTTTCTCATAACAGCAAATTCAGGAGCAAAGCTTAATGCAATATGAACAGACAAAGGAGAAGAAAAGAGAAAAATATATGCCAACGCATTTCCAGGTCTGAGAAATCCCATTTGCTATCTTCAGCCAAGGTGCTGGAGGACTGGAATTTGGATCTTTCTGGTCTCAGCTTCCTGAGAATTGCTTGTTCTCTGCGTAGCCACAAGCATCAGGTAGGGGTAGGGGTAGGGGAGTTAACCTAAAAGTCTGGACTCTCATATTTGTCTATTGATCACCAAGTTTCAAATGTTCTTTCAAGAGTGAGGGCATCTTTATATATTTGATGGGAATGAATATTAATTTGCCACTTCTTCAGCCCTTCTGGCATGGCCACTGAGTGTTGATTTCATTGGTAATTGAAATTAAAGCATTGTAGCTCCCACTGGACTTTAATCGGCTTCCTCTTGGAATACCGCCAAATAAGATCTTTTCCTGAAGGACCCCAACTAAACAAGGAGGCCACAGAAGGTCTGGGTCTGCCTTTGGCAACTGGAGTCATGCAATTGCCTGGGACGTCAGTATCATCAGATTTATTCTCTGCCTTCTTTGAAATAGTGCTTTCTCACCACCAAGGAATTCTCCCAATGCTCCAAGATAAATATTTTTGGAAACCAAATGATATTTGATTTTCACAAAATGGAGACAAAGATAAGGTGAGTATTCAGGAAGAAAAAAGGCAGGAATCTCACTCCCCACTCCTAGCTGAGGCATATTTGGTTTCCAAACTGCCAGCAGTTGAAAGAAATTCAGAGTGAACTGAAGTACCAGTGAAAGGGCTGCACTGCTCCTTCATCTCCGGGACCCAGACAGGGCTGCTGTGTGGAATGTGGACCTCCCACACATGGACTTGATTGTATGTCAAGGCTGGTATGAGGAACCAAGGGACACTTTCTCCAGAAGAAGCAAGGATTCTTTAAAATCGGAGCTTTGCCTGGTGTCGTTAAAAAGAATGAAGGAAGGAGTGTGTAGTGGGTAAGCCACATCTTGATATCTTTTTTCCTTAATCATCCCCACCTCCAAACTAAAAACATTTTCTTCAGCATTTCAATGACCATATTATGCTTTAGGTGAAGTGATACTTTATTATTGAGATTAAATTTGAATCCTTTTAAAGGAAGCCTGTAAGGATTGTTGTTAAATCTCAGACTCCCTATCTCTTTAGCTCTTAGAAAAGAATATATAACCACATGTTTAAAAGAGTGATTTAAATTTTTCATTTTTCCCAGAAAGGTGTGTTTCTAAGTTAGAATTTGCTCATATCTCTTCCTGTTAAGCACAGCCATGCAGTTCATATGCAAGGTGGATTTTAATGTCTCTCAAGGTGAAACTCTGCATTGAACATGCAAATCACCAGCATCAAATTCATCAGCAAATATTGTTAGCTCAACCTGCAGAGTAAATCCAGAATTAGACCACTTCTCACCACCCCACTGCTATCTTTCTGGTCTGAGCCACTGGAACCTGTTACTATCACTTCCTGTCTGGGCTCCCTGATTCTAATTCTGATTCCCCTCAGGCTCTTTCTAACCCAGATCTGTTTTATCAAAACATAAGTTTATGCTTTTGCTCAAAACCATCCAAGAGCTTTCCATACCACTCAGAGTAAAAGCCAAATCTTACCACGGTTTCAAAGGTCTTACGTGAGCCGGTTCCTACACCTACCCTGTTCTCTCTTCCATCTCCTACCAGTTTCTACCCAGTCACTTTAGTCTCCTTGCTGTCCATCAAAAGTCTTTTCCTTTGTAAGGCTCTCTCTCTCACCTCTTTCAGCTCTTTACTCAAAAGTCACTCTCTTAGTGAGGTCTTTTGTTGCTACTCTGTTTAAAATTGCATCCCTCCCATAACTGCCTGTATCTCCTTTGCCTGACTGAAGTTTTTCGTGAGATTGACAATAAGTTATCCTTTGTTTATGTACTTCTTTTGTTTACTGTCTGCCTCTCCCCTTGAGAAGATAAGCTCTAGGAGGGGTCATGGAAAACACTGGGAGGCTCAGAGTAGGCATTCAAAAAAAAAAAATTCTTTTTGAATGAGTGAGTAGGACACCATATTCTTATTCTTTGGAACCCTGTGAAGAGTTCCCATGGTCCAGTCTAAAAAGGGGTACAAAAATCCAGAGTATATGAGGCATATAATAATAGCACAACAGAGCAATTTTCTAATAACAAGTGCCCACCTACCCAGCACATACTGAGATCAACCAATGCCTGGGGTTCTAGCACTACTATTGACTACTTGTTCCTGAATGTAACTGGATTTTTAAGCCTCTTGCTCTCGCCTCAGTGCCTATCTCAGCAAACTCTGACATCACAAGACAAACCACAAATCCAACTCCTGATGCATTAAAAAATAATCTGGCTATTTTACTGAAGATCAGTTAGAAACGCTGAAGAATATTACATTTTATATTACAACAAAACAAAACAACAAAACAAAACAAAACACTTCCTAGAAAATACTGCTTAAATATATTCTTTTTCCATGATTCCCTGTAGGGCTGTCCACATACTCTCTTGTCTGTCTTCTATGGGTCCCAGTAACTCCCTAGGACTATTCAGAGATTCGAGTAGTACTTAGATCTCATCCACCTGGCCCACATTCTGTAATCTCATGTCATTGTTTTGTAATATTTGTCCATTCAGATATGTGCATCATAGTGTCCTGACTAAAACTTGCTATTATATCCCAGAATATATAATACAAAATTTTTATAATGATCTTGATGGTGTTAAACTTGCCAAACTTATCTCTAGTTGGAGTTCTCACAATTTAAGCTTCACTCATACTGAAGTGCAGCCTCTGGCACAGTTCTGAGCATTTGACAGATGGCTCCTTCCCTCCATAATACCTCATTTTTCAACCTTCTGATGGACTCCACTAGAAAATCACCTCACCGGTGAATTATTTCCCATCTTTCACAGGAGAAATTGGTCATACTGGCTTCTTGCTCTTCTTTAAATACTCAAAGCTACTCCGCCTTGGGGCATTAGCACTTGCTATTCCCTCTGCCCCGACACACTTTGCTTACTTAGCCACGGGGCTTCCTCCCGTGCTTTCTTCAGATCACTGCTAAATACCGTTGTACCAGGGAATTGTTTCCCAATGACCCTGTGAAAAAGAGTCAGACCTACCCTGATCCTCCCTTTGGTGCTATCCATTCTCCTATCGTGCTTTCTTTTTTCCTCCAAAAGCATTTATCTCCATAGGATATATATGTACTTGTTTATTTATTTATTCCCTCTCTTCCTCCACTGGAATGGAAGCTCTATAAGGGTAGATTTTTAAAAGGTTTTCTTCATTATTGTTCTCCCATAATCCAGTACAAATGCTTGGCATATATTAGATGCTCAACAAATATTTGTTGAATTAACTGATGAATAAATGGTCAACTGTCTCTCTTACTATCAGGTCTGTAGACTTTATGAGGGAAGCTACTAGGTGCATTTAATTCACAACTGTAGTAAATAATATGTGTTTAATAAGTGAATGGATGGATAAATAAATATATTATATCTTGAGTACTTAGTACAGAGTTTGTTACATTGAATTCCTTTATATGCCTATACAGGAAAGACTTCTGGGCAGAGGGAACAGCAAATGCAAAGGCCAGTGG
This sequence comes from Delphinapterus leucas, assembly GCF_059928025.1. Taxonomy (NCBI): domain Eukaryota; kingdom Metazoa; phylum Chordata; class Mammalia; order Artiodactyla; family Monodontidae; genus Delphinapterus; species Delphinapterus leucas. Next base: position 117,416,258 of record NC_143129.1, read on the forward strand.
TACATATACACTTGACACACTCTAGGAGTAGCAGAGTCAAGGTGAACGGAATGGAGAGAATTAAGGAGAGAATAGTAGGAGCAGAATTCTAATTGGGGTATATCACTTAGAACCTTGTAGGTTATTTTAAACAGTTTAGCTTTGTTAAAAATAGGAAGGCACTGTAGGATTTGAGCACTGTAGTGACATGATCTGGCTTGCATTTTAACAGTATCACTCTACCTGCTATATTAAAATGGCAGAAAAACAGATCGAAGGTGGAGGAAGGAGGGTCAGTTACAAGACTATTGAAATAATCTTTATGAGAGATCATGGTGGTTTGGATCAGTCATGATTTGATAGCCATAGAGATGGTGAACAATGGTTATATTCCAGATACATTTCAATGGTAAACTCAGTAGACAATCCTGATAGATTGGATGTAGGAGTGAAAGAAAAATATTATGCTAATATTTTGGTTTGTGAACTTCCACTTCCAAACAAGATAGAATAACAGACCAGATTTACATTCACGTGTGAAATAATTAAGGAAAAAATGTAAAGTATTTGAAACAATGGCTTTTAAGATACTGGATATATCAGACAATGAAGGACAGTGATCTCTGACAGAAATGAAATAAATGAAGTGAGCTCCATTATTGCCAGAACACATGCCTTACTTCCCAGGCTGTGAGGCAGGGAGGGAGAACACAGGAGGATCCCAGAAAACTTATTCATTTGAGATGGAGCTGAGATTCTGGGGAGACCAAGGTGGCTAGAGCTTTGAGGAGGGAGTAATGCAGAGAAGAGAACTTCACAGAGAGAGAGCCCTGGAGAACTGCAGAGGGTGCCCTTTGATTACTCAGGAGAGTATCGATTAGAGCATGCAGGTGAAAAAAATTAACTGAGGCTGTGAGAAGAAGCTTCCAAAGGGATTAGAGGCAGCAGGACCAGGTACTCACAAAAGACTAAGAGTAGCCAATCTGGAAAGCTTCATAATTGTTGGGGCATTGGGTAAAACCCAAGAGTCTTGCCTAAGATGTAGGGAATAATTAGCCCTCAAAGAAATGTTAAGGAACTACTTCAAGCAGAAGGAAGAATGACACTAGTTGGAAATACAGACTGACACAAAAAATAAAGTGTATCTGCAATGGTAACTACATGGGTAAATATGTAATTTTTTTCATTATCTAAATTTCTTTATAAGATAATTGATTTTTTCTAAGTCGGAGCTGGAGGAATCAGCCTCCTGGACTTCAGACTATACTACAAAGTCACAGTAATCAAGACAGTATGGTACTGGCACAAAAACAGAAATATAGATGAATGGAACAGGATAGAAAGCCCAGAGATAAACCCACATACATATGGTCACCTTATGTTTGACAAAGGAGGCAAAAATATACAATTGAGAAAAGACAGCCTCTTCAATAAGTGGTGCTGGGAAAACTGGACAGCTACATGTAAAAGAATGAAATTAGAACACTCCTTAACACCATACACAAAAATAAACTCAAAATGGATTAAAGACCTAGATGTAAGACTGGACACTATAAAACTCTGAGAGGAAAACATAGGCAGAACACAATATGACATAAACCACAGCAAGATCCTTTCTGACCCACCTCCTAGAGAAATGGAAATAAAAACAAAAATAAACAAATGGGACCTAATGAAACTTAAAAGCTTTTGCACAGCAAAAGGAACCATAAACAAGATGAAAAGACAGCCCTCAGAATGGGAGGATTTATTTACAAGTGAAGCAACTGACAAAGGATTAATCTCCAAAATTTACAAGCAGCTCATGCAGCTCAATATCAAAAAAACAAAAAACCCAATCCAAAAATGGGCAGAAGACCTAAATAGACATTTCTCCAAAGAAGATATACAGATTGCCAAAAAATACATGAAAGAATGCTCAGCATCACTAATCATTAGAGAAATGCAAATCAAAACGACAGTGAGATGTCACCTCACACCAGTCAGGATGGCCAACATAAAAAAAATCTACAAACAATAAATGCTGGAGAGGGTGTGGAGAAAAGGAAACCCTCTTGCAGTGTTGGTGAGAATGTACATTGATACAGCCACTATGGAGAACAGAATGGAGGTTCTTTAAAAAACTAAAAATAGAACTACCATATGACCCAGGAATCCCACTACTGGGCATATACCCTGAGATAACTATAATTCAAAAAGAGTCATGTACCACAATGTTCATTGCAGCTCTATTTACAATAGCCAGGACATGGAAGCAGCCTAAGTGTCCATCATCAGATGAATGGATAAAGAAGATGTGGCACATATATACATTGGAATATTACTCAGCCATAAAAAGAAATGAAATTGAGTTATTTGAAGTGAGGTGGATGGACCTAGTGTCTGTCATACAGAGTGAAGTAAATCAGAAAGAGAAAAACAAATACTGTATGCTAACACATATATACAGAATCTAAAAAAAAAAAAGGTTCTGAAGAACCTAAGGGTAGGACAGGAATAAAGATGTAGAGAATGGACTTGAGGACACGGGGAGGGGGAAGGGTAAGCTGGGTCGAAGTGAGAGAGTAGCATTGACATATATACACTACCAAATGTAAAATAGATGGGTAGTGGGAAGCAGCTGCATAGCACAGGGAGATCAGCTCAGTGCTTTGTGACCACCTAGAGGGGTGGGATAAGGAGGGTGGGAGGGAGACGCAAGAGGGAGGAGATATGAGGATATATGTACATGTATAGCTGGTTCACTTTGTTATGAAGAAGAAACTAACACACCATTGAAAAGCAATTATACTCCAATAAAGATGTTAAAAAAAAGATAATTGATTTTTTCTAAAGAAAAACACTATTTTAATTATAGTAAATTAGCAATAGCTAAATTATAATTTTTTCAAATATATCATATAACATGCCATATGATTTTTATTCTATAAGCAGTTCATAAATTTCAATAAAATTAAAAAAAAAGAAAAAGCAGAAGGAATGTCACCCATCATTTCATCACTGATATAATACAAATATTCTTAACATGTTAATACGTGATATCAGAATATTTTGACCTTTTTTCTTTCAGTAGTATTTCTATGCATAATTTTCTGTGTTGTAATTGTAATTTCCATGTTTAATTTTAAATGTTTCTTATTTTTAGAACTCATACACATATTTCTTTTCAATTAATTAATTGTATTGTGGTAAGAACACTAGCACAAGATCTACCCTATTAAATTGCTAAGTGTACACTATGGTATTGTTAACTATAGGCACAAGTTGCATAGCATATCTCTAGAATTTATTCTTCTTGCATAACTAAAACTTTATGCCAACAAACAGAACTCCTCATGGTCAAAAAGAGAAGAAATCAAAAGAGAAATTAGAAAATATTTGAACTAAATAAAAATGAAAATCCAACATTTCAGAATCTGTGGGATGCAGCTAAAAGATTAGTTGGAGAGAGAAACTGATAGCACTAAATAACTCCATTGGAAAATAAGAATGATCTCAAATTAATTATCTCAATTCCTACCTTAAGAACTAGAAAAAGAAAAAAAAAATAAACTCAAATTAAGCAGAAAAAAGAAAATTATCAGAGCAGAAACTAAAGAAATATAAAACAGAGAAACATTCACTGAAACCAAAGGTGTCTCTTAAAGTCCAAAGAGATATGGCTTCTAGTAAATTTTACAAATTTTTTAAGGAAGAAATAATAGCAATTCTACTCAAACGCTTTCAGAAAATGGAAGAGATTACTTCTCAATTCATTCTATGAAGTCAGCATTATCCTGATACTAAATCAGACAAAGACATTACAAAAAGGAAAACTACAGACCAATATCCCTCATGAACATAGATACTAAAATTCTGAACAAGATTTTAGTAAATTGAGTCCAAAAGCATGTAAAGGGCATCATGACTAAGTATGATTTGTCTGAGACATGCAACAGTGATTTAGCAATAGAAAATCAATAGAAAATGGATGAATGCAATTCATTTTATCAACAAACTAAAAGAGAAAAGTTGTACAATCATATAACTGGGTGTTGAAAAGCATTTGACAAAAATCTAACATCAATTCCTGGTTAAAACTCTCAACAAACTAAGAATGAAAATGATTCCATAACTGGATTAAGGGGAATTTACCAAAAACTTATAGGTTACATCATACTAAATGGTGAAAGACTGAATGTTTTCCTTTAAAATCAAGAATAAGGCAAGGATGGCTGCAATCACTACTTCCATTTAATATTGTGCCAGAGGTTCTACCCAGTGACTTAAAGAAAGGATGAGAAACAAAAGACAGCCATATTGAAAGATGAAGGAAAACTGACTTAGAAGACAGCATAATCATCTATGTAGAATATTGTATGAAATCTACAAAAAACTTATTTGAATTGAAAACCAAATTTAGCAAGGTGTCATGATATGAGCTCAATATACAAAATTAATTTTGTTTCTATACAGTAGCAACAAACAATCAGAAATTAATTTTTAAAGTACCATTTATAATAGCATCAAAAACATGAAATCTTTAGGGGTAAATCAGACAAAAATACATGAAACCTGTACACTGAAAACTGTAAACCAGTGCTGAGAGAATTTTAAAGACTTAAGTAAATGGAGCTATATGTTGGAAGACTCAGTATTGTTCAGATGTTAGTTGTCAAAGATTTGATCTATAAATTAAATGCAATTCAATAAAAATTTCAGTAAGCCTGTTTTATAAAAATTAACAAGCTGATTTTTAAAATTCATATGGAAATACAAAGGATCTAGAACAGCCAAAACAAGAACAAAGTTGGAAGACTAACACTAATTGATCTCAAAATTTATTATGAAGCTGCAACAATCAAGACAGTATGGTATTAGCATACACATAAAGAAACAGATCTGGAGAGTCTGGAGAGTCCAGATAGACTTGCATATATATGTACAACTGATTTTTGACACAGGTACAAAATTAATTCAATTTAATTTTGGAGAAAAGTTTGTTCAACAAATGCTGTGGGAACAACTGGATCTGTTGCCACAGATCTGCCACACAAAAAAAGCAAAACAAAAAACAAACTTTGATCCGTATCTTGAAAACCTTGTACTATATACAGATATTAAATCAAAATGGGTAATGGGTCATGGACCTAAATGTAAAACCTAAATGTAAACGTACATGTAAACCTAAATGTAAAACAGGAGAAAAATCTCTGCAACCTTAGATTAGGCAGAGTTCCTAGATAAAACACCAAAGGCATGATTCACAAAAGAACAAATTGATAAAATGGACTTCATTAATACTAAAAACTTCTGCTCTTTGAAAGACATTATTAAGAAAATGGAAAGGCAAGCCACATACTAGAAGAAAATGTTTGCAAGTCATATATCTGATGAAAGGCTTATATCCAGAATATGTAAAGAAATCCCAAAATTCAATAATGAAAAAATCAAACAACTGAATTAAACAATGGGCAAAATATTTGAATAGACACTCCACTAACAAAAGACATATGAATGGCAAATAAGCATATGAAAAGATGTTCAACATTACTGTCCATCAGGGAAATGTAAATTAAATCCACAATGAGACACCACTACACACTCATTAGGATGACCAAAATTAAAAAAAAATGATTATACTGGACTTCCCTGATGGCACAGTAGTTAAGAATCCACCTGCCAATGCGGGGGACACGGGTTCAAGCCCTGGTCCAGGAAGATCCCACATGCCGCGGATCAACTAAGCCCGTGAGTCACAACTGCTGAGCCTGTGCTCTAGAGCCCGCGAGCCACAACTACTGAAGCCTGCGTGCCACACTACTGAAACCCACGTACCTAAAGCCTATGCTCTGCAACAAGAGAAGCCACCGCAATGAGAAGCCGGCACGCCGCAAGGAAGAGTAGCCGCTGCTCGCCACAACTAAAGAAAGCCTGCGTGCAGCAACAAAGACCCAATGCAGCCAAAAATAAATAAATACATAAAAATTAAAAAAAAAAGATTATACCAGTGTTATGGAGAATGTGGAGCTACTGAAACTCTCATATATTCCTGGTGGGAATGTAAAAAGGCATAATCACTTTGGAAAACAGTTTGGCAGTCTCTTAGGAATTTATACATACACCTACCTAATAGCCTGTAGAAATTTATAGCAGCTTTATTTTTTCCAGGCAAAAACAGGAAACAACCCAAATGTCCATTAATAGTGAAGGGACAAATTTATGTATATTCATACTATCAAATATTACTCAGCAAAAATATTATGAATTAGTGATACATGTAAAGACATGGAAGAATTTCAAATTAATTGTGCTGATTTAAAGAAGCCAGAGAAGGAAGAGTATGTATTGTACGGTAGTATTTATATACAATACACAAAAGAAAATGCAATCTTCAGTGACAGAAAGCAGATGGCTGGTGACCTAGCAAGGGGAGCGGGAGAAAGTGGTGAGGGTGAGGAAGGAGGGATTACAAAAGGACTAAAGGAAATATTTGTAGATGATGACTATGTTCACTATCTTGACTGTGATAATGGTTTCATATGTTTATATACATATGTCAAAACTTATCAAATTGTGCACTTTAAATTTGTGCAGTTTATCATATGTTGCTTATACCTCAATAAAAAAAATGAAAAAAAAAATTAAAAAGCCAAAACTTTAGCTTAAGCTATTAGAGGAATGGAATTGCCTTTAACTGTGATGAGATGCCTGTGGGTAGATTGGCTTTGGGGGAAGGATCAAGAGTTCAGTCTTGGAAATATTATATTTAAGAGTTTATTAGACATCCAAGTGAGATACCAAATGGGCAGTAGAAAATACAAGTCTAGAGTTCAAGGGAGAGGTCTGGGCTGAGATAAATGTGGGAGTCACTGACACACAAATAATACTTAAAGCCTTGGAAGGCACTCAAAGGACGTTTGTGATTGACTTGGGAACCTTATTCCCGAATCATCCAACATTTACCAACCACTTATTACAATCAGCTCAATACAATTGATGAGATAGTGATGCATGAGGCTGTATTGTGTAACATATACTGTTTTTACGTAAGTGATTTGTGCATGATATACTTTTTTGGCAGAGAATACAGTTTTCTTTTTAATGTGGCTTTGTCTGCTTTGGATGTCTACTAAAGCTCCCTAGGACTGTGCTTGCTGGGGAGCTGACAGTCTATCAGAGTTTTCTTTAGTTAGCGGGAGTTTGAAAGCTAGAGCTAAAAAGTCCATGCTAATGACCTGGTAATTGTTTTAATGGATTTTCAATGAAGTGTGAAGTTCTCGGCCGACTTCTCAACAAAGTGTAAAGTGTGGTAAAGTGTGTGAGAGAGTTATTCTCATTCCTGTGAATTTGTCTCTATCTGTTTACAGAATCAAGAAACATTGCCAAGTACAGCTTTGGCTATTTTGTCAATACAAATCTGCTTTGGGTGTGTGAGATTCAAGCAGGATGTCTGGATTCTGTTTAGCAGATGGGCTGGGGCAAAGCAGGGTACTTTCAGAAGAGCCTTCAGCCCTTCTGAGCAAAGAGAAGGCTTGACCGTCTGATAGACTGAGAATAAGGGCCCTGAAGATGCCAGCCTGGATTCCTGGCAGCTATCTTGCTCAAGACTTCTCTTGCCTCTCACCTGGAAGGGAATAGATGCTTCTCTAGGCTTTTTCATTTCTTGTTTCTAATACGTTTTGTCTAGAGGACCAAATATTCCTATTGTGCTTCCCAATCCCCATAAAAGAACCCTCCGTGCAATTGACATTAGTGCTTTGATTTAGGTTTACTGCTGTGTTAAGCCATCTTGGGGTGTGCATTTATGCTAACCCAGAAATGATTGAGGAATAGCAAACTTTCCTCACAGTGCTGAAGGTGGAGAGAATGCATAGTTTTTTGTGTTATGAAATTTGTTTTCTTCTGCCTTTGTTTTATGACATATAGTAGATTTCAAGGGCATGGAATGGTCAAATGTTGTTTCTTGTTTGGGTCTTTAGGGCTTGGAGTCTGCACTCTATGTCAGCTCTTTAGAAGAAATACTACTAAGAGTACAGGGAGGCCACTGACAGCTCTACTCAAGGGTGGAATTCAGCCCAGGGCAAGGCAGTTGTGCCTTAGGCCCTAGTCAATAAGTTTTAAGGTGTCATTATAAATGAATCAGTCTCGTAGATCTGAACTCCATTGAGGTTCTTAGTGTTGCAGTGAATTAACAGTGTATGACTCTTAGGTTGGGTTCCTTGGAAACAGGCACTGAGGTGGAGATTTGTATCCAAGAGGTTTATTGAGTAGCACTCTCAGGCACAGCACCAAATGGAAAGTGCGGGGAGTAGGAATGGGTAGAGGGAGACGTTGAGCTGAGATACAGTTGTAACAAAGCCTTAGCCCATCCCCTGGGGAGACCTGGATTTGGAGGGTGGTCCTACAGAGTTGTTCCAAATTGAGGCATGATGGTGGGAACTTTGTACAGCTGGATACAGGCTGCTCTTGGAGAAAGAGTATATAAACTTGGACTCTCTCCCTTTGGCACAGAGTAATTCTTGGATTGGGATGCAGAAGTTAACCATCGACAGCCAACACACCTAGCAGCCAGGGTAATGAATGCCTCAATTCTGAAGGGAAGATCTGAGTCAGGCAACACAGCATCCTTTACATGATTAATAATGAAAGACAAGATTATACTGTAGCTATATTATTGACAACAGTAATGTTTCATTTTGCTTTGAAATTACGTCAGTTATTTGTACTAATAATAGCAAAATAACCAATTGAAGGCCTACTCTGCACTGTCCACTTTCATATACTGTAGTTTCCTGTTTTTGTTTTTGTTTTTTTTCCTTCTTTTAATCCTCACAGCAACCCTGTAAAGTAAGTATCATGTTACCATTGCTCTTGAAAAGTATGGTTCAGGGATATGAATTGCCCAATTTCATACAATTACTATCTGATCACATCACATGTTTCTTTCTACACTGTCATCTCTGTCCAGCTATATTAAACTTTTTGTGTTTCCAAAATTTATCTTGCTTTTCCTTGTTTCTTTGCATTTGTATGATGTTGATTACCTGGAATGTCTTGCCTTGCTTGTCTGCCTATCAAACATCCATTCATCCTTCAAGGCTCATTCTAAAGATTATCTCCCCTGTGAAGTATTCCTGGACTCCCTCTCCAATAGTTATTCTCTCTTCGTCTATGGTCTCGGAACACTTTGTACATGATACCCCATAGATGCCTGATACATACGTGTTCATGAAATGAAGGCATGGGTTCATCTTTTCAGTCATGTTGCTTGGCTTTGAGATTTGCCTAATACATTTCTTCTATGAAGCCACTCAATCTTGGAACCACTTTGTTTTCCTGCAGTTCCCAGTGAAGCCTGGTATGTGTACCCAAGGAATTTATCTTGGCTGATCAAGTTGAGCGTCACCACAGCAAATATTGGAAACTGCTACCAGATTTTCCATTTCAGGGATGTTTTTGATGATGAATTTGTCTGAAACTCATATAAATTACACCCAAATTGTATTCCCAGGCAATTATTTGATTCCATGCTGAAGATATACTGAGTTTGTTCATACCCAGAAAGTGTAAAGAATATCTTAATTCATTTTGTTTACTTTCTTTTTGGGGCAGCTTCTTACACACTGACAGAATTTCAGTGTGGGGAGGAATAATGTGACAGCACTGATTTTGCTGATGAAATATCCGAGGTTATAAGTGAAGACGCACGCTGTTAAATGACCTTAGTGATGATCTACAAACTTGCTCTAAGTTCTAGAGCTCCGCTGGTGGGCCCCATGCCTCAGGCTCTCTTCCCTGTTTTCTTTTGTGTTCACTCTTGGACAGAACTAACCAGGATGTTAAAGCTCCACGATGACCGCAGGATATGTAACTCTGTTCCCAAGTTATTGAGTTAGAAAAGGAATCTTCTGAATTAAAAGCAGTGATAAGTACAAGTTTATAAATTCTTTGTAGCAACTTTGAACAAGAGTAGAAATAATGGACTCTCTTACTAAATAGGACTCCTTGCATTGCCTTACCTCTTTTCATTGGCAATTTTACCAGGGACTAAAGCCAGCTCTGTCATCATGGAGCAATCTTTGACCTTTCATGAATGCTTCTGAGCTGACAAACTGGTTGGTGTCTGGAAGTTTTCTTCCGTCAGACCAAGTATAATTTGAAGGGAAGATGTATACTGGAAAATGGATTTTTGCTTCCATTGGCCTGCACTTTTGCCTGTGCTTTGTTGGCACTGTCAGGAGTACTGCAGTGTAGACAGTCATAGAGTGAGTGCCACCTGCCCAGCTCCTCTCATGTTCAGCCTCACCCAAGTGAGGCTAAACTGGTTTCTTCTGATGACAAAGCCCCTTCTAAACTGTAAATTACATATCTATTCATTCCCCTTTCAATGCATTATGGTGCTATTCCCTCTCATAAAGGGATGATTCTAATAAGTGGGTCTATTGGAATAATTAATGCAGATCTCATAAGTGACAATTTACAAGTCAGGAGTGGCTTAAATAAGGGAAGGAAGAGGCTGGTCTAATTTACCTTATTGCACATTTCTTGCCACTGACTTTACAGAACAAATGGAACTAAATCATTGTTAATGCTGAGCCTTAAATTTTTCTTCTAGTCATTTCTCTCTCTTGTAGGTATTCACACTCATAAACACACTGTCCCTTAAATATTAATCCAGCTTTGTTATTTAATCAAAAAGCTTCTGTGTTCTTTTCTTACTTTACTTTAGCCTTTTGTGAGACATATCAAAAACACCAAAAAGACTACATAATTTATAACTACAGTTTCTTTTTCCTCTTTCAAACTCCCATTTTCATGGACAAGTGATACTTTTGTAACTTCTTGGAGACTGTCTGTCATTAAATCATTCCCCCGGGTCAGTGTGCCCTTTACCAGTCAATAATACAAATCCATATTCTGGAGGTTTATAGAAGATGTTAAAGACATCTCTCAGAAACCCAAAGATTATACTATTTTTCCAAAAAGTTTTAAATTGTCCTTCTTTAGCTCTTGAAAGCATCAGTTCCTCATTTTCAAAGTATTGTGACAGTTTTTCTCTTGGTTTGTTTTATTGTAGAATCCAAGTTGTCCTTATATTCCCATTTGTATTAGCCATTAACACCATTTTACCTAATCCCCAACATTTGTTTATGCTTTGTGTCTTTGTATTCATTGCCTGAAAATGTTTGGTACATGTACTCACATTTATTTAGTCAAGAAATGTTTATTCAGGGGCTACAATCATGCCTAATACCTTGGAAATAATGGATTTCCAATGGATCCTCTAAAAGGATCCATTCCAAGATCCTTTTAGAGGATCTTATTCAGGGCTGCTTACACTCATGAGGTTCTATTCAGGGATTAAAAACAGAGTATGGCATAGAAATTACCCATGAAGTGGTGAAAACAAGCATGGAATCAGGGGGGTGCTCAGACAGTGAGGGCTCCAGGGAGGCACAGAGAGACAGGGTATCTAAACAAGCCTGCTGAAGGTCAGTGAGCTTTTTCTGGAGGATCTGATATCTACACTATATCTTGAAGAAAAAAGTGGTCTCCAAGTAAGGAAAGAATGGAAAAGTGTAGCAGGCAGGAAAAACAGTGGTTTCAAATATGATGGTGTAGTTGGAATTACAAATAATTCAATATCACTAGAGTGAAAAGGAGAAGTCAGAAATTGGGGTGGGGATGGGTTCGGAGACATGGCTCTGGAGGTGAGCAGAATCCAGCTCATAGCAAACTTTCTATGCCATGCTAGGGAGCTTGGTTTTTATTCTACAGACAACAGGGAACTGTGGAAAGATTTTTAGCAGAGGAGGAAATAGATTTACGTTTCAGTTCACTTTCTGGGGTGTGAGGAGAACACATTTGAGGAGAGTGAGTTCAAGGGCAGGGAAAACAGTTTGGAAAGTGGCTGCAGTTCTCTAAATGAGGTGTGAGGATAGCTGAGACTCCAGTAGAGGTGGTAGACCTACAAAGAAAGGGACTCATTTGAAAAATCTTTAGGAAATACTCTTGTTTGGGGAAGGTGAGTGGATTGCCCATCCTGTCATCCATCCATGAGAGTGTGTAGGTTCCGCCTCTTTGGTGGTTCTTGAAGTGAGAAAGACATTATTCTTTCCTGAAATGATTCCCAGTATCTTTGTGCACTGTCAATACATTAGGCATCTGATTTCGCAAGGATAATGCTCAAGAGACACCAAGTTTTCTGCAGTGGGTCCAATGCGTTATTCAAGAGTTTTTTTTTTAACCTCTTGAATATCTGAAGCTGAATCCTAGTGAGGAGAGCTGTCATTTTCTTCCCAGACAGGAAGCTGAACTGTCTTTTCGAATACCCCGGGGCTTTCTGGACTCACAAACCTTTCATTGTAAGTACTTGTCTAACTTATAGGGAAGTTACACAGAGTTCTCACCATTCCCTATGCTTAAGATGCATCACGCATCTATAGTCTGCCTTTGGTGCGTGGGCCCCTCAAAGTAAGCACCTCCGCAGAGGTCAAAGAAATTGTTCTTTGAATTTGGAGATGGGTCTCAGTACGGGGGCATGTGATGTCTATGCTCAAGACTGCTGGTAGTTATGCATTAGATCCCCAGTCTATGGAAACTTAGCTGCCAGAAGAAAAGAAATATCTAACTTTAAAAAATTAATTCATTTATTATTTAAAATATTTATTAAGATGCTATTCCATGGCCTGGTGCTATATGTGGTACTGATTGATTTATTCTTTCTCTGGGATTAGATGTGTGGTAAGTCAGGGCTAGGGAATGGGCCATGTGAGGCTTGTCCTCCCATCCGTGGGTGGGAGTGGATAACCACCCAGGACAGCCATAAACCAGGGTAGTATGTGGAGGGATCTAAACCAAAGTCCTGGGGCAGAAGCCAAAAGTCAGGAGCTAGTGGGTACACATGTAAGTGTGAAATCCAAGGGGGAAGAAAAAAGATGGAGAGGTGAGACAGAGTTAAGGGGTAGCACCAGACAGGGATGGAGCCAAGTGACAGCAGGTTCAGAATGAGAGCAGAGATCCAGGGACATCGCTGCAAACAGATGGGAGTGAGAGGCTCACTGTACGGGATGCTGGGGAGTTACGGGTATGGGTGCTTCCCGTTTGCTTAACAAGCACAGGTTTTGTGGCAGACATGCTTTTGGAGGTGCAAGGTAAGGGTTCTTAAAAAATCACTGTCTGCTTGCAGCAGATAAAACAAATGGAAACCAGCAGGCACAGAAAGCAGACAGCACCGACTGACTGTGCTATTGTGTGATGTGAGCACCTAGAGAAAGTTCAGTGCGGACCAAATTTGTAGGAATTTGGTGAATGAAGTAGAGGTTAAGTCGTACAATTGTCTTCCTCAAAAGCCTTATTCTTTTCAGCCAAACTCACCATGCCTTTCCTGACTCCACATTATCCACACTCCCTCTGTCGACCGCTCCCTGTGACATTATGCTTCTGACTCTTGCTGAGGAGCCACCTTCTTTATGACAGCCCACCCAGAGTCACTAACTCAGCATCGATTGCCCTCCCCACCCATAAAGTTTGTATCCACCTCCTCCTGGCTGGTAGTCACTTCAGCAGTTGTCTCTGTTACATCATGAGATCCACAGAATATTTTATTATTCACTGTTGATCTCCCTGGACATCCAGCCCAACAAATGATGGAGGACGCTTCACTCGGGCATTTACAGATCTCTATCGACTATGCCCCACTATCCTTCTCCTATTTCCACAGTTTTGAAAACTTCATCTTTCATTAGTCTGGAATCTGCCCCTTCGTTCTAGGTAAGCCTGTCCATCTCCCCTCTCCACCGACATTTTATTCCTTCCAAACTCTTTTTGCTCCCTTTTCCCATCTGCACTTCCCTTTCTTCTTTCTTCCTGCCATCATCCTCTTCTTTTCCACTTCTTGTTCCTTTTTTGCCCCTTCAGGAACCATCTTCAAGATCTTGCCTTCATGACTCTTGACACACATTCACCTTTTGTACTATTATTCTTCACTTGCCAATACATTTGTAACTATCCTCATACCATTCGTTCATCAAAACATTCATGCATCAATTTTTCTCATCAAATACTTATAAGTGACTACTGTGTGAAATAAAGTGTGTTACACACTGGAGACACACCAGGGAATGTGACACAATCCCTGCTCTTCAAATGTTCAGTCTGGTGCATTTGGATTGTCTCCCTACTTGAGTTTAAAAAATAATAAACATAGACATTCACATTTACTTCACAGTTTACAATGTACTTACAAACTTTATTTCTTGTGTAATTTGATCTTTTTCACAAATTTTATATGTAAGCTTAGTTGAGCAAAAATTAATTTCAAATAAATTATATTAATTAAAACTTATCTATAGGACAACCCAGATGCTCTAACTCAAAGTCCAGTGCTCTATCTACCCAGGGGTACCGCAGGGAGGAGAATTTCTCCTCAGGTTCTTTAATAACTTCTCAATAGTGCAAAGAATGGTGCTCCCACATAGTTAGCACTCAGTAAATCTTTAGTCATCTTCCTGAGGAATTTGCCATTATTTGATATTCTGACTAAAAAAATAGAGGAGATCAAAAGTGGTCGATCTGTCTGATTTAATTTGCCCAAGTTCATTTGACCCAAGGAAAGATTGTGCCTGGGAAATGTCATACAGTCAAAATGGCACATCATAAAACTTGGATCCTGTAAGAAAACAGAATTTAGTTGTGGCTCTTCTACCTTCGCACAGAGCGGTGGTGGCAGCGGTGGTGGTGGTGGTGGTGATGGTGGTGGTGTGCATTTGCGTTTAAGTGTTACTCTCTATCTCTATGAATTTTTAAGAGTTTGAAGCATTTAAAACATATTTGTTTGAAAGTACCATGAAGACTGGTGGGAGATGAAGCGTCAGGGTGCAGACAAGAGAGGTATCAGGCATATTATGGTGGTGGCTGTCCTAGTCATTCTCTTTTCTTGAACCTGGTGATTTCTGGTTGCTCTGGCTGGGATCTGTGGGTCTCAAGATCAATGAACTCATGGAATTCAACACTGGTGGAGTTGAACATTAGAGTTCGACATCAATAACCAGATACATAAGACTAACCTCAAACAAATTCTAACTTAACAATGTCATTGCCATGTAGAACTGCCTGTCGTTCCAACTTCTATAATTCAATACAATTCAGTTCAATCCCATTAAACTAACATTTACTGATCATTGGCAACATTCTAAACACTCAGGGTTATAGAAGAATAATGCTCAGACCCTGACCTCCAGCAAACTCAAGTAGTCTTTCTTTTTTTCTCCTATCATGTCATTTTTTTGTCCTGTTTCTCTATGGTCCCTAAGGGATGTGGGGAAGACATCAATTATCTCTTCTTTTTATAAAGAAACATTGGTTGACATGTTTTTCTCTTTTGTCAAAAGAATCCTTTTAGTCTTAAGCATATCCTTTCCCTGGCACCCAGTACATTTGATCACCTGGTAACTGTCCCAGCTCCCCACAGAGAACCAGGAGAAGACCACAAAAGCCATTTTATTTGTTTCAACTCAGCTGAGTTCTTAGAGTTCACCTTCCAGTTGGACAAACATTATAACAAAGTGAAAGGCAAAAAAAGGTCAACTTTTGAATGGCCTTGTCAGAAGAACAACACACTCTCAGAAGCTGGCTGATTTGCTCTATCTTTTGATTCTTTGCAAGATGGAAAAAAGTGCCTAACTGATGTAACGCTGACATTCTTTCTCTCCAAATGTCCAGAATGGCACCTTCCACGGCTGCTGTCATTCTGAATGCTGACTGCCCCTCGGGGGGTAATTCACACTGAGACTTGTGCTGCACAGCAAAACTTCTACTCGGATAACAAAGAAGTGGCCGCGGGTGCAGGGGCATGCCCAGTGTATGAAAATGGATTTGTGGATGCCACAAGAAGGGGCACAGAGATTCAGGAGCTCTCTTAGCTTATAATAGTCAGGAAAACTTCACGTTCTGTGCTAGAAATGAGAGCAAGAGAAAAAAATTAGCATAAGGAAATAAAGTGAGGAAACAATCTGTTTGCATCTAATGTCTCAGGAAACACATATTTTATATACATTCTGGCAACAATACAGATATGCAAAAATGTTTTTTTTTTTTAACCCCCCAGATATTTCAACTATAATGATCTGTTTCAAGATCTTTCCCAGTCATGAAATGATGAACTGGGGGAGTGAGAAGCCCGAAGCAGGGCGAAGACTACTGAAAGTCTAGGAAGTTTTTATTAAGTGACTCATAAATAGCAGGAGGAAAATTATGGTGGTTACAATAAGCTCATTTTAATTAAAGTGAAACGTATTTTTTCCTGATGTGGAACTGTATTCTGAATTCATCACTACAGGGTCTGGATAAATTCAAACACTTAAGAACTAAGTCCTGATAGGAGCAGATGTGCTTTGGGTGTGTTACAAATGGGGCCACTGATGCACTGGACTAATTTTCCTGCTTAACCTTGAAGAGCTGTGACCTCAGTGGCCCCATTTGTAACATATCCAAGCTCTTTAAGTTCTTTGAGTTCTCTCAGAAGTATTTTTTCCATCTGTGAAATGGAAAGGGATGTTGCAGGTGCTTTGTGGGCAATGTATAAACAGCAACCATCTTAGAGGAGTAGGATTTAGGAATAATGATGTAAGTTTATGTCTCCCTCACCCTTTCTTTCCCACCCTGACCAGTCCTCTGTCTTCACAGACTGAGCTGACTCAGGGGATCTTGCTCCCCTTTGCACAAGCCTTAAGCACAAGTGGGTGTGCGTGGGTGGATTTGACCGGTGACAAATATGCACTACAGAGGCACTTGAAAGAACACCCTGAAAACATGGGTCTACCATTCATGTCCAGTGGTAGGAAGAACGATGCCCTCTCATCTCCCAAGATGTCCACATCCTCATTCCCGGAACCAGGGAATATTGCTACCTTACATGGCAAAAGGGACATTGTGTATATAGTACATTAAAGATCTTGAGGTGGGAGATTATCCTGGGTTATCTGGGTGGGCCCAAACAAGCTACAAAGGTCCTTATAAGTGACAGAGTGGGGGTAGAAGAGTGGGTGTCAGACTCAGAGAGAGATTTGAAGATTGTCCAGCCTACAGAAGCTGGAAAAAAGGAGGAACCGATTCTTCCCCAGAGCCTTCAGAAGGAACCTGCCAACATCTTGATTTTAGCCCAGTGGAACCTATTTCAGACTTCTGACCTCCCAAACTATAAATCTGTGTGTTCTTAAGCCACTAACATTGTGACAGTTTCTTATAGCACCAATAGGAAATTAATACACATCCCAAGACCACCATTTCATCATTTGATAATAGACAATAGAGTGAAAAAAAAAAACAAAAAAAACCCCTCCATCAGCCTTCTCCTTTAGAGGTAGTCCACTGACTGCAGGAGAAACAGAGCTGATAGGAATGGACTGAACTTTACATTCTTACTGAAGTGCCTAGTGTGTAGGGATATAACTTAGCTTTATTTTATTTATCATAATATATTTCACCTCACACCTTCCAGAATGATCTTCTGAGACCAGAAATCTGATCGCACTACTTTTTTGTTTAAAAAATTTCAATGTTTTTGCATTGCCTTCAAGAGAGGGAGTGAATTCCTTAGCATGGTCTGCAAGACCACCTATGATCTGTTCCTGATTGAGCCCCTGGCTGCATTTCCAACCACACCTGCTCCCCCATTTAGATTTTAAGCTCTGCCCATGGTGAGCTACCTACAGGTTTCCATGTTCTATGGTTTCCCACAGTCCCTTGCTTTCACTTGAATGTCCTTTACTTTTAGATAATATTTCTTGAGCACTTATTATTATAGCTGGCACTTATAAACACTTTATACGTATTAATTCATTAAACTCCATGCTGTAGGGCTAGTATTATCCCCATCTTATAGATAAGGAAACTGAAGTACAAGGAAGTTAAGTAGCTTGACCAAGGCCACATGCCTAATAAATGGAAAAACAAAGATACTGACCTGGGAGCAGGAGTGAGGCACAGGGGGAAGTGAAACAGGGAAGGAGGAAAAGCCAATATAGTTGGTCATGTCTTTGGGCACCTAGAGTTTGATCCTGCTAGATCCTTCAGAGTTGCAGATAGAAAACCCCTTGAAATTGTCCACCTGAGAATTTATAGGGAATATATTTCCTCAGTGGTTTCCATTTCCCATTGATGGAGGCTTACCAATGTTGGGGATGTTAAGTGTCCCATATTATGTGGTGGCACATGGGTGCAAGGCAAGCAGACACCTGGGCTACACCAGTGTTCTACAAAGTGACACTGGAAAATACTTAGAATTGGAGATTCCCAGGGCAGAAAGCTAAAGGCACCCAGCACACACTTCAGGTGACACACTAACATAGAAATCCTCATAAAACTCTACCACAGCTATAGTGGAAATTGGAGGTAAGGCCAGAGAGGTGAAGTACAGTATAATAGGCTTCTGATACCAGGTCTTTGGTTTCCTGATAAGGTTAATATTTCAGGGGTGTGGGGTATGTGGAATGAAGGTCCTTCTATAAATGTGCATAGACTTCAAAAGCTAAACTAGGCCCTTGCTATTCTTGTCAGCAAGAGTCACACAGATTATGTGGATCTCAGATACCACATGTCTTCCATAAACACTCTGTCTTAGGAATTACTGTATAAAAATGGTCACATGACATAACTTTTTAATGCTTTAATAAGTTAACTTTTTAATGCTTTAATAAGTGTTATTTTTATTACAATTTATATTATTATTCATGTATTCCTTTCATTCAGTTAGATACTTTACAAATGTATGCTAATTATGATTCTTTGATGCATATTTTCTGGAGAAAAATAAGTAACAAGCTAAGCAAGGCAAAACCATACAGATAGGCACCAGAAAGAATCCGAAAATTCTGAGGCTGATACCACCCACACTAGGAGTTTTGCTTAATGCCGTCCATGAGACCTATTTAATTTAAAGAACGTATTCAAGGAAGGGATGGGGTGGTGAGAGGACAGAACCTAATGGAATTTTTGGATTCGGCTGATTCGATAGAATCACCTGGGTTCATCTGTCACTCACTTTCTGAATGTAAAAATAAGTGCATTCAGATTAGGTAAAAGGAAGTACCTTCTCATGATGCCTCACTACCTACTAGGCTTGAATCAGAGGCAGTAAATTTGAGCAGAATTCTCATAGACCTGGAAAGCACCATGACTGTTGATGACAGCTGCAGATGACAGAGGAGCAGGCCAGGGTGGGAGGGCCATGGTGGGAGGGCCCCTGGAGGTGAGCCTGGCATTGCTGGCCGAGAGACTCATGTGTTTGAGGCCGTGGGTATGAGGTTTGTATGGACAACAGGGCGCTGATGTCCTCATGAAGAAAAACAATATGAAGAATTATCCAGAGGTCTGACTTTACAGCAATTCTGTGGTTCCCCAGTCTCTTAAAAAAAAAAAAGATGATTTCCAGAGTCTGTTTGTTTCATGGCTGGAAAACGGGTGAGCAAGATGTAAGGGCTGTTTGTCAACTCTCAGGCAGAGAAATCACTAATTCATTTCTTTCTGAGGTCAGGGAACCTGGTCTCCTTTTATCCAAAGAAAATTGCTTCCCGGAGAAAGCGCTGTCATCATAAGGAGGAAAGGGATTGAGCAGCACTGAGTTGGCAAGTTGCTCAAACCTGTTCTTTAATTGATTTTTGAGCTGGAGATTACTTGTGAGCTTTCTGCCTAGAAGTTTAAAACTAGCCTCCTGTATGATTATAGAAAGTCATTAAGTTACATTTTGTTTTTAATAAACAAACACACACACAAACGTAGGCACACTCATACATGCCTCTATTCTCACAGGTCACCTTTACCTTGAAGGTTGAATGTAAACTCAATCCAGCAAATATATACTGAATGTGTGCTATGTGCCAGATACCATGATGAGTGCTGGGGAAAAGAAAGACATGGTTCATGCCTTCGTGAGCCAACAATCTCTTCAGTAAGAAAAGAACTTGGAATGAGAAACCATTCATTCATTAACCCTTCACTCAACAAATATGTATTGAGGGTTTCTTAGAGACTGAATTATGTCCCTTGCAAAATTCGTATGTTGAAGCTTTCACCCCCAGTATGACTGTATTTGGAGATTGAGCCTTTAGGGAGGTAAAGTTAAATGATCTTAAGAATGGAACCATTAACCCCTTAGGGCAGGTGTCCTTGTAAGAAGAGGAAGAGACACCAGAGAGGTTTCTCTCTCACAGCAAGCATGCAGAGAACAGGCCATGTGAGGACAGGAGGAAGGCAAGCTGTCTGCAAGCCAGGAAGTGAGGACTCACCAGAAAGCAACTCTGATAGCACCTTGATCTTGGACTTTTAGACTCCAGAACTGTGAGAAACACATTTCTATTGTTTAAGTCACCCAGCCTGTGGTATTTTGTTACAGCAACCCAAGCAGACTAACACAGGACCTATTTATTATGTGCCAGGCACTGAGTTAAGTGTTAAGGGTACAACACTGAACACAACTTGCATAGATCCTGTCCTCAAGGGATTTCTTTCTTGTGGAAGAAGGTTAACTCTAATGAATGCTATGAGAGTAGAAATAGAGTTACCTGTGGAGAATTCATCAAAGGCATATGACTTATGATGAATTTCTAATATTTATAATTATATATATGCATATATACATATATATTGCCTACTTTAGCTCAGATATTATATCATGACTCAATATTGTTAAGATGTCAGTTCTCCCCAAATTGTTAAGATGCCTATAGATTTCAGGCAATCTCAATAAAAATTCTAACAGCTTCTTGAAGAAACTAACTAGCTGTTTATAAAATTCATATGGAAATGTAAAGTATGTAAAAATACAAAAAAAAAACTTTGAAAAAAAATTTATTTATTTTATTTATTTATTTTTGGCTTCATTGGGTCTTCGTTGTTGCACATGGGCTTTCTGTAGTTTCAGCGAGCGGGGGCTACTCTTTGTTGTGGTGTGTGGGCTTCTCATTGCAGTGGCTTCTCTTGTTGTAGAGCACAGGCTCTGGGCGTGTGGGCTTCAGTAGTTGCGGTGTGTGGGCTTCAGTAGTTGTGGCTCGCGGGCTCTAGAGTGCAGGCTCAGTAGTTGTGGCATATGGGCTTAGTTGCTCTGTGGCATGTGAGATCTTCCTGGACCAGGGATCGAGCCCATGTTCCCTGCATTGGCAGGCGGATTCTTGACCACTACACCACCAGGGAAGCCCTATGACTTATTTTAGAAATGAGGAAATTGTAAAGTCAAAGATGGTGGAGGTTGGGATTGGGGAGTTTGGTCTAGACAGTGGCAACAATCTGTGTGAGGACATAATGGCAGGAGAGACCATGGTTAGTTTGAGATCCTGGAATGAGGCCAGCATGGCAGAGCTTAGCTGGTGACGGAGAGAGGTAGGCATAGGTCATCTCACACAGACTCCTGAGGCCATGTTCAGAAAAGTGTACTTGATTTGAAGAACTCAGGAAGGATTACAAACAAGAAAAATAAATTAAATTAGAGTATTATGGAAGAACTCTAGTGGTGGGTAAGCAAGTCAGGAAGAATAAGGCCCTCAGGCTCCAGTGATTATTATAGCCTAAAGCACTGGTTCCCAAGGCTGGATGGAGTACATGAAAGAAGTGATTTTTGTGTAAAAATAATCATTTGTATATGCGTAGAAGCATCTGTCCCTTAGGCATGTTTTATAATTGTACTTTCTGCAGCCTGCTGGGAAGAAAGTACCTACGTTATTTCAAAGGAAGGTACTTCATATGTTTGTGGTTTTAAGACCATCAGATGCCACATCAACCGTACCAAAATAGACTATGCAAAATGCAATGTGTTGAGAGACATGTATAACTGAATCATTCACTTAGAAACGTCTTTCTTTACTTGTCAGATGAGAAATGGTTGGAACTGATAAGTGATCTGCTAGAGAGTCTGGTTCGTTAGGTATACATCCATCCAGTAGGTGTTAGCAATTACACTCCTTTGACAGGGATTCAGGCCCACACTTCAGAACAAATCTCACCAATGACCAAAAGTGTTGATGGGAAGACGACTAATTATGATGAAGCCTGGATGTTTTTGCCAAGTTGTCACCCTCAGCATGAACGTCGTTCTCCACTCTAGAAAGGAGCTCAAAGTACGTTGAGAAAAGGCTGGGGTTTAGAACTGTGGCTATAGGCAGGGTTGAGTGTGGGAAGGACAAGGGGGAAAGAAAAAGCACATCAGGCTGCCAGACACTTGATAGAGTTTATGCAATTAGTTCCTCATTCCTTTCATGTAGCTAAGCCAATCCAAAAGCACACAAAACATTCTACTTAATGCTCTATGAGTTTCACAAGAGTGACTTTCTGGAACTGAATTGGACATTTCTTTAATTTCCTTGACTTCTTTTTCTTTTTTTTGTGGACCCTATTCCCTTAGTTGCTACTCTGCCTTGCTTCATCTACCACATAGCACATCAGAGAATATTTTATACAATTCCTGTGAGATTTGAACTTTCAGAGTCATAGCATTTCCCCCAATTGTTTATATTATGTTCGCTTATTTCTTTTTCTCCCTCTGGAATGCCCAGCTGGGCTTGGATTGTATTCTGCTCTCTGATCTGTAGCATGGAGATTTCTGTACATGCATTCCACGAGTGGGCTGTCCCTGGTTATCAGTGGGAACTCTGCCCAGAGAATAAGTGCAGAGCATGTTCTAGAGGGCTACTGTACAGGCAGGAGACAAGTCTGCCTTTTAACTGCAGAGAATAGTAAATTACAGTGGATCATTTTTAACTCCATCTGCAACATTTGGCACACTAACACAGGGGATGGCTGGAAAACCTGGTATGTTGGAAACTGAGTATTCTTTAAATGCAAAAATGGAGAGCATGGCTAAATAAAGAGAGAAATGGCAGAAGAATTGTTTCAAGGTGGATTTGTCATTTATCAGTGTAATATTTAGACAACCTCTCCAGTCTCTCATTCCTTTCTCTCACTAACCTAGTTTTAATTATGCCATGTGAAAAATGTACTTGGTCTTTACAGCCATAAATTAAGTTGCTTCTTGTAACTGCTTCTAAATTTCATGGGTAAAAGACTTGGGCTGGCCTTTGATCATGTACCGCAAAAATGTCAAAAGACCACAAGAAAAATAGACGAGATGAAAGCCTGTCAAACAAAGGTTAAATTTTACCAAGTTTCATTTTTCCTGAGCTCTTGGCTTCTTTGGTTACAAATTGATTAGGTATTTAAAATTAAATTAAGATTAACATGAAATTCTTCCAACCTTTCTATTGGGTTTCATGGTTTCCTTTTGGTTTTCTACACCTATGTGTACAAAAAAATTGTTGAGTTTATTCAAGTTGCCTTTTTCTCAATTCCTGAGCTGAAACTCCAGAACTCTGGGTTGTTGGTGCTTTGATTCTGGCAGGAGCCTTGTTTCATTTGTGCAATATGAATGACAGAATTTCACTCTTACCTTAATGGTGGATTATATTTTCATTGCTCCTTATACTTTCAGGAGATTCCCGTCTTCCCCCCAACATTCCTTAATGTCTTTGTTTCAAACACTCATAAAACATTTTCTTTGAAGCAAGGTTTGAACTGGTATATTACAAAAGAATATTGTCTTGTCGTTAAAACCACCAAGGATGGAAATTATAACTAACTTTTTTCCCCAGCCAAGAAGCTAGTAGGGCTAGCTAATCTTTATTATCAGTGCTGCATATTGATGTCCTACAGTGTGCAAAGCACTGAAGCTGTAGCTTTACATACTTTATCCTCACAATAACTCTAGAAGGTGGGAGGTGGGCACTGTTATGCCTATTTTGTAGTTAGGGACACTGAACATCAGAGATGTTAAGGGACTTGCTCAAGGGAAGTCTTAGTGGGCCTTAGAGTTGGGATTCACACTCATGCTTGGTAGCCTGTGATCTTCCCACACTGCCTCCCTGCCACCCAAATGACCGTAAGGGACTTCTCCTTGGGTCTGTGTAGGCTGACAGTTTGGGGGAGGGAGACAGAGAGTCAGGTTTGGGACCAGTGGGAGGCAGAATTGTGAAAAGTTTATTTGGACAGATTCCAGGATCAGGTTGATGTTGGAACACTTAACCTCTGTGCCTCAGGTTTTTTTCTTTTTCCTTGTCTGTAGAATGGGGATAATAATATAATAGTATCCTTTCATAGGGTTGTTGTTAGGACTGAATTATCCATATAAGCTAGTTAGCACCTTGTCTGCTACAGAGAAAATTGTTAAGAACTCTTATTTTCTTTCTCTGCCTTCCTGCCTTCCTTCCTTCTTTCCAACAGCAACCATTCACTGAGTATTTAGTAAATAGCTGTTATGCCCTATTCTAGATATGGAGTTATCAGATGTGAGTGCAAAGGGGGTCCTTGAAACTCACAGATTTTAAACTCTTAAGCTTCTTGAGGACACTAAATTATATAACAATGGGATACACACTATTATAAAATTATGAGTGATAAAATAGTGGTTGAGTAGAATTTTCCCAAATGAAGAAACAGATGAGAAGGTGAGAAGTATAGTTGAAGTAGAAGAAAGATCATGTGCAAAAATCTGTGGCATGTGGCCCGATGGGTGAAGGGTGTGAAGAGTGTAGTCAGGAGGGAGGGACGGTGAGGTGGAAAAATAGAAAAGTGAGCAGAGAAGGGCTTCAATGCCTCTGTGGGGCATTATTTTACTTATGCAACAAAGGTGTATAATCCTCATTATGTGTCACTATTCTATGCCACTGACGAGTATTAACTCACTTAGTCCTCACAACACTGTGAGATAGGTCCTGTCTTTATCCCATTTTATAGAGGGAGAAACTGAGGTGCATCTCAAGTCAGCCAGTTAGTAATTGGCACAGCTGGGATTGGAACCCACACAGCTTGACTCTGGAGCCCTTGTTTAACCATCTTGCTTGGCTACTTTGCAAATGTGGATCCAATCCTGCAAAAATAGGAAACTATTCACTGATCTTAGGCAGACCTGGAGATGTGATTTTTTTTGAACTTTCAAGAGATTTTTTTTTTGTGGTACCGTAGGGTGATTTGGAGGGGGAGAGACTAAAGGCAGATAGATTGGTTACAAGGGTATAATAACGCAGGAAAAAAATGATAAGGGTCAGGTACATCATGGTGGGTAACACATTTGAGGGTTGGTTTGGAGGCATGATTGTGGGGTGTGTGGGGGGGAAGAGGAGAAAAAGGTAAAGATCCCTTTGGTTTCCAACTTGGGTGTCCGAATAGATGGTAGAACCATTAATGTTCGAGAATCAACCATGTGGAAAAGGGGGGATTAAGGAAGAAAAAGCAAATTCTTTTAAATCTGGGAAATATAAAATGCATCATTAGATAAGAATAATCACGCGACTTCTGAGTGTACCAGTTCAAACTCCCACCCAAGCACCCACAGAGTTGACAGGAACAAATGAACTAGAATGTATATTTTACATTAAAATGGAAAACAAAGGCCAACAGAAATAGAGAAAATTATTTGGAAATATTTCTCTCTTACCATGAAATTATCCAGTTTGTAGCATTTCAATGCAGCAAATGAGCAGGGGTTGGGAGGGCTGGCAATGCTGTAGCGGGGCTAAGGGACTGTAAAACCGATACCCACCAGGGTTCTTGGCCTCCCCCAATCAATAGAAATTGATAAGAGGCTAGTCAAGAAATTTAGGCAAGGCTTTACTGGGGCTCCTGTAGTCTCAGGAGGGAGGGAAAGCAAGTAACATCTTCCCTTGCTTGCTCCTGAGGTGGGGGGCTGTGGAGCTGGGGGGCTGAGGGGATGGGACTAGCTGGTTTCTTATATAGGTTGAAGGTGGGGAGTGTGTCCAGGGATCGGGCCAGAGGGGTGGTTAGGTGTTTTGCCCACCCCTTTGCTGATGGTGAGTGCAGGGGGCACATGCAGTACCCTGCTTTTGCTCCCAGCTCTTCAGAAGTGTCAGTTGGGTTTTTTGGTCTTTTTGTATCTTCTTGTCCATAATTTACCCCAACTGAGCATGCATGCAGTTATTTTTACTCCTTTATAGTTTCTTTGTATTTTGTTGCTCAAGGAGACGTTTGTCCAGGTGCAAGCACTGCAGCACTGCAGCAAAGGGTCCCAGGTCCCAGCCTGTCTCAAAATAATTGATTGCTTGCAGCATGGCCCCTGCTTACCTACAGTTATTGCCTTGTAGGACTGGCAAGGGAAAGAAGAAAAAGTGCCAAATGAGACCATTGAAAAAATGCTGCTTTTGTTGATCTCCTTAGTCCCAGCTCTCCCTTCCTTGAATCCCATTTTATCGTACTCTCTCTAATTGCTCATGAGTATTTTCTCCAACTAAAACTAGTCATCTTGGGGCTGACCCTTTAACTGTTGTGTTAGGAGGCCGGAAAGACTTATAGCACATGCTTCTGAAACTTGGGGTGGAGAGGGATTGGGACGATCAGAGAATGGTACACAACAACTCAGCAATTTGTCATAGGAATAGCCCCTAGACTCATTGCTTTTTGCCTTCCTACTCAGCTTGTTCACAAAGCTGTCTTAGACAGTCTTTAAAGAGCCTTGAAGCTTTGCAGACCATTTGGACTACAGATTGGAATATAGTTGCAAAGAAGTGGATTTATCGTGTCAATGCAAAACGAATCAACTCAGAATGACAATTTCTTATGGTTAAGCCCATTACAACTTTGTTGGACTTCTTTCATCTCTTCTGAGTATTTGGCATGCCATTAATGTTACCAGCTGCCTGTCTT
The DNA here is from genome assembly GCF_059928025.1 of Delphinapterus leucas. Lineage (NCBI taxonomy): Eukaryota > Metazoa > Chordata > Mammalia > Artiodactyla > Monodontidae > Delphinapterus > Delphinapterus leucas. Next base: position 117,442,919 of record NC_143129.1, read on the forward strand.
CTCTGGATATGAACAGCAGAGGGAAAAAACCCACCCTTAACAGCCACTGGCTCTCCTGTTTTCCACTTAGATAGCTACTGTACTGCCAAGGCAAATGTGAAACAGGCTCCCACAATAACAGCAATTTTCCAAATGCTCTGTTAATTTTCAGTAAACCAAAATAAAATGTGTTATTATTTATTAAGAATATACACTACATATGGTTTCCAGATGATAAGTATTTCAGTAAAGTACCACACTGAGAACAATCTGAGTTGGCTTGAAAGCTGTACCCTTAGAGTAATAGGTATAGCCCAGGGTCAGAATTGTCACTTTTATTGGGTTAATTCAATGTTCATGATTTACAGGCTATGATACAGGACTAGTGAAAAGTTTTTCCATGCCCATATCACCTGCATTATACATGTAATGTTTACATAAAAAAGTAGTATCCCATATATCATTATTTATTCATAATGACGTTTACTAAACAACTGCATGACACAGGATGATAGTGTAGTTTGGGGTGTAGAATATGGAGCACAGATTCCAAACACTAGGTCCGAGACAACTCCTTCAATTACGTAAACTTTAGAAACAAGACATAGAAAAATATAATTTTACAGTTATCAGATAGCATGTCATTGTTTCACAAATAGGATACAAAAATTTGAAGGATCTCAGGTTTGTGGACTGATTTGGGCTCCTTTGAGTGTAGTTTAATACATTAAAAATCATTTCCATAACACTGGTCCCTGAGTCTTCACCTGGATTATGGGGAGCCCTGACTCACTCAGCTTTGATTTCTAGAAACTTCCACACTATGAGGGGAGGATGACTGCATCCAGCCAAAATTCTGGTGGTCACAGGGCATGCTCTGGATCTGGCCCCATGTCTGGTATTTTCATTATAAGCATCTCTGCTGTAGACATCTTTGCCACAAACATTTTCGCAGCACAGCTAATTGGCTGTAAGGCACATTTTGCCATAAAAGATGAAATGACTAGTTGACTGTTTAGTCTGACATACAAAAGTCATGATAGATGACAACAATATGTCCCAAGAGTTGGTTTCTTATTTTGAAACCCACTACACTGGAGGAGAAAGAAGCTGAGGCTGAGGGCCTGAAGGCGACAGAGTTGCACCCACATTTTCCATAGAACATTGGAATGTCTGTCTATCGCGAACAAAGAACAGTGTAGAGACTTTCACAATGCAATACAAAGCTCAGTTACAAATATGCATCCTAGTATTTGGAAACTGATACCTCTCTTAATGAAGGAAGAAATTATAGTGAAAAAGGAAAATGTGAACAAGGAGAGGACTCAACAAGCAGAAAAAAAAAGTATAAAACACTATAAACAAAAGACTTGGGAGACAAATATTTAAGTACAACCCACAAAGTAAAATCAGTTACTTATGCAATATTGGATCTCCACACATTTTAAATGTATTCAGATATTTTGTATTTCACAATAAAACCCTTTAAATTTTGTCATTCATTTCTCATGTTTCATTATGTCCTTTTTCATGTCCCTCTTTAATTTTTTGTTATTTTATCTTTTACGACAAAATTGCCTTACAGCCAATTAGTTATGTGGCAAAACTGTTTGCAGCAAAAATGCTTATGGCAAAGACGTTTAAGGCAAAGAAGTTCATGGTGAAAATATCTAGAACCATCTGGCCAGTGCTAGACTTCCGGTAAGGGCTGCCAGCCTTGGCTTTATTTCGTCTCCTCTGTGTTCCAGATCCTCACAGCATGGTCTTTGAACAGGGCTGGACAGGCCTTGCATCAGGCTCTCTCTCTCCCTGCAGGCCCTACTGCTAGAAGTGAGCCCAGGCCAGACCGAGGTCCAACACCCTGTGAAGAGTCTGTGATGTGTCAGCACCACCCATCCTGGGGTCACACCTTCCTTATTCTCATGGCTTCAGGTCACTCAGTTAGAATTCCAGTTTGGTTCTGGCTATTTGCCTTAAAGAAAAGGAACTTATACTGCCTTTAAAAAATTAAACATAACATACATATTCAGGGCTTCCCTGGTGGCGCAGTGGTTAAGAATCCACCTGCCAATTCAGGGGACACGGGTTCAAGCCCTGGTCTGGGAAGATCCCACATGCCGCAGAGCAACTAAGCCTGTGTGCCACAACTACTGAGCCCGAGTGCTACAACTATTGAAGCCTATGAGCCTAGAGCCCGTGCTCTGCAACAGAAGAAGCCACCACAATGAGAAGCCTGCGTACCACAACAAAGAATAGCCCCCACTCGCCGCAACTAGAGAGAAAGCCCACGTGCAGCAACGGAGACCCAATGCAGCCAAAAATAAATAAATAAAATAAACAAATAAATATACATATTCATTTAGGGAAATCAGAAAATCTCCTCCAAAATTACACAAACTCCCACTGACTAGTGATAACCATCACTAACATTTTGTAGTTTATTCTTCAAGACATTTTTCTCTGCACATATACACAAAAACTTACTTTTCTTACAAAAATGAGATTGTATCTATTTATTTAACTCTATCTATCTCTCTCTATAGATATAGTTTTACAATCTGAATATGCATTTTTTTCTTTTCTTGCATGAACCTAGTTCAATATAAAAAATACTCCACAACATTACTTTTAATGGCTGCTTAGTGTTCTAATTTACTTTAAATAAATTCTGAAACTCCCAAATGCAAGAAGAATGAACTGTTACACATCCATAGCCTTTATTACCTCATCTGTTTTTGTCCAGTTTCTACGTCTGAAGCCTTATGGCGGTTCTCTGTGACCCAAAAGGATTATCATTCTCACAACACAATACATAGAAGAATCATCCTTGGCACTTGTCTGGAGTTTATTTTCTTAGGTCCTAACCACAGGTATTTTCATTTAGGGATTTTGGAGTGGGGTTCTGAATTTGTAAGGGTACCTGAAATGATTTTTCTTCAGTGTTTTTCACACTTCATTGCTGTAAGAACCCTTGCCCTAGAGGAACCTTGTTCCCCAGTGCCTCTCAGCCATTGTACTTGGTAGCCCTCTGCTCAGGAAACCCCTTCCCACTCAGTGGCCTGGGAAGCTGCTTCTCATTACTTCCAACTCAGTTCTCAATTTTCCATCACTATCTAGCTCTTCCTGGGCTGATCGGGCAGTTATAGCCTCCCACCTTTGTGTGTGTTTGACACTCATATGTATCCCCATTTCTACACATGCCATTTTCCTCACTAGGCTGTAGGGTCACAACCACATCTCTCTTGCGTAGGTGCTCAAGATCAGCCTGGCATCTGATATGGAGCATTTTATTTGCTCCATGTATGCTTGTGACCTGAAAGGAGGAAAAGAAAGAAGGAAGCAAGGAAGGAAGGAAGGAAGGAAGGGAGGAAGGAAGGAAGGAGGGAAGGAAGGAAGGAGGGAAGGAAGGAAGGGAGGAGGGAAGGAAGGAAGGGAGGAGGGAAGAAAGGAAGGGAGGAGGGAAGGAAGGAAGGAGGGAAGGAAGGAGGGAAGGGAAGAGGGAAGGGAAGAGGGAAAGAAGGAAAGAAGGGAGGAAGGAAGGAAAGGGGGAAGGAAGGAAGGGAGGGAGGGAGTAAAGAAGGACTATTTTATTGGGGGGAGTCAAGGCAAGTTCCTATAGGGGATTCCATTTGAGCTAAGCCTTAAATATAGGTGCCATTTGATGAGCGGTAACTTCTGTATATTATAGTATTTCTCTGAAATCTCCCAACAGCACCTTACAATAGTGCATTTTACAACTTCCAGACTTACTTCTGAGTCCAGGGAGATTAAGCATCTTGTTCAAGCCCCCAGAGCTTAAAAAAGGCAAAGGATTTGCACCAACACCGTCTATGGGACCAGACAGTGGAGTTAGGATAAAAGGTCATCTCAGATACATGGAGCACAGGGGAAGACATGGAGTAAGAATGGCTTATGTGGGGGATAATGGTATCCCAGAGTAACTCAGTTTAACCAGAATGTTGGATAGATGTAGAAAAGAGTAGGATTTGGGGCTGGAAAGGGAGTTTAGAGCTGAAGTACTGAGTTTATTTCACCAGACTTTGAGGCGTCACTACATTATTTTGAATAAGAAAGTGTTTGCTCAAAGCCTGAGGCAGTGTGCTCATTAGATGGGAAGGGAAATAGATAGGATGTGGGGAAACCAGTTAGGAGCTTATTGCAAAAGCCCAAGTGGAAAATATTAGGGCTGATGATACAGGACACGGGCAGGAAGTGAGAGTGGTTGAGATGTATTTTAGACGTAGAACCCAAACACTTTAGTGACTGAATGTATTCAAGCAAGATTAGAAGAATAAGCCAAAGTTAATTCTAAGTGGCTAATCTGTGAAATGTGAATATCTTTGGCAGGGGTGAAGAACTGCCATGGGAGGAGGTGCTCTGTGTGGGAGGGGTGCAGTGTGAGAAACTACACTTTAGACGTGGTGGATTTGAGATGTCAGAGGGATTCTTGCAGACAGATATACAGCCGGTACTGGGGGAAACTGAATCAGAGTAATTAAGACAGACTGGACAAGTGTTATGAGAAAAACTGTAGAAGTGCCAGTCAAGTTGTAGAAAATGCCAGCTTCTCCTGACCCTGAATGTAGGAAGGTAGACTGGGGAGACTGAAGGAAACTCGTGTCACCAGGGAACATCAGGAATCCTTTAAAACAAGCCGTGGATGGAGGCAGTATAAAGGTAAAGGCAGAAAACATAGGGAGGTTTGTTTTTTTTTAAAATATTGGCTGTATTCCCTGTGCTGTACATTACATCCTGGTGTCTTATGTATTTATTTATAAATTTATTTATGTTTGTGTTGGGTCTTCATTGCTGCACACGGTCTTTCCCTAGTTGCGGTAAGCGGGGACCACTCTTCCCTGCGTTGTGCAGGCTTCTCATTTCTGTGGCTTGTCTTTGTTGTGGAGCATGGGCTCTAGGCACGCAGGCTCAGTAGTTGTAGCTCACAGGCTCTAGAGCACAAGCTCAGTAGTTGTGTGCGTGGGCTTAGTTGCTCCACAGCATGTGGGATTCCCCCAGGACCAGGGCTCGAGCCCGTGTCCCCTGCCTTGGCAGGTGGATTCCCAACCACTGTGCCACCAGGGAAGCCCCAAAGGGAGGTTTTTTAATAGGACCTTGCTCTTGGGTGTGACCATGGGAGAAATTAGGACAACTATCTCATAAATTTGAGATTTACAGGTGATTTTTTTTGGCATTATAGGAAGTTTTTGCCTTTTAATAAGACTAGAGACTCTTCTAGACCCTAAATTATCTATCCAAAGATTAACTTTCAAAAGGTAGAATTGCAGGTACATAACAAGTTGATGGGAAAGGCTGTTTGGAGTCCAGGGACCTTATTAACACACAAAATAATAGCTAACATTTATGCGGCTTGTGTTAAATGAATTAACTTATTTAATTCTGACAAAATAACCTTATGAAATAAAAACTATCATTCACTCCCTTTTAGAGTTGAGGAAACAGAGGCACAGAGAAGTCAAATAATTTGCCTAAAGTCACATAGCTGGTAAATGGACACTTGGGATTTAGACTAAACAGGCTGGCCCCCTGCCCACGTGCTTCAATCCTCCACTGTGTCTCTTACACTTATAGCACAGCGCCTTTCCTGCCTCATCAAGAGTGAGCTCAAGCCTAGAGTTGGCATCACTCAGACATAGACTTCCACAGGACAGATATTCTCTTGTTTACCGATAGCTTTTTCTTTTCAGAGGTGCAGGTAGGGTGGGATATTGGTGAGCAGAGGCCCAGGGTTTTCCACTCCCTAGCCTAGCATCTCTTTTTGGATCACGGCATGCTGTTCCCTTGGAGTCATCTACAGTCTAGGATGTGCTAGAGCAGATAGACAGGCCCCTACTTTCTTTGCTCTGGAGCAGTGTGGAGGGAGGGCTGGGGTGTGGGAGGTGAGCAAGCAAGTGGTCCTTGATCCTTCCTCCAGGATATCACTGGGAGTCTGACCATATCCCCACACCAACCCCTTCCCTCCTTCTGCTTATTTACTATCCCTCTCTAGGTACTGAGTGTGTAGGATGGTGAGAATTGAACTGAATAACTGATTGTGTGGATTTTATGTTAGCCTCAATCCCATGTGAGTGTCCTGTGTGTGTGTGTGTGTGTGCGTGTGTATGTGTGTGTGTTGGCTTTGCCCCTGAGAGGTATGAAAATACAGAAAGAATGGATACATGTTTCATCCAAAATATTTTTCACTTGAGTGTAGTTCTCAGGAACAATGCTAATTTCATATGAACCTTGATAATCTCTTATCTGCATGTGGAATATATATATTTAAAGACCTATCATTCTCTGGAACTGTGCCTCAGTAAAAGGAAGGAACCTGCAACTTCAACAAGTAATTGAATCTTACTTATCAATGGACAACTAGAAGCCAACGTACACTTTCCTGACATCCTCCACTTGAAGAAAACAGCACTCTGACACATGACTATTTCAGAGTGGCATAATCTGCAGAAACCCCCTGCCAGTAACTGACAGGTCACATGACTGGTAGCTGAAAAGAACAGGAAACCTCCTGTAGGTGTGGGAGGAGGTGATCAGGGTTCTTTCATCTCCCCTTGCCACTCGCCTACTTTGCCGGAGCACTGAGCATGCTCTCACCTGCCTGGCCCAGGAACACAATCACATTCCGGAGGCTCCACTTTAATACTGCCAGGTGGTTTCTCTCTTCTTCAGCATGTACTTGGTGCTTTTCTTGAAATTAAATGGTGACCCCTCACTTACCTTCAGGTCTAACACTGGGCTAGCTGTGATCCTGCCCCAAAACTTATCTCCTGATTCATGTAACCAACAGTCAGGGAGTCATCAAGAGTGGGAAGGAAGCCTTTGCTCTTCTGTACTTGTCATCAAAGCCAAAGAAGCTCACTTTCCTCAGGGCAACATCTGGCTAGAATTTATATGGCAAGCATGGAAATATTCTTTTTTAGATCTTATGATTTCTTTGCTTTGGCATTGCTAAAATGGCACACCGCCACCACCAGAAAATAACCATGTCATTTTCCTCATGTCAACAAGCTCCTTGCCAGTAATGATTTCCTGTCATTCCTTCCCAGTTTCTGAAGAGGTGGCTGTTCTGCTGGCAGCATCCTTTAGGAAAAAAAAATCAAATCAGCTGGGCAGCTCTTGAGGTAGGGAGCTCTTATGCCAGAGGAAATGACTTCTTTAGGATTCACTGCTATACTGATAACTATGGTCTGGACTCACTCCTCTGATGCCTTATCAACAGCTCCTCCCATAATCCCCCCCAACCTCTTTGCTTCCTAGCCATTTTTCCAAGTGAAATATGGTTTTGGCTCAGTTGCTCTTCTCACTGTCTGTCCCCTTTTTGTTTCTGTAGATGGCTCCCTCCTTCCCAATGGTCTCTCTGCCTTTGCTTTCTAGGTCACTGGACTCCTTTGAGGCCTTTGACTTTTCCCTTTAGTGTTTCCTTGTGTCTGCTCCCGCTCGATCCTCTGGCCTCCTGATGTGGGCTATGTAAGCCTTTAAGCATTCTGTCCTTGCGACATTTCCTCTCTGCTCATGCTGAGAGGTCACCCATACTCACAGCTTTAGATACAATTTAGTGATACTTAAACCCTTAACAGTGGCTTTAAAAATACTAAAGTTGTACAAGCACGTAGTTTAAAGAGTAAACTATTTTTACAATGCTTGACAGAATTAGTTCCCTGAAGGAAATCCCCCATACTCTGCCATTTCCTGCTTGTGGAAACCACATTCAATTCTTTTAGCTGCTGGAGGCGGGGGCACTTATCTCTAAAAATGATGCTTATTTTTCTATTTCTTTCTATTTTTTTAAAGGTTTTCTCTCTTGACTTCCAACATAGATGCTGAAGATTGAGCCTTTCTCACTATACCACATCATACCTATATACTTTTCTTAGTCTTCCAAGGTAGTCATCTTATAATTTGGGATAAATGAATAATCACTCTTTATATTTGACTATGAAAATGCTACTTACAGTGGAGAAACATAATGGCCTATGGTTATTTTGAGAGGTAACATAATTTAAGAGAACAGCATCTAGAGTCCAGCTGCCTGGATTCAAATCCCAACGACAGTATTTACCATTAGGGTGAACTTGAGTAAGCTCCTTAACATCTGTGTCTCAGTTTCTTCAACTGTAGAATGAGGTAATCACAGTACCTACAACAACACTGGGTCGTTGTGATGATTAATAGTTAATAAGTTAATAAATATAAAAAAAGTTAGAACAATGCATGTCGTATAAACACTAAAGAAGCGTTAGAAATGTTTGTTTTTATATCTTTCCTGATGCAACATGTAATTTTTTCTGAGATTATTAAAAACAGCTATAATAATAATTTCCATTTTTATTTGTGTAGTTTTCCATGTACTTATGGCTAATTTATCCCTAATCTTTCCCCTGGAAATCTCTTTTCAATTATATTCAAATATATTTGGTGAGATACTAACCCCATTTTTATGAAGTCTTTCCCAGAGTCTTTGTATCTGCGCTAGTTCATGCTGGGTGGTCTTCAGACCAAGACAGTATTCATCTCTCTCTTCACTATTGTCCTGAGGAATCCCGTTAAATTTTGTTTTATCACCTGCTTTCTAGATCTTCTTTGTTCCCCTTTTACTTGGTTTATCTCATTTTAGAAGAATATATCTTCTTGAGAAAAGATGAAAGTAATTTTTTTTTTGAGATTCTGCATCTCTAAAAATATCTCTATTCTATCTTCACACTTATGACTAGCTATAGAGTTCTAGGTTGGAATCATGTGCTCTCAGAATTTCGTAGACATGAGTTTATTGTCTTTAGCTCCCTTGCTGCTGTTGAAGAGTTCTATGCTGTTATAATTTTGATACTTTGTATATATCCAGTTCTTCTTCTCTGGAAATTTTTAGAACATTCCTATAATCCCGGGTGTTAAGGAATTTCATCACGATGTGCTTTCACCTGAATCTGTGTCCAACTATCATTCTGAGCACTTGATAGATTTTTCAGTTGAGGAAATTCTTTTGAATTATTTCTCTGATGATTTCTTCTCCATTTTCTCTGTTTCTTATTGGAATTCCTGTTCTGTGGATGTGGAAAGGTCCTCTAAGTTTTATACCTTTCCTCTCTTACTTTTCATCTTTTTGTCCTTTTGCCCAACTCTCTAAAACTGGTCACATTTTATCCCAATCTATCTACTGAGTTTTTTTATTTTACTCTTTAATTTTTATTTATTTATTTATTTTTTTGGTCTCCGAATGTTCTTTTTTTCCCACTAAAATCCTTGCTTTTCTTTCATGAATGCACTGTCTCTTTTTGAGGATTTTAATAATAATTATTTTAAAAGTTTTACTATCTCTGTATTGTCTGCTCTCTTCAAGTTTTTAAAATTTCTGTATCGTTTGACATCTATCTTTTATTTTGGAGGCTTTCTTTAAAGGTCTGGTGATCCTTGGATGTTGACTTTTATTTAAGATGGAGATACTGAGAGTCAGATTGGAAAGTCTATGCCTGAAGGTGGCACTTTTCCAAAGTGCCACCAATGGCCCATTTAAGCTGGGCCATTAAGTTAGACAAGTCCTGAGGAAAATATCTGTAAGTCTTTATCCTGGGCTGATCAGATTCCACAAAGAAGGATTGAATTTTTTGCTCTTAGAGTATAATCTCTCTTTCCAGATGGAAGCCTATTTGAACATTTAATTTGAAAACTTGCAGTTAATCACCTGGCTTTAGTCCTGCACCCGGGTCTCCACTGTTCCTGGTATCTTCTAGCCCAGAGAACTTTCATTTCTACTCAGAGAACTCCCAGTCTAATGTTGGGTGAGGGAGAACACCATGCACTGGGTGGGGGAGAATTTCTGATGATCTGATTCTTAAATGGATTTGGTTTTAGGTCTACCTCCTACATTCACAGGAAGCTGATGCCAAGAATTTCTGAATCTTTTAGTACTTCCCTGGTGTAGATAAGGCTGCATCTCAGCCTTTCCCAGCCTTCAGATTCAGTTTTCTTGGGTTCGCTAGGTCAATTGCTACTCATCTGCTTTCTAGCTGTCAATGTTTTTTGCATTTTCTTTAAATTGAATTTATGTCTTAAAAAGCTCTATTATTATCATCTATTGGGACTTACAGAGGGTGCAGAGTGTAATGTGTTGGGTAACATTAAGAAGACAGATCTTCAACAAATCAACACATGTAAATACATCAGTACAAATGATAATAAAAACTATAAAGAAAAATAAGATAATTTGAGAGAACAGTAAAGAGGGACTAAATTTGGATTGGTGCTTCAGGACATGGCTCTCTGAGAACATATTTAAACCAAGTTCTGAAGACCAGTGGAGTTAGTCTCACAGAGTACAGAGAAAAGCATTTCATGCAGATGAGCAGCCTTGGGGTGATAGAATAGTCAGGACCCTGGACTTAAAGTGACAGAAGCCTAAGCCTAAGCTAAAAAAGGAAATTGATTACTACCTATAACTGGGAAGTCTAAGATGTGATGCAGCGTATCTTGGCTGCATCCGGGGTTTATATGAGGCCTTAGGTTCCTGTCTCTCTCTCCATTTATAGTTCTGCTTGTCACTGCTTGGCCTCCTTCTCAGAGAGACTTCCTCCATTTGGTGGCAAGTTGGTTACTAGAATCATAAGGCTATATCTTTGTTATTGCTCTTATACCGAAGAAAATGGGAGAGGCTTCTCCCACTTTTTTTTTTTTTAACCTGGCATCAATATATGATACTCCATATTCCTTGGAATAATCACAATATTGGAGTTCTAAATTTGGCCAGACATGTGTCCCACTCTAATTTGATCCCTGCAAAGTACTGAAAGATATTTACTATCAGAAGAAGTGTGAGAGAGAAAATTATAGAGACTTAAGTAGAGTCTTGTGGGTGACGTTAAGCTTTCGGAATTTAAACCAACTGCAGTGAGAAGCTATTGATGGATTTTAATCAAGGAGTAACATAAGCACATTATGACTATTAATTTAATCCACACTTCCAAACCAAATTTCCTTCCCAGTCCCCTTACCTGTGTCAGCAGCACCACCATTTTTCTACAACCTTAGCTTGACATTTTAGAGCCATCTTGGAAGTCTCTCTCAAATTGATCACCCATATAAAATTAATCACTAAGCCCAATAGATTCTCCCTTCTTGAAGTCTCTTGTATTTATCCTGGCTCCTGCTTCATGCATCTCATCATTCTATTGCAGGCTCTTATCAACTTGGACTTGGTTTGTGTGATAGTCTCCTAACTGGCTTCTCTTCTATTTTCTCCCTGCTTCTAAGTCATCACACATGGCACTGTCAGATTGTTCTTTCGAAAATACCACTATCTCTATATCACTTGTCTAACCAGGAGTCCATGATGCCTCCCTATCATTTAATGAATCAAGCCCAAATCCCTCAGCCCAGCATCCAGAGCCTTCCGTCATCTGGCCCTGCTGTACCGACCTCACCTTATCTACCAGTAATCCCTCCACCATGATAAGACTATATGGGCCCTGAAGACTCCCCAGTCTTCACCTCCAGGAGTGGGGGGAAAGATGGACGGTTATCAATCACTTTGCAGATGGAAGAGGAGAGAAGCACGGGGGTTGGGGGGGAGAAAGGACAGTGTGAGCCATTCTGATGAGTCACAGCTGCATTAGATAAAGAAAGGCCATGGATGTAAGTACGTGGCTCCCTTGAACTTGATGGTGTGGTCAAGCTAGTCTTTCTGAGTCACATGGGCAGGCATCAATGCCAAGTTGAAATCTCAGTGTGTGTATTTTCAAGGTGAGGCTTTGGCTGGAAGGAGAACATTCACTTAGGCAAACCTTTCTAGGTCATAACACTCACTTCCTGATACAAAATGTGTGAGGCCAGCTCACAGGTTTCTGGGAACTTGCCCAGGATTTTCAGGGTCAATTGGTACTGCAGAGAAATGATAGATTATCCAGAGAAGTGTGAATAGTGTCAGGAAACATGATCAGCTCTGGTGGGATCTCATTACTTATTTTTGCTCAAGTAAGTTTTCGTGGGGCTTGGGTGTGGTGTTTGGAATCTGCAGAGGTAAAGTGCTATTAGGAAGGAAAGGGGCTCTAACAACTTTTTTAAAACCTACTAAAGTTCTGAGGGAAATTGGGTAAAAGATTTGTATCTAAATCCTAAAATGAAACAATAGAAAATTTTTAAAAGTTAGTACAGAATCACTATTATCTTTTCCTGGGATTGATTTAGTTAACTGTTTACTATAGTCATCAATTATTGGATGATATGGGTGGACATAATTGGTTAAAATTCTATAATAATTCCTATAAGACTTGAAAGGAAGTGTACTTTGAAAAGCAAGAATTTTACTCTAGATTTTAAGGAGTGAAGAAGGAATTTTATTCATCGAAGAGAACACTTAAAAAGAACATGAAACAAGGCCACAGTTATTCTGTGGTAGTAAGAATGATAGTTCCCCAAAGATGTACACACCCTAATTCCTGGAACCTAGGAATCTGTTAGCTCACATGGTAAAAAGAACTTAAGAGATGTGACTGAGGCTACAGACCTTGATGAGGAGGTTAGCCTATATTATCCAGGTGGACCCAATCTAATCACAACAGTCTTTAAAATCAGAAAACCATTTCCAGATGGGGTTAGTTGGCAGGAGATGTGACTATAGAAAAAGTGTCAGAGAGATGCAACATTGCTGGCTCTGAAGATTGAGGAGGGGGTTCAGGAGCCAAGGAGTGTGAGAGGCCTCGCTACAAACTGAAAAAAGCAGGGAAACAGATTCTCCCCTAGAGCCTCCAGAAAGAAACATAGCCCTGCCAACACCTTGGTTTTAGCCCAGTGAGATCTGCTTTGGACTTCTGACCTATAAAACTCTAAGATAATAAAATTGTGTTGTCCAAAATCACTAAGCTTGTGGTAATTTGTTATGGCAGCCATAGAAAATAAATGCAAATTGTTTAGTAAATACATTTTAAATGAATGAAATTAGTCTAAGAAATTCATAAGGAAATCACATAAACAGGCTTCTTTTACTGGGGCTGGGACTTAAATATGCTTTTCATAAGTGATTCTTTTTTTTTAACAGATCGTTATTGGAGTATCATTGCTTCACAGTACTGTGTTAGTTTTTGTTGTACAACGAAGTAAATCAGCCATATGCATACATATATCCCCATCCCCTCCCTCTTAAGCCTCTCTCCCACCCTCTTTATCCCACCCCTCTAGGTGGTCACAAAGCACCGAGCTGATCTCCCTGTGCTATGCTGTTGCTTCCCACTAGCTCTCTATTTTACATTTGGTAGTGTATATATGTCATTGATACTCTCACTTCGCCCCAAGCACTTACTATGTACTAGGCACTTTTCTTTGTTTTTGCATTAAAACCTCGTAATAACTGAGGTCATTGCTATTAGTTAGTGATGTAATCTTTCCAAAGTCACACACTTAACAAATGGAGAAGCTGAGTTTTGAACCTGGGAAACTGTAGAGTTCATCGCTTAGTCACTACGATGGTTCTTCCCACACTTAGCAGCATATTAAAATTGCTTAGGGAGTTTTTACAAATCCCAATGTCCTGATCACAACCTATGTCAATTAAATCTGAATGTTCAAGTATGGAGCCAGGCATCAGTTATTTTTCAAAGATCTCCTGTGAACCCAATCTGCAGTGAAGTTGGGAACCACTGCATTTGGTGTACTCTCTCTCAAACTACAAGATAAATTTAGTTATTCCATCTATTAGAAAGCATTAAAACTTAGTTGGTTCAAAACTACAATCTAGATTACCTCTTACTCTGATGGGTTTTATCATGGTTAGTACAGCAACTGTCATTAGCTGGATAAAAGGGCCATCGTTAGTTAATCCAAAGACTATAGTAGAATTGCTTTTGCATGTAGACACAATTTGGATTGCCGGTCAAAATAATGGAGGGCCAACAGTGGGGAAATCTTTCCCCAAATCAGACAAGGAGGAGGGAGAAACGAAGATCTGTATCTGGTATCTAAAGCCAGAAGAGAATGGAGAGCTGCCTGATGAGATCAGAGATCAAACTGCCCGTCTGGACATTTTTGTCACCACTTTTGTTGAAAGTCTGTGCCTTTATTTCACCATCAGTTAGAAGCAGCTCTACTCTCCCATTAAGATTGGCGCTGTTTCCTTTATTTTGCCATAGCTTGGCTTCCTTGTGCCATACTGGACAGTACCTCTAGGGTGACATCCTACCTCTAGGGTGACCATCCCATCAGCAAGATCTCATCCCCCTTCTGGTCAGGGGACAGACTGCAAGTTGGGGCACGGTGGAATTTTGGCTGCAAGTGTCTGGCTGCCACTGTGGCAGATGACTGTTCCTCCCTTTAAATGGCACTTTCATAAGGTAAAGTACCCGACTTCCCCTCAGGCAGGACAGGCAGGCTCTGTTTCTTAATCTGCTGGAGAACTTCTTTACTTTCTCAATTAGTTCTGCCAACAGAAATTGGTTCAGCACGTTTCAACTGGAAACAGGTGTTGATGGCAGTGTCCAAATCCTTGGTGGAGGAGCTTCTCTCCCCTTTGACAGCCTCTCCATGCGAGGAATGAACGGGGCTTTGTTGGATGGACCAGATGCATGTCTCCTCATGGGCCAGAGCTCTTGGTTCAAATTCCACAGATGAGAGCCATAAATTAAAATGCACTTTTGTCTCACTGGTAATAATCACAGACCCCAGTCCATCATCTTTTTGTTGACTCTAAGCCACAAACTTGCTTTAGCCAGGATTACCTCAGGATTCCTAACTGAACACAAGGCACTCTTTTTGGCCTGAGTTCTCCCAATTGGCTATATGCTCTTTGCAATTTCACCGGAATGTTGCCAGCACTCTACTGTGTGCTGTGTAGATGTGGAAGTAAACTAGCTAAATCAAAAGGGTGAGAGAAGTAACTTTACAAATTTTGCATGATTCGCGTTGTGGGTTTTTCTCTTGTATTTACCCATCTTAGTAACTTTTACAAGTTACAATTTGATTTTATTTTTATTGATCCTTATTTTCTTTCTGGGTTTTTAAATTGATCAAGAAAGACATTTGGAGTTAAGAGAAGTTTCTTACTTCCAATGAGATTATAGCCTGAGTGGAGTGGAGATGTTACTGTTTATCCTAGTGGATCCATACAGCATAACCAGGCAGAGGTACCAGCCAAGAAGTCTTCTTGGAGCAACTGCATAAAATACTGTCTTCTCATCATACAACATCATCCTGGAACAAGGATTCCAGGTTTTCTGAGGTTTAAAGGTGGTCTAAAAATTCTTTAAAAATCACTGAGAATTAAGATCTTTCACAAGTTATAAATTCTGTAATAGAAAACAAAACAAAACAAAACAAAAAAAACCCACCCTTATCTAGGGGAAACCAGGACTGTTTTCTGAGAATTCCCTTCTACATTTTCCTTGTGGTTAATTTCAAATTTTGATTTTTCTCAAAACTGATTTGTGTTTTGCACAGCTGTTTAGTGCTATTCTATGCCTTGCATTTTTCAAGGAGTTTTATGGTTGCTCTCTTTTTTAAAGATAATCTCAACGCAGCTTACAGACATGCACACCAACACACAAATTTATTGGCCGATATCAGTAAATGACTAAAGCCCTGAGGAAACTATTGAACATTAAACTTGGTTATAGTACAATGGTATCTGCAGTGTACTGGCCACTTATCCATGTCTATAAATAGGACACAAAAGCTTAATTTTATCATAATTGAAGAGCAATTTTGAGAAAGTCATGTAATTTAATGGTTTAACTGTCTTTTATTGCTATATGTAAATGGACTAAATAACAGTAAATATTGAACACAATCTAATGTGCTGCAATTTCTTTGGAACACAATTTAAATTTCAAATTATGTTTAATGCTTCTGTACACATCACAGGTCTCTTTTTTAAAAGCTTATCATGTGGAATTCATTTTTTCAAGGAAACTGGCTTTTGGGAAAAACAGAGAAGTAGAAGTAGTGTGGGTCATTTGGAAATCTGACCAACTATGTTTTTTAAAAGTGCGTCATGTAGTTTTAAATCATCTTTTCCTTCCATTATTTTTAATTTTATCAATATCCTCCTGGATTATATATTTAGATGATCTCTGAATAAGACTTTTTCCAGTTGCATTGTGTTACTTGCCCTCAAACATTTCCTTTTTCTTTTGTATAATTAGGCTTAAAGGGAGAAGGTGATAGATAGTAAGACACAATGTGCACATATGTTAGGCTACTTCTTCCCGTGGAAATGATTCACTAACTGGCATCCTTTGATTCTGTCCTTGTCCTGTCTTTGGGACCAACATGTCCTTTCCTATGAAATCATGTTCAGTGAAAGAAGGGAGGAAATGCTGTTCTCTTTGGATCCCATCTGATTTCAGAATGTTAGTAAGTAAGATATAGATGTGAAGGTGCCATAAGGAGTTAAAAAGTAAAGAGTTCCTTTGAGAGGCAGAATTAGAAGTCTCTGATGACATTTTAACATGGGGATGTTAGAAATAAGCCAGGAGGTCTAACCTGTGTTCTCCTGGACTGCCTGATATCAACAATGGGGGAAGATTACCCTAAAACAAACTCACTCACGGAATTTATAAATCTTAGAAGGAGAGTACTCAAAGTATGTTGTGCACACAACAATATGCTTTGGTCTCATGGAATTTTAGTTTTTAAAAAGTTTAGTTTTGTGCTCACCAGAGGACTTCAAACAAAATTGAGAAAATATGGAAATAACTTGCTTTTAGGTTAAAAAGAAGTCTATCCATCTACCATGATAAAATTATTGCAATATTTACTGCCCATAACTATGAATGCTTCATTGGAAAAATCACGGAGATGTTTATCCTAAAACTCTTACCTTCTCCAGTGAAGTCTTTTCTTACTGTCCAACCAATTGTCCAATTCCCAGGAAGGTTGGTTAAATGAATGGGTCTTATTCGTTTATTTGTAAATTCATTCTTATTGTGTGCCAGACTTAAAGATTTAATGGTGGGCCAAAGAGTAATACAACTCAAAGTCTTAAAAGGAGGACAAATAATAAACAAATAATTACATAAATATAATGAATTCCTAGATGGAGACTGGAAGGCTGGAGTAAAGAGAAGGGACTTGCTCCCTTCTGTTGGTTCCTGTTCTTGTCAAGGTGAGCCCGGTTTCTCGAGGTTGGCAGCAGTCAGTAGCCTCATGACTCTGATTTGTGGTTTTTCCAATATTCACAGAACAAGCCTCATCTCCTAGCACCAGCGTCTCTCCTCAGAGTACTGAGTCCCAGCTCTGTTTGCCCTTTCATCTAAGCTTCTAAGTTTTAATAATTTCAATCTCTTCCCTTTGTTTTCCAGTCGTGGGAGTGCTAGTTGCTGCCTGTAATTCACATGTCTGTGATACCTTGGTGTTCCAGTTTGCCTTTTCAGTTCTCTGATATCTGATGAACAATTTTTGCATCAAAATCTCTCTATTAAAATAATTGGTATGGTGAAATCTGACTGAAATCTCTCTAATGCAGTTGGCGAAACCTGACATTAATCACATGTATATTTTTTTTCCCCTAAAGAACTACCTGGATGTTGTGTAAGAGTTGGCAATCACATAGTCAGGATATCCGGAATAGTATTCAATTAAAAAAAAAAAAGTCAGATGAATAAGCCAGCCACTGTGGCAAGTTTTTGGAGATTATTAATGTTGAGTTTATAAATTAATGAAGAAGATGGAAACATAAAAAATTGACAATAAAATGACTCATGAAATGAGGGTATGAAAGATATTTTTAAGGCCATGCCAGTCTGATGGTAGAGACAATTGGAAAGATAGTGGAAAATTCATAACTCCTTAACTTGGCTTTACGTGGTGATTCATAGCAACTGTATCTATTAATGTAGGTCCTCTTCTGGCTTTGGGTGGGTTAAGCCCAAAGACAAACATCAAATCCTAGCCAAAAAGTAGGAGTAGTATTGCAAATAGGAAGTAAATAGGAAATAAAACAGATAAGTAGATCCAAAGCAGTTGACGAGAGTTAGGACAGCAATCTAATCATTGGAGATACATAACAACTTTGGTTATTCCTTGGTGTTTAGACATTTTGGAATGCTAGCTTGATAACCTCTTTGCTATCCAAATGCTGCCTGTCTACCACAATGCCCCATTGTCACTGCAGAATTGGACACTTTAGCATTAGCAACTGGGTCTATACCCCACATTTCCCTCTTCCAGTTTTAGGGTTTTGGGTTTAATGCTAGTTCTTCATCTCTTACAGTCTGTTTTGTTAGGTTGTAGCTAATTGGATAAGGGTAATTGGATAAGCTCTCACATGAGCTCTAGATTCAAATGTCCATCTTCATAGGATTATCCCAGTATCACACTACTTAATGCACACTAAAATAGCATTGGTGATAAGTGCTGTAAGAAGAGAAAAACAGGATAAAGGTGTGCTATTTCAAATGGAATAATTAGTAAAAGTCTGACTGATGAGGTGACATTTGGGCAGAGACTTAAATTGTACACAGAGGCAAGCCATGCAAAGATCAAGTGAAAGAACATTCCAAGTAGATGGGATAGCAAAGGCAAAGGCCTAAGGCAGACAATAATCTCAGCCTATTTGAGAAAGTGTAAGGATGCCATGGAGTTGAAGTTAAATGGGTAGGAGGTCAGTGATAGGACATGATACTAAAATGGTAGCCAAAGGTAGGCCATGTAGGATACTGCAGATCATGATAAGAACATTGGATTTTCTTCTCAGTGTGGTGAAAAGTCATTGAAGAGTTTTAAATGGGGAAGTTATGTCATCTGACATATTTTTAAAGGACAACTCTGACTTCTCTATGGAGAATGAGCTATAGGTATCAGAAGTCCAGACCAGGTAGAATGTCACTGCAGTGGCATTCACTGCAGGAATAATGATTGTTCAAAATAAGGTGATTGTCATGAAGATGTTGAGAAGTGGTTGGACTTGAGGTACATCTGATGTTCAACAGACTGACTTTGCTGATGGTTTATCAATGAGGCTCCAAGAACAAGTGAACAACTAATTGGCTGAACAATATACCAGTTACTGAGATGAGAAATCTGTTGGGGGAGCAGAGCATATATAGATATTGTGTTTGAGATGATTATTTGATATTCAAGTGAAAATGTCACATACACAGTTATGTGCGCAAGTTGAATGCTCAGTGGAGAGTTTGAGCTAGAGATATAAGGTAGATACTATTAGGTGAAACTGAAAAGCATATGACTAGAGAGGATTATTTAGAAAATAAGTGTAGATAGAGAAGAAAAGAGGATGGAAGTCTGATTCCTGGAGCACTCTAACATTTGGAAGTCATGAAGAGGAGGAGGGTTCAGCAATGGAGACTGAAAGGAGAGTCCAGTGAGGCAAGAGAAAATCCAAAAGTGGGGTGTAAAGAGGTCTAATAAAAAAAGGTTTTCATGAAAAAAAAAGAGTGCTCACCTGTGCAAAATTCTCCTGAGAGGTCAAGTAAGTTTACAGTGGTGTGCAGACCATTGAATTAACAGCATGGGGTCTTTAGTGACCAATATAAGACAATAGAAGAATGGGGATAAAAATCCCAACTGATGTTTTCTCAAGAGAAAATAGGAGACTGTGAAACATCTAGTACAGTCACATTTTAAGGGATTTTCTTTAAAGTGAATCAGAGAAATGGAACAGTAGCTACAAGAGACGTCTGATTAAGACAGCAGTTCTTGTTTATTTTTTAATTGGAAGATATGCATAATTTTATGCTGATAAAAATGATTTGGAAAATAGGGGGAAACTGATACAGGGGAAAGAAGTAAAAACTATAGGAACAAAGTCCTTGAGTTGGCAGGTGGGGATAAAATCCAATATAAACATGGGGTTTGAAAGGAGTATGGACAATAACTGAGCCATGGGACATGAAGGAAAACAGAGTGTATGAGTGTAGATGCAGGTAAGTCAAAAGATTCAGTTGTGGGAGGAGATTTTCTGGTTGCTTCTTGAACTGGAAAAAAGATCAACAGCTGAGAGCAGTAAGGAGGATAGAGGATGTCAGTGTTTTGATGATAAAAGACAAGGTGTAAAATAGTTGTCTCAGAGAGTAGGAAAGTAAAATGATTAGGGTACTGCAGTTGGATTGTTAAGTAGTGCTGACGTTTTGAGGTGTGTGGACACAAATTTAGTGATATCAGTCTGCATATTCAGATGCCTGGATAAAAGCAGAGAGTGGATGGAGAGTCCTTTTTAACCAGGAATATGGTTTTGCTAAGTAATTATAGCAGAATAAAAGACAGGTAGGGGAGCCCAGGTATATACACGGGAGTAGTTATAAGGATGGTCCATAGAATGGGATGCAAGTTGTATAAAGAAGGAAGTAAGGATATGACAGGATAATACAATGAAAAGTGATTTGGTCGATTTTTTAAGCTCCTTGTGGGGGGGTTAAAATAATTTCATGACCATATAGTTGATGTTTTTGAGGTGATGTAGTTATTGGTGTTGTGAAAATGGGGTGAGGGACCTGATATAAGTAAAAGACAAGATGATTGGAGATAAGGACATCAAGGAAGTGAATTTCTAGGAAGTGAGTTTCCATTGAGTTAGTGGTTTTCAGAGAAAGATGACAAAGCAGTGGTAGAGAGATGGGCAGTAAACTGGTAATCAAATATTCACTGAAGGAGAAAGAGTGACCACAAGACTGGGTCCAGAAGGATGGTAGATGACTGCAACAGGGCAGGGTAATAGAGTCCAACTGCTTCAAAGAAGCAGGGCACTTGTAGGGATGTGGAGGAACTAATGACTGGGAAAAGAAATGAAGAGCACTAAGTATATATGCCATTTTCAGGCTTAGTGGGAATTGGGGTGGAGGAGGAAAAAGGGCCACCCTTAAAAGCACCACAAAGGTAGCAATGTCCTCCAGGGCTTCAGATTTCAGTTAGTGAAAGAAGGTGAAGATGAAGGCAACATTCAGAGAAGCGTTTATGGAGAGGCATTTATTCTTATAACATAGCAGTGTATGAAAACTAAATAAAAAATCCAGGTCCAGAATAAAGAATCATTAAGGATTTAGCTAAGAATGGTTCAAAAAGTCCTGACAACTAGAATAAAAAAGTTCCCAATTTGTATGGAAACACAGAAGACCCTGAATAGCCAAAGCAATCTTGAGAAAGAAAAATGGAGCTGGAGGAATCAGGCTCTCAGACTTCAGACTATACTACAAAGTTACAGTAATCAAGACAGTGTGGTACTGGCACCAAAACAGAAATATAGATCAATGAAACAGGATAGAAAGCCCAGAGATAAACCCATGCACATATGATCAACTTATTTTTCATAAAGGAGGCAAGAATACACAATGGAGAAAAGACAGCCTCTTCAATAAGTGGTGCTGGGAAAACTGGACAGCTACATGTAAAAGAATGAAATTAGAACACTCTCTAGCACCATACACAAAAATAAACTCAAAATGAATTAAAGACATAAATGTAAGGCCAGACACTATACAACTTTCAGGGGAAAACATAGGCAGAACACTCTATGACGTAAATCACAGCAAGATCCTTTTTGACCCACCTCCTAGAGAAATGGAAATAAAACCGAAAATGAACAAATGGGACCTAATGAAACTTAAAAGCTTTTGCACAGCAAAGGAAATAATAAACAAGAAGAAAAGACAACCTTCAGAATGGGAGAAAATATTTGCAAATGAAGCAACTGGCAAAGGATTAATCTCTAAAATTTACAAGCAGGTCATGCAGCTCAATATCAAAAAAACAAACAACCCAATCCAAAAATGTACAGAAGACCTAAATAGACATTTCTCCAAAGAAGATATACAGATTGCCAACAAACACATGAAAGGACGCTCAAATCACTAATCATTAGAGAAATGCAAATCAAAAGTACAATGAGGAATCACCTCACACCAGTCAGAATGGCCATCAACAAAAGATCTGCAAACTATAAATGCTGGAGAGGATGTGGAGAAAAGGGAGCCCTCTTACACTGTTGGTGGGAATGTAAGTTGATACAGACACTATGGAGAACAGTGTGGAGGTTACTTAGAAAACTAAAACTAGAACTACCGTATGACTCAGCAATCCCACTACTGGGCATATACCCTGAGAAAACCATAATTCAAAAAGGGGCATGTACCACAATGTTCATTGCAGCTCTATTTACAATAGCCAGTACATGGAAGCAACCTAAGTGTCCATCAACAGATGAATGGATAAAGAAGATGTGGCACATATATACAATGGAATATTACTCAGCCATAAAAAGAAACGAAATTGAGTTACTTGTAGTGAGGTGGATGGACCTAGAGACTGTCATACAGAGTGAAGTAAGTCAGAAAGAGAAAAACAAACACCATATGCTAACATATATATATGGAATCTAAAAAAAAATAATAAAAAATGGTTCTGAAGAACCTAGGGGCAGGACAGGTATAAAGATGCAGACATAGAGAATGGACTTGAAGACACGGGGAAGGGGAAGGTTAAGCTGGGATGAAGTGAGAGAGTGGCAAGGACATATATACACTACCAAATGTAAAATAGATAGCTAGTGGGAAGGAGCTACATAGCACAGGGAGATCAGCTTGGTGTTTTGTGACCACTTAGAGGGGTGAGATAGGGAGGATGGGAGGGAGATGCAAGAGGGAGGAGATATGGGGATATATGTATATGTATAGCTGATTCACTTTGTTATACAGCAGAAACTAAAACACCACTGTAAAGCAATTATACTCCAATAAAGATGTTTAAAAAAAACCCAAACAGGGCTTCCCTGGTGGCGCAGTGGTTGAGAGTCTGCCTGCTAATGCAGGAGACACGGGTTCGAGTCCTGGTCTGGGAAGATCCCACATGCCACAGAGCGACTGGGCCCATGAGCCACAACTACTGAACCTGCGCGTCTGGAGCCTGTGCTCCACAACAAGAGAGGCCGTGACAGTGAGAGGCCCGCACACCGCGATGAAGAGTGGCCCCCGCTTGCCACAACTGGAGAAAGCCCTCGCACAGAAACGAAGACCCAACACAGCAAAACTAAATAAATTAATTAATAAACTCCTACCCCCAACATCTAAAGAAAATAAAAAGATCCTTAAAAAAAAACAAACCTCCTAATACTTAGTTTAATTTACAATCAAATTATTGTCACAAATATCACAGGATTATATTGCAGAGAAGTTTTGACGGACTCAAGTATTAACTCATGTTGTGGTTTGTACTGTTGCTGCTTTTGTGTGTGTGTGTTTTGCATGTAGTGTATTATATAGGATTATTTCATATAGAAGTTTAGGCACAAAGTTGTGCTTTTCTTACGTACTAGAGCAAAAGTCAATTCATGTGTAGCATTTTAAAGCTCTTTGTAAAAAATGCATTTTTGGACAAATTTAGATGGGTTTTGTTTTTCACTGACTTTTGCTAATTTTCCATCTCCTGTTCCCTACTCATTGGTTTCCACTTTATATTATAATTTTCTATACCATCTCTGTCGTGTCTTTTCACCTTCTAGCCATCTTCAGGTTTGATCTTGGTGATCAACTATGTTTTACAGATTATGGAATTCATCTTTATTTGTTGATTTAAATGACAGACTTTGTATATCCCCCCAATCTATTTTTAATTATGCTGGACATGATTTCCTGCAGAATAGCTGACAAACACATCCACATTAAAGTATAAGCTTTATTTAAGGTGAAATGTTAATATTAATACGAGGACTTGGACTTCTATCAGCCTTTTCTTGACAGACAATTGCTTGAGCTGTTCTTATGTCACATAATTAAGCCCATCATCTGATATTTATTACCCTATTCATGCTGTTAAGTAGCCATATTCTCTTGGTTGCAATTTGGACATAGCACTAAGATGACCCAAAACCCCAAAGCAGCCAAGTGTTTCCGTCTTTTGTTATTGGGGGTGGTGATTAAGGGCATGCAGTTTCAAGTGGGCACTTGAGGGAAGTGCCACATAGTGTCAGAAAGAATGATATTTCCCCCATGAAGAAAGATTCCCACAGAGAGTTTAATTGTACTTCGTGGTGGAAGAGTTAAATAACCCATAGCTTACAGGAGATATCATCCCATTGCAGACATCTTTGGTAAGTCAGTGTTGAACCTCAGCGAGTGGCAGTGATTGATCTGCCCTGGGTGCAGAACAGGAGGGAATTTAACAGTAATAAGACTCATTGAAAGTAGGTTGGTTTTTATTATAACCACATGCTAGAAATTCTAGATAGTCATTAACAAAATACTTCTCTCTCAAAAAAAATGTTTGTTGGCTTAAGTTCTAAACAATTACAATGATGAATTTGAATAATATATATGTAAGCTTCAAATTAACACATCTCTGTTGTGTGGCCTGTAATAAACACTGTTTTCTATGTGGAAGTTAATTTGGAGAACTCCCAGCGATACAGCTGGTTCCCCAACACATATGGACTCAGCTATAAGCGTTTGTTTTGAGAAGTTAGTTAAGGATTCGACTGTTCAGGGACTATTTGTGTCTTAAATTCCTAGGGCACTACATGTTCCTGTGTCTTAAGCAGTAGATTTGAGATAAATGGTCATAAAGCGTTTGTAAAAAAGGAGAACTAGAACTTGAGTTACTTCAATTCTATCATCCTATGTGACCATTTGGATTTTAAATCAGTGTTTGAGATATAAAACGTGAACTACAAATTTCTTCCCTGGAAGTACAAATTGTTCGTATGTGAAATATTTTACTGCAATTGAATAATAGCTTTAAAATTCAACTTAATGTCTTTTTATATCGTTTTAAAACTAAAGAACAAATAAAAAATACAATGTTACATTGGTGCTAAATTATACTTTTTGTAGATGTTTCAGTTTTATTAAAATCTACTTAGTAATTAGGAACAGTTACCTACATAATTTATATATATATGATTTTCAATAAAAGAAAACTTTGCCTGCAATTCTTTTCTGTTCATCATTACTATTTGTTTCATTTCTTAATTATTTCTGATAATAATTTTGTCATAGAGAGGAGATTGTGTTAAAAATGATTTGCTCTCAGTGTCACAGGCTAGAGTTGCCACTAGGTGAAGCATTTCTCTTAATGGAATGGAGATATACATTTTTGTCATTATGAAGTGTGCTCCGATGGAAGATTTAGAATCAGGTTGCTAAAGATTTTTGGTGGAGAGATGCCCCAGAAGAATAGATTACTTGTGTTTGGAAAACTAAATAGTGGAGATTCATTGGCAGCACAGTTGTTTTAATCTGCTGGGGACAGAGGACAGTGAGTTTTATGTCTTGAACATACTCCCAGAGGCTGAAGGCTAAAACGAGAGACAGGCTTTGGCATAATAGAGATCTGTGTTTGAGTCTAAGTCCTATCTCTTCCAAGCTGTGTCATTTTGAGCAAATTACTTTCTTTAAGCTTCAGTTTCCTCATCTGTCAACATGTAAATAAAACATATCTATCTCAGAGGATCATGAGAATTAAATGTTGTAAAAGTGGAAGTATAAGTGATGCTCAAGCCATAGGAAGTGCCCAATGAATGTGTTTCCTGTTCCTCTACTTCTTTAAATTCTCAGTTCTTTGCATACATTTTCATTAGATAGATACTTTCTTATATTTTGTGCTGATTTTTTTAAGCACCAAGGAGGTCCATTGAACATTTGCTAATAAGCTGTGCTATTAGTTTCTTGATGTCTTTGTTAAAGTTTCCACAAATTATTTATTGACTGACTTAGAGATAAAATGAATGAGAATCATCAATTTTTACTTTATTAAACATGTATGTATCTTTCAATTATAAATGAGATCTTTCAGCTTCAAGATTGGAGGCCTGGGCAAGGCACGGAGAGTGCCGAGTGCAGGGGTGGGTGGTGAGTGGGGATTAAACGTAAGTTGATCTATTGTAACAATTTTATATCGCTCTCTTCCCAGGGAAGATTTGTATCAGTGGCCCCGAAGCAGAGAGCTCAGTATCCCATTACCAGCCAATGAGTCATTCAGTCTCCCACAGACCCAAATAAAAGTTTCACAGAATACACTATGGCATGCCTTTCAAAATATATGAATGCCATAAAATATATCATTTATTTTACCATATGAACTGACTCTTCCCCTTTTTTACCATTTGGGATAGCAATCTCACCATGTGTTTTTGGCTCTTAAGTTATCATCAGATATATTGGAGTTCTCTGAGCTTTTCCATTCTTAGTCCCCACGGTCTTTTCAGGAGTTTTATAACTTGGTTGTAAAAATTCACTCTAAACTAAAACTTGGCAAACAGTATATTAATCTGGGAAGTTAATTTCTTTTATAAAGTCTAGAATCTGTTTAGCCCCTCTTTTGAGTTTTCAGAGACCTTGGAAAAATAAAGTGAGCAATTAAAGTATTTTTGTGTCTTAAAAAAATGTAATTACACTTTTCTAAAATCCCCCAACCCTATTTTTACAGGTGAATAGCTTATATTTTGGACTCAGCTCTGATATATTTTGAAACAGATTTTTTTTTTGGCATGGTGAAATAGAGTAATTAAAAAAGGAACTAGGCTGAGCTTACCCATTACATCACTGGAATAATAAAGTATATTTAGAGAGTGGTGCTTGCCTAATTTACCAAAAAGTGTAAGATGTTAATATCATTGGATTTTCACCAATGTAGGAATAAATCTGTGGGAAATATCACTTAAAATATGCAATGTGTCCTCAGTCTTGCAAGAATTGCTATGTTTGCAGTTGATTCATTGGGCTTTGGGAATGACTTTGCCATCAGATATTGCCAGGAAGTGTGAATTCAGCTTTCATGTCCTTTTGGTGCCAGCGAATGCTGTCACCGCCTCTTGCCTCTTACCAGGCCAAAGTTCCGGATGAACTGTCCAGACAAGGTGATGGACCACATGGAACTTACATTAACTACCTTCTCACCACAGAGACAGGCCCCGGGACAAAAGAAGCTCAACAAAGACAAAGGACAACACAGAGGAGCGTTTAAAATGAGGCTTTACCAGCTTTAAAATACTTTCAGGTATATTTTACTGAGGAAATGCAGAAGAGAATTAAATCATCGTCTCTGGAGTTGGACAGCCCTGATGGTTACTAGCTGTGTGGCCTTGGGGAAGCTATTTAATCTTTTCCATTTTCAATTCAATTATTCCTTAAAGTAGAAAAAATAACAGTACATATTTCTTAGAGTTATACTGAGGCTTAAAATATGAAAATACATGTAATGTAATTAACAGAATGATTAGCAAGAAGTAATGAATCAATATTAGTTTTTGTTATTCTTAATGCTATTCAATTATTTGGTTAACTTTATGAGGTAGATTGCATTATTATTATGTCTACCATTTTACAGATGAGAAAAAATTAGGTTCAAAATGGGTTTTACCTTATACAAGATCACACAACTACTAAGTATGCTTAGTTTGATCTCAAATCTAGGTTTCCTGATGATAAATCTAGTACATTTTTTCCTGGTAACCATAGTGCATATTTAAGGAACACTGTTTCTTATTCAAAATGTTGGATAAGGGCTTCCCTGGTGGCGCAGTGGTTGAGAGTCCTCCTGCCGATGCAGGGGACACGGGTTCGTGCCCCGGTCCGGGAATATCCCACATGCCGCGGAGCGGCTGGGCCCGTGAGCCATGGCCGCTGAGCCTGCGCGTCTGGAGCCTGTGCTCCGCAACGGGAGAGGCCACAACATTGAGAGGCCCGTGTACCGAAAAAAAAAAAAAAAAAAAAGGTGGAAAATTAACTGTTTCATAGAGAACATAACCATTTTTTTCATATTGAAATGTTAGTTAAATTTTTAAAAAATTTATTGAAGTATGGTTGATTTACAATGTTCTGTTAACTTCTACTGTGCAGTAAAGTGACTGAGTTATACGTATATATATTCTTTTTCATATTCTTTTCTATTATGGTTTATCACAAGATATTGAATATAGTTACCTGTGCTATACAGAAGGACCTTGTTGTTTATCCATCCTATATATAATAATTTGCATGTGCTAATCCCAAACTCCCAATTCATCTCTCCTCTAACCCCCTTTCCCCTTGGCAACTACAAGTCTGTTCTCTATATCTGTGAGTCTGTTTTGTTTCGTACATCTGTTCATTTGTGTCATATTTTAGATTCCACATGTAAGTGATATCATATGGTATTTGTCTTTCTCTGTCTGCCTTACTTCACTTAGTTTGATAATATCTAGGTCTATCCATGTTGCTGCAAATGGTGTTATTTCATTCTTTTTAATAGCTGAGTGATATTCTATATATATATATATATATATATATATATATATATATATATATATGGATGCCACATCTTAAAAGTTAGTTAAAAAATTTAATGCACAGGTATCAATGTATTTATCGAGTAGAATTTCAAGGTCCCTAAAGTTTTTTTCTTTTTAATAATGTACATTAACCATGTAAGAAAAATGTATGTAATGCATTCAATGTATCTGTGATAACCTGTTATGTTAATAGCATAAGGAGTTCCCAGTGGACCAGAATGGTTTAGAATAAAGTTGCCATAACAGTTTAATAGTTTATTGATTTTATGTACATGGAATTCACTTGGTACTGTAGGTCTTGTTTTGCACACAATGGTCATGAGGGCCACCGCATACAGCTGGTAACATCTGCACATTTGAGTAGGGCAGTACTTGAGGAGGAAGGAGAGACAGGGAAGGTTTTTACTTTTAGTATGAAGTTAGTCTGGACTTGTTTCAAACAAAGGAGGAATGGGGATCGGTTCATCAGATCAATGACAGATGTGGTGGATGGAGTCACGCATCCAGATCCATCTCTGGGACTGAGCACCCATTCCCCAGGTACCAGTACCTCTTTCTGGCGATAGAAAGTTCCTCTCCCTGCAATGGCTCTTAGCTGAAAGGAACTGCTTTGCCCAAGGCGTTTCCCCATTCCTGGAAGTAGTCTCTGTCCAATGACTTGTTAATGGAAAGGTCTTAAAGACTTGGTCCTTTTCCTCCAGTTCAAGATAACTTGGATGTGCCATCCATCTTCAGGGTTCCTGTAGGATTGGCTGATGCCCCTGGTGCAAAAGCAACACAGTTCATTTTCTCCCTCTGCTCAGCCAATCCTATGCCCCTCATTTGCTTACAAGTGCTGTTCTGTAGTGTTCTCCCAATAAACCTCCAGCCTGCCTATCTCCAGCTGAGAGTCTGTTTCCTGGGAATTCCAACCTATAGTTGTAGCCATACACAAAATACCTAAGGAGGTTTATCAGAAGCCCCAAGGAAAAGAAGAAGCTTTACGGTTGCAGAGGACGTGAGAGGCAGATTTGCAGAAAAGGCAATGAGAATCGATGCATTTGTGTGGATGCTAAGGTGTGTCATTTAGAGAGGCAGAAAAATTGTTTTAAAAACTGGAGGAGATGGATCAGAGGGGCTGAGACTGTATTACCACATTATTTGGTTATATGATCATCATAGATGGGTGAGATACTGTGGGATAAGTCTTTATAAGATAATCAATGTGTTCCTTATATGGCAGCTTGGCAAATGTAGAATTAGAGGTCAGACAGCTATAGGGATGGGTCTTCAAGATGGTCTCACAAGTGTCTATAGCAATGATGTCCAGATGGGCAATGTGAACTATGCATGAGGTGTGGCAACCAGTGAAACTCTCCTCTGGAACAGCAGGCAAGGCCCAGACTGTAGTGATGGACAGAGATACCAGGCACAGTCTTGAGGATAAATTTTGATCTTACATAGGGCTGTGTTAGGGGGCATTTGGGAAGGGGTAGAAGGAACACGGGAGGCTATCACAGTCTTAGAATAATGAGGTAAGGGACCCAAAGAAATACTGAGGAACCATGAATAGGGTAGGGATCCAGATGCAGAAATTCGAGCATAATCAAGTCCAATGTCTGGCAAATTCAGCAAGAATGACTGGTCCCTGAGTCAGAGCTATACTAGAGTGATTTTGATTACAATCTATATGCTGATAACTCTCAAATCTCTATGTCCAGCCCCAAGTACGTTTTAAAAATTTCTAGACTATGTCTCCAGTGGATATCTTCATGTGACTACTCTACCAGAAATTCATATCATACATATGCAAAACTCATTTTCTTCTCCAACCTTCACCCTTCAGTTCCTACTCTTGGTTAATTGCATTACCACTTCCTGGTTATACTATTTGTTCCTATAAATACAAGAAGTGGACATAATAACCTGCATGAAAAAGAGTCTAGATGAGTAGGTTTTAAATTTTAGTGTAGAAGGAATTAGGAGTAGGAGATGTGGGTGCTCCTAGTTTGTCTCTAATCCATTCCCAAGCTTTCCTGCTTTTATTCCTGATCACATCCATGACCCACTGTTATCACAGTCTCCACGTTATAGACTTTATATCCATGCCTCCTGGTATCTGGGCTTGACCCTCAAGAGCCTCAAACCCTTAGAACTGTGGTGGGTGAGGAATTGGATCCAGCCAGCTGCTCTGTGTCTTCATCTATCTGTTTTAATAAGTTCCACAAATGAGTTTTACTTTGTCATGATTGATCACAAAAACTAAGCGGAAAGTGCTGGAGGAAAAATGTGTTGCACTTTATTGTACCTCAAGCTACTCAGAAATCATTTGATGATCTCTTTGAGCAGTGTGATGTTCAACTTAGTGAAATCAGAGATGATGCAAGTAGGGGATCACCTGGCAATTATTTCCTTAGCTTTCATACTGGTTAAGAGTCATCATTCAGCAGTGTTTCCCAGTTGATTAAGTTGAAGGACAGTGCTGATGTCAGGGAGGCTCCTTAGCCTGTCACTCTGCAAGGAAGAATGTTGAGCAAAAAAAGGCCAGAGTTCCCAGTGGGCTGAACTTGAGAAGTGGCTCAAGGTTATCTTTTATTTATTCATTTATTCACTAAATACATATCAAACACTATATCTTTGGAGACTCTCATCTTTCTATTTTGTATCTTTTCTCCTATACCTTTATCTTCTCTAAACCCACTGTTCTCATGTTTCTTTTTCCCCTACTACCATCAAAACTTTCTCTCAGGTTTTTTTTTCACCCATACTAACTTTATAAGCAACTAAAATGTTACCTTTCTTTGGCAACAATGCAATCCCAAATCTTAAGTTAAAGAATGAAATATGTATCAATCTTTGTGTCAGAGAGAACTTAGGACATCTGGGCCTTCCCAGAGTCCCTGAAATTGTCTTACCTGATTGATCTATGCAGTAAGCTGGCCTTAGGTCTTCATGTCCAAGGAAACAGGCAAACCAGAAATAGATTACAGTAGAATGCAATGTGTTAGACGAGACCATCAAAGAAATCCCGCTGAGCAGGTGGCTGTGTAGAGTTAAGTAGCAGTGGTTTGGTGTTTGACAGAGCAGACTTTGAGGCTTAGTTGTGAAACAAGTTGTGAAGGTCAGTTCTGACCTTGGGCAGGCTGTAAGAATTAATTCATTATTTGCACAATTAGAATAATAATAGCACGTGTTCTCAGAGCTGTGAGGACTTCATGACATACTCTATGCAAAGTACTTAGGGAACAGTGCTGGCACACTGTAATTGCTCAATTAATGTGATGATGATGAGAAAGAGAAGGAGGAGGAAATGGAGGAGGAGGAGGGCTTTGTACTTGATTGGTCTTTGAGAGAGTTATATTGCTGTTGCTAAAGCAAGATTTGTTGTCACGTGTACCTTCTTGCTTGGGATGCTGAGTCTTGCTGCTTATCTCCAGCTCAGACTGGTGTATTCTGGTGTGGCAGCAGTGACCATGGACTGCCTCCAAGCTTCCATTCTTGTTCGGACTCTACCTTGAAGCAAGGAAACCATGCACGTACTTTAGGCATTCTTTTTATTTCCTGTCTTTTTATTTTCTCCAACTTTTATGGAGGCTTAACTACCAAGACCTGAAATAAAGACTGGGTTCTCTAACTTTTGAACATATTCTTTTGTTTAACAAGCACTTACTGAAAATCAATATATGCTGAACACTAAGGGCTGAGGATTCGATGGTTAGCATTAACATGCAAACTCTGTGCTAGTGGAGCATAAAATCAATGGACTCGCATGAAAAGATACTAAATATCCTTAGTCATTAAGGAATTGCAAATTAAATGATAATGACCTAGCACTACGTACCTACTAGAATGGTTAAAATACTACTACTGCTACTACTACTAATAAAGCACTGAAAATGAAAAGTGCTGGAGCAACTAGAATTCTCAAACATTGTTGGTGAGAATGCAGGATAGTACAGCCACTTTGACAAAGGACATAGCAATTTTTTTTTAAGTTAAACATATACTTGATATACAACCCATCAAGCCCAACCCTAGGTATTTACCCAAGTGAAACAGAAATTTAAATTCCCACAAAAACCTATATAAAATTATAAAGGCTTTACTCATAATTGTCAAAAAATGGAAACCACCCAAATGTTTTTCAACTGGTGAATGGACACACAAGCTGTGTATATCCATAGGTTGGAATTCTGTGATCAATAAAAAGGAACACATTACTAATACATGGATCTTTAATGTATTACATTTCATTAAAAAGAGTCAGAACTCAAAAGCTATGTACTGCATGAATCCATTTATGTGACATTCTGGATCAGAAAATAGATCAGTGATTTTCAGAGACTTGGGAGTGGGAGGAGGGGTTAGTTACAAAGGGGCAATTTGTGGTAGTTTTGGAGTAATATAACTTTAAGAACCAAAAGGAATAAAATTTACTGTAAATAAATTTTAAAAATTAATTTGAAAAGAAAAAAATATAGAGGAGGGGAAGGAGGCTAAACAATATGTTGACAGAAAATACATTAATCAAATATCTTCAAGAGAAGATGTAACTTTGTGTATTCAATCTCTCATTTCTTGTAGATAAAACTTCTATGTGGCTCTGATCATTTCAATTAAATACTAATAGGGCAAACATATGTTTAAAAATAGTTCTAACAGATCAAGTCAATATTTCATAATGACAGGTCTGAAGAAGTATTTCATTTAAAAAAAAATAAATAGGCTATGAATGTTCACCAAACAAGACTTGAAAATGTAATATTTTAAGTGGCGTAACTAAAGTCTATGTGAAGGGTAAGGACTTTAAAAGTCTTATTGACGTAACAAATAAAATTTACTTATCAAAACAATTTAATTTGATTACCAGTAGCCTGAGTTTAATTTGCTTTAGAAATAGCAATCTAAATCCAGCCCTGCCCAACAATCAATTCATCAGTAACCAAAGTACCTTAATCAACTGGTCAAAGATGGTATTCTTTTAATTTTGGGGTCTACAACCCTGGAAGTAAATCAAAATAAATATAGTGGTTATTCCAGATAGGTATAAAAATAAAAGTAAGTAAATAATAATGAAATAGACCCATGATGTTGACACTTAAAATAATTAATTGGCTTTGTAATTGTTATATTTGTATATATTTTATTTGTTATTTCAAGCGTTTGCAATATTCGAAAGAATTAACCATATATATAATAGCAGTTAAAATCAATATAAATTATTAATAAATTTGTAACTGTTGTTTAAATGCCAAAGAGGGATGAGCTTCAAAATTATATTAATTAGATAAATGAGTTTATTAAATTTAGCATTAAAGAAACACAAACAAAAAATCCATTGAAAGGGACAAACAGCGAAAACTGAGAAAGATCAGTGGGTGGGATGAAATAATGAAAACTTGGAGGAGAGTTTGGACACCTGGGGATATAAATGGAAAACATTTTCCTGAGGTATAAAGAAGAGCTAAGAGTTAGGAAGAGGATCACAGTGATTTGAGTATGCAAGGTCTCTGAAGTGTTGGAGAACCAAAGCCAGACCTTGGTTGGAAGGTCTGGAAGTGTGAAAATGGGCTGTTGAGTAAGCAGTATCTAAAGAATGCCCATGTGAGTCAGTGGAGGTGAATCTATATAATTGTCACCTAACTGTTTCATCTCAGGCTGTCCGATTTGGGATTTGTTTTTTCTTTCTTATAGCTAACAAATGAACTCATTCTCCTACCTTGTATTTGTAGCTCTTGGGTTATGCTAAGTTAGGACAGGGAATACTGGTTGTGACTCTTAGGAGATTTTCTTGTCTTTATGGCATTCTCCATATCATAGAAGTCAGGCCATGTCCCAGGATAAATCTCACCCAAAGACAAGATTTTTACAAATATTTAATGAGCTCAGAAATTAAATCTAAATCTCTCTCCATCCATTTCATTTTTCTTCCTATGCAACAAGGTAACCACCTCCAGTAACATGTCAGTGGGGAAGAAGGGACGGAAACTGAGGAGAGGTGACTAAGGAGTAGAGGGAATCTCATCAGGAGGTTTTTTTTTTTTTTTTTTTCTTTTTTGTGATGTACTAGGCTGTGAGCTCCACTGTACCTAGGAAACAGAAGGAAGTCATCTTGCTGAACCAAAGACCATGGAGAATCATTCCTGGGAAGATGTAGTACAGAGTCCTGGTAGAGAAATGTCTAAGACTTGCCGCTGATTCAGGACTGTTATGGATCAGTGACTCCTGTGTGTTTCTTATTTTCCCCATTTTGAATATAGTGGTTACCTTATTCCAGTACCACTATTATATGATAGTATGATAGCTTTTATTGTTTTAAAACAAAAATTTTGTTTTAAAATTAAAATATATATATATATATATATAGATAAGGGGGAATATACTTGAGGAGCTGTACTAAGGAACCAAAGCTGTCAAGCCTCATCATTCCCTGTATCTGATTTAGATAGAGAAATTCTGGACTTTGACCTGATTTTGTAATGGGATAAGACTTTTGGAGGCTTTGGGAGTAACCGAGTATATTTTGCATGTGGAAAGGATGTGAATGAGTGACGAACAGAGGGTGGACTATGATTCTAGGGGTAGCCAGCTTCCCCCCAAACCCCTAATACTCCCTGCATCCAGGTACACATGCTTTTGGATAGTTCCCTCCCACATAGTACCAGGGTTGGTCTGTGTGACCAATAGAATATGGCAGAAGTGATGGTGTGTCACTTCCGACATTAGGTAATAAAAGACTATGATTTCTGTCTATACTTTTTCTCTTGGATCACTCTCTGGGGGATACCATCTGCCACGGAGATGTTCAGGAGGACATTCAGGCAGGCTATAGAGAGGCCCACATGATTAGGAACTGAGCATCTGGCCAATAACCACCAAGGAACTGATACCTCCCATTAACCACACATGAACTTGGAAGCGGGTCATCCTCCAGTCTAGATGTCACATGACAGCAGCCCTGACTGGAAGCTTGTTTTCAGTCTCAGAAGATGCTCTGAACCAGAACCACCCAACGGAACCCCTCTTGGATTCCTTACTTACAGAAACCATAAAGCACAACTTCATGAAGTGTTACCAAAACTTTACTCCAAAGGAAAACTGTTGCCCTGCAATGCCACATCATTGTACCCAGCTGCCTCGGAAGCCCCTGGCAACCCTCATGGGACATTTGACCTGTATTAAAAGCAGAAAAAAAGAAATGGAACCACAACTCACACTTCCTTTCAGAAATGATTGGGATTTTGCCATTCATCCTTATTTCTCAGTCACTGCTGTGTGTCTGTCTTCCCTGGTCACCCATCATTAGTAGAATCACACCCCTGTCCTGCTTTGATCCAACCACCTTGCTCTCTCTTCCTTTCCAAACCCTACTACTCTGCTTTCTTGGACCCTTACTTTTTTGTTCAATTCTTCTCTATCCTCCAACTTTTCTTTGAACAACCTTGCTTTGTCACTTTGCTGTAACAGAAGTTTTGCTTGCTCTTGAGGCCCCTACTTTCCTGTAGCCTCCTGGTGGCAAGGCGTTATTGCTCATGCTCATATATCTCTGGGACAGGAAGTGAGAATAGTGTTTAACTTACTCCCCATCACTGTTTTCAGACCACTATGGCCTGTCTCTGTCTCTCTATATCTCTGTCTCTCTCTGTCTCTCTGCCTTTCTCTCTCTCTCTCTCTCTCTCTCTCTCTCTCACACACACACACACACACACACACACACACGCATTGCTCCACTGAGGTGCATATCATTTAGTTATACCATATTCTTCCCAGACTCATTGCTTTTATCTATTGACCCCCATTCACTTCAGTTATCAAAAGTCTTAGTTGCTGGCTCAAAATATTTTTCTCTTCTCCACATCCTGTGATTATTCTTGGTGACTTGAGCATCCATATAGATAATGTACCTAATAACCTCTGTCCTGTGATCTGCTCACACCTCGTCTCACCCCAGCTACCCAGGGCCACATCGAAAGTATTTCACTTTTGAAATGATTTCAAACACCCCAGCCTCTGATAAACTTTTTATTTTCCCCATGACATTTCAACTTCTCCTAATGACACTATTCTTTGGCAAAGTTGAGATGTCCAATCTGTAGTCACCCATCATTTTTTTCTACTCATCAGTCTCCTTCTTGCTCTGCACAGTTTCCATATCCCTTCACTATGATTGCTCACAGAAAATACTCTCTATGCGCTTCCTATCTTCTTCCTCTCATTCTTCTCCTAAAAACTCCAACACTGGATGAACTCACCCATCAGCTGCCTCAAAGCCAATATATGAGAAGTTTAGCTTTTCTAGAAAAATTTCACAAATGAATGGAACATTTTACATTTAAATTTATAACTTACTTTTCTTTCAATAGTGAACAATTTATTTATTCAGCCCCTATTTTATCTATGCCAGGTAATATTTTACACATTGGAGAACCCCAAATCACCAAATATAAAGTCCCTGTCGTCACAGAGTTTGTGTGTCACAGCATCACTCTTCTCTGTCCTTCATATCCACTTTCCTCTTTGACTCCCTGTGGTGGACTTATTGCTCTATCATAATGGCTCTGGTCAGTGACTCCCATGTTGCTAAATCCAGGGTACAATTCTTTGGTTTCATCTTTATCATCATAAAGATAGCATTTTTCCATCTCCCCCAACTTTTTTTTTTTGCTTCTTCTTTTGGCTTCTGTTGTCACAGTCTTCGGCCCTTTCTTCCATCCCACAGGCCACTCCATCTCACAGCCTTTGTGATTTCTACCTCACCTTGAACGATCTTCTCTATTTATTCACTCTCTCAAAAGATGGCATCAATTTCTCTGCATTTAAATGCCATCTTTATAATGGTGATTCTTAAATATATGTTTTTAGCCTGGACTTTTCTTCTGATCTCCAGACTTTCATATCCTACTCAACATTTTAGTTGGGTGGTTCACAGACATCTCAAACCTGACATGTCCTAAATCCCTTTAACTATAAAATATATGCTTTCTCTCTTTCCCAGTCATTTCTATCTCAGAAAATTATACTATATTTCACTTAGGCAAGCCAGAAAATCATATCCATAATTTTATAATTATGGCTCTGTCTGGTCCCCAGTCCATCACTCTCCCATTTCTCTTTATAATCCAACCATCCTTGCTTATTCCCACTTCCTCATACAAAATCTTTCCTGGCTCAGGGACTTTGAGTATACTGTTTTCTCTGTTTGGAGTGTTCTTTCTCCTACTCACAAAATGGCTATTAACTGCCTATGGAGAAGATAGATTTCAGATTTTAAGTGTTCCACAAGACCTACACAATTCCTTTTTACCTCAGATGGAAGGAGTGTATGTATTTGCATTTATTGATCCTGATATCATATGTGGGTGGTTTTGATGCCGACTGTTGTCTCCTTCTAACACCTGGTTATAGTTACTTGTGGGTTGAATACACCCATTTGGACCCAAGTGGGACAAACATCTAGTTAGATTTCCTCTATTAAGTGGAAACAAGTTAGCTTTTTAGCAGTGTTTACAGAGTCTCCCCACTTAGCACAGGCATAAACTGGAGATCCAAAAGTGATGGCATTGTTTCTAATATGTGGAATTAATATTAAATACAGCTGATGAATAAAAAGAGTGGCATCTCTAGAACAGTTAAAATCTTTATAATGCCCTTCCTGAGGACTCTGGATCCCATACTGTATTCTTTCTGCAGGGAGCACCATTGGTTTTTGACAATGCTGCTGTATAATAATGCTCAGTGCAACAATAAATTTCTTCAAGTGTGTGACTAAAAGCCGCCTGAAAGCCTTTGTAGTCATTTAGCCGAACGTTCTTCATAAACTTCCGCATTGCAATTCCATTTGTTTCTTGGTTATTTTGTACAGTTTCCCTTTAGTGGATGTCTGTAGACTTCTTCACATCTGGATTCAATTACAGAGCACTCTATGTGAATCTAATTATCTGTCTCTACATGTGCTCAGCAGACACACAATTATTAATAAGAGTTTGAATGTGGCTTTCCATTTCCAAATTGCCTTGTCCTTTTATTAGGCAATCCTCAATAACTTAAATTCCAGACCTAATCCTGACTCTGGCTTTTAGAGACATATTGAGAAAACTGGGGCACCAGAGAGTAAATTTGTTCCTATAAGTGGGCCAAATCAGGGGCAGTCAAACAGGGCTGAGTACTATGTGGTATAACTTTAGGGCTACAAGGGAGGGACTTAATTTTAAAATGTTCATTGCCTTCATGGTTTAATGAGTCCTTGCTTCTCTGCTACTATCTTAACCCAATTATCAAAAGAGGTGGTAGATTGAAGTTATATGTTGCTGTGAGATTTTGCTAAATTTGATTGCCTGTTTCTATCCCCCCTCCTTTTTTAAACAAAACTCTAATCTCCTTTTGGAGAATTACTCCTTTCCCACTCTTAATTTGTGTGCATCAGTGGGGGTGGGGGGATGCTAGATACTCATCTCCAGGGGTGGCCCATGTGATGCAAGCCCTGTTTTTGGACACATCCTGAGCTCTCCCAGTAAGAAGAAGTCTTGAGTCTTGGAAACTGCTATGAGGAAAGAAAATTGAACTTGAAAAGACATGTGCTAAGGTACTAGAACCATTTTTCTTCTGGTGGCGAGATGGCCCAGCCATCTAACATCTTTCATGCCAGGACAAACAACACAAGCAGCAAGTCACAATAAATCAGGCTACCATTAGGTAGCTTGTTGCACTGAGCATTCATTATGGGCCGGACCCTGAGCCAAGCACTTCCATTTCGTATCCATTGGAATGTCCCCGCAAATCCTGTGGAGTACGTTGTTTTAGTACAAGATGAGATATATGAGAGAATGGAATGAACTCAGAGGAAGCAAGCTGCAGGAGGAAAGAGAGAAACCAGGTCCTAGTGCTACATGAACTCCTGGATTGATCCAAACCTAATGTTCCACTATCTTTTTTATTTTTAAATTATGTGAATCCAAAAATTCTCCTGATATTGAAGAAAGTTTAGTTTGGATTACTGTTGATTACATCTGAAGGACTCTCAGTTGACATTGATTATTTACATTCTAATTTTCATTGGGTCTTTTCTGAAAGTGAGATTTGATGCTCTGGAATTGAAGGAAAAAGCATGATGGCAATGAATGTGTGAGCAAACATGGAAATAAATCCAGTGAAGAGAAAGCAGGAGAGAATGAAAACCCTAGAAATTTAGATTTAAAACTCAAAGTGTAAGGTTTTTAATTTTGTGCTGGAACTCATTAAATTTAATCTTTCTACTTGTAATTTCTGACAAGTGCAACTATTTGGAAATGTAGCAGGAGACATAATAGAATAAAAAATAAAGAGTGTTGTATAGCATATATATATGTATAAAATATATATGTATAAAATATATGAGTATATTTTAGGCTGAATTGTGTCCTCCCAAATTCATGGGCTGAAGCTCTAAACCTCCCTGTCTCAGAGAATGACTGTATTTGGAGGTAGAGTCTTATTTATTTATTTATTTTTGGCTGCTTTGGGTCTTCGTTGCTGCGTGTGGGGGCTACTCTTCATTGCGGTCCATGGCCTTCTCATTGCGGTGGCTTCTCTTGTTGTGAAGCACAGGTTCTAGGCAGGCGGGCTTCAGTAGTTGTGGTGCATGGGCTCAGTAGTTGTGGTGCATGGGCTTAGTTTCTCCGCGGCATGTGGGATCTTCCTGGACCAGGGCTCGAACCTCGTGTCTCCTGCATCGGCAGATGGATCCTTAACCACTGCGCCACTAGGGAAGTCCCTGGAGGTAGAGTCTTTAAAGAGGTAGTTAAGTTAAAATGAGGCCCTTAGGCCCTAATTCAATCTGACTAGTGTTCTTATAAGAAGAGGAAATTGTGACACACAAAGAGACTTCAAGGATGTGCATGAATAAAGAAAAGATTATGTGAGGACACAAGGAAGAGGCAGTCATCAGCAAGCCAAGGAGAAAGACCTCAGAAGAAATCAACACTTGGACTTCCAGCTTCCAGAACTGTGAGAAAATAAATTTCTGTTGTTTAAGTCACCTAGTATGTGGTATTTTGTTATGGCTGCCCAAGTTAACTAACATAGGCTACAACTTGCATTGATTGCTCACCTCAGAACTGGACTTTAATTTCAGGTGTTTTTGGAATTGTTAATTACTCAAAACATGCATCTATTATGTGAAAGAATATGGAGTAGTTCTGGGAAAGTGGGTATTCCCAAATACGAGAAAAGATTCTGGAATGCATGATGTTTACACTCAATTTGTGTACTTAAGCCATCTGCACATAAAAAATAGACCACAAAATCAAGAAGTGGTGAATAAATAGCACCAATGTGGGTATTCTGGGGATGGCCAGGAAGTGGGGAATGTTACTTTAAACTGGAAAGGTTGGAACTTTTTTGCTAGAGAGATGCCCACTTTAGTTGGGTCTCAAAATCAGAAGAGATTTTAGATAAGAGCTAAGAGAAGATGTGCTAGGCAAGGGAAATTTTGTCACTAAAATCAAAAAGTACAAAAGATGTTTGGGGAATAAGAGTAAACAGGTAGGCTAGAATAGAGGATTCCTATGGAGAGCTGTCAAAAAATAAGCTGAGGAAAATAGTGTAGAGACAGAGTATGAAGAATTTGACTGTCAGGTACGTTAATTTGGATTTCTTCTCAAAGGCAAAAGATGAGAAGGCATTGATGGCTTTTCAGCAGAAAATTAATGTGATAAAAGCCTGTTTGGGGAAGACTTCTCTTTTGGCCTCCCAGAGGAGTGTGTGAGAAGGAATTCAAGGTGAGAGACGGTAGACTGGGGGATTGGCATCATCAGCCCTGGTCTACCAAGGAGGAGATAGGGGTCCATGAAAATTCCTCTTAACTCTCACCTGGAAATGTGTGCCCAAGTGTAACTTTTAGTTTGATTTGCCTCAGGCAATGTGAACAGCATATTAACCCTTTCTAAACATCTTCTGAATTATCTTTTAAATGCTAAGTAACTCCTTGTTCAGCTACCTTGTACAAGAGACTTCGCAAATCCTAATAATAATATATTTTCTTGAAATAAGATCTTTATATTCTTCTGTTACTAATTCCCCCGTTGCCCTTGCATATAATGCATGAAATCTCCTCATTATTGCTTGAATGCCCTTGCCGATATAAAACTGTTTATTTCATTGTGGGAATTTTCCTTCAAACACCTGTTCCTTTTTTAAAAAAATTCAGCAAAGTCTCTCTAATTCAAGGTTATCTTTCTCTCTGTCTCTCTTTTTTTTGGTAACAAGTGTTCAGCCCACTGAATCAGTTTTCTCATAGAGTCCACTGAGGAATGTACTGATCTGCTTTCTCTTTCCAGATGTGGTTTAATTGTTTAACATAAAGACATATGCTGAGATTCAGGAAGAACTCCCTCCAGAACTCAGTATTATCATTATGTGCCAATTTAAAACCATCAATGATCAACCAGAGATTTTTTCTGCCTTTCAGTTAAAACATACTAGATGGGCAGGGTATGGTAAACCAGATGCAATAATTAAGAGAAGAGTTTAACTGTTCATATTGCACATTGCTGTTTGCTACAGCATGACCATTAAACAAAAAGTAAAGCCAAGAAGGGTTGCATGGCCTCCTAAAAATCCCCTTTGGCTTGGAAATACAGTACCATTCTACATTAATGTTAAATACTCCAAGAGATAATTACACAGCCATGAGTCAACTGTGTCAAATAATTAAATACAGGAAATGGATCAATGGGAAAAAAGACCCCTCCTTGACTTTGACCCTTTCCAAAAAAATTAAAGAAAAAAAATATTCACAACCTGTATAAAAGAATTCTCTTTGGAAGCCTGATCCCTTGGGAACTGCAGGTGGCAGCAGGGAAAAGATATTAGTATTACATTCCACATACACGGGAAACCGTTTCCCCAGGCAGCTCCAAAATTTTCCAACAAGATCAATTATCTAGGAAGAGTAATTATTTGGCAAATCCATTAGTGATATCAAAAGGTTACATAGCTTTTATTAAGTTGTATGGTGAGATAATTTATTACTTTCTATTTAGGTGATTATGGTAAGGTATTCCGTGAAAACCTGATGGAAGGCTTTCTGATTATACAACATATAACAGTATAAATTCTCCTGCTAATTATTTTTGCTGACTATCATCATATTGCCAAATATTCCATTTTTGAGCATTTATCTTGAAAATATTCATTACTTCACTTGGACAATTTCCTTCCTTCCCTCTTTTTCTCTCCATTTCCTTATTCCTCTGCAGAATAAAGACATCCTTCTGTTCTCTAGTTTGTTAATGACAAACTACTCTGCTTTGGAGTGGATGTGTGGAAGTTTAAACATATTTGTGATATTCCTCTTATGAGGGGCAGAGGTATCTAACTTCTCTTTGATAGTAGGTAGTTAAGCCCATTAAAATCTCTTTCCTTTGGGGTTTTTAAAGGTCCCTGAAACCAGAGTAGCTCAGAATTCCCTTGCCTCCAATTAAGTTGTTGAGGGAAAAGGTAACCAGGGTTCTCCTAAGAGTCTGATGTTCGGGGCAAGAACTAGCTGTTAACTTAATGAACCAATCAAAGGAGTTTATAAAAAGGTGGCAGGCATGGGAAACCAGAAAAGCAACTGAAAAGGAAATTAATAAGTTATGTGAAAATCAAGAAAGTGAATTAAATCAAATCTACTGAACTTCTAAGAAGTGATAATTTCATTTGAATTGAATCTGACCTTAGTTTTTGAGGATTTTATAATAAATAATTTTGTACTCAGCTTCTGTTGGCTTTCTACCAGGGAATTAAATTCCAAACCTTAAGGGTTAGAAAAGTCCTTTTCACCTCAATTATGTGTGATTCATACGTTAATATTTGTACTGTCTATAGACTCTTTTTGTTGTGTTTTATAGAACAAATATTTTAATCTAGATCAGCAATTCAACCACATTAACAGGCCACTTGGAGGAGAGCCCAGAATTGTGCAGGATGAA
Organism: Delphinapterus leucas; assembly: GCF_059928025.1. Classification (NCBI taxonomy): domain Eukaryota; kingdom Metazoa; phylum Chordata; class Mammalia; order Artiodactyla; family Monodontidae; genus Delphinapterus; species Delphinapterus leucas. The sequence continues at coordinate 117,486,029 of NC_143129.1, forward strand.
GAGACCCTCCTACTAGGAACTTTCCATGCTCAGGTAATAGGTAGTATGATCCAGTGATGAGTCATACATACTGTATAGTCACATTCCTATAATACAAGTCCATAGAAACCTAGTGGATTATATTCACAGAGTGTGGATTTTCCTAATGTATTGTGATAGTTTCTGGCAGGGACTATAAACTTATAGCATGTCACCATAGTTGGGGATGGTTGCTATCAAGTATTATCATGAAATAGCCATCTTGTTGGAGAATAAAATAGAATATTATTATGGATTCCTTCTATTCTTTAGTTTAGTTTATTACCCTCTGTAGTGGATACATGGTTGCCCATTCAGCCTGCCATAATATTTCTGCAGAATGGGACTGGCGCCCTCATCCCTGTGTGTGGGTGCATGACCCAGGGCCAGTCAATCAGAATCCTCCCTGGGACTTCTCTGAGCTTTTGGTAAAAAAAAAAAAAAAAAAAAAATGCTTGCTTCTTTTCAGTGAACTTGAGCTGTAAGAATATGGTAGCCATCTTGCTGTTACATAAATAGAGCCATTTGGGGAAAGGAGTCAAGCAGAATGAAACAACTAGAGGAGAGGAATAAGAAACAGGGCTCTGATGATGGCCAACTTTCTGAATCATGTTTGAATCCAGCACCATCTTCTCAACTTTCTAGTTTTTTGAGCCAATAATTTTCCTTTTTTGTTTACATTTTTTTGTCATATGCATTCTAAAGTGTCCTAATACAATTTTCCAACAAGTAATATAATAATAGTGTTTGAGACAGGGTTATTTGTTTCTAGCTTTCAAAGATAAAAATGACTTAAGAATGTTTCCAAGGTTTTCAGTGAGTAGTAAATGCTAGTAGGGTGACAAATTCAGGTGGTAGATCATTCCAGAATACATATTTCCTGTAGCTTCCTAGGCATTTTCCAAGAGATTTTGGTGAAGTATACTTGGAGGCTGGCCAGATCAGCTCATTTCTAATGATGTCCCCAGATCTAGACCACGGTACTGATACCTGGTACACGGGGAAAGAATAAATGCACCAAACTGTCATACTGACTATAAAAAAGGACAGTATGACCGATTCAAAGACCCTTCAAAACATGGGCAGGGTGACAGTGTTTAATGCTGTGGTAGAGGATTTTCCTGAATTGTCTACCCACTATTTCATTAGAATGATAGTATATAAAGTTTAAATGAGTTTAGGATGTTTTAGTCCTAACTTCCATGTGGTACATTAATTTACCCTCTTATATCCCTATGGAAGATCTTGTTAGTTAGAAGGTTTTCCCTCACACTGAACAGATTTTTATTGCTGCTGAATTTAACCTACAATACAACCTAAAGACTTACAGAACAAGACAACTCTTTCCTCCATATGATATATGTTAACATATTTGAGGATGTCTAGCAGGAACTGACAGCCTTCTTTCCCTTCAGGTACATTTTGTTAGTTCTTTTAACCATACCACTTATGTCAAAGATTTCAAAATGTATCTATCCTGGTTGCTGTTTTCTGAAGGTGCTTCAGTTTATTAATCCTTCTCAAGAAGTGTGCTTAGGAACAAATACTACTCTTGAGATGCAATCTGAAAGTACAGAAAGAAATACTAATACCTTCCCTGGTTCTGGACATGAGGCTCCAATTTATGCAATTTAAAATAACTTATTAACTTGTTTTGGCAGCCTCATGACAGAGTTAATTTGTTTTGAATTTGTACTTAACTAAGGCTAATTGCCAAAGCACTGTTGGACTCTTCACTCTGGTTGTCCTTTTAAGAAGTTTGTGATAAAATTAAGCTTACTAAGCTTGTCAGTGACTACTCCCTAATTATCACACTATAATATATTACTAGCAATCATCTGAAGCCTTGCAAGTCTTGTCACAGAGTGACTATATATATACAAAATTTATCTTCCAAATTGTGAGTCTTTTGACAGCATAAGGGGGTGCTATTATTAATAATTACTCCAGTTTAAATAGGAACTGAGGCAGCTAAACAGGGATTATGTTTCCCCTAACTATGGAGAGATTAGAACTAATATTTACAATATAAATGAAAATAAAATCAAACTCATCAGTCTGAAAATTTTTGTTAACTACCAAGTAAAAATCTCAGTAGTTTGACTTTATTTGCTTGACTATGCTTCATTAATTTAGTAGAACTATTTTAGTAAACTTCTCAGTTCTGTCCCTTTACTATGGGTGGACTTAAAGGATGCTTTCTTTGACCCAGATTTCCAGGTTGGCTAACCTTCTCTCCTTCAGAGATATATGCTCCATGCTAGCATCTCTGGTTTCCAGCAAGCTTTTCCAGACATCTGTCTTTGCCCCCATTTATCTCATGGGGTGTTGTTTCCTCCCCTGTGAAATAGTCTGGCCAGTTGAGGTCACTCGGCAAGCATTTATTTATCAACCATCAGCTGAATGCTGTGTGTCTGGGCTCCACCCATGATCTCTAAACTAAAGATCTGAAGAATTCCAAATCCTTCTAAAACTCCCTTTGGGTGTAACAAGGAAGAGCCTGCAGGCTGAAAGCCAACGTGTCCTCACCTCAACTCAAGGCTCACTGTTCACTTGGGAACAGACAGTTTTAAAACAAAACAAACAAAAACACTATCCAACCCTTTCTCTAAATAAACTTTGTAAAGTATCAGATTGAAAAAAAAAAGAAAAACTTTTGTGATTTTTTTTGTTGTTGTTGCTTTTTGCTTTTCTTCTCTGGATGCTGCATATGGGCTGTTTCCTGCCTTGTAGTCAGAGCCAGACTGCAGGCTTGCATGAAATTTCAGAGGTTAAAAAGAGACATGCTTTTGCGTGGAGTTGAGGGTTAGGGGAAGGGAAGTGGAGAGCTTTGAAGTCAGAGATTCCTGTCTTTCCAATTCCACTTAGTGTTTTGCAGCAGTGTCTTACTAATTGTAAGTATCTTCTGAAAACTTGTTATAAGAAGTAAGCTGTGTTCGTGGGTCATTTTCAAATTAAAATTTATAAAAATATTACATAAAAATGTAATCTATTCTACACTTTGGAAGGGAATATCCTGTTTCTGTTTCTCTTCTTGGGCACTCCCGAGACATAAAGGAAAGCACATGAATGATCTCCATAATCTTTCCAAATCCTATTTCTGAGACTATGGAGATGCATACCATCTCTTAAATTTGAACACTAATGCTTTTGCTTTAAAAACCATAGGCTTCCTATTAAAGAATCTAAGTAACAGGAAGATGAACCCCAATTACTTACTGTTGTTTGATTTAAGTGCACCAAATGCTTTAGGATTCCTTAGCTCAAAGTACAAATGCTACAGTAAAACTCAAACCAGAAGTTTCTCCATGTTGAATGAAGCCAGGCCCAAGAGATTTAATCTTAACTCCATTTCCAAAACAGTGAACACGCTGGAACTAAATCTGGGTTTTTGGGAAGTTGTCACAAAGAGAGAGAGAGAGAGAGAGAGAGATGCAAAAATCATAGCAATACACTTAGCATAGTAATGCTGTGTCTCAGACTAAATCCCAGGTCATGATTTCCTGGATGCCTAGTTGGCAGGAAGCCTCCTATATCTGCTAGATCATCCACATATGCCTCCTTTGATACAAGCAAAACCAAATGCCATCACCCTCCAAGGGGTGATGCCTTGATTCCATCATTGGCAAAACTATCGGTAAGAGAGGTAGTCTGTAAGGGAAACTAAATTGACTTTTAAGATTCTGCCTTTTCAGATATTTCAGATTCTCCATAGACTTGAAAAATGCCTGGTTGCTTTTGCACAGATTCTATGAAGCCCTTCATGACTCAATTAGATTTTAAGCAATCCACATCTCATGGAAGATAATTAATAATTTTAATAATATTAATTTTCTCAACTAGACCATGTGAGCCCTCTGAGTGATGAATATAAACTTAGCAGTTTAAAATTATTTGTTTCTCAATTTTGGCACTTTTCTCCATTTCTTTTTTACTATTCAGTAATCCTAGAGGTATAGTCAATTGGTATAAAAAATTCTTATCTTTCCAGAATGTAGAAGACTAGATAATTAACAGAAAAACACATTTTCAGCTCGATTTGCTTATTATTTATTCATTTTTTTAATTTTTAGAGCATTTATCTGTAACTTTATCTGTTGTTTGGAGTTATTGTGATTATCAACTAGGATAGTGGATTTAAAAGTATTTTGTAAACATTAAGCATTGCAATGTTGACATTTATTATTTCTTTTATTCATCTCTTATTTAATATATATTATATTCCAGGCATAGTGTTCAATGTTCAATGCTGCCTATAAAAATATGAGGAAGACACAGTTTTGCCATGAAGAAGCTTACATTTTTTTGAAGGAGATGTGTTCCATCATCATGATCATCATCTTTGTGATTTATGGCATGCCCTTTACTCTATGAATTAGGCTCAGGTTCCGGTCTAAGGAAAAAGTGATGAAGAAACCAAAGTCTCTGTCCTTTTTTGATTTAGAAAGACAATAAACAAGGAAATAGATAAATGTGCACTTTCAGATAGTGTTAAGAATTATGAAGAAAATAAAGCAGGATAAGGGGATAAAGTAATAGGTGATATTTTTGGTAGGGTGGTCAGAGAAGACCTCTTTAAAGATACATGAGTTGGAATATGAATGATTTTTAAGAAGCCGTGCAAAGGTCTGGGATCAGTAAAATGGCCTCTGGGGCAGAAGGAAAACCAAGGGAGTGTGGTGAATTGGAAGCTAAGTAAAAAAAAAAGAGAGGTCAACTCTTAAATGGTACTGACAGGCTGATTATAATTAGGAGTGAGGATTGACCTCTAAACGGGTAAAATGAAGGTCATTGGCAGGCTTGTAAGAGTGGTTTGGGAAATTTTGAGGGAAAAATCCCTGACTGGAGTAAATTAAAGAAAGATTTGGAGGTAAGGAGGTGGAGCCACCAATTATAGACAGAATTCTAGAAACTTTGCTTAAAAAAAGCGAAGTGGAGAAATAGTATAGTACCTACTGAGGGACATGGAATCAATCTAGAGTTTTTGAAGCTTCTAGGTCAGTAGTTCTTAAACTTTCTGGTTTTTAGAATGCTGTTTTTTATTTTTTTGATAGATATACTAATTTATTTATTTATTGGGGTATAGTAGTTTTATAATGTTGTATTAGTTTCCTCTGTACAGCAAAGTGGAGTTCCCTGTGCTATACTAGAATGCTTTAAATATAATATATAATACATTACAGTGATTGATATTTACTGTGTTAAAAATTAAAATGTAGAAATTATTTAACATATTTATTAATTTACTCAAATAATAATAATATGCTATCACATGTTAACATAATAACATATTTTTAATGAAAAATAACTATTTTTCAAAGCAAAAAGAAGTCAAATTTTTACGTAATTTTGCTAATCTCTTTAATGTTTGGCTTAATAGAAAAAAGATGGATTTTCATATCTGCCTCTGTATTCAATCTATCATGATTTGTTGTTTCGGTTAAGCATATGAAGAAAGTCAGATGTCATACAGATATACATTTTAATAGGCTTTTCTGATTATTGTGAGGATATGATGTACCCTATCCTTAGAGACTGAGAGTAAAAAAATGCACATAATATCTTTGTATCTTTATGAAAATAATTTTGACCTCAGGGACACCCTGAAATGGTCTTGGGACTCTCAGGAGTTGCTGGACTACACTTAGAAAACCACTGAACATACTTTATATCCAACAATATCTGAGTCATGTTTTGTATGAAATATTGTAGGATAACAAAAAGTGAAGTAACAACAATAGCAGAGACCTTGTGAAAAGCTGAAATTTCTTTTCTTCTAAAAGAACATTAACTACATTATGATATAGAATCTTGCAGGACATACCAGCTGTGGATTTGTTGTCTGACAGTTCCCCCAACTGCTAACCACAGGTGCCAAAAGTTGGGTGGTGGTTGTTTTTATTTTTTTTCAGCTTTATTAGGGTATAATTGACAAATAGAGATTATATATATTTAAGGTACACAACACAACTTGATGTTTTGATATATCTATACATCACAAAATGATCACCACAATCAAACTAGTTAACATTCCATCATCTCACATAGTTACCTTTTTTGTATGTGTGGTAAGAATACTTAAGATCCATTATCTTACCAAATTTCAGGTATATAATACAGTATTGTTAACTATAGTCACTACAGGTGGTGGCTGTTCTTCAAAGAGTATTTCTGATGACTAGTGCTATCCTATGATTAGTGATGGATTATAGAAATTGTTATTTGTTCCTTTCTTTCAGCTATGAATTATTTTAGAGTGATAGATGAATATGTGCTAAAATGCCTGAATTTTAATGTGTTTCTTTATTTTTCATGTCATAAAATTAGAGATGGAAGAGACCTCATGAGTTGTGCAGTCCATCACCCTGGCATAATGTCATGGCTCTTTCCAGAAAGGCTTTGTCTGGCTCAGTTCTAAATGAGAAAGCCAATTATACTCCCATTAGTTCCCTTGGGAGACTATTCCATTCACTGATAGATCTCCATTTTGAAATGTTGCCCAACATCAAGCCCATGTTGGTTGAATAGTATTAATCCTTGACTGGGTAAGCCCCATGTGGTGATCTCTATGAGAGAACTTCAGCCACGTTACTCCTGTGGTAAATGTTCTTCTAGTAAGCAAGAAATCCATGGTCTATGAACTGTGCTACCTCACTGGTTATTGAGTGTATTCTGCACACTGGCTTGTAAATTATCTCCTGTTGAATCACCTGATAAAGAATTTATTATATAGTTGTTGTAAGATTTCTGCAAGGATGTTCATTGAAAGGGCATTGGGGATTCTAGCATATAGAAAATAGGTGAATGGATGATTTTATTTGATAAGAAAATTTTTACACACCAAAAGTAATGAAGTGTTGCTGAGTTATTCAACATGTTAATCAAACAATAGCCAACTGAATTTTTTTTAGAGTCACCCTAGAAAAATGACTGTTATCTGAATAAGTGAATAAACATTTCAGGCATTTGTAGTAATGATGATGAAATAATTTCATAGACTTTTAAAAGATGGAATATACATTTCTATTTCTACAGAAAGTCAAGATGTAAATCTCCAGGGGCATGCTGTTAAAAAGATAACATTTTTTTGTGTGTCTTGAGGATATTCATACGGCTTATTTAAACATTATTTTCTGAAAGCATAATGTTTGAATTCCCAGTTTCTTTATGCTTAGCTGATTGGGTGACGGCTTGGGAGACATTAAGCTGTCCCCTTTTCCTTGCATTTAAAAGTTTATTTCCATTTACTGTTATAAATCTAGATTATTTTTCTCCACTTTGAAAGGAATTTCAACAAATCTCTTGATGTAGTCCAGTAAACATTCTCATGTAAAGTGATCTCTAGGTTATATCTTAAGAAGCAAATTTATCCCCCTTAAAATATTAACCCCCTTAATAACTTTATGATTTGTTCAAGTTAAGAAGAGGAAAAGCAACAAACCAGAAATAGAATTATGCTTATTTTATTATTCCAGTGCTTAGCACTTGGACAGAATATGTTTGTTTTTTTTTTAATTAATATAGAAGACTTTTTTTTCCCCTTTTTTCTCCTTGCATGACTTCAGTTGGTTTTTGTTGTTGTTGTTGTTTTGCCTTTAAAGGAGACTCTTTGGATGAGTCAGTGGAACAATAATGAAAAACAAGAGGTTGGAAGTTCCCACCCCTCTCTCCCAGACAACATGAGGCAAGGCAAGGGTTCCATAAGATGTTTTAGAAAGAAATCCAGCTCTTGAGATCTCGGTTAAAAGCACAAAACTAAAAATAAAAACAAAAAAAAAAAAGTCAAAGGCTCTTCAGTGGCTGTTACAAGGGATTTTTCTTTACTCAATCTGGATAGGTAAATAATCCATTATTCCTTTAGAAGTAGTGCTGTATCATCTTTAGGATTTGTTTTACAAAGTTTATGGCAAAGTCAATGCCAATACCCAATAACTCCATTATACACCCACATCTATGTTCTTTACCAGGAAATGAATTAACAGAAATATAAGGTAAGATTGCTAAACTTTTAGAGGAATATTCAGATACTCTTTGCTATTTCAAATCATTTTCAACTCTTGGGCATATTCTTAGCTCTAAAAGTTCATTTTGAAAAAAGAAATAAGAAAAGAATAAATTTAGCTATTACCTTAAACTAGTGCGTGTGTGTGGTGTGTACACACTAACTGTTGTTAGTTTCTAAACGTGAAAGACAAAATAATTTTTCTTTTGCAAATGCGAAGTGGGTAGTCTCCAATGATGGCTCAGCATAAAAAAACAAACAAACAAACAAAAACTACTAATCATTTCAGACTAATGATTTATAGCTGATCTTAAACCTGTTAGGTCTATGCTATGAAAATTAAGCATACTATTCACCTGAAATTTCTCACCAATTTATACAACATTATGAGAGGTCATTATACCAAATATGATGCTTTAGAAAGCAGTCATTCTGTGATGGGCTCTGGGAATACCAAAATAAACCCAAAAGCTCTTCAGTGGAGCTAAAGTGGGCCACATGCCATGTATGTAATATCATTCCTTCATTCACTCATTCATCAAATATTTGCTTTTTATATACAAGGTGCTGTGCTAGATATTAGAGGAGAGAAAATAAGTTTGGATTATGATTTTCTCTTTTTGAACAGTTATACATGAAACTCATGTAGCTTTTGCCTCCTCTCTTTCTTGATTATGCCAAAGGCTGCAAAGAAATGAATGAGAGTCAAGAAGGTAATAGTGATTCAAAAGCCACCAGTACATTTTGAAAGCATGTTTTTTCAATACAGTGGTGAGGGGACAGATTGAAGGAGGTTAAATAGAGAATGAGTTAAAATAAAGCTGAGTTTGAGGTATGGTCACACAACTTTGATACTTTTTTCTTTTTCTTTTTCTTTCTGAGATTTTTTCCACAAAACTAAGAAGAGCGTTTGGCAACAGAATATGACAAGGTCAAGAAAAAGAATTTTGCTTCCCACTAAATGAAGAAGACTTAATATGTGTTCAATCAAAGAGGAGGAAATAAAAACAGTGGAGAAAAATATCTGAAAGGTGCTGTTGGTGGGGATGGTAATAATGATATATATATATATATATATATATATATATATATATATATGTTGTGACATTAAATGGGTAAACCTAATTTTGGGAGAAAGTAGGCTGAAAGGAATCCAAATGTTTCCCACTACTGGGGGATGCTCTCCTGTGAGTGTGGCACCATCTGTAGGTAGACACCCCATAGGGATGGGGATCTGCAAAGTCCTTACTTCCATCAGAAGTCCAAATATTTGTCCCTTGCTTTGTGTATAGGCTACTGGTTATTCTGTACTGTATCCACACTGTGAGGCTTGGTTTCCAGATACTACACTAACTAGCAAGTTACTGAAATTCTCTATTCCTTGGGGATACTACATGTAAAATGGAGATATTAGTAACAATCTTCATAAGGTTGCTGTGATGATGATTAAATGCATTAATATACATAAAACACTTAGGAAAGTTCCTGGCACATAGTAAGTGCTTATTATTATTTTTGAAACTTTACACCCTCTAACTGCGTCATTGGTGTCTTTCCAACAATCATATCATCAGTAGGTGTATTCAAATGATTTGCCAACATCCTGCGGCCTTTATATTCCAGAGAATGTGGTTTTCAGCAAAATTCTGGTACAGTCCACTCTACCATTCTAAAATAATAATTTGTTAAATGGGGTTCATAATACACTCAAATAATTCCTGCACTTCAACAACTGGCTCATGAATTTCCTCTTTGCCAAAGGCTCTATTCTCCCTCAGATGGGTAATTCAGCTTTTATCATAGGTTTTTTTTTTTTTCTCATTACTAAAATTATTCCTATGATTATATAAAAATGCTTTAAAATCTCCTATCCTTCTGTGCACCTGAAACTATCCCAACATTGTTAATTGGCTATACTCCAATATAAAATAAAAAGTTTTTAAAAAAATCCTATCCTTAAAAGATCATCTTTTGATACCACATTCCACTCTAGCTATCACCCAATTTCTCTATTTTATTTACAGAAATTCCTTAAAAGAATTACCTATACTCACTGTCTTGAATTCATTTCCCTTTTCCTTTCTTGAATTTGATCCAATAAGACTTTCACCCCTACTGTCCACTGGAACTGCTCTTTTCAAGAATACCTAGGACCTCCCTGTGGTTTAACCCACTAGTGAATTTTGCCTTCCCCTAACTTGACCTATTGGCAGCAGGAGCATTAGCAGCAGCTTATTCCCCTACTCCTACATCAACATTCTCCCCTCAGCTTCCATTTCCTCACAGGCTTCTAGTTTTCCTTCTATTCCTTTAACTTGTTTTCAATCCCCTTTGTTAATTACTTCTCATCATTCCAATATTTAAAGATTGGGATGCCCTAGGGTACAGCCGCCAGAACTCTTCTCTTCTCTAGTTGCACTTATTTCATTGTAAACTCATCTGGTCTCATGACTTTAAGTTCTGTTTATACCCTCACAATTCTCAAATTTATATTCTGGACCTGGACTTCTCCCTTGAACTTCAGACTTATCTCTCTAGCTGCCAACTCAACTTTTTCCATTTGATTGTCTAATAGTGATCGCAACTAAACAAACCCTAAACTGAACTCCTGATCTTCCTTGCAAAAGTGGTTCTCTCACTGTGTTTTCTATTAAGTTAATTGTAATTCCCCATTTCTGGGTTCTCAGGCTCATCACTTAACATTCATCCTTGAATTTCAATTTTTTCTCATACCCTCATTTAATCTATCAAAACATTCCGTTGTCTCTACCTTCAAAATACAGAATTTTATCATCACTTCCCATTTATCATCACCTCCACCACTACCATCCCAGTCCAGCCATTATTCCCTCTCTGGATTATTGCAATGCATCTTGACTGCTTTCCTGGATAACATACTTGCCTACTGTGCTATACTCTATCAGAAGTAGTGCTGTTACATTACTCTAAGTAAAAATCAAAGTCCTCATCAAGTACTTAGTTCAGGCTCAAAACATTGCATGGCACTTAAATGGCAAAGCAGAAGATCCAATAACATAACTCTTTCCCCTCTTCAGTTTTTATGCCATGTCACTTCACTTAAGCTTAAGAGAGATACTTCATAGCTGTTACAAACTCCTCTGCTACAACATCTCAGCCTTTGGCAATGCTGATGGGGTGAGATTAAAAGAAAAAGGTAAACAAGAGAGACTGCAATAAGTCTAGGCAATAGGATAACATAATTAACGGTTAATGAGAAAACATTCTCGTGCTTACGCTCTCAAGACATAGTCTAAAACAAGCTGATTGCTGCCTAAAGGCCACTTAGGCATGTTTCTTTCATGTTCTCTTACACAGTTTTGGTAGTTAACACACTGGCCCTTAAAAAGAGCATCTGTTAGATGCAATTATTGTTTTTAGGTATACTCAAATTGTATTAAGTTTACCCCAACAAATTTGATTTGTAAGTATTTTCTCACCCAGGAATTTTCAAGCCCTTTTCTGTAGTGATGAAAGAAAGACAGGAGGCAGATGGCTGAAAACACACAATCTGAAGTAGGGCTGCTGAGGGCACACAAGCCTGAAACAGAAACAGACTATTTGTTAACATTCCATAAGAATGCTGGGAAATGATTGTGATTGTTTTCTGTAAATATAGAAGACCCTCTCTTCCATTTATCTCCCCGAAATAATTTTGTACAAACCATTTTCTTCTTCAATCTGGCATACTCTAAACTTACATTGGGAGTAATTCAACAGAGATTTAAAAAAAACTGTGCTGGGCTATTGTGTCTGAAAATGTGTATAATGCTATTGATGATAACACCTTTTGTCCAAGGATCTCAAATGATAAAGGAGACAACAAAACTCGTCTTTACCAGGCACACACTCTGCCAAATATGAGACTAGGAGACTTGAAAACATTAACTCTTTCTGTCCAGGCTCAGTGGATGTTCACACCTGGTGACACTCCTTCTGAGTTTCTCCCATTCATCTCTTTCCCATTCTCAGCAGTGACTTCAGAACTTTTCTACTCTGCTCAGACTTCTGACCTTGTCATCTTTCCCTACTCTTGGTAAATGACTTTGCCTTCAACAGTACCCAGAAAACAGAAGTCATAAAAGGGAACTGTCTCAGTTTTCTTCCACCAAACTAACTAACTTGAGCTCACTCAACTCTCCTTTTCCTATTTTTATTCTTTTCAAACATTAATACTCTCCAATTGCTACTTGATTGGAAAACATCAACATTAAAACATGCTCAAGGAATCTTTCACCTTAAAACAACAAATGAACAGGTAGATAATCAAAACCTCCGATCTCTCGTCTATATCTTTTTACTTCCCTCCAGAGCCAAACTTTCTACTCACAGTCTCCACGCCTTCACTTCCTTCCTTGTGGCCATGACTTTGCTTTCCCCAAGGTCTCCCTCCTTTGATCTCCTAATTGCTAAATCCAGTGGACTCTTCCCTGTCCCTAGGTTCCTTGACTTCTCAGTGTCGTTTGACCTGTCTTCTTAAAGAGTTCTCTTGCCTAGAGTTTTGTAACTATACATTCTCCTGATTTTCCTGTGGACATCTTTTCTCATTCTCCCTTGTGGGACACTTTTTCTCTGTCTGCTTTAATGCTGCATTAATATTTCTTGGGGTTCTTGCCCAGAGCTTCTCTTTTCACTGTGTGTATTCCCTGGAAATCTCACTTCAGTAAATGAATTTATAATATTGTTATAAATATTTTGCCTTTTGTTACCATAAAAAATTATGTTCAGGGAGGCTGACTCTCCTGTACATTTTGTGAATGTTTCTGGAAGCCTTATTTGTAGTAGGTAGAATTAATATCCCTTTCTGATTATGAGAACAAAAGTAGCATTTTCTTGGATGAGTTCTGGTTTGGAGGACTCTTTTAGATTTATCCAAATCACTTCTCTTTAGGCCTTACTTCAGCTTCACATCTCCTCTTTCCTTGGGACAGGTTTAGCATGAATGATTCAGCACTTTACAACACTCTTGCACTCTCTGTGTAGATTACAGCAACAAGTAGGTTTCCAGCCATACAACATGGCAGACAACTTGTCTTGATGGATTTTCAGAAGCATGAACTGAGGTTCTCTTTAAGGAGATCATACTCAGGTTTGACATAATATACATGAGAACCTCATGTGGTCAGAAGAGATGGGATGGGGTGTGTGGACAGTGGGTTAATAGTTTGAAATGAGTTGTAACTTAACCTATAGGCACAAATACATAAACTGGGTCTGAATCTTGAAAGATGAACTTCTTGATCTTACATATTGATAATTGTTTTGTAATACTAATACTAAATTAGCAACATTCATTAGCGGCCCTCCATATATCCACCTAGTATGAAGAACTTCGATTGGTTTTACTCAGTATAGAACTCACTCATGAGATTGAGTTTCCCTTTTGCAAAACCTTTTCACAAGGGACCCCTTGATATGGATTAAAAAACTATTGAAATAGAAATAAATGACCTTTTGAGCACATCATAAACACATAGATCAGGTCTTCCATATACAGGCTTACCTTTTTCACACATTAGCACATGTTCTTCACACATTGTACATCTCTTATTCAGAATCTTGGCCACCACTCAACTCCTCTCACCTGCCTTAAACTCCACAAATATATGTTTTATATTTTTATGTACAGTATATGCATTTAGGCAAGCCAATATCCCCCTTTCAAAGAGATTTATTCACTTGGGAGAGGTTTACCTTCCATTCACTGTGTGTGCATAACTCAAATGAAAGCTAAGTTGGGTTATGTTTTTATGTCTTGGGAAGAATAAACTTCTTAAATGCTTTACAAGGCTTTTATTCTGGCACAGGGACAGGACCACCTTGTGTACTCCAAGTCTCTAAAATATGAAATCATTGACTCATTTTGGTTTCTGAAGGCCTTGTTTTTAAGAGCAAAGAAAGGTAATCTCAGTATTGTGATGTACTACGTGCCTCAGTATAGTCAAGGTAATGAGCATGTTTGAAATGGAGGTCACCAGTAACAAGAAGAGCTTTAAATTGGGGGAAAAAATGTCTAGTTTGGAGCCAAAAGCTGTTGTCTTGTTAGGAGTCAACACCATCTATTGTTTCAAAACAATGTTCAAAATGGTAATATGTGAGGGAAGTAGCTAAATTTTGTAAAAAATGAAGTTGAAAGTGCTTCTCTCATGTAGCAAGTGAACCTGAGATGAAAAGGCACACTGGGGTGGAGAGAAAAGTAAGTTTTCCACATGGCTGTACATATTTTTAATAAATAAACTAAGATAATTTATTCTTCCTGTGTTCCAGTAGCCACCTCTCTGCCACCTTGCAGTTCAATTTACAGAGGCTCTGTGACATATTATTTTTATCTTTGTAGTGCAAACATATAGTAGCACAAGGCACCAATAGAAATGCAAAATCACAGCTTTTCTAATCCAGATACTTAAAGTTTAAAAGTGTCTGGAGCTTGCTTTTCTTAGAGACACACTATACTTTATGGCCAGCAGCAGGAGGCGTTACCGCATCAGAGCCAGGAGAGGCTGTAGGTCTTCTGACTGCTTAGATGTCCCTTCCATTTGAGCCAAATAATTCTTCCTGAAGCCACTTTTTCTATCAGCATCACATATGTCTGCACAAGGAGAGAGGGGTAAGTCTCGCATTAGTTGGTAAATTGGTAAATTTACTCCCTCTTATTTTGCATCTGAACCTAGGCTAAACAGGCTCAAGTCCTTTGCTGTTTTGAAAATGGTATAAGCGGGTTTATAAGACATCCATATAACCTATATATTTGGGTCAAACAGATCAATAGAGTAGAGGGATAGAAAGGAAAAACAAAAAAAAAATTATCATTCAAGCTGTTATTTTCAACAACCAGAAGAGTCAAACCTCAGTATCCAGTAATCCTATGTAAACAGGTCCATGGAGTTTTCAACTTTGACCTGGAATCTGCCACTCTAAGGAGAAGGGGCTCATGTAACATTCTTACAGGTCAGCCAAGCACTGCTCCACGTCACTCAGAGACACCCTATTGTGCACTGCTTCGTTCAAGTCCACCTTGCCCAGATATACAAATAGCATTTTTCATTGCATAACTATCACCACAGCCCCAAGCAAATTAACCTTGCATACGGCGCTGTCTATGGCTATGAAGCCTATTTTTTACAGACTGTGGTAGGCACCCAGGGAAAATGAGGAAAAATTAGTTTATTTTACTTATTGCCAAGATTGGAACATACTCTTTTTTTTAATGACATAAGTGTGTATACCATGATTCTTGGCTACATGAACATTAAATTCCTTTTAAATTATGCTATTTATGTATTCATGTTGGGGCATAGCTCAAAATATTTGGACTTACACATGATGTACAAAGGGGAGCTTTTTACACAAAGAAATACTCTAATTATATACAATGCTTGTCTCAGATAGGTGGCAGGAAAGGCGGTGAAAAGAAGCTATTGCTTGCTTTCTCAGGATTTATTATACCCATTGGTCTATTTCATCGTGAAATGTCTTTGTGCCCAGAACATTAGGGTTAAGAAAAAAATACATATTTCAAAGTGTGTATGTCAGCTAGTGAAAGAGCATCCTCTACCAAATAAGTCTTAGATCAAAACCATCATGCAGCCTCTTGTAGGTGGCAGGCTCATAGAACTGTACTTTTCAGCTGGGCAGAAGGGTGTCTATTCCTCTAAAACAACCCTTAGTCCAAGTGACTGGGCCTATAGGGATGGATTCAGACTGCCAAGTTCCCATCTTGCACTTGGCTTTGTCATTTTTGTCTTCCTCTTGTTGACTTTCACTCAGCAAGGAACTTTAGATTCAGATTTGCCCCTGCAAGGATTTGTTGACACATTTTTGCTACTCTCATGTCTTCCCTTGGCCACACTCTGCAATACTCTTACTGTAGGAACTAAGTCTTGCTCATTCTTTTCTCTGGTTTTTGGTCTGGTACTTCGGTAATGTAACAAATATTTATGTAGTTTCTATTATATACTAGGTAATAAATGCTGAGGATACAATGATGAACAAGACATAGTCTCTACTTAATGGAAATGATTGTCTGGTGGGGGTTACAGGTAACTACACAGGCAATTATAATACAGTGTCATAAGTGACATGAGAAGAAACAATTTGTTTTTTTGCCAGCAGAGAAAGCAGACACCTAGTCAGTAATGGGGGCATTAGTCGGGGGTATAAGCAAGGGAATCTTCCTAGAGAAAGTGGCGTGACCTTTATGTCTAAATAATAGGCTAGAGCCTGGACACAGCCTACATCTGTTATACCTTATGCAAAAGAACTTTTTATGGCCTCGTGAATACAACTTGCCATTTACCATACTAGTTCATTCTCAAAGTATTCATTCTCAAACTTCCGCTCCTTCTCTCCCTCAGTCCTAAGATAGGGCACTTAGTTTATTGAATTGCCCATAACTTTACCTTGCGAACAATGGCTCATGTAACACAGAGGAGACTGCCATTGTGAGGCTCACAACAGTGGCCAGTAGGGTATTTGGGCAAAGCACCAACAACATCTCCTAAACTGCAGTTGCCCCTTCCTCATTCATAATATAATTGATATGTGTCTTCTTTATCTTTCTCTTTTACTTAAATATTGAATCCCAGGTTTTCCTGATTTATGTTCACAGCAAAATTGAGAGAAACATACAGAGGTTCTCCATATACCCTCTGCCTCTACACATGCATAGCCTCCCCGATGATCAACATCACTCACCAGAGTAGTACATTTGTTACAATTATTGAACCTTCATTGAAAAATCATAATTGCCCGAACTCTGTAGTTTACATTAGGGTTCACACTTGGTGGTGTAAATTCTATGGGTTTGGGCAAATTTATAGTGACATGTATCCATCACTATAATATCACACAGAGTGTTTTCACTTCCCTAAAAATCCTCTGTACTCCATCTGTTCATCTGTCTCCCAACTCTGACACCTGGCAACAGACCTTTTCTTGCCTCTAGAGTTTTGACTTTTCTAAAATGTCCTAGAGTTGGAGTCATACAGTATGTAGCCTGTTCAGATTGGCTTCTTTCCCTTAGCAAATAAGTTTCCTCTATGTCTTTTCATGGCTTGATAGCTCATTTCCTTTTAGCACTGAATAATATTCCACTGTTTGGATGTACCACAGTTTATCCATTCACCTACTGAAAGACATTTTGATTGCCTCCAAATTTTGGCAATTATGAATAGAACTGCTTTAAACATTTTTGTGCAGGCTTTTGTGGTCATAAGTTTTTAACTCCTTTGGGTAAATACCAAGGAGCACTACTGCTGGATTATATGGGAAGACTATGTTGATTTTTATAAGAACCATCAAACTGTCTTCCAAAATGGCTGTACCAATTTACATTCCTACCAGCAATGTATGAGAGTTCCTATTGCTCCACATACTCTTCAGTATTTGATGTTGTCAGCGTTCTAGATTTGGGCCATCCTAACAGGTATGTAGAGGCATCTCATTGTTGTTTTAATTTACATTTCACTGATGACATATGATGTAGATTATCTTTTCATAAATTTATTTGCAACCTGTATATCTGCTTTTGTAGTTCATTATTATTTTTTTTCCAAACAACCAGTTTTGGTTTTTGTTGATTCTCTCTATATTATCTTTATTTTCTGTTTTAGTTTAATAGTTTTTTTTCCTCTGTTTATTATATCTTTAATTCTACTTTCTTAGGGTTTATTTTATTCTTTTTTCCTCTAACTTCCTTCTAAAATTAGACCATTAAATCATTAATTTTTATTCATTTTTTAATACAACAATGCTATAAATCTCCACTGAACATTGCTTTTAATGTTTGCTATCTGCTGGTTATGTTCTAGGCTGTCTGCCTGTGTTTTTTGCTACAGGAGGAAACACAGGTAGAAGGGTGTACTTGTCTGGCACAGGCTTTGACTCTAGCTGCTGGTTCTCTGTTGCTTTAGTCACTGATTTTTCTTCAACTTTTATTCTGAATTGCTTGTCTAGCTTTGATTTATCAAAACCTCCATGTTTGAGGGCTTCCTTTGCTTTAGATTTCTTATCTCTTTTGAGTTACCCCTTCATCCAAGGTGGACTAATAGTCAAGAGCTCAGAGTTCTAGTCTTACCTCTGCTCAGTATAATGGTCTTAGGTCTAGATATGATTGTATTAGTTTTCTACTACTGGTGTAATAAATTTCCACAAACTTAGCAGCTTAAAACAACACAAATTTATTATTTTATAGTTCTGTATGTCAGAAGTCTGACTTCTCACTGGTCTTACTGGGCTAATATCAAGGTGTTAACAGGGCTGCATTCCTTTCAGGAGGCTCTTGGAGAGGATCCAACTCCATGCTCTTTTAGGTTGTTGGCAGAATTCAGTTCCTTATGGTTGTAGGACAGAGATCCCATTTTGTTGCTGGCTGTTAGCTGAGAATGACCCCACACATTTAGAGGCTACTTGCATTCCTTGAGTTGTGGTCCCCTTTTACCCGTCTTTAATAACAACAACTGTGGGTTTAATTCCTCCCATGCTTTTAATTTCTCCTGTTTCCTCTTCTGTTTCATCTCTCTAACCCTCTACTTTTAAGATTCTCCACTTTTAAAGGGCTCAAATGACTAGATTGGACTCACCTGGAAAATCCAGAAAAATTTTCCCAGTTCAAAATCTGTAACCTTTATCACATCTGCAGAATCCCTTTTGCCATATAAGGTAAATTCACAGGTTTTGGGGTTTAGAGCCCGATGTCAAGGGAGGAAATCATTCTGCCTATCACAATGATTTTTGCCTCTCTCTGCTTCAAATTTTTCATCTGTGCAATGGAACTAATGTCTCTCACTTATATTGTTGGGAAGGTCCACTTACTGACTTGTAGTGAGGATCAATTGATGAGGTATATATAATCTGTATACTTGAAAGTAATATGCAAATTTGAGATACAAATAAAATTGTTAATAACATACTTGCTGGACAATGGGTCATATTTGACAGTGAGTCTCCAGTGACTAGCAAAGGACCTAACTCTCAATAACAGTTTGCTGAGTGACAGCATCAATAATTATCACTATAATTTTCCTTCACTGGAGCAGGTCTCACTTTTGTGGGACTTTAAGGTTATATAATGTTTAGTGCCCTCTTTAAGAAATAGAATATAAAGTTATAAATGTAAAATTAGGTACAGGCCTTGGGAGAGCCTATGCACATGAGGAGCCCTGAGATTTAATTTTCATTAGCTTTCCCCCAAATCTGCTTCTTATATTTACTGTTGTTCCTTTTTCCTTTCTTGTTCCACACTTCACCAGTGATTTGCACCTGTACTTCATTCTAGCTTTTTCTTTTTTTGGTGTTTTTATCCTGACTTAAAACCTCACTCCATTGATTTTCTCACTGTTTATGGCTTAGTGTGACAGTAGTTATGTAAGAAATGAATATACAATTAATGTATTTAGCATGTATTTGTTGAGTGCCCTCAACATGCCAGCAATGGGCTAGGAGCTGTGGGCACTATGATGACACCATATGTCACATTTCATAAGTTTCCAGGTTCCAAATGAGCAAAAGATAAATCCTGAGAATAGAGGGTCCCAGTCAGGGGATTTACCTAAAGTAGCCTGAGTAAAACTAGTTTGAACAAAATTAGAACTGCTGTAAAGAAGATATGACTCAAAACTCAACTGTTAGAAGTATAAGCAAAAATGGAAAAGAAGAGTATATTTAAAAGCCTAGAGAGTTGGAAGCAAGACAGACCTTGTCATGTGAGGAGATAGTACAGGAGCCCAAGTCAGAATTGAGGTGCTGAGGGGTCAGGACATGAGGTGAATCTAGACCACACTGTATGTAGGAGGCAGCACCTGAAAAGCACTTCATAGGGCAACATGCTTATTCTGAAGTTGCTCTGTATCAATTTACCTTGAAATCTTCATTTGACATCAAAATCTCTTTCCAGAGTTTTATTTCATCAGTCTTTTCACTTCGAGTGTTGACAAACTTATTAATCTCTCATAGAAGTTGTGATGTTTGACACATATTACATTACTAGGATAAACGGAATTATTAATAGAAATTTCAGGGAACTTGAAATCTACTGGGAAATATATTTAAAATGAAGAGACAGGATTATTTTATTCTATGGAAAGCGTTTTAATAAAGTCACAAGAAGCATGCACGACATAACCTTGGCTGTATCTAACACCACACATTTTATGCTTAGTCTATGTTGGCACAAAATATGCACTTGTTTATTAATAATTGGGTGGGATTTTATGTATTTCAGGCATTTTCACATGTTTTAAAACTCTCAGAGTTAAGGAAGGTGGCATTCCTTATTTTTCTTGGAGTTTGTTCTCACCATCATTGACTTATTCTCTAAAGTCCTTATACTGTCTACTTTGTTCCAGAAGCTGTACTATGTGCTGAGGATGCTAATACAAGGAGATAAAAATCCCTGCCTTAGAGATGTCTCTAGCCCAATTGGGGAAAAGACCATCAAATAGAGGAATGTTCCATGCCTGGTGAAACAGACCACAGAGAAGGAAGGGCCCGCCTGCTAGAGAGTCAGGAGAAAATTTCTGAAGTCTGACATTTTGGTGTTATGTCCTGAAAGATGAGTGGGCATTTGTCAGGCAGATAGAGTTAGTGAAAAGGATCATTATTTAATCAAGGTAAAGGGGGAATGGGGTTGGGGGGCAACCATGTGAAACGGCATACAGATGAACATTTTCAAGTAGTTTAGGTGTTTGGTAGGACAGGGTGGCTGTGGAACAGGCTATAAGGTTACAAAGCCTAAGACCTTGCCATTGAACCAGATCTCTTGACACTGGGTTCAACTCTTTCCTCTTCTGCCACTGGACTGCTTCCTAACTGGCTCATTTGTCACTATGCCCCTTGATCCTTAGTGTCTGGCATATCAAAGGCACTCAAATACTGATATGGAAGGGTAAAAACCTGAGTGGATGAATACTACACTGCTTCTGAACTTCCCTGAAGTTTCTTTTTCTACTTTAGGGCACTGTGGACAGATCCATTCTATTTTTCTCTCTTATTGTGCTGTCTCTTTTCTACTCTCTTTCATGCTCTCTCTTACAAACACACACGCACACACACACACACACACACACACACACACACACTGGTTACCCAACAGTGTCCATTCTGAGTATCAAATTGTTTATACTTCTCAAGTGTAACTACATTCAGGAACTTTGAGCCCAGTTAGCTGACACTCTCATAAAAAACTGTGGATGTGTGGGCTGGAGAAAATTTGAATAGAACATGCTAGTTACAACTTTTAACAGGTTAAAATCACCCATAATAATTTTGACTATATTTCAATAATCATATCTTTTCTGATTTGCCTCAGCTAAAGTAGAAATGCTGAGGAAGAAGCATAGTATCTCCTCTTTGGAGTCCTTTTCTTAGAGCTATTTTTCCACTTGGTCAAAGAAAGACGAAGAAGAAATATCTACAAATCAGATCTAATAATTGTCCCTTTGACTGCATTGACTTTGATTAAAAACAGAGAACTGTATTTAAGAAAACATGAAATAATATCTTTCTTTGTAATTTTTCTGGTTGTGATTCATTTAATACAATACTAAATTGGAAAAACCAGCTGGTTTTTCAGTAAGTTGTTTTAGCTACCATAAGGAACAATCCAATGTTTAAAATCTATACATTCTTTGTATAGAAAGGAGACACTCTGAATAACATTTGATAAAACATTTTGTGTGCAGATTTGAATAAGTTTGATGGTTGTTTTCTCCCTTCACTCTACCTTTGTGTGTTTTTTTTTTTTAATCTGACTTCTCCTGTAGCAAACCTTTCTTTAGGTCTTGTTCAGCCTTCCTGCAGTCATATTTTACTGCTTTATATCTCATTCCCTCAGAGTTTTGCTCTCAGTGGAGTGATGAAATTCAATCTGTAAACCAAATCATGTTACCGGGTGGAAGCATGTAAACATGTAAGATGTCCATCTGAAAACCCAGAGTCACGGCATTCACAGTAGGAATTTTAAGTTCTACTTAAACAGAGAGAAGTACATTTTCTGTTTGTCTGTAGAGAAAGTCCTTGTTTCCAGCTGATGCATGGATCAAAAGAAAAGAAGCTGACTATGGCTTCCAAGTTTTAGGGGCAGATGGAGATACATGGACCACTTTCAGATTGTAGACCTTGGAATTAAGTGTCCTCTTCTGTACCCTGATGAGTGGAAATTTTTCTTTCTCTGGAAGACACATTAGACCTCAGAAAATACCTGTGACCCTGCGGCATTGCCATATTTCCAATGACATTTTAACTTATACAGACCATCTAAAAAGATTCTTTTACAATGATCTTTCCAGCTGCTTCAGCTGCACAAAAAATAGATGAATCACGCTACTAACAATGGTATTTTCTTATCAGTATGGATTGAGTGGGAAGGGTGGAGGGAGGTGGCAATGAAAAAAGAAACTTGATTGCTTCTGTTTGAACTAACTATCTGATTAAAACAACACCAACAATGACAACACCGACAAAGAGGAAAATATACTCTACCACAAAAAAACACAACAATTTTCACTTTGGATGGACTATTTCCTTTGAAATGGAAAGAAAAAAATGTCCCTAGCACAAGATGTATCCAACCTATAATTTCTGATTACTCAGAAATTCACAGAAAGTAAATCCAGATAGGATTAAGAAAGCCCCCAGGGACGAACAAGTGGGAGAATATTTATTTGTTTGTACCAAATAGTTGACTGAATAATGAATAACTATTAGCTTAAATTGCAATAAACACAGTTATTTAATTGAGATCTAACAGTTGCATTTTTCTTGTTTTCTCCTAAGAAGCCTCTGAACGGCATCTTCAGAGTATCTCATAAAAAGGATGACTATGATCTTTACATCTGAATAGCAGATTTGATTTTCAGCAATTTTCTGATCCTCCCTTTTGTTCTTTAAGGTGACGCTTTTTAGAAGATAAGAACAGACACTCACAAAATTATTTTCCTCTGTTTGGACAAGATTAAAAGTTTTCTTTATCTAGAAATATTTAAGTCTTTTATAGCAAAGAGATATTTTTAGAAACAGAAGACCAGGTTCTAACCCAGAATTAAGTTCCCCAGTAACTGATTATCCTCACCCTCCCCTCCACCCGTACCCTTTGGGAGTGAATATGTTGATATTAAGGTTTATCAAGTTATATCAATTGACACATTTAACCTTTTTTCTTATTATGCTTATTTTTTTTCTAGGATATCCTATTAGAGGATAAATTTTTAGTCAGAAAACCACCCTGGACTTTTAGGAAGCAATTCTTTAAAAAAGGAAGGTTGGACGGGACCTTCTGGAATTGAAATTTTTTTATCTGTACAAGAGTAGGAAAGCAAGAGGACCTATTTGGAGAGAAATGGAATAGAAAGGGGATATTTGTGAATAGAGCTTAGGATATTAGCTTTATGGAGAGTAAGGACAGAATCTGTAGAAAGGGTTGTGATTATATCTTTATGTTTCCAGATGTATCTAGGTTAATAATTTACAATAGTAATCTGGAATATTTTTTTCCCTAAATTATTCTCTCTTCCTTCCATCCAGCCCAGGGAAGAGGTATGAAAATGTAGAAAGTAGAAATAGTGTGCTAATCTTTGGGACTTTTTACTTGTTAGTTTATCTGTTTGATTTTCAAACACCCCATAGAAGAGACAGAAATGGAAGCTTGGACAAACTGTCTTAACCAGAAGCAGCAGGTAGAGCTGGACTCAGTCCCTTAAAACTATAGAGAAGTGTCTTAGCCTGGAAGGAGAAAACAAGATAGCATGTACAGGCCCCTATGAAGTAGGGATTGGGGCCTCAGTCATCAACAGGAATGGTGAGCAGGGACAAAATCTCTGAGAGGAAATGGCTATGTGAGGTATTTGGGAAAGTGGAATTCATACATAAGCTCAGACGAGAGTTCCATGTCCCAATGTACCTGAAATCATGAGTGAGCCAGCAGTCTAGAAGTGGTCATGTGCATTAGAGCTGAGGGTGTCTCAGTGGCTCTCTATATGGATGAAGCCTGAAGATCAGAAAGGTCCCACTCCTGAATCCCAGGGTACTCACCAAGACCCCAAAAGGAGACAGCAAATTATGAGTGGGACTAAGCTTCAGTTTCCCACCACCTCCGTGGTAAAGGTGAGTCTCAAAATAAAAATTAAGTTGAGTTTTATAATGCATAGGACTGTCTATTTCTTGCTCAAATTAAACTTGTGGCTGAGCTTCACACTTGTTAATAGGATCAAAAAAAAACAAGAACTTTAATATTGCCGTGATGATACAGGAAGTAGGGTTGAGAAGGGAAAACAGGAAAGGAAAAAAGGTTGGTACCCATATTATGTGGCAGGTACCTGAACCATCCTCTCCTGGTGCTCTGGGGCCAGCAAACACCATGAGTTGGTTGTGTAGGAGACTGAAAGGATAGTGCACTCATTGCTTCAATCAGTATTGGAAGGCTAAGTGTAGCCCTGAGGATACAAGATCAGTGCAATTCATTGAAAGTCAGCTGGATGGCGTTTAGACCAGTGAGACAATCACAGCATAAGACCAGCATTGACTAGTGGACTGTGTGGGGCCAGGTTTAATAATCCACTGTGCTGCAGCAGGATTCAAAGGAAATAGTTACTTGAGACACCGAATTTCTGTACCCTTGGGTGTGAAAGTCTGTAAAATCTTTTTTTCAGTTTGTTTAAACTGCCATGATTATGAGCAAACCAGGAGGATGAGAAGCACCAAGAGGAAGAACCTGGGCTTCTTTTTTTAAGACAGGTAATGCTTGAGCTATTGATTGGAAATATAGACATGTTCTCATCTGCACTCTGATTTTGTGAAGCAATTCATATAGAAATAATCCATATAAAGTGTCTTCAGATAAATGTTTCGCACTGCAGTACTTATTCTCTGAATGTCAGAGGATTTATTTGGGTCAGTTGGTCTTCAAGTATTTCATATAACAGATATAAATTGAGTTCGTTTCGCTGTTGTTTGGTTTCTTGAGCCAAGTAGAAGATTCTGGGTTAAGAGTACTAGGTTGGAGTCTGGGCTTCAAATTTTAGAAGTCAGATAATCTTGGGCATGACGTTTCTGACTGTTTCCTTATTTGTAAAATAGAGATGATAGCACTGCATGGTCATGTAGAGGGGAAAAATGAGTACAGGTTGACATTTTGATATCCAAGGAAGTATAATGGAAGTACAGAGGAGGGATCATTAATTCTTCCCCAAGGATGGAATTAGAGTAACTGACAACTGACCTTGGGATTAAAGGTTGAGTAGAATTTCGCTGGCAACCACAACCACAACAACAAAAAGAGGCAGTCCCAACACAAATAACAGTTTAAGCACAGCAAGAGATATAAGTGAGACGGTGTTCTATGTCCACTAAAATAGTCCTGACCAGTGCTCAACCATATGTCCTTGGCATTCACCAATCTAGTAACATGCATTCTACTGGAAGCACTTATAACTGTGCCAAGGGCATTCTATCTATTCATGCATGTGACAGGCTAAAAATGTTAGAGTGAATGCATCCAGGAGCAGATACCCCTTGGAAGCAAGTGGGGTTGGGCATTAGATAACAGGGAGGGGTGTTTCTCACTGTATCCCAGGATTCTCCAGTGAGATTGAAGCTTAGTTGTCCTATTCCAAAACCTGGTTGATAATGCATACCTTATTGGTTCTCTTTTTTCCCCTGTCTCCCTTTCCTGAATGTTTATGGTCCTTTCTGGGGACATCTCCCAAATAATAAAGCAATTGCGCACAAATCATGTTTCTGGATCTGCTTCTGGGGAAATCAACTTAAGACAGAGACACTAGTTTGAAATATAGGGCATATGGAAAGGGTAGGAAGGAGCTAATGAGGAAGCTGTTGTTTGGAGACATATAGTGAAATCCAGTAGAACATGGTAAGTATTTGGCTAATATGGAAAATAAGAAGCCTTTGAAAGCCTAAGCAGAGGGGAAGCTGAGAAGAAAGCAGAAGCAACATTTCATATCCACTTTTTAAAAGACATTTTTAGAGCAGTTTTAATTCACAACAAAATTGAGAGGACTGTACAGAGATTTTCCATATACCCTCTGCCACCACACATGCAAAGCCTCTGCCGTTGTCAGTGTCACTCATCAGAATGATACATTTATTACCAAGAATGAATCTACATTGACACATCATAATCGCCCCAAATCCATAAATTACATTTGAGCTCATTCTTGATCTTGTATATTCTATGAGTTTGGACAAATGTAAAATAACATATATCCATCATTACATATCATACAGAGTGCTAAAAATGCCCTAAAATCCTCTGTGCTCTGCCTATTTACCCCTCCACGTCAACCGCTGGCAACCACTGAGTTTTTAATTGTCTCCATAGTTTTGCCTTTTCCAGAATGTTCTATAGTTAGAATACACAGCATGTAGCCTTTTCAGACTGGCTTCTTTTACTTAGTAATATGCATATAAGATTCCCCTATGCTTTTTCATGACTTGATAACTCATTTCTTCTTAGGTCTTAATAATACTCCATTGTCTGGATACACCCCAGTTTATTTATCCTTCACCTACTGAAGGACATCTTGGCTGTTTCCAAGTTTTGGCAATTATAAACAGAGCTGCTATAAACATCTGTGTGCAGGTTTTTGTGTGGACATAAGTTTTCAACTCCTTTGGGCAAATACCAAAAAGTGTGATTGTAAGAGTATGTTTGGTTTAATCAGAGGTTGTCAAACTGTGTTCCAGAATGGCTGTACCATTCCTCATCAGCAATTTTTGAGTGTTTCTATTATTGCACATCCTCACTAACATTTGGTATCATCATTGTTTTAGATTTTGGCTATTTTGATAGATATCTAGTGGTATCTTATTGTTTTAATTTGCATTTCCCTGATGACATGTAATATGGATCATCTTTTCTAATGCTTATTTGACATATGTATATCTTCTTTGGTTAGATGTCTGTTAGGATCTTTGGACTATTTTTTGGTCAGGTTTTTTGTTTTGTTTTGTTTTCTTATTGTTGTGTTTTAATAGTTCTTTGTATACTTTGGAAAATAGTTTTTTTACCAGATGTGTCTTTTGAAAATATTTTCTTCCACTCTGTGGCTGGTTTCTCATTCTCTTGACATCGTCTTTCACAGAGCAGATATTTTCAATCCTAATGAATTCCAGCTTACCAGTTATTTTTTTCATGAGTTGCGTCTTTGGTGTTGTATTGAAAAATACCATACCCAAGGCTATTCTTGATTTTCTCCTATATTATATTCTAGGAATTTAATGGGTTTTCATTTTAAATTTATGTCTGTGACCCATTTAATTTAATTTTGTGAAGGACATAAAGTCTATGTCTAGATTTATCACTATTATCATTATTATTACTATTACTGGTTGTGGATATCCAGCTGTTCCAGTACCACTTGCTGAAGAGACTATCTTTTCTCCGTTGTATTGCCTCTGCTCCTTTGTCAAAGATCAGTTGACTATATTTGTGGGAGCATATTTCTGGGCTCTTTATTGTGTTCCACTGATTTATTTGAGCATTTTTTTTTCCAATATCCACTGTCCTGATTACTGTAGCTCTATAGTAAGCCTTAAAATACAGTAGGATTAGTCCTCCAAATTTGTTCTTTTCCTTCAATACTATATTGGGTATTCTGTGTTTTTTTCCTCTTCATATAAATATTAGAATCATTTTGTTGATATCCTCAAGGTAACTTACTGGGATTTTGGTTGGGATTACATTGAATCTATAGATCAAGTTGGGAAGAACTCTTGTCTTAGCAATATTGAATCATCCTGTCCATGAACATGGAATATCTCTCCTTTTACTTAGTGCTTCTTTGAGTTCAGTTATCAGAATTTTGTGGTTTTATTCATATTAATCATGTACATATTTTGTTAGATTTATATCTATGTATTTCATTCATTTTGGGTGCTAATGTAAATGGTATTGTGTTTTTCTTTTCTATTGGTATAGTGTTTTTAATTTCAAATGGTATATAGAAAAGTAAGTGGCTCAATATTAAAAAAAAAACAAACAACCCAATCAAAAATTGGGCAGAAAACCTAAACAGACATTTCCCAAAGAAGACATACAGATAGCCAAGAAGCACATGAGAAGCTGGTCAACATCATTAATTATTACAGAAATGCAAATCAAAACTACAATGAGGTATCACCTCACACCAGTTAGAATGGGCATCATCAGAAAATCTACAAACAACAAATGCTGGAGGGGTTGTGGAGAAAAGGGAACCCTCTTGCACTGTTGGTGGGAATGTAAATTGATACAGCCACTGTGGAGAACAGTATGGAGGTTCCTTAAAACACTAAAAATAGAATTACCATATGACCTAGCAATCCCACTACTAGGCATATACCCAAAGAAAACCATAATTCAAACAGACACATGCACCTCAATGTTCATTGCAGCCCTATTTATAATAACCATGTCATGGAAGCAACCTAAATGCCCATCGACAGGTGAATGGATAGAGAAGATGTGGTACATATATACAATGGAATATTACTCAGCCACAAAATGGAATGAAATTGGGTCATTTGTAGAGATGTGGATGGACTTAGAGACTGTCATACAGAATGAAGTAAGTCAGAAAGAGAAAAAACAAATATCATATATTAATGCATATATATGGAACCTATAAAAATGTTACAGATGAACTAGTTTTCAGAGCAGAAATAGAGACACAGATGTAGAGAACAAACGTATGGACACCAAGGGGGGAAAGTGGCGGGGGTGGGTGGTGTGATGAATTGAGAGATTGGGATTGACATGTATACACTAATATGTATAAAATGGATAACTAATAAGAACCTGCTGTATAAACCAATAAATAAAATACAATTCAAAAATTAAAGAAAAAGAAAGAAAATTGACCTATATTAATTTTGCATTATGCAACCTTATTACAATTGCTTATGAGTTCCAGGAATGTTTTTTATTATTATTATTGTTTCATATGTTCAACAAAGAAGATCATGTTAATTGTGAACAAAGACATTTTTAGGTCTTTCTTCCCAATCTGTGTACCTTTTATTTTCTTTTCTTGCCTTGTTGCATTAGCAAGGATTTTTAATATTATGTTAAAAAGGAGTGGTAAGAAGGGATATCCTTGACTTTTATATGATATTAGTGAGAAAGATTTAAGTTTCTCACCATTATATATGTTAGCTGTAGTTTTGTAGGTAGTCTTTATCAAGTTGAGAAAGTTCCCCTCTAATCCCAATTTAATTAGAGTTATTATAATAAATGAGTGTTGGACTTTGTTAAATGTTTTTCTGCATTTATTAATATGATCATGCAATTTTTCTTTTTTAATCTGTTGTTGGAATGGATTACATTATTACTTTTCAAATGTTGAATCATCTTTGCATACCTGGGATAAATATCACTTGGTTGTGGTATATAATTCTTTATATATATATATATATATATATATATATATATATATATATATATCTTTTGAATTTTATTTGCTATCATTGAGAATTTTTTCCATCTATGTCCATGAGAAATATTGGTCTGTAGTTTCCTTTTCTTATAATGTCTGTGGTTTTGGTATTAGGGCACTGTTGGCCTCATAGGATGAGTTAGGAAACATTTCCTCTGTTTCAATCTTCTGAAAGAGATTGTAAACAATTAGTATAACTTCTTCCTTAAATTTTTGGTAGAAGTTACCAGGGAACCTATCTGGGACTGGTGTTTTCTGTTTTGGAAAGCTATTCATCATTGATTCAATTTCTTTACTAGATATAGGTTCATCAGGTTTCCTATTTCTTCTTGTGTGAGTTTTGGCAAATTGTGTCTTTCAAAGAATTAGTCCATTTCACCTAAATTACTGTATGATCAGGCCCCCCAAGATGGCTGTTCTCTGTACATCCCCTGCTTAACCAGCCCCTGGTTCACCTACACCCTACTTATGTAACTGACCTTCCATCTTAATCATAGAGCCTAATTAATAAAAGCCTATGTACTTGCCTCCTGCCTCAGTTAGTGATTCTTCTAATCTTTAGATCAGAATGTCTCCACTACGATAGTTTATCAAAGGAGCAGTGAAAGGTCTGCCCCTCTGCTGATTTCCCTGGTAGCCAATGAACCAACCTGATGTCAGTTCTCCCTGTAACTGATAACCTCATTCTTTCCGGGGTAAAGAAGACTGCTGCCATGTCCTGCCTGCCATCTGCTGTCCACGTTGGAGTATTACTCGAGGACCCTCTTGCTTTGGAAGTGTAAGATCTTCCATCTATTAAACCATTGATGTCTCTGTCGCTGACTCCAGGCTCCTTCTTTGATCTTGAGACATGCAGGCCTGCAGTGTGTAACCCAAGAGTTACCAAATTTGTGGGCATTTTGTTGTTCACAGTAGTTCTTTATAATGCTCTTAATGTCAGTAGCATCTGTAGTGATGTCCCCTCTCATTTCTGATAATAGTAATATGTGTCCTCTCTCTTTTTCTTAGTTAGCCTGGCTAGAGGCTTATTGATTTTTTTTTAACTTTAAAAAATGTTTATTTTATTTTAATTATTTATTTTTTTTATAGAGCAGGTTCTTATTAGTTATCTATTTTATACATATTAGTGTATATATGTCAACCACAAACTCCCAATTCAACGCACCTCCCTCTCCCACCCCACTTTCCCCCCTTGGTGTCCGTATGTTTGTTCTCTACCTGTGTGTCTCTATTTCTGCCTTGCAAACGAATTAATCTGTACCATTTTTCTAGATTCCACATATATGCATTAATATATGATATTTGTTTTTCCTTTCTGACTTACTTCACTCTGTATGACAGTCTAGATCCATCCACATCTCTACAAATGACCCAATTTTGTTCCTTTTTATGGCTGAGCAATATTCCATTGTATATATGTACCACATCTTCTTTATCCATTTGTCTGTTAATGGGCATTTAGGTTGCTTCCATGATCTGGCTATTGTAAATAGTGCTGCAATGAACACTGGGGCTCATGTGTCTTTTTGAATTACGTTTTTCTCTGGTTATATGTCCAGTAGTGGGATTGCTGGGTCATATGATAGTTCTACTTTTAGTGTTTTAAGGAACCTCCATACTGTTCTCCATAGTGGCTGTATCAATTTACATTTCCACAAACAGTACAAGAGGGTTCACTTTTCCACACACTCTTTCCAGCATTTGTTGTTTGTAGATTTTCTGAGGATGCCCATTCTAACTAGTGTGAGGTAAAACCTTATTGTAGTTTTGATTTGCAATTTCTCTAATAATTAGTGATGTTGAGCAGTTTTCATGTTCCTCTTGACCATCTGTATGTCTTCTTTGGTGAAACGTCTATTTACATCTTTTGCCCATTTTTTGATTGGGTTGTTTGTTTTTTTTAATTTTGAGCTGCATGAACTGTTTATATACTTTGGAGATTAATCCTTTGTCCGTTGATTCATTTGCAAATATTTTCTCCCATTCTGAGGGTTGTCTTTTCATCTTGTTTATGGTTCCCTTTGCTATGCAAAAGCTTTTAAGTTTCATTATGTCCCATTTGTTTAGTTTTGTTTTTATTTCCATTTCTCTAGGAGGTGGGTCAAAACGGATCTTGCTGTGATTTATGTCATAGAGTGTTCTGCCTATGTTTTCCTCTAAGAGTTTGATAGTTTCTGGCCTTACATGTAGGTCTTTAATCCATTTTGAGTTTATTTTTGTATATGGTGTTAGGGAGTGTTCTAATTTCATTATTTTACGTGTAGCTGTCCAGTTTTCCCAGCACCACTTATTGAAGAGGCTGTCTTTTCTCCACTGTATATTCTTTCCTCCTGTATCAAAAATAAGGTGAACATATGTGCATGGTTTTATCTCTGGGTTTTGTATCCTGTTCCATTGATCTATATTTCTGTTATTGTGCCAGTACCATGCTTTCTTTATTACTGTAGCTTTGTAGTATAGTCTGAAGTACTGGAGCCTGATTCCTCCAGCTCTCCATTTTACTTTCTCAAGATTGCTTTGGCTATTCCATACAAACTGTGAAATTTTTTGTTCTAGTTCTGTGATAGATGCCATTGGTAGTTTAATAGGGATTGCACTGAACCTGTAGATTGCTTTGGGTATTATACTCATTTTCACAATGTTGATTCTTTCAAGCCAAGAACATGGCATATCTCTCCATCTGTTTGTGTCATCTTTGATTTCTTTCATATGTGTCTTATAGTTTTCTGAGTACAGGTCTTTTACCTCCTTAGGTAGGTTTATTCCTGGGTATTTTATTCTTTTTGTTGCAAAGGTGTATGAGATTGTTTCCTTAATTTCTCTTTCAGATTTTTCATTGTTAGTGTATAGGAATGCAAGAGATTTCTATGCATTAATTTTGTATCCTGCAACTTTACAAAATTCATTGATTAACTCTAGTATTTTTTCTGGTGGCATCTTTAGGATTCTTTGTGTATAGTATCATGTCATCTGCCAACAGTGACAGTTTTACCTCTTCTTTTCCAATTTGGATTCCTTTTATTTCTTCTTCTTCTCCGATTGCTGTGTCTAGGACTCCCGAAACTATGTTGAATAATAGTGGCAAGAGTGGGCACTCTTGTCTTTTCCTGATCTTAGAGGAAATGCTTTCAGTTTTTCACCATTGAGAATGATGTTTGCTCTGCGTTTGTCGTATATGGCCTTTATTATGTTGAGGTAGGTTCTCTCTGTGCCCACTTTCTAGAGGGTTTTTATCATAAATGGGTGTTGAATTTTGTCAAAAACTTTTTTCTGCATCTATTGAGGTTATCATATATTTTTATCCTTCAGTTTGTTAATATGATGTATCACATTGAATTATTTGCATATATTGAAGAATCTTTACATCCCTGTGATAAATCCCACTTGATCATGGTGCATGATCCTTTTAATGTGTTGTTGGATTCTGTTTGCTAGTATTTTGTTGAGGATTTTTGCATCTATATTCATCAGTCGTACTGGTCTGTAATATTCTTCTTTTTTTAGTATCTTTGTCTGGTTTTGGTATCAGGGTGATGGTGGACTCACAGAATGAGTTTGGGAGTGTTCCTTCCTCTGCAGATTTTTGGAAGTGTTTGAGAAGGCTGGGGGTTAGCTCTTCTCTAAATGTTTGATAGAATTCACCTGTGAAGCCATCTGGTCCTGGACTTTTGTTTCTTGGAAGATTTTTAATCACAGTTTTAATTTCAGTGCTTGTGATTGGTCTGCTCATATTTTCTATTTCTTCCTGGTTCAGTCTTAGAAGGTTATACCTTTCTAAGAATTTGTCCATTTCTCCCAGGTTGCCCATTTTATTTGCATAGAGTTGCTTGTGGTAGTCTCTTACAATGCTTTGTATTTCTGCAGTGTCCATTGTAACTTCTTCTTTTTCATTTCTAATTTTATTAATTTGAGTCCTCTCCCTTTTTTTCTTGATGGGTCTGGCTAAAATTTTATTAATCTTTTTATCTTCTCAAAGAACCAGCTTTTAGTTTTATTGATCTTTGCCATTGTTTTCTTTGCTTCTATTTCATTTTTTTCCACTTGATCTTTATGATTTCTTTTCTTCTACTTTAGGTTTTGTTTCTTCTTCTTTATCTAGTTCCTTTAGCTGTAAGGTTAGACTGTTTATTTGAGATTTTTCTTGTTTCTTAAAATAGGATTGTATTGCTATAAACGTCCCTCTTACAACTGCTTTTGCTGCATCCCATAAGTTTAGGAATGTCATGTTTTTGTTGTCATTTGTCTCTAGGTAATTTTTGATTTCCTCTTTGATTGCTTTAGTGATGTCTTGGTTATTTAGTAATGTATTGTTTAGCCTCCATGTGTTTTTGTTTTTTACTTTTCCCTGTCATTTATTTCTAATCTCATAACATTGTGGTTGGAAAATATGCTTGATATGATTTCAATTTTCTTAAATGTATGGAGGCTTGATTTGTGACCCAAGATATGATCTATCCTGGAGAATGTTCCATGTGCACTTGAGAAGAAAGTGTGATCTGTTGGTAAGAATTGTTATTTTTGGGGGGAAATTGTCTTCTTTACCATTATGTAATATCCTTCTTTATCCCTGATAACTTTTTTTACTTTTTACTCTTTCTGAAATTAATCTAGCTACTGCTTTCTTTTGATTAGTATTAGAATGGTATATTTTTCTTTGTCCATTTGTTTTTAATCAATGCATGTTTTTATATTTAAAGTAGATTTCTTGTACACAAAATATAGTTGGGTCTTGTTTTGTGATCTACACTGATAATCTCTGTCTTTTAACTGGTGCATTTAGACCATTGGTGTTCAAAGTGATTATTGATATAGTTGGATTAATTATCTATCATATTTGTATTTGTTACTGTTTTATCTTTATTGCCCTTGTTTCTATTTTTGTCTTCCACTCTTCTTCTCCCTTTTGTGGTTTTAATTGAACATTTTATGATTCTATTTTTCTCCTTTCTTAGCATATCAATTATATTTCATTTTTCCACCTTTTAGAAAGCAAATACTGCCAACTTTATCATAAGATGAGTTGGAGAAAGCATTACACTAGGAAAAGTGAGTGAGTCTAAAGTAATATTTTGGTAAGTAGTAATGAAACCTGAATTTCTGTACCAATAGAGAATTTGCAGTCTGTTGGGCTTGTTAATTAATTGGACATAAAGTTCGGAGTGGGAGGTTGTGCAGTCATGGAAGCCAACATTTTTGCCCTTGAAAATGATAGGTGATAAAGCAATCAATGAAGATAGGCAACAATGGGAGACAAAAATGGTGAATTTGTGGTGCTTGTTGAAGATTCAGATGGCAGCCTTTAATTTTTCGATTTAACAAATATTTGTTGAACTTACTTTGAACCACACAGTCTCTGGGTCCTAGGAGTAAGAAGTCACAGCCTCTGTTCCTACACAGCTACACTGTGTGGTGGAAAGGTTGTAAATGTGATACAGGTTGAGAAGACCATTTATATGTAGGTGCTAAAATAAACTGTGGGAGTTGATTTCTTTATCTAGCAGAAAGAGTATTTTACTATTTCTCTAAGATAATGTCTTTAATTTGGTGGGATTTCTTTTCATAGGCAAATAGTTCTTTGGATTTGGGAAGAATGGATTGCAACATTTTATCTCTGAAAGCTTCACATTAACATATCTTTAAAAAGGGGTAAAGAAGAGTGAAGAGTCAGAATTATAATTTCCCCGTTTAGGTTGATATAGAATAAAGCTCATAGAGCACTGTGACTTGTTATGTATTAATGGATTCTTCTCTGCTAATGTTAGTTGAATTTCAATGGCAGAGAAAATAAAGAGAAATTTATTTTCTTCTCTTGATGTTACTTGCCTAGTTTGCAAATAGTAATATTTTTTTGCTTCCTGGAAAAGAAACAATGGCTGAATTGTGTTTTGAAACTCAAGGAGAAACACTAAAAACTATGTTTTATGCATCACCTAATCTTTATTCCTTCCTTCCTTCTTTCTTCCTTCCTTCCTTCCTTCCTTCCTTCCTTCCTTCCTTCCTTCCTTCCTCCCTCCCTCCCTCCCTCCCTCTTTCTTTCTTTCTTTCTTTCTTTCTTGCAATATTTCAGTATAATTTAACTATCAGTAATTTTTTTTTCCTTTATTTCCTTGTTAAAGAAAGGCAGTATATGTTCTTGCCAGGTTAGAGTACCAACTTTTATCAGTTTGCTGTATAGTTCTTGGGAACCTTTATTTGTGTCATTAAAATAATGCTACTTTGAATCATTCATCTTTGAAAACCTGAGCTTTTTGTGTCCCCGTTTATAATAATTCAAGAGATATAAGATATTTGCCAATGTGAATAACATAATCTCATAGCTTTTACCATTGTGGGAATAGGTTTTTAAAAAATTACTGTGACTATAATTTGTCTTAAATTATTCATTCCTAATATTGCATTACTAATATTGCATAAACTTCACTCGAAACCAAATGATCTCTTTCAGGATATTTACACAGCTGTGACAATTTGACATATATCATTTCTCCTTGATTTATATTTTTTATTTCTTCAATCAATCAACCAAATTAATCAATAAGTATTTATAGAGTTTCTATTTGGAATAACAGATCTTTAGGCTTAAAGCTCAGGCCTGCCAGGGGAATCATTCACATGGCAACAAAAACTCTAATTTACCCACAGTTTCAACAAATCCTCCAACATGTTGCTGGTTGTTTGCCTTTGGTGAGAAGGCATGGCTATAATGAAGTCCCCAAACAGTTTACACTGGCAAAGGAACACTTTTCAAAGAACCTGATGGGGACTTGGCAGCTGGGAAACTTGTAAGATTTGAGACCCTGAAAGATTTGTCCCTTCTCTACGTTGTTCCTTCCTTCATGAAGATAAAAATCTAAACCTCAGCCACATGAAAGATATTTGTATTTTCTGGGTATGGTGGTGCCTTTCTAAGAATCACATCCTCATCATCCATGTTACAACCCTCCTTTTACAAAACTCAATGTAAACACTAGAGGTAGAGTGACATGGAAGGCACTGAAGTACGGACATCTCAAACACCAGGGGCATTCAAGATTGCAGTGTTTCTCAAACCTTTGGTGTCAGGATCTCTTTATAGTTTTAAAAAGTCATGGAAGAGGGCTTCCCTCGTGGTGCAGTGGTTGAGAGTCCGCCTGCTGATGCAGGGGACACGGGTTTGTGCCCCGGTCTGGGAGGATCCCACGTGCCGCGAAGCGGCTGCTCCGCAACGGGAGAGGCCACAGCAGTGAGAAGCAAAAAAAAAAAAAAAAAGTCATGGAAGACCCCAAAGACTTTTTTTTTAATATGGATCATAGATAGCTATTTTATTTACCATATTATCAAAACAGCTGAGGACTTTTTGACATTTTCATCACTAATATATTTTAAATGAAAATAATTAACCCATTACAAGTTAAGTGTGATGCTCTAGAAGCCAAAAGAAGTGTATCAATAAGGAATGTCGTATCTGTCAAAGGGTGTAAAATATCAGAGTCCTAAAGTTGGGTCATGAGATTTAGCAACGTGGAGGTTTTCTGTGACCTTGGAGTGAAGGTCTAGCTACAGTGGGTTTATGAGAGATTAGAAGGAGAGAAACTGGATAGACTGAGTATAGACCACCCCTTCCAGGTGCTTTGTTACAAAGACTAGAAGAAATAGTGTGATAGCTGATGGGAAGAGTGAGTCCAGTAAAAGGTGTGTTTTCTGGTTTAGATTTTGCTTTTCAAGATGAGAAGATTAATAGAATGCTTATGTTCTGATGGGGATGAGTTAGCGAAGAGAAAAAGGTTGACAATGTAAGAGACAGGGAAAACACATGGATTAATGCTTTACAGTGTGCAACAGGGCTTGGGACCTAGTACACAGGTGGAGGGATTGGCTCTAAAAAGAACACAGAAAATTCATCTTTCAAAACAGCCAGGAAGGCTGAGTGAATACGTATGTCAATGGTGGGTGAGGAAAGGCAGTAGAGGGAGTCTAAGCACGTTCTCTTCTGATTGCTTCACTTCTCAGTGAAAGAGAGAGATCATGAGCTGAGAGTGAAGATGGGCAGGTTGGTGGTTTTAAAAACAGTAGGTGTGGAAGAGTCACCTAAGAGAGTGGACTGGGAATGAACTAGGACTGTGGTTCTCAAAGGGTGATCCTCAGACCAGCAGTATCCGCATGACCTGAAAACTTGTTAGAAATGCAAATTCTCAAGGACTTGCTTCAGACCCACTTCAAACCTTACTTCTGAGGGTGAACCCCGAAAATCCTCCAGGGATTCTGATGCACACTGACATTTCAGAGCCACTGGATGAGTATGTACCGTACGATTTTTGAGTCACCCTAACTACCTTGAATGTCAAGAACAATGCAAAGTGAGACCAGTCAGCTAGTGTGTTGTAGGTTTTTCTCCAGCCAAAATCAGATAATTTTTTTTATGGGATAGGCAAAGAGTTGGACTTACAGGTTATGGTCATTGTCTTCTAAAACATTAAATGGAAAGTCTATAAAAATTACAATAATAAAGATTGTTACGGGCTGAGATGTGTCCCCCCACCCCCAACTAACATTCATGTTAAAAGTCCTAACTTAATACCTCAGAATGTGAGTATATTTAGATATAAGGCCTTGAAAGAGGTAATTAGGTTGTATGAGGTCATTAGGATGGGTCATAATCCAATATGACTGGTGTTCTTAGAAGAAGAGAAAATTAAGAGACAGAGACACATGAAGGGAAGATCATATGAAAACAAAGGGATTATACGGCTGTTTATAAACCAAGGACAGAGGCCTCAGAAGACACCAACCCTGCCAAAACCTTGATCGTGGATTTCCAGATTCCAGAACTTTGAGACAGTAAACCGTTGCTGTTTAAGCCACCCAGTCTGTGGTACTTTGCTCTGGCTATCCAAACAAATGAATACAAAGATGCCAGTAAAATGTTTTATTTTCTAAACACTTAAGATAAAAAGGGCTAACTTCACTTACCAGATCAGTACCTTAGCCAACTGACTTTAATTATCTTTATTCCTTTCTATAAAGGGGAATTATAATAACATCTACCTCAAAGGGCTATTGTGGAGATGAAATGAGGTAATTCATGTAAAGCTTTCACTCAGTACCTAACCCACGAAGTCCTCAAAAATGTCAGTCTGGAAAAAAAAAAATGGCATCACTTCAAAAAAGCATGCATGTTTGGCCAGGACAATTCTTGCTCTTGAATCCACAGTTAGAACTCAAATTGCAAAGTCTCTGGAGGTATCAGCTGTTGAATTGAGGTGTGTGTTCCCGAGCCTTGTGGCACTGCCCTTTTCTTCTTCTCCAGGATTGATTTCTGAAGCAGCCCTAAAGGCCACAAAGCAGGGTTGGGACTCCTGGATTGATTTTTTATGTTGACACACTGGACCAGGCCCTGTCTGGTTTATAAACTGATGCTATATTATTTCCAGGTCTCTTATGAAAGTGAGCCAGAAAAATCATTTTTACAGTAAGGTTGGATTTTCTCTTGTGTAGTTTTGTTTGGGGAGCTGTGGAGGCAGGGAAGGGGGACAGAGAGGTGACAGAGTGACTCCTTTTCTCCTCCAAGCTTTGTATTTCTCCATTTCAAAGTGTTATCACTGAGAAAATATTACTTAATTGACAATATGATAGTCTCTTATATAAGACCGAGTCTAGGCTTGGGGTGCTATTTACTGTGATTATCACTTCCAAATGTGGTACTTTGTTGTATTTTTCCTCCACAAGCAGTTATTTGTTGGTAATGGATTTCTGTAAGCCAAATTATATCCTCTCTTTAAGAATCATTTTGACTGTGTATCTGCAACAGACTTTTCAGAGAGGGCTAATTATTACTGATAGGGATGATAGAGATTCTTCTCCCTGTTCTGAGCAATTAAAAAAAACTTCTTGTCCCAGTTTACTTTGCACAGCCCTGTCATTGAACCAGCATCCTTGATTTGTGTTTAAACTACAATAAAAATAAATGTAGGAAGTCTTGGCTTATACAAAGACCAGTACTCCTATGATCCTAAAGCGGTTTAAAAATTTTGCAAGTATACTGTTTGTAGATTTCAGACTACTCAGGGTCACTCAGTGTAAAGTAATCATCAGCAAATGCCTTATTTGTCCATTAAGGCAGAGAACCAAACTGGTGGTTTATGGATGAATCAGTACTGCATGTCTAAGAGCTTTGTTCAGTTACCAGTGTTAGTGCTTTTCTTTTGGTTGTACGTGACCTTGGTTTAATAAAAATCTCTATCCAATATCTTCTATATTTGCTCAAAATGTTTTTCCAAAGTAGTATTGGACTTTTAACTTTACTTATGATGTTTTCTGTGTTGTTTCTATATTCACAAACCTATTTATATTTTCCTTTTTGGTGTGAGATCAAAATTCACGTTGTTTTACCCCTACCCCCAAAAGCTCAATAATTATTCCCACATTTTCCAATTCCTGCCTGATTTGAAATGCCTTTATTATATAGTATTTTCTCAGTTATGCTAAGTAATTTATATCAGATATCCTCCTGGTTCCATGATGTGTAGGTCTATTCTTTTATCAGCTCCATTCTACAAAGGAATCTTATATTTTCATATATGGTAAGGAGAATCCTCATCTATAACTCTTTATCAAAACATTTTTTTATCCTGATCTGTTTATTATTTCTAATATAATTTTTAACCTTGTGATTACATACATAAAACTTACACACTTTTTATTATAAAAATTATCAGATGTGGAAGGATATCATGTAAAAAGTAAAAAGCTTCCTTGATTTTTCAATCCCACCCTAGAATCAAACAATTAACAATTTCATGAGTGTACTTATGGATCTTTTTCTAGGCATTTGCATATTATGTGTTTTCAAAATAGTTTGGGATTTTGTATTTACATGAATTACAAAAACATACATACACATTTTTCGATATATATCTATTAAACACTTACCCATCATGTACCTGGCACTGGGATACATCAGTGACCAAGAAAGACAGAAATCACTGGGCTGGTGGGGCTTACATCCTAGTGCAGAAAATCAGACAATTAACAATATACATAACATACAATTAAATCATTTAATATTGTAGAATATGTTTAAATGCTGTGGAAAAGCAAAGAGTGTGAGAAGTTCTTGTATGTGTAGTGGAGAGTGTTGCAATTTTAAATAGGATGCTCAAGCAGCTCCTCTAAGAGAGTCAGATATGAGCAAAGACCTGTAGGAGGTGTTCCAAAACTTGGTTTTAGCACTTATATCTTGAGGATTTTTCTTGTCGGCACTTAACGATTCCTTCATTCTTTGAACTGCTCTTCATTATTCTATATCATTTTAATACTTCTTTCTTGGACACTAACTAACAAAGTATAGAAGATTTAAAAGACACACGAGCAACATTTATTCACTAAACATAGAAGTATATAACGCAAATTAAAAATATTCATTATTTTCTAAAATTATTGAAATACCTACAAAGAGTTTACTATATATTAAGCACCAATCAGTGTCTCAATAAATTGACAAACAAAAATAAACAAACAAAAAATTAAAAAATGGATATTATTCTGGCTATATCCTTAAATCACAATGCAATAAATTAAGAAATGAATAATGAAATAATAGCCAACTTAATCTATTTTCATAGAAATTTTAAAAAATAGATAACTGTTACAATTCTTTATCAGCCTTTAAAACAAATTTTGAGAATCAAAATTGATATTAGAAACTCTTTTCCTATAACTATGCTGTACACCTGAAAATAATATAATATTGTAAATCAACTATATTCAATAAAAACGATTCTTTTAAAATCGATGAGAATACTATTCAGAAATTCCTATGAGAGACAACAAAAGCAATAATCAGAGTTAATTTTAGAAGCGCCAAAGCATTATTTGAAAAAAAAAAAGTGGTTTAAAATAAAGTATTATATTCAAAATCTAGAAGCAGAATAAGCAAAATGCAAGTAAAATAGAATTTTTAAAGAAAAAAATTATTAAATAATATTTAAAATATAAAAATATATATGGTAGCTTGAAAAGATCCATACCAACCTATTTTGCAAATTAGTTGAAGGAAAAAGGATAAGTAAATATGACAAATAAAGAGAAAACTTTTTTCATTGAAAAAAAGATAGATGTATAATAGCACATACATTAAAAAAATCTAGAATCTAGATGAAATAGTTTCTAGAAAAATGTAAAGTATTAAAATTGAGCCAAGAAGAATAGGTAGTCTTGATAGACCAATTACAATAAAGAAAATATGGTATAAAATATTTCCTTAAAAGGACACTAAAATGTTTCCAGTTTTCACATGGCTGATTAAAGC
The DNA here is from genome assembly GCF_059928025.1 of Delphinapterus leucas. NCBI lineage: Eukaryota > Metazoa > Chordata > Mammalia > Artiodactyla > Monodontidae > Delphinapterus > Delphinapterus leucas. Next base: position 117,527,778 of record NC_143129.1, read on the forward strand.
CTTCATTTCCTACTTATTCTATCAAATATGAAAAAGTAACTGGAAAAATAAGAAATAAAAATGCAAATTTAGGTCTTCCCTGGTGGCACAGTGGTCGAATCCGCCTGCCCATGCAGGGGACACAGGTTCGTGCCCCGGTCAGGGAAGATCCCACATGCCGCAGAGTGGCTGGGCCCGTGAGCCATGGCCGCTAAGCCCGCGTGTCCAGAGCCTGTGCTCTGCAATGGGAGAGGACACAACAGTGAGAGGCCTGCGTACAGCAAAAAAAAAAAAAAAAAAAAAAAAAAAAGTAAATTTAATATTTTGTTGGAGCATGCAGACCACTTAAATTCCTGAGCAACAAAATAAGAGAGGGCTGCCCAAATCAGTAAACATGAAACAGAGGTAGAGAGGGACATGGGAAAAGAATGTTCATGATTTCATTATTTATTTATTTATTTTTATTAAAGTATAGTTAATTTACAATATTGTATTAGTTTCAGGTATACAACAGTGATTCAACATTTTTATACATTATACTCCATTTAAAGTTATTACAAAACCATGGCTGTATTCCCTGTGAAGTTGGTTGAAGCCATGACCATAACCTCTAACGATGAAAAGGGAATGTGATCCCTAAAGTTTCCACCCTGTCAAGTAACACTGACAGTCAAGTATAAAAGGCAATGGAAATTACAATCTTATACCACTCTTGCTTACCAGATTGGCATAATTCAATAAGTATAAAAACATATTAGATGTTAGCAAGAGTGTGAGAACACTGGGGTTCTTATACATAGCAGGTGGGATGATGGAAAGGAATAACTTTTTTAAATTGTATTATTATTATTTTTTTACATCTCTATTGTAGTATAATTGCTTTACAAAGCTGTGTCAGTTTCTGCTGTATAACAAAGTGAATCAGCTATATGTATACATATACCTCCATATCCCCTCCCTCTTGTGCCTCCCTTCCACCATCCCTATCCCATCCCTCTAGGTGGTCACAAAGCACTTAGCTGAACTACCTTTGCTATGCAGCTGCTTCCCACTAGCTATCTATTTTACACTTGGTAGTGTATATATGTCAATGTTATTCTCCCATTTCGTCCCATCTTACCCTTCCCCCATCCCCATGTCCACAAGTCCATTCTCTATGGCTGAGTCTTTATTCCTGGCCTGCCCCTAGGTTCATCATAACCATTTTTTTTTTTTTTTTAGATTCCATATATATGTGTTAGCATACGGTATTTGTTTTTCTCTTTCTGACTTACTTCACTCTGTATAACAGTCTCTAGGTCCATCCACCTCACTACAAATAACTCAAATTCATTTCTTTTTATGGCTGAGTAATATTACATTGTATATATGTGCCACATCTTCTTTATCTATTCATCTGTCAGTGGACACTTAGGTTGCTTCCATGACCTGGCTATTGTAAATAGTGCTACATGAACATTGTGGTACATGACTATTTTTGATTTACTGTTTTTTCAGGGTATTTGTCCAGTACTGGGATTGCAGGGTCGTATGGTAGTACTATTTTTAGTTTTTTAAGGAGCCTCCATACTGTTCTCCATAGTGGCTGCATCAATTTACACTCCCACCAACAGTGCAAGAGGGTTCCCTTTCCTCCACACCCTCTCCAGCATTTATTGTTTTAAATTTTTTGTGATAGCCATTCTGACTGGTGTGAGGTGATACCTCATTGTAGTTTTGATTTGCATTTATCTAATGTTTAGTGATGTTGAGCATCCTTTCATGTGTTTGTTGCCAATCTGTATATCTTCTTTGGAGAAATGTCTATTTAGTCTTCTGTCCATTTTTGGATTGGGTTGTTTGTTTTCTTGATATTGAGCTCCAAGAGCTGCTTGTATATTTTGGAGATTAATCCTTTGTCAGTTGCTTCATTTGTAAATATTTTCTCCCATCCTGAGGGTTGTCTTTTTGTCTTGTTTATGGTTTCCTTTGATGTACAAAATCTTTTAAGTTTCATTAGGTCCCATGTGTTTATTTTTGGCTTTATTTCCATTTCTCTAGTATGTGGGTCAAAAAAGATGTTGCTGTGATTTATGTCATAGAGTGTTCTACCTATGTTTCCCTCTAAGAGTTTCATAGTGTCCAGTCTTACATTTAGGTCTTTAATCCATTTTGAGTTTATTTTTGTGTATGGTGTTAGGGAGTGCTCGAATTTCATTCTTTTATATGTAGCTGTCCAGTTTTCCCAGCACCACTTATTGAGGAGGCTGTCCTTTCTCCATTGTATATTCTTGCCTCTTTTGTCAAAGATAAGGTGACCATATGTGCGTGGGTTGATCTCTGGGCTTTCTATCCTGTTCCATTGATCTATATTTCTGTTTTTGTGCCAGTACCATACTGCCTTGATTATTGTAGTTTTGTAGTATAGTCTGAAGTTAGGGAGTGTGATCCCTCCAGCTCCGTGTTTCTTTCTCAAGATTGCTTTGGCTATTCAGGGTCTTTTGTGTTTCCATACAAATTTTAAAATTCTTAGTTCTAGTTTTGTGAAAAATGCCCTTGGGAGTTTGATAAGGATGGCATTGAATCTGTAGATTGCTTTGGGTGGTATAATCATTTTCACAATGTTGATTCTTCCAATCCAAGAACATGGTATATCTTTCCATCTGTTTGTATTATCTTTGATTTCTTTCATCAGTGTCTTATAGTTTTCTAAGTACAGGTCTTTTACCTCCTTAGGTAGGTTTATTCCTAGGTATTTTATTCTTTTTGTTGCAATGGTAAATGGGAGTGTTTTCTTAATTTCTCTTTCAGATTTTTTGTTGTAAATATAGAGGAATGCAAGAGATTTCTGTGCATTGACTTTGTATCTTGCAACTTTACAAAATTCATTGATTAGCTCTAGTAGTTTTCTGGTAGTATCTTTAGGATTCTCTATGTGTAGTATCATGTCATATGAAAACAGTGACAGTTTTACTTCTTCTTTTCCAATTTAGATTCCTTTATTTTATTTTTCCTCTCTGATTGCTGTGGCTAAAACTTCCAAAACTATGTTGAATAATAGTGGTGAGAGTGGGCACCCATATCTTTTTCCTGATATTAGAGGAAATGTTTTCAGTTTTTCACCATTGAGAATGATATATCCTGTGGGTTTGTCATATATGGCTTTATTATGTTGAGGTAGGTTTCCTCTGTGCCCACTTTCTGGAGGGTTGTTTTCATAAACTGGCACTGAATTTTGTCCAAAGCTTTTTCTGCATCTATTGAGATGATCATATGGTTTTTCTCCTTCATTTTGTTAATATGGTGTATCACATTGTTTGATTTGTGTATATTGAAGAATCCTTGCATTCCTGGGATAAATCCCACTTGATCATGGTGTATGATCCTTTTAATGTGCTGTTGGATTCTGTCTGCTAGTATTTTGTTCAGGATTTTTGCATCTATATTCATCAGTGATATTGGCCTGTAGTTTTCTTTTTTTGTAACATCTTTGTCTGGTTTTCTTTTTTTGTAACATCTTTGTCTGGTTTTGGCCTCATAGAATGAGTTTGGGAATATTCCTCCCTCTGCTGTATTTTTGAAGAGTTTGAGAAGGTTAGGTGTTAGCTCTTTTCTAAATATTTGATAGAATGCGCCTGTGAAGGCATCTAGATGGTCCTGGGCTTTTGTTCATTGAGAGATTTTTAATCACAGTCTCAATTTCAGTGCTTGTGATAGGTCGGTTTATATTTTTTTATTTCTTCCTGGTTCAGTTGTGGAAGGTTGTGCTTTTCTAAGAATTTGTGCATTTCTTCCAGGTTTTCCTTTTTTTTTTTTTTTTTTTTTGCAGTACGTGGGCCTCTCACTGTTGTGTCCTCTCCCGTTGTGGAGCACAGTCTCCCGTTGTGGAGCACAGGCTCTGGATGTGCAGGCTCAGTGGCCATGGCTCATGGGCATAGCTGCTCCACAGCATGTGGGATCTTCCCAGACCAGGGCACGAGCCCATGTCCCCTGCATCAGCAGACGGACTCTCAACCACTGTGCCACCAGGGAAGCCCCAGATTTTCCATTTTATTGGCATATAGTTACTTATGGTAATCTCTCATGATCCTTTGTATTTCTGAAGTGTCAGTTATTTCTTCTCCTTTTTCATTTCTAATTCTGCTGATTTGAGTCTTCTCCTCTTTTTCTTGATGAGTCTGGCTAGTGGTTTATCAATTTTGTTTATCTTCTCAAAGAACCAGCTTTTAGTTTTATTGATCTTTGCTTTGTTTCCTTCATTTCTATTTCATTTATTTCTGATCTGATCTTTATGTATTCTTTCCTTCTGCTAACTTTGAGTTATTTTGTTTTTCTTTCTCTAATTGCTTTATGTGTAAGCTTAGGTTGTTTATTTAAGATGGTTCTTGTTTCTTGAGGTAGGATTGTATTGCTATAAACTTCACTCTTAGAACTGCTTTTGCTGCATCCCATAGATTTTGGGTCATCGTGATTTCATTGTCATTTGTTTCTAGGTATTTTTTGATTTCTTCTTTGATTGCTTCAGTGATCTGTTGGCTATTTAGTAACATATGGTTTAGCCTCCATGTGTTTGTACTTTTTACAGTTTTTTCCCCTGTAATTGATATCTAGCCTTATAGCATTGTGGTCGGAAAAGATATTTGGTACAATTTCAATTTTCTTAAATTTCCCGAGGCTTGATTTGTGACCCAGGATATGATCTATCCTGGAGAATGTTCCACATGCACTTGAGAAGAAAGTGTATTCTGTTGTTTTTGGAGAGAATGTGTGATAAATATCAATTAGTCAATTTTGTTTAATGTGTCATTTAAATCTTGTGTTTCTTTATTTATTTTCTTTTGGGATGATCTCTCCATTGGTGAAAGTGGGGTGTTAAAGTGCTCCTCTATTATTGTGTTACTGTCGATTTCCCCTTTTATGGCTGTTAGCGTTTGCCTTATGTATTGAGGTGCTCCTATTTTGGGTGCATAAATATTTACATATTTATATGTAACATAACATATATATATATATAGTTATCTCTTTTTCTTGGATTGATCCTTTGATCATTTTGTAATGTCCTTCTTTGCCTCTTGTAATAGTCTTTGTTTTAAAGTCTATTTTGTCTGATATGAGAATTGCTATTCCAGCTTTCTTTTGATTTCCATTTGCATGGTATATATTTTTCCATCCCTTCAGTTTCAGTCTGTATGTGTTCCTAGGTCTGAAGTGGGTCTCTTATAGACAGCATATATACGGGTCTTGTTTTTGTATCCATTCAGCCAGTCTATGACTTTTGGTTGGAACATTTAATCCATTTACATTTAATGTAATTATTGATATGTTTGCTCCTATTACCATTTTCTCAATTGTTTTGGGTTTGTTATTGTCTTTTCCTTCTCTTGTGTTTCCTGCCTAGAGAAGTTCCTTTAGCATTTGTTGTAAAGCTGGTTTGGTGGTGCTGAATTCTCTTAGCTTTTGCTTGTCTGTAAAGGTTTTAATTTTTCCGTCAAATCTGAATGAGATCCTTGCTGGGTAGAGTAATCTTGGTTGTAAATTTTTTCCTTTCATCACTTTAAATATGTCCTGCCACTCCCTTCTGGCTTGCAGAGTTTCTGCTGAGAGATCAGCTGTTAACCTTATGTGGATTCCCTTTTATTTTATTTGTTGCTTTTCCCTTGCTGCTTTTAATATTTTTTCTTTGTATTTAATTTTTGATTTGTTGATCAATATGTGTCTTGGGTGTGTTTCTCCTTGAATCTATCCTATATGTGACTCTCTGCACTTCCTGTAATTGACTGACTATTTCCTTTCCCTTGTTAGGGAAGTTTTCAATGATAATCTCTTCAAATATTTTTTCAGACCCTTTCTTCTTCTCTTCCTCTGGGACATCTCTAATTCGAATGTTGGTGTGTTTAATGTTGTCCCAGAGTTCTTTGAGACTGTTCTCAATTATTTTCATTCTTTTATCTTTTTTCTGCTCTGCAGCAGTTATTTCCACTATTCTATCTTCCAGGTCCTTTATTCGTTCTTCTGCCTCAGTTTTTCTGTTATTGATTCCTTCTAGAGTATTTTTAATTTCATTTATTGTGTTGTTCATCTGTGTTTGTTTGTTCTTTAGTTCTTCTAGGTCCTTGTTAAATATTTCTTTTATTTTCTCCATTCTATTTCCAAGATTTTGGATCATCTTTACTATAATTACTCTGAATTCTTTTTCAGATAGACTGCATATTTCCTCTTCAGTTGTTTCTTCTGGTGGGTTTTTACCTTGCTCCTTCAACTGCTGAATATTTCTCTTTCTTCTCATTTTGCTTAACTTACTGTGTTTTGTTTCTCCTTTTCAAGGCTGCAGGTTTGTAGTTCGTCTTATTTTTGGTGTCTGCCCCCAGTGGGTGAGGTTGGTTCAGTGGGTTTTGCAGGTTTCCTGGTGGGGGGGATTGGTGCCTGTGTTCTGGTGGGTGGGCTGGATCTTGTCCCACTGTTTAGTAGGGCCACATCTGGTGGTGTGTTTTAGTGTGTCTGTGAACTTATTATGATTTTAGGCAGCCTCTCTGCTAATGGGTGGTGTTGTGTTCCTGTCTTGCTAGTTTTTTGCCATGGGGCATCCAGCACTGGAGCTTGCTGGCTGCTGGGTGAAGCTGGGTCTTCATGTTGAAATGGAGATTTCTGGGTGAGCTCTGGCTAATTAATATTACGTGGGGCCAGGAGGTCTCTGGTGGTCCAATGTCTTAGACTTTGCCCTCCCACCTCAGAGGCTCAGGCCCAACACCTGGCTGGAGCACAAATACCCTGCCAGCTGCACGGCATGGAAGAAAAGGAAGAAAAAATAAAACAAAAACAGACAGAACCGCAATACAAATGGTAAAAGCAAAAATAAAGAGAAAATGTCACACAAAGAAACATGTACACACACAGTCACAAAAAGAGAAAAAAAAAGAGAGCAACCAAACCAATAAACAAACCCAACAAAGAAAAGAAGCACTATAAGCTAAACTAAGATAAACATAAAACCAAAAACAATTCAAATGCAGAAAACAAACCCCAAGTCTAGAGTTGTTCCCAAAGTCCACTGCTTCAATTTTGGGAACATTCTTTGTCTTTTCAGGTATTGCACAGATACAGGATTTATCAAGCTGGTTGCCGCAATTTAATCCACTACTCCTGAGTTGCACAGAAAAATTTCCCTTTCTCTCCTTTGTTCACACAGCTCCTGGGGTTTACCTTGGTTTTGGCCCTGCATCTGCATGTAGGGTGCCCTCAGACATCTGTTCCCCACCCAGACAGGAAGGGGTTAAAGCAGTGGCTGGTTAAGGCCCTCTTGATCACTCAGGCTGGGGAGAGGGAAAGGTATGGTAGTCATAATTGGACTGCAGGTCATGCCTGTGGAGGCAGAGGCTGGTGTGACTTTGCAACAGCCTGAAGCACACTGTGTGTTCTCCCAGGGCAGTTGACCCTGGATCATGGGACCCTGGCAGTGGTGTGCTGTACATGCTCACAGGGAGGTGTGGGTAGTGACCTGCGCTTGCACACAGGATTCTTGCTGGCAGCGGTGGCAGTGGTAGTGGTCCATGCCTGACTCTTGGGTTTGAGATGATACTTGCAGCTCATGCCTGTCTCTGGAGCTTGCTTAGGTGGAGCTCTGCCATCTGTGGGTACATGGAGCAGGAAGCCCCTCTCCTCATGCACCCCAAAACAATGGTCTCTTGCCTCTCCAGCAGTTCCATACTTTTTCCTGGACCCCTCTTAGCTAGCTGTGGTTCACTAGCCCCTTTCAGGCTGTGATCACAGAGCCAATCCCAGTCCTCTCCCTGGGATCTGACCTCCAAAGTCCAAGCCTCAGCTTCCAGCCCCCACCCACCCTGGTATGTGAGCAGACAAGCATCTCAGGCTGGTGAGTGCTGGTTGGCAGTGATCCTCTGTGCAAGAATCTCTCTACTTTGTCCTCTGCACCTCTGTTGCTGTGCTCTCCTCTGTGGCTCTGAAGCTTCCCATCCCCACCAGTGAAGGGGCTTCCTAGTGTGTGGAAACTTTTCCTCCTTCACAGGTCCCTCTCAGAGGCACAGGTCCCATCCTTATTCTTTTGTCTGTTTTTTCTTTTTTGCCTAACAGGTATGTGGAGATTTTCTTGCTCTTTGGGAAGTCTGAGGTCTTCTGCCAGCATTCAGTATGTGTTCTGTAGGAGTCGTTCCATATGTAGATGTATTTTTGATGTATTTGTGGGGAGGAAGGTGATCTCCATATCTTACTCCTCCGCCATCTTGAAGGTTTCCTCTGGAATAACTTCTATAGCCAGCAATATGACAAGATCTGTTAAAATTATACCTTCAAGTACTCTTTGACTCAGCAATTACACTTCTTGGTATTTTTCCATCAGAAATAATTGCATACAAGGATATGAGTGCAATAATTTTCATGTAGTATTTTGGTTATAGAAAATGATTGGAGGCAAACTAAATAACCATCAGAAGAATACTATTTAAATAAATTATTACACAACTAAAAATGCTTTAAACAAGGTAAGTAAATTTCTACTGTAAAAGGCAGATGGCAAAATTTTTGATCAAGGAAAGGGCTTTTTGGCTCTTAACTATACAGTCAGACTCCTATAAAGGTTTTCTTGATCATTAGGAATGAAAGTACTATAAGCATCTCTCTTCACGTTACCTTCAATGCCTTTCCTAACCCATGCTGCCTTCTCCTAACTACCATTGTATTCTCTCTTCTCTCCAACCCATCAAAACTATCTTAAGAAAGACTATGATGATTTTATTCTCTTTAAAGCATAAGGTTTACTGCATATTTTTTGGGGGGGGTTATTTGCTGTTTAAGAGAAGACAACATTTAAGCCTGAAGAATAAATACATAGTTGTAGAGTTGCTCTGTCAGCTTGCCTGGTGTTGAGCTGGTTGGTGTGAGGTAGGTGGTGGGAATGTAACCGTTTCCATTGTTTCCCAAATCTTATACTCTGCCTACTTGTAATCTGGCCTTGCTCAGAAAATACATGTTGGCATACATTGCAAGAGAGATAGTTTTTTTCTTTTTAAAATTCTGTGTGGTTGTTAATCTTCTCCCTTGGGTATTTGTGTAGAGTTTGCTTATTTGTTTGTTTTGTGTCCCCTCTGTCACATTAGTGTGCCATACTCTATTCAACAAATGGCAAGTGGAATTCAATATAAGACTTTTTCAAATTCAATATTTTATGTGCAAATCATGGATAAGCATTCTCTTGAACATTATGAATAACATTGGGGATTTTTCCTGAACTCTTTCCTCAGTTTAAGATTTATTGGTTCTGTTCCCACCACATTCTCTCAGATTTCCTCTTCCACTATCTAGAAGTCTGTTTTTGCCAAAGACCAGCTAATTTCTTGCCTTCTCCACAAAGTCTTCATTACCTCTCCAAACCCAGAAATCTCTCTGCTCTGAGCTCTTGTAATCTTTATTGAATGGATCTAAAATGTGATATTCTACCAAAAAGTAGCATGTGAGCTGTCTGTTTCTACTGTGGCAGGTATGAGGTTTCCGGGTTAACATTTTATGAATATGCTTCTTTGGTTACAGTGTGTTGTATTTAGAAATATTTCTTTCATTGGACCAAATGAAATCTTTAATGTCTCTTCCACACAAAAAAGATGTTTTGTAAGCACTACTGGCACAAAATTATATTAACATGCTTAATTCTTTTTAAAAATAGGTAATTAACATGACTCAGTGCTTGCTAATAAGAAACTACACTGCCCATCATGCCCACGTTGGGAAATTACTGGCTTTGTGAGAGTTTATCAAGTTGCTCAAGATGGATTGAAATAGGGGGGAATCTCACTTGGGCTTCCTTGCCATTAAGGCAGGCATTCCTGATTCCCAGAATGAAGTAGGCCCCATTACTGTCCTGGGTTATGTGGTCTCTTCCTTCCTCTCTGACTGTTGCCTTCAGAAGCTAATTGGCCTCATTCACTCACTTTCAAAATCTGAAATGCATGTTCACCAACCTTCCAGGTTATAAGGCATGGGAGAGATCCTCTGTTTTGCTCTTAGTGTTACCATTTTCTCCTTTTTATCTCCTCTCTCAGATGTCTTCCCTCTGTGGTTTTGCTGCCAGACACAGTTCCTCTTTCAGTCTCCTGTGACTTTCATTTTTATCACCAATACCCAGATCACATTTCCAGTGACACCTTCTGGAATACCATTTTCTGGTTATGTTTTGGGGGATTGCTATTCAGAGAGTGGTGACTCTCTAACTAGATTCTAAGCATTTTCATGTAACTAACATGTCTTTGAATCCCCCTACCCACACCACCCAAACCCACAGATCCTTCTACAGAGTGATTGCTCCACCATTGGTGTCCATTGTCAAGGGGATGATGCTTAGTCCACACTTTCAGGGAAGGGTAGGCAGGACGGCTCAAGTGTTCTACAGCAGGTAACACATGAGTTTCTGCTCCCTTCTGATTCCTTACCTTGTTACACTTAGGTTGTTAAAGTGATGTTGGCAAATGTCATAGTTGGTGGCTGGTCAGCTTATGGTGACTGTATCTCTTCTACTATGAACACAAGCATTTCTGAAAAGAAAATATACCAGGAGGCAGCCTAGATTCTTCACCCTTCTGTGCTCAGATCCCTTACAAAATGGAGCAAAATCGTTATTTTACTTAATCTACCCTGGAAATGAAGGTAACACTTTAAAGCTGATTTTATAGTGTCTCAAAACCCATTGATCCAGAACCCACATCACTTTTATAAATCAACCTGCTAGTAAATCATTCTCTCCTGACATATCAAACAGGGCGATTTCCAAAATTCAAATTAGCCATATTTTATCAGATGGGGTCTGTGTCTTGAAACAGTTTTGTAGAGCTATATTTGGTATAAACAAATATACAGAAATAGCATTTTTTTGAAAACATATTTTAAAATTATGGTTTCATTGTATAGATCAACAGGTCATGTGTAGTAAACTAATAGCTACTTTGTAATAGCACTCAAGTGTTTTTACTAAAATTTAAATAAAATTATGTTTTGGCCATCATCCAGGTTGCAGAGACATAGTGCTTTCAATATGATTCTGAAGTAAGACTTTTATTTTGCTGTTGGATATCATACAAAACTTAGTTCAGTTCTCTAATTCCCAGGGAAAGTGGAAATCACATTGGATTTAAAATTTATGGATGAATTTTTTTTTTCTCTTTCTTTCTGTTTATGGGAAGTTTGGTGCAATCAGATTAAAATAAGATACACAGGAATGAATTCTGTGCACAGTCCTGGGGCTTGTTTAATACAACATATATACAGTTCTTTTTCTCAGAGGGTAGCTTAGAAATGTAAGAAAGTGAAAACTACAAACCTCTTTTTAAAAGGATATTGCACCCACCTTAGAATTGTATCCTCTTGAAAGAAGATTATTTATTGAAATAAGTGTAGAAGTTGACAATTTTTTCCAAGAAAGTTAGAAAAGTTTCTTTTGTGTTTTATTCATAGTAGAGGCAGTCTAAGAAAAAGGTCTCCATTGACCTAGAGTCACTGTTTTCCTGAATGCCAATAATTCAAAAAACCCAATTTTATGCATCTGACACCATCTCATCATAAATAACAATATACCTGCATATATAGTATAGTGCTCTTCAAGAAGTTCAAATCATTTCACACACATTTCCTCATTATCTTCCTATGCTATTATCACCAAATTTCAGGGATGTGGAAATTGAAGCAGGGAGTAGCAGGATTACTTACCCCCAAAGCTGTACTATGCTAAGTAAAGAGCCTAGGAATGAATTCCCAGAGTGTTCTTTGTACTGGCAGTTCTGTTCTTCCCCATAGCGTCACTGGGATGTGTTCCTGCATAAAGTACCCCAGGCTTTAAATAACTGAGGATATATATTTAGGCCAAGTAAACACTTACCTAACTTATTTACAGTAGCCACAGTGTCTCATTTGAGAGATCAATACCTCATCAATACTCAGCCAGGAAACATAAATTCTTTTGGTTAAAAGAAAGCTGGTTCCCTTATGGATTTATGGAATTTGGCTGTTAGCATCATGTCCCCGCCATCTTTCCCATTGGCATGGGCTTTGATAATTTATTTTGCCAAGGACAAGATTTATACACATGGACCGCTTTTATTCTAATAATGAATACATTACTTTCCCTCAAATGTACAGTGAAAAATTACTATGAAGTCATTACTCTGGCTCAGCTGATGGAGTTGGGGATGAGGAAATAGTTCTTTCAAGCTTTTAAAACAAACAAAAAACTCTCTTAAAGCCCTCATTCTTCTACAGGTGTGGGAGATGTACTCACAACCCATTCTGAGGAGAAACCTCATTTAATCTTTTGAGGCGATGTCTTTCTTAATCGCCATTTAACCCTCCTGTGTGGAGTGATTGACAAGTTAAAAAGTATACTTCCTAGACTCCTTTGCAACTAGGTTCTGTCAATTAGACACACCTGGATGAGATCCAGAAACCAGAAGTGAGGCAGGGGCCATTCTCTTGCAGTTGTAGCAGCTGACAGGTAAGTTCTGACAGCGGTGAGGGATCCTAGTGTCTCAACATGACATCTTGGAAGACAGTTGTCAGTATCCTGGGTGTGAGGAGGCTGTGGTTGCTGCAGTGACGAGAATCAGCTGCTGCCTGTTGTGTAGGTTTCATATATAGTCAGTAGTATGACCTTAAAACTGAAAGTTCAAGAGCAGTCTATTCCTCCAGGCCTTCCAAAGATTTTGTAAACACACAAGTCCCTGATTGAAGTTACTTTCTGCTTGATGTAGTCTCAGAGGTTTTGAAACCTGACTGAGCAACAGCTATTCTCCCACTTTTAAGTGCCAAGGAATAGATAACTGAGAGTTGGGTCCTCTAAATGTGGAAGGTCAGGCATATTTGGGTTCAAATCCTGGTTTTGATAGTAACTCTGAAACTTTGGCTCTATTTTTTCATCTTAAAAATGAGTCTCAGAATATCAACTTTACAGGAGTTTTGTGAATTTTATAAATAATAATGCATATAAAGTAATGAATCAATTAGTTTGACTTAGTTTTGATAATAATATTAAAAATATATTTTGACTAAACCTGATTTAAATAATAAGAAAATTTATTATCTCAAATAATTGGAGGTAATATATGGGATGAGCTCCAGGAATTATGTAATCTATGGCTCAATGATGTCAAAATGACTCAATGATGTAAACGGGCCAATGGATGTTTCTGAAAATAAAATTTTATTGAACCATAGATGCGCCAGAATGGCGACTTTTGCACTACAGTGGCTGAGCTGAACATTTGCCACAAAATCTGTGGACCATCAAGTTGGCAAAGCTATTCACTCTCTGGCCCTTTGTAGAAAATTTGTGCACCCTTCATTAAACAGTGACACTACTGACCTCAGCAGTAATTTCATCCTAAGGAGGGATTTCTTCATGCCTGCAAAAATGGCTGCCAGCAGCTATCAGAAAGAGAAAAAGAGAGGGAGGGAGCTGTGGGGGTTGGTGAGAGAGAGAGAGAGAGAGAGAGAGAGAGAGAGGACCGTGACCTCTAAGAATGGCACAGTCTGTCCCTTCAGTTTGATTGGACCAAATTAGTTCACAAGGTCACTCCTAGACCAATAACTGTTGTTAGGAGCTCTGCTAAGCATGAATGGTTTCGGACTAAACAGAATCCACTCTGGAGCTAATAATGGGCTGCATACCTGAAAAACTGGGGGTCCTATAAGAAAGAAGACGTGTTGGTTCAGCAACACACATTACCACAAACATCTAACAAAGTTGATGATAATGTGATAGGTACTCAATCAGTGTTCACTACTTTTCTCAATAATGATTTTGCCTACTTGGGTGGAGTCAAATGAGCACGGGCTAGGAGTTGGTAGACATGGCATTTCATACTGACCTCAAGCTACTGTGACCTTGGAAAAAATTAATTTTTCCATTGAAATATAAAGGGCTATGGTTTAGACTATATCTAAGGACTAGTCTGGTTATTAAATACAAATATTCAGTAATCAAAAGTTTTCATTAAAAGACTTATATTTGTCTAGTGTATTAGAGTTTTCAAATTAATTTCCAGATGCATTAATAGGAAACTTGTTGCAATAGTCAAAGAGAGAAGTCTCCAAGTTCTAGGATTAGAGTATATATGTTTGCTTCTTGATAGATGCTGAGACTGAATGTCAACCAGAGGTGGGGGATAAGCACTGCCACTGAGCAGCTTATTCATTCATTCATTTAATACATATTATTCAATGTCTACTGTGTGCCAGACACTGAGCTAAATAGAGAAGGGGCCCTGATGTCATAGAGTCTTCTTTCAAATGGGTGATGCAGAATAGTCAGTAACAATGTAAAAACAACATAGTGACGATGTGTTTTAAAGATAAGAAAGCAGGTGAATATGATAAGAAATTACAACAGGTCAGAGGGTCAGAGTAGACCTCTGTGAGGGCATCTTTCATCTAAGATGTGAATGTATAAATCTGGAGGACGAAAGTCCCTTTCCATTTTATATATTTTGCCTGATTTCTAGGTTTCATTGGTATGGCTATAATTTTCCATTTCTCCCCGAAGAGTTTTCTCTGTTGAAAAGCTCTTACAAAGTCTTCCCTTGGGAAAATGTTATGTGTTGGAAGAAGGGAGGTTGGGAAAGGGGAAATTTTAAAATAGTTTTTGAGTTAATTCAGAGTTATAGAGCTATGTTTCTGGAGGTTGTAAACTCTTTTTCAGCCACTATAAATGTTAAGCTCATGTCTTCTAATTTTGGGAGCATATTTTAGAAATAGAAACTGAAGTACCTGTAGCAGTATCTTTATATGCCAATCAAATTGCATGAAGAGGCACAGAAACAGCACACCAGATTCACCCACTCCTGGGTAACATGATTTTTTAAGCTTCAGAGAAAGGAACAAAGTACAAGAAACAACAGTTGTATCTTCCTGCATGGAGTCTAAACTGAAAATGGATTACTCATTTGTGTAGGGTTCCAGCATTTCCTATTTTCTCCACCTCTTCCCCAAATGTAGTTGATGATGCCACTGTTGAGTTAATCCTTTTGCCTCAAGAGCAAGTGTCTTATGTTACACTTAATGAACCTCATTGGTGCTTCTTACTCTTGTAGCCCTAAAACCTTGTTTCTACTTTTGAATGTTTTTCAAAGCAGCTTACAAGCATATTTAGACATTTGAATATGTTGTTAATATGACACTTGCAAAAAAAATTGTGTTAATCTGAGAAATACAAAAGCAATGTGGGGAAGAATAATTCTGCCTCCAAGCAAAATTGACCCAGTTAATGTTTGTAATGATTGGTTTACAGTGATTTTTATAAAAGTCAGTTTGTCTTATCTGTGGGTGAGTCTACATGGTGCAGAAACAAATGATTAATTCAATTAATTTGGTGACTTCCTCCCTTGCCCCAGAAAATAGTTGAAATATTTTGTATCACAGCTCCCATGGCAAAACTCCGAAAATATCACTTAGTTCCTATTGTGTAAATGATTAAATTGTTTTGAGGTCATAAAAGCTAACACATTTTAAAGATTAAAACTACAAAAGATGAAATTGATTGGAAAATCATATAAATATACACATATATAAATAATATAAATAGACAATAATAATACAAGAGATTTTGCATGCTTACGATACATCAAGTTCCACCATGCAAAGCATTGTTTATGTTGATAAATTCTTTAGAAATTCTAAATCCAGACCCTAAATAGTACCCACCCCTCTTCCTGACTATGACAATCTCCATATTGGCCTGAGGAAAGGAAAGGAGATGTTGGGTATATAGATCTGTAGAGAATGATCATGATTATCCCCATTTGAGGGATCACAAAATTGATTTTTAAAGAGAATCTAAGTAACTCTCCCAAAGTCACATACTTCATGAAATTGGGTTTCAAGCTCAGTCTTCATAATACCAAGCTCTCTCCACTAGAGCAGGACACCTGCTCTAATATGCTTTTGCATCTCCCATGATGTCTAGCACATAGGAAATCCCAGCAGTTATTTGCTGATTGAATGAAATAATGGCAATACACATGAAAACTGCATGGAATTACTAAATTATCCTTCTAACTTCCAATTCTTAATTTATTATCACTCTAAGAGTTACAGTCTAAATTGGGCTTGGAAAACTTTTTTTAAAAGGACTAGATAGTAAATATTTTAGGTTTTGCAAGCCATGTGATCTATCGTAACTCCTCAACCTTATCCTTGTAGTGCAAAGGCAGCCATACATGATAGTAAATGAATGGGCAAGGCTGAGTTCCAATACAACTTTATTTATTAAAATAGGGCCAGCCTGCAAGTCTATTTTATTGATCCTTAGCATAGATATGAAAATCATTCCAATTTCTTAATAATAAATAAAATATAGTTATTTTCCATGTGATATGCCGCACTTAACTTCCTGTATCCCTGAAAGCAGTGTTCACTTTGATTTGAATTGTCGTTGTATATACCCTTTCTGGTATTTATGTCTGTCCCTCTCATGGCCTGTTAATTGAAATTATGGGCAATGATTACAAATTACAAACTACAAAGAACTGCAGTTTTCTCTTAAGATCATTTACTTCGTGTGTTATTCTTTTGAATAAAGCATGGCTTAGGATAAGTTCATACCTTCATTTTAAAAGTGGCCTTTTATTAAAATTTTAATTTTCTAAGTGGTTCTGACTCAACTTATTCCTCAACAGTTCTTTTAACAGAATCCCCTCAGCTGCATCCAGCAGCCAAGCTAAAATGATTTTTACTACTGGTCTTTTTTTATTTCTGCATATGACTCTCTGAAAGCAATACCCAGCTAAGTGTCACCCAGGCAACAAGTCCACTTAAATCACCTTCTCTTTTACCCTGAGCCTGTCCTCAGAAGAAAAGATGCATACCCAAAAACCTCATGTGAAACTTTCAGACGGGAAGCCAGGCATCTGGGGAGTCACTTTGGACTCTTTAGACAGCTTTAAACACATTCGAGGATATGAAAGCAATATGAGTAGGAGGGAGAAAGGAAACATATAGGTTGGAATACCTTGTATTCGGTAGCAGTTTTACAGTCTATAAAACATTCTTAATATCTTATTTGATTTGTCAATACAGCTTTCTGAAGTTTGAGACCCTTTGATATTTTGAAAACATGTAGATTCAGGGGGGAAAGTGAGATATCAGCATGCTTGGGAAATGGTGGAGCTAGAACTCCTTTCATATCAAAGTCCATGGTGTTTCTACATTATCCCATGGGAGAATTTTATGCAAAGTTTAGTATTAAACCTGAAATCACCTCAAAGCTTATTACTAAAATTTAATATATAATATATAAATACATTATATATACATTAGTTCTGACTATAGTGTATTGTCTGAGTGTTTGTTGAGCAATTATACTTATATATAATTGTCATGCATAGTTTTATTTCTATGGAAAAATGATTTTCAGTCTAACTCTAGGCACAAAATATGTTTTCCTATGCCAGTAGTGGCAGCACATTCCTCAGTAAAATTGGAACAGAATCTCCACAGGGCAGTAGATAAAGGAGTGCAGGCAGCATAAACATGGCAACTCATAAGGACAGAACTCTGTACTTCTGAGTAACAGAAAAAAATTTTCAAATATTTTCTGGGTCAATGATAGCAGATAAATGGTACCCATGTTACATCATCTTCCCTGCCCATGGCAGGGATAACACCTGCTACCTGCCATAACAAGAGAAGGAGATGGTGCAACCTGAGTGCCATTAATTTTCTATTATGGATTTTAATATCAGAGTAGTACAGGGTCAGCCACTAACTATGTCTGTTGACAGAATTCTTTGCCATTCATCACAGAAGTAACCTCAGAATCCTTAACACAGCACTCTGGGCATCCAAAGCCAATCAGTAGGTTTTGCTCCACAGTTGAAACCTGCTTGCCAAACCTGCTGTAGATATTCTGAATTGGGTACCAGAGGTCAATTGTCTCATTAATGGGCTGGGTTCTGGAAGTGATCTATATGATGAATGTGAGTTGGGGCCTATTTCTATAGTGAAAAATTTTGTTACATTGAGAGGGCATTCAACTTATACTAACTATGAGTTATGCCAGGAGCCATACTTAATTTACTTGGACCTCATTTGGTCTTCTGCTTTTTATATTTCCCTTCAGTCCTATTGACAAGAATGAAATAAAAACAACAACAACAATGTACTTCAGTCTAATTTATTATGCTGGACATGGTATCTAGAGATAAAGTGAGAGTGAAATTTTTCCATTAATTTCATTAATGGTTGTTTCAAATTGTTCTCTTATTTTTTACAACTGATTTAATTTCATAAGCAGTATTTCTGTGAAATTTTATTTCTACATTTACTTTAGAATTATAAGTTGGCACTTATTTCTCAGGTATTTTCTGTTTGCTCTCTGTTTCATGTTTGGGGTTTGATTTTTTTTTTTTTTTTTTTTTTTTTTGTGCCTTCAGATGTGTTCTATTTTGACATAGTTAAGTTAGAGACAACTTGACCCTGCAAAGTAGCCTAGCAAAAATATGAAGTATCTTGATACTGAAATCAGTTTACAAACTGAATTTGAGATTTGTGATTTAGTACAATTATATGATGTCTCCAATTTGGAAATTAGCTATTTTATAGAAGTTTCCTACTAAATCAGTTGCTTAACCATTTTAGTTTGATTTTTAGACTAACTTCTAAAGCCTAATTAACACATAATAGAGCTTAAAAGTTTATATGTAATGAGGAAAAAAGCAATAGTATGACAATATGAATACAATTGGATAAAATAATGTTTCATTTATTTTGAATACGTATAGCTTAATAAAAACCTTGTTCAATTAAAGGAGAAGGAAGGTATAGTTGAGATAGTTTGTAGAATTTTTTTTGGCCACGCAGTGTGACATGCAGGATCTTAGTTCCCTGACCAGAGATCGAACCCGAAGCCCCTACAGTGGAAGTGCAGAGTCTTAACCACTGGACCGCCAGGGAAGTCCTGAGATATTTTATAGAGCTTCTGAAACAGAATTTGGGATATTGTTAGAAATGTTTGAGTAAGAAGATTTTTTAATTGTACATAATTACCTTTGAAAACATTTTATTTGCATTATTCTTGTATTTTCTGCTCAAATTAGGGACACTTCTGGAAGCTACAGGAAAAAAAAAAAACACGGAATGGAACAGAAATTTTAATCAGGTAAGTGGGAAGAGTTGAAAGAGAGAAGGAAATAGGAAAGATGGTTAAATGTATTTGTGAGTTTGCGTCAGGTGAAATCAACAAAGTTGTAAGTGATAAAAGTCAGAGAAAAAAGCAGAACGTATATGCATAACACCCTTAATTGGGAGGAGATGAGATGTTGAGAGAAAGATATTTTGGATTACGGTTCATAGTACGGTCATGGTTGATATCATTGGTCTAGGATGAGCTGCTACCTGTCTCCAGTGAGTGATAAAGATGGTAGAGATGGTACAGCCACTTTGGAAGATAGCTTGACAGTTTCTTATTAAAACATAATTTTAACATATGATCCAGCAATCACATGCCTTGGTGTTTACCCAAGGGAGCTGAAAACATATGTCCACACAAAAACCTGAATACAGGTGCTTATAGCAGCTTTATTCTTAGTTGCCAAAACTTGGAAACAACCAAATGTCTTTCAGTAGGTGAATAGATAAACTGTGGTCCATCCAGACAATGGAAAGTTATTGAACCCTAAAAAGAAATGAGGTATTAAGGCATGAAAAGACATGGGGGAAACTTAAATACATATTACTAAGTGAAAGAAGTCAATCTGAAAAGGCTACAAATTGTATGATTCTAACTACAGAGCATTCTGGAAAAGGCAAAATGATAGAGACCGTAAAAAGATCAGTGGTTGCCAGGGGTTGGGGGAGGGGGATGGATGAATAGGTGGAGCACAGAGGATTTTTAGGGCAGTGAAATACTCTGTGTGCTGTCATAGTGATGGACACATGTCACTACACATTTGCCCAAAGACATCAGATACGAAGAACACTAAGAGTGAAACATAATGTGAACTATGGACTCTGGGTAATTATGATGTGTTCATCTAGAGTCATCAATTGTAATAAGTGTACCACACTGGTGAGTGATGTTGATAACAAGAGAGGCTATAAATGTGTGAGGGCAGGGGGTATATGGGTAATCTTTGTACCTTCTCTTCAATTTTGCTCTGAACCTTATCTAATTTTTTTAAAGATGATATAGAGACCAAGGGGTATGACCCATTATTCATTTTTCACAGATGAGGGATGTCAAGCAGTTAAGTTTTCATAACCCACTAAGTATCTGTATTTGTAAAAAACAAACAGACAAACAAACAAACAAAAACCGTAATGAATACATTGGTCAGTACTTTTGTGCATTAATGGAAGAGTTGGGGAATGGATCACTTCATCCCTAGTAGGGTCTTACAACAGATAGTTTGCTGGCATATATAAAAATTCCGTTCAATACAAAACATGTTTCCAGGTTAGACTGACTTATTGCCATGTTCTCTGTTTTGGTATATTATTTTAAAAATGTTACTTAACCAGCTTCCTTGGTGATGACCACTATAAAAGCACGATTCAGAGCTTTTATCTTCTCCCCCAGAGTGAAAATCTGATTTTTGTTCAAGAATTTGTTATCCTTGGTCCAATGCAAACTTACTGAGGTGCTCCAGGGTTGTCCCTATGCTTCGTAGGAGCACCAGACAGTTGTCCATTATGAGTGACTGCATCTTTCATGTGTAATTAACAGGAAAATTCCCCCTGAAATATCACAGGTTTTCACACATCCCCATACTCAGATCATTCTCCATAGAGTTTTTTTATTGCCTCCAATGAGCTACTTGTGAATAATCTGATAACTCAGATAAATATATTATTAAGCTGCTATTGATTACATTCATTTTCCTTCATCCACTCTATTTCTTGCAAATATATATATATATAATATATATATATAATGATATATATATTATATATATTTATATATTATATATATTATATATATATAGAGAGAGAGAGAGAGAGAGAAGATTTAAGTGTAAGAGATTAAGAAGTTATTACTTGTTTTCAAATTAGCTTTATCAAAAATCTGTACCTGCTGTCTGGGCACTCATGGCCCTTCTGAAAATAATCACTTCCTTATTATCAGAAACAAAATAAGTAAAGTGATTTTGTTCAAGTCTAATTATTTTGAGCTTGTTTTCTTGCTCTGAAGGCTCCACAGTGAAACAGTCTTGACATGCAGAACACAGCTTCCGTGTAATATTTTATTCAAAGAATTTCAGAATAGTCAAGAATACCAAGGTCTCCAGATAGATTATTTCTTCCACATTTTCTGAGCAGAGGCATCCTTTAAAATGACAAACATGGTTGTAACAAAATAAACTTCGAGAAACTATGACTTCTTACCTTAATTAAAAATCGCTAACTCAAGGACATGATTGTATTTCCAGTATACTGTAAATAAATGTTCTAAAATGGTGTGGTAATTTCCCTAGGTATAGTTTGAAGATGTACAAATTTTTTTCAATTTGTTAATTGAATAAATATTATTGGATACAAGTAGAGTCTGTATGTGCAAACTAAAATACAGATTGACCTGATTATTGAGTAACAATTTACTAGTGTTGAAGAGATGCTGGTGCCTCCAGAATTTCTGTGCATAGGCAGGAGAATGTGCGTGCTGACTGGGTGCCTGATGCTTATATCAGAGCAAATGTTAGAATTCTCTTTGAATCACGTTTGGATGGGAGAGCGTTATAGTGAGAAGGTGACAGGATGCTTGGGAGCCGAAGCCAGTCTTAGCTGCTGAAGCTTGTACAACAGTGGATAGGGCCACCAGAGTGGCCAGGCTTAGCATGCCTTCTCCAAATTCCTCCAGCTGGACACACTCTATGAGCTACAGAACAGATAAGGGGCTCGATAACATCCCACAACGTCTCGCGTCTCAGCATTTGCTTGAAGACATCTGAGATTCCTCTCCTTCTTATTTAGCGCTTGAGTGGAAAGAATTAACACATCTTTTAAAAATACCTGGTAGAGTTTGTTTTCATAGCTTTTAAAGGATACTGATTATTTATTTAGTGAACAAGATAGTGTGTGTGTGTTGCTCTCCTTGTTCTATGCTTTAGTTAGTAACACAAAAACCATATTGTCATCACTGGGAATAATGACTTAAATCTTATGTAGATGGAAAGTCCTAGACATCAGCATAATGTCCTGTATCCAGCAAACCTTCTCTGTGGCAACAGGAGCACCACTGAACAAAGATAAGCCTTTGGACTATGTAGCCAATTATATCATGAGATTTGAAAGATGCTCAGGGAGCTGAGTTAAAAATTCTACTATTAAAGGTAAATATATTTAGCTTGATACATCATTTTATATTTAAATTCCCTCTTTTTGATTTTGGAGAGAAATAATTATTATTGATGGAAAGAATAATAATGATTAAAAAAATTAGACCCCTGTATTGAGTCAACTATTGCATAGTTGGTGATATCACAAAACAGAGAATTAATCCCCTTAGTCCAGACAACACTATTAGTGACTGAAGGCAGAACCTTCATTCCTAGAGCACTTTGTCTTGATCATTGTTTACCTCCTTGTCTAATCATTTTTACATTGCTAAGGATAATGTTCTACGAGAGTATAAGAAACCAAGAATGTAAGAGTGTTTCTGCATTGGCTCATGCAGTTTCCTCCACCTTTGTTTTCTCTGTCAGTTGAACTCCTTTATAATCAACCTTCCAGATCAGTTCAAAGGCTACAGTCTCCAAGAAGTTTGCCTCAGTACCTACCATCCACTCCCATCCCATTTGTTGGAATTACTCCTTCCTCTGCACTATGAATATGTTATCTGTGACTAACTTATAGCACATCACATTGAGCTTATTGGATCATGTCTCTCCCATGCCTGAGATTGCAGATTTGCTCAGGAGCATGAGCTATATTTGTCAACTTTGAATCCTTAGTCGCCAGGTCTCTGACCCATTATAGGTACAAAATAAACAACTGTTGCAAATTTAAATTTATTCCACAATACTGGGTATAGGGAATGCAATGTTTCTTGATTTTTCACCAAGTCATATCCAGCTATAAGTGGAAAATCAGTTGGGAGTGCAGGAGAGAAAGGAGCACAGAAAAGGAAGCTGGCAGCAAGTAAACTATATTCAGATTACTTTACATTTGTGCTAGGGGATAGACCAGAGAAAAGCTAATCTTTTTCCGGGAGGTGAATGGCATACCAAAGAGATTAAATGACCTGATCTGGAGTGACTTTGGGCAGGAGACAGGGTCTCTCTAACCTCAGTTGTCTTATTTGTTCTAAGAGTTTGACTAACAAATAGCTGACATTTAATAAGAAATCTTAGCTGTAATAGTCATAGGTGTATTCTTATTTCATGGATGATAATAAACAAGGTTCTTACCTTTTTTGAGCCTGCTTCCTCATGGAGTCTGATCTCTTCATGGAGATTCTAGTACTGAATTTGGGGGGACACTATATATAGCTGACACACAATATTTGCTTCATGAGTAATTCTTATTTTCCTCTTTCTCTTGTCCCAGCTGAATGTCCTTCAAGGACTATTCTGGGCAGAGATCAAACCAGGTGTCTTAGTATTTTACAGCAGCATTTTACCCTTACAGCCCAAGGTTTGACTTCTTGCCTTGTTAGATTTTTTTTTTCTGATCTTCTGTTTGTTTGTTTCTTTGTTTTTAAGTGACAGCTGAACTAATTTTATTGTAGAATAAAGAAAGATATTGTTTCCATGACACTGTTTTTGTGACCAAGGAATACATATACCCACGTAACTTGACTCAGTTATACACTGAAACATGGGCCTTTCAGCTGTAACACACTTCCACTCATGCAGTTACCTGGTCCAGCCCTCTTTCAGGAAAAATTCAATTTTATTTTTAGCAATACTCTTCCAAGCAGGAAACATTAAGGTTAACAGACAATTCATTAAGTGAAGGCACAATCCAATAGGATCATTTTCTTTAACAAATAATGGCAAACATAAAAAAAAAAGAGAAAATATGAGAGTTTATCAGGTTTAAGCAAGATTGTTTCCAAATTGTTGTGAAACTCTTTGTGACCTTGCTTTTCAGTGGGCAACAGTGGCCCCTACATTTGTGGAATTTAAGTAAAGATAAAACAATTGGTGTTTGGCACATCATAAAGGTTATGAACACGGTAGTGGTGGATTTGCTCACCAAACCTCAGAATATTTGAAAGTTTATATAAGTCTATGAATTCCTACCATGTTTGTAATGGAAACAAATGAGGATTGAGGTACATACCTGACCTCTTGAAGTTAACACAAATATAAATTCTGTCCCCCCACGGAATTTTCCAGAATGTCCTTGTCAAAGTTAAAAATGTACAATATTTGTACAATATATCTCTAAAAATAAAAACACATCTTTTTTCTTAATAGAAATGAAATACTTTTTTAAAATTAAAAGCACTTATGATGAATTGTTTTCAAATTAATTTCTTACATGTATAATTTGCAATTATTTTTTAACTTTTTTTTATTGAATGAAAGAGTCTTTAAATTCGATAGTGCTCTACAATTTTCAAAAGTTTCACACACATGATTTCATATAATTCCATTATAATTTGCAGTTCTTAAGGTGGGGTGGGACTCAAAATCTGAATCACAGCAAACTCTTAATGGAGGCTCGTTGAATAAACAAATGAATGAAAGGAAGAATGAAAGGAAACTTCAGAGATAGGAAAACAAGATGATCCAGTAGATTACCATGCAATATTCCTATTCATAAATCTTAACCAGTGTTCCTGGCTCCAATTCAATCCCCTATAGCTACTATTTTAGTGTAAACCAGTATAAAAGCACAAATGAGGTAATGTAATTTGGATGAAGAATTGATGCTTTATTGCCATTTGCTTTCACTACTTTTATTAATTTATTTTAATTATTTTATTCACAATTACATTTATTTCTTTTGTTTACTTTATTCACTGTTGTCTTTATTTATGGTTTCTTATCTGCCTTTTGGCTGTATCCACTGACTTCAAGTGAAGCCTAATGTGGCATGGCCAATTATGGCTGATTGTGGTGCTGTCATGAGGCTGCTGGTTGCAGCTGCCACTGGGATAGCATTCTCCAGGTCATCATCTGGGTCAGAATACTCATCATCTAGATCAGAGGCTATTTTTTATGCTCAAATGGACCCTTCCTATATTTCATTGTCTTTTTCTCTGAGATATTAAATTACACTAAAACCTGAGATTTTAAAATGTCTGAAAGGCTATAGGATACACGACCTTAGATTTGGTGGTTGCATATGGTACACTCAAAGGTCTGCTTAATTATGAAGTAATTCCAAAGTACCAGTTGGGCCATTTCCCTAAAAGAAAACTAGAAATGAATGTCAAAAAGTTGTCAATTATTCAATGCAAATTGAATTGCATTGAGTTCCATGAGTTCATCATTGTATGTGTTATTCTTCTTTAAGGAATAAAATTCAAAAGAGAAGCTCATCTTAGATGCAGAGAGCTTTAAAGGTCTCCCTTTGCATTCTTTTTAGTTTACTCAGACCCTGGCTCTTTTGGGTTCATTCCTAAGTTTCCTTTGCTACCTTTTTTTTTTGCAGCAGAACCATCAATCCAATTCAGACCGGGGCATGAGGTCTGTGTTTACAAAGTACTAATGCCTTCATTTGGGCTCCCAATCTTTCTTTCTGACCTTCATAAGCTGTTATAGGAAGAGCCTAGCTCTTTAAACAATAGAGTCCTGGACAAATATCTGTCTCCCCTCAGAAGTGTTTCTTCACAGGCCAGACAGTCAAAAGATGTTAAATACCAAATTCATGACTGCCTTTTCAAGACAAAGTGTGAAGCCAGAGCCTTGAATATACAGTCTGTTCACATTCTCAGACAAACAAGGTTACCATTTGAGGAGAGGATAGTGGCTCTTAAAAATTTTGGTTAAGAAATAATAGCACCTATGAATGAAAAACATGACTAATCAAGTGAATGTTGAATTTGTCATAGGCTCTAGGCAATTACTATTGTAATGGACATTAAAAGACAAATACATCTATCAGACTGTTAAAATCAATGTCATTATCCAAATGGATTTACAAACATTAAATACATCTTCCCATAAAACATAAATAATGAACCCTGGTTCTGACCTTTATTGAAGGTCTGTGTGAAGCAGAAGAAATATTCATTAATGATTCTGGCCTGCATCCAGATCTGAGCCAAGAGAAGTTGACTTATTTACAAACAAAAGTCCCAATAACTTGCATTTGCAGGATCACAAATTCCTACCATGAATCATTTTGTATTGTCTGATATATTTTCTAAATTTAGGATGCAATTCATTATCTAAATCCTTGCATGTCTCAAGATTTTTGCCCTTTGTTCTTCAATGTGTAAAAATAAAATAAAAGTCCCTAAATCCACAGCACAATGTAACATGATAAAAAGCTTTTTGTTTTAGAAAATTACATGTCAGTATTGGGTAGTCTATGGCACCAATTAACCAACAATGATAATTATAAGTTTTTAAATGCTAACAAATTTGTTGCTATATCTTGGAGATGATGTTGATTGTTTTCATGTTCTTTTGAGATTTTTCCCTTACTTCATTTTATAAGGCTCCTTTTTTTAAGGGCACAAAGTTATTTATTACAATAGCTGTTTTAGGAATTGATAAGCTGTAAAATCCTAGATGGAATGGCAGAATAGCCCCTCAAGGAGGGAATGGACTTCATTTATTCTTGATAAATTCCAAATACACAAAAATAAAGGGCTTACCAGTTGCCAGTGAGAAGTGAACATAATTATGACTTCACAGCTGCTTCTCCTAAAGAAAAAGGTGAGAGAGAGAGAGAGAGGGAAAAAAAGGAAGAGTCATGCTTTTTTGTACTGCATCTAAAAAGAATATGCACAAAGGGAATATATTTATGCCAGATATAAGAAGCCATAATCAAAGTAATACTGTACTACCAAAATAATGCCAAGAAATTCAGAAATTTTGACTTGGCAGACTATAAATCAAAGATGTGCATCCTTAGTACTGTAGTAAACAGAGCAAAGTATGGAAAATCGAAGTCCTTAAATGTGTTCCCACAAACTTATTTCCCCTGACACAAGTGGAGTGGTCTTTCAGCAAATTTGTCATTATCTGCTTTACTGGTTTGACATTTGCAAAGTGACCCTGTTCAGAGAAGAATTCAGAACTTGATGGGTCTGACTCCAAAGTGTGTGGTCTCAAGCAGGACCTTTGGAAAGTTTTTGCTTGGGACTTTGGACGTTAAACTTTATGAGTGCTGTGAGATAGTCAAGGTTACCGTTCACACCTGCCAGGATGATACATTGTTTAATCTATAGCAGTTGTTGGCAACTTTTTCTGTAAATGATTGCACTGTAAATATTTTAGACTTCGTAGTTCATATAAGTTTTGTCCCAACTGCTCAACTCTGCTGTTGTATTGGGCTGGCCAAAAAGTTCGTTCTGGCTTTTTGTAGCATCTTATGGAAAAACCTGAACAAACTTTTTGGCCAGCCTAGTAGCATGAAAGCAGCCATAGACAATATGCAAATAAATAGCAAGGAGGCTGTATTGCAAAACTTTATTTACAAAAACAGACAGCAGTTGCCTTTGGTCCTAGGGCCATAATTTGCAGTCCTCTGATGTAGAAAATTCCAACCGCAAAGCTGGGACAGTAACAGCCAAATGGTTATGTGAATTTTTATCAACAGTAATATTTAATGCCATTAGGGCTTTTAAGAATAATTTCAGGACTTCCCTGGTGGCACAGTGGTTGAAAGTCTGCCTGCCGATGCAGGGGACGCGGGTTCGTAGCCCAGTCCGGGAAGATCCCACATGCCGCGGAGTGGCTAGGCCCGTGAGCTATGGATGCTAAGCCTGTGTGTCCGGAGCCTGTGCTCCTCAACGGGAGAGGCCACAAACAGTGAGAGGCCCATGTACAGAAAAAAAAAAAAAAAAAAAAAAAAAAAAAAAGAATAATTTCAAAATCTGAGTAATTTCCTTAAGATTTTTTGGTCAGTGGAAAAATGGGCACTAGTAAAGAGCAGTATTTTATCAAAACACTGCAAAAATACTTAGGTTACTTGCTTCCTTACAAAGTCATTCTATCAAGCAACTCCATACAGGAATTTATATTGAAGCCCAAACTCCAAATATTTGTATCTTCATTAGTTTCTAGCAGATGTAAGAAAAGATGAACAGTCAACCTGATCTCAGTATGGATATTTTGGGGCAGGGAGAAAGAAGGTACCCGCTCAATCAGAGTTAATTGTAAATCTGCTTGAGAAAGTCTCATGAAATAATAATCTCTTTAATCTACCTCCTACATTCATAGGCTATCTTCAACCTTCTGAAGAAATGTCAAATTAGCTGAGTGATAACTGTAGGTGAGGCCAGGGTGATGTCTTTCCCTGGTCCTTCCAGTAATCTGCTATTGACCTCTATATGCCGCTTAACTTCTATTTGATCTATTTCCCAATTTATAAAATAAAGGAGAATAAAGAGATGTCTGTAAAGTGGTTTGAGAGCCTGAGTAAAAGCCCCTCTGAAACACAGGATGGCTGAGCTTCAAAGAGTCAGGAAGATAATCCGGCTATTGAGAATACATTTTAAATCATGTAAGTGGACACAATGGTAATTTTGTGAATGTCATATTACTCAGCAGTATTCCAGAGGGTTAAATAGATAAGGATGAAATAAAAGTTTAATATTCAAATTAAGCCTCTTAATTAAAATAGATTTGAGTAGAATACATGGAAAGAATGGGTTTTGAATTGAAAGTTGTTATTTTCTGATGTCAACATAGACATAAATTTATCCAGACATTTTCCAGTCTCTTTTATATAACTGAGGTACTCCAGCTTTTTTAAAAATTGTCTTTCACTTACTTTTTTCTTACTCTATTTTCCCTCACATTGTCCTCTTTCCTTTGGGAGACTTAACCCTGAAAATTTTAAATAATTCTGATAATGCTATAAAATTAATGTCATAGAAGCAGCATAACGTGGTGAAAATGTAATGGACTCAGTATCAGAATATGGGTCTGTATCATCTGCTTTTTCTAACCCTTAGTTTCTCCATCAGTAAGGAACATAATAAGAAACTTGCAAGGGCTCTTTCAGGAGATTAAACAAGATATTGAATGAGAAAGCATTAACAGTAATAGATGTTCAGTAGTCAAGACTTGAATTTGAGTTTGAATGAAGAATGCTGATTAAGGAACAAATAATCACAGTTTTCTTAACAAAGGAAGTGTTGACAAGATATTGCAAAAGTACTTAGGTTACTTGCTTCCTTACAAAGTCATTCTATCTAGCAAATCCATACAGGAATTTATACTGAAGTCCAAACTCCAAATATTTGTATCTTCATTAGTTTCTAGCAGATGTAAGAAAAGATGAGCAGTCAACCTGATTTCAGTATGGATATTTTGGGGCAGGGAAGAAAGTTGGGAAGGCAATTTTCATTGTGTCTTAATGTTTTCATTGCAAGGTATTTAACATCCCTTGTCCTTATCCAAAAATGTCTGTAGCACCCTGCCATGGTCATGGTAAAAACGAAAAGAATGGCCTTTCATGTTTCTAAGTACCTCCTGGAGGGTCAATATGAAATCTGGATGATAATTTAAAGCATTTGTGAATCCAAAAGACTTTGGATTATTTGGACATTAAAAAATGTTATAGATATGCTCATGAATATACAACATTCCTGAACCCCTCTCTTTAATGACAAGGGATCTGCTTAGAAATAGGGAAGAGGTGAGAATGGGAAATTTTATGAATTAAAATAAATACTCAAAAATAACTGTAATCATTGACAGGATACACACACACACACACACACACACACACAGGTTCAGTAATGTAGAACTATGGCAAATGGTCATAGGTCACTGTACCACGCTAGTGAAGAGGACTCAAAGATAGCATGGCTCAGGACAGTCTAGGACAGTCAAGGCTGGTGACAGGCCACGAGAGTTGGTGGGATCCTCATCTGTTGGTTGGCTTTAGATGAGTTTCTATACAAATGAAGTATACACAGGATGTTATGGGGCAGAATGAAAAGGAAGTTACTTTGCTCCATGCTTAGAGAGGTGTGCTATTTATGAAAGGAAAAGCAGAGAGGAGGAGAGAATCAAATTTAAAAGATGAATCATCTGACACATCTGTTGGAGAAATACTGAGCTTTTGTTCCCATTTAGTAGATGGTAAAAGGAGGAACATGAGGAAAAGTGGTTTTGGTGCTCATAACTGATTAGGGGTGGACACGGGAAGCTCAGAATAAATAATTTATGAATATTTTTTTCCTTTCCCCTAATTATTTTAATTCTACTTTGAATAAGCTAAAAATTGCTTCTGAGAGTCTAATCAAGCTGCTTTCAAACAGAAATGCAGGGATGATCAGTCTGGGGAAAAATACTTCTGCTACTTGTACTAACAGTACCCATTCATTGGGGTCTTAAGATGTGCACAGTAATTGTTCAAATAATTTTATATTCTTAGTCCTTCTATTCTTCATAATACAACCATGAGGTTGGTACTATCAATGTCTCCATTTTCAGATGAAGACAGAGAACCTGGAAAGTCAAATATTTTACTTGAGATTACATAGTCAATAAGAGAATGAACCTGGGATCAGAGCCAGAGCTGCCTGACTCGGGCTCATACCCTGCCTGGTGGGAGTGCTGAGTCAGGGGTGAGAAATGGCAAGTCTGGTAAAAGAAGAGGGTAATTATTCCAAGATGGATCTATTGGCACCCACAGTATTCCTTGGGATGCTGGGTACACAGTTCCTAGATTTTGTAGATGACCAGACACAGTGGATAACTATTTAATTAACTTAAGATCCTCCATTGCCCCTAAAGGGAATGTGGGTCTGTACCTTCCAAAATGAGACAAACTAAATCAGCAGAGAGGCCCTTTAAGGATTTCCTCCCTCACCTCTACACTCTGTCATATTCTACTTGTAAGAAGAGACTTTCCAAAGGAAGAACTCAAAGCATACACATTGGCCATGAATTTCCCCTTGACTCATAGACAGGTAAAAGGAATTTAACTCCTAGTCACCAGGAAACAGGAAGTCACCTTCATGGTCATTTGATCTTTTGTTGCTCTGAGGAGGCCCACTTATCATTGCTTTGCCACTTTAGGCCATTAAACCCATTTGTTCCTTTATATATCTGCTAAACATAGACGCTGAAATGAAGAAATACAGCCTAAATAAAGACACCAATAACAGCTTGCAGGAAGTGTTAAAAACAATTCTGCAGAAGGTTAGCAGCCCTGACTTCTTTACTGTGAGCTTTAAAGGTGCTTTCTTTGATCGGCCCCAAGGTCACTTCACTGCAGGTACAACAGCAGGGATTTTGAGAACTATCGAGCACTAAATTTGCACAATGAATCAGCTAGAGGTTATTAAGCACAGAGAATGACAAAGACTTAATATATTGAGAAGAGAGAGGAAACTCGTGAGTGTTGCTGTCTCCATGTGCTGGAGACATTCTCTTTTTGTGTTCTCTCTGTCTCTTGGTTCTGTGGGCTGAACCTGAGCTGCTAAGAAGAGATACCTACAGAAAAGCTATGAACTTGGAGGTTGACTGAGCCAAGTCTGTCCAACAGGTCAGAACCACAGATGCAGGAAGTTCCTCTCCAAATGCAGGTGATGATGGTTCCCGATACACTGTCAAATCACTCATTCATTAGAACTTTAGGAAGGCATTATAGTATGGTGGTTAAGTTCCAGGGTTTTGGGGACAAATAAAACTGGAGTTAATTCCTGATTCTTCATGGGTTAATTACGTGACCATGGAAGAACCAGTTTGTCTCTATAAGGTATAGTCCTATTTTGCAAATTGGAATTTATATCAGTACTTCCTATATAGAAATGCTATGAAGATTAAATACTTAATGCAATGTCTGGCCCATACTGATGGCTTCATTCATGGAGGTTATTATTACTGAGTACTTATTATGTGTACATCGTTGTTCAGAGCACTGGGGTAAATATAGAAGGAAAAAAGCATGTGGTTTACTCTCAAGATGTATACGATCTAGCTTGATTGATGAAAAAAGTACATATGCAGAAAATTAAATAATATAAAGTAGTACACAAAAAATGTTAATTGTGAAGCATGGATAATAAGTGATTTATTCATTTATTCATTCATTCATAAAATGCAATCTGAGTACTTTCTATGTTGAAGCTCTTTGCTAAGCACAGAGAAAGGTAATGGACCTTCATTCTCATAGTTTTCATTACATGGAAATTACGAGTGTTATCTCTGTTTTTGCTTATGGAAAAACTGAGGCTTAGTGGAAAAAAAAAACTTACTCAAGATCCCACAAGTTGCAAGATGGGAGGTTGGGGGGTAGGTGAAATGTGTGAAAGTAATCAAAAGGTACAAACTTCCAGTTATAAAATAAATAAGTCCTGGGGATGTAATGTATGGCATGGTGACTACAGTTAATGGTACTGTACTGTACATTTAAAAGTTGTTAAGAGAATATATCTCAAAAGTTCTCATTACAAGAAAGAAAACTTTAACTATGTGTGGTGATAGATGTTAACTGGACTTACTGTGGTGATCTTTTTGCAATATATACATACATTGAGTCATTATGTTGTATACCTGAAACTAATATAATATTATATGTCAATTATATCTTAATAAATTTTTTCCTTTTGAACCCCAGTCTGTGTGACCCCAAAGTTCACGATCTTATAGAACTATTATTAAGAGCATAGAGTCTAGACCTGGGGAGACTGGATTCATATCTGGATTCTGCTACTTATTACTTCTGTGACATTGTGCAATTTACTTAACTTCTCTGGACCAGAGTTTCCTCATCTGTAAAATGAAGATCAAATGTTAGTATCTACCTAATGTGGTTTTTTGAAGATTAAATGAATTAACACATTTTGAAACTTATCTCAGTGACTGGCATACTATATATACTGTACATTATGCTTTATTACTATTTTAACAGTGAGCTCTATAATAATTACTATCATAATTGAGTTATAGCATATACATAGAACATCGTTTGGTATATAGTAAGCACTCAGGAATTAGTTACTGATATTATTATTATTTTTACCTAATAGGTTATACTATGCTTAACTACTGTACCTGCCTTTGACCAAAATTGTCATTCCCTTCCCTTAGACTTCCATACTCCCTCATCCCACCTATGGTACCATAATACTCCCATAACACTATTTGAGAAATTGATGCTTTTGGTGATTTCAATAGACAATCAGAGAAATTCTAGAATTAAAACAGGCCTAGGTTTAACTCTAAATTATGGTTCTTTGATGAGAATTAATGCATGATTACATGTAAACTACCATAGCATATAGTACATACTCAATAAATATTGATTATTGCTAGTATGATGAGTTCATCTATTTTCTTTCAACATATCATAGTCAGTGAATCCTTTTCCTTTAAAATGCTTTTTATATCATTTCTTCTTACAATTTTTTTTTTTTCTTACCTAGATTTTCTCCTAGGTGCAATCTGTCTTGCATATTATTGTCAGTGCCTTCAACACTTCGGTTAGACTAATAACACTGTCAGTGGATTCCTATTTCCCACCATGTCAAACATTTCTGCCTGATGGCCAAGATCTTCATTAATCTATTTCTGTTTTGTCTGACTCATTTTACTTCTCATAGAGCCTCCATTCTGGTCAAAGTAGCGTCCTCATTATCATAAAGTAACTCTTGTCTTATGCTGACTTTGCATTACATTTATGTGCTTTCCTATTTCTCACTTGGGAGCCCTCCCTTTCACACTACTGACTCAAATCTACCCATCCTTCAAAGCCAAGATCATGTACCACCTCTCAGTTGAAGCCTGCCTTGACTACTCATATCCTTATCACCCTTTCCCTTCTCTGAAACCCTATAGGCTTGAAACCTCTTGCCTTACATAGTTCATGACACAGGGTGACATAAAGAGGTTAAGTACATAACCTCTTGAGTCCTATTATCTACATTCCAAACTTGGCTCTTTTTTATTCTAGCTATGGGATCTTTTGTTTTTTTAAGTCTTTAAATTTATTTATTTATTTATTTATGTCTGTGTTGGGTCTTCGTTTCTGTGCGAGGGCTTTCTCTAGTTGTGGCAAGCGGGGGCCACTCTTCATCGCGGTGCATGGGCCTCTCACTATCGTGGCCTCTCTTGTTGCGGAGCATAGGCTCCAGACACGCAGGCTCAGTAGTTGTGCCTCACAGCCCCAGTTGCTCCGCGGCATGTGGGATCTTCCCAGACCAGGGCTCGAACCCGTGTCCGCTGCATTGGCAGACAGATTCTCAACCACTGCACCACCAGAGAAGCCCTAGCTATGGGATCTTGAGTCTCAGTTTCCTCATCTGAAAATTGGGCATAACAAGACCTCCTATCTCATTGTATTATTTGTGAAACTTAAATGACAAAAGCCACACAAAACACTTAACAAAGGAGCTGATGTGTAGCACCTATTCAGTTACGTTATGATGTGGTTGTTATAGTAAGAGCACATGACATATTTGTTTGAATTAAACTGTTATTTCCACTTAGCTTTTCTTTAAAAAAATATTTATTTATTTATCTATTTATTTATTTATCTATCTATTTATTTATTATTTGGTTGCACTGGGTCTTAGTTGTGGCAGGCGGGCTCCTTAGTTGCGGCTCCAGGGACTTCCCTGGTGGCGCAGTGGATAAGACTCCATGCTCCCAATGCAGGGGGCCCGGGTTCCATCCCTGGTCAGGGAACAAGATCCCACATGCATGCTGCAACTAAGGGTTCTCATGCCACAACTAAGGAGCTTGCATACCGCAACTAAGGAGTCCACTTAGCTTTATAATACCTGTATTTAGACAAAATATTCAAATAGTAGAAGAAATTAGATAATCCAAAGAGAATGTATATTTGTTTCCCATTAGAATGTTGCCAGTGTCCTCAATCCCATAGCATGCATAGTCAGATGATTTAAATGTTCTCATCTTATTCCAAGTTTATCGTTCTCCCTCTGATCCTCTGTTGACCATCCCTAACTCGATCATTGGAGAAAGGAAGAGGGTGATAAAAGATTTCAGGTCACTGCAGATAACATGCACAAAGACAAACCCAAGTGTTTTCCATATTGATTATAAAGAATGCTTTGGGGGAGCCCTTTTAAGAAGGTTGCAGCCAATTTTCCTTCTGAAATCGTAAAGAGGTCAGTGATTTATGTTCCAGAAGAACAATAGACTAGAAAGCGTCACTCCCTGCCCATGAAAACAATGACTGGCTTGCAAGGTCTTCCAATGTAGTCAGAGCTCAAAGAGGTTAACAGCCGTTTCTCCTTAACTACCTGCTATGCTTTCTCCTAGAGGCTTTTTTTTTGGCTTTTTCTGGCTTAAGAAATTATTTTTTCCTCCATTCTCATTTCTCCTCTTGAATCCTCCTTTTCTTTCCTTTTCCCTTTAGTGCCTGACTTTGTTTCTGACCCCAGTGGACACTCTCAAGGGCACTTAGCAGAGTTGTTGTCTCAGGTTCGGGTTTTCTCCCCATCCTTTGACCGGTCATAGAACAAAGGACAAAAGGCCATCTCTCCAAGTATCAGTATCTCTTTACTGAAGCTTTGTTCTGCTGCTTTGGGCCTTTTCTCTCTGATTCACCAGAATTGCTCTTGAGCAATTTTCCCATTTCTCTTCTATTACCTTCCAATTTCTAGAATAAGTAGGTTGGCGATGTTGTTTCTGGTTGCTCACTTCCGATAAATCCTTCAACACCCTTTACTAAAATTTGGGGGCATTGTGGGCAGATGGAAAAATCAAACCAACGCCAATCTTCCTATCTAGGTCCCCTGCTCTGGCTTTGTGGCCGGAATCCCGGGTCCTGCAGTTTCTCTCCTAAACCACTACCAAGGTTGGCCAAACCTCTGGAGCTATTAGGGCTGGACTAGCTGGTGGAGGAACTGGTGCTTCTAACAGTCCTTCCTTCTTGAGTGCCTCCTCCTTAATGGGACATGGAAACAGTTATGGAGGGTTGCAGAAAGGGGCCATCAACATTTAAGCGTGTCCGTGATCACCATTTTAGGGAACTCTCCCGGCTCCATTCTGTCTCTACTTCTCACTGCTCCCATAGTCCAGTGCAAACCTAATCCGACCCCACACATATCCTCCTCTCCACGTTTACTGCCACCACCTTAATTCAAGTGTTCACTTTTTCTGTGTGGAGGTATTCTAATACTTGTGTTAGTTTCCTAGGATGGCTATAAGAAGAGTACCACAAGCTAGGTACAGAAATTTATACTTTCATAGTTTTAGAGGCTGGAAATCAGAAATCAAGGTGTTGGCAAGGCCATGCTTCCTTTAAGGACCACAGGGGAGAATCTGTTTCATGCCTTTCTCTTAGCTTCTGGTATTGTCTTTCCTTGGCTTGAAGCTGCATAACTCCAGTCATTGCCTCTGTTGTCACAAGACATTCTTTTCCCTGTGTCTTTATCTTCTCATTTTCCTATAAAGACAATAGTCATATCGAATTAGGGCCTGCACTAATGACTTCATCTTAACTACATCTGCAAAGATCCTATTCCCAAATAAGGTCCCATTCACAGGTACTGAAGGTTAGGACTTTAACATATTTTTTTGTGGGATGTGGGGATGGGAGGCATGATTCACCTCGTAAGAATCAATACCCTAATGGGTTTCCCTGCCACCAGTGGTTCCTTTCTCTAATCCATTCCCTGTGTACTGCCTAGTTAGCTTTCTAAAACACACATCAGATCATTTATACTTGAATTTTAAAAATATCCACCAACTCTACATTTGTTTTATAAAAAGCCTTGAGAATTGCATTTCAGACCCTTCTCGTCTTAGGTTCTTCCCATGTTCCTTTCCAGCATGTTCTTCCATCCTCTCTATCATAGAACACATAGGCCTATCACTGTGACTATTAGAACTTTAAACCCTGTTACATTTTATTCCTCACTCAAGATCTATCCCCCTTAAAATCAATCAATCCCTCTTAGGTTTTCTTCATAACCCTTTGCTTATGCTTCTACTATAGAATTTGCACCATGATCTTATTCATACTGATTTTCCCAATGCCTGGTACTTATGTGTAAATAAACGATGCTGAATAAACTATACCAGAAAGGAATAAACTATTCCAGGAAAGAATAAACTATTTGGTAATCAATGCTCCAAATCTCTTTGTGTGTGTGTGTTCTTCATGAGTTCCAGAAACTTGATAGTAATTTGTCAATATAAATATCTTATTCAGATAGCACAGTAGCCAAGGAGGCAGATTTTGGAACCAACCTGATTCAACGACAAGTTATATGATTTTGAGTTCTTTACGTAACCTTCCTGTCCTTTAGCGTCTTCATCTGTTAGATGAGAATATGAATTCCTAATCTATAGAGTTATTGTGAAGATAAAATTTGAAAAATCCTTAGAGAAATGACTGATACAAATTAAATGGCTATTATTTATTGGCTATTATCTTTGTAACTACTATTTCTATTATTCTTATTAGTTGTCACTTTTTGAATCAGAATTACATAGCGTGTGGCTCTGAGGTTTAGTAAATAACTTTTTTCTCCCACCAGAGATCAAAACCAAAGATAGATATGGTGATCAGATAGACAAAATTAAACTTTAAGCTTTATATCTGACAAAACTGTTGGAGAACATGGCTTAGATGTTTGGCAGTAAAGGGCCTCCCAATATCCCAGCCCAGGAGTGAGCCTTTCCACCCAGTCCCAGACACAGCTGAGAGTGTGGGCCTCTCTGTAGACATCTAGTTCCAAAGAAGAGACGCACATTTGCCTAATTCCTTCCAAATTCTCGCATCAGATACAACACTCCTCCCACCCTCTTTCTATTCTCCCCTACCACTTTCCAAAGTGTGAATGAGAGTGAAGAGGGAGGCCCAGGGAGCTTTTCTGCATTGAAGTAGGAGGAAAAGGGGAGGGTAAACATCCCCCCCCAACATAGAACTCCTCATTTCATGTGTTCTACTTATATTATCTCTAATAATATAAATATAAGATAAAACGAACCTGTGACATAAGTATAAGTATAATCCTCATTTTAGAGATGAAGGATCTGAGGCTCTGAAAAGTTAATTAACACTACTGTTAGTTAGGTTACCGAAAATAACAACACTAAATGGAAGAGGAATAAGTTGAATCCAAAGTCATCTATGATGGTATGTCACCTCTCCTCTCCCCCCAAAAGAACAATAATAAGAAATTATACCTATATATATGAAGGGATTTTATATCTTTTATTTGTTGAATTTGGACCTTTACAATGACAACAAAAAGTATTACTTAAAAATGATTGTCCCTGCATCCTATGTGGTTTATTAGTAGGTACATGGAAATGCATAGAAAGATACACAGTGGACCATGGGTAATATCCAGTGTGATGCTTTTAACTTGTATCTCATCATATACATTGAAGACTTTGGTACTTTGTGGCTAAGAGAAATGAAATGTTTTTCATCATTTTGTTTCATATTATTTATTGTTCCTCACATGTGTATCCTAATATTCTCTATTATATGGCAGTTCCTGCTGGAACATTTCCTTGCAGGAAATTCTCTGACTGGGTCATTTGCTCAGTTTTCATTTAAGAACAATGTATCGACTACTGTGTTTCTAGCCCTAGTTTTTTCCTTTCCAAGACTCTAGCTGTTCTTGGGTCTATTAGCTACTGCTACCCCAAGAATAACTTCAGATCCCCTACCTTACACTTTTGCACAACCCTCACCCCCCGCCAGTGTTTTCTTTTCATTTTCTCTCTTGGCTAAACTGTAAGTGACATAGAGATTACAGTTTTATGTGTCTAGTTTGCTGCTATATCTCTTGTACCTAAGCCAAGTGCTGGCCTAAATTATTTATCAACAAATGAGGGTGAGATGATGGTGATGATGATGGAGTTATTCCTTAGCTTTTTTGTAAGATTACAATCACTTTCAATCTGAAAAAAATCTTGCTGTTGGAACTGTCATTTTGTATCACATGATCAAATATTCTCTCAGCTCTAGGAGGCAAGGATTTTTCTCTTTATTTTTCTACTTAATTCTACATGGGCTATAAATATATTTTATATCATTATCCTAAATTACAATTAGGAAAGTAATATATCATTGCCTCTCTCCAACCACCTTAAAATCAACATGCTGAATTTATTCTCCAATCCAGGTGAGTCCTGTCAAACAGAATTAAATCATGTTGTTCTTGAAGCATGGTGTTGGGTTTTGGGATAATAGGGGCAACTTCCTCCTTTTAAAAATGCTATTTGGTAGATGTTCTTTTCTGATGAGAAATTAGCAACAGCTACCCACATTACAGTGTCTTACATCCTCTGAAAGACATTATCTATATACCAATAGAATATCTTGATCTGTGTTCTCATGTGGTAATGACTGCAAAGTTTTATTCATGATTCCATTCAAGTGGCTGGTATAGTGTGGATTTTCAACAAATGGCAAATGTATGTAGCAATAATAATAATTCTGAAAACAATCTTATAATAACATAAGAATGGATGATGATGACCCTCCTGCTAAATAGGTACATGTGCCTTGTAAGGCTCTGAATACAATTTATAAATCATATGGAAAGAATCATTGGAGAAATTTTCATAACCATGTGTGTAGTACAAAAGATTAGATTTTTAAGAGAAAAAGTTTCAGTCATGTTGAAAGTAAGATGCAGAGTTTTTTAAGAGGAAAAGTTGCAGTCATGTTGAAAATAAGATGCAGAGTCTAATTTCATCAGCATTTAACATGGGGCTCATTTTGGTTTTCCCAAAGAAAGAGGAGGCAGTGACTGAAAATTTGGTCTTATAGTATCTTATAGTATAGTATACCTTTGATGTACATTAGGTCCCACGGAAACTACATTGGGATGGCTTGAGAGTGACATCTACAAATGTAGGGTAAGGTCATTTTTATCTACTGCTTTGAAATTTAAACCATGATTTGTGATATACAGTGAACTCTCCTTAACATATTCTGAAGGACTATGAAAAGACAATATTCTGAATGCAGAAATAAGATATGTGACTGCATTATGCAGTTTTCAGAAAGTTCAACATTTTTCTGTATGTAGAAAAACAGAAAGAGCCTTGTTTCCCCAGTTTTCCTTTAGGAATCCTGGCAATGCAGCTGGTCTCCTTAATATGGAGGGGAGGGAAACCCCCCCTTCTGCTTCCTTCCTTATTGCTGGTAGCCAGTGAGGTCACCAGGTAAGGGACAAGTATTCAAGGTTTTACATGATGCAGTAAGTAACTGCATGTGGGCCATGTTAACACCGCAGGGGTTTTCTTGCTTCCTCACAGTGTCTGCCATGACCTCTGGCCTGCCCTTCTTAGGGCACTGATGTGATTTCCTTTATTAATTTGCCAGAGCTTCACCTATAAATTCCAGTTTCAATTAAAGGGAGATGTGTTTCTAAGGAGAGGAACTAGAGTGTGGGATAAAAATGGTTTGAGGTTTAGTGGAATCTTATCTTCTCAGGCTTCTAAAGCACTCTTCGGAGAAGAAAAGTCTAGATGCTAAATTACGAGGTCTAGATTCAAATTCTGACCCATTTCCTTTCTAGCTATCTGCCTTGATCAAGTCAAAACTTATCTGAGCCTGGCATCATGATCTGAAGAACACAGTGAGATTTTAAATGGGTAAACATGTGAAAAGGAGATAACATAGAAGAAAGTTCTTAGTTACACACTAGGAACCGAATATATTTGCATTGCATGAATGAATTAGTCATCTCATAAAACTTTGTTTATACCGGTCTTTGTTCTCATTATAATCCTTTATGTAGAAAGTTGTGAAAAGATCCATCTCTCATCTCATGTCATAGATGTGGGTTAAATGGCTATCTACATTTTACTATCACCATTTGGAATATGTGGCCTCCAAGGTCACTTTTGGCAATGAGAGAGATGGCTGGATGAGGCACGTGGGTTCCTACTCACTTCCACCCAGAAGTTACATATATCTCCTCCACTGAGGCTACACTGGTCCGAAGCTAACTGCTAGGTTAGGCTGGGAGGTATCAGCAAGCCTGTCAATGATTGATACACACTACCACTTCCACATTAAAGAAAATAATGTTTCATAAATCTCCTTGTTTAAAACTGACAATTGTTATAAAAAAAAAGAGAATCATAAAACAAGCACATTTCCAAAAACAAATGGCAAACACTCCTGATAACATTCTTGTCTGATCTGCTGTCCAACACTGATAATTTTATCTACATGGAGAGAAAGAACAATACATTCTTCTTTGATAGAGTAAGTCTCATTGCTTCATGTCTCCTGCCCACAAACTTAAACTTTAAGAGGCGAATAAATAAGCAACTTAACATATGTGACCTCCTGACCGTGAAGTGTTAAATTCCAGGAACTATATTACTCCACCACTTTTATTTGTCTGTGGGAAGTCACTTGATTTATGCCTGATCCCAGGATACAATAAAAATGTGCAGGTATGCCAACTAGAACGATTGGAACCTGTCAAATAAAAATTTTAGTTGCTCTTAAAATCTACAAATAAAAGTAACCTTTGATTAGGGATTATACCGTTTATATCATGCTTTTATCAGTATTCAGACACAAAACACATTCAAGTAATTTAACTCCAATATAGTACAATGTACCACAGTCTTTGGAGAGGAATATCCTCTGCATGATGAAAGGAAAGTTTCTTATTTGTAAAGGAGTTAGAACAGAAAAGCAGTTCTAGCCAAAAGGAGCTAAACCAGTATAGACAGGTAGATTAACAGAAAGATTCAGCCAGCCGAGCAAGGTCTGAAGTTTCTCAGGTTTGCCTTATTTACATTCTTATTTTATGGGCTTTAGAACTTAAGATGGGTTCCAGCTAGGATTATAAACCAAAGTGCCATAATAACCCACAAGACTGTTGCAAAGGAATTCCCAGCTAGGTTTTCAGACTCAAGAGCTTGGGATAATTCCAAAATGATTCTCAGCTCTTAGATATTTTAGGCAGGTCCACGTTGATGCAGAGTGAGACTCAAAAGTGACCTGAAGAATTTCCATCTTATTAGCACTTCATTTATAGTGTACCCATGTCAAGCCTCAGCCTTGGGGTTCCGGTGTTAGCTTAAACATGAAAGAAATAAAATCTACTCTGGTCAATACAGAGCTGAGTACAGATTCTGTTTTGTATAGTCATGGTTGAAGCATGCTCACATCACCTTTGAACTCAGACCACTCTGAATGTTCTTCAGAGGATGAACTATATCTTTGAAAATTTTTATGGGTTTAGTATTTCTTTGTCATTAAATGTTATATATTTGTATTTCAGTTCACTTTTCAAAAAAAAGTGATTTTTTATATAAAAAACATTTTTTAGTATAATTGACCTATAATATACTAGCTTCAGGTGTGCAACATAGTGATTCAATATATTGCAAAATGATCACCACCATGAGTCTAGTTAACATCCATCACCATACATAGTTACAGCTTTTTTTTCTTGTGATGAGAACTTTTAAGGTCTACTCTTTCAGCAACTTTCAAATATACAATACAGTATTGTTAACTATCATTACCATGCTGAACACTACATCTCCAGAACTTATTTTGCAACATATTCTTTATTTTCTTTTTTTAAAAATTTTATTAGTGTGTTAGTTTCTGCTTTATAACAAAGTGAATCAGCTATACATATACATATATCCTCATATCTCCTCCCTCTTGTGTCTCCCACCCTTCTAGATATATTATTTTATAACTAGAAGTTTGTACCTTTTGACCCTCTTTTTCAGCCATCCCTCACACCCCACCTCTGGCAAATACCTATCTGTTCTCTGTATCTATGAGTTTCTGCTTTTTTGGGGGTGTGAGTGGTGGCTGATTATATTCCACATAAGTGAGATTATATGGTATTTGTCTTTCTCTTCTGAGCAATTTCACTCAACATAATGCCTTCAAGGCTCATCCATGATGCAACAAGTGGCAAGATTTCCTTCTTTTTTATTGCTGAATAATACTCCATTATGAGTGTGTGTGTGTGTGTGTGTGTATGTATATAATATATATCACATTTTCTTTATCCAATCATCCATTGATGGACACTTAAGTTGCTTCCATATATTGCCTATTGTAATAAATGCTGCAATGAACATGAGGGTGTATATATCTTTTTGAGTTAATATTTTGTTTTCTTTAGATAGTACTCAGAAATGCAATTGCTAGATTATATGGTGGTTCTATTTTTAACTTTTGAAGAACCCCCCCTACTGTTTTCTACAGTTGCTACGCCAATTTTTCTTCCCACCAACAGTGCACAAGGGTTCCCTTTTCTCCGCATCCTCTCCAACACATGTTATTTCTTGTTTTTTTGATAATAGCCATTCCGACATGTATGAGATGATATCTCATTGTGGTCTGGATTTGCATTTCCCTGATGATTAGTGATGTTGAGCACCTTTTCCTGTACCTGTTGACCATCTGCATGTTTTCTT
This sequence comes from Delphinapterus leucas, assembly GCF_059928025.1. Classification (NCBI taxonomy): domain Eukaryota; kingdom Metazoa; phylum Chordata; class Mammalia; order Artiodactyla; family Monodontidae; genus Delphinapterus; species Delphinapterus leucas. Next base: position 117,571,211 of record NC_143129.1, read on the forward strand.
TGGAAAAATGTCTAAGATTCTTTTCCCTTTTTATAACCCAATTGTTTGATTTTTTTTTTTTTTTTGGCTCTTGAGAGTATGAGTTCTTCATATACTTTGTATATTAACCCCTTATCAGAAACATGATTTGCAAACATTTTACCCCATTTGGTAGGTTGCCTTTTCACTTTTTTGATGGTTTCCTTTGCTTTTTAGTTTGATCTACAAACTGGATTTTTGATCATCAAAATGATTAAACAAAATGACTTGAGTTTTAGGTCTTTATACTTCTTTTTGAAACATGTACAACCCCACTCTGAGAACACCCTCTACAAGTTGCCATTCAAAAAAATTTCACCTTGGAAATCTTAGCAGCTATTAGACAAGGACTGTGCCTTTTATTCACCTTTGTGTTCCCCCACCCCATGCTAAATGCAGTACCTGTCAAGTGCAGATGCTCAATGTTTGAGAATGAGGAAAAACAAATAAAGAAGAATGAAATTTTCCTGATTGCCACCACAGTTAATTCCAGGCAGGCTCCATTCAACACTCCCTGTGAATCAGAGCAAGACCTCAGTCAAGCTGCAGACCACATAAGATGGCACAAGTAAGTCATCACTGAGGCAGAGTCAGGATGCAGGGAAACAGGAAGAGCAGGACAGCAGCCAGGGTCACTGTGCAGGTTATATCAGAAAGTGATTTTAGCCAATTGCCAGGTTAAAGTTCCTGTTGTTTCAGCAATGCAGAGCTTTATGGTAAGTTTCCAGTGACTTTCAATCACTTGTGTGTCCAGGAGTGATCAGGCAATGCAAAGTAGTGGGCACTTGCAAAGTCATTTGTGTTAGGCTTGACATATTATGCATCAGCTTTGCCCTTTTAATTGTAACTCTCATAGGCCAAGATTAACATCAGTTATTTTCACTTTTATAACCGACTTTGATGAAAGCTTATCTGAGATTAAAAACATGATGTGAAAAAAAATCAAAGATCAAAATGATTACACACACAGATGCATAAAACATACTTGTATATGAGCTCACACCCCTATACCCACATAATAGCAACCCTTACATAATTCCATATTATATATGATAATATATATCCCATAATATATATGGAAGTGTGTCTGTGTATACACATATATACATGCAATACATACATATGGAATTATATACATATATATGGAGTCGTATGGGTGTTGTCATTATGTGAGTATGTAAACTGACACCATTCCCTTACCAAAAATTATTGAACATTTACTGTATCTAGGTACTCTGCACTTAAAATACAAAAAGTGCATCTTTCCCAGTCTCTGACTTCAAGAAAGTTACAACTTACTAAGGAAGACAGAATCACAAACTCATAAATGTAGCTTAACCAGTGACATAGGCAAATGCTTCTTGAAATGCTTAAGGAAAGAATGTTTTAATCACCATTGCCTTCCACTTATCAAATGCAGGTCTTTCCTCGCTTATCTAGTCCTATGCATCTTTCGAGTAATGAGTTTGCAGATAATTTTCACCTTAAAACCTCAAAATGGTTGCAAGTGTTGTGGGAAGCTTTAGATTTACACCTCTAAAAGCTCTAACACCTTTTGCTTTTCCCAGCGTCACGTGAAAATTTGTTGCTTGAACCTTGGAGAGGATTCTCCCCTTTTGAATTTCTTCCCTTTAATCATCTTGCAATTTGTGAAATGAAATGTTTCATTAATGGCTTTCTTGTGATTTTTCTAAGTCATCACATTTATAAATATCTTAGTAACATTCTGAGAGCATCTGTAACACTGTATATACCTTGGAAGTAAATATACACACAAACATATGAATGTTTAGATGATAAAAAATTACAGCAGAACTAAAATCTGATATATTCTGAACATTCTGTCTCAGGGTTTTCATCTGTAAACCGGAACTAGCATTACCTTTCCTTCCTGTTACAAAGGATTGCCATGAATTTCAAATAAGATAATATTAGTAAGTGGTTTATGAGGTAAAATATACTATACAAATACATGTCTGGCCAAGACGTGAGGCCTCATGTCAGACTCTCACAGGTTCCTAAATGACTAGAATGGTTTCTACAGGTGACGACAAGAGAGCTCAAGTACTTATTTGATATTTACAATTTTCTTCCAAATTGCTTTTCCACTTCTTTCAAAAGCTCCTTTATGCCCCCTTTCCTGACTTTGTTGTATGTGTTCTAGTTTCTATCCTTGTTTCTGTCTTTGGACTTGATACTTCCACTGGTCACAATATTGGTTCCTACTAAGCTATTTTTCTGTTAGCAACCTCATCTAAGTTGCCTCTTGGCCGTCTTTCCCAATGTGACGCAGAATCCTCCTGTCCTGAAGCTGTCCTCTGCTTTGGAGTCCAAGCTCCTATGGCCATATGATGTTTTCACTGGGCTTGCCCGAGCATTTCAAAAAGGCAGCAAATAGTCTACATTGTTTAGAATTATCCAAACTTATTGAACAATGGCAGAAGTACTGAGGTTTTACTTTCCAAAATGACTCAGCCCTCTGAGAAGGGTAGGGCTTTTCTGCGAATACTCACTTCAAACAAACAAACAAACAACAAAAAACTCTTGCACTGCAGACTAACTTGGGGTAGGAACCTTGATGACCTATAAGATAATTATAGCATTGCTTCCAATGCGCCATTGAAAGAAAAAGGAAAATATGTGGGTCTGATTAGAATCATGTAGACAGCTAAAATATGTTCTTTTGATGAAAAGATCTTACAGGATGCATTTTAGTGTGATCTTTATCACAATAGATTTTTATTTCAGAAAAACCTGAGTTTGAGTTTTGGTCATGCTATTTAACAGACCTGTGATATATAAGGCATGTTACTTGGCCTCTCCAAGTCTCTGTTTTCTCATATAAAATGGTCCTGGTTGGCTACCCTTTTGCTTAGAATGTAGAAAGATACAAGAGAATGTTACTCTACTACAATAAGAAAGCAAAATCTATGAAAGTATTCTTAAGACCCTTAGAGAGATGAGACTTTCAATCACATGAACTGATTTCCAAAGACTGAGCAACCCCCTCCAAAGACAGATGAAACAAATAAACGGTTTCACCTTTGAAAGAACATGGAAGAAAGAGGTAACTGTCAGTGACAACAGGTAAGGAGAAAATAGCCAACATTTTAACACATTTTTTAACACATTTTTAAAGGCCAAGTATGAGTGAGTATGACAAAATAAAATCTAGGGGCTCCAGATACAAGTGGAGTCTATACATTCTCAAAAGTGTTCTTCACATGTTCTCATTGGTCCTTATAAGTTATATCCAGGGAAGGGGAGGAAAACTAAATGACCTCCCCCTCAAGTAAGAGTCATAAGCTTCCAGGAAAAGGGCAGGTAACCTGTACTAACCTTCCCACATTCTTTAAAAACAAGAAATGCTTAGGTATGCATTTAACAATATAACTGCAAGATTTTTATGCTAAAATTGACAAAATGTTGCTGAAAGAAATTAAAGACCCAAATAAATGGAGATATATACTGTGTTCATGGTTCAAAGCACACAATATTTTTAAACTATCAGTTTTCCCCCAATTCGTCATAAGATCCAATGCAATCACAATCAAACGCTCAGAATGCTTTTTAGTAGAGCTTGTCAAGCTGATTTAAAATTTCATATGAGAAAACAAAGGGCCAAGGCAAGCCAAACCATTTTGAAAAAAAGTGAAAAGTTGGTGGACTCAGACTACCTGATTTCAGGCTTTACTTAATAGAAGGGTAAATCAGTTATACTTTAATAAATATGACTTTAAAAAATGAATGTAATAGAGGACTTACTTCAAAGAGTTGTTTCATGAATTAAATGAGGTGACTACCAGCGCAGGGGAGGTGCTCAATAAATAGAACCTCTTGTCACTGGTATTTGTTATTTGTTAGAGAGTCTTCAAGAATAATTTCTATCCCCCTCCTGCCTTCCTCCCATCTCCTGCCACCAAATGTTCTGGAATTAAAATGGTTCTTTCTATGTGGGACATTGAGAGATCTTTATTTTCCTGGGTACTCTCTACAGACTAAAATCATTATGAGGTCTTGGATATGTAGTCTGATGTATCAGCCTCAAAAGTGGCCATCCTGGGGCTTCCCTGGTGGCACAGTGGTTAAGAATCCACCTGCCAATGCAGGGACCCGGGTTCAAGCCCTGGTCCGGGAAGCTCCCACATGTCACGGAGCAATGAAGCCCTTGCGCCACAACTACTGAGCCTGCTCTCTAGAGCCCGTGAGCCACAACTACGGAAGACCGTGTACCTAGAGCCCATGCTCTGCAACAAGAAAAGCCACTGCAATGAGAAGCCTTGCAGTGCAACAAACAATAGCCCCTGCTCACCACAACTAGAGAAAGCCCACACGCAGCAACGAAGACCCAATGCAGCCAAAAATAAATAAATTAAAAAAAAAAAGTGGCCATCCTTGATTTCACCTGGTGAGTGCATCTGTGGAGCCTTGGCTGGAAGCATTGCATCCCAGGTGAAATAGACGTGGCAGCTCCCATAGTCCCTCTTGTTAACATGTAGGCAATTTAAGAGTTGAAGCAGATTTTCTACAAAGAAGACTCGGCTTCAGCTCCCCTTACTTGTGCTGGCCTTTTTCAAGGTCCTTAGATGGGGCCCTAGCAATGCATTTACCTGATCATGGGTTACTGTGAAATTTGTAAAGTAAAAATATTTTAACCACAATTATGTAAAACCACTGTCTCTTTCCACTCTGCCCTCCCCTCTCTCATACTTCCCTTCATGTCAAATAGGATTAGAATGGCAAAGTTTTTTC